>NC_140663.1:160239858-161488191 GCF_054131305.1 Coturnix japonica
TTCTAGGATGAGATCACAACTCCATCAGGATTAGACCCATCTCACAACAAAGCAGGCTCTTGGTTTTTGACATCTTATGATTTATTGTTTGGTTTTTTTTAGCATTTTGATCCTGGGGGGCATTTTGGAGCTCCCCTGGAGCTGTAAGATATCCCATGACCCCACAAGCATGCCCATACCCCATCATCTGGAAGTACCTCCCAGGAAGCCTTCAGAGGGATATGAGCATGGGCATAGAACAAGATGCAAGGAACAAGATGTAATGATGCTGGGACCAGCATCAGCAGGGAGATGGAGCCTGGGGCTCTGCCTACCAGAATCCTCACTTGTTAGATGGATCATGCCCAAATTATGCTTCTGGAAAAGAAAAGGAGGGTTTCAGCAAGGGGCGGGAACCTTCCTACTGGAAACCTTGTGAAGTCTGCAAAAGACTTCACTCCGCATCAAAGGTGTTAAAGATGATATTGTGTGTTGAGCTGATGAGATCAAGGCATCTCACCCCTGGCAACACTTTAATTGGGTTTTCTAACAAGTTTAGATCATTGGAATAAATCCCTTTCATCTTTCTCCTAGGCCAGATTTGATCAAACCCTGTAGGGTTCTCCTGCTTCCCTTGAGTTACTTCTATGCAGACTTTGCAGTGGCTGATGAGCAATAGGGAAGACAAATTCCCTGGCCACATGCTCATTCCTGTAGCCTGGAGGAAAGCCCCGGCATATGGACCCATGTGGACATACCTATTTCACAGCCCAGTGGACTGTCCCTTGACATCTCTCCAGTCTGCTTGTAGCATCTCAAGCCTCCACAAGCACAGAGAAGAGCCCAATGTCCATTGAGCAATACCTTGAGCAACATGAGATGGGTCTGGTGCATTCACCTGGATCTCACAATGCTTTTGTACCCTTTGGAAAAGTACCTTACAATGTAGGTTAAACCTTGCCAGGTTGGTGAAGGTTGCTTTTATGCTGGTGGACTGTGCTGTGCACTCTTCTGTGGCCATTCTCAGCAGACAGGAGGGGATTTCACAGTCACAGTATGGTAGAGGTTGATAGGGACCTCAGGGTCCACCTGTCCCAACCCCTGCTCCAGCTGGGACATCCAGAGCAGGATGCCCAGGCCCACATCTGGGCAGCTTTGGAAGATCTCAAAGCATTACCAAAGGGTTTAATGAAACCCTCCAGCACAAGAAATTCCTGTACTGGAATAGGCTCCCCAGGGAGGTGGTTGAATCGCCATCCCTGGATGTGTTTAAGAGCCGTTTGGATGTGGTGCTCAGGGATATGATTTAGCAGAGGGTTTTTAGAGTTAGGGTACTATGGTTAGGCTGTGGTTGGACTTGATGATCTTCAAGGTCTTTTCCAACCTGGTTAATTCTATAAGAAGAACACAGGCTTTGTATGCTTTGCCATTTTTTCTGCTAGGTGTTAGCCTGAGCGTAACACCCATTCTACAGCTGCTGGGAGGATTCTCATCTTGCTAGTGGCCCAGCAAGCTTCTTCTGAAAGCACAGTGACTACAGAGTGTGTGAGTGGAAGGTAACATGAGTTCCAACAAGCAGGGCATGGTCATGGATATCATTTTCATTGGGGTTTCACAGAAAACCTCAGGAGTTTCATCAGCTGCAGAGGGATGGAAGCTTCAGATCTCTCCCTACAGCCTTCTGTAGACCTTTGCTTTTGTTCACTGTCAGAGGCAGGATGGACCCTTGGCTTGAGAGTGTAGTTGCTGTCTTGCTTCTGTGTTGTGCCTGGCAACGTTGTGTATATGTTTCAAGAAGCATCATAGAGACAGAGATCTCTACCCGGGGCCATCACTGCTACTGTCCTCCTGTGCCATTAAAGAGCTGTGCTGTTACCCAAAGATAAATGGCCAAGTCAAACCAGTGAAACAGCCACAGCTTTCCTTGGCAAGAAATCACACGTCAAGTGGGCAATACAGTCTGTTGAGTGCCAGCCTGAGGCCTTGGTCCTGCAGACCAGTTAGACATGGTGCTCAAGGTAAAGCCCTGCTGACTTCTTCCACTTGTGCACTGTTGTGAGACAGGAGCTGTTCGCCATTGGGCTGATGTCTGGTTCACAAACACAAGCTCCACCAACCCCAAATATCTCAATAGATTGAAAATATGGTGGTGAGAGTGCAGCACTGCCCGGGGTAAATGGCAAATGTGTTGGCAGCATCTCACAGGTCACCCATCTGAAACCTGCATGCATTTCAGTATCCTCCAAGACATGAAGCTGTTTGTCAGAGCAGACCATTGTTTTCTATTAAATGGTAGCCCCATACCTGAGGCTACCTCTGGATCTCCAGAGGACAATGTGGTGATGAGTGTTGGACCACTGGGTTGTCATCTACAACATAGCAACCCAAATAAAAACATAGGCTGGGACCTCATTCACATGAAGTGGATCCAGCTCTAGTTACCATGACACCATGACAATCAACTTGTTTACTGCTTCAAGGTACAGTCTAAACATTCTTGGCATGTCATTTGCATAGCAATATCCAGAATGCTTTGTGTCACTCTATTATATTCTGGCTCTGCAAACATGTTGAAAGGTTTCTTTACACATATGCCTAAGAAATGAAAAAGAAAGGAAGAGGAAAAAGAAGAGAGCTTCACTTTCAGTAGTGTGTTTCACACAAAATGTGCCCTAAACTGGATGCGAGACTAAACATAAGAGCTGGATAATGAGATGTTCTGGGGGAACGGAGGAAGCAGCTGCCAAACTGAGGGTGGAAAACAACCTAAGAAAATTCAGAGCCAGGGCTGGTTCTGGAAGAGTATTTAAGTATGTGTTTTAACTTCAGACAGGTGAATGTCTGAAGTACAGGGAAGAAAAGTAAGAAATGCATTGTGAAAAGATGGTTTACCAATAGAAGAGAGAGTAATGAGGGTGGAGAGTCGGTGGGCTGTTTGAGCTGGCAGAGCTGTAGAGGAGCTGGAATGGGTTTGTAGGGTGAAGGGGATTGGCAATGTTGGCTGGAAGGAACTGGTGTGCCTGAGAGTGCATGAAGGAATGCGTGGGGTCACTGTGTGCATTATACTGTGTTGCACTCTGCAACTACCTGAACTCTCCGCAATTTCCTGAAGGTGACTGCAGTGATGAGGGTGTCAGTCTCTTTTCTAATATAGTAGGAGGTGAGGACATGGTTTCAAATTGCACCAGGGGAGACAGTGGTGGAGCATTGAAATGGGCTTCCCAGGGGATTGGTGGAATCGCCATGCTTGGAGGCACTCAGTAGATGTGGTACTAAGGGACACGGTTTAGTGGTGGGGCTCAGTGAGCCAGGCTGATGGTTGGACTTGATCTTGAAGGGCTTTTCTAACCTAGATGACCCTGCAATTCTATGGAACATCCCTTGAAGCTCTGCTTATTCACCACTACTGGAAACCAGTGTTGTCTTCAATAGTTGTGCCAGCAGGGCTGAGACCTTGGAGGTCTCTGGAAGATGGACCCAGGGAGAAAACAGAAAGAGAAGGAGGAACTGTGAATGCTGGGAGAAAACTGCTGACCAAGTGTAAAGCTGGAGCTGGGTTCAGCCACAGAGATGGGGATGTAACCATCAGCGTGAGGACATTCCTCATAGATCCATCCTTCCTGTGGCTGCTTGCAGGCTCCGGCGTTGTTAGGCTGACACACACTGAGCAGGGAGGCAGCAACTCATTCAAACAGGCATGATGCAGAACGATGCTTATTTCTCAGCTTTAAGTGGTGAGGGGTCTTTTAGGCACAGGATTCCAGTGTTCTTCTGCCTCAGGATTCACTATAGCAGTGCTACTTTTGACACCAATGCCTACCATAATAAGCAACTGAAACACCTCTAAAGCACATGTGGGCAAAATGCCCATTCACTGCTTCTGTGGGGTATTCAGACACATGTCAAAGCTAGGGACGGGCTCTAGGGCATGTTTTGTGTCCATCCTGAAGTCTTTCCAGTGTGGTCTATGAAAATCTGGTAGCAACTGTAAGATGAAATCCAATCCTTTTTGTGTGTGCCTTGCTGGGAACAGGCCCAGTGGAAACTGGGAATTGCAGCAGAATGGGAAAGAGATAAAATTCAAGCACGAAAATACTTTTCCCTTTTACAAACATTGCTGCTACTTCTTTTAGCTTTGTTATTTTAGCACTTCAGGGCCTCCTAGAGTATATATGAATGATAAGAGTATATTGAGAACACACGGTGCATGCATAGAGCAGCCAGCAGACCAGCATCAGTCACTGCTGGTCTGGCTACTGCCGCATTAAGCAACAGGCACAGCCATTTGCTGTCATCATCAGTGTCAGTATCCTAGGAGATCAGATCCTGCATAATTACATCCCGATAAATGAGTACTTTGTGTTCATAGCAAAAACACTTTCAAAATTAATCTAACTGAAAGACAGTTCATGTCGATATATGCATTTCAAACCATTTGGAATGTCATACGAAAACATTTTATTTCAGGTCTTTAGTTAATACCCATCTACATTTTCAAGTAATAACTTTCACGGGCATAATCATGCTGTCATTACAGAACCAAATTTCACAGCCAGTGTCAAGGCTTAAGGGTGAAAAGTGGAGGCTGGCTTTCCAGGTTGATACTTCTGCAAGAATGATCCCAGGTAAACACAAGTAGAAGCACCCAGCTGTATCCAATGGAGTGCTGTGTCAGAGCAGAATCAATCTCCTTACTGTAAATGCTGTTCCAATCTTCCTTCCCCTGTCTGCATAACTCACTTTTGCTGTGGCACCCCATCTTCAAAGACCCAATGGCATCCAAAGAGCTTCCTTTCTGCTTGATAGGGATATTAGGGTTGGATATTAGGATATTATATCTTCTCAGAAAGAGTGGCAATGCACTGGCTGCCCAGGGAGGTGGTGGAGTCACCATCCGTGGAGGTGTTCCAGAACTATGGAGATGTGGCACTGTAGGAAGTGCTTAGTGGGCATGGTGGGCATGGGTTGGGGTTGGACCAGATGGTCTGAGGGGTCTGTTCTAACCTTAATGATTCTGTGACTCCATGAAATACTTCAACTTTGAGATAAAAATCGGGTAGAAAACAATATGCTGGGAGATGGTCAAACCCTTTTTGTGGATTTGCAAATGCTATCCCTGTTGCAGTGACAAAGAACCAGGCATTTCAGATGCGAAAATGCTTAAGTAACTTTCAAAAACCTTCCATCAAAATGGCTGGAGATAGAAAGTTGAAAATTGGTGTGTTCTGACATTTGCTCTAACAGAGGTGCCCACGCTCTTCCCACAGCAAAATGACTTTAATTTGCCCAACACCAGGGTCCTTGAAAATGACACTCCAAGCATTTGCTGTAATGATTTCTCACTAAATTAGAAAAATGCCCAACTAAGGAGGGATTATCTCTGCATGTGGATGTGGCATAATGACTGTCAAGTGCACTGAGAGCCCCTGTGGGTTTTGGAGGGGACGTGGGGTCTGAAGCAGAGGCCGGCGCGTATCAGAGAATATTAATATTGCCTTGTTGGGGGCATCCATAGTGACCCTCCGCTGCTGTTCAGACAAAATTACACCATATGGGGGAATACTCGTTGCTGCTTTACATATATGAGATGTCTTTTAGGCTGAGGATTATCCCCAAGCTCAGTTTGTGAAGGACGCAGACGTGTGTGCACGTTCCCCATGCTGTGTGTGTGCCCATGGGGACAGTGTTGCACCCTGCACGCACTGTGCCTGCAGTGCTTGGGGAGAAGCAGAGAGCTGGTGGGGATGTGCTGCCAAATGGGGGTTCTGAGTTTCCACGTCACAGACACAATAGCAGTTTAATAGCAACACTGAATGCCCAGTGCTGGTGTTCTTCCCATTCCACTGGCAGCCAGCTGGCTGCAAACCATGTCAGGGGGGCACAAGGAGCACGCACAAGCCTCCATGCATGGATGTTTGCTGACTGCTTTGCCAGCCCCCTGGTAAGCCCACACTGGATTGCTGCTGTCTCCATTTTGCAATGACTCTTCCAAACAAGGCTGGTTAATGTGTGCAGAGAGTAGGGTGAGGGCTGGAAGGGCTGCAGGGTCCTGCTGAGCCAATTGGCTGAGGGGTTCATAAGCTGGAGTTGGGCCATTGTGGAGGGCAAACAGGGGACACTATGGGGCCAGGACAGCATGAGGCTGACTGCCTCCTGCAATGAGGTCAGGTCCTCACCCCATGGGAATTTTTCATCCCTCACCCACAAAAAAAAAAAAAGATGTATAAACAGCCAAGGGGAAGGGAGACAGAGTGATGCTATGCACTCTCAGAACAGCAGTGAGCAGACACTGCCCAGGAAGGCCCCTGCAGCACCCTACAGCCATGGTCACCACAGCGGGACAGGGGGGTGAAGTGTCCCTTCGGTGGCTGAGACATGAGGCTCTCTTGGCAGCAGCGCTGCACTCAACCTGCCGAGCCTCATGGGCTCTTTCTGCGGGGATTGTTAGGGATCTCCAGGCAGGGAAAACCCAAGGCCTGGTAGGGATTAGAGGCATCCAGACAACGGAACCGCTTCCACACGGCCCCGGGCTGAGGGACATAGAGCCGGCGATCTGAGAGCCCGTCCCCATGAGCCCAAGTGAAGCGCATTCCTGCGCTCAGCGGAACGGAGCTGCTCCCTCCGCTCATGGAGCGGGGACCAGACGGCACCGAACCCCGGAGGTGAGCCCGATCCTCCCATCACGTCCAGGGGAAGGGCAGCACCGCCACCGCTGCCCAGCCGTTGTCACTCGTTTGTCACCGGGCGCTTCTCGGCTGCTTTTCAGCGGGGAACATTCATTTTTCGACGGTTCTCTCCGCCGGGCTGCGGCTTGGCGAGGAGATTCCCTAGTTTTCTCCTAAGCGGAGGAGTGTCGGACAGGGAGTTCCCCGCACCCCGTACCTTCGACTATGGGAGAGCAGTTCGCACGGGAGGCTGAGGGCGACTCCCGATGCCCGCCTCGGTGCCCGTCTCTGTGCCGGTCTCCGTCCGTCGGAGATGGGGAAAGACGGTGCCCCGGGGTATGGGGTGGGGGGTACCAGAACCCGGAGCGCAGCAGCGGACGTCTCTGTGTAAGGAAATGAACCACCAGCGGAGCCTTTATTGCCATCATCGTCATTATTAACATCGCCATCATCATTTCTCCGTACATAAATAAATAAATAAATATCTCCCGGGGAGGGATGGTGATTGATTGGGACGGGGACGGGGCCGTACAGCCACAGCTGCGCGCCCACCAACGACAGTGTCAAAACAAAACAAACAAAAAAAGAGAGAACAGTTTGGTAGAAAATAATAATAATAATAAGCCGATATTATGACAAGAACCCAAACAGCCCCGACCCTCCCCGGCCGCCCTCTCTCGCCCCGCTCTGGGCTCTCTGCTCTCCGGTCCGGCTCTGCCCGCGGAGGCTGCGGGGAACCACGGCCTCAGGTGGGACAGCGCGAGGTGGGACGCCAGGGGTCCCGGGGGGCGCCTTATTGGCATCGGGGTGCCCACACGGCCGCCGCTATGGGCCGGGGGTGTGGAAAGGCGAGGAAGTCTTTCGTAAATGACACGGATTATACAAAACGGTACAAAATCATCCGGCTGCACGGACCCCCCTCTGCTCCCGGCACAGTCTCTGCGGAGTCGGGGGTCAGGGGGTGGCGGCGAGGCCTCTGTCGTCCTTCCCCGAGGAGGACGGAGACATGCGCAAGTCCTCGTCGTCCTCCGAGCACTTGGTGGTGGAAAGGGCCGAGCATTTGCAGCTGTGCCCGGGGCCCCCTCCCCGGTGGGAGCCGCTTTTGCCTTCTTTCTTGTGCTTGACCCGGCGGTTCTGGAACCATATCTTCACTTGCTTCTCGGAGAGGTTCAGGTAGGTGGCGATCTCGATTCGCCGCAGCCGGGAGAGGTACATGTTGGAGGCGAACTCCCTCTCCAGCTCCAGGAGCTGCGTGCTGGTGAAGGCGGTGCGCATCCTCTTGCTGCTGGGCAGTTGGCTCGACGTACTGTCTGCAGAGCGGAGCGGAGCTCAGCACCCACCGCACCCTCGGCACTCCCCGAGGAAGACCACGGGGGGCCGCCCCCCTCCCTCTTCTTCCCTCCCGCATCCCCGCGCACCCAGCGGGACGCGGCGCCCGTTCGCCCCGTCGAGCCCCCATCCTCTAGCCATCCCCCCGCCTCCCTCTGCATGCGGCGCCCACGCGTGCCCCTTACCCACGGAGATGCAGTGGAACTGCCGGGGGTCGGGCAGCGGGTAGGCGCCCTGGTAGAGCGCCGGGCCGTGCCCCACGCTGACGGCGGACACGGAGTGCTGCTGGCGGCCGAGGGGCGGGTGGCAGTACTGGGAGCCGAAAGGGGGGAAGGAGGCCTTGAGCAGGGGGATAGCGGGCGGCGGAGGGTGCAGCTGCGAGGCGGTGACGCACAGCGGGCACACGCACAGCAAGCCGGCTTTGCGCGCGTGGCAGGAGCCGGCCGGCAGTCCGGGCAGCGGGTGCGAGGGGTGCACGGCGTAGGGGAAGAGCGGCGGCGGGGGGCTGCTCTCGCCCTTCTTCTCGCCCGCCTCCCGCAGCACCAGCGAGTCCACGAGGAAGGAGCGCGGCATGGCCCCGCGCAGCCCCCGCGCAGCGCCCGCGCAACCCCCGCGCAGCGCCGCTGGCCAGCCCGAGTGGTGCTGAACGGCGCCCGCCCGCCTTAAATAGCGGCAGCGCCATGTGATGGCGGCGCCGGGCGCTCAATGGGCTTTCTGTGCCGCTTCTCTTGGCATTCACGCCGCACGCTCCCTCATTATTTCCCTTGTTAACTAAATGAACTGCATAATGTACTCTATTCTTGTCGACCCCACCCACGCCGTAGCAGGCGGCCTCTCCCCTCCTCTCCCTTTGGCGGGGTTATTTTCTCATTCTCTCGCGATTTAATATTCTTTTCTTTCTCTTTATCGCTCTCCTTCTCTTTCAGCCCAGCTCTCAGCCCGCTCCCCCTCGGTTATTTGCCTGCCGCTCCGCTCCCCCGCCGCTCTCCGGCTCCTCTCCCACCTGTGGCACCGCCGGGCTCCCGCACGGCCCCTGCCCGCTCCCAGTGACTGCACCGTGCGCCGCGCAGCGTTCCGGGCACCGCCGGCAAAACGGCTTTTTGAGGCCGAAGGGTTAGGGGGGTGAAGGAGAGACACTAGATAAGAAATAGGACTCATCGGGGTGTGTTTTGCTCCCCATCTCCCTGTTAAATACTGTGTGAAGGAAAACAAGAATAAAAAAAAGAAAAAGAAAAGAAAAAAGAAAGAGAAAAAGAGACGCTCTGAGGATGAATCGTAGAGCGTGGGGGATTTGAGCCACACGGGAACAGCCGCTCCTTCGGACGAGGGGCAGGACCGCCCGGGAAGGGTAGAGCCGCATTGTGCTGCTCCCGCTGCGGGGTTCGCTGCTCTGACATCCCCGCACTTCTGCCTAGACTCGATCGGTGCTCGAGCCTGGAAATGTGAGGATGGATGGGCACAAATCGGTGCAGGAAAAGCAGAGAAGGATCCAAAACGAATGAGAGCGAAAACTCGTTTTTTTACTCAGATTTAGATTGAATTTGCAGCTGTCCTTCCCTTCAAAGCGTTAACGGGGTCGGTTCATTCCGTTTTCATTCGGAAAGAACTCGGAATGTAAAGTCTTACCCCGGGCTAAGGAGCATCGTCCCGCTGAGTCGCGGCCGCAGGGGGGGGCCCAGCCGGCCCGAGGCGCTCCGCTACCCGGGACGGACCGCAGCGCTCGGAGTCGAGGGGAGGCAAAGGGTTAACGGCCCCTGAATGCACACCGAGCCCAAAGCCACTGGGAAAGAATATCCCAAAAAATAACCAGTTTTTTTTCTCCAGCCGCTGGACCTTATTGAATGTCATTGAAGAAAGTTTTGAATGCCAGATAAAGAGAGGCGAATTAAAGTGTGTGACAGCAGAGGATAAGCAAACACAAAGAGAACTCTGTCACACTTTGGGCAAAATCCGTGGGCTTTTTACCAAGCCTCTTCGCTATGATTGAATTAAGTAATAGGAAAACATTTTCTTTCAGTTTAGAGCCATTAGACAAAAACTTCAAAGCGAATAACACTTTTTAATGTGCAGCCTGACAATGGAATCTGTTTTGTGCTGAAATGTTTAAACGGTTTGTTGTGCAACTGGGGGCTGAAACAACCCAGACTGCGGCAAAATAGCATCCTTCGGGCCGCTTTCTGAGCGCCTGAAACGAGCGCAGACCTTTCATCCTGGCTGTTCAAACCGCCCTCCGCTGTCCTTGCTGCCCCGCTTCGGGTTGGCTTTATTTTTGCTTTATTTGTTACTATTATTACCGTTTTTTAGGGGCGATCCACCTCCCACGTTTGCCAGCTCGGAGAGAACTCAGCTCAACGAACGCAGCGATGGGAGAGGGGAAAGGCGGAGAGGCTCCGGCGGAGCGGTGCGGGAGGCGGCTCTGGGCTGAGGGGAGCAGGCAGAACCCCCCCCACCTCTGCCCCATCATCCCATCCCATAGTGCGATGCCTCCTCTGGGTGCGGAGAGAGAGGGGTCCGGCCTCGGCCCTTCTTCGTCTCGATGTGTGGGTGGGGAGGCGTTGAGTGGGCATCGACGGGGGAGAGTGATATCGAAATGAAGGGAAGGCTGGGTAACACCTCGGGGAGAGAAGGGGAGAGAGTGGAACTGCTTTATATTGGCAGGAGTCAGTACTGCTGAGGGATGCTCTCCCTGCAGGGAGCGTTATTTCCAAGGAGACCGCATCGTCGGTAGCTGAGGATTCGCGGTCTGCGGGTAACTGCAGCCCTCCCCAGCCTCGCACAGAGCTGGGTTTTAAAGGCCTAATTACCTATTTACCTAATTACCTAAACATAAATCAGTATCTGTGCCGTGTGCTGGATACGCCTTTGTGCCTTGGGCAGACACACCCAGGAGCATGTCAAGCCCACAAAGTACCTGTGCATCCCTTAAATCCAGACGTCACAGTGTGAGTTTACTTGAGTAAACAGGGGTATATTAAAAATAGATAATTCATTGTTTTATCAGCAAAATTGGTTTTCGTGTCTACACAGCTGATGGACTACTGGGACTGAGTGATGAGGGCTGGCAGCAGCAAGAGATGGTTCTGTGGGCTGTTTGTGTCACTGTGTAAAACTTATTGTCTGAAAACTGCAGCATTTATTTTGTTCACTGACTTCAGTCAAAGCTGGAAGTGTTTGACAGCCCCACAGTCAGAGCCCATAGGAGGGAACCACTCAGAGACAGTGAGGAGAACTCATATACAGCACGATGAACATGGAGTGATCCTCCAGTGATTCCTAATGCATGGGCTTCCAGAAACAGGGGTAGTTTCTTTGTGTTTAGTTCCATCTCTTCCATACTAAAGGTAAAATGCAGCTGTCTATGTCATGAAGTTGTCTCGTCTTCCTCCAGCTCTTGTCTGACCTTTCAGTATCATCACTGTATAAACACGGTAACCTAACAGCAATGACCCATAAAGCTCTTCTACATCTCCATCACAGTTCTTCTGGTTTCATCTAGCTTTCATTAGAAGCCAATAACTAAACTGTGTCAGAAAAAAAGTCTGTGCCACAGGAGGACCAAATCAAAGCTGCCTGTTTCCAGAATCTTCTTCTTTTTCCCTTGTTCACTTTCAACAACCTAGAGTTGAGATTTGCCACTTAGCTTTTCTCCAGGCCTAGTGCTTTCTGACAAGGAGGGGCCATAGAGGAACCCTGTAATCATGTTCGAGTGTGCAGAGCTATTTCTCCTCTTTGGTTCAGCCTTTCATGTAGGAAGACATATCAGTGAAGCAGTTGGACAAAACCAGTGACAGTGTAACAGGAAAACTAGGGGCATGTAAACTACTCACACAAAAATACCCTATTTCAAATCAGTGTTGTCCTGGGAATAGCGAAGGATACAAAGGATGGAGAAGTCTGTGAGAGGAATGAAGACAAGCTCCAAAAGAGCTGAATGTGAGATCTGCAAGTCTTCCTAAATTACAGAGTTATTTGAGATATGGTTCTTCTAACACAGAATCCACCCTATGTCCCACCATGTTTCTCACCTTTGCCTGGGCCAAGTACCTTAAAAATCAAAAGATTTTGTGTTTCTCAGACTGCTCTTGAGGAATATCCAATATCCTTTGCCTTTTTATTCAGCAGCAATTCTGAAACCTTATGTGCAAGATATGTATAAAATAGGTATGTTGTGATTTTCACCATCAGAGTGGTGAGGCATTGGCAGTGGTTGCTCAGAGATGTGGTGGATCCTCCATTCATGGAGACACTCAAGGTCAGGCTGGATGAGGTTCTGAGCACATGGTGGAGCTGTAGGTGTTCCTGCTCATTGCAGGGGAGTTGGACTGGATGGCCTTTAAGGGTCCCTTCCAGCAACAACTTCCATCCACCACCTCCTGGGCAACATGTGCCTGTGCAGTGCTGCTGAACAACCACCTGCAGAAACTGGTGCAGTGCTGGCAATGGAAGAGTGCAACCAATGGGGCAGGGTGTTTGGGTTTGCTCAGTGGTTGGTACATCACATATGGAAAGTGGAGCCTGTGAGAAGAGACACGCTGCTCTGTGACAGGGCAGCTAGTAAAGCAGAGCCTGGATGTTGCAGAAGACTGTGCATCTTGCTCCTTCCTTTACTGTTGGGAAAGACACATTTGTCAAGTGATTATTGCATATAAATGTGAAATGACTACCTGAGATGTTTATTCAGCTCATGTAAGGCAGATCCTGCCAAGATGTGTTAAGTCCTCCAGCCTCCCAGTCCTTGCAGTACACTGGGAAGAGGAACACTGAGATAACAAAATCATTTTCATCTTCTCGTTGCATTTTGAAGGCTTAGAACAACTTCTGAAGATAGTATTCAGGATGTGTTACATTATCTATGTTTGCGTCTGACTGTCTGAACACAAACTTGTTTATTATATTATTAAATAGATCAACCAAGTGTACAGGATAGGAATGTACGGCCATGTATGACTGCATTGTAGCAATATTTTGTAGAAACCTTGTCCTGCAGGTTGAGTAGAGCCATTTGTTGACCTCCTTCTATCTGCATGGAAATTTTCCAATGCACAGCAGGATGTTTTTAGAGATGCAAAAAAAGCTTTAGCATAAAAACATCTGCATGAAGAGCCAAGTCAGCTCATCACAAGTGTATGTGATTGCACGGCTTTTATTTTTCTGTATTCTAAGTGCAAGTAAAGCCCACAAACCACATACTTCTACTTCCTTGTATTTTAATTTATAACACAGTAGTGCAATGGGAATTTGTCTAGGCTTGCATCATTGTAACAGGTGAATCACTTCTTAAACTTATTCCAGTACAAGATGTATGTGCACAAGAAGAACATCAAGTGGTTTCCAAACTACTTGATAGACTGATTATTTCACTTTTCTTCCAAAAGATCTCTCCAGCCCTTTGGAGAGAGATTTAGGGACCTGATCCAATTACTGTTTCCGTGAGCATCATCAAACCTCACACACATTGAGAACATTTCATGCAGGGGAGCACCCTGAAGCTCACCCAAAAATAAGCTCATCTGAAAATGCAATAGAAGCAGGGGCTTCAGTACTGGTTGCTTCAGGCTATGCACCTATCTCTACTGCACTGAATTAATTCTGGAAGGTGAAGGGCACCTGTCCATATGGTCTTTAACTTAGCCAGACCATCCAAGTGGTCTGGATACTGAGCCCATGCCTTCATTTCCAAGTTACCAAGCAGATGAAAACCTGAGACATAATAATGAGAAAAGAGTCCCTCTAAAACAGAAGTGCTGTTTATTCTACTCCCATAAGTGTGGATTTCTTGTACATCGCTCAGCACTTCTTCAACAACAGGAAGCTAAATCCCACAGACAGAATTATGAGGTGCACAAGTCCCATCTGCCACAGCAGTCCTCCTGCATGCCACAGCAGTGTCCAAGAAACAGAAAGACATTAAAGAGCAAGGATGTTAAACCATGGAAACAAGTGTTTAGTTCAATCATAGAATCATAGAATGGCTTGGGTTGGAAGGGACCTCAAAGGTCATGAAGCTCCAACACCCGTTCCATATGCAGGGCCACCAACCTCCCCATTTAATACTAGACCAGCCTGCCTGGGGCCCCATCCAACCTGGCCCTGAACACCTCCAGGGAATGGGCATCCAGAGTCTCTCTGGGCAGCCTGTGCCAGCACCTCACCACTCTCTTGGTAGATACAACACATCTACTATAATATACAATCTTTGTAAAACCAATGGAGTTTTCCTCTTTGACGACACTAGGGGTAGGAGAAATCTCTAGATTCACAGCTTTTACTTTGGGTAGGACTTTCGATCATTGTATCGGTTTTGTTTAATAGTTTTATCGCTTGGGTAGAATGAACAGGTCTGTGAGAGACAAATCCATAAGTGCAGTACAATTAATTAATGCAATTAATAGAAAGGACACTTGTCTTTCTGTAGTACAAGAGAACCAGACACAGATGTATTCCCGAGCTTTTTTTTTGTCCTGTATATGAAATAGTTTCAAAGGTTCCTTTGTCCACTTTCTAGATTGCTCGTAGAACTGCTTTTCTCAGTGATTATTCATGGTTTATCAATAGACATGGAGGTCATTATTAGAATCAAGAAATCAAAACCTTAAATTTTTTCTTTTGCCATTAGCTGCTAATATGAAAGAAAAAGGGTCTTTATTTCCATCGATAATAGAAAAGGGTCAAGGGCTACAAATTAAAATCCCCTCCATTAGGCACAGTCAATTGAATTTTGAAGTTTGGTTTTCTACTCCAGGCTCTTGGTGGGGAACTAAATAGAAGAAGTCACATTTCCTGGAAAAAAAATAGCAGCCTGAGGACAAAGGGACCTGCTGAGGAGTGTTCACATGGCTCTGGGCTAGGGCAGCAGTATGGACCAGGTTCTGGCTGTGCTCTAAGGAGGCAGTGATGGATGATGTCCCAGTGTGAAGGCTGAGCAGTGATAAATGAGGCAGCCATGCTGAGCACATGCATGGTAGTCATACGGCACATCATAAAACACCACTGGCTGCTGCTTTGACAAAACTCTCGGAGACAGGAGGGGAAATATCGGCTGTCTGTGTTAAGGCACTGGGATCGAACACAAACCAGCACCTTTTCAGGGGCTCTGCTAAGAGTGTGAGCACAGCCATTTGGGAAGAAACCACAGCTCGTGTCTCTGCTCTGTGGTCATAGAGAGGCTGGCCATGGAGAGAACGATGAGCCACAGCAGAGGGAAGGCCTCTGAGATGGTTTGGACTTCAACCTCAGGCACGTAAGAGTGGTGGAGCATTTGGAATGTATACATTGCTCTTGGACTTTGGAAAGATGCCGATACCAGCACTGGGTGATGAAAGTTAGACAACCTGGGTCCATGTTTTCATCAGTGTTTTGAGTAGGCATTTTATGTTGGAGCCTTGCTGGTTGTCTTGGATCTCCTGCTTGTCCTTCATGTACCTTAATGCAGCTTCCAGGAGGATCTGTTCCATGATCTTCCCAGGCATGGAGGTGAGACTCATTGGCCTTTAGTTTCCTAGATCTTCTTTTTTCCCTTTCTTAGGAAGTGGAGAGATGTTTTCCATTTTCCAGTCACCGGGACTACAACTGATAGCCACAGCTTTTCAGATGTGATGGAGAGTGGCTTGGCAACCACATCAGCCATTTCCTTCACGACCCTGAGATGCATGTCACTGGGGCCCATAGACTTGCACACATGCAGCCTGATCAGCTGGTCTTGAACTTGCTCTTTGCTTACAGTAGGAAAGATTTTGCTCCCTCAAGCCCCACATAGAGGTTCAGGGACATGGGAGACATGGGAAGCCTGACTGTCAGTGAAGCCTGAGACAAAGAATTCATTGAGTTCCTCAGCCTTCTCCATGTCTGTTGTCATTTCTCCCTTCTCATTTATCAGAGGGGGTTATACTCTCCTTGTGCTTCCTCTACTGACCAGTATATCCACAGAACCCCTTCTTGTTATTAGCTGTATTGAGGACATCTCCACTCACAACAGCTGTGAGACATGGAGCTCAGGTTTAAATGCCTACACTGAAGTACATGATCTTCACACTTGGTTCTATCACAGCCACCTACAGCATGGTTCTATTAAATGTATAGAAAGATTCAAAGTTCACATCTCAAAGGTGAAATACCACAGCAGTGGAATGTACGGCAAAACTAATATACTAAGAGAAGTGTGCTGCCCTGTCATTGATGGCTAGATCCATATAGCTTAGCATTTCTCTTTGGAAGAACCCATGTTCCCACTCCTGGTCAGCCCACTGCTCTGTAGCACTGAGATTTGAACTGGACATACAAGGTGTTCATTCCAAACCACTTGATCCAATAATAGGAAGGTAGACATTTCTGAGAAAAAAAAAAACCAACCTTTTTCTGACCATGTCTTCTCTACTCACTATAAAGGCCTGACATGAGATTTGGAGAAAGAACCGGGAATTAGCTCCAGATGAATAAAAGAAAAGGGTGTTATTTTGCTCTTTTGCGTGCTTCCCATTGATCAAGGTACAGAACTGCACACCTGAAGGCTCTCTGGTTTGTGTTCTGGGGAGTTAGCTCAGTTTTCTTGATAAGACACTGTCTTTGCTGGTGCCAAATGCATTCAGGTTCAGCACAAGGCCAGACAGCACTGCTGCCTCTCATCTCCAAGATAAGCAACATAGGCAGCTCCAGACACTAGCGGATAATAAGCTCAGTCTTCAGAAGTGTTGCCTGTAATAACAAAAGTGAAGATTTTTCCCCCCTTTTTTTTCCTTTCTGCTGCAGTTTAGCTGATAGTGGCCATCTTTCAAATTCTTCTCAAGTTAGGATGCCATGGCTGTGTTCTGCTGCCTTGGACACAGCCGAACTCCTACATTCTAATAACCTTAAAATCAACAAAATGGCTCAAGATAACATGTACACATACAGCAAACAGATTATAGAGTTTCTTCTAATAAATATATCCATGTTATCTTGGCTTTGAATCTTTAAAAACACTTCGTTCACATTTGCAATGCTCTGTATGCATGTGAGAGCATTCCCCCACCACCATCCCCATGATCTGACAAAGAATATTTGTATCTTACTTTATAAATAAATAATCTGACATGATAAAGAAGAAAGCAGAACTATTACTGCATTCACCTTCCCAGATGAAACAACCACCGGCTCCTATTTTCTGTCTGATAGATAACAGAGATAACAGAACCTGGTTGAAAACTCCTACTGAGAACTCACTGTCATAAAGACAACTTTGTCATCATTAAAATCTGTCCAAGGAAGATGCTAAGCCCAAAAAATTCTCTGTTAAAAGACATTGTAGGGATTTCACCCAATTTTATTATTCCATACTACTAACACTGTAAAACACACACTTCTAATAAATACCAGAGATTATTATTTGATATTTATATTCCAATACTGGTGTTACTGTAGCATATATCGGCTCTTGAACATCTCCAAGGATGGTGACTGCACTACCTCCCTGGGCAGCTGTGCCACTGCCTCACTGCTCTTCCTGAGAAGAATTTGTTCCTGATATCTGATAGCTGAATATATATTTTATTATTACCTGGCTATTTATCGTAATGCATTGGGGGTAGTGTTACTGCTTTACGCTGGAGCACAGCAGTTGTCTGTCATGACTCCCCTAACCTTTAGCACTTATCATGGATGGTAATTTAAAATCACACTTTGTAACACGGTAGACTGGCTTTAAAGTTGTCATGACTGATAACAAAGCACATCAAGCACTAACCATATTATAGCTACTGATAAGAAAGGCACCAGTTTGTTTCCTCAGGAGATCTTAACTGCAGAAATGTTATCGGTTCAAATGAAAACCCAGTAATAAATGAAGATCACATCGGGGCAGATCAGACAAGAAGGCATTTCTCTGCCTCTTTAGATTCTTTTTTACCTCTGAGAAGAAGCATTTCATGGAACTTGCCCAATAAAACACCAACACCAGGGTGCACCCAGAAAATAGTGCAATGAAGACACTCAGACTACAGCTTAAGCTTTTGCAGGGACAATACTTTTGAGCAGTTATCATCTGCTATCAAAACTCTTGCCCAGAATGATGGGAAGGCCAAGCACTGAGGTGTTTGTTCCACTTGTTTGCAAACTCACGTGGAGCTGTGGAATGGTTGGCTAAGCTACACTAACAAAGATATAATTGGAAATGTATGGAAATCGACTGGATTTCCAAAAGTTCAGTGAGATTATGGTAACTGATACAGAAAGTAATTGTAATGTTCATGCTGACCAGTCATTTAATGGGGAAGCACTAATGCACAATGAATTTTATAAACTGAATTTTCCTGACCAGGCATGGTACGTTGCTCCTCAGGTCAAAAACATGTTTTCTCCAGCTCTGTGTGTATGAAGAAAAGTGAACCCATTAGCAGATAAGATGGGAAGTCTCAGCAGAAGCAAGGGCAAATAATTGTTGAATTCCTTCATGGAATCACCAAATATTCTCTGATTCATGTGACCACTGAATACAGCAGAGATGTTGCAATATTCTCTTTTTTTGCACAGGCTGCAATGTCATTGTGCATCATAGAATCATGGAATCACAGAATGGCTTGGGTTGGAAGGGACCTCAGAGATCATCTAGATAAGCAGGGTTGCCAGTCACCAGATCAGGTTGCCCAGGAACCCACCAACCTGGCCTTGAACACTTCCAGGGATGGGGCATCCACAGCTTCTCTGGACAGCGTGTACCAGTGCATCAGTGCCCTCTGAGTGAAGAATTTCTTCCTATTAGACGAAATCAGTTGCCTTTCCTTGGTCCACCAATGCCATCACTCCATCAAAGAAGCTGTGACAAGACATGAGTTAGGGGGTACTTGTAAGGTTTATTTCTCACCATTGTCCAACTGTGACTCTCAGAGCACTAGAAATTGGAGAAGATGTTGCCATATTGAATCCTATATCACTGTCATGTGAGAACAAGCATAATACCTTGTTGTCTGTGGTCCTATGTGATACAGACATTCTCTTACTACTGTACTTTGGAAGAATTGTCTCCTCACATGGGTTTAATATTCACACCATCATCATCAGAATGAAGCATATTTATACTCTTAGCATTTTAAACTGCTGAGTTATTAAAACATTTGGGTCTGATGGGGGATTTTTTTTTTCTTTTTTTTCTTTTTGGAACTTAAACTTGTGAATCTAACATTTTTGGAGAAAGCTCAGATTGTTAAGGAATCAGCAGGACACATCACCAAGCTACAATAGGTTCACTTTCATGTGGATGCTGTAGCAGGCAAGCCTTCATGGAAAAACTCTGAATGTGAATTTAGCTAGTTTTGGATAAAGACGCCTTTCAGCGTCAATAAACACCATGAATGCAGCCACGGTAGAGTTACAACTTAATGAGATGAGGGGAAGTGCACAGGGTCAGGCCTCATCTCCCGGCCTCTGTCATGCTAATCAGCTGGGCAGCCTGCAGCTGAAAAACTGCTGGAATTTTTATTTGCATTTCATTTAGTTGGAAGGAAATTGACCCAGATGGTCCACAAAGGCAATAGAAGGCTGGCAAGCAGTCTAGTGCTGCACACTTTTCGGAGGGGCTGCACTTGTCCGCCCGTCCCTCTCAGAGCCCAAAACATAAAAGATTAAAACAGCGTAAGGGAATTGATTTCATGATTTTTAGATAATTTCCCTAAGATTTCAGAAAAGGCCTAAAAAAACTAATTTAATCAGCCAGGAGCTCAATAGTAATTAAAGGGAAGAAAGGCTGAGATAATGAAAGAGGTGGTAGAGATTTTTGCTGTTGCTGGTGGGAACCTTTCTTAATTAGAAAAAGTCTAAAATCTAAATGATGTTAATGACGACAAGCATGAACATTTATTGCAAAGACGCTCTATCCTTGGTCAACATGGATGATTGATAGTCAAATCTGATAAACTTCTTTAGAAAAAGCTAAAACGATTTGCCATGCGTTTGTCCAGTCCAGATATTTCCATGCATTTCCTCAAATGAACAGTATTGGTGTCACTATTGCTCATTTGGCCAAAGCTTAGATATTTGTGAAAGTGATGTGCTATTCCACACCATCTGCTCGTGGCTTCATCTAGTTTGCTTGAAAAGCCTCATTAAAGCTCTAATATAAATAAGAACACTTTGGATTATACCTGCTTTCACTCTAATCTTAGAAATGATAATGTTTCTGAACATGTGCAGCAGCCTCGTAGAAAAACAGCTGATGGCGTGTGTACTTAACTGGAAGAGATAAAACATAACTGAAGACAAGATACTCTTTCAGCAAGCACCCTTGTTCTGTGCTGTCTTTCTAGATGGTCATGTTGCCTCTAGGAGCAGTGTGTTGAAGCTTTGGGTTTGGTTAGCTGTTGAGCTTGTCTGAACTAATATTTCTGGTACAAGTCTTGGGAATTCAGTGCTACAACTTCATTAGAATTGCTTCTGATTTCTACTCGAACAGGAATGTACGTAAATCTATATTAGCCCCCTGGACTATTAGGTACAGGAGCCCATATTAGCGCAACATACATCGCTTTAGTTTTCATGATAAGAATTCTGTCTCTAGGGAGATGTGATAAAAAGAGCTTGAGGTAGCCAAAAAAAACACATGACAATATGGGTGGCGTGACAGGTCATGCAGGAATTGAACAGTCTGGAATATTTCCCCCCCGGTTCTTTGAGGATTTATGTTGGCTCAGCTTCTCTCAGTTCAACTGCCAAGCAGTATGGGCTACGTGAGCACACCACTGAGGTGGCCCAAACTCTTCACCTGCTGCCTGCTCTGCAAGGTCCTGGTTTTTGTCCAAGACTTCTCTGACTCAGCCACAATTTATCACAAGGATTAGTTGCTCTCATGGTTATGACAGTCACCATTGAGCCTTGCTTTTATAAATGTTACATAAAGCATTCATTCATGGTCCTTCATGCAAAGCAGGTTGGAATAACTTATATTTTCATCACAATCAGAAGTCCTACATTGCTCCTAATGCTCCTGTTAGCAGTTCAGTAGCTAAGAAAGAAAGAAGGAATGAATGAATGAGAGCAATTGGCTCAATTTCCTGATCTGACTCTTTAATAAACTAGGGCAATTTATTGGACAAATATTTGTAAGAGAGTCAAGACTTATGTAATTCTGAAGACCCACTGCTCAAGATATAACACCAGAAAATCATACTGAAGATCGACAAAGCAACAAGAATAGCCATTGTCCTTGCTGGAGGTAGCTGAAAGAGGCCATCTTCTGGCAGTGCAAGCCCTTGAGTTATCTTCTCTGAAAGATGGGATGAGACCAGTGCTTTCTATATGGCTTCCAATACCCCATCACTGTACAAGGGAAGGTTGCTTATTATGGGCAATGCTTGTATTATGTACATTTAGTATGCCATGTAGAAATGTACCTTTCTTGCATAAATAAACAAGTAGAATGAGTAAGAAGCATTTTCATTTATCTCCAGCCTCACACACTTGGAAGTCTAGAAGCAATAGGAACTGAGAGGACTTGGTAGGAAATAGGGAATATTCAGATAATGCACTAATTACATCAACTTCTGAAGCAACTGAAACACCCATGAGAATGTTTAAATGTTTGGAAGTTGGACTAGAAGATCTCCTCTCCTCTCCTCTCCTCTCCTCTCCTCTCCTCTCCTCTCCTCTCCTCTCCTCTCCTCTCCTCTCCTCTCCTCTCCTCTCCTCTCCTCTCCTCTCCTCTCCTCTCCTCTCCTCTCCTCTCCTCTCCTCTCCTCTCCTCTCCTCTCCTCTCCTCTCCTCTCCTCTCCTCTCCTCTCCTCTCCTCTCCTCTCCTCTCCTCTCCTCTCCCTTCCTCTCCCCTCCTCTCCCTTCCTCTCCCCTCCTCTCCCTCCCCTTCCCCTCTTCTCTCTTCTCTCTTCCTCTCCTCCCCCTCCCCCTTCCCCTCCCCCTCCCTTCCCTTCCCTTCCCTTCCCTTCCCTTCCCTTCCCTTCCCTTCCCTTCCCTTCCCTTCCCTTCCCTTCCCTTCCCTTCCCTTCCCTTCCCTTCCCTTCCCTTCCCTTCCCTTCCCTTCCCTTCCCTTCCCTTCCCTTCCCTTCCCTTCCCTTCCCTTCCCTTCCCTTCCCTTCCCTTCCCTTCCCTTCCCTTCCCTTCCCTTCCCTCCCCCCTCCACCACCTTCCCATCCCTTCACTCCCTCCCCTCCTCTCCCCTTCCCCCTCTCCCCCCTTCTCCATCTCTCCCTTTCATTTCCCTTCCCCACCTTTCCCTTTCCCTTTCCTTTTCCCTTTCCCTTTCCCTTTCCCTTTCCCTTTCCCTTTCCCTTTCCCTTTCCCTTTCCCTTTCCCTTTCCCTTTCCCTTTCCCTTTCCCTTTCCCTTTCCCTTTCCCTTTCCCTTTCCCTTTCCCTTTCCCCTTCCCCTTCCCCTTCCGTCATCTCTTCCCAGTGGGATTAGTAATGGTATCACTGCATGATGCTCCCTTTATTTGTAAGGGACTGGGCTCAGCAGTGAAATGTAATGAGGGAATTAGAAAGATCTGGATAGATATTCAATACTGTTGGGATAAACGTGCTGATATGGGTGATTCTTTCTCCTCCTGAGTCTTTTCAGTGCAGACAGAACCCAGCTTTGCAGATGAATATAGGCTCAATACTAGAAATGGGCATAGCAGAACCTAATATCAAGGCCATGTCCAAGCTATATTTTGACTGATGCCTGAAACCTACATGTAAAACTAAAATAATCTCATTTTTACACTGACAAGAAAGAAGAAAACACTTTGGAGCTGAACTTGCAGTTCTTAAGTGCTACCTGTATTGCACTGACCCAGTCCTGTCCTACTCACAGCATGGATGAGATGTTCCCCACCAAGCTGCCTTCTTCACATTTCAATGTTGCATTATGTTTTCTTGTCATTGCCACTCTCTGGGGGTAGCCATGGTCTGTAGATGGACTGAATTAAGCTTGTAAGTTCTGCAAGATGCCTACAGCTGGGTCAGGACAGAGGATAGACTGAACTTATTCTCAGACTCATCATGGTCATGATGGTTATACTGTGAGAATGTGATTGAAAGGAGCAAATGCTGAAGATAAAATAAAATTTTTTTAAAAAAGAAGACACCTGTGAAAATCAGCAATTTCTTTAGAAATTATTTGTATAGTTAATAAGATCCACTATCTCCTTAGTGCACAGGTATCACTAACAGAGGTTACCAGAGCACAAGCAGCAGCTGCTTGTGGAGGCAAAGGAAAGATTGGAGTCAAAGCATGGACTGCAGCCCTCCGAAGAATGGTTAGGATTAAAACTAGAAGCTGTCACATAAACTAAGAGCAATTTTGGGACTGGTGAGTCAAGTTGACTCTCTGCAGGATATGTAACAACGCTGTTTTTCCGCTAGCTTATTTCAAAGCATTTACTACATTTTCCTTGAAGATCACAAAAGCCAAAATGAGCTGTTTGTGCTGAAACCCTGAGAAGGTCTGAGGCAAAACAGGAAATGTTTATCCAAACATCTGGTGAGGAGTGCTACAGGCTGTGCTGGGCCCCAGCTGACTTCACACTGCTGGGTGCTTCACAAGGCTCAGTGCCCAACCTGGGTCCCACATGGCCAAGACTGAGGGGGACAAGGAGGGTGAGAGCGCATCCAGAAAACATGCTGCACTATGCAGAAATTGGGGCTGCACCATTGTGTGCTAGAGGTTTCCAGATCATATTATTCAAATATGCCAAGAAATGCTGCAAAGATGGAAAAAAATACCCTTCATAGAACCATTGAATCATAGAATTACTCAGGTTGGAAAAGACCTTGAAGATCATCAAGTCCAACCACAGCTTAACTATAGTACGCTAACTCTAACATCCCTCTGCTAAATCATATCCCTGAGCACCACATCCAAACGGCTCTTAAACACATCCAGGGATACAATACACTTAACTTCAGGGAGATGGTTCCAATGAGAGACCAGAAACACTTGCTAATGGTATAGACAGTGAGGTAGGGAAGTTGTGCTAGAAACGTGTGCATTCTCTGTCATGGGGAATGCTTAAGAACAGCATACAGAAGCCTCCATTCAAAAGTTGAGAGTGGTCTTGTCTTGTGGTGATGATCTGGACCTAAAGACTGCTTGAAACCCTTCCAGTATTATTTCCGTGCTCTGCTTCTTCAACTGCCCAGAAACTTTTGTCTTAATTGTGTAGGGTCACTTTCCACCATGCCTAAGGATATCTGCACTGGTTCATCTCCAAAAGAAAAAACAACTAAGCAACCTAACAACAAAATACAGTTAAATATAGAGCTACAGTACAAGGTTACAACTCAGCTGGGTATAATAAATCTCCAAAGTCTTGCAAAGAATTTGGTCTCTAAGAACCAGATTCTTTCTGTGTAGAAAAAGGTGTCATAGAACTGGTAGTCTAAAGGAAAATATGACAAAAAAAACCCCAAACAGATTATTTTAACAGAAGCAGAATCACAATACAGAACTCTGCACATTAGTTTAAAATTCAGCAGAAAGTGAATTCATTAGCAAAGTCACTCAAGCTTGACTAATGAGAGTTTGAGCCAGAAAATCTAGCAATTTAAAGTAAACCTTTAGCTGTGAGCATAACTCGATACTTATGATGCCAGCTGCAGAAATTGCCATTTCAAACCTCACTCGGGTTGTTGGCACAAAGGGAACAAATAGCTTTCAGCTGCAGGTGAAGCCTACCAGACCTTTCTCCTCAATCTTTGTATAGTGTCAGTTCTTCTTAAAAAACAGCCATTAAATTATCGCCATTGTCTTGGAGGAATGGTGATTGATGCCTCTTCTTTTATGCTAACTCAGCTTGTCTCTCTGCTCTAAATGGCCTTGTCTTTGGCGTGGAAGTTGGTAGTACATCATTAGGTTGTGGTTGCAGCTTGGCAAACGCGGCTGTTGGGTGATGTGGCCATTAAGTGGATTAATGCAACTCTCCTGAACTCCCTAACACAATAAACCATGGGCTCCCACCTGTTGGGGCTCTAACAGGGTGCTTTGTACGGGGTGTGAAAGAGAAGGTGACAAGGTAAAACAACCCTCTTGGCACTGCTGCAGCATCCTTGTGGCTCCAGCCCAGCTGCCATGGGCGGATGGGAGTAGCACTATGGGAGATCCCCAGAATGGCAGCAGAGCCCAGTGAGAAATTTCAGGTGCTTATGTTCAGAACAGGCAGTACTCCTTTCTCGTCCCATTGCAAATGTACCTCTTATGTTTCAGCACACTGTTGCTGATGACCCTTTTTTCATACACAGCTGGTTGCAATCATATATAACTATATACATAACCCTACTCTGGACCTGCCCTAGGAGCTCCACATCCTTCCTGTACTGTGTCCAGACTGGGGCCCCCAATGCAAGAAGGACACAGAGCTCTTGGAACAGGTTCAGTGGAGGGCCATGAAAATGTATGGGGAACTGGAGCACCTCTCCTGTGAAGAAAGGTTGAGGGAGCTGGGCTTGTTTAGCTTGGAGAAGAGAAGGCTCCAGTGAGACAGGTTTTACATCACCCTGGTCCCCTTTATAGCATCACCCTTCACTCTGCTCCTTTTTCCCTTTTCTTTTATGGCTGCACAGTTCCTGACATGTTTAAGCTGGTGTAACATATCTCTAATGCTGACTGTGCTCTGTTAATGTAGAATGAGTCTTAGACTGCTTTATCTTTTCCTTTCTGTTCCTAAAACATCAAATTAGCTGTGGCACTGAGAGACATGATTAGTGGGCAGTATCAGTGGTAGGTGGACTTGATTTTAGAGATCTTTTCCAACCTTAATGATTCCACGACTCTAATTAGCTATAATCTTCACAGCTAGTAGACTTCAGACTCAAAAGTACAGGCACTAAATATTGAAATAAATACACACTGATACCTTAAGCAGTAAAACAGTGAAGAGAAACCTAAAGTCTTATTTCTCCCTTATACTGAGTACTGGTCTGGATGGAGTCTCTGCATCTCAAGAAAGGTGGTGTAGCAAATACAGAGGACACAGACAAAGACAATGAAAATAACTGTGAAGAACTGAAGTGTCCATCTTGTATGGAGACTAAAAAGACTCTTCAATTAAGAGGAGGGTATGTATAAAACTCACAAAACAACGGGGGTGATGGGAAAGGCAAACGTGTAATGATTATTCACCAATCCCTCAATGCAAGTGCTAGAGAACATGTGGGAAATCAGTTTAAACATGGTCAGATAGTACATGGCTGATGGTGAATGTTTGGAAATGTCATCCTTGGGAGGCCATATCATATCATATCAGCAGCTTCTCCAGGAAATTAGACACATTTGAGAAGAGCAGGTCTATGGAATGGCACTCAGAAGCCCATACAGGTACCTAACGTTGAACAGCTCCTCAGCTGTGAGGCTGGGAAATCACAGTAATGCAAAGAAAGTGGTGAAAATCCTGTGCTCTGTATTACAGCAGCTCCTACTGCCACTGATAGAGGCAGAGCAGAGGGGTAGGATGCCACCGCTCTGATCCCATAGGGTGTTCTTCAATCTCACCTTCTGTGGGGCTCCCCCAGTGCCCCAGAAAAAAGCTCTCACTGTAAAGAGACCACCATGGGCTGGCAGGAATGGGGAGCATGCCATGGACTAGATGGTTCCCACACCACTGGATGTGGTCCTGGAGTTACTTTTATTCTGCCTTGGTGGCCGGGAACAATACCCCTTTATTTCAGACACTGTTTTAGAGTGACTCTGTTTACAGACAACTCCAAACAGATTTTTGCAAATGTTTTTCCAAATACAAAATAATCACTCTGCTTTGGTGGCATTCAACTCCTTCATCTCATTCCTTTCCAGAGATGTGAGAGAACATGGTTTACAAGGATGCTCATGGACACAGAGCCTCTGGAAAACACGATCCTCCATGAAGAGTCACAGTAGGAAGGGATCATCTGGTAAATCTTCAAAGCTCCAGGAATTGTCCAAAATGACTTCAGAAAAAAAATAAGTCTCTAAGTTACCAATTATGGCCCAGTCACAAAACATTAAAAAAAGAATCTTAGGAATTCACAAAGCTATAGACAAAGAGTCTGCAGACCATCCAAAGACTGTCTGACTGCTGATCAAATAACTGCAGGTGAATAAAAAATAAGAAAAATAACATTATTTTACAGATATTTTTCCAAAGAAGAAAAAGTCACATAAACTCTCCTTGGCCAAGAGTTCTGTTCTATGTTTTAGAATCTAGAATTATGCCTGCAGAATAACAGAAAATAATGGGACAAAGGTCTGGTTTAGACTTTGGTAGTTTTCTTTGGTTTAAGTTCTCTTTTGAATAAATTCTATGACTTCAGAAGACTAATCTTCTTCTTCTTTTTAAGGACATTTCTTCCAAAGGCTAAATAAGTCCTTTTGCCTACATATTTCCAGTCAGACTTTCTATAAGATAGCAATCTACCAATACTCAATACTGAAGGCTTTCCCTATGTTGCTTCTGCTGCTTCCTCTCCTCTAGATCTCTTAGGTGGTAAGATTCAAAAAATCATAATTATATTGTACTAGAAATGATTTATATACCCTTATAGGTCTATTGCTAGATGACAATGACTTCATCTATTTCTGGACTTTCTTTTGAACTTTAAACTCATTAGAACAGTTGTGTTTACTGAGTTCATTTGTGCACTAAAGCTCTTGGTTTGCCCTGGTTCTGCATCAGTTTGGAGCTGGATGTTGTGCACTGGAAGCACCTGAGACAATATTTTACCCACTCAAAGGCTCCTGAAAACATTGATGCTCCAGTGGGAGCTCCAGAAGCAGATAGCTGTGTTCCAGGAGAAAGAGGATAGCTTGGAATGGCCAAACTCACTGACTAGGAATCAAGACAGCACTCCCTCCCACTTTGCCCCTCTGTCTGCTTTTAGAATCATAGAATCATTGAGGTTGGAAAAGACCTCTAAGGTCTAGTCCAACTGCCCATGTACCACCAATGCTGAACACTAAATCATGTTCCTTAGTACCACATATACACATTTTGTGAACACCTCCAGGGACAGACACATCACCATCTCCCTGGGCAGCCCATTCCAGCACCTCACCATTGCTTTGGAGAAGAAATTTTTCCTAAGTCAAGGCCATTGTCTCTTGTCCTATCACTGCTACATGGGAGAAAGGGCTGGCCCCCCACCTCACCACAACGTAGCATTGTGGAGCATTGCAGGGAGTGATGAGGTCACCCCTGAGACTCCTCCAGACTGAACAATCCCAGTTCTCTATACGATTTGTGCTCCAGACCTCCCTCATGGATTCATTGCCCTTCTCTGGACATGTTCCTGGGTCTTAATATCTTTGCTGTAGTGATGGTCCCAAAACTGAACAAAGTACTTATGGTGCAGCCTCACTATAGCTGAGAACAGAGGGTAGATCACTTCTCTGCTCCTGCTGGCAGCACCATTTCTGGTACAAGCCAGGCTGTCATTGTCCTTGGCCACCTGGGCACACTGCTGTTCAGCCAAGTATTAACCAGCACGCCCAGGTCCATTTCTTCCACAGTCTTCCGGCCACACTACCCAAAGCCTGTAGCATTGCCTGGGTTTGTCATGGCCAAAGGGCAGGACCTTCCACTTGTTTTTGTTGAACTTCATCCCATTGGCCTCAGTCCAGTGATCAGCCTGTCCAGATCCCTCTGTAGGGTTTTCCTACCCCCAGGCTGACTCACACTTCCTTCCAACTTGAGTGTACCTGTCCAAACCAAGTGCTGCCAGCTTCTCCAGGAGAACACTATGGGAACTGTGACTAAGGCTTTGCTGAAGTCTAGGTAGAACACATCAACAGCCTTTCCCTCATCCACCACGTGGGTAATTCGATCATAGAAGGAGATCAGGTTAGCCAAGTAGGACCTGCCTTTCATGAACCCATGCTGGTTGGGCCTGATCACTCAGCTGTTCTGCACACGCCATGTGATCTCAATGAAGACGATCCTGCCTCCTGGTCTACTGCTACCTGCTTGCCACCACAGCTCTGAATTCTGCACTTCAACTTCTAACTTCACAGCTGCTCACTCCCACAAAGAGATCTCAAGAGAAGATCTCAAGAGATCTCTTTGTATAACGATAACAATTTTTCATGATGATAAGAAGAATCTGTCTCAAAATAAATCACATTTTCCTCATCTGACTGCAAAACAACCTTCAGTTTGTCTCCCTGTCCAAAATTCATACTCAGCAGCTACTGTGAGACTCGTTGAAAAGCTCCACAAAGGATTTCTTCTGCAGAAAGGATCCCCCGCATCTCTTAAATATACTCATCCCTCATCTTTTCAGAGCCTGCCCACCAGTCACTCTGTGTGCGGGCTCATGTGCAAGCTGGTGACACCCCAAGGGGGACATGTCCATGGGTCACTTGAAAGGGGAAGTACAGTACAAGTTTTGCAGTTTTATTTGCTGGAGATGAGCCTTTAATCACATAACCTTGCGCCTCTAGGCAGCTGAATCCCGCTCCTTGTCAGTCATGAAAATATCAGCTTCTGGAAAGCTGTATCAGATATCTCAATCTTTTTTATTTATTAAAAGCTTATTTTATAAGCTTGCAGACCATCTCGAAGAAAGTTTATGTCTTTGGAGATCTACAAGAACTGCCATTAGGTTAACATTTACTTTGATATTTGTAATTTATTTTCCTTTCATCCCACTGTTCCTGAATGCTGAACCTCAGCCATACGTGACACAGGATAGGGTCATGAGTTTGCCCCAGCTTTACACAAGTATATCCCACAGGCCCTTTGTGTTCCTGCTTTTCCACATCCCAGTAAGGCAGGGCATCTCTGGACAGCCTGGTCTGTTCCTAATGTCTGACCATCAGTCCTTCTGAGGGGAAGAGCTCTACTGATTGTGCATCCTTACCTTTAGGAAGGCTTCTTCTTATCCTTCTCACACTCACAACTTGGGATGTGTCAGCCACATGGTGAAATGCGTCTTGCACCAAGCAATGAACTCTTTTGTAATGATGAATGAAACCTCCAGATTTTGAGCTTCATGATGTTCAGTCTTAGTTTAAAACTATATCTGATGTAAACCTCTGTTTTACCTCTAAAGGCCTTGGGTTTTACCTGTACTCCCAAAAGCTGGGTCCGAAACTTAGTCTCCATACGCAGAAGAGGGTTTAATTCTTCACACAGAAAAGCTCTTTTCCACCAGTATTCAATTGACCATGAGCACATCAAGAGTCTGAAGTAAAGCAAGAACCATTATCTCTGCCACTCCGTGTGCTAGAGATACAAATATGCTATGCCCTGTTAAAAAGATGCCTCTGAGCAAGAAAAAAAATGGTAAGTGGAACCGTCTGCAAGACTCAACTTTTTGTCCTCATTTAAGAGAGAGAAAGCTCTGATGAATCTCTTTAATGCTCTTGAAAAAAAACTGGACAAAACTGCCACTCCAGCTATAGCCCACACTTCAAATGGCCGTGAGATGGCCTTTTCTGAATGTTACATAGTTCAAGGAGGCAGTGAAGTGCTCGGTGGAAGATTTTGTATGGGAACTTTAACTTCCCATTCCATTTGACTTTTGGTCTTTAAAATACAGGTCAAATCAATGAATTTAATGAAGGCCGTGGAACACAAAGGCTTTGCCTTGCATTTTGACCTAGATAAAGGAGAGTCAGTCCAGGTCAAAAGGCTTTAGCAGCACTTTAAGTGGTTAGTACACAAATGTGACAGAATGTTTAGACTCTCGGAGACTTGCAAGACCCAGTGACAAGCCGTTAAAAGTATTTGAAATAGCTGCTTGAATGAACTTTGATAAGGTAGTGCTATTGTCTTCTATTGTTTCTTTCTTTTCATACCAAAACACCCCCAAAAGAACAAGAGTCAATGAATGTATAATGCAGCCCAACTTTTACTGGATTTGGGGCTTCTTTCGGCCCTTTGGACTTCTTTATTTTTTTTTTATTTTTTTTTTTTTTTGGTGAATTTTAATGCCATTTTCATTCATTTTCCCTCATTAAACCTTTCTCAGACGCTAGTGATTAATGTGACTTGTCAGTAAGAGCTTTTAAAGTGCAATGATACTTTCAGAAGCTATAATGTGTCAGTTGAACCCAAGATGAAGATCAAATTAAGATTAAATTTACTCTTACTGAGTCTTCTTGCCAAATGGAGCTCGGTTCACGAAGGTGGTGATGGTGCCTCCAAGCTTCCATGCTCCACATCAGGCATCTGAAGCAAAACTAGCACAAAGCAGCAGGCCTGTATGTTAAATTCTGGATTCACACCTTTCCTCTCCATAGGATAAAATAGTCTTCTGAGACAGTCAGACACTTAGCACACATCTGTGTTCTCTGCACGGGCATCTAAATCAGAAGGTAGAAGTCAGCTGGCCGGTAAAGGTAAGTTTCTATTATCAACAATAAACATACTTGAATGATGGAAAGCATAAAATCAGAGACCCCCCAGTTGTAATATCTGCCAGAAAACAAATCTCCATTTAAATACATAATTATTCTCCATTACTGGAAAGCAATTGTCAAAGGAAAACTGGTAAAACGTGTAACAGTTCATAATGCAGGGCTAAATTTTGTAGAAAGACCCAAATCCTGGTTGATTCGTGCAAGGAAGAAAGGTTTAGTTTTGTTTTGCTTTTCAATTTTGCTGTAAAAAGTCTGCTTCTTGAAAGCTTTCCAGGCCAGAGATCAGGTTCCCCCTTTATAATGGGAGCTATTAATGCCTGAAATGGGCCGCTCTAAAGAACCACATGGCGGTTTCACATGGTTTGATAGTTCCAAGATTTTGCTCACTGTGCTTTTGGGACTTTTCTCAGTATTCTCTATAGTGAGATTTTTATTGTATTTTACCCTTTTGTCTGGTTTTTGTGTCTGAAAATTTTCCCTTATTCATTGACTACTAACTTTCTGTCACCCATCTTTGACTTTTCTTCTTACATCTGCATTAAAGCTGTCATTTACTTCTGCTTTTTCCCCTCTCTCCATATTTGACAGCAAAAGCCTTCATCAGCTTTTATCCCTTTTTGTTCACATTATGACATAACCTGCGCAAAGTGGCACAGCTCCCCAGTTCTTGTATATAAAATTTGCAACATTTTTTGAGACGGGTCAATGCCCATTTTTGGGATCCTTTTCTTTATCTGAGTACCGTGTTAAAACTTTTTGCAGATGTGAGCTATTCAGGAGCAGCCTGCGGCTGCATGCAGAGATGGGGAAAAGAAGAAAAGGCCTTCCTATTTTGTGATTGCCATAGTAACTCAAACATTGCCAGTGTGTTTGTCGGTTTGGTAGGGCACAGCCAGTGAATTTTATTTCCTGTGCAATCAAGCCCTCTACTGGAGATCGTGGCTTGTATGACACAGGGTTACAGAGAGGACAGTGTGCTTGTTAGGTCTGGTATTAAGCATTTCACTTTAAAATAATGCCCATTTGTATCCATTTTGTTCAACATAACAACAGCTGCTGTCCTGGGGATGACAGGCTTGCCTTTTTAGCCAAAGTCTAGTATGACATTTATGAATGAGGCAGGCTCCATTCATTTCCACTCTGAATTCTCAGTGGTTATTTTGGGTTGTTTGAGTCTTTTTTTTCCTCTTTTTTTCTCTTTATTCTCCTGGTCGTGTGGAGATATTCAGCATTGTCTCAAGTAATTACATTCACAGTTCATGGCAAGGGAAAATTCATCTTTTTTTCAGTGTCAAGTTATCACTTTCATTAACTTTCATGTTAAAAAAGAAAGAAGAAAGAGGCAAAAAACCCCACATCCTAGGTCAGGGGAATGGAAGCTTTTCATTTAGTCAAGAAATAGGGATGGAGAAGCCATACAAACCTCCAGGCCAGCAACAGGAGCCGTGGGCTTCAGGTTCAGCAGTTTCCTGCTTCCTTTTGGGGTCCAAAGGAGGACTTGCTGCTCCAAGCACCTGCACATTTTTCTCTGCTTGGCAGATGCCTCTGCTTCCAGTGCTTTGCTTTCAGCCCCAACCACCCCAACCATGGCTGCTGCCAATCCAAAACTGCACAGCTTTCATCTGCCCATGGCTTAAGGGAGTGGCAGCATCTCCACAGACCTCAGTGCCTGGCCACCTTCTGCAGTGGGTCCTATCAGAGGACTGAAGATGGATCATAGAATCATTTGAGTTGAAAGAGACCCTTCAAGGTCATCTAGTCCAGCTCCCTGCAATGAACAGGCACATCTACAGCTAGACTTCCAGAGTAGCTAAAAGGCACAAGGAGGAAAATAATGGCTTAAGAGGAAGCTCCATCAATCTTGGTTTCAAAGGAAATTCACTTTCCTGCTGCTTGTTGGCCATGCTAAGCAACTCTTTTAGTTACACACCCATCAGAGCAATAGGAAAAGGACGAGAGATATCTTGCCTTTTTTCTTCCATCATTCAAAGAATGGCTTGTTGTATCACTTTGCTTCTTTTCTTGAAGCAAGTAAAAAAGTGAGGATCACACACTGATCGTGGCAGTGAGTTGGAGGAAGCAGGAGAACTCTGCAGCTGTGTCTCTTGTGGCCTTCAGCCGTGCTATAAGTACTCACACTGCTGGGTAAGGAAAGTGCTCTGTCAGGTAATTGGAAAGCTACCCCTCTGCCTTTGCTATCCAGGCTCTTAATTCCTTGTACAGAGATCTTGATCCCCAGGAAATACACCACTGTATGTCATGGGATGCTCTGCAGCTTACCCTGCAGGCCAGAGTAAAGCCGACACAGAATGAAGTGAAAAAGAAGTACACTAGGATGATGGAGTGGATGATCTTCTTAAGACTTTTTTTCCATGAAGCTTCTGTTTTCAGAATAAAAGGGTGAAGATGAACATCAGACCCCATACCAGTTTGGATATCATGGAACATATTGCCATTCTTGGCTGGACTGTCCTACCACACCCAATGCATAGTCCAGATTTGGTGCCTTCTGACTTCCCCGTTTGGGCCAATGAAAGATAGACTGCATGGGTAATAGTTTCCTAGCAACTATACTGTCATAGCAGCTGTGAAACAGTCCATCATCTCTGCTAGTGATTTATATGCAGCCTCTTGTTCATCACTGGCAAAGATGCATAGCTAATGGTGATGACTATGTTGAAAATCAGAATTTGCACAATCCAGTAGTGTAACTGTGCTCTTTGTATTTGTTGTAATTTCCATGGCAATAAATAGGAGGCATTACTTTCAGAGCAACTTATGTATTTACACACAGTGACATCAGCCCCTTTGTCACCAGTGCAGGTTTTACCAATAAGAAAACATCACAATACAGTAATGTAACGCTAGGATACCTGGAGGCATTCCCATCTCCTTGGAGATACTTGAAAGCTTCAACTCTATGCTGAAGTCTCTGGGTTTGCACAGATGCCAGATGGGAATCCTGATCAAATCACCTGGTTCTGAAACAAGAATGTTTCTTAAAGGTCAGTCAAATACAGCAATGCATGAAAAGATGCTCTTGTATTATGTTTCACTTGTATGCCATGTCGAGCCATAAATAACTTATGCTATTTACAAACGAACTCCAATTTCCCTTTTTTCATGTGCAACTTAATGTTTTACTAGTCAAAAAATTCAGAACATTTTATCAGTGTGGCCGATTCCACCTCGTTCAAACCAGTGAGAATGGCTCAGGTTTGGTGGGACCCTCCTGTGAGCCACATGAGCATGGTGAGCACTGGGCACTGGGTCTGCGCCTTGCCCTTCTTCCAGCACATGAATAGGGATGGCAGGCATTTGTCCTCACAGATAGGTTAGAAACAAGATCTAGAGGGTGGGGATATCTGACAGAGTGATGTAATATGTCTTTTATATGGATCCCCAGATCTGCTCTGGAGGAGCAGCTCCATGCAACTTCATTGCCCCTGCTTAGGGAGGATGCTCAGGAGAGAGGAGGAAGCAGCCTGTGCATTATCCATGGCATTTTTGCAGCCGGATCCGGCCCAGGAAGGGTTAAGAGCTTTGTGGTGAGGTGGGACAAACTTCACTTTCCCTCAATTCTGTGGTGAGCAGCGATTGTTTTGACACCTGCGTGATGTGAGGGATGGCATGGGCTCCTTTGTGGCACATAATGGCACATCTTCATTATTGTTCTAATACTCTTAAGAAAGATCCCTAATCTTTCTGTGGTGCCAATGACTGTAACAATGCTGGGATGTTTTATTTTCTGCTTGCTCTCTCTTTCCCTTAACCCGCTATTGTTGCCATAGCCACGATGGTGCGGTACTGCTGGTTTGGGGAAGTTTCTGTACTGTACCGCTCTGAGCTTATTGTTTAAATCTTTATTATTCAACTGTTCTGAAGATTTACATTTTTAATGGCTCATTTATGTAATCCCATAAATAAAGTAGCAGAAAAGCATCCCACACAAATGAGTGAATTGGGGTTTGAAAAAAGCTGCTGAAGCAGGTCACCCAGGGTCTCAGCTGCGGGGCCTTGATTGGTATCAGCGATATAGCCACTGTGGCAATGGACTTAAGACCACCCAGTCAGCTCCAAAATGGTGCATTACCAAGGAATAGTGGAATGGTGCTATAGTTCAATCTCCCCTATTTAGCAGGGAGCAGAGTTCTGCCGCAAAAACCATTTCAGCCCCAGACTCATTTACCTTATTGCTTTGACAGCTGCACCTCTCCCGCAGCAAAGTTTGGATGATTAGCTTTGCCCTGTTAGCAGCTGATGTAGATAGGTTTTTTTTCCCTTGTTGTATTTTTTCTTAACCAGTATATTCCTGGGGCTGATAAATTCCCTCTAAAGAGGCTGTGAATTCAAGCACCTGCCTGAAGAATTTGTTTTCTAAACTGAGCGTCGGGATGGAGAAATGTCCTAACAATTTGCTTCTGCATCTCCCTCCCCATGCACAAACCCTTAGCAAACTGTCAGTGCTCCAAAAGAGCCAGTTCTAGCTGGAGCTCTGCCAATGGAATATGGGGAAATAAATATGCCTTACATCAGTTCTCACCTCAAAATTAGGTTTTTAGTTGCTAACTCAAAGAGTTAGCCCTCGTGCACCTATACCATAGGGCACCGCTCAGGAGGACATGGAGGAGCATGGGGCTGATCATATAATCATACAATCATAGAATGGCCTGTGTTGGAAAAGACCATAATGACCATCTGGTTCAACCCCTCTGCTATGTGTAGGGTCACCAACCACCAGACCAGGCTGCCCAGAGCCACATCCAGCCTGGCCTTGAATGCCTGCAGGGATGGGGCAACCACAGCCTCCTTGGGCAACCTGTTCCAGTGTGTCACCACCCTCTGTGTGAAAAACCTCCTCCTAAGTTCCTGCCCCACATCCTACACCCTGACATGAGCTTGTTGAGGTGTCTGGCAGGAGAGACCCACCTTGTTGTTCCAGCACTGTAGTTGGTTGATGCCAGCACTTATAAGATCAGAATAATTGTAGTACAATACTGGTGATGTGCATTTATCTATGTCTCAGCATAGAATTTAGGGAGGTAAGGGCAAACTGGATGATACCATCCTGGGTGAAGAGGTGAGGAGATGCTTCCATACCTGAACTCACTCTGCACCCCGCCCACACCACACATATAGACAGACCGGCTGCCTCCCACCCCATGTCACTCATCATAAGCAGGGACGTGGCCCTGCATAGGTAATGTCCCCGCAGTGGAGGTCCCCAACCTGTCTGCCCCACCACCGGGCCATGTCACTGCCGCCATGCCCACATGCAAGGAATGAACGTTTTCAGTGCAAAGACCCCGTTCTGCCTGGCTGCGTGGCACAGAGTCAAAGGAAGCTGCTCAGAGCAGGAAAAGGAGAGGAGACAAAGGCGGGAGAGCAGCAGCCGGCCCAAGGAACAGTGGGGATGCCAGTAATTGGGCTGCCTGCACTCGGCTTTCGCCAGGCCTGCAGGTTTGTTGTTCCCAGGCTGCAGCTCAGGCTGAAAGAGAGGTGAAATTGTTAATGTTAACCTAGAGGAGTGTAAAAAGGGGGTGGGGGGGTGGGGGGAAAGGAAGTTGGTGGCGGCTGGAGATGAGGGAGTTGTGGGGGATGTCTGCTGCATCCTAAGGACAGGGCTGGCTGGGAAATGATTTTCACCAGGCAGAGACAAATAGAGTATGGGTAAAATTCTTCCCTGTGGGTTTTCACTATTGGTTTAATGTGTATAAAAGCTAGAGGGGATTCTACCAGACAGAAAACACAAAGTCCTGCAATGGAAAAGTGGAGATGTGCTTCTCCAGCAGCTGAGGTGGCAGGGCCAGGTGCCTTTGGGCACTGGGCTCTGTGTCAGGGCTTGCCCCAGGCAGACGCAGGCAGGAGCCACACATCACAGCAGCTACATGCAGGGGTTGCGTTGCTCTCCTTCAGCTTAACACTGTTAACATGAACTGACTGGGATGCGATACCTGTGGTTCTTCCCACCTGAAGCAGAATGACCAGGCAGATGGGAGAGAGCAACAGGAGCAGTGCTACTCCTCTTCTAGCAGGGGTCTCTGGGGGCTCTCTTGTACTATCAGCTTCAAGTCCAATTAAACCCTCTTGCATTGGTTTTCTGCTGTGATCCGGAAGCCTTTTCTTATTCAGACCATTAAAGGTAGCACTGACTTTACTTTCTGGCAAAGTTTTCATTAGGATTGACTATAACAGTCCTCTGCAAGTGATACAGAACACCTGAGATTACCAATGTCATTACCAACATGGTGATACAATTCTCTCACAACAGTCCTCAGTATGTGCATTCTTACACATCCAATCCCCATTTACAGCAAAGAAAGTCAGCCCAGAAGTCATCCTGATCATTGCCTGAGCTGCGGTGGCCCTGGTTTGCCCACATCCACAATCAGCTCATGGATCTGGAGGACCCCAGATGTGGGACATTATTGTACACCAACATGGCAACACCATTGCATGGCTTCTGGAGCTATCTCACTGTACAACATGCAGGTTACTATGAGAACAATGTGTAACTTACGCTGCTCTTTAGCTTTAAGTTTTTGGTTTGACATTCTAGTCACACACACGCAAATACTCAAATGTTCCTTGATTTCCTTGTGGAAGTCTAATTTTGTTGCATATAGTCAGAAATTCAATGCTTTTTGGATATAGATACAGTCTTCCAAAAGCATCTTATAAGTTACAGGGTAATGTCCTGACAATTACTTAAAATGTATTTGATAGATACATAGACTAAGCAATACCAAACTGATCTATAAATTAAAAATGGTGATACATCTACAGTGTTGATTTAAGATGTTGAGAAGCTGCTGGATATCTGACGTAAAAGAGTTTGTGTTTTTTCCCTAACACTATTCTACCTAGAAAACTAAAACTGAGTGTGCATATATATTTACATATATAATTCACAACTTTTAAAGACTTTTTAAACTTAATTGGAACCAGGCCCTCTTTAACGTGTACTGACTGTATATTAATGCAGAAAAGAGTTTCATTCACAGAGCATGAGCTACAACAGGATTATTCGCAAGAGCAAAGATCACTCACATGAATAAAGATTCGGTGGCTCAGTTACTCTACTGATAAAATGAATGAAATCCTTCTCCAAACACCATCCAGACGTGTTTTCTTGCCACTTATTGAGGCAAGTTTACTTCTGTGTTGTCCCAGCTTAATTAACTGAAAACACATAATTATGAATGAGAACTCTGATAGAGCAGAAGAGGAAAAATGCTTCTCGGTGATGAACTTGCAGCCCAAACACAAAATAACCAGTTCTGTTTGTGCAGGAAAAGCAACCCCCTCCTGCTACATTATCCCATTGATCTAAAAACATTTACATCTCCTTTGTTAACGAGTTGTCAGCAGAAATTTCATAATCACTGAGGAATTACAAGCGCACCTCAAGAGATCTTCTGTGAAGATTCTATTTTTGCCTCTAAGTTTTGTACGTCGTATATCTTAGGCTTTTATTGCACGTCCTTGGCTTTCATGATTCATCACAAATAATTCAAACTGGATTTACAAAAGAGAAGAGGCTGTACAATGAGCATAGGAACTGCACATTATGCTGCCCATTTAGTCAAAACTAATTAAAAGGACTTTGTAAAATCCAACATAAGGTATTTTCTCCTCCTCTTTTACACTGCTTTGTGATTGATATTCAGTGTTGGCGTGGCGAAAATGTACAGTTTGGAAGACTTCTGCCCAAGATAATGAAGTCTGATTAAACAGTTCTTGTGGCTACGGCAAGAGCAATACCCTCACCTGTATAAACTCTGTTATCTGTACAATACGCACTGAAACTAAACAAATACAACATTAAGAGCTTACAGATAAACAAGAAACTCCTTTGAAGTACTACTACAGCAATGTTAACTTAAGGCACTGGGCTGCAATGCACTACTATAGGGAGCTGACCGCAAGAGACAAAGATTAAACTTCATTTTGCTAAGAACTAAACAGTTTTAGAAGAAACAAGTGTTCAGTTAGAGAAGTCTATAACAGGCTTTGAAAAGCCACGTTCAGCTTCAACCTTCAGCCTTTCAATCCTGTCTTCAACATACTTCATAAAAGTGATGGTACTGTCATATATTATGAGCAGACATTTAATACAAACCTGGCTTCACGTGCCAATCTTGATTTTCAAAAAGTGATGGAAAGATGAAGGTTTTCCTTCAGAACAGTGAAGCAGCAGCACAGTTTTTGTTTTCACTATGTATTTTTGGAAAAGGAAGCACTGGTATATGGGGTAAACCTATGAAAGATTAATGCTTCATAGATGTTCTCCAAGTGAAAATAAAGTAGCATTGCATTAGAACCTACCTCCACAAATGAAGATAGGAATTTCAGCTATCTGATTTGGGTCATGTGCCATGGAAGCACTGTCTATCAACAATCCATATTAATTTTGGATGCATAATTTCCCTGTCTTGAAAGTCCACTTCACACAGATACAGAATTAACAGCAGGGCCTACACTAAAGGGGTATACAAAGGCTCACACATGGGAGGCTCTGAGGAAACCATGCTACTACCATAAGCCTGACTTGCAAAAATTCATGGGAATTTGTCCTGCAGGACATCTTCAGACCTAATGCTGAGCAATGGGGAAAGGAACTCACTACTGCAAAGCCAAACATACCCAGCAGTGGCACTGCAGCAGAGGCTGATTGGAATTGTAGTTGCTGCCCTTCAGAAGAAATTGCTAAGGAGATAAAAAGCAATGTGCAGAAATTAAGGACTACAAACAACACCTGTTAAATTAAACCAAAGATAATCCTTTATTCTTCAAAGACCTTACTTTTTCCTTAGTCCCACTTAAGTCATTAGAAATTTTCTGAGGTGGTGGGATTTCTACTGTAGCGCTACAGCTCCTGAAGGGGAATTCAGGAAAATAGCTGTTTTCTTCTATGGAAATTCAAGAGTACCTTACCTCCTTGGATGCACTGGCAGCAGCAGCTGGCCTCAGAACCAGTTTAACTACCTTCCGATTATTCAGAAGAGTAATTCTCAGCTGGTACATCAAAATTCAGCAACCGTACATCTCCACGCTGGTTTCCCCATTTCCTAATTAAACACAATCCTTCCAAGAGGGACAGGTACGCATAGCAAGATGAGGTATAGACGTGCCTATAGGTGGCACTCTTGCCCTGACACAACACTGAAGGACCACCAAGCATCAGCACTAGTTTCTGTTAAACAACAGACACCCAATTCAGTTCAGAAACTTACTAAAACCATAAATACCACAAAGCACTTTTAATGAACAATTTAAGTTTTATTGTCGACACACTCGTAAACCGAAACCTATGTTCAAAACCAACATACTTCTGAGAACATCAAAATATAAAGTATTTCACACAGAAGTTTGTTACTGGAACACAAACAGAAACATGTAGAATACGCTGATGTGTATTGTACGTGCTCAAAGTCACAAGTTTAACAACTGTACTAACAAAAAATTGCCTCAGTGTTTTGGAAAGTATTTGATTGTTCTTCAATATCTCCTCTGCATTTCTAGTTTTACACATTTACTTGGGAACTTTACAGCAGTGGACAGAGACACGATAATTTTGTCTTCACGGTTTGTTTTGAAAGAACCATGACAACAGACTGTTCAAACTACTTCCTTACACAGGGAAGTCTAAACAGAGACAATTATTGCAGTTATGGCTTTTCAGGGGTAACATTTATTATTATCCATGATAGATTTGTGAATATACAACACACAAGATCAGTATTTCCTAGTAGTCCTTCCTAGAAAGCAGTGTTGCTCATTTAAAATCTGTTCAATTTTATACTGTCTAAAGAAACCAAACTCTTATATTCTATATAAAACATATGTGCTTGGCCAAGCATTGACCAATTTTCCTTTCTTCTAGATACTGTAAAACTAAATTAATCCAAACAAGCAAAACTTCTCAATTGGTTAAGCAGCAAAGAAGTTCTGCTAACTTTATACAATTGATAGACTTAAGCTTAATTTAATTCTTTTTTTTTTCCAAAAGGATAATATGACTAAACAAATTGTATCAGACAGTGACACACACATTCCTCTCTATTAAAGACCCTAAGCTTAGTCAGAAAAAAGGAAAGGAGTAAAAGGAAGGGAACGTCTGTTCTCAGAGAACTGAAAGATTTATGCTGCACTTCACTTTTCTCTTAAAGGTCCTGAATAAAAGTTTTATAAAGCTATCTCTAGCTACTTCTCACACAAGTAGCCTGTTCAAAAATCAATTCTGAACAGCATCTCCTTCTGAAAAAGACCAAAACATCCCTGCAGTCTGATGTCTAATGACATTCTTGGCTTGTACAACACATATTCACTTGTCCTCATCGTTTGCTAGATCGCTTTTCATACTTATCCTTTGTGTGCTGGCTCCTGCTTCGGTGCCTAGGAGGAGAGTAGCTGACTCTCCTTCTGGACTGAAAGCTGGGTGTGTATGGGTGAATTCTGTGTTTCTTTGGTTTTTCTTCTTTCCTGCTTTTGTTCGGCTCCTGCTCTTTGCTGACTTCCTTTTGCTCACTTTCTTGGTCTTGCTCTTTCTGAGATGGCAATGTGTTTTTGATGGTATTAATAAGAAATCTTTTGTTTGCACCAGCAAGAGGACATTTCAACCTGTAAAGACATAAGAGAAGCAATCAAAAGACAAGATAAAAGCATCCTGAGACAAAACCAAGAGTCTAACTTCAATAATTTTAAGACTTGTTTGTGTTTTGGCTTTCCTTGCATGCCACCTAGTGTAAGCTCTCAGTACAGAAAGAGACGCTCAAGGTTGTCTCCATTCTTCCTTTACCTTATTTTGTAGAATAAAGGTTATTTTACTTTGGTGCAAGGAAAATCCACATGATTTTCACAAGGCAGCAGGAAGCAGATGGGGCAATGCTCATGTTTACCATGCTCTTTGTAAGGTAACAATATATTAGTTTGTCAGTGCTTAACTATTCAGGAAACAAATATTTAAGAACATTCTGAGTCAAATGAGAATGTTCTACAAGCCTATAATGCTGTCTGTAGTAGATTAAATAAACTGAAGTATTTAGAAAGTAAAAAGAAACATTTGCATGATTCTTGCACATAATTTATGAGCTTGTTTTAGTAAACACATACTCTATGTTGCATTTATCCTCTTGGTATCAGTTCTACACTTATTCCCAATTTTTCCTCTCTTAAGAGAATGGAATGAAAACAATACAGCTTTGAATATCTGCCTTTGAACGGGGCATTGTATGTACTTCAGATCCGCCTATTAAGCACTACTTGTTCTTGTCCTCAAAGAACTTAGAGCCATTTTAGAAGTATGCATTAAACAACCACATTGTTTCATTTCTGCTATATGTTTCTTGACATTCTGACACCATAGTTTAGAGCCTTGTAGATTTCATCCATATAAATCGACATTATTTTCATAGAGTAAAAAAATGCCTTGGCTTGGAAGGAACCTGAAAGATCACCCAGTTCCAACCCTCTGCTGTGGGCTGGGCTGCCACCCAACAGCTCGGGCTTCCCAGGGCCTCATCCAGCCTGGCCTTGAGCACCTCCAGACATCCACAGCTCTCTGGGCAGACTGAGCCAGTGTCTCACCACCCTCTGTGTAAAGAATTTCCCCTCAACATCTAATCTAACTCTCCCATCATTTAATGTAAAAGCTGTTCCCCATTGTCCTATCATTTTCTGCCCGTGCTGAAAGTTGGTCTTCCTCCTGATAGCTCCATTCAAGTACTGCAAGTCCACGGTGAGGTCAAATCTAGCCTAAAGAAAAAGAATAATAATTAAGATGCTTTGTATAGATGTTTTATAAACTTGGGAGAGTGTTATTATGTACTAGGTGTATTACTGAGTGCAAGCATACAGCTAACATTTGTCAGTAGAAGAGTGTTTCCATTTCAAGCAACATCAGCTAAGAACATGGCAAACAAAATTCCACGGCAAAGGCTATGCAAACACCAGCCAACATCCAAGTCCTCTGCACATCTTATGCCAGCATTGAACTGTTGTATCTCAATGCTTCCTACCAGGAAGCTTTCTCTAGGATGCATTCAGGTACAAGCTATTTTACGTTTGCCTCTTTCCTCTTCCTTTTCTTAAAAGCTAATCTATTGATTAAGCACTAACATATATAGCACCAGAATGAGATAGTCTACCCTAAATAAATCCATTTTGCTGAAGTATTTATTTCTTTCTGGCACTAGGAGTGCTGCCTGAGCTATACTAAGAATGAAAACTGATGAGAAACGCAGGAATTCAGGGTTGGTGAAGAGATTCCATTAATTCACTATCACAGTGATAAAAAACGAGCCCCTGGGGTTTCATGGAACAGCAGTAAGTCATAGCACCAAAGAGAAACATCAGTTTCACTGGCCTCAGACTTTAACAAAGCACTCCATGTAAATTCTGAAGTACCGGGAAGAAAGCTCAGCCTATGCAAGGTGGATCACAACCTCCTGGCTATGGAACTGTCCCACAGAACAAACTGCAAAAAGCTTTGAATAAGTAAATAAAGACATTAAAAGAGCATTAAGGTATAAACTCAAACTTGCCTGAAGCAGAACTGCAGGCACGACCATGAATGCACACTACAATTCTAAAGCAATCAAGTTTTGCAGACTCAGTTTTGCAGCAAAGCATTCAGTGTAACAGTTTACTTGCTATATTTACACAAAGAATTCCATCTCCCTCCAAAGGCAAGTCTTACAACCCCTCACATTTCTCTGCTATGCAATGATGAAATGGCAACTTCACAGTTGAAGCAAGAAAAAGAGACACAAACCATTCTTGCACACATACATCAAGCCTTACTCTCCCTTATGTCTTCAGTTCTATGCAATAATCATCTTACTTTTCAGCCAATGCCTGCTGTCAAGTTTAGCACAGTAGTTCAGTGCACAAGTGCACATTATGGCTTCTTCTCAGTAAAACCCACTAACACTGCTTAAGACGCTGAAGTGCTCTGACCATAACATATCAACATACTTATGTCACAACGTCCATCTGTACCTCATTCCTCCACCTCCTTATAGCCACGTGAAAAAGATGCTGTAGAATCACATTGCAGCGTTTCCGTATAATGACCCAACACCCATTCAAAGACCAGATGCAACATTGCCTATCTCTGTTCCTATGCCCTCAAATCTTTCTTATTATTTCACGTTCTGCAATGTTTCTGGCCAACTGATTCAGTATTGGCCACAAAACTATATATAGGCATAAAACTAATCTCTTTGCAAGAAAGAGGGCTAAAGATAATTCAGTGCTTCCAACATTTATCTATTTCTTCCAATTTCATCTGCTCTGACAATGCAGAGCTGAACAAGCCATCCCAAAATATCCTGTTTTCCATATCTTATTTTAGGAAGCCAGTTCAGCCTTTAGTTCACTTGGTACCAGGATCCTTCAAGAACAAATCCATATACCAGAAGACAAAATAATTAGAGTCTCTAGAATGTGTCCCCACAGTCACTTTTGCAGCATTTTAACTGACATTCTCAAAGCAGAAAAAGCCCTTAAAATGAAACCTAACTCCACTGCTATAAGGAAGGTTATGAATTACACACATAGGATTGACAAAATCTTTAAGGAAAGCTGAGCTTCTTGCTTGATTCTACCCAAAAACACATTGTGCAAATCCCCAAATATAGCTTTACTCCATTCTGTGTCAATCACCCTCTGCTGAATCAAGAATACTTGCACGCATTAGCACAGGTTTGGGGCTGACCTGCTGGAGAGAAGCTCTATGGAGAAGGACCTGGGTGTTCTGCTGGGGAGCAGGATGACCATGAGCCAGAAGTTTGCCCCTGTGGCCAAGGCCAATAGGATCTTGCGATGCCTTACAAAGAGCATGGCAAGCAGATGCAGGGAGGCGATTCTCCTCCTCTACAGTTCCCTGATGAGGCCACATCTGGAGCGCTGTGTCCAGACCTGGAAATTGGCAATCAGTAACGAACAACAGCAGTGAGATCTAAAAGGAAACTACAAACACCTTCCTCCCATCCATCCATCCTCTCACCAAAAAGAATGGGGGAATGGAGCAGCAGTCAGTCTCTAATGCTCGCCTCTGCTGCTCCTTTATAGTCACTCTGCCTCCACTCCAAGTAGGGTCCCTTCTGCAGGATGCCATCCTTCTGATCCTGCATAGGCTTCCCATAGGTTGCAGCTCTTCCAACGCAGCTCCAACATGGCTCTATACCACAGGGCCTATCATTTCAGGCACATACTGCTTCAGCACAGCAGATCCCTTGGAACTTCTCTGACACTGGGCTGAGCTCTGCTCACAGAGGCCACTCTCAGAGCCCCCTCACCTCACTCCAGCAAAATCTTGCCATGTAAACCCAATACACACATCCATGAGTCTCAAATAACTCTTCTTCATAAAGCTTTTGCTTAGTGTCAGCGTCCATCTCCTTGCTGGGACAAGCAGTCCCAAAGCAGCATTCAGAGCCTTGCTGGCTAAGGTTTTACTGCCAGCAACACCCACCAGGAGACTCTACTCTTTTGTAATGGTATGTACAACAGAGTTTTCTGTGAACAGCACCTTGACACACACTTCTCTTTAATAACTAATTCCTGTCAAATACCACTGACATATTTCCTTGTATCCAAGAACTGCTGGAGAGCAACATAAACTGGAATCTGTCAAGTATGAGCAGTAGCTGCATTTGCCTCTCCTCTCATCCAAAGATGGCAAAACCAATCTTCTTTTCATAGGTCCAGTTACTTGATGGCCATATGGTAGATCTTCCCAGGAGTTCTACACTGCTCCTCCAAGACTCTGGTAACAAAACGCTGAGGTAATCCCACAGGTCTTTGTGTGTGCACCACACCTGTAAGCATTTTGAGTTTGGCAAGGAAGGGATGATTTGTGCTTGACCCATTAATACTGTGCTTTAATGAAGTTGGTAATGATCTCATCTGTTTGCTTCTTTGCTTTCCTAGATTCAGTCTTTCAACATATATTTTCATGAACTAGCTTTTTTGTTCACTTCATTCAGCATCCACAAAGCTCAAAACAGCAGCTATATTCTTTTCAGTAATTTACAGTTGCAAGAGTATACATCAGCACTGGATGTAATCTCTGAAGCCCTATGGGATTTACTGTTTAATGTTGTTTACATCTAATGGCATTTTGCTGCACTAAAATACTCAGCTTTGTACAGTCTCCAGGGATTTTTCTCTCTTTGAGAGAACTGTCATGTACAAAAATATCACCTGTCAGTGCAGAATACCCTGAGCTGCAGGCTGTTAGAAGCTGGGACTGTAAACTGAGGATGTACTGCTATTGTCTCATACCATTCTTGCCCCATTTCCTAGACCCTAACTATTGGTCACTGATGCAGACAGGGCACTGCAGAGATGGACCCCTTGTCTGAGACAGTACAATACAGCGATTACGTTTCTCTGCAGTTAAGAAGATCCTTCAACAATCTCAGTTCAGGTTATCACTGTGCCAAACCTCACATCAATAGCTCTTCTCTTCCTCAATCATTCTTGGCAATCCTCTTCTACATTTTGAGCACAACTCTGGCCCAACCAGCTGCTATTGCAAAGAACAGGTCACCCTCTGCTATGTCTCTGGGCATCAGATGTTTGTAAACCACATGTTAATCCCCTTTGCCAGTAACCACAGACAGCTGAGTGGGACCTTTGCTCTCACACAGACAAGGAATAAGAAATGGCCAGGAGTAGAGGCCCATGTACACTCCTGGAAGATATTCCAGTCTTCACAAATGGTACCGAAGTCAGAGAGCAATGACAGAATATCTTCCAGAAGAAACCTTCCACACCTGGAATTAACCTGCAAATGTTTGGGTGCATACAACACTTCACAGTGCTAATTATCTGCACAGGTTTATCTGGTGAATTGGCAAGGCTCACAGAGGACAAGCAGGCTGCATTAGTAAAACTGTAACCACTTTTGGAGGTTAAATCATTTAAATTATTCTCATATAAAGGGTATAAATCACATCCCTAGCAGAAATATTGGGTAAAAATTACACACACGCACTAAACATTTGTCTAGAGAACACAAAGGGTTGTGTTTTTGAGCAAGACAACTTTCATCTCTTCAGAGCCACTAAAACAAATATAGCTAAGAAATCAGCTGTGAGCTTCATAAACAGCACAGGCTTATCTTGTAGAGGAAGCCAGACCTTATCTACAAATGAGTTTACCACAGTCAATTGGTGTATTGCTTGATCCAATAGATCCTAGATCCAATAGCCTCTTATCAAAGCTATATACATTTCTTTAAGATAAATTACTCTTTTCACCGTGTTATTTTTTCTTTAATTGCAATTATAATATATATATAATATATATATAATAATATATATACTATTCCATTATAATCTACCTGTAAAACCTGAAATATTGCACTGAAGACCTACCATCATATTTCACATAAGATTTAAATACTGATACCTTCTTCCTCACTTGCTAAACAATTTAGCCTCTGCATTATAGAGCTTTTATAGTATAACAAAAAAAAAGCCTCCTTCCAAAAGACAGGTTATAGATTTTGTTTAGCTGAAATTTATATGTGGATTCTCTGCTAGAGGATAATTTATTATTTTTATTGTTTTGGACGCAAAGGCTTCTTTCCTGTGCTATCAATTCTTTCAATTTAAGCAGGATCCAACCAAGTAACATATGGCCAGCATGAGAGTACATATATATTGATATATTTATATTCATAAAGACTCAGAGTTCTGACCTAAACTTCAAAACATAATTCAATCTAGAGTAGTAAGGAAATACCACTCAGGATGCAACATCCAGCTCTCCAATTACTTTGCCTTCAACACATTCAGCCAAGCAATTTTATGCTGGCAGAATTTTCCTCAGCTTCTTTATTATCTGGGCTCTAATTTTGCCCAGACAAATTAATACCTGGGTGAAGAAAATATTTAAACACGATGCAAATTAAAACATAAAGACTTCTGTCACCCATTAAATACAACATTTATTTTGGCATCAGTCGTTCAGTTCCTTTTGACACAGCTTACCAGCCCATTGCTCCCATTGTTTCAGCCCTGGTTCTCCCACGTTTTGCCTCCTTCAGTAACTCTTCCACAGCCTTCCTAAAATGAGGAGAGGAAAAGAGTTACAACTTAAGGAAAAAAAGAACTTATTACATCGTGTGCTTATGTGAATAAAGGGGGAAAGCTTTTTGTTTAATTCTTTACAGGGAAGAAAGAGGAACTGTTTAAACACAACAACTGCAATATTGATTTCCAACAGGAGAGTAGAAGTAAAGTGCATGGAACCAGTACACTACTTTAAAAAGCACAGCCCACACACAAGGTTTTGGGAACACACTCCCCTGCTGTCACTTTGGTCCTTCCTCAAGTCCTTCAACCATAGCAGATCTATTTTGAACACAATTAGACAATACCAGTAAAATACCAAGCAGCCAACCTACTATTTCTATCACTACCTCCACCAGTTGTTAAACTGTACCAGTTCTGGTTCAATGGTAGAAGAAAGGAGCTCATCTCTGTGCTTATGAACAGCTTCCATTCAAAAAGGACTTCACCTTACCAGGATCTTCTGGAACAAACCAGCCAGTTGAACACAAAAGCAATTAAATAACTATGCTGACTTAAAAACTCATTGGAGAATGCAGCTTATGCAAATTGTAGCTAATTCCCACAGTGTCAATCTTTTCAGCTCTCTTTTCACATTAATTTCAATTTCAAATAAAACTTTAATAACTGCTCAACAGTACGTGGTTGAAGTTAATGGGAAAGCCAATTAGGAAATAAAGTGAGTCATTTATTTCATAAATTGGATGCATAAGCTAACAATTAGATTAGTTAACTGCAAGCAACTATAGATGTCACCCAGCAAGAACTGTGAGACAGAATAGGAGAGCTATGCACCTCACTGGCTGTAAACCCACAACACGAAGCTAAGCATTAACAGTACTGATGTGGGTAGGACTGGAGGCTCAAGGAACTGAAAGCAGGAGGAAATCAAGAGCTGAGCACTGCTCAGCTCTTCCAGTTGTGGTGTGGCAGAATGGCCTTGTGTAACCAAGAGCATCACCATCTACCTAGTGCAAGAAAAGAAAGGTATGAGTTCTTGAGCTTCCACACAAAACAGAAAAGGTCTTGGCTTTAATTGAATCATAGAATCACAAAGTTGGAAAGGACCAATGAGATCATCTAGTCTGACCATCCTCCCATCACCACTGCTACCACAAGCCACTAAACCGTATCTCGAAGCTCCTCATCCAGACTCCTCTTGAACACTGCCAGGGACAGCGACTCCACCACCTCCTTGGGCAGCCATTCCAGTGCCTGGACCACTCTCTGAGAGAAGAAATCTTTCTTATGTCTAATCTAAACCTCCTCTGATACAACAGGACCCATTTCCTCGGGTCCTGTTTGTTGCCTTGGAGAAGAGGCCAAACCCCTCCTCATCACAGCCTCCCTTCAGGAAGCTGTAAAGTGCAATGAGGTCTCCCCTGAGTTTCCTCTTCTCCAAGCTATACAACCCCAGCTCCCTGAGCCGCTCCTCATAAGACTTGTGCTCCAGATCCCTCACAAGTTTCGTTGCCCTTTTCTGGACACGTTCCAGGGCCTCAATGTCTTTCTTGTAGTGAGGGGCCCAAAACTGAACACAATACTTGAGGTGTGGCCTCACCAGTGCTGAGTACAGGGGGATGATTACCTCCCTGCTCCTGCTGTCCATATTATTTCTGGTACAGGCCAGGATGCCTTGGCCACATGGGCACACTGTTGGCTCATGTTCCACCGAGCATCAACACCCCCAGGTCCCTTCCCTCTTCTCAGTCTCCCAGCCACTCAGCCCCAAGCCTATAGCGCTGCATGGGGTTATTGTGGCCTAAGCACAGGACCTGGTGCTTGGCCTTGTTGTACCTCATCCCATTCAACTCAGCCCAGCAATCCAGATTATCTAGATCCCTCTGAAGTGCCTTCCTACCCTCAGGCAGATCGACACCACCTCCCAACTTGGTGTCATCTGCAAGAACAGAGAATTCAGCAATTCTGGTGGTTGCTTTGCCCAAGACATTCCCCAACCTTCACATCACTCACCAGTCCTTCACTGTTAGTGAAGAACAGGTCTAGCAGGGCACCACCCCAGTAGGCTCTCGTACCAGCTGCATAAGGAAGCTATCTTCCACACACTCCAGAAGACTCTTGGACTGGCAAAGTCTACCCCTCTTCAGTTTGTTATGGTCTCAACATAAGTTTTCCCAGCTCCATTCATGAGGACTGGCTGCTGACATTTTATATGCACACACACGTTTTCTTCTGTATTGCTTTTGGGCAATGTTTTGCTTTATCCTGGTAAGAGAAAACAAACGGGTGCTAAATGGGTTCAGTGTAACATGCACTAAAGTACAGCCACTCTTTGTATAACTGTCTGCAGTTCTGCATGAGCAAATTTTATACTTAATCTGTCATTGAGGTGCTTCCTGACTTCAGAGCAATTTACAGCAAGTACTGTTTTAACTGAAGACTTCCAAACAAACTTCTGGAATCAGCCATCGATCCTTAAAGAGCATGGGAATAACCCTTGATCAACCTGTGTGTCTGAATAGAGCCCTTCATTTCAAGGAGAAACAATTCCATCCAGAAAAAGAGATCTATGCCAGGCAGATACGCAGATACTCACAGACTACAAGTTGCATTTGAAATGTCTGCAGAATAAAGAGCCCATGGGAACAACAGCAGGAAAATGCACCAAAAACTCCTGTGTTATTTGTCCATTCACTCATCTGTTAATGACACATTGGCTTAAGGTCTCTCATAGAAGTGCCTCCAAGGTTATCAGTATGATCTGAGCAGCAGCTGTGCTTGGGGTACTTCAAGTCCCTTTTTAAGCACATATTTCCCTGCAATGACATTCAGCACATCTGCTCATTCACAGAAATGGAGCATCAGCACAGTAAGCTGTTGTGTCAGAGTTATGCACGCAGTGTCCTCTCAACCCACCCAGGTGCAGCTGCATTCCCAGGTGACAGCAGAGGTTGTGTGGTACAGCCACGGCCTAGTACTGCAAGGAGTGTAAGAAATGCAGGCTCAGCCACCAAAAGGTAGCAGATGTCACACGCTTTGTGGAAGCAAAAGGTATTTTTCCTCTCCAGACTTAGAATTTACTACCTGGGCAGCATGAACTAGTTCAGAGAGAGCACAGCAATAGCATGCAGCCTCCAAAAACCTGTCTGAGCCTTCAAACAGAAGCACCAGACAAAGGGAAGGAAAGAGGGGATAAAACTCTTCCCCACCGTTACTGCTGTAGCTGCCAGATTTTGTGACTGTAAGAAATCCATATAGCAGTCAGATTAAAAGCCGCTATATCTGCCACTGTTTTATTTAAAAAATCATAAACCAAAGCATTTCGGCTATAAAACACTAATAAAACACACATCAATATTGTAAACAGCCGTAATTCAGCTTCAGTGGAAACATCAGGATAAATTAATACGGTGATATCAATTCTATTAACTTGGGTAGGAATTACAAGCCATAAACGATGAGATATTATTTTGCAATGTTTATATCACTGATCAGACTGACTTGGCATCTGCCTTAGCAGCCTTGAGTCAACATCTTCAGCTCCTAACAGAATTTATGCCATAATACTGTCTTTTACTATTATTGTTATGCCTAATCACTGCATCTTCACAAAGACCTTCTGACGTGCACAGACCAAGGGAAAAAAACACTCAGATCATCTTTGAAACGATGTGTTTCCACTCACTGGACCCACATTCTCCACATAAGTAAGTTAAAAGCTATGCAAACAGGGATTTTACTTTGCTTTTAAAGGCCTCTTGGGACTCAGCATTCCTCCCTGTCTTCATTTTTACAGCTCGCTTACAACTCAAGCATTCCTGTAGCCAGCAGATTCAGTTCCAAGAAGAACAACATAAACAAAGGGAAAGCAGCACACAGCTTTCACATGAGAAGAACCCAAAGAGATGGAAATCATGAGTGGAAAATGAAGGGCAGGGGCATATTTGAGAGCACAGTAATCATTCTGGCACCTCTCATAGCAAGGATAGCAAGCACTATTTTGAATTCATGGCAGCTCTTCTTGAGCAATCACGTTTTGCTGAACAATAGAGTAACGTGAGAGTGTAGGTGTACAGATGCTTTCTATCTTCATGAGTATTGTCCAAGACCTATTTACATTTCTGAAGGATGAGATTTTTGTCGTCTGTATTCCAAGGCCACAGGCAAAACTTCTACCTCATAAACTCTATCAGTTTGTATTATTAAACGCACATGCCCTAAGAATGGGAGAATGTTAAGCTCCAAAGTCAGGCAAAATCACATCTGCTCTCTATTCTTCTTTCAAGGACTGGGCTTCATCATTCATCTGAAAGAATAAATTTATAAACTGAAATATGGATAGCAAACAAGTACATGAGATACAGCTACAGGCAATGAAAACACCACATAACTAGAGACCGTCAAATGCTTTTAATTATAGACAAAACTGTTAAGGGAAAATAAATCATGCTGGGTCCGGCAGCCTGGGAGAGCCTTACAGCCCCGTGCCCCAAGTTCAACTTGCAGCAAAGCTGAAAATCCATAGCCAGCAGGCACACACACACACTGCAGGCATGTGGGACCCTCTCTCACTGCACTAGTTGCCACCCAGTGGCATAGTGTCACCCACTCCAGTCTCCCCAGGTGCTGGCAGCAACGTGACAGCTCTTGGTCCCAGCCCAGCTGCTGGCACCACAGACACAAGGTCCCTCTGACCCTGCTCCGACTCCCAGGTACTGCACTCACAGGCCCACAGAACAGAGCCCTCACGCAGGAAAGAGCTGGAAAGGAATTTCAGGCAGGACAGACCATGCATGGCCAGACACATGTAACTACCAGCAGCCTGTTCGCAGGTGACCACTCCTTTTTATTCCTTACTCATTTATTTTTCCCTTCCTAAATCACCTACATCAGCCTTTGGTTTCCCCCTAAACATCCCATAATAAGCCTTGAGCAACCTTGAAATGCTCCTCCTCAGCATCTCACATGTCCCATATCCCAGGCAGCAACATCCTTCAGTCCCAAAGGTGCTGCAGCACTGAGTCACTGCAGTAGATGGAGGTGCTCATCCCTCCAGTCCTGGCCTTGGGCTTCTGGTGCCCTGTGGGTTGGTGGCACCAGGGATGGGGGAGCTGGAATAAGGTGGTGTGTAGGGCCTCCTGCTGCCCTTATACCTCCACAAGCACAAAAGTTCACTAACTCTGCCACTGCCATTCATGTAATCATCTTATTATTCAAGATCTCAAAGAACTGCAATGGTAAAGTACTTACTGCAATCAGGATGCCAGAAAAGAAGCCTAAGCCAGAACACTCAGAGCAAGGATAAATTAAGGCACAAATACACCCCAAAATTCTCAATGTGGAGCATCTTTGCCTTTGAACATACATGGGGCATGCTGACACAATCATCTTTCGTAGATCAAGATTGTAGCTTATTTAAATATTCCATTTGTCAGTCTCATAAGTGCTATTTTCAGAACATTTCCACGTTGATATTCTCAACAGTGAAGATACCACTTAATCTGAAACAATATCAGCTTGCAGACCAATTTTTGCCATGGGAGACAGGGCAAAAATGGGAAATAATGACCTAATTACGACATTTCTATTTTTACTGTTAAAAACAATAGCAAGAAATGTCAATTAATTTTACCAAGGTGCAAAGCTTACTTGTTAAGGAGTGTAATTAGGACATCTGTGCAGCAAGATGGCTATGAATTCTCAACTCAACAAGAGGCTTCTTGTTACTAAACCCAGTAATGGTCTTGGAATTTAGAACAGTATCCCCTTTAGGAAACACTTACTACCGAGATGATGCTCCAAGAAGGCTTGGTAGGCAATTCTAATAAGATTCTGAAATATTTATAGCTAATGAGAGGCAGATCTGACTATAGAACAATTTTGATACATGGTAATATAAAATCTCTTCCTTTACACTGTCAGAGAAACCTCATTTTTTTTTCTCCCTGTGCTTCCAACAAAGACACAAAGCACAGAGACCATTTAGAAGGGGAGGTGGGGGAGGAAGAGATGGGGATATGCAGTAGAAATTAAGTAGCAAAAGCAAGTACACATGCTTATAGCAGAAACAAACAGCCTCTGGTAGCTGATCCATAAGGTTTATAGTAGTGACTATTGGGTATACCTTAACATCATCATTATACACTAACAGGATTAATCCCAGAATTTCCTTAGGATCACAAGATATTTCTGGCTTACAGTCTGGATCTGCACTGACATACCAGAGGAAAAAACACCAGCTTATGTTTCCAACAAAGGTTATTGGGTGAAATGGGAAATAACTCAGTAAAATGCAGTGAACAGTAATATTTTACTGATTTTAAGACTACTCCTTATTTTTTTAAATCCATACTATGCAAGAGTTGCACTGTAACCTGCAGGTGAGCATTCCCCTTCTACAGAGACTCCTACTGAAGTGAAGAAAGCATCAGATGCAAGATGAAGCATGAGTCAGACATGGAAAAACAGGGCAAGCTGGATGAAGACTCTTCCTAAACAACTATAGATAAGTAGCTTCTCTTAGCAGATCCCAGTCTGGAATGCTAAGAAACAAAACTTACTTCAGACCTGAAAAAACACATACAAAAATAGTTATAGTTCCCACAGTTCCTCTGCACAGCCTGTGCCAGTGACACGCCACCCCCTGAGTAAAGAATTTCCTCCTAATATCTGACCTAAGACTTCTCTCTTCTAGTTTAAAACTGTTCCCATTTTCCTACTACTACCTGTGTAAAACTTTTAGTCTCCCTCCTGCTTATAAGCTCCCTTTAAGAACTGGAAGCCCAAAGCACTGGCTGCAAGCAAAAAGTGCTGGAGATTGGAGTGGCACTAACAAAAAGAGCATTCATGTCCATATAGAAAGAAGCTTTAATAATTAAACTGATGATCTGAGTGAGGAAGTGCCCTACCAAGAATTAAGGCTTCTTGGAAAGCATTACATTCTCTATCCCCCCCACCACCCCAGTGGCATCATATGTATCTCATTTCAAAGATGTGGTAAATCTAAGCTGAAAGAAGTAACTTAGTAGAGAATCACTTCCATTGGAAGGATCCCTTAAGGTCACCTGCTCCAACCCCCCTGAAATGAACAGGGATATCTAGAGCTAGATCAGAGCCCTGTCAAGCCTGGCCTTGAGAGCTTCCAGGGACAGAGCATCCACCACCTCCCAGGGTAACCTGTGCCAGTGCCTCACCACAATGATTGTAAAGGAACTTCTTCCTTACATCTAATCTATGTCTCTACTCTCTTGCTTTGAAACCATATCCCCCTGTCCTATTGCAACAGACTCTGTTAAAGCATCTGTCCCCTTCTTTCTTATAGACCCCCTTCATATACTGAAAGGCCATTCTCAGGTCATCCTGGAGCCTTCTCTTCTCCAGGCTGAACAGCCCCAGCTCTCTCAGCCTGTCCTTGTAGGAAGGCATTCCATCCCCTGGGTCATTCTGTGGCCCTCCTCTGGATGTGCTCCAACAGCTCCATGTCTCTCCAGCACTTCAGGTGAGACCTCACCAGCACAGAGCAGAGGGGCAGGATCACTCCCTTGGCCAGCTGGCCATATTGCTTTGGATGCAGCACAGGTTGGCCTTCTAGACTGCCAGGGCACATTGCTGCTCATGTTCAGCTTGTGATCCAGCAGTACCCCCGGGTCCTTTTTAGCAGGCCTTCCCATCAGCACTCTCAAACACATTTCTTAAAAGTTATGAGATGGAACCATGAGATTCTCAGCCATCACTTCACTGTAACAGTTCCATGCAGCTGCTTGCAAAAAGTTCAACCTCTACGCATTAACCAAATAACTTTAACCACCCATTTATACGACTTTTAAATCTCTCGCCTATAAATGACATTACAAGAGCGGTCCGCATTACGCAGAGATGCGTAGCAATGGGCTGAGGGCTCAGGGCCGAGCACAGGCCGCACAAGCCAGGCCCTACAGGCCGGGAGCCGACACAGGACCAGCCCCAAGGCCCCACTGGCCCTACAAGCGCCGCCCAGAGCGAAGGAGAACCCGCAGCACAGTACGGCCGCCCCTCACCTCTCCAACTCCAGATCCTCCTCCATGGCAGACTACAGCCCGGCTCCTCACGCTGACACAGACGCCATAGCCGCTCTCAGCCCAGCTCCTCGAGGCGGAGCGAGCAGGCGCAGCTCCGGATCCGGCGGGGAGGGGGCGGTGCCGGGCGGGGCGGGGATGGAGCCCTGGCGGCAGCGCTGCCCACCCCGCCCCGCCCCGCCCCGGGTTGCGCTCCGTAGGGCGGAGGGTCCCTCCCGGCCCGGGGCTGCGGTGCGTCCCGCCTCGGCCGCTCCGCCATAGGCTGAGCCGGCCCCGCGCCCGGCCCCGCGCCCCGGGGCTGCCGCCGGAGTGGCGGAGCGCGGCGTCACTTACGCTGCCCCGGGGGAGGCGGGGAGCGGGGCCGGGCGGTGGGGAGGGAGGCGCCGCGCCGAGTGGCCGCCCGGAGTTCGGCTGCCGCCGTGAGGAGCCGGGTGCCGCCGTGAGGAGCCGGGTGCCGCCGTGGTAAGTCCGTGCCCCGCAACGCGCTCGGTCCCCTGGGGGCGGCCCGGCCCCTCGTTGCGCTCCGCGGGGCGGGGGCCTCCCCCGGGACAGGGCCGGGCCTGCGGCGGGGCCTGCGGGGCCGCAACAAGTGCGGGAGGGGGAGAGCAGCGCCGGGCCGCTTCGGGGAGTTGTGCTGGAGCCGTGACTCCGGAGTCGCGTTACCGCTGTGTTGAGGAGGGCGGAGGGCAGGGAGAGTTGTGGGCAGCGCCGGAGCGCACACATCGATGCCAGGCTGCTCTTTTCTCTCCCCTCTCGTTTACACCGAAGGTGCGGTTGGAAAACTTGCAGTGCGGCGCCTTGTGAACTTTCCCGAGTCGTGCCGTGTTACTGCTCCTCGCTCTGTGTTGGTGCTCAGCCGAGCGGGTAGGGAGTGCTATGGCACTGACAGGCTGCTCGGCCCCATGGGGCTCCTGTGACCACGCTCCCGGTGCGGGGCGTTGGTTGTTTCCTGCTGTAGGAATCCACCATTAAGTACGCCCGAGCTTCGTTTAATTCCTATTTTAATTACGTGATCTCGTTGCTCTCTGTGTGCGACGGGAAAATGACACGGATCGGCTTTGGGTCGTGTTTGATGCTCTCTGGAAATGCACTCCTGCTCGTAAACGCATCAGAGCTTTTGCTCAGCAGAGACCCAGTTCCGAGCTGGGCCCCCGTTAAAGTAAATGAGTGATTTCTGTGCGTCTGCAAACTATTGTCTTCCTTTGGGCTCCACGAAGCTTTGCTGTAAGCTTCAATCCCACCGCAGATCAGGGAGCTTAGGGGGAGCATCAGATGGCTCCGGTTAGAGGCTGTGCACTTGGGAGCAAACACGGCCGTGCCATATGCTGCCGTGACTTCATTACCATCCCTCCAAACAGAGACAAGGTTTATGAGCACACCTTTGGGAACAACAAAACCGACTGGGACCTTCTTGCATTGACTTCTAGAGTGAGAAATCCCCTCTTTCCTGAAGCCAGTTCTATATGGTTGACTCCAAATGCAGGGAATTGTAAGGATTGCAATTGTGCTCAACTAAGGTTTTGTTGGCTTTTGAAGTTCTTTATATTAAAGAAAAATATCATGCTTTTAAGTGCTTGTATTATTGAAATTCTAAAATCTTGGAATAAGTGCCTATAAAATGCACATTTTTTTCTTTAATGAGAGCTTTCTATAATGAACTTGTAACTGTCCTGGCTTCTAGTTCTGGTCTGTGACTTCAGCAAGAGATAGTCCAGGGCCTTGGACTTGGGTCTACAATGGTTAAATCAACATTATTGCCTAAGGCAGGCTTACATCTTTCATTAACCAAAGCATCATTTAATATTAAGCTGCAGCTTAACAGTGGACTTTGCAAGAGAAATGCCCGCAGCTTCCTGGGTGAAAAGTTCTGCTCTCTTGAGACAGTGAGGTTCATTTAAAAATGAAGCCTATGAAAACCTATTATGCATAAATGCTGGCTTTGATACTGCAGGTTTTTGTGTACATTGGGCATTTGCTCTCACAGGAGCCTTGGTGACCTCAGTGAAACCTGGCATTGTCATGAGCCTTTACCTGCACTGCGTGGCCTCTGAGCCTCAAACTGGGGGTCTGTTTGTGCGCTTGTCTCACTGAAAGCAATAGAGGTTTGTTGGCTTCCAGCTATAACTGTCTGCTGTAAAACACTGGAAAATATCCCCCCTCTTTTTAAAATCTCACTTTTTCCTGTACTCTTAAAATGAATGGCTTGATGTAGCTGAAAGCTACTGTTAAGGAGATGTGGTAACCAGTGATATCACTTTAAAAGTGAAGTGTTTAAACGTATGATATATATTAGATATTGGATTAATACAAATTGGTGTCATAAATCAGCCCGATGCTGCTTGCTTAAAAAGCTGTGAGATATTATGGTCTGCAATGGGTAAGAAAGCAGCACTCGCGCTGTGCTAAGATGTTCCCTGGTGTAAGAGGCGCCTGGTGACTGATCAGATGCAGCTGTGGCCTGTCTCCGGGACTGGAAAATTCTCAGTTGGTTCGGTCTGCAGAAACAACTTAACGTGGCACCGTCAAGTCTTGTGGTTCTTAATTGTTTTATTAGGTCAGTGGCGTTTGCTGAGGAGCTGCAGGGCATGTTGCAGATGAAAATTCTTGTAAATATCATGAATGATGTACTTGCTACACTGTGGTATCCACAGAGCAATAAAAACCCATCAAATTGTGGTGTGTGCTTTTTTCTGTCCCCAATTCTACAGATCTGTGTACTTACATATGTTTAATTCTAAGCATCCAAGTATTTCTTTTGGAATTAGTGGGCCTGTTCTTAGGCTTAGCGCTAAGCCTGCATGTAAACGTTTTCAGGGTCAGGATTTATATTCACAAAGTTCATAGGCTAAACCTGTCATGTGTTTTCATACTGACCGCGCTCTCTTTTGCATGTAACAGTACAAGTGGCTGTTGGCTCCTGGCTTGGCAACGAGAGATGCTGCCTGCTCTGTGGGTGCAGGTTGGGCTGGACCAGGATGCTCTGATGTGCTGCCAGCAGCTGCTGTGTCCATCAGGTTGTTGTGGTGGCGCAGGCTTGCCTGGATATCTGCCCCTTTTGATCTCTAAGCTCTATGTTTTAATCAGCCCATCCCTTAGTGGTGGTCAAGGCCAGGTTGGATGAGGCCCTGGGAGTGAGGAGTAAGCTATTCCTTTCTTATTACTAGCTTGTAGATAGGATCTTTCTTGGGTTATCCTAAAACTAGTCAGAGGTGGCTGTGTACCTCTATTTCAGTGCAACTCTAAAATCTAATAATCTGTGAAAAGACAAGGCTCTAAGTTATACTTTCTTATTCTGTGAATCCCCCACCCAATTCACAGTGTTTTGGTGGTTGTTGTTTTTAATGGTTCCTTGTGGTAACTCAGCTCAGTATTTGCCTTTTCCTTTTTGTTTGAAGGAAGCAAGCAGTGATGTTGTTTTGGATTCCCAGTGTTTTGTTAAGAATCTCTGGACGATGTCATTACAGCAAAGCAAACCAAATCAGTCAATGAAGCAACTGAGAGGTTATAAATTTGTTGGATATTTTTTATAGGGCAGTGAGGTTCTGGCGCAGGTTGCCTTGTCCCTAGAGGCATTCAAGGTCAGGCTGGATGGGACTCTGAGCATCTGATTGAGCTGTAGGTTTCCCTGCTTTGTTACAGAGGGGTTGGACTAGATGATCTTTAAAGGTCCCTTCCAACTCAAATAATTCTGTGATCCTTTGAATATTATGTTCTAAGCTAATGTTTGCCAGCTAGTCTGTGGAAAGGTGGAGTTGCTTTGCTTTGGGTTGGGTGGTGGGTGTTGCATTTGCCTGGCAGTTTTCCCTTCATTCCACAGTAAAGAGTGTCTTCATATTTCCTTGCAGGTTCTCTAATGTTTAACTACTTTTCAATGTTGTTTGTTCTATAAGGACCAGCATGTGGTGAGCTGTTCTGATGCAACGCTTCAAAACCCAAATGTGCCATGAGTTTTCTGGTAGGCATTTTGGGGGGAGGCGTGGGGAGATTGGCTGGCTGCTATCAGTGAGCCTCCTTAGTCAATGCATTTAGCTTGTCACAATGTGAGTGCGCTTCTGTCTGGGTACCTTGTTTTACTGACACAGGAAATGAGCTGCATCAGCAGATGTTCTCTGTGTCTGTGTAATAGATCTATACTGAGTTTTCCGCTGGCATAGCGATGTTATCAGGATCGTTCCCCTGACATTGCCACCTGCTGCACATGCAAAACCAAAGCAAAACTAAGAATCCCCCCCATGCTCTGATGCTGATCGCATCTCAATGCCAACACAGGTAGTTCCTCATATGGTTTGTGTTTATGGATTTGATTTATGATGCCTTTACACATTTGGAGGCTCCAAGTTATAGGGGAAAAGAAAAAAACAACTGTAATCTATTCTGCCTCATTCAGGGGATGCCTTATTGCTGTTTCACTTATCAATGGTCCGTCCTCTAATGCGTTTTCGTTCTTACTCCCCTTCTCCACATCATCATTTTCTCCTGTTGTAGTTCTTTTGTTGGGTTTAAAACGTGCTTGTAACCAGACTGAAGTAACTGTAAGTGAAAGCTGATGCATCACCAGACCACATAGATCCTAATTTCTTCCAGAGGCTTTCTGGTCTTTTTAAGAGCTTACTGTGAGCTCCATTATGTTCATACAGCTTTAATCGCACCCTTCATCCAGCACGAAGCTGTCCATATTTTTAATTGAAAGAAGGTTTTTTTTTTTCTCTTTTAAATCTTTTAAACACTTTTAAAGTCAGCTATCTTTTGAGTGCAGGTTGACTGGGACTGCATGCTGTGCAGCCTCTTTCTTGTCTTTATTACTTGTCTGTTCCGGAGGAGATCTCTCAGCCTTTTGTGTGAATAAATGAAGCTTACCTAACATGCAGATCCTAATGAATCAATAAAATAGTTCTGCTTCCATGCTAGATCCTGCTTTTATGCTAACTAAAAATTAGGGTAAGTCCATTGCAGGGTTATTTTACAAGTAGTCCATTACCAAGCTGTCATTGCTTCTTCTAATTAAGACTGAAGCCTTAAAAATCACAAGGTGTCCTGCCTTACAGCAAAGGAGTATGAAATGCACTTTTTTCAGCACTGCCTTCAGAATTGCCTTTTGCTTCTTAACTATTCTAATGCCTTTAAAATGTTAAAGGTGAAGCTATTCTCATCAACATTACTGGGGGTGTATATGCAGATATGTTTGTGTGCTTATGGATCTGTTGTGCATTGTATCTGAATGCCTTACAAAAATGTTTATGTTGGATCTTCACATGGACATAATAAAGCTTCGTAGGAATTCAGAGACTACCAAGCAAATGTTTTCTTTCCAAATCATCTATTAAAATTCCACTTTGTCTGGCAAATAACTGCTGTGCAGTACCTGTTACTTGCTGGATGGCTCAGCATGTCTGCTCAGTGCTGATACATCATATCCTGCAGCTTGTGCTATGTGTCTGTCCAGTTGAAAATGAGAGGAGCTGAATTAGGCATCACTGTCTGTAGAGCAGTAAGCTCTCGTGGTATATTCGAACAGTGTGGGCATGGTTCAGTATAAATAATACTTGCATTTGTAGCTGTGGGGAGTTTTCCCCCCTCTGAAATCCATTTTGACAGATAGCTGCTGACTTACTTATTGACTGTGGTTCTTTTGCCTTCTGCAGGGAAAATGAACTTTCCAGTTGTTGTGGTTTGACCCAGCAGGTGACTCAGCACCTCACAGACACTGACTTACTCCCCCCGCTTCCCAATGGGATGAGGGAGAGAATTTGAAAGAACAAAGTAGAACTTGTGGGTTGAGATAAAACTCTTTACTAAGACAGCCACAACTTTTAGCCTTTTTTTTTCTCTCTCTGTGAGAGATATAGAACAAGTGATATTCAAGCTATTGTTCACCATCCCCTGACCAATGCCCAGTTCCCCCTGCCCTGAGCAGCAGAAAAGGTCCAGATGAACTGCTACCCCCATTCAGAACAACTTGCATGTGATGTTGCGCTGGCCAAAGGGATATGCCATATAAGTTAGCTTGCCATATAAGTTAGCTTTCTTCATTCTGTTCCCTTCCAGCTCCATGGACCTTTTGCTGTGAATGGCCTTGGTTTTGTCCAATGCTGTTTAGCAGCAACTATAAGCATCGATGTGTTATCAGTGTTGGTTTTCTACTAGAACCAGACTGTGGCATCACAGCAGACTCTGCTGAAGAAGATAATTCTGTCCCAGCTGAAACTAAAACACCAGTAAACCAAAAGTGAAGATAAATGAGTATCAGTAAAAGGAAAAATAGGCAGCCCCGAGTGTCTCTGCTCTTGACCTGAGCTGTCTTGCCGTGTAAGCAGAAAAAGAGAATCTATGGGAAAATAGACACGAAAGTGAGTGGTAATGCAGAATTCCCGATTACTGGAGTGTGAAATGAAACTGTTACAGTTCTTCAGCAGTAGGAGATGCTTGCCATGCTAGTATAGAAATGCCACAGAAGTGTAATACTTTCCTAAATAATATTTTGAGAATTTTGGAAAGCTGTGAAGCCAGGAAATGTTTGTTGCAAGGTGTCATGACATTATGAAGTGGAGGATGTTTGATGAAGAACTTTTGGATACAGTTTGACATGTTATTTCCTATAAATTATTACAACAATACAGATCTCACAACAGCTCCCATTTGTCTTTAAAGAACAATCTCAAGTTTAGTGAAGGCAACTTGCTTTGCAGAGCTGCAGTGCAGTTAGGGTGCAGTAATGACGAGATGTTGTCATTTCAAAGAGGGAAGATATTGACTCTGAGTAGAAAAGGTGTTTTGCTTAAGTGGGTGAGGTATCACATACCATAAAACCTGCTACATTATAAGGCTAAATGAGATGGAAAGAGGGAGAGGCTTCCCTGCGAAACACTAATAGATGTTAGGAATAGCTGCTATCCCATATCATATGTGCAGATATTTAGATGATGATACATCACATGCTGAGTAATACTCAGTCATCCCTAGAATTTGATTGTACAATTTAATTCATGTGTGGGACTTCATGAGATCCTTTGTAGGCACACGCATCCTTCTGTCCAGCTCTGCTTGCAGGAAAGTCACTGAATTCAGCCTCGTTATGTGATTATAGCAATGCACCCATTATAGGATCGCTTTGCTGGGGCTGAATTGCTGCCGGTACAAATCTCATTAGCATTCTATTTTTATTAGAACTTCATATATAGTAAGTTTCTACATAGTAACGACCTTCTCTATGTGAATAAAATGAAGCTAGTGAATGAAACTGAAATATAGTAGGTAAAGGGACTCTACAGAAATCTGATCCAGACTATTTTTTACCAACCTAACCACTGTTCCCTCTGTAGCTTTACTTCTAGTTGTGGAGTAACTTTATTCCTCTGGTGCTGTCAGCAGTTACAGCGGTGAGGAGCTTCAATGCTGTGTTCTTTAAATAGATTATCTGTATAAATATTAACAGCATTGCTTGTCATTAACAGGTTTTATCGGGGGAGGGGGTTCACATAAATCTCCACCACAACATTTTGGAAAACAGTAAATTAGTGATGGGAGAAGTAATAAACTTTTTTACGAGGTAACATAGGAATTATTCTCTTCATTTTCCATCTGATGCGTAGGTGAATATAAAAAGACACTGGGTTGCTTTGGTTAGGAAAACTTATTATACGATGCTGTAGCCCAGAAATTAAGTTCTATCTTTAAAAAAAAAAACGGATAATCTTTGTGTTCTGACTTAAAATAAACCTGCTTTTCAAATCTGGAATGAAATAGAAGCAACAACAATGAAAATGGTGAATAACAAATTGTTTCATTAGGTGCAGTGGGTACTGGTCACCACGGCTCAATGATTGGATGGAGACCAGGGACAAGTGATGTCCCTCAGGGCTCAGTACTGGGACAGGTGCTCTTCAACATCTTCATCAGTGACACTGACAGTGAGATCAAGTATACCCTCAGTGAGTTTGTGGATGGCACCTTGTGGTTGGTGATCCTGCCCCTCTGCTCTGTGCTGGTGAGGCCTCACCTGGAGCACTGCATCCAGATGTGGAGTCCTCAGTACACAAGAGACATGGAGCTGTTGGAGTGTATCCAGAGGAGGGCCACAAAAATGATCCGAGGGGTGGAGCAGCTCCCTATGAGGACAGGCTGAGAGCTGGGGCTGTTCAGCTTGGAGGAGAGCAGGCTTCAAGGAGGACCTGAGAGTGGCCTTTTGGTATCTAAAAGGGGGCTGTAAGAAAGAACAGTCTGCTAAACAGCCTGTTGTGGTAGACAAGGAGCATGGTTTCAAAGTAAAAGATGGGAGATATGGATTAGGTATAATGAAGAAGTTCTTTTACAATCAGTGTGGTGAGGTGCTGGTGCAGGTTGCCCTGAGGAGTGGTGGATACCCCATCCCTGGAAGCACTCAAGGCCAGGCTGCACAGGGCTCTAAGCACCTTACCTAGATGTAGAGTGTCCCTGTTCATTGCAGGGGTTGGACTAGGTGACATTTAAAGATCCCTTCCAATTCAGGATGATTCTATGATTCTATGACGGTGAAATATTAAAACTAAAATGTATTTCAATATTTATTTATGAAATTGTGTTTAAGTACATTGATAAAACTCTTCAGTGAAAGTGTTCTGCTTTAACATGAATTGGAGAGGATTAGGATTTAATAAAGTGAATTACTGTTTGTATTTGAGGGGAAAACTATTTTTCCCCAAGGTTTTGATTTTTAAAACTACCATCTTTCTTCCCAGATGTTCTAGAATACATTATTCATTGTTTTAAAACAACTCTAATCGTATTAAAGATTATCTGTGAACTTCCTTTGTTTACCGAGGGATTTTTCAGATTATCAAATCATGCTGTACACAAATCCTGCTCTTCTTGGTGTGTACTTTTAAGTCTCTGTTACATTCACTGACTAATGTAAATTATTGATGATTATTGTAGTCACAGTGGGAAGTGAAATTGAGTCTCCTGTCTTGATTCACAGTTCACTTGCAATGCAGAGTAATGAGAGCAGGTACGCTAGGGCACCAGAGCATCCGAATTGATTTGCAGTGCAAATATAGACAAGTCATTTATGAGTGTAAGGAATTCCAGAGGAAAAAACAGTTGGAGCTGAAGTTGTCATTTGCTTTTGAAGAATATGCTCAGTATGTTTTTCATAGTAATCATATACTAAAGTGAGAGAAACTATTGTGGCGCTTGTGCAGTGTGGTGCTACATTACCCTGGGTCTTGTGCTTAATAAGTGAGGGGAGTCTCTTGCATCCCAGTCTTTCATATAATTTTTTCTTGGGAGGCTGCAAGCTATGTAGGCATGAGGGATTTCTCTAGCTTGAAAATGTCAGAATCTGCTATGGGGGAAAACGCCAGACATTCAGATGGCCTCTTCACCAGCAACATCTGCCCTCCACATCCTTCCTCCTTATGTGCGGGAGTTTGCATGCAAGGCATAGCAGCAGAAGCAAGCACAATAGGATGTACCTTCGAAGGACAAATCAGTATGGTGATAGCTGCCTTTGCTGGCAAAACCCTGAGTAAGCAGGTGGGCTTGGCGTTGTGCCCATAGGTGAATGTGTTCCAAGCCCTTGGTTCTGCCCGCAGTCTTGAGAAACATCCCTGTGAGGGCTTTAGCTGCCCTCTGTTGCTTTACCTTGGATGCTGAGAGAGAGAAATGCCCTTTGGTAGCTAGGACCAAGGGTATGCAAGGCTTTAAAAAGAAATAAATCAATTTTAGGTAGTATCGGTTGCATTTAGAGGTGTCTCAGTTTCTTCTGTGTGTGCTGAGTGGCAGGAGAAATGGCATTTTGTGTCTGTGTTTGGCACTCAGGGCAGTGGAAAGGCTGGGGCAGGAGATGTCGCCTGTCCTCTGTGCAGCGTCATTCTTGTTCCTTGGCCTCCCTCCACACTAATTCCCTGGCTCTTCTTTGTGGCAACCCCTTTTGGTCCCCTCCAGGCACCGAAGCCAGAGCAAGTGATAAAAAGCAGTTGGACACCCAGCTGTTGCTGGAGAGCAGAGCAAAGAAGTAGCAGATGGAAGGACAAGCTGCCCTCCCCAATGCCCGCAGCTGTTCCCTCTGCCTTCCAATGTAGTGGCTGGCTCCAGAAGGGCTTCACAAAATAACTGAGGTGGAAGGGACCTCTAGAGGCCGCTTGGCCCAACCCTGCTTGATCAGGGACACCCAGAGCAGGGTATCCAGGCGGCTTTGGAATATCTCCAAGGAGGAGATTTCGCAGCCTCTGGGCACCCAGTTTCAGTGCTTCACCACCTCCGTGACAGAGAAGTGCTTTCTAATGCTCACAAGGAAATTTCTGTGTGTTCCTTGCCAACAGTAATGGCACCACTGAGCAGAGCCTGGCTCCTGCCTCTTGGCACCCTCCCTTCTGGTATTTAGACACTGATGAGATCTCTCTGAGCCATCTCTTCTCCATTCTAAACTGTCTCAACTGATGCGGTTGCTCAGCCGCTTTCCATTGTATTCAAACCAAGTCATGGCTTGAAAGTCCCTGGTGTTTGGGAAAAGAGAAATATCACTTGGGGTTTTTTTTAGGAGAAAGAGAAAAGAAGAAGTCTGGAAGTCTGCACGATATTGAGTTTCATGTCTGTGTCTGGGAAAGTCATGGAATAGATCCTTCTGAAAACTATGTTATGAAGGTGCATGCAAGGTAAGGATGTGATCTGAGACAGCCAGCAGGGTTTCATTCAGGGCAGATAGTGCCTGACAAATACTGTGAGCTTCTGTGATGAAGTGATGGCATCATTGCAGACAAAGGAAGTGCAACTGATGTCATTTACTTGGACTTCTGCAAAACTTTTGATGTGGTCCCACACCACGTCCTTTTATCTAAATTGGAGAGATATCAAAGGTGGACTGCTCAGAGAGAAGGGAATTGGTTGGATGGTTGCAGCCAAAGGATTGCAATCAATTGCAATTGTCCAGGTGGAAACCAGCAGTGAGTGGTGTTCCCCAGGAGACCAGTCTTGGAACTAGTGTTCTTCAGCATCTTTATCAGTGACCTGGATAGCAGAATTGAGTGCACCCTCAGCAAGTTTGCTGATGGTGCCAGTATGACCAGGTATCTCTTGTACTGGAAGGCCTGGGTCTGGACCCAGCACTCCAGGTCTGTCCTCATTAGTTCTGGCAAGAGAGGAAGGATCACCTCTAGGCTAAGCTTTCACAAGTCTGACAGAAAAGGTGGAAAGACACATGAGAGCAGTTTTTGCTTGCTGAGGTGAGTTGCCTGATGACAGAACTCACCACTTCTGGCTTTCATTACCACTGCAAATCTGCCACGCGTTCCCAGTGAGCTCACCCTGTACCTGAGCTGCTGAGGTTTATGGTGCCCCTGAGGCTACTCCTGGATGTCAGGAAGAAAATCAGAGAAATACTGCCAACGTATTTTTTTATTGCTAACGCAGGAGAAGTTTAGCTGAGTACAGACAGTGATATTCTTAATTTTCCAGGCTGTTGCTATCCTATTCTCTAGCTGTCTCTAGACATCCTCACCATTTTATGTTTCCCCTCTAATGGCATGAGCCAGGATGTCATAATATCTAAAATCAAATGTACCAGAAAACATAATAAATTAGAGTTGAGCTAGCAGAGTAATTGGAGAATAAACTGAATTTTAAACAACACAAGATTGCGTTATGAACTGATTGCTATGCACAAAATGCACTAGAGGAGTGTGACTTCATGTAGATTTACTATTGATGGCAGCATTTCCTAGATTGCTACTGGTAATAAAGAAATGAAAATGGTTTGAACTTTTGAGTTAGTACCACAAAGTAACGTTGCAGTAATGGAGGGGTTACTATTCTGTTACGCTGCAATGTAATTCTGGAATAAAAATTTTCTTGGTGTTTTATTTAAGAGGTTTCTGTGAGTTTGACAGCCTTGATGCTACACAGTGAAGGTTGGTTTTGTGTGGAAAGAACTAAATTTGTTCTCAACTCCTAATGTACTTTTTTCTTTTTAATAAGAAATTGTGTATAAAATGTACCGGGGCACCTTCCTCTTGATTGAGAAAACTGAGTTTAGAGACATAGAATCAATGAAGTTGAAAGACTTCCAAGATTATCCAGTCCTACCATCTATCTACCACCAGTATTTCCCCACTAAACCATGTCCCTTAGTATTGCATCTAAATGCTTCTCACACACCTCCAGGGATGGTGACTCCAGCACCTCCCTGGGCAGCCCATTCCAGTGCTTCATCTGTCTTTCAGAGAAGAAATTTTTCCTTATGTCCAGCCTCCCCTGGCACAACTAGAGGTTGTTCCCTCTCATCCTATCACTAGTTACACAGGAGAAGAGACTGACCCCCCACCTCACTGCAACCTCATTTCAGGTAGTTGTAGGGATCCATAAGGTTTGCCCCTGAGCTAGCAGCTGCCTCAGTTGAGATGTCATGGCTGAGCATGCGTGCTTCTGCTTGTCTCTTGAAATCTGGAATGAGATAACGCTAGTGAAAGCCACCCTGAGGCTGTTCCTGCAGCTCCAAGTTACAGAAAAGCCTGGGAAATGCAAATAGCTGCTACCATCTATTTGCTAAAAGATAACAAGTGATTCAGTTGAAGAACCTCAGTGGGCTGTCCAGTATTCAGTTCTATGCAGAAGAATTGGTGTCACATTATAGGTTGCTTATGTGCAGAGAAAACCTGAGAAACATTTTGGACCATGCTTTATTTTCTATTCATCCTTGTTTTGAGAATATAAAAGAAACTTTGTAGAGATGAGAATTTTGGCAGCAGTAGTTCTGCCCTCAAGTCAAGACTCTGTCACTTAATAAATCAAGTTCTGCAGCAAAACACCAGCTATTGTGGCATTTCAGCAGTAAAAGTCAAATGTAAGCCTTCTTTGGTGGCAGAGAGAGCAAGAAATAAGTGCTGTGATTTGTGTTTAAGTCAGTAGTTTAGAGTTTAAAGGTTAAAGCTGTATTTAAGCATTGAATCCTTAGAATTGTAGAATGGTTTGGGTTGGAAGGAACCTCAAGGATCATCAAGTTCCAGCCCTCCTAACACAGGCAGGGTTGCCAGCTGCGAGATCAAATACTGAAACACTGGGGCCCCATCCAGCCTTGCCTTAAACACCTCTAGGCATGGGGCACCCACAGCCACTCTGGGCAGCCTGTTTCAGCACCTCATCACTCTCAGTAAAAAAATTTCCCCTAAAATCCAATCTAAATCTCTCTTCCTTCAGTTTAAAACCATCCTCCCTTGTCCTATAGCTATTTACCCGTGTAAAAATGTTAATTTCCCTCAAGTTTATAAACTACCTTTAGATATTGAAAAGCCTCAGTGAGGTCTCCCCGCAGCCTTTTCTTTTCTGAGCCCAGTTCCTTCAGGAAATTGTATCACTTATGCTCCTTATTCTTTTAAAATTTAAATAAAGTTGACTACCAGAAATAAATAATGAAATACATTTTACTTGTAAGCTATTTTTTTTTAAATAGCAAAAAAAATAGCTCTTCTGAGTTAAATAGGTGAATATATATGGTGAGCTTTATTGTTGTGACACTTATCTAAAGAGTTGTAAATCCCTTGATTTAAGTTGCTTCTTTGCGCCACGACCTAATGGAAGCAGAAACTAATCTAGGATAAACAGTTATTTCCACTGTGTAAAATGCATTTTGCCTGTGTGAGATGTAAAACGAACTTCTTTATGTATTTTGATAACTTAAAAACTTACCTTCTTGCATCCACCCTTCATTTCCATAGAAATGTGTTCAGAGATCACCAGGAGGCAAGAGTGAGGACTTGAGTGGTTGACTTCCCCCCTCAATATAGAACAGCTAAGGTTGGAAAAGATCATGTAGTCTGATCATTGACCCACTACCACCATGTCCGCCAAACAAAGTTCTTTTAAGGAGCTTTGAAGCATCATTTTCTTCCAAGATTTCTTAGCAGCATGGAAGAAAGCAAGCAATTCTGATAAAGTTTATTGCAGTAGTAAATGGTGGGAACGAGTCAGCAATATTGTGCAGTCCAGATCATTTTGGAAGCTGCAGGCTGTTGAATCATGTATTACAATTTAAGCGATATATTCTCTCCAGCATTTAGAAGCAGAAAACCTAAACCATTTTTACAGGCTGAATAAATACATCCTGAAAACATGCAGGAGTCATCAGAATTAACCACTGGAAAACAGCTCCATGTTCAGTTCTGTGGTAAGGTGCTTAGCAGTCCTCAGAGGAAGGAGGAAAGAGTGAGGGAGCACTGAAGGTGAGCGTGGATGGTATGGGGCACAGGCAGCCCCTGTGACCTGCAGGTTTGGTTGGAGCACTTACAGAGTTAACACTTGAAGACTGGGAAGACTTAGAAAAGAGTAAGAAAAATGAATAGAGGTCTTACTTACGGTCCTCCTCTAATTAGTAGATAAACCATGGTGTGTAGTAGTAATGGAAGGTTTCACGCTTCAAAGGGCTGTTTAGGGGCACTTGGGACAGGCAGCAAATGTGGCTGGGTCGGCCTGACCATGGGTTGCTGCAGCTTGAACAAATATACCTCTGAAGAATGAGAAACTCAGGAACAATTAACACAAATAGCTAATACCAAAGAGTAAAGATCTCTGTTAGATGAAGAATTGTAGAAATGTATATTGAATGTGAAAGCAAACTCTTTGCTTCAGTTTGATACATCCCACAGTCATACTGCTGGGATCAGCACTTAACGATATAATTTGTATTATGAGACACTCTTCCTGTGGCAGATGGACAGAGAGCCAATGCCACATGTGTGTCATCCCAGGGACAGGTGGGACTGGCAATTTCGGGCTGCTTTACGAGGCAGCTGCTTTCATATATCCTTGCATACCAGGGCTGATGAGGGGTCAGGCCCCTGCAGCTTGTTCCGTGCTGTGCTTCACGTTAAGGCTTTTACTCTGTGGATCTGCTGAATCTTTACAGTCTGTTTTTCATGTTAAAATTATATATGCTGCAAAGCAGGTATGAATGTCTGCTTTCCCTGCATCCATTGGATAGGGAGATGGACAGCTTATAAATTCAGTTGTTACTATTTCGTATTCAGTCTGGTAGACTTTGACCTTCATAGTTGCCAGTGATTTTGGGCTTCTTAGGTAAAGGTGTTAAAGGAGTGGAATATGTTGAAGATCTGTCTTGCGTGTTGTGTTGTTCCCTCACACTTACAAAGTTAGAATGCAGTGAGTTCAAAACATTTCTCCTCATAATTATGCACAATGTAGAGCAGCACAATTGCTCAGCTAAATAAACAGGAACTTTTTCAATTATAAGGTGCCATTACCTTTGTGTGTTCTTGTCATTTATGAAATCAGCGGGTGGTTAATTAAATTGCTCCTTTGGACTCTTCTAAAGGCTGTGCGTTAATTATGTTTTGGTGATGGTGTACACATTTCTCAACTTTTTAATGAGGGTAAAAGTTGTTTACCTCTTTGTAAGGAAATCAGGTTGAGATTAGCACAGCATTTTATTTTTTAATCAAATATTGTTAGATATTCTTTGGGATATTATATGCTGTGATCCTGAAATCAAATCTGGATTTCCCTGATTGCAACACATTGCAAAATGTACAGAATCTGTGTGATGAGCTTCACGTTGATGCAGGAAATAAGTTCATGCTCAGAGCAAGAACATGCTGCCCCAACAGAACCACCCCAAATCCAACCCCAATGTCTGAGGGCGCTGTCCAAACGCTCCCTGAGCTCCGGAATGCAAGGCTCTGATCTGTTGGCTTTTTTGGGGGGGGAATGGCTGTGACTGGAGTAGGATTTGTGTGAGGTTTGCAGCACGTGGCAGCATGACAGAGAGCAGAGATGTCCTGCGTGTGCAGTAAAGCTGCTCTGCTGTATGCACGGAGTTATTGTAACTATTTCTGTGCGCCGCCCGCTCGTGTTCCCCAGGCGTGCTTAAAAAATGAAAGCGCCAGATCTGGTAGCCCTGCTTCGTTATGCATTCAGGAGAAATTGCTGACGACATTTTAGCCCGCAGTTAATGTTAATGTTAGGTTTTGTGTTTGAAAAGGACGCGGCGTAAGAGATGCAGTGGATCCTTGGCTGCTGTCGGTGTTCCCCGAGCCCCAGCTACCAACGTGAGATTGGGAATCAGATGGATTTATTGCTGTAAGTAAAGCAAACCCTGTGGGATGCTGCAGCAGCTACAGGAGGGGCTGGCCCTGTTTTAATTGCCTGCTGGTGAATCAGTTCAGTTGTGTACGACAACACGCCGACAACCTTTTTCCTTGAAGTTCTCCGCTGTCATGTGATAGACACCTCCTCCTCCATGAGAACAGCAGCGTGTTCTCCCTGCCCTGCGTGCTGGGCTGCCTCCTCTCCTCCTCTCAATCTGGGAATGAAAGGGTAAGAAGCAGCGAGGAGGCGAGGGGCTGCCGTGGGCTTTGGGATGGGTGTTTGGTGCCAGCTGCCTGGGGGCTCACAGCGAATTGGAGCTGTGTGATGAAGGCTCTGCCTCAGAGAGATGATCTCCTCCAGATCTGCAGGCTGGACCCTCCAGAAGAGCTGCAGACACAAAATGCAGGAAATCCCTTAATTCAGCCTGTTTTGAGTGAGTAGGTGATTCTAACCTGAAGCGTGAAGAGGCTTAAATTAGATGCATTGTGCTTTCTGTTTCTTTCTTTCTTTCTTTTTTTATTGTTTCTCCTTCTGAGGGTATTTCCTAAATGATGTGGGTCTCTGTTACATTGAATTTAACAGGTTGATGTTTTGTAAAACGATTTGCAAGCATGTGTGTGAATCGTTTGCTGGAAATATTTGAGAATTCAGGCTCTGCTCAGTTGTAAATTCCAAGTTTAAAAGCGTGTTTCATTAATTACAGGAGATTTCTGACATCTCTTCAGTGAGAAAGACATAGAAGTGAAATAAAAGGAAATGTTTGTGCGGAGGTTAGCAGAGGTCACTGTACATTCTGGCTGAAATTAAAACAAGTTCCTCCTCTCACAGCTGTTTGTGTTGTTTGTAAATGCATCGGATGGATACTGAGAGCGTGGCTGGGAAATAAGCTTTTAAATGTGAAAGCTCTTTGGTCTCCTAGGATACGTATGTAGTAAGAGTTGTACTGTTATCCATAAGGTTTTCCCATAGACGCAATAGAGACCATGTTTAACTTGTATCTGGCCTTTATGGCCACCTTGCAAAGAAGGTTCCTGATTCCATTGTGCTCTGTGTAGTGCATGCATGCTTTGAGAAATGGGTCCTCAGGTAAAGACTTTTTTCAAAGCAAAAGGACCGAGATGCTTTTAAAAATAAAATAAGAAATGAAAGATCACTCGTGCCTCTGTTTGTTAATCCTGTTTGCTTTTCAGAATGCTTTCATAGGAAAAGCAAAAGTTAAGAGCTATCGTATGTGTGGGTATTTTGAAGTAACTGTATGTAATGCTTGCTAATGGAACTGCTTGGCTCAGGCAAATAATTCCTGTTTCATTGTTTTTCTGGGAGCTGGGGGGGCATAAGGAGGGAGAAACTGGAGAGCAAGTGAGGTGCCAGCTCTGACTGTTGGGAGGTTTTCTGCTTTAAGATTTGAAGCTGTTAGAGATGTCCAGCAGTTTTGTCAAGGTCTTATATTTTCGTTGCATGCTTTGACCCTGCTGGCATCCCAGCAGGCGTGCCCTTCTCCAAATCCAGTATTAAAAAGAAATAAGTCCATCTTCTGTAGCCTATGGGAAAGTTGCAGTGTTTTATTTTCATTTAACTGGTGAAAAATGTAAGACTCCATCTGAACCCTTTTAGGTTCAAATTTACATCCAGTTATTTCTAATAGTAAGCGTTGGCTGAAGCCAAAGCAGCAGAATGTGATCCAGAAACAAAATAAGTATCAATTAAGATTTTAAACTTAGTGAAAATCTCATGTTCAGTTAAACTGGTTTGTGAGGACAAATTGTGGACCTCAGTTCACGTATTTCTGGTTCCAGAGTTCATGAAGGGAAATATATGCAAATAATTTCCCTAAGCCAAAGTACGCTCTGTTATTGCACTAAGTTTCTAGGGTAACTTCTAGGTTCTGTGAAGGATTTTGCCATTTCTGTCTTAAAATCGTTCAGCTGGGGTGGCCTCTTCATTGCTCTTTTCCTCCGATGTTTTCTTTACAGCAGCCTCCGTTCAATACACGAAGGCAGACTAGTTGCCTGGGAACTTGTTTCTCCTTATTCCATATGATTAATAAGAGGCAGTGTTGTTTGTAGCAGTTAACTTCTTTTACGTTAAGGTGTCTCCTTTGAATGAAAATCTCATTGTATTCTTGACTGTATTTCTGGTTTTCAGGTTGTACACAGAATGAAGGCTTCTAATGATGCTGTAACCCACCTTCTGATTCTTTAGATTTCAATTTGAATGATTAACTTTTTAACTCTTAAAGCCAGTGAAAATGAAGGCTGTTTTTAATTGTAATATTAAACAGCTGTTTACAGTAATGTAGACCTTTTTTTTTTCCCTGATCGATCAGTATGTCTATATGGAAGCTATTAACTGTAGAGCAGACTGGTAGGGTATTTGTTCTGTGGGAGATTTTTGTTAGTTTTGATGGTTTTCTTGCATAAATTCCCTTGCACTTCTCCTATTACAAGCATAATGCAGAAGGGACCTGTCTTAGGATAGGGGGCTCACTGACACTCTAGTTACTCTCTTTGGTGATTGCAAGGTGAAGGTGACATGGGGTGTAGTCTTTCTGACCTACTGCACTGTTCCTGTAGGACCATAGGCTGTCCTGAATCTGGTACCAGGTTTCTGACAAGATCTGGAGTCTGAACTGCAGTTTTGAGGATCAGCTTTTTACTAATGCCCTGCTTTGTATGTTATTCTGCTCATAGGAGCACAGAAAGTTTGGAAGTTTGCTATTTCCCAGAATCATGGAATCTCACAGGTTGGAAAAGACCTTCAAGATCACCAAGTCCAACCATCAGCCTTACCTACCGAGTCCCATTGCTACACCAGATCCCTTAGTACCACAACTATACCTTTCATAAATACTTCCAGGGATGGTGACCGCACCACTGCCCTGGGCAACCCGTTCCAATGCTTGACAGTATTTCCAAATTCACCATCACATTAAGCCAACGCAGTGCTATTACCACACCTGCTACCATTGCTGCTGCTGTTCTTAGAAGCAGGCTGGTGTCTTCAGTAGGCATGTGGCGTATTTAGGTCTCGTCATCTGGATGTACAGGGCTGCTCACTTTTCATGGCAAGAGTTTGATTTCTCGCATGTGGATATTGGTCTTTATCTCACACAGACACATTCAGGTTTGTACGATTCATAGTACAAAATCAGCTTCGTTATGGCTTCTTGGATGGTACAGCAATTATAAAGGATCTGTGAATTTTAAAAAACATTTTGTTTAAGTGTCTGGCATAAAACATGTGAAAACATTTAGCATGAGTTGGGAGTAACAAAGAAATATGGAAATACACGAGAGATTGAATTTTTATTTCCTTGAATCTAACCTAACTTGTTGAGAAGTGCTTGACTTGAAAAATGAGTGCTGTGGTTACAGAATGCAAAGTGAGCAGGTACTCCTGAGGCTGGATCACTCTGCTCTTAAAGACCTTTTTCCAAAAGCAATGGTAATGAAGTAATATCCCTCAAAGTAAGACTGGTATGTTAAGAGCTGGTTCTTAAGGCTTGAATACATAGAATAAATGAGGGAGTGAAAACTATATCAACCTTCACAGAATCTGGAATGCAAAGTGTGTCAGCATGCTGAGGTTGGGCAGTGGCAGGAATAGGAGGCTGGTCTGAGCACTTCATACACTGGGTGGTTTTCTTCTAGTTTAATTCTTTGTGTATCTAAATACCTAATTTCTATAAGTGGTTTCCAGTTTGCATAGGTACCACCTATTGTTTGCCACTAGTTCATTTTTTCCTTCAGTTTTATTGTAGTTTGCCCTATTTGGAAGGCAGTGATTTTGATTTGTCTGCCTTTGTTTAAGAATCTTATCTTTTGTCTGGTTTAATGAGCCTAGAAAGAAAGCGAGCAGTTCAGCACAAGCTCCTCCATGTCATTCTTTTTAGTGAGGGACAAGTCGAAGATTGTTGTCAGATATTTAGCCCATCACTCATAGCTGAACTGCTGGGTTGCTGTAGGATGCTAATACTGTAGCATCTTTGCTAACGCATTCCATTGAGTCTTGAAGGACTGTTTTCCAACAGTTTTCCTGCTGAAGCAGTTTCTTTCCAAGGATGCTGTAACAGAGAAGGTGCTGCAGCAGCCAAACTGTACCTCAGGCACATGCATGTTACAAAAGCCTCTCTGTTTGATCAGTGCTGTAATCTGGTGTGTACACATAATATGCGTGTAATATACATGTGCATGCATTTGTATGTAGTCAGCCAGGCTAATAGGGAAAGGGACTGAAATAAACAGCCTACAAACATAGTTAGGAAACAGAGGAATGCTATAGGAAAAATGTGCATTTCTGGTTTGGGGTTGCTTGGGGTTTTTTTGTTTGGGGTTTTTTTGGTTGTTTGTGTAAATGCTATCCCTGTTTATCTTTGTGGCTGTGGAATTACAGGGACCGAAGCAGAGATGCTTGCTTTTAGTTTGACTTAAAAACAAGCACAGTGTTGTCTTTGCTTGCCTGTTCTTTGTCACGTTTATTTGTATAACCAGACTTGCCTTCACAGGGTCAGCTCAGCATCCAGTCCCCTCTGGAACCTGTCTGAAGGCCTCAAATCAAGTTCTAGCCTAACAAGAGCTGTTTAAATACAAAATATTTACATGTTGTTGTTGTTTAAGATCATAATTGAGATTACAAGTCCTATATCTAACATGCTGTTGTTATGTAAATTCTGATTATGCACAGAGCCAGTTACTTGCAGCGTCTGGGTGCAGAGTGCATGTATCTGAGGTATGATACACGCATGTCTAGGGAGCTGAAGCAGAAGGTCCCAGTTGGAGGCTTTTATTTTCTGACAGATGTCCTGTAAAACATTATGGGAATGTTTTGAATAAATATTGGAGAGCATGAGAGTTAGTCATGCAACGAAGCTGAATCAGACAACTGGGACTGAAGAAACCCTCTTTGCTCAGATCCATAGATGCAGGTGTACTCAGCAGAGCTAAACCCACAGGCAGTCATCACCTTAGAGATCTGAGAGTCCAACAACTAGCCTTATGTTGGGCTTATTCAAGTGATATCTGGTCCATGGCATCTTCAGCTTCACCACAGCACACCAAAGCACAGCACTGTTCTCAGGGGTAGGTGGTGGCTCTCAGGGGCAAGTGGGGATGGTTTTTAGGTGCAGCAGGCTTTCTATTGGCAGTACCCATGCCAACAAGCAGCAGTGTCTCCTGGCTAATTGTGCCTGTCTGGGAAGCTTGAGTTGAATGCTGCTTTGAATATTTAGACTGTGACTTCAGAAGGTTGTTTTTTTCCTTCTATCTTGAAGAGCTGCCCCATGCTTATGCAGTGATGTTTTGTTATAAGGGAGCATGCATGGAGGCTGGAGGCCAGGCAGACCGGTCTGGGTGATGCTGTGGCTCAGACAATTATGGTGGATGGGCCTTTCTATCCAGACTGCCCTCTGTACTTTCTCATGGACCTGCTGTGGGACCACCCCACCCCACCGTGCTCTTTTCGCCTTTTCCCCTCTTTGCTTGTGTGATGACTGCTGCGATCTAAGCACTTCTACTGGACAGCTTTCTTCTGGTTTATTTTTATGCGTATATAAACACATAATACCTTTTCAGCAGGGAGGACATTCGTTTTTTTAACTATTTGGCTGAGGTGAGGATTGATGTGGTAGCAGCATAGTTTAATTTGCTGAATAAATCTCCATTTATCACAGGTGCCATGGATGGCAAGGGGCACCCAATGTGGCATGTTACACATGATGAAGAACGGAAGAGATGGGGCTGGTGCCTCTCTGAAAATAGTTCATCTACCAGCGTAATCACCCCAACAGCTTTTATCCGCCTGTCCTGCCATGAACCCTTGGCTTGTCTTTGCCATCAAAGCCGTTCTGAGAGCAATTGAGGAATGTTGCTGTCTCCTTGATTTCTTCCCCATTCACACCCATAGTGATTAGGGTTTATTATACAGATAATCAACAGGAAAGCAGGGAATGGGAATATGGCTCACCTCTTCTCTGTTTTCTTTGAATTACATCAGCTCCTTCAAATTCCTGTTAATCAAATCAAATTGTATCTGTGCACAGCCAGGAACCAGCTATGTTTAATCTAGTTAAGTGTTTTCTGTTCATCCGTGGAAGTCCTCGTTTCAGGGCAAAGAGCACAGGGGAGGGCTCTGCAGAAGGTTTAACATCTTGATCGACAGCTTTCTGCTGCTTTCATCTCTCCGACAGAAAGGGTAGCACATATGTCAGGGGCTGTAGGACAGATTGCACTGAAGAAAAGAACCATTCTGGTGGAGCAAATGCTTTACTCTTTCTTGCCTTTCTCCTCTGTCCCATAAGCAAGAAGAAAGCCATCTGATTGACTACTTGCAGTTAACTGTTGACTGTTGGGCTACTTCTAGCTCTCCCACTGGATGTAAGAACCCACCTGTTCCAGCAGTGGTAACCAAATCCTGCTCTTTCTATGTTCTTTGCTCAGAATGGAAATTTATCTTGAGCTCTACTGCCAGGTAAGCGTGTGTCATTTCCACTTTCATTTCACTTTGCTGCTTCTCATTTATTTTTTCACTAGATCCCAAAAAAGATGTGGGGCCTTGGGGAGATCTGGTGCAGAGTCAGGCCTGCAGGTTGTAAACTTGTCATGCCCATATCTGATGCAAGACCTAGGAGCTGAGAAGGGTGAAATCCAGTGCCATGGGCAGCAGTGGCCAGCCCTGCCTATGGAGGAAGAAACAAACTTGATACCTTTCTCCTTCCAAGGGCTTTCAGAGCCCTGTTTTCCGACTGTCAGACAGCACGAGGCTTTCTCTCCTGTAGCCTGGTTTATGCCTTTCACTTCCTTCTTTTTCTAGTGCTTCTCTTGCTGGATATGAATATTCAAAGTTTAATCTGTGTTTTTTTGTTTGTTTGTTTTAATGTGCATCTTCATTAAAGATTCATGTTCTTGTCTCTTTTTCATCTATTCTGAGGTGATTTATCTGATGTAGCCCTGTATTTGCTATAAAGAATAGATTTTTCATATGGTTACAATCCTCATCCTCCCTGTCTCGTTTGAGACTGATTTGACTAAACTGAAGCTATTTTAATCTCCCTGTCCCAAAATAGAAGCCATTCCATTTGTGCTGTAGAAAATGGTTGTGTGATGTTCTTCGCTTGCTTTGAGTAAAACCTTCTGGCTCCTTCTTTAATCTCTCCAAGCCACTTCCTTCCATTTTGTCCAGTAATCAGGGATCTCCACTTTTTGGAGCAGTGGTTCTGGGGAGATGGGCATAACCAATGCACTGTCCAATGGAGAGATGGCCCCTCTCTTCCCAGAGTGTGTGGTTTCACCTCTCTTTACATCTTTATGTTCGTTGCTGAGATTGATGCTTGGATCCCCAAAATCTCCTCAGTCAGACAATATGGCACAGGTGTCCCCATGCTGGATGCCCTGCCTTGGCCCAAGCATCACAGCCCCATGCAGCAGGTGCCCTGCCAAGAGCCACCCCTACCGAAAGGAGCTGCCGTAATTAAAGCCCATCATTCCTGTTGCTGTGGAAACGCAGCACTCCACAAACACAGGTTCATTTTCCCAAATGCTCCTTTTTTCGCCAGCTTTAAGCAGGGCTCTGTTGGTGGGGATGCTGTGCCAGCACCTGGTGTGGTGCAGGCGCTTGGGCTGTGCAGGCATTGCCTCGGTTGAACAGAAAGATACACAAAGGGTTGACAAATCTGCCAGCAGATGACTATACTGTGAGCCCAGCACTGCCTGATGGTGGTTCAGTTTTCTTCAGCCGCAACTGGATTTAGTTTTGTTTATAAAAAATTCTGGTCATTCTGCGGAATGACTTCAAAAATGTAGAAAACATAATCAGGATTCAGTGAAAGTGTTTCTGGTGCATTAAGAGAAATCCGTTCAAGTCTAATTCCTGTACTCATCCCATCTCCCTCTGTTTTCCTGACTTTGAGCTACCAGATGTCATCTTTTGACATTACAACATTGGGTTTTGTTTATGTGTTCAAAAGAGTAGGAGTCAAGTGGGATTACTTTCTCACAGTCTTGCACTGGAGTCGAGTTGGCTTTTTGTATTGGACAGCAGCAGAGCCCTTAGACATCTGGATCATTAACATGGATGTTATGCAGTTGACACAAGTTGCTGGTTCTGCTCCGCTTGTTTGCTGTATGGCTTTAATCTTAAAACACAGATTGTATCTAATGAGCTAGGTCACGCTTTTTGGAAGATGTGGCATGACACTTTTTCCCTCTAAGACTGCTTGCCAGCTATTTATTCTCACCATGTATTTTATTGCCGAGTTTCTGCTATCTTATGTTAGTCCACGCAAACTGTGGTCTGCTTTGAAAACAGTTCTGAATCATCAGTATGATGCTGTAATTCCCATGAAGGATACTGGACTAGGAACAAAGGACTGATTTTTCGTGTTATGATGTGGTTTAAAGCCATGAATGTGACCACTGTCTAGTTTCCCTCTCCCGTGGCTTGTGTTTATCAACTCCTGGCTGCTAAGGGATGCTCTTTACAGCTATAGCATTTGAGCAAGGGGAATTTAGAAAACATGAGATCTTTTCCAGCTTGGGTGCCTTAGAAGTGGGGATGTAGTGCAAGACCAAGAACAGGCTTCAGAAATCCTGCAAATTTGTAAATCAAGAAAATTCTCCTAAAACCCAGGATGCTGACTGTGCTACCATCCAGATTTATTAATAGGGATATCGGAACAATTATGTGGCAAGTACAAATCTGTCTGACCAGAAAAGGATGAGTTCTGGTTCGTGGGAAGCCTTTCCAGTAGTGATAATATTTTGTCCATCCTGTTCTTCTGTTTGTTTGGTTGTTTATCATGCCCATCCAAATGGAAGGAATAAGCATCATAAAATGCAATGTAGCTATAAAGCCTGTCCTTTAATGCTTATGGAAAAATGTGCCAAACTTCTCCAAAGAATGTTGGGTGAGCCAATATATCAGCCCTACGGGAGGCCCATGAATAAGGCTCCTTCTTTCAATCTACAATTGCTGTTATGCATGTTTTGCATAAAAAATGCATTAAAAATGCACAGCTGGATGTCCAGTCTTGCTCAGTTCCCAAATGAACTGTGATTTAAAACTGAAAGCAGGGCACTACCTGCACTGTTATGCTATAGTAATGAAGTCCCAGGTGAATTATATTCTAGGGAATTGCTTGACTTGAAAACCAGTCCTGGCTGGTTCTTTTACCCTCCTCTTATTCCTTCCCCCCCCCCCCCCCCCCCTTAAAATTCTAACTATTTACTCCTGTTTGCAGCTCTCCTGAGCTGAAACCATCCTGTGGAGCTGGGGATCTGCAGTAATATGAGAGACAGCAAACAATATAAGGAATACATAAAGAGGAATGAAGTGCTGTAATATAAATGGCAGGGCCCTGGTGCTGCGTATTTCAGGATATAGTACTTCTGTGTCAGGGAAATTTAGACCCTGCTTGCTATCCTGATTGTTGTTTGGACTATGAATGCTGTGCTTGTGGGCTTGGTAAATCAGCTGTGAGATTTTGCACTGGGAACAGCCTGTGGAAAGCCTTGGCAGCTGTGGTATATAATCAATACAAATCCAGTGAATAATTCCTGTTATTGAATATGCTTGCCCTAAATGCAAAGGCAGCAGACAGCATTGCTGGAGTGATGAAGTCTCTAGGTTTTCTTTTGTTTGGGGTGGCATGTGTGTTTGGTTTTGAGGTTTGGGGTTTCTTTTGACACTCTGTATTGTAACAGACCATCTGTTTCTTGCAGTGAGCCCTGCTGCAGCACTAGGGGAAGAGGAATCGAGGCACAAGCAAAAGCTTACAGGGGAGGATCAGAAGGGCAGGTCTTTCCTTCAGAAAGGTTCTGCCAGCAGAATGGAAGCAGTCCTACACAATCAGGATGTCTTTGAGCCACAGTCAAAGTTCCTATTTCAGAAAAGTTCCTATTTCAGAAGGCTGTGGCTTTGGGCTGTGGGTCTGTTTGTCAGTCCCTCCTTGCTGCAGCCTGCTCCACCACAGAAGGGCTGGCGGATCAGCTGAAGGAGTGCTCAGGTTAGCTCATATGATCTCTATTGATCCCTGGCAGCAGCAGCACTGGGAAGCAGCTAGAAGTCACGTCAGCAGCCAACAGAAATAGATCTGGTTCAGCATGTTTGCCTGTGGCCCTGGCTGCCATTGGCCCCGTGATCTCAACCCGACCAGCACTCTGTTGTCCCAGTCCAGCTCATCCTGATGATGTAAAAAATCACAGTGAATGCTGCTTCTCTCAAAAACTTCCCTTAATTTTCATTCAAAATCTATAGTAAACTGATCAAAAAGGATTTAATTACAACCTTCCAGAAGCCTGGTGCTGGAATCTTTGATTGCAGCGAGTACAGCACGGGTATATTTGCTGTTTGGCACTGCATTGTGTTCTGTAGAAGGTTATGATGTGAGTAAACCACTTTACAGAGTGGCAGAGGTGCTACCTGTTACTTTTAAAAGGGGATCTACCCCAAGAGAGGGTAGATTTCAATTAGGTACAAGGAAGGAAGTTATTTACTGTGAGGGCAGTGAGCCCCTGACACAGGTTGCACAGAGAAACTCTGCATGTTCCATTCATGAAGGTGTTCAAGGCCTTTCCTCTCATTTCCTGCCTACTGCAGGAGTTAGGGACTAGATGAAGTTTATGGTCCCCTCCAACCCAAACTGTTTTGTGATTCTATGAATTTGAGGTACTCACTGTTAGGAGTCTGTAACTGGAGTGCACCTTGCTGGTGTAGAACTCTCCTTTATTGGCATCTTGGCTATGTGGAGAAGAAGGAGGAGTCCTAATTTTCATGATGAGTTGGAGCAGTTTGAACAAAGCATCACTGTCCACGTGTTTTCACAACACACTGTCAGGAGGCTTTGAGTCCTTCTGCATGCCCAGTCCCTCCATACTGGTCATGCTGTGTGGCACCTATGTGGCAAAATGATTTGGTAAAGTCCTGAATCAATGCAGTGTTTTTCTAGAACATGGAGCTGGTTTCTTTTGAATCTCCTAAGGAAGAGCCATTAGGTGGGTCTCATTCCTTTTGTGTTTATCTTGGAGGAGGAGTGTGTGGTTAGAGAGCTGTGGTTTATGCATGAGGGCCCTATGTGCTGGGCTCCTTATCTGCTTGCCCGTCTGCATTTTTACATAATGCACTTAAGACTGGTTTTGAGTAATCTCTTTTGGGGTCTCATTTTGCATTTGTATTCTCCAGTAACTAAGAACTGCTGTGCTATTCCCTCCTGAAATCCTTTCCAGAAGGTGCACATTATCTGCTACAAGGCAGGGCAATGAAGAGCATCAATTTCCACAGCAGAATAGAATCCTGGATTACAAATTACTATTTAATCCTTTTTGCGTCAAAGGATATAATAATCCTTGCAAAATGTGCTCTAAGTCTTATGCTTGGCTGTGTGTGAGGTTAAGAGGCAAAAACTGAAGCAAAAACTCTCTTAAAATGTAAGACGTAGTGAAATGCATTTGTTCCATGTAAATTTTGGAATGCATTTATGACTACGTTTCAACAGCTAAAAATAAAGCTTATGGGACAGTGCCTAAGCTAGTGGTTTTCGTTTCAGTGCATGCTTGCTACTTGTCTGTTAGGATACAGTCAGTCTCTCTCTTGAGTGTTGTGAGTTTGTGATAAAGAATTCAGGCACAAAACAAGCAGCATTCTAATTCGATTTTTATTTTTGAATGAGATTATTTATACCAAAACTAACTAATTAATCGGGTTGTTAAGAATGGGAGAAAGTTCATTTTGTTGCCTAAATCATCCTGTTATAAGATACAAAGAGTGTAATTTCATATGGGAGAGAAAGATAAATAATGTTGGGTGGGTTAAGGATTTGGTGTTTGAAACTGTAGACTGATGGCTGCAATTTCCTGACCATGCAGCTATTTTAAGATGGGCAAATTCTAATAACTTACAAAGTTTAGGAAATAAATCCCATAGTAATAGACATAGAATCCTTTGACTGACATGATTTTTGTCACACTGAGTATGCAGAACAGTTTAGTTGTTTGGAACCAGTGGCTCCACATAATTATTCTATTGTGTGTTTTTATTTCTGCCCTTATATTAAATCAAATGTGTCACATTGGTTAGAATCGGCCCCTCTTACTGTGTAGGAATTCACAGACAGAACATGAAGGTAAAGGGTGGCATACACTCTATTACTATTGGGAATAACAGGGCAAGCAATCATTTCTGTTATTTTTAATATGAGGTATTTAGACCTTTAATGTGGAATATTCCACATTAATACACAGAAAACCCCACCAAAAACAAACAACAACAATAAAAGAAAGTGGGGCCAGATTGCTGAATAAAATCCTAATTGCATATTGAAGACCACATTTAATTACATGGGCATATAACCAGCGTTCCACTATGGAGTGTCTTTGTGCTAGACGCTGACTGCGTGCATCTGGTGTGACACTGCATAATGTGATGTCCTTGCTCTCAGCAAACTGCTTCTCTTGCAGGTGAACACTGTGCTCCCGAGCAGCTGTTACAAAGCCATGAAATGTTTCTCTCACAAAACGAATTGTGTATTTTTCATTGCTCTCTTCCATGACAAATTTACAGAAAACAAAAATGTTCTCTTAATGGAACTGTTGTTCCTTAGTGGATTTTGGTAAACACAGAACAAGTCAATACCTCCGACGAGAGCCGCCATACTTTGTCATGTCAATAATTTTTACTTACTTATCTGTTGCAGAAAGTGACGCTCGAGTGAAGAACAGAAGCCACCTTTTCAGAGGCTGCTTCCCTCTGGGATTTGCAGGAGCAGACCATCCTATGAGGAGGAGGAGGACGCCTCTGCGTTCCTAGCTGCACGATGGGGACGACAGGTGATGACATGGCTTTGGCAGAGCAGAACGCCTCCTTGAACCCCTTGTGCTTCGAGTGTGGCCAGCAGCACTGGACAAGAGAGAACCACCTGTACAACTACCAGAATGAAGTGGACGACGACTTGGTCTGCCACATTTGCCTTCAGCCCTTGTTGCAGCCATTGGACACTCCCTGCGGACACACTTTCTGCTACAAGTGCCTAAGGAACTTTCTGCAGGAGAAAGATTTCTGCCCGCTGGATCGAAAAAGACTCCATTTTAAACTCTGCAAAAAATCCAGCATTCTCGTTCATAAACTGTTAGACAAGTTACTTGTTTTGTGCCCCTTCTCATCGGTGTGTCAGGAAGTCATGCAGCGATGTGACCTGGCAGCACATCTCAAAAACAGGTGAGCTGTTTAGATGATGGAATTGGTAGACTAATACTTACACAGTGATTCGTAGCTCAGGATAAAGTGCAAGGCAGAGGGAGGCGAGGGTTGGTGATGGCTATGAAATCCACAGTACAGCTCTGTAGGAAATGATACTGAGCCCAGCCAGAGTGCTGAGTTCAGTCTTGGACACTGCACAGAGAGAATATCAGGGAGCATGTGGAGAGTCATGGGAAGAACAAGGTGAGTCAGCAGGAGTCTTGGAAAGGTGAAAGGAGATGGGGTTATTTAAGGTAGAGGAAAATAAAGACTGAGTAGGGAGGAGTGAGGCAAATGCAGACCATGTCTGCAAAGGGGGAGGGAAGCAGGGCAGTAGGAACAAAGGAAACTGAGTTCAGATTTTAGGAAAAAAAACAACCTTTATAATGATCCAGCACTGGCATAAATTTCTGGGTAGGACTGTTATGTATTCTACATTTTCAGAAGTCTGTACAAATATGTTAAAGCAACTTTTGTCAGGAATAGTTGGAGCAGCACGATTCTTCCTTGAGATAGGCATATGGACAGGGTGCCTCTTGAGACTCCTGCAAGACCTATTTTTCTGTTGCTTTTTGTTGTTCTGTTTTAAACCCATTCACAGGTTCAGGAGCTTATTCTGAACTGTTAATCATTGTATTGTTCTTTTATTTTATGCTTTCCTACCCTAAGCATTTAAATAGTGACAGGAGGGCATGACAGAAAAAGAGGAAATAAGATTATCAAGTTCAGGTTGGAATAATATTTAATATTATGCAGACTAGAGCACTTCATTCTTCCGACAAAGAAAATTATCCTTACTGTTGGAGGTACTTGCTACATGAGCATATTTCATTCTTCTGTGTAAAGCATGTCACTTATCTCAATGGACTGATATTGGACTTGATCTGAGGGGTCCGTTTAACTGCTCTGGTTTTCTCTGTAGTTTCAGAGGATACTTTCAGTAAGCAAATGTTAATTATTTTATTATATGAGCCATTAACAAAAGCTTGAACATAACACTCATGTTAAAGCAAGAACGAGATGGAATTTGTGAGTGAGCTAAAAGGTTTTATGCACATCCAGACAAAGCAACACATTTTTAAACTGATTGGAAATCTAAGAAATTACAAGACAAGTATAGTGGGGAATTACACTGAGAAGGAAATAATGCATTCAAAGGAAATGCCTCTGCTTTCAGAGGATTCTGTTCACTTGAATTGCTTCTGATAGCAGATAATATTTCCTGTGTACAACTCAGTGTGATTGGTACATTTTCGCCTTCAATTCAGCTCACAATACTGTGTTTAACTTGGAAAAGCTATGTTCATATTTCAGAGAGGTTTCAGAAAAGCATATAATTGTCTCTACGAAAAGCATCAAAACCAGAGGAGTAAGCATTGTGCATCTCTGTTGCATGTAGACAAAGTGTAAAAGAAACAAAACTCAGTGTGTGAGCATTTAACAGCAGTGTCTGTAAAAACAAACACATTGCCTGGTGACTGATAGCAAAAGTGGATGGTACGTGGCCTAACTCTTTTCCTCTCATCTGTCACTGCACTGAGACAAGAACTTTCTGTTTCCATCCCATGTTAATTTAATAACAGGTTTTGCTTTTACATGCTTTGTTTTATTTCAGTGTGATACTTTGGGTTTTTTAAATCAGCCTGTGCCTCAAAAGTTGCCTGTTTTATGAAGGGTGTTTCCTTGCTTAGTGGGTCCCTATGTTTGTCCTGGGACACCAAGACACCTGAATAGGCTTCAGACCAGAGCAAAGCAGTGACTGCAAGGAGAGGTTCCTTCCCTCCTGTTTCTCTCCAAAGTGCAGGTGGTGTTAGCCCAGCCCCTGTCACAGGCAGGAGCTGCATTTCAGGCCTTGGTGCTAAGGAGGCTCAGGAGAGGTATGCTTTGGTCAAGTGCTTTTTCAGCATAGCCCCTTCCGTCTTGCTCTAAGCCCAAAGACTTGCTGAAGCTGGGAGGCCAAGAGGACTGTGAACATGCAGCATCACTGTTGACTGGGGTGCGTGTGGAGTTGCCTGAGTTTTGCTGGTGTTTGTACCCACTGCATGGACATGCACACATGCAGCATCCTTTTCAGGGAAGTACAGGTAATAAAGAGTAGCCTTTTTTGTTCCTTGTTGTTCTTTTTTCTTCTCTAAGTCTCCACATTTCCGTGTTATCTTAGGCATGTTCATTTCTTTCAGGCAGATGACTTCTGACCTATATGATGACTTAAAGGGAGCTGGAGAGACAATATGACTGTTAGGTTTATAATCCTAATATTAAACCAATCTGGTTTTGATAAGAGCCAAAATGCTAGTAAGACTCTTGCTGCATATTCATTTTATCTTCTGCTTTCTCACTGACATTTCTCTCAGCTTTTCAGTCCATTTTCCTTGACTGGTATCTTTTTGAGTGACATTAGGTCAGTTTACAGCTTATTTGTATTTGGAGCACCATGTATATTCCCTTCAGATATATATATATGAAATACTCATTTTCCTAATACATAAGATTATTATGAAATCTGCATGAGCTGAGTCACTGGCTTTTCCTGTTTGTCAGCTCCAAGCTTTCAGTTCAGAAAGCTGCTCATCTTGAATTCCTTCTGTTGTCTCAGGATGCCGATGTGCATTTTAAGTACATGGTGGTTTTTGGTTTTCAATTAAGTTTATTTGCAAACATCTGAACACCTGTAAATTATCATTGCTGACATAAGAGATGTGTCATTTGAATTTGATTTGGTATGGATTAGTGATTCCAGTAAAATGTTATTACTGATGATTAAATGTAGGAAAGAAATACTTCAGTATTATTACAGTTTTCAATATAGATTAATATAAACCAGTCTCAGTAAGCACTTAAATAACTAGCTTATATTTTTAAGAAATGAAATCTGGTTGGTTAGTTTTGGAGGTTAAAAAACATTCTCACTTCAGTTTTCCAGGGATACTACAGTCTACTGTCTTTAAGCATAAAAGCTTGAGGACATGTCATAGTATCTACCAGGCAACTTGGAATGCAGGGTCACTGCAAGCCACTCTGGAAATAAGAGGCATGAGACAATAATTTGATTGCTTTGTGATCACTATTTTCCCTCCATGGTACCTCAATGCTTAAAGAAAATATTCTTGATTTATTAATCTTTCAGTTTTTATCAGGTTCATTTGGGAAATGTGACTTTTGAAGTTGAACACGGTGTAATTTGCCCTAAAGGAAACAACACATGAATAATTCCGGTCTGTACTCTTATGCCCTGTCACTTGATTGATAAGTGGCAGGTAAGAAAAACTGGTAATGTTTAACAAAGTAGGTGCCAATTCCACTTCTAAATATCACAGGCAATTTATCAGAACAAAATTTAAGGACATTCCTAGAGTTTCTTCTATTTGTGGTTTGGATTCAATTAATTCTCACAGATGAATCAGTCCTGGACAAAATCTATTCCACCATACAAAACAATAGTCCTAAATGTGTACAGCTTTTGAACAGGAGGGTTAAGTGTCCCATTTATGCATTCGTTTTGAGACAGGCTTCAATCTTCTTCTCCCGTGTTCTGCTGCAGTGGTTGGAGTTGTCATTGTGGATGGAGGCGTTTTACCAAATGTTGAGGCCAACATCCAGGCCAGTTTTGTGGAAGGCTTCACTTGAACTTCCAAAAAGGATGAAACTGTTCACTGTGTCTTGATCAACGCGCTTCATATACAAATTTAGAGTGAGGAGATCACATGAAAATCATTTGTATAAATAGAAAACCTTATCATTCAGAAATTTGGAAATATCAGTTATTTTAGTGTTTCTTATAGGACTTCTGAGCTATTTTTTCTCATGCGAGCTGGCAGCACTGTCCCTACATTTCTGTTTTTAACACCAAGCAGATTGAAGAGCATATGTAATATTTAGCCTTCTTCTGGGCTGTCTTTCCTTACACAAAAGTAGTAGGTAAGAGATGTAGTTAGAGCTTCTCCATACGTACCCCATGGATTCTCTCCATTGCTGGAAAAGAGAAGGGTCTGTATGTGGTTGGCTTCTTCTGTGAAGCCACCTGATTCTTTGTGGGCTCCTCAAGTCATTAGATGTGAGAGACAAACACGCAACAAAAGCCCTCTGCTATGTGCGTTTCCCTAGATCTTAGTCTTTTCTGGTTCACAAGTCTAGTGCCTCCTTTTCTTTATTCTTTTTTTTTCTTCTTCTCCCCTGGCAAAAGAAAAACAAAACCCAAACATTTCGCTTTCCAAAGAGGCAACATGTTTTACTTTGAATTGCAGCTGTAAATCCTGCCAAAATCACTATTTAAGGTCATTTTGTTGGCAAAGTTTATGAGCAATACCACAGGCATTTCAGCTGCTTCTTTGGAGTCTTTGGAGGGCGATTCAGTGCAACTGTTTTGAGGCCATTTGGTGTGTTTGCTTTTATGGAACCTCAATACTGGGCAGAAACCGATGGCCTAAGTTACAACGAAATCTTTTCAGTAGTCAGTGAGTAAATGTGTTTTTCAAGCCCCTACTGTTATTCCAGGGAATACATTGTAAACTACATCTTAATTTTGTGTGAAAGGTCTTTTCTTTGCAGAGAGATTGCTGCAAGCCTTCCAAGAAGTCAGCTTTTAAATGAGACACAAGCAGACTTGGCTATTTAAACTGATTAAAAGAGGTTCAAGGTAAAATTCACACTCTGTCAACATCCAGAACTGAGCTAAAGCCATTCCTGCTGCTGAGTGGAGGAGAGGAGGGAGTCAACAAGAAGCTCATTTTACATCCCAAGAACAACTGCCCTTCAAGTTTCCTGATAAATAGCATCACTGAGGTGCTTTAGCTGGTTGTTCCAGCATTTCTACTCTTAGGCATCTGGAGTCATAAAGTAATCACTCACAAGTTTAAAAAACACAATCATTGCTTTCTTCTCACTCTTAGTGAAATTGTTCTGACTTTGTAGGTGGATATGAAATGTCATTCCTGGAAGAGATATTTCAGTTTCAGGCTCTTATTTATGCAATTTCTTGTAGGAGAATGAGTTCCTGTATCCATAAAAAGAATCTTTGATGCTAGTTTTGAACCTGAAGCATCCATCTGTGTTCACAGAGTTGCCACAGGATTTTGTCCTAACTGCTCTTTATCTCAAACATTTGGCAAAAGCAGTGTTAGTAAGGGTGTGCACCTTTAGAGATTGATTGGCACTTGTTAACTGTTAACAGCTGCTCTATGGTCTCACTGTTTGTGAATAATGCATTCCTAGTGCTAATAAATACATTTTTGCGTTGCAAAAAAAGCATCAACTTATGTGCTTGAATACCAACACTTGTTTTTGTTGCTTGGTGTAGATGGCATGTCACGTTTAAGGACCCAGCAATTGGCATGGTGTGACTTGATGTGTCCACTGGACAGCTGCTTTTAAGGCCATCCAGTTCCACAGTACCAGCTGAAAGTCTTAGTCCTCCAAAATCACCAGCTCACTTGGGGAAGAAGGGGAGGAATCTTAACAGAGTTCATCTGTATTGTTTTCTTTTTTTGTCTGGATGCATAAAAGGGATTCTGTTGAACTAAGTAGGTGTGCTCAGGATGTTCTCTACATTTCTCACTGTTAGCCTTTGAAATGATAATGAAAAATCATCGGCAAAAATAAACCTCAAATCTATTTATATTTCATATGACAGCTTTAATCAGCTGCTCTTCAGTGATGGGGGAATGTACTGTGTGAACGAGGGTGGGGAGAACCTGTCTGTGGTTTGGAAAGCTTTGACAGAAAGAGGACACTTCCAAGGATGGGTTTGGTCTGTCCTGTCCTATATATTTATTTATATTTATTTTTAAAGAACCCATAGATTTCCAAGGTGAGTTTTGCCATCTACACCAACTCCTCCATGATCCATAGGCCTTCTGAATAGGCTGCATTAGGTCTGGCACATATCTGGTAGTAGATATGGTAGAAGGCAGTGTGTTCACAGAAGTGGCCCGGTTAACTGGGCTCTGATCTTTTGTAGGACTGAAGCATCACAGTGTGACAATGTCAGTTTTGGGCAATTAACATCATTGCCTAAAATTAGCCCTCTTGTAGCATTGCTGTTCAGGGGCAGTACAGACATGCAGCATAGGATGGCTTTGTCCTAAACTTGTCAGAGCTTGCAGTGAGCAAGGTGTTTCTGCAGGAGCTTTACTTCTTCACACATTGCTCAAGAGGTGAATGATGTTGGAGTTTGTGCTTTATTCACTTGAGTAGTTTTCAGCTTTCATGCTTGCACTTTCTGGAATTTAAAGAGCAAGATGTCCAGGTGTGAAACTCATTGTCTAGAGGTAAACCCCAAGAAATGATTTAATAAAAGTGTAATTTCATGATGTTACCTTTTAGGCTCTGCATTTATGCGTATTTCACATTTTGGTCATTTCATTCTTCTAAACATGTATCACAATATGTGTATATGTACACTTATATTCACCTGTAAATACCTGTCTTGGATTATGTATAACTGCTGGAGTGGGGTGTCAGAAAATATACACGAGTGTTTATCAAAATTCCTCAGAGATGAGTGGCTTTGTTAGTATTTCTTAAAAATCCCTCATGTCAGAACAGTCCAACCCTACAAATATTACATCCTTTTCACAGAATATCAGCACATTTTGATTCTCAGACCACTCCAGTTTAACAGGTTTGAACATCTAGACTTCTGATGTCTTCTACCCTGTAAACACATTCCTTATCCTTTAGCAGACGTGAATAATTTCTCCTTTTATTACAACAATCAGTCAGATTCCCAAACAAGGAGTCCTTCCAAGAACACAGTTCCATTTTTTTTTCTGGCAGTGCTACAGTAAAAACATCTTTATGTGGTCAGCAGCTCCCAAAGCAGAAGCTTTAGAAGGACATCAAATACTGTAAGACATGAAATATCAGAAGCTGGCAAAACTGTGTAACACAGCAAAAGTAAGCTCAATGTCCACATTAGTCATTTACAAATAGATATGACTGTTCAATAAATGAAGGCTTTCCATCAATTTGCAACACTGCAGCCCTTCTTTACAATAAACTATTGTAGTGTTTTAAGCACAAGTGCAGAGTCATTGCCTTAAAATAATGGGGACTTATGAAAGTCAGGTTACCATGGGAAGAACAGAATGCTGATGGGACGTTGCTACTTGGGGGAAAGCAAAACAATATTGAACTTCCGTTGTGACTTCAGGAAGAAAAAGAAAAGGATGAGGAGAATGAAACTCTGCTGACTCAAGAAGTCATGAACTATTTATGTTAAACTTTTCATGGAAACTCATGGACAAGTGTAATGTTTTTTCAGTACTTTAATACTTAGATGACAGTCTAGGTTAACTTTTCATCTCTCTCTTTCCTTTCCAAGGTGGCCCCAGGAAAATGTAATGCTTCTTTCTTGGCTCATTGGGGCCAAGCGTGATAGCTCCAGTGGGTGCTCACATGTGCTCACATGAAACAGGGCTCCTACTCTTTGGGTTTTGTACTGAGCCTGTGCAATATTTCCAGAATGGTTTATCTTCCAGAAACTGAAATACATGTAGCAAAAAATGTCCTCATTCAGAGTGAATCACAGCACGTTTAGTTCAGGGCCAGGAAGCTACATAGGGGAGATTCTGTGAAGTAAGCAGTATCATCTTGGTCTCTGTCCGCTGATATGTGTTTTGGTCTTTAGATCATAGAATCATAGGTTGAAGGGGACCTTAAAGATCATGGAGCTCTGACTCCCTGCCATGGGCAGGGCTGCCAGCCACTAGATCAATCCAGGTTAACATTTATGACTCATTTAAAGCCATGGCTTTGAGGAGGACTGATACTGCTTGATGGAGAACTGGCACTGTGGTTCTTGCTGCAGATTTGATGTCCGTGTTTTCTCTGCAGGTGCCCTGGGGCCTCTCACCGAAGGGTTGCCCTGGAGAGGCGGAAAGCGAGCAAGCTGCAGGCCGAGGCTGAGGGTGAGGCTGGGCCTGGTGGGCTGGAGCATCCCAACAGCGTGTCCCTGGATACAGAGCAGAGCATCGTGCCCGCCGAGCAGAGCTTTACTCCCACACTGCCTGCTTGGGCAGATGAGCCTGGCATCGACAATCCTCCTTTTGAAGAGAGCACAGGAGCAGACAGTATGTCCTCAGTTATCTTTTCAGATTGCTTATCAAGTGTAGGAGCTGTTATGGTGGCAGAGCTTGTCTCTTCCAATTGGAAGACTGGATGCACGTTTGTTGTTTTTTTCTTTTTCTTTGCTCTTTTGCAAATGAATGCTGGTAGGTTTTAGTTATGGGCAACTGTGCAGCTGAGCTAGAATAACAGTTAGGAAGGAAAGAAATATGTATGTGTGTATGTGCTGGATGTCACAGTGTTGTATGCTACACATACATTAGAATCATGGGATCTTTAAGGGTGGAAAGGACCTCTCAGGTCATAGAGTCCAACCCCACCATGCCCATTAGCCACATTCCTAAGCGCCACATCTACACAGTTCTTAACACTACTAGGTACAGTAACTCCACCACCTCCCTGGGCAGCCTGTTCCAATGCTTGACCACTCTATCAGACAAGAAATTATTCATAATATGCAAACTGAACCTCCCCTGGCAAATGAAGCTTTGTTCTAGCACTCTGGGGAATTCTCCCCATTCTGGATGTTGAAAACAGGAATAACATGTAAGAAACAGGTCTAGTCCAATTGAGGAGCAACACTTATCACGGCATATAGAGATGCTGCAGCTTTGCTGTGTGGTCAGCCACTAATGGAGGTTTGTTATGTCCTGTGAGCAGACAAGAGTAGAAATCTGGTTGTAATGGAACTTTCTCACTCAGATAGTTCATGCCAACCTATTGGCAGTGAGGCCGAGGTCACTTGTTTTCTTTCAAATTGCATCAATTGTTATCTAAAATGAGATTTCTTCTCTCTCAAGTACCTTCTGCATCAGCAGGCTTCCTGCACACCGAGTGCTGCCCTGCTCAGCCCAGAAGGTAGCTGAGTAACTCCTGCATCCACTCGCTCTGAGCTATCAGTAACGCCTGTAGCATCTGGGATTTTAGAGAGGAAGCACTCAACCTTACCACCACTAACAGAGGAAGGTGGTCGTTTCCCCTTCCTTCCTCTGTGTATCCAACATCCCTTGGCATCCTCCTTTGTTGCTGCCACACTTACTTCAGAAATGGGCTGTTTCTTGGCACTTGCTAGCTCAGTGGAAGCACATAATTTATATAATAGCAGCTAATGAAGAAATGTAGTGAAGATGTGCTGTGGGCTGCAAACCCAAATGAATTTTTGCTGTCATCATCATCAAATGTGAATACATGTGATCAAATTGGAAATGTTTATTATAATAAAGGCCAGGAGTCAAAAGGTTCATAATATCATCTTCAAAAAAACAGTTAACCTCAATTTCACAAAGCACGAATGCTGCTAATTTACCATTGATTATTTCTAATGATCAAGGTGTCCCAATAAATAACAAAACTAATATTATCACGGTTGTTTAGTTCCTGAAACCATTGTGCGCTATGCTCTATACAGTCCTCTGGTAATTTGCTTTATTGAAAGTGGATGAGGTATAAAGGATATTAATCATTTTTTCTTTCTTTCCTTTTTTAAATAATTGGCAGCAAATCAACAGCCACCTACCTTGCCTGAGGGAGAGATCACTACTATTGAAATCCATCGGTCCAATCCTTATATTGAATTAGGAATTAGCATAGTGGGTGGCAATGAAACGCCTTTGATCAACATTGTTATTCAGGAGGTTTATCGAGATGGGATCATTGCCAGAGATGGAAGACTTCTTGCTGGAGACCAAATACTTCAAGTACGGAATCTAATTACATATTCTGTTTGCTTACTTACCATTCAGTCATTGCAGAACTGCCTGGTAAATGAGATGGGAGATTTTCCTTGTCTGACTGTGTTGTGTAAATGTTAGCTTTGCAATTATCAGTTAGAAAGCCAATTAACATTCAAAGCAGAGCCTGTTGTTCTAGCACTTTTGGCTGCGATGCTTTGTGTGGTTCAGAGGATCAGCCCCATAGAATTTGTTTTTCTCCTCGTATCAATTTTTAAAGCATGAGCTTCGTTTTCTGATTTTAAGTGTTCTAGGGCTTGTTCTTTATCTCTAAATTGAAGGATGCTTCTGGGTAACAAGTTGGCAAAGTTTGTTCTGTGCAAAAAGCAATTTGTATTTTCTTAGACCGACTTTGTCTGAGTTGTTATTTTAGTCTGATTTCAGTGCTATTTTTGAGCAGCCCCAGCAGCTGATCTGCATCTTTCAGTAGTTGTAAAGAGATAAAATCAATAGTATTTTTCACTGGTGTGATTTGAAGCAAAGTGTTCTGAGTATTTCTTTTTTAAACTTTTTCACAACTGGTTAAAATTTAGGTTGTTTGTGATAGAATGTTTATTTTTGTTACAGTTTTAAGTAAGTAACCAAAGATGGTGTAAAAGGATCTAACTCTATTGATTTTATCATAGGGGAAGGAGCTAAATGCAGTAATCTGTAGACGGAGTTATCTTTAGAAGAATGACAGTAATTGAATTCTACATAAACAACTCAGTCCTCCGCCTTTTTTCTATTTTTGAATCCTTCCACCTGAAACAAATACATCTCCATCATTGCAAACTGACTTCACTAAAAATGCTTCCTTTTGATGTGATAGCCCAAGATCAGTCCAAAAATAGCATCAGCCCATTTTGTTCCCGTTGTTTCTTTTACATCTGGGAGAGAAAAGTAGCTTAAGCAATGCAGTTATACTTGGAATGAAATTAGTTTGCACTTCAGAAAATAGAAGTCCCTTTTGAAAAACGTGTCTTTTTCCTCTTGTTGAGTATTAGGAGAGTTGCTGGCATAGAATAACGCAAGGGTCTTCCAAAATGTTGCCTTTTTAGCAAGCAGTTGCAGGCGCTGATTGAACGCTCCCAATTTATTCCCATACTCAAGGGCTCTCATAGGTTGCAGAATAAGGACCTTAGCGCCAAAGCTTTGGAAATTCTTGCCATTTGGGCAGGTGTCAATTATAGTTTCCAAAGCCGTAAGTGGCAATAAGTTGCCTATAAATAGGATTTATAAGCAGCAGTGTGTTCTCCCTATCAGCGTGCTGACACTGAGGCTGTCAGATGCTAGGAAGGCGTTCATCAGAGTCCCTTTGTCACGATGAGGACGAAGTGTGGGAAGGAAAAGCTGAAGTTTTTTGGAAGATACAGTGTCTTTATAGCTGCACAGTTGCCTGGGCTGGTGCTGAGTTGTATTAAAATTACCAGGCTTGGTCTGTGCAGACTGTAATTAAGTACAGAGTTAGATGCAGTTCAGTATATGCTTCAGCCAGTCCTTTCTGAAATTGTCTTCAAAGACTTTCATGAGAAATAAAGTGCTGAAATACAGCCAGGACAGACTGCAAAGTGAAACTTAGCATTTTACTTGTCTGGTCAAACAAGAAGTATTACCCTTTTAAGATCTGAGAGAGCACTATTTAGTAACTGCTACATAAAAGTGCATGTTGTGTACAACGTACAGGTAGGTGCCTAAAAGTGCTTGATACTTTTGGTCTCTTTTTGTACAGGACTGTGACAGTAATTCACCTAAAATATGTTCTAACAAGAATCTGTTTCTACAAGGAAAACTAAGTATGTTTTATTCTGAAATTGTGGACTGCTTTGTAGAAAGAAGAATTAAATCATGTTGCATACATTCTTCTGTGCCCTTTGCGTGCTTCCATATTTTATACGTCTGCTTTAGCAAGTGAAGCTAAAAATAAAACTAAATTTAATTTGAAGGCTCTGACAGATGAGCCCTGGTGGATTTTGCTGGTGGCAGCTTTAACTGTTCTTTCTTCAAGCTGTGCCTCCTCTCCCCTCTGGTCAAGGTGACAACCTGTCTGGGGCAGCACTAGACAGGATATGGCCACATTGTTTGAGATTGGCCTCTTGACACCCCCCGCCTCAGCTCAGGTTTGTGGTGGAAATGTGATGGATGCTGTACAGAAATGTCTGAGTCCTTTATCTGCCCAGCTTTTGGTTGGTGGCTTTTATTGGGTTTGCTGTTGATCGGGTTGGATTTTGGGCAGGGCCTGGGGGGGGGTCAGTATGTGGGCGTTTATTTTGTATAGTTTAGTGTATATTTTTTGTATTTTGATAAAAGCTTGGCATTTTAAAATTTGGTATGCCTTTTTTTGGTAAAAAATAATATTTACCTCTCCTGAAATCATGAGGACAGGGGCTCTTCCATCAGGGCACAACAGTATGTGCCAAGATGACATTTCAATGTTAACTTTCAGCCACTTCTTACAGAATGATACACACACTGCTTTTGTGCTTGTCTTCTTGGTGGTCCTATTTTCAGTTAAATCTTACTGCACTATAAATTTTTATCTTGGCTGTAGTAGAATAAATGACTGAATATAACTGATCTTTGTTAGCGGGCCACATAACAAGCAATTATTGTGTGTAGAGAGGGCGGGCTTAGTCTTTTCATTTACAACTGACTTGAAACAACATAGGCTGCAAATCCAAAACCACGCTGAAGTCAGTGGAAAAACTCCTAAGTTCACACTAAGGCTTCATAAATCCACCTTCTCTTTTGTCTCAGTGAACAAATTTAAGTTTTCTGAATTTCAGTTCTTTTTTTAACTTTTCACATTGTGGAAGTGCTGCATATCGTTAGATGTTAGATGTTTCCTCAGAGACTTCAATGAATTGTTTTTAGAGCTGTTGTTTCATAGATTAAAGTAATATTGGGCTTGCTGGTAAGCATTCGTGAAGTTCTTCTTCTGGAGAATAAAACAGGAAAAGATCTGAGAAGTACAGGAGACCAGGAGAGTGAAAATCCTGTAGCACGAGGATGGAGGGTGTTCACCTTTAGAGAGATGTCACCTTTGTGGGAAGTAGGTTTGTAGACTGGGCAGACAAAGTGGGATGCACAAAAGGATGGAAGGAAGAGAAAGAAAGCCCAATACAGGCAGATAATTAGGTTGCTCCAGGTGGGTTTTCTTGAGCTTTGCAGCAAATGTAGTTTGGAATGGACTTTGTGTTCATAATTTCATTTCATTATGTTCATAATGCATAGTAATTACAACCATGAGACCACTATTCTGATCACTGTTACTTATTTTTTGGCAGGTGAATAGCTTTGACATCAGCAATGTGTCCCATAACCACGCACGAGCAGTGCTATCACAGCCCTGCACGGTGCTGCACCTCACCGTGCTGCGGGAGCGGCGGTTTGGGAGCCGTACCCATGGCCACACTGACACCACCACCACCTCCTCGCGGGACGACAGCTTCCAAGTCACGCTGCACAAACGTGACTCCAGTGAGCAGCTTGGCATCAAGCTAGTCCGCAGGACAGATGAGCCGGGAGTCTTCATTCTTGACCTCTTAGAAGGAGGGTTGGCTGCCCAGGATGGTCGGCTCTGCAGCAATGACCGTGTGCTCGCCATCAATGGGCATGACTTGAAGCATGGGACACCCGAGCTTGCTGCTCAGGTTATACAGGTAATTTGCATTCCTTAAGTCAGCTTGGCTCTGAGTGATGAATAGGGTAGACTCTATCCCAAATAAAACAGCTTGTGAGCAATACCTTAAGTTTGCCTCAAGTTGCACCAGAGTAAGTTTAGGTTGGATATCAGGAAAAACTTTGTTACAGAAAGGGCAGCTAAGCACTGGAATAGGCTGCCCAGGGAGATGGTTGAGTCACTATCCCTGGATGTGTTTAAAACCTGTTTGGATGTGGTGCTCAGGGACATGATTTAGCAGAGGGTTGTTAGTTAGGGTACTATGCTTGGGTTGTGGTTGGACTTGATGATCTTTAAGTTCTTTTCCAACCTGAGTGATTCCATGATTCTGGAAGCTTGTGGCTGTGCAGTTCACTGTGATTTGTGTTCTGGAAATAATACAGCAAACCAGGGTCTACTTTGGCATCCTGCAGACAAAGTTTGTCTTGGTAGAAGTGAAAAGTGACTTAGTCTTCCCTAGCACGCAGCCTGATCATTAGATGGCTGCTTACGTGGCCCATTACATAACAGGAAAACAAATAAATAAATATGTTACTATACTTCTGCTTGTACTGTAGGTTTAATTTCTTGTCTGAGTGAGCTCTGTGCAAGTGGACATTGGTTTACCTGCACATGGCGTTGGTGGACCCGAATGGGACAGCAAATTGCCAGACTTCATGGAAGCAACAGACAGCCGCTAGGAACAAAAAGTCAATCTTCTATTAACCTAGTGTAGTAAAATTCATTTCCTGAGCATTAGGGAAGCGCTATTCCAAATGACTGTCTCTGCTCTGGACACAGAGATTACCCAAAGCATGATGCAGTCAGACACATGAGCCCTACCTGTTCCTGTAGGGAAAAACTTCACTGCACACCTTCCTCCAAATCTGTAAGGAAACAGCTGCAGCATGTGCTGCTTCCTTCTGATGGGATGTTGGCAAAAATGCTCCAGTTTTGATGAAGTTGGGATAGACCAGTAGCAGGTTCTTGCAGTCTAGCACAGTTAATTGCATTTGCTTAACTTAAAGTTCCAATACCAAATGAGAACCACAGTTCAAATGAACAGAAAATATATGTTTCAGGAATCATTTTAAGAGCTTCCGTTGTAGTTAAGAGGAAAATAACAATGATTTGGGGGGTTTAACGCTTGTTTCTCAGTTTCTGGATACAATGAAATGGTCAGATTTTACAACAGGTAACTTGTATCTCTTGTGTTTTTGCAGTAATGGAAAGAGCTGATATTTCATTTAATATCTCATATCTGAGTCTCCTGATATTCCCAGATCTCTAGGATTTAATGATCTGCTCATATGTAACATCTTTCTCTGAAGTATCTGAGAAACAGAACGTTCAGAACTTCTGACTAAAATCTGCAGATCCCAGATTGATCATGAGCTGAAACCAGGCTCCACCCATTTAGAATCATAGAATTACCCAGGTTGGAAAAGACCTTGAAGATCATCAAGTCCAACCGCAGCCTAACCAGTACACTAACTCTAACAACCCTACACTAAATCATATCCCTGAATACCACATCCAACATCTTAAACACAACCAGGGATGGCGATTCAACCACCTCCCTGGGCAGCCTGTTCCAGTACCTAACTACCCTTTCTAGTACCTAACTACCCTTTCTTTTTCCTGTGAAGCGGATGTAACATCAGAAGTAAAGGAATGCTGGTATCCCCTCTAATCCAGGGGAAATTGCAGCAAGAAGACTGAGAAGTTTGCGGCACCTCTGGGAGCTGGAAAAACAAGTTCTGCTGACTTATTATTTCATTATGTCTATCCTACAAACTTCTTTATTTTGTTTTATATATTTGACAGGCTAGTGGGGAGAGAGTGAATTTGATCATCTCTAGACCCATGAAGTCACAGACGGTCAGTATTATCCGAGACACGGGGACTCACAACAGCAACCCACACCAACACCAGTCCCAGCAGCTGTTTCACTGCAGACCCAACTCACATAAGGTTGGTGGCATTCAAGAGTGTTTGTGTTTCTACCACTGTGCTGACTGCTACCAGCAAGGACAGGACATGCAGTGTTTAGTACACAGCATATAAAGGTCTTGTTGAAGGATGTGTTCTCTCCTCCATGAGCCAGCAGTGCTGACTGCCAGACTACAGAATGGGAGAGAAAGGCAGAATGAAGAGATTTTCACAAAGCTAGTATCAGATTATCTGTAAGACTGTGCTTGAGTTCTAACTACTTCCTCTTGTTAAACCAATATGACATCTTACTATTCAGATTCTGTGAAGTAATTGCCCTGTTGACCATGCCAGTCAATCCACCTTTCCTCCCATCCAGTCTTTTAGCATCAGTGTCTAATGTCACCCTTCTACTGGGAGGATTTACATGTGTTGGTAGTATTTTCTTTTAAAGGTTGAGTTACTATCTTTATTTCTCTCTTATTAATCTGTAGTTGGCATAGAAGTCTTTTGTCTTAATACAAAGTTTATGTAATTGTGTGGCACCTGCCAGTTAGGCCTGAAGACTTAAGGAGGAGCTGTCTCCAGAAGCTATGAGTTGTATATTATGTGATTAACATGAACGTGCAAGGAGCAGAATCAGAAGAGGCGTGTGGCGTTGAAAGTAAAGGAAAGCAGCGCTTCCTTTTTCTAATAGAAAGCAGAGGAATAAAGAAGTGTTTGTACTTGGAAGAATCTTCCAGGTTATTTCTTCCATTATTTTGGATTCTTTCTGAGCATTTTGTTGATTTAAGATGTTATTGCAGGTGTGTGTGCAGTGATTTCAGTGTATCGCTAAATAAACCGAAAAGGAAAGTTTTGAGCAAGTGAAATAAACTTTGATTCATGTCTAAATCCTTAGATAGGGAAAACTAAATATGCGCTAAACTTTAGAATTCATGTGTTAGGAAATGAAATATTCTTGTTTTGCTTCAGGTTTGGGTTATCATTATGGTTATTAGGGAGCCTGCACAAAGCTTCTATTAGCAGCCACATATAAGCATTTATTGACTTTAGCTACTCTGTGCTCCGAGAGAGGCTGCATACCAGATGTAAAAACAAACATGACATAGGAGGTTTTAAATGGCCTCTCTGTGTGACTGTGAATACATGTGTTTTCATTTCTTATGGGGCTTCTTTGTAGTTGCAGGCCATGTTCTTACTTGTGAGTGAGGTAATGCTGATGTTCACCAAGACATCAAAAGATTTGCTTCTGTTTGGTTTCTTGACTTTTGGCCATATGATTTCATAGCACAGTCTTAAAATATAGCCTATTCCTGTGTAAGAGCTAAAAGAAACTTGAGTGAGATTTTCAAGGTTGGCCTTCGTCAACTTTCTGTCTACACTTCAGCATCTACATCAGTAGCTTTTTATTTTTTTCTGACCTGGAGGAAATCCAACTAAAGCCAATTTGCGGTACAGACTTTGTCCTTTAAACCATTCTGTTAAAGCACCAGAGCACAGCTTTGAGGTGCCCTTAGTTGTGTTCTGTTCTGTTTGGGTTTTTTGGTGTGTGCTGGGTTTTGTTTTTCCGAGCTTTAACTACATTGTTTATTCTTGTCAAACAGGACCTCTCCCAGTGTGTTACATGCCAAGAAAAGCACATTACTGTGAAAAAAGAGCCACATGAATCTCTTGGAATGACAGTGGCAGGAGGCAGAGGCAGCAAAAGTGGCGAGTTGCCCATTTTCGTGACAAGCGTACAGCCCCATGGGTGTTTGGCAAGAGATGGCAGGATTAAACGAGGTAGGGCTTGGCTTTCCTGGTGCCATGGATGACCTCCAATTGTTTTTTGATGAGTACATTCACTGAAATCACGGGGTGTCATAAAACCTTTTAACGAATGTAACAAAGCAATGATGGATGTTTGTGTTTCAGTAGTGGAAATATGGTATTTAGTATCACACTTCCACCTTTTCTAGGAAAGGGATGTTTAGAGAATGATAGCGGGGAAGTGGATGAGATCAGGAAATGTCTGGTTACATTCTTTACAGCTGGCTGTAATCCCCTGAGCTGAGGGTCTCATGTGATGGTTTGTACTTTAGTGCACGCATCCTGTTTTTTGTTTCATTTGGTGGGGTGGGCTCCTTTTCTGCTGGAGGAATCCTCCCTGTAATATCTGAACAGCTCACATGTTCCTGATGACAAGTAACCTACGTGGAGATTACCCTCAAGGCTTCATCTGTAGTGACCATAGAACCTAAATGTTACCTTGTCCTTTGTCCAGCACAGCCTGGTTTTGCTGTTTTTCAGGTGTGCTGCAACAACCACCCCTGTTCCTCAGCTTTGCATAAGGATACAGGGAATGTGGATACAAAGGTTAGACACAGGATAGGAGAGCACAGTCCTTACTGATTAGCAGCTAAGCATTGGTGATTAGAATGTATTGTGCCATATGTGAAACAAACACCGTGTATGGGACCTGGCAATTCAGAATTCACAGGATTTCAAATTGTTTTAGGAACTAAATTTAGAAGGAGGGGGGGCAGAACTTCAGAAATTGGAACTGAGAAATAACTGCATGGGAACCTCCTTCTGTGCTTCTGAGATGGGGAGATTTACACCCACATACCACAGTATGCTCATGTGAAAAATACAACTGTTGGAAGAATCACAATGATAGTTTTGTCCCGTAATAATAAAGGAGCCACAAAAATGGTTTTAAGTTGTGCTGCACCTCAACTTGATTTCCTTGGGAGGCAAAAGCTTTTAAGAAATGAGTCTCATTCCAAATGTGGCTCAGGTGTTCACATGTTTGCTTTGTTTTTCCTGGCTTTCATCAGAAAGTGAGACACTGTGTGGAGGAGGAGACTCTTACAGCTTGAGCAGTAAATTACATTTTTGTTTTCACCCTGAGGCATTCTGATATTACTCTGAAATAAAATAAAAACTGTGGCTATTTTTTTACTGTCTTGGACTCTTTCCAGATTATTACCTTTGCACAGATGCTCATTTTTCCTTCTGACGGATTGGATTTTGCACCAGCCTTTCCAGTTGTTTTTGTATTCATTTTTCGTTCTCCTAAACTGCAAACTCAGAAAAACCAAAACCTAAAAAGCTCTGTGGAGCTTCACTTGTCTATAAGATATAGTTGTGGTGCCTGAATTGTAGCTAATTGAGCTAATGTTGCTATTCACATTCCCAAGTTGTTTGTTCAGATTGTCTTGGCTCCAGAAGATTACAGTATGAGGTGAAATCCTGATCAGAGAGGTACTATAGATCATGACAGGCTGTTGTGTTCTTATTTGTGCCTCTAAACAGGTGATGTGTTGCTGAACATCAATGGCATCGATCTGACTAACCTCAGTCACAGTGAGGCGGTGGCCATGCTGAAAGCCAGTGCTGCCTCCTCGGTAGTTGCCCTGAAAGCACTGGAAGTCCAGATCGTAGAAGAACAACCCCAGGCCAATGAAGAACAGTTGAGTACCATCAGTGAAAATGAATACGATGCCAGTTGGTCACCATCATGGGTCATGTGGCTGGGACTCCCAAGGTACTGAATTAATTAATACAGTAATTAGTTATCTGTTTTAAACTTAAGTCGGAGAGAAATACAAAAGCAGAGACATTACTAGCTGCAACACGTCTGCCTTTATTTCTGCCTGCCTAACCAGTTCGATTGTACTCTATTTGCATTGTGCTCATCATTTTTACCATGAACAGGAGCAGTGTTCTCTTAGGAAACTGGGAGGTGAAGAGACTCAGTTTATCCCTTCAAAAACAATAGTAGCTACTCACATGAATTCTTCTCATTTAATAAAACTCATCTTTTCCATTGCTTAACTGTATCATAGTTTCCAGTATAGTATCTAAAATCAGAGAGATAATTAATAACAACACAAAGTATTTATCCATATGACTTTGTGCTGGTTTACTACATAAATTTACAAGGCCAAACATACAACTTTGGAATATTGGATCAGACTTTCCATTCTCATACTTTTAACATAAATCTCTTCCACACGAGCCTGGAGTTACAAATCCTCATTTATTTCTTTTCAAAAACCCACCTACCGTCTCTGCCAAACATGAAATCTCTTCCAGGTTTGCAGCTCCCTTCCCATTCCTAATCTGTAGTCTGCTTGACATCATCGTGCTTCATTTTTACTGTTCTGTTTTTCAGTTTCTTGTGGCTTCATTCTGGCATTGCTCACAAGAAGAGCTCGCACTACAGTGACTAGTGCGGGTAACTTCAGGCAGTGTTCAGGCTACTTCCTCTCCTACTGATGGACTTAACCAAGCTCGGGCCTGTAGTTGAAGTATAAAATAACAAAAATAAACAAGCATACTGGTGGCAAAATATGTCTGCAGATAACAAATATGTCTGAATATAACAGAACTATGAGTTATCCAGTGTGTCAATAAACTGCTTTCGGCTTTGGAAAGTGTACTTACTTTCCGTGCCTTAGTATTGATTTACTCCTTAGATACTATGGAAGATGATGTGTTGCTCCCATGTTACTCATTCTGCTGCTTCTCTTTAAAGAGTATTGTATATCAGTGAAGAACTTTGCATCATTATTGCCTGGAAGTTAATTTCTAGGGCTTTTTGTTTGTTTCTTTACTTGTTTTAATTACGGTCACTATTTCACTGGCAAGAATTAATTTTCATGAAGGAAGTTATTACATACACCAGTACAGTTAGTGGAGCATGATCTGGATTGTTTACCTGCCGCATATCAAAATGGTTAATCATTGGTGTTTTCATTACTGATGGTGAATCAGTTCAGAGGTAGAAAAGGTCACACATGAACTACCAAATCTGTACTTAAAGTAGGAAGATGTCTAAACCGACAAGAGGTGGAAGAAACATGCACTTCATTTTTGAGTTGCAAAGTAAATAGGTTGGATATACGTTTTCCACCCACATTCTCACCACCTGTGAAATCCTTATAATGCCATTTTAGTACTGTCAGTTTACAGAGTTAAGTAATTATTCTAGCTTTGCATTATTCCTTTTTAAACATATTTATGTCTGAAAAATGTGGATTTTTTTTTGTAATCAGTTTGGATATTGCAAAATTACCCTGTCCGTGGGCAGCATAGCAGCGCTGATGTGAGAGAGCAGGTGTTGTTCCTGGTACAGAAACACCTACACGTGGTACACACAGCTTTTCTCTTGCTGTCCTGTGCTTCCATTCCACAGCTGCCTGCATAGCTGTCACGATGTAGTGCTGCGACGGAGCAATTTGGGAAGCTGGGGTTTCAGCATTGTCGGTGGCTATGAGGAGAACCACACAAACCAGCCTTTCTTCATTAAAACCATTGTCCTTGGAACTCCCGCGTACTTTGATGGAAGATTAAAGTAAGTTAAAACATAAGTAATAGTAATCATCAACAGTTGAAAATAAGCACATGCTAGTGCAAGTAAAAGCTTCATGAACGGTAGGGTAGCACCTGGTGCAGCCCATTGGCTTTATCCTTTCATAAAGCTTACTGAAACCACTGCTGAAAACCCTGGTACTAAAAAGCGATGTTGCTGCTTTAATATAAAGGTGTGAAAGTAGATGAAAAAGTCAGTATCTCTGAAGAGATCATCAAGGAACAGTGCCCTGATTCTTTGGCTGGCAGGAAAGGCGTGGATAAATGGAGTGAGTTCAGCAGAGGCCGCTAAGGTGGTGTACCCTTGTGTGGCCTTAAAGATTAAATGATTCTACTTACACTCTACACTAGGATGTAATTTCCAGATCTACTTTTCATACTATGCATTTGCGTAATGTAGGATTATTTCAGAATTAGGATTTAAAATTCCTACTAAAGAGTCTCTTGTTCATAAACGGATATATCTTTTGTAAAGGTGAAGTGAAAAATATGCCCTGGATTTGTGAACAATATGTGGCTTGAAGTTTTATGACGTGATTTTTACATGTAGATTTACTTACATGGTAACCTAAGAAAACCGCATGCTTATGCGTAGAGCCTTGCCAGTAATTGATTTTTTGGCTCAATGACTAAATAAATAAATGAAAAAAAAAAAGTTTGGTTTAACACAAAATTACATTTTTTTTTTGGCCAACTATGAAACCAGTTTGGATTAAATGAAAGATTTCAGTTCAGTCTAAAGTAAATAATTTCAGATTGGGAAATTAATGACTATAAGTCTTAACACAGATGGAAATGTAAGCATCATTCTTAAGAAGGGAAGAGTGCTTGTGGTTGTGCTTACTCCTTGTAAGGAATAGAAAAGGTTCTCTTCTGTGATACTGAGATGCAGTAAGTACCCTGTGCTCACATCCATTCTCTTACTGAGACTATGGACTTAAAAATGGTTCTCTGCCATCAACAAATGAGAGCTCCTTAGAACATGCATAGTGTATTATCATGGGACCACTCTTTTTAAGCTGTTCCATTTGGTTTAAATTATCTGAATTTTTTGTTAGGCTAGAGAGAAAGCTGGGAAGGAAAACAACACAGTCCGGTAATTAAGACTGTTTTCTGCCTACATTATCTGGCTGGTATGACTTTATAGAAGATAAAACGGCTTCAGCTGTTGGGTCAGTGAGACCCAACTTAGTCAATGGCAGCATTGTGGTTTGGATGCTTACTTGGGAGATGGGATACCTGGTTCAGGCAGAGAAGGACTCCTGAATGCACATTTGACCAGTGCTGGCCACACTGCCTCCTCTTCCTTCATTATGCCCTAGTGGAGGGTGCTGGGAAAGCCCTTTTTGCCATCCACAGTAGTGCACCCAATAGCTGGAAGGATTAGTTACACGGAAAGTCCTGTTCAGTCTCCAGCATCACATTCCAGTGCTCTGAGGAATCCCAAATAGACTCAAGTTGAAATCCAGTGATCTGAGAATTTCCCAGATTAATGTCATTACTTAAACAGATAAAAATTGAACCCTTATTTTGTTTGATGTTTTATTTTTTTAGCTACAGTTCAAACTTGGTGGAAACGCCTCTCCAAAGATAAAGTGCTGTTTGCTGGCGTGTGACAGTTACAGCAGAGCAGCACTCATCACTGGGTTTTCTTCTTGTGTTTTTTAGGTGCGGTGATATGATTGTTGCTGTAAATGGACTGTCAACGGTTGGAATGAGCCATTCTGCACTTGTTCCCATGCTGAAGGAGCAGAGGAACAAAGTAACTTTAACCGTAATTTGCTGGCCTGGAAGCCTCATCTAGATTGATGAAATCATTTTGGTTCAAGCAGCTTCATTTTCTGGATAGTTGGCACAAAAATCTCCTTTATCTCCTTTTTCCCCTATTGATACAGCTGGTTATAAGCAGGGCCAAAACTGCTGTATTCACTTTCTTCTTGGCTCTTTTTTCATGGGCTTTTCAGACACACTGTATGTATCTTTCCATCCTGAACTGTCTGTTTTTGTTTGCTACATCCATTGCCGATGCAAATGCGAATACACACATGCTCACACAGAAACTCCTACTGCGATACGGCTCTCACTGAGCCTTCCCAGTCAAGCAATAGTCTTACAGTAAGCAGAAGAACCCAACTGTTGGTTGGGTTTCCCTGAACAGCCCTACGTTCCTATGTATTATAAAAATGAAACAGCCACGTACCCGTTCTTTGAGAAGAGAATGTGTGTCAGTATCGCAGTGATGCACCTACCTGCTGCTGTGAATCAGAACCCATTTCCAAAGGTACGCCCTTCCCCTTTGTAAAGCCTTTCCATGTTTGAGTCAGTATTTCAGACTCCCTCAAGGAATCCATCTTACTCCTAAGAAATGGTTGGGTTCCCATACTTTTCCTTTCAGGGCATCAGTGTTCACAGAAAAGTAGGACGAAAGCCTGATATTACTGGAATTTTTATAAAGTGCAATAATTGGACTCTTTGTTAGGAAACTTTAATATATTACAGAGTTTGTATCCTCTAACGAACAGAAATATGGAAGCAATTACTGTTGCAGTGCTGGCAAGAAGACACGTGCCCAAGGTCGCCTTTGAGTGAATGGCCTGCATTGTTAGACTTCCCTTTACAAATGAATGTTTTGCTATGTCAGGGAATTTTGATGAACATTTTTACTAAGGTCATTTTTACCGTTTATATTGTAGTTGTCGGCTCTCTTGCTCCACGTGTGGAAGCAGTGCTTTGACTTACACCTTGTAGATGAGAGAATCACTTACAGAGAAAAGCCCGCTGTTAAGGAAACACACACCAGGTTTGCAGGCGGGAAGGACGCCTCTTTTCACTCAACTCCAACTGGAGAGTAAGCTGCAAAGTTCACTCTTCCTCTGTCACCTCCTGACAAATGTGCAATGCCTTGATATGAATGCTGAAACAATTTGTCTTGCACTGCAGGATTTTTCTTTCCTTTAGAGAGCACCTGCTATTAAGCTGTCAGTAAGATAAATGCTATTTATCTTGGATCGTATTTAGTATTTTTACAAACAAACCTGTAACTTCCAGACTTTGCCTTTCCATGATCTTTGCAGGCTAAGCACCACCCATCTATTTAAAACAAAGAAGTGTGGGGCACATAAAGCAATGTGCTGACTTGGAGCAAAGCCCCGCGGGTTGTCGGAGTTCTGCGTAGTTAAGAAACGGCTTCGTTTATAAACCACGTTCACACCTGAATGACCTCTGTATTGTATTATTCATTGCCAGAGAATGTATCGGGGAATCGCAGCGTATCTCAATTGTGAAGCATGAACTTTACTTTCACACTTAGCTGTTGTAATATGGGGGCATATTCTCGCATGTCATTAATCCCAGTAGCTTTGTTTTAAAAAGAAATGACAGTTCAAAGGAAAAAAAGAAAGGAATCTCATATGAATGAAATGGTTTAATTCCTCTCTAGGATGTATGATAATGGTTGAATTTCATAATACTCAAAGAATGTCCTGTACAGTATATTACTGTATTGAGAACTTTCTGATGCAAGCACCAAACGTCTTTGATACGTTGGCTGATTTGAGCAGGAGTTTCCTCCCATTCCAAAGTGGCGTTGAATTGTATACCTTGCTCCTCATGCAGATTTGTGGGGGTAAAGTATGTCTTAGTGTAGACTTTAGGGAAGACTTTGACATATGTACTAGATTTAACTTTTTTATTCACTTTTCAGTCAAAACCCTGCAAAAAACACAGGTTTTTAGCATTTCTTTTTTCTTTTCTCTATACGTATGTACCAAAAGCATGGGTTAGCCTAAGCGGTGCGGTTCTGTTTGTGTGCCGTAGCTTTTATCAGAATGTTTAGCATTAAAAACTTGGACTGAATTCCTTTCCTGGATCTTTTTTCCCCTTTCTCTCGTAGCAGCATAGTTGGGTTTGTTTCTCCGTGCCTTCTGTTTTAAATTATTTCAAGGTTTGGTTTTTTGTTTTTTTTTTTTTCCTTCATATATTGCTATCTAATTGTATGGTATTAATGAAGGGTGAATGGAAATAAAGTTCATTCTACTTATTGTGATAACTCCAAGTATCGTCTCACTCTTTGCAGAAGAAACGGGTGCCTAAATGCAGATTGAACTGGAGGATTTTTGATGTGACTTACTACAAACCACATGCTCAGCCAGCCTGGGCTACCTGTCAGCTGTTTAAGTAGTGATTCCAGCTTGGAGAAACGTTCTGAAGGGAAGGTAATCTCCCTGCCCTGTGGTTCTTAGTCCACAAACAACATTCCCTCAGTCCACCTCCTGCCAGCTGGTGCTGATCAGCCCAAAGATGTTCCAAAGCACAGATCTGATGCAAGGAGACAGTCTTGCTGGAAACGTCACATTTTTAGGAACCTGGGGCTGTAATTTGAGCCTCCTGGTAATCAGTTCCCATCTCCATCTCCTGCAGGGAGCTGTGCTCTATCTTTAGATGTCTGCTAAGCCAGAATGAGTCTTAAATCAGTTTCTGGATGATTTGCCATAAAGTTTTTACTATTCGTATTGCCCAGAGCCTGGATTCCTGTCCTCTGCAGTAGTAGTAGGGCTAAGAATAAATTAATCCCCTTAAAACAAGAAGAATGTTGATGTGCAAAAGCGCACAATGCTGCAGTGTTTGCCAGTGGCTTCCTGGCTCTTGTGCTTCTGTAGTGGAAGGGTCGCACTATGAGGGCTCTGGTTTACAGGCAGATTAATGGTTTTGTTGTTGCAGCTGAACGTGCACAGAGCTGTTCTGTGGGGAGCTGGACTGAAGCATCTGTGTGCTACATCTTCATGGGAGGAACGCCTTCCCCAACCAACCATATGAATCTTCAGAATACAGAGCAGTTCATTCTACTTCACTGCATGCCAATGAAGCAATGAAAACACAGTAGTTTATTTGCTGCTCTAAGCTTTCTTTTTAGACTCAGGAACAACTAAGAGGAAAATTAAGTATTAAAATTTAGAGTCCTTTCATTTGCAGGTTCTCTAGTGTATTTGGACTAGGTATCATATGTAAGCCTGTCTCTCGGATATGTTGTGCCAGGTGATAATGGGAGCAAGGCAAGTTCTATTCAGTCAAGAAATTATAACCATTTACTTCTGAGGCAGTTTGAATAGATAGTGGAAGTTTATGAGGGATGTGAAGTACAATATCCTGATGAGGTGAATAATGACTGCAGAGCTGCCACCTCCTGGGCTGTAGCTGTGGGTCTTCATGCAAGCAGACCAGCAGAACAAGTGTGTGCTCACACTCCGTAGCTCCAGCCTGAGAAGTGCCTGGTGCTACAGATCTGCAGCACACAGAGATAGTAGTGCTGTGTCTGGGCTCATCTGCTGGTTCTGCTTTGCCTCAGAGCACAATTTGGTCTTACAGAGCCTTTCAGTCATATGAGTGTTGGAGGTCTTTGGAGGAAGAGTGGAGGTGGGTTCAGTAAAACCAGGGTCTCTCCTCATGCTTTTGCCTCTACATGCAATAATCACATTCTCTACAGCACATTTTCTGTCCTGTACCTTCGCATTTATAACACACTGTGGCACATGAGCACTAAATGGACATAGAAATTAGAGCTGGATATGTGCACCCGCATTAACTGGTGTTCCACTGGGCTGGACAGGTACTTCATATCCAGGAGATGGTATCATAAGCAAAGAGAGAATTTAATTACGATGATGAATTTAGTGCTGTGATGGGTTTTAGATGCAGCGGTGACATTTGCTGCTGGCAGTTACTCCATTGCTTAGCAACGTCAATGCAAAGCAGCAGCCCCAGAGTGCCTCTGCCCTTATAGCACCAAAAGGTGTCCAAGCCTTTGGCTTGCCTGAGCCACACTGAGTGAAAAGGAATTGTCCTGGGCTGTAGATATGTAGGTTGAACCAAAACTGATGCCTCCTGTTTATTTCCATGGAAACTGCAACAGATGCAAAGAGCACAACAACACTACCTGATAGAGCAAGTTCTCAGCCACACAATGCTGGTTTTCAACATAGTCACCACTATTAGCTGTACATTGTTGTCAGAGATGAACAAAAGCCTGCATGCTGTGCTGCCACAATGCACCAACCACTGCTCGCCATCCTCACATCCACTGTTTGGTGTCCATCAACACTCAGCAAGTATCGATACGTGTCAGTGGGTGCTGTTTTTTCCACATAGAAGAATTCAGTGGCACATCTTTGCTTCATCCACTCTTCCATGTCAGACCCCACTCTATCAGACTGCCCATGTCACACCACAGCAACATATAACAGAATATTGGTGGGAAGGTTCAGCCTCTCCTGCCATACCACCAACATCCGCCTCTGACATCATGGGCCAACGTCATAAAACAGGAGGCATTATGTTTGGGGTAGCCCTCATATGTAGTATAGTTCATGTATATTAGTAATGAAACCTTATTTTGTAATCTGTTGTATTAGAAAACAATTCAGTTCGAGCCGAAATGAAGGCAGGAGCACGCACAGCCTGGCTGCCAGGGTTTGCTGTAAAGCGATTGCAGCAAGCCACTGAAGAGAAGCATTTTAATCAGATTAGGATAGATAAAGAGTATAACCCCTCGGTTATACAATTGAGCTTTATAATCATATTAAACTTTAATACTGGCATCAGTGCCATATTGGAACAACAATCACAAAGAGCTACAAGCATAAAATATTACAGATCCTTAAACATATTACAAAATGTCATCCACTAATGTTGAAAATGTTAGCGTGGTTGGGGAGACGTGCCAGCTCAGAAAGAGCCCCAGAGCGCAAAGCCCTCTACAGACTCAGATTCAAGGCGGCACAGCAGATGCATGGCCTGGCCTTTTCCTTTCTTAGTTATTTCCAACTAAATCACTTCCCAAGCACTACTACCCACCTCAGTGCTAATCCACCACGGTGTTGAATACACCTCTTGACCTGCTACCCTTACTTTGACTAATGTAGCCAAGAACACCAGCCAGGGCTCACCGTGTGGCTCATATTCAACTTCTTGTCCACCAGAACATCCAGGCCATGTTCTGGAGGTCCATTTTCCAGCTGGGTGCCCTCATGTGCACTGTGGCTTTTCCTCCTCAAGGAAACACTCTGCTCTTATCCTTCGCCATAAGGTTCCCATCAGACCATGTTGAGGTTCCTCTGGATGGCTGCATGACCCTCAGTTATGTCAGCATTTCCCTCAGTTTCAAGGCAGCCACCAAGCCGTGGCAATGGGCTGGGGGCTGGATGCAGATGGGTGGGATGGGAAGGGAGTGGTGCCCCTTGCATGAACATGCCAGCGCCCACTGCTCCCTACCCCACTAGGGCAGGGTGGGGACTGTCTGCTGGCAGCCCCAAAGTTATGCTCTTTGTGTTTCTTTTTGGTTGACGCCACACTAATTAGGCACCTTGTGAAGACATGTGGTGTAATCATACCCTTCTAAAAACACCTCGGATTAAAAGCTTTTCCCAGGTCTTTAGGTGACGGGCCCGCAATTACAGCAAATGAACTGCATTTTAGCTTTCCATTGAAATTAATAACAGTGTTTCTCCAGTTGACTCTCCGAGTAGCTAATGGAACAAACTGGATGCCTCACTGTGAGATGGGTTTTCAAGCTATTTGAGAGAGATTCTGTGTTTCAAATAGGAAAATAATTCACACGATGCAAAACCATTTTGCTGGCGTCGTCGTGGTGTGATGGCTGCGTGCTGCCCTGAGATGTGACCACTCAAACAAAACTATGAGGCAGGGAACTGGGAAGTGGTTTTCTGATATATTGTATGGTGATGCACACGCTTTTATGATCTATATATTACATATTACTCATATATTAAAATCAGCCGTAGAATTAATCGTAATTATCTAATTATTATAGGTAACAAATTATAGAAAATCACCTAGAAGATTGCAGCCTGTTGGGTGACCCAGCATGGGCAAGACTGAATTTGATGCATTGGCTCTTCCATTGGACAGGAGCTCCTCGCGGCACATCTCTGCCTCCTCAGAGCTGTGGATTGCTCAGTGGGCAGGAAAACACACACACATTTTGTTGCGCTTCATTATCTCCCAGCGCTCCTTCCCCTCACCTGTTACCTGGTCTAAGAGGAAACCCTCTCAGTTAAATCTGTTAATTGGGTAATTCAAGCAGTCTGTTGGGTCAGCAGCATCATTGCATGTGTTCAGCCATTGCCTTCACACTCTGTGTCACTGCCCCATGTTCTCCCATTCACAGTGAGGAATAGGAGTGCACATCCTGGCTTGCACCCATCTTTCAATGCAGATGTTCCCCTTATTTGGTAGGATTTTTCCATGTCAGACAGACAAAAAAGTAACCAGGAGTTTTGGATTTAGGATGAGAACAATGCTGATAACATCAGTGTGTTCACTGTTGCTGAGCAGTGCCTTACAGAGCCAAGGACATTTCACTCCTCACTCACAGTGCCTGGCCAGTGAGGGGCTGGGGTGCACGGGCAGTGAGGAAGGGACAGAACCAGGACTGGTTATAAAGGACATGAAAAAGAAGAAAATAAAAGATTTTATATTAATGGGGGCAGCATCATCTGGTGGGTTGCAACCCCATCCATAGCAGCAGGTTTTCCAACCCAAACCATTCTATGATCCCATGATTCTGTGTCAACAGAAACAGCAAAGTAGATCTGTGGGGAAATCACAGCTAACATTCAGCACCAATTTTGAGAGAAACACAAGCTTTGGACATCAGGAAAGGCTTTGAATACGTCACTACACTGAGCCTTCATAACCTGAGGCACAATCTCAACTGTAAGTCTGCAAACTTGAGCTGTCCAGATGCTCCAGGACAAAGAATTTCCCCCATAGCGTTGGCTCACCTACACGAGTTGAGTGTGGGCGTCCCTTCCATGGCAGCCCTGGTTTCTTGAGGGCGGTTTGATGTTGCATGAATAATAGAATCATAGAACCATCTGAGTTGGAAGGGACCTTTGATGGCCATCTGCTCCAACCCCCTGCAATGAACAGGGACACCTACAGCTCCATCAGGTGCTCAGAGCCCCATCCAACCTGCCCTTGAGCGTCTCCAGGGAAGGGGGATCCATCTCTCTGGGCAACCTGTGCCAGTACTTCAATATCCTTATCATAAATAACTTTTTCCTGGTCCCTTCAGTTTAGGGGATGGATGGAGATGCTTAGGAGAGCCCCGAGTGGAGGAGCACTCAGAGGGGTCCAAGCAGCTCCCACCAGGTGGCCCTGGGCTGGGAAGAAGAAGATGCAAATGTTGGTCCGATTCAAAAGTAAAGGAAAGAAGAACCCAAAGTAATTTCCAACCGCTGGGAAGCTCCATTTGCTCAGATCACTGCCATATCAGCCAACCCACACCAACGTAGCATTAATGTTCATACTTTCCCAAGACTAATTAGGTTTAAATCGGGTAGAAAATATTGTGTGACTAAACAGCCCCGCATCCAACCCTCTGTGAAGTTTAAGCAGAAGTGGCAGAAAAAGAGGAACATCATTTTTATGAATGCATTTACACCTTCTTAGAATCTCCCTGAATTGTGTTTTACCTTCGCTATAAAAACGAAAACATTTAAATTTCTTTCCAATTACATTTGACTTAATTACGGCCAATCCCTAATACCAGCAAACAACCCATTTTGCCGGCTTTCCAGCACAAATAGCCACCAGCCTCATCATTTCATAAAGAGTTGTTTTTCTACATGATGTTCTCTATGTGCAGAATGTTAATAGCTACTATAGCTGAATATGAATAGGCTTTGTAGCTCCACTTGAAATATAGAAAAAATGGCCCAGACATTAAAAAAGATAAAAGGGAAAAGGGCAGTAATGAATTTAGAGGAAAATGAACATTAATGGTACTAGCATTACCTCATGTTCCACATAACAAATTATTGGAAATCTGTCAAGCACACCAAATTATCTACTCATCTGCTGTTGTGGGGCCCTTCGGAGCCATCCAAAACCAGCAAAAGCAAGACAATTTAAGCTAATTTTACTATTTATAACAATAGAACAGACCATTAAGATAAATTAATGTCATTATCAAGTTTCTATGAAAATGACAAATACCGCTATTTCAAGCAGCTTTAGAAGCTGTTGACTATAATGAAATCTGCTGTACAGGTACTAAAAAGAAACACTCCAAGTAATTATTTTCTAGTAGCTTGTTTGTTTCCTTCACATTCATTTACTTTCACCACAATTAGTTCTGTACACAATATATGGTAACTAAACAGTCAACACTACGCAGCATTAGGACTAATTGGGCAATTAGGATGCAGTTTTCAGCCTTTTAGGTCCTAAAGAGAGCCAGGAGTAAACATTTTAGAGGCAACAATAGCAGCTCTGCCTCGAGTTTTGTTGTTGGAGTTTAAAGGAATACCATGCCAGGGGTAAATAAAGGCAAGGAGAAGGCTCTACCTGCAGCCCAGAGAAGACTGACAGAAGGAACAGAGCAGTAGAGGGACCCTGGGGACATCCGGAGGGATGTGGGGTTTTGGGGATGGGTCCAGAGGAGGCCACTAAGATGATCAGAGGGATGGAACACCTCTCCTGTGAGGAAAGGTTGAAGGAACTGGGCTTGTTTAGCTTAGAGAAGGCTCTAGGGAGACCTCAGTGTGGCCTCCCAGTACTTGAAGGGAGTGTATAAACAGGAGGGGGAACGGCCCTTTGCAAGGGTGGATAGTGATAGGACAAGGGGAATGGTTTTAAACTGAGACAGTGGAGGTTTAGGTTTCATGTAAGGAGGAAGTTTTTCACACAGAGGGTGGTGATGCACTGAACATGTTGCCCAAGGAGGTTGTGGATGCCCCATCCCTGGAGGCATTCAAGGCCAGGCTGGATGTGGCTCTGGGCAGCCTGGTCTGGTGTTTGGTGACCCTGCACATAGCAGGGGGTTGAAACTGGATGATCTTTGAGATCCTTTTCAACCCAGGCCATTCTATGATTCTGTGATACATCTTCCTCTTGGACAGTGGCATCCTGCCCAGCCCTCCTTCATGCTGTGTGACTCAGTGCCAGCAGAGCACACTGCAGTGCTGAGCAGACCCCACGTTGGAAGCTGTCCCTTGGCCATTTCCCAAGGAGGGCAGGATGAGGAGCGGGTGCTCACTGCCATCCCCGGGTTCCCATTCATTTTCCCCTGATGGCACTGAGCACATCCCCATCTGCCAAGCTTTCATCCACTGCCAGCCACATAATGGCATAATTTGCATGCTCATACTTCATTTCCACACCACTTCGGAGCCTCACACTGGGGCATCAACTGGGAGATGCTGTGCATGGGGGCCTGATGGGGATCAGTGCTGGGCCTGGGGATGGGGACCAGCCCCACCTGCCTACTCTGGTACAGGGCATAGCACATCCCTTTGGGCTCCCTCCTCCCAGGGACAGGCAGTAACAAGTATCAAACATGAGCATCCCACATCCTACATCCCACCTCCAACCCTGGTCAGCCCCATCCCAGCCACCACAGCACGGTGGTATCGCAGGTGGCTGCCAATCAGTTCTGCACTAATGATGATGGAAGGCAATTATTCTCCAGAAGCATTATCACAACATTCATTGCATTTATGCCATTTTATTAGTACTATCAGCCAGAGATTTTATGAAGCAGAGGTTTGCTTTTTCCTTAATTAGACATTCATGACAGAATATCAAATCTGACAATCCATTTAGTCATTTATTACGGAATAAAGGTGAAATCCAGCTTTTGCTTACACACCTGGAGTTTGCACTAGATATAACAGGAGCTGCATCTGTTTCCATCAGTGTCCTTGGCTCAAAGACCTGAGCACATTCATTGGCCCAGGAAGACCAAAGGGACAAAGACCTCTAAGATCATCCAGTCCAACTTGTCAGACCATCCCAAACCGCCACACCAATAAGGTGCTCCTGGCTTCAGAATTATGGGCAGGATGCTTACAACCGCTGTTATTTACAGCCTGCTCCCAACAAACCACATTAAAATAGGCAATTATTTGATCCAGAAATCTCCGGGGCAAGAAAATAGAGGACAGTCACCTCACCAAGGCTCAGAGGCAGGCATGGGGCACCAGCTTAGCACAGCGATGTGCCATCTGTGTGCCTTGGCTCACAGGGAGAGCAGAAGCATCGCCTTCGTTTGGTCCAGAGTGAGGAGAGGAAAAGTACAAATGCACAGATACACACAAACAGTTGACACAGAGAGCTGCTAAGCAACGCTGGCTCCGTCCTGTGCATCACAGAAATGGCTCTTAGCTGAAGAGCCAAGGAAAAGGTGTTAATGCAAACGCATTAGGATGCCTCTGTGATGTCTGAGCTTGAGCATTCACCGCTCGTGGCCACCCTCCTGCATGTGGGGCATTACCCAGTGAGTGCAGGGCAGGGTGTGCTCTTTTACTTTTTTCTTTACAATAAGGGTGGTGAGGCACTGGCACTGGTTGCCCAGAGAGTGGTGGGAGCCCCATCTCTGGAGACACTCAAGGCCATGGACGGGGCTCCGAGAACCTGATGGAACTGTAGGTGTCCCTGATCATTGCAGGGGGTTGAACTAGGTGGCCTTTAAGTGCTCCCTCCAACTCAAATGCTTCTGTGGCCCCAATGTTTGGAGGAGTCTGGTAGGGCACATTGGACAGGGACAACACCGATCCTGGTTCTCACACTATAAACATTCCAGATATATTTATATCGTGTGCATTTCTCCATTGCCAGTAATTGGACTGTCAATCTGCATTTCCTCCCAACCCCACCTCCAGAGTTTTTCTTCTGCTCCCTTCTGCCAGCTCTCATTTGTGCAGCATATGGTGACCAGGACTGCTGCGCTCAGAGGAAAGATCGCCCACCTCTGTGCAAAGTCATTTTTCAGCTGTAGCAGCTCCCTGGCTCCATGCAGCACAAGGCTGTGGTGCCAGCACAGCACAGGTGGCAGCATGGTGGGTGGGAAGGGAAGGGCAGGGCAAGGAGAGGGAGCGGTGACTGGTGGAGAGCTGCCTCCCAATGAGGCTGGGTGCGGAGCAGAATGCATCCCCTCACTCCTGCAGCATGATCCTTCACCTGCCCAGTGCTGCAACATGTTTTGGCTCTGGAGGAGCACAGAGAGCCACAGGGCTGTGCCTTGTCTGCTCACATTGCTGTTCCCTTCCAGATAAGAAATTGATCACCTCCTACAGCCAGGTGCACCAGGGTGAGCAGTGCCCCCCGCCCTGAGCCCTGCTCCTCCTGGGAGGATGCTGAGCTCTCCAGGCAGTGCAGCTCCAGGCTCACCTTTCCTGCTGGCCTGAAGGACACAGGGAGGTCATGACTAAATAGTGAAATGGCAGCTAGAATTAAACAGCAATTCACCTTTTTTTTACAGCCCATTAATAGTGAACCTTCTCTAATTTGTGGTCATAAATGACTATTAATACCGGGCTTGTCTGGGACAAAGATAATTTGCTATCCCAAGTGAGGGATGTGAAGTGATTTTGTACTCGGGTGCTGCTCAAAGTCATGGTTTTAGATTGCAGACAAGGACCAAGAAGAGATATAAAAGTGGTACTATGAACAAACAGGGCTGTTTGCCACCCAGACAATTGTTCCCACTGAATGCAGGCACAACTTTCCCTTTTTTGTTTGCTGAAAACCAAAATCAGACCCTGTACATAAATTAAAAGTTATGTTCAGACTGGCAAACCTTTGACACCCTGTGCTAATACATTCAGCCCTTGTATATGCTTACAAACATAGGACTGTAAAAAAATGGGTATCATAAGGGACATCTGAAGCATGAGTTCATCTAATCCAAAGCTCGAACCAGAAGCAATAGGATTGGGTTTCTCCAGCCAGGGGCTGAAGCACTCCAAGGACTGAAGTTCCCCAGCCCTTGGCTGACTGGACAACACCTCTGCTCCATCAGTGCTTTTAACCCAAAGGGTTGCCTCACATTCTTAGTCTGGACTTTGTAGGTTTTGATATGCCTATGATGAATCATAGAATCATAGAATTACCCAGGCTGGAAAAGACCTCGAAGATCAAGTCCAACCGCAGCCTAACCAGTACCCTAACTCTAACAACCCTACACTAAATCATATCCCTGAGCACCACATCCAAACGGCTCTTAAACACAACCAGGGATGGTGATTCAACCACCTCCCTGGGCAGCCTATTCCAGTACCTATCTACCCTGTCCGTAAAGAAGTTCTTCCTAATATCCAACCTAAACTTGCCCTGGTGCAACTTGAGGCCATTGAGGTGAATAGGACCTCGAAAGCACTTTTCCTTCCATGGATAAGGAGCTTTGTGTCATCACTTCTTCGGGTTTCCAATAATCCCTTGCTCTGGGCCCTACAAATGGAAGAAATGAAGCGGTCATAAAAAATTCTCCTTTGAGAACTAATAATTAACCCAGAGTGGTTAAAAGACATGAAAGGAAGGATGGGAAAGATGAGGCATTTCTTCACAGTGATGAATACAAGCACCGGGGAGCTGTGCTGGCTAACGTTTTCATAAGTGATTTGGACAGGGGGCGAATGGTGAAGAGACAAAAGTTTGCTGAAGTTGCAAAATTGTCAGGGAGTAACAATGACAACTGGCTCTGAAGGGCTACAGAAGGATTTCAGGCTGCAGAGTATCTTCGACAGTGAAATGGAAGCTGAAATTCAGCATTGGTAAATGCTAAGTAATGTGCATGGGGGAAGCAATCGTAACAGTGCATGCTCAGCAATGGGTTCTAAATTAGCTATTATCACTAGGGAAGAGATCTTTGAATAGCTCTCTGAAATACCAGCTCATTACTCCGTGGTGGTCAAGAAGGTAAATAGAATGTCAGGAGTTATTAGGAAAAAAACAGAGAGTGAAACAGAAAACATCATTATGCTGTAGTGGAGCTGTACTCAAACCCTGAGTCCTCTACACAGCTCTGGTCTCCGTTCTTAAAAGCATGGACTGGAACTCACTAACAATGGGATAAGGACAGAAATAACTGGGAAGGACATTAATTGAATGGCTTGTTGGGTGAAGTGACTGCCAAAATGAGGACAACGAAGTCTGCAGAAAGAATGACTGAGGGGGAATAAGATGGCGATATGTTAAATTATGAATATCATTTAGAAAATAACAACAAAGAATGGTTACCTGCTGTTTCTCAAGGAATAAATCAGTGGGCATTAGTTTTAAAAGAAATTAAAAGAGAGCTTGTTTACTTAAACCATAGAGAACATTATTAGAAGGTATGAGATGTGAAGGCACAGGTGAGTTGTAACAGAGATTAAATACCAATTGCATAAGAAGTCAGGATAAAAATAAGAATGTCAACGCAACCTCCAGCTTTGGGTTGCAGTGGAAATACAGAAATGTTTCTGATAGAAACAGTGGAAAATTGCGTTTAATCATGGCATACAAACAGGAGTGGATGTATAAATACAAACATGCACAGAAACACAATTCCTACAGCACAAAGACCAAGAAAGAGTGGCTGTACCTGCTCCATTCATAGCAGGTGCGTCTCTAAGAACCCGTCACAGCTGTCAAGCCTTGTTCTCTGCCTTCAGGTCCTGGCTGGAGCTGATGGTTCCCACACAATCAGTACCTGGTGGTGGCAGCTGGCTTGAGCTTTCAGGAAGTGCATGTGCACATCAACACCTCAAAGAGCAGCACCTGTGTGTGAATGAGAAAGGCATGGTAAAAAAGTAATCTACGCTTCACATCACTGTCAGAAGGAAACCGAATTGCAAAATCCTCAAGTCTTTTGGGATCTCACAGGTAACAACACCTTTTTTCCCCATCCCAATCTATTAAGATTGGAAATCTAGCATGGGAAATCTAGCATGTGTGGAGCCAGGGCTGGACACGGTGAGCCTTGTGGTTCCCTTCCATCATGGGGCATTCTATGTTTCTATGCTCCCTAGGCTGAGTCACCAACAAAGTGAGGGTCCTGTTGCTGTCATTCTCTGTTACAACACGCAACAAATCTGTGGCCTGAAACACTTCACAAGACAAGAATGGCTGAAGCTGCTCTAATGACACCGCATGTTTGCTCCCACTTCGTGACTTGATGGACAGAGCTGGGAGCAGCAAACAGAAAAGGACACCGCATTGTCAAGTTGCTGAGAAATGAATAATGCATCGGGAAGCAAACATAAGCATTATTCCTCTTCTAATCTGTATCATGAAGCATATTACAAATTAACCACTTTCCCCAGACAGTTACTGTATTAAGTAGCTCTAGACTGAGCCCCTCTCAGGGTGGACCATGCCATCTGCATTTAGAAAATTGCCTATACATTTATTAAAGTGAAATTCACCCATTAATTAATCCTGTCAGCATTTTCCCTGGAAACTCTCATTAGCACACTGAGCTAATTACTACAACTAGCGGCACTAGCAGTGTGTGCATGTGTGGGCTAGGGAGGAAGGAAGGTTATTTTAGCATAATAAAAGATCTCCCGTTCTTCCATTCACACTGAAATCAAATTGAAACAGTCAGAATAACTTTGGACCAAGGCAAACTTGTCGTGTTATTTTCCTTCCATATTGGATCTTTGATTGCTGTAGGAAAAACATATTCAAAAGAGGATGGATATCTTCTGAAGCTGATGGAAGTTAGAAACCAGGACCAGCACCACATCCAGCTGTCAGTGCTAGGGTGTGCATGGCGTGACAGCCACAGCAACACTGCACACTTGGGATTGCCAGAACCACATGGTAAAGAGAGCAGGATTTCAGGGCATGTAGACACTGGGAATGCCTTAAAGTCTCAGTTGTCAGCATTGACTCGTGTTGATCTTTTTTAACAGCTCAAAATTTGTTTGATTTTCTTCCACAGGCTTGAATCCTCAAGAGAATCAACTTCTGGTCATGCTACTCATGCACATGTCACATCAGTCTCAAAACCGAGGGTCCTCTTTCTTCAGATAGTACACACCACAGGGCAGCATGTTTTATGAGAGAGTCTATGTTAGGTCATCGTGAAAACCATCCCACCGCAATCAAACATGATTTTCTTTTACTGATTTTACTGTAGTACAACCTTGGCAACCATAATTATCGAAAGCTTCAAGCAATACTACACACAGATACTCAACAATGAGCACATCTGCAGTCCCAGTTCTTCAGCACTTTACTGCATACATAACTTTTCTCTGGCCTTTTATCCCTTCAGATTCAGCAGGAGGATGGGCCCATGCGTAGAGCGGCTCTACACACACGCCTCTGGAACCAGACCATTAGTAATGCTGTGTAACCCCAAAGGCATTCTCTGTTTAATGAAGAACAGTAAAAATTGTTCCTTACTTAAAAAGACAAAAATACTTTTAATAAAATTAGGACCTGACCTCAAATAGAGAATGGGATTTTTTCAGCTTGCTAAGGTTTTTGCTCAGCTTTTTGATCATATCCTTCCTTGCCCTTTAATCCCAATAGAGTTCAGCTGTATTCCTCTAGTAACAAATGGATTCCGCTGTGGCTAAAATGATTGTATAAATAGGGATGCTAATGTACTCCCTTTAGCTGATTAGTACCAACTATTAGAGACATTGAGTTCAGCTTGTATTTGTATTATAATTTCTATTAACTTCTGTCCCCAATCCCTATATGAAGGTTCTCCAGCACAGACATAACATGAAATAGTCTGAGGGTGTAAAGTAGTTCTGGTCTTAAGAAGGAAAGGAAGAAATGTTTAAAGAAAAGGTTCATTTCTGCCACTCGCAGCAGATGGCTGCTTATTTAAATAATCAAGTTAAGTAAGATGCATTTAGGACTATCGTGTTTAATTTGGTTATTTAAATGAATAAACTGCCTGTAAGGCAGTGGTTTCTACAAATATAATCAGGTCACATTCAGCTCTGATTCGTGGTTGCTGATTTTGATATGGTTAGATCCAGAATGAATTAGCTCATCATTTCTCTATATGGCTAAACTGTTTTGCTTACACGAGGGATGTCTTAGATCAGATGAGAATTACCCTGATGCACTGATTGATATTATGTTAATGCGTAGCAGATTAACGTTCCTGCAAATTTGCATATAATGAACATGGCCCGCAACCGTTTGTCCGAGTGCACATCCCTACGTGCCTGCCCCAGATAACAGGACCTTTCTATATCAACAGGAGCCAAGAGGGGAGGAAAAGCAGCTCCTGTAATTCCTCTTTTATGCATTCAACAGAACTACCTCTGCCCGCGGAGTTATCAAGTAGTTACTGGGATGGCAGTGATTATGCAAATGACATGCGATTCTAGCGACTGAACTAACACTACTGAGGACTTGCTCAGTGGAAAGGAGGCATCTCCAACCCATATAAGTTACAAGAAAGGTAAGGGCTTATATGGTAAATAAACGGTGGTGTTCTGCCCTTTCTCTTGGCAAATCTGGGGAGTGCTTATCACTTAGAGCTTGTCCATTTTTTCCCCCACTTAAACAGCTCTATGGAAGAACTCCCATTTAAAACTGAACTGCTTTTCATTGTTGCTGAAAGGATGTCTTCTGTCTGCAGGATACTCTGCACATCTTGTCTCAGTGAGCTCTGCATACAAACAAAGCCCGTTTCAAGCAGGACGTGCCAACCTGAACACCCATTGGGATCCTCTTCCGGGTTCAGCTCACTAAGTCTGTATCTGTGCTTGGTACAGATCCAGTCCAGGTGCATGACCTTGAACTTGGCCTTGTTGAACTTCATGAGGTTGGCATTGGCCTAACGCTCAGTCCTGTCCAGGCCTCTCTGGATGGCATCCCTTCCCTCTGGCATGTCAACCGCACCACTCAGCTTGGTGTCATCATTAAAATGAATGTGTTCCAAATAGTCTATAGTTAATACATATAAAAATAATGGAAGGAAACATACATACTTATTAGACACTTGTTATATTTACTCTATAAAAATCGCTTTGCTTGACTTCTGGCTGTTTTTAGACATAATTAGAAGAAGCCACTTACCTTTTAGAGAGTCACTTAATTATACTGCATGCTAACAAAGAATGGTTGTTTCTCGTTACCCACACAAGAAACTGTAGAAGTAAATGTTAATGTTATAACACAACACTCCTCATCAAACCTTACAAATGCAGGGTGTGCTAGTGGAAAAAAATAACCACTAAATAAAGCATCAGCTGGACTAATTTTGGGCCTACTTTATTTTTAACCCCCTTTTTTTTGCCTTTTAATAAAATACACCGTAATTTTTCCATTTTGTTTTCACACAGACATGAAACAGCTGGCAATAACTTATCCTTTTCAATAGCATGCTGAAAGATACTGGTTTAGATGAATCAGTATGAGATTGGGGTGTTACAAACAGTGTTCTGCCTCTGTTGCTCCATGTCCTTGACAAATGCAAAGCTTCAGCTCCTCTAGGCATGCCCACTCCCTCCCTTGGTAGGATCATGCTCAAAGGCAGCAGGTTAGAGAATCAGGATTTTTAAAGTTCATTTTCTCATTAAAGCATGTCGCAGAACTCTTTCTGTTTGACAGAATTACATAGAATTAATGCATCTCAGACTTTACAGTATGAATAAACTCTCTTTGGTCTCTTCAATACTATATATGCCTGTGAGTTACCAGATCACAGTGAATATGGGAATAATTCAATTCATTTCTGAGTAGAATTCTATGCGTTCACGCAGATCTAGTTTCTGAATTTCCCATCCAAACCATTACCTCCTGCTGCTCTTTATAGAAACAACTATGATTCATTTCTTCTAGCTCTAGCATCTGTGTTTAATTTATGTAAATAACCCATGGTCTGATGCTGTGTAAATACCACTGATATGAATCCAAATACATACAGAAACTACTGAGGATGTAAAGATGTCTCAACACAATTAAACTGTTTTAAAATCACTAACAAATAAATTCTCAGACTGCCACTCAAATATATAATAGCATAAAATACTATAAATAATAATTTCCTAACAACCTAGGTATCACAATTGGTACTTTCCCACATTAAAGATGCTACACAAAAAGCAAGCAATAGATCAGTAGGCAACAGCTCTCAATCTTTTCAAGTATTTTACTTTATTAAGACTGCCAGCTCTGAGATAACAGGAGAGCCCTGGCTAGGTATTTCTTTCCTGTTCATTAAGACTATACCAGCATGTGAGAGCACAGCTCCCTGGCTGTAGGCATGGCCCAAACGTAGAATTAGGGAAAGATCCTGCAACAAAGAGGTTCTGTCTAAGTGGGTAAAAAGATGAGAGCAGCACATATTGCCTGGTCAACTGGATGAAATCTCTTGCCAGATCAAGACGTTAATTTGAGTGTCTTCCTTTTGTTTAAATACCAATTATTGCAATTTCTCTTTTTTAGAGATGTGTATTGACAGCTATTATAAACACACTGGAAATTTGGGGGCCGCTATCTCTTCACCAAAGTTGGCAGAAGCATCCAAGAGATGAAAGCTCTTCTAAGCAAACCTGTAATAAGACAGATCAATAGGCGGGCACAATGATCCCATAAGCTTTTTAATGTGTTTTTCTAAAGGGGGAAAAAAAAAAAAATAAATTTAAGGAAAGTGCTCAGTTTGCACCTATGAATTCTCATCAGAGTTAATTAAAGTGTTTTCAGGTCTCACTTCTTTACTTTGTAGCAGGATAAAACAATAGTAAACCACAGTAATCTTACAAATTCATTTTAAAGACCAATGGGCAGAAGAGAAGCTGTTGAGCAGAAACACGAGGAAAACCCTCCTGAATGTATTCTTTGTTTTTATTTTTCATGAGTGTTGATTCAAACTTTCCTCCCCAAGAAGCTGAATGAAGGCGTTCCAGCAAAGCTACCTACCAAGTGTATCTCATAGCTTATGTTCGTTTACTAAACAGGGAGGAAAGTAACAAGCAACCAAAGAACAAGCACGATATGCTCCACACTAACAAATCCTGATTATCAAGGCTGTTGTAAGGCACATTTCACTTTGATCATCTTTAGACTTCTTATTAAAGAAATAAATTACCTTGGGAAAAAACAAACATACATACAAAATCCGTCTGATTGTAATGCGTTCCATAAAGCACCGCTATTGGCAGCAAACGCTGAAGGTAAAAAGCGAGCCAACAAAACAGCTCCTCTGTCCATAACATGCTTTTTTTTTTTTAACATTTACAAATTATTTTTGACTTAGCCATGCGGGGAGCCTACTTTCAACCCTCAATTTGAAAATCATGGAGGCTTTATAAAGTCTTCCACCTGCATCTCTTTTTTGCATCACAGTTCTTTATCCTCTAAAGGATGAAAACCCCGGCGTATAAAAACTTTGTTAAGCTGTCACTATCAATAGAGTAAAAAAAATATAATGGTTGACAAAGAAGAAACAAATTGCATCTTCGAATAAGTTTCCTTCATGCTCTTGTTAAAAGCTATAACCTCTGATGTTAACTAAATTTAACCCATTCTGACCCTGGCGCTGGCCCTTAACCTCTTCTTTATTCTGCTTCCTGTGGTTGCTGAAGAAAACTGGCCCAGCGCTTGGAAAAGCTCTCTCTGTTGCACACAAAGAGCCAGCCTCACTGCTAGGCTGTCAGGAGGGATAGAATAGACGGGGAGGTCAGCACCTGTGCTGAGAAGCAGGTGACAGGGAACTGCTTGGACCATTCTAGGGCAAGTTGTAATAGTTTCTACCCTTTAAATATCACACTGTAGTTTCGGGTATTCAAGGCAGCGAAGTTCACGTTTTCTTTGTGAATGCAGACTTTAAACAAATTAATCTATTGCTGTTCAACTGACTGTAAAATTAGTAGATTTACTGTTGCAAAAAAAAAAAAAAAAGAAAAAAAAAAGAAAAAAAGAGAAAAAAAAAGGGGGGGAGAGCTTTCACTTCCACTTTAATAAGGTCACGGATGTGTCCTAGGCTGCCAACAAAAGCAGCTTTTAAAATCTTCGCAGCTGAACCCAGCAACTTGCAAAGGCTGCTGAACAATGTCTTAGATGTACAGTGGAAAGTCCTCTCCCTACAGTCAAGACGTAAAACCAGGCATTTAAAAAACTTACCGCACTGGGAAGTTTTAACTTTAATTGTGCCTCGCCGCGGGGACCTACAGGCTGGCTTTATGATTACCATTTTAATAAATTCAGCCAGCCTCCCTTTTCAGGAAGCAAAATCAGTTTCTTGCCTGGATTCTTTAAATCAGACCGAGCAATTAAAGGACAGCATGCATCTTCAAAAGAGTTGTTTTAATTCACAGAACAGAGGCACACTCTTGGAACCAAACTAAACTGTGGCTCTTTGGCTATTACATTCTGTGCAGGGCTCTGCTAGCAGTGACCGTTCTTACCACCCTACAGAATTTCTGGGTTTGCTTTTATTTTTTGCTGCCTTGTTAGAATAAAAATAGAGGAGTGTGTGTATTAAGCAGCTTTCAAAAGACGGGGATGTAAAGAGAGTAAGCAAGGCACTGCAGAACCAGGAACATGGACCTGCAGCTCACCCAGAATATCTATATCCTTTAAGTATGCATTAACTCCAGTGTGTTCTGCAGCATATGGCAATGCTCAGCTCAACACAAGGGAGTTTTTAGCTGAGTTATGTGATAAAAGTCTTCATAGAACCATAGAAGGCCTGGGTTAAAAAGGACTGCAAAGATTTCACATCTCCTGCTATGTGTAGGGTTGCCATCCACCACACCAGGCTGCCCAGAGCCACATCCAGCCTGGCCTTGAATGCCTCCAGGGATGGGGCATCCACAACCTCCTTGGGCAACATGTTCCAGTGCGTCACCACCCTCTGTGTGGAAAACTTCCTCCTAATATCTAACCTAAACCTCCCCTGTCTCAGTTTAAAACCATTCTGTGATTCTGTGATTCATTCCCCTTGCCCTATCACTGCCCACCCTTGTAAACAGCTGTTCCCCCTCCTGTTTATACACTCCCTCAAGTACTGAAAGGCCACAATGAGGTCTCCCTACCTACAGCACCCTCCTCCCCTCAGGGACAAATGAACCCAGAGACCCCCAGATAGGACTACGAACATGGAGGAAGCTTCCCAGTAGCATGAGAGCGTGTAGGTAACACCTACACCGTCAGGACACTGCTGCAGAAAGCATCAATGCCTCGGAGCACCTCCTGTGTGAGGTGAGGGCAGTCTGAGAGCCCTGGGGCTGCTCAGCACTCAGTGTTGGAATATCCCACAGCACAGCAGGCACTGACGGTACCAACATGCCCGCCCACAGGGCCAGGAGGGGGAGGAGGAGGAAGAGGAAGGGGAGGGGGAAGAAGAGGAAGGGAGGCCGAGCCCCACCTTCCCGGCGGGCCGGGGCAGGTAAGGGCGGTCAGTGGGGCGCTGCGGGAAGATGGAGGGTGTGTTGCTCTGGAGCCGGGATCCGCTGAGATAAATGCGAGTTTGGTGCTTTGTGATGAACCGCCGCCACACCGGATCGCGGCCTGCCGGCCCGCACTGCCGTGTTTGCGGTGGGGGGACAGCGGCCTTCCAGCGCCTGAAGGGGATTGCGGTGACAGCACAGGAGGGAACGGCTTTAGGCTGAAGGAAGGGAGGGTTAGGTCAGGATTCGGGGGAAATCTATTCGCTCGGAGGTTGTGGGTGCCCCATCCTTGGTGTGCTTAAGGCCGGGCTGGGTGCAGCCCTGGGCAGCCTGAGCTGCTGTGGGGCAGCCCTGCCATGGCAGGGACTGGGTGCGTTGTACGGTCACACAGCATCAGTTGAGTTGGAAGAGACTTTTAGAAGTCATTTGCTCCAGCTCCCTGCCGTGAACAGGGACACTGCAGCTAGATCAGGTTGCCCACAGCCTCATCCAACCTCGTGTGTCTCCAGGGATGGGGCATCCACCACCTCTCTGGGCAACCTGTGCAAGTGCCTCACTACCCTTATTGTACATAACTTTATCCTTATATCCAATCTAGATTTTTTTTTTTTCCATTTGAAACCATTCCCCCTCGTCCTATCACAACACACCCTGCTAAAGAGTCTGTCCCCTTCTTTCTTACAGCCCTTCTTAGATACCGAAAGGCTGCTCCCAGGTCTCCCCAGAGCCTTCTCTTCTCCAGGCTGAACAGCCCCAGCTCTCTCAGCCTGTCCCCACAGGGAGCTGTTCCATCCTTTGGATCATTTCTGTGGCCCTCCTCCGGATGCACTCCAACAGCTCCATGTCTCTCCTGTACTGAGGACTCCACATCTGGATGCAGTGCTCCAGGTGAGGCCTCACCAGCACAGTGTAGATGGTCAGGATTGCTCCCTCACCCTGCTGGCCACACTGCTTTGGATGTAGCCCAGGATACAGTTGGCTTTCTGGGCTACAAGGGCACACTGCTGCTCGTGTCCAGCTTCCCATCCACCAGTACCCTCAAACCCTTTTTGTCAGGGCTGTGCTCCATTCTTACATCCCCCAGCTTATACTGATAGCAGGAATTACCACCGCCCAGGTACAAAACATGTTGCACTTGGATTTGTTGAACCTCAGGAGATTCTCCTGAGCCCAGTGCTTGAGGTGTCTCTGGGTGACATCCCATCCCTCAATGTGTTGACCACACCGCACACCTTGTTGTCATCTGCAAACTTAAACTGAGGCTGCACTCTGTATACTGACGTACCTACATGCCTACCATAAACTGCACTTCCCAAACAACTAATGCTGCATAGGCGTATAGCTGGGTGTAAGAAATCTTTCTAGTTTTAACGACTGGAAAAAAGCTCAGCTCATTATGATTATGCCACCCTCAATTTAATGTTCGTGTAAAACTGAAAAAGGCAATAAATACTTAAAATGCCTGATAAAATAGTTGTATAATTAAGGTATTATTTCAACTCTGGGGCATGGCTGAATGAGGAATTCAAGTTTAGAGACAGTGAGCCCGTTTTGCTTTTAGGTTATAGAAATAATGAACCACTGGCTTACTTCTGCTCAGCAGTGGCAGAATAGATACTCACATGAGGAGAAATGAGCTGGAAGTTTGGGAGTCTCTAAAGAAGTTCAGGCTCAAATGTTAAGATACTGAAGAGAACATCAACTCTGTACGTTTTCTTTCATGGTCAGATTTTCTCTCTGGCTTAAAGCCCTCTTTGTTACTGTCAAGCTCCTGTTGGTTGCTCATTTTGTAGAGTAACGCTGCATCTTTTCCAAAGAGGGATTCTAAGGACTGGGGTTTATTGAACCAGAATTGGGTCTTTCTGATAATCATAGAATCATAGAATTACCCAGGTTGGAAAAGACCTTGAAGATCATCAAGTCCAACCGCAGCCTAACCAGTACCCTAACTCTAACAACCCTCAGCTAAATCATATCCCTGAGCAATAATACTAACTAGGTGAATCTGACAGCTGGGGGTAACTTGTTTATTTTTACTCTTCCTGTTCCTCAGAATGACTTACTTTTGTGTGCTGAAGCTTTTATGTCAAACAACCAGAAATGAGACTAGATACGCAAAAAGATTCTATGGTACTTTCCTGTCATGGACAACACAAAAGGGAGTTTTCCCTCCATTCTGGATGGCGTTACCTGATACTACAAAGACAAACGTGCTTGTATTTACTCAGCCATTTTGTACAGCTGAAAAATCTCGCAAAGATCCAAAAAGGAAAGCAGCGTTTGGAAGCGTTGGGCGAAGAATTCCCTATCGGATTTTGCACGTAATCAACCAGGATGGAGAGAGCTTAGGAGAGATGCACAGAGCAGAGGCGCTCAGACTGATGGATGAACATGACCTGAAACTGGTTCTGCTTCGAGAGAACGCAGAACCTCCTGTGTACAGACTGATGACTGGGCGGCAGATTCACGAAGAGAAGCTGAAGCGTGCAGAGAAAGAAAAAGCAAGTTCCAAAACAGGTACATACATTGTTAATGTTACAACACTGAGCACTTTGAAAAATGCTGTATTAAAAGTGGTTTCAGCGGATTAAATCCTCTTACTTGCATTTGTGTAAATCCTGCAACGTCACTGCAGTCCATGCTATTAGGGATTTGCACTGGTGAAAATAAAATGTTGGATTAGTTTAGTCTTCTCCAGGGAAGCCTACTGTTGCCTTCTCAGGATTTACTACTTTGGCATCTGCTGGCATTTTTTTTTTAAAGCTATTTTTATTGAAGTTAATACAGCTAGACTCGGGTTCTGTAAGGCTCACTGAATTTCTCTTTTACTAAGGCATAAATGATGGACACTTTACAGCTCTGTGTACCATACACAAACTTGTCTCCAGTGATAATGAACCATGGCTGTAAAACTTTCTCTTCCTAGCCCACTGCTAGGAGGAAAAACCCTGGAGTCTCCCCTTTAGAACAGTGACAGATAGCAGTTACCCCACCTAAGGTGAGAGTGGCAAGTGCTGACACAGTGAGGCTGGGATATTCTGTGTATGAGAAAGCAGCATGGGGAAAAAGGAGTCAAGCAAAGCACTAGAGTCTGCTGAAAGAGAGCAGATATTACAGGCTTCTCACATGCTATGCTAACACGGTCTTAGTTCTGTTTTAAACAGTGCTGGTTCAGAAGGAGTTATCCTTTTCTTCAGCTATTGCCAAGAATGACTTGGAGACCAAGACTAAACAGATAACACAGTGGATTGAAAAGAAATACCACGTTAAAGTGACTATCCGACAGGCAAAAGATAACAATACAGATATGGTAAGTGGGCAGTCCATTTCATGAAGCAGCTGTAGCTGTATTAACTTCTCCCATACTGTTCTGTCTTCTGATTTTAATGCATCATTCGGTTTTGATGTGAATGTCTGTCCTGTGAAGTTAGCAGTCACTTCATCTGTTCAAACACTGCAGTCCCATAGAGACAATTAAGTACGAGGCTTTGTTAAGAACACAGGCAAAACAGTGGGACTTAACAGCAGAGTGCAGGCAGTTCCTACTTCTTTGTAGTACCACCTCATTAAGGGGGCTGGTAAAACTGTCCCATCTGTACCTTAAGCCAACTGAGGTATTTTTGCAGTAAGGCTTATTAATGAATGAATTAGTAATTTAGCCTAAATATTAGGAAATGGCTTAATCCTGATGACTTCCCTAAACTGAATTTAATGAATAAAGAATAAATGGTTGGGGAAAGACAAGCTGAAATGTTCGAACCAAAACTAGCAAAACAGCCTGAAATATTTTTCTAACCATTGTTGTGCATTTTATCCTATCTTTTCCTCTTTTCAGTTCACGCTTTTTGATCAGATTTTGGGGACTGTGTCTGACAAAGCCACTTATCTTTCCAAGCCAAAAGCTATTAAGGAAGGAATGAGTACGTGCATCCTGAGACACATGTCTGACAAAGAGTTGAAAGCATATCAGAAGATGGAAAAACAGAAAAACAGTACGGTAAAGAAAGATGAAAATGAAGAAGCAGAGTCAAGTGAGTTGCGCTAATGACTTTATGAGGAGGTATAAACAATATTATTACAAAAAGGACTATAAAATAAAGGTTTCTTGCTGGGCTTTGCACTGGTCATTCCATGAAGAAAATTTGCAGTTCACTTTTACTGCAGAGTCAGAATTTCAGCAGTTGTTACTCCATTTTCCACGGGCTGATCTGGTGTCTTGCATTCTGTCACAGCCTCATCTTTTCCTGGCTGTGTTTTAGGGGGAACGTACCCACTCAGACGAGACGCCAAGCTCCTCTTAGGACGAGAACGCTTTGCCTGGCAGAAATAAGGTCAGCATTAGCAACTTCACGTGTGTACAGAATAACAATAGAGATCAAGAGAAAAAATAGCGAAAAGGAGAGCATGTTATTTACAAGACCTTCAGATAACAAAAATCTCCCAAATTAAGTAGATAGCTGGCTTGCTTTTCTACTTCTCCACATTCTAGAACACTTAATAATACCCTCTCAATTGTATTCTGTCACCTCACAGAGAAGGACTTTAAGAGTCTGACTTACTTTTAGCTTTTTCTTTTCAGGATCATGGTGAACTGCATGCCTCGCTAGGCTCTGCTGCAGTTACAAGGAAGAAAAAAGCAATGTTATTTATGTTATTTCACATTATGCAGTTCAGGTTAGGAAAGTGTGAAAATAGATACCTTCATTGCAAATACTTTTCCACAGCCTGGATGATCACAAGAGAATGGTTTCAGCTCCTCGTGAAAAGAGAGGATATGGCTTTGAAGGTTAAACAGAGTTGTGTAGGTTCTGTCACATCCTTCCCTTGGGCATCGGCAGACTTCCCTCTCCACAGCGTGTGTTTTTTTATGCTGCTTGAGGTAATCTTTGCGTTTAAAAGTTTTAGAACACTCTGTACAAACGATTGGCTCTGAGTCAGGGAAGGAAAGAGAGGCAGAGTATAAGTGAACAGCTTCTTGCAAGAGCTCAAAATTAAACCCTAGCAATCCTTTAGAAGACTGCAAAAACTCACATGAAAGGTAGGGAACTCAGAGACTAGAAAAGAATGTGAATTATCCAGATATAAAATCCTACATTATGCAATTATTCATTAACTGAATCACAAGTCAAAGTTAGTATGCTAACATTTTCGTCTATCAAAGGTCTAGCCAGAGTGACAACTATTTTGCCATTTAGTGCTAGTAAACACTTGGTCTAGGCACAATGACAAGAAAGTGAGTTCAGCTTGGCCTGCTGAAGTTTACCTGTATGGCTTTCTTTATTATGTTTCAGAAGCTCACTCCAAGTTTTTCCAATATATGAGCAGTTTTCTTTCTTGCATGCATATCCTGTTAGAGACGACAGATGGTTACAGTCACAAAACACTCAGATCACAGAATCACAGAATGACCCGGGTTGGAAGGGACCTCAAGGATCATGTAGTTCCAACCCCCTGCCTGGCAGGGCCACCAAACATACACCTTTACTAGATCAGGTTGCCCAGGGCCCCGTCCAACCTGGTCTTGAACACCTCCAAGGACGGGACATCCACAACCTCCCTGGGCAGCCTGTTCCAGGGCCTAACCACTCTCCCAGTGCAGAACTTCCCCCTAACATCCAACCTACATCTTGCCTCTTTCCACTTAAAACCATTTCCCCATGTCCTGCTAACACTCTGGCAGACGGTCTAATTTTACAAAGGTGAACTCCATTTTCAGTGTTTGAATATTCCTCATCTTCCTCCCCATACTACGTGGTAGGACACAAGGCAATGGTTACAAGTTAGGAGATGAGAATCTCCTAATGGGTTTTATGAATAAACTTTTTTATCACCGACACCAGTTGTATTGAGAGGCTGTGAAATCCTTGCCCCTGGAGACATTCAGTATGTGACTGCATGCAGTCCCAAATAACTTGGTTTAATGAAGCAGATTTGAACCAGATGACCTCTTTTCCAACCTAAATGGCTTTCATAGAATTACCCAGGTTGGAATCGAAGATCATCAAGTCCAACCGCAGCCTAACCATAGTACCCTAACTCTAACAACCCTCTGCTAAATCATATCCCTGAGCACCACATCCAAACGGCTCTTAAACACATCCAGGGCTGGCGATTCAACCACCTCCCTGGGCAGCCTATTCCAGTACCTGACTACCCTTTCTGTAAAGAAGTATTTCCTAACGTCTAACCTAAACCTATCCTGGCACAACTTGAGGCCATTTCCCTTTATGGAACTCTACCTCCCTGTGTCTTAAGTAAAATTTACATCCCACCAACTGTACACTTTCAGTCAAATATATAACTGTAATAATGTATTTCTATCTAAATATTTGTATTCCATATTTAGAAATAGAACTCGACCATACAGCAATATTCCCAAGCCTAAAGAAACTACCATTTTATCAAGCGGACAAGATGACTTTTAAACGAACCACAGAAAACTAATGCTATTTAAATACCAAGACTGGAAAGATCAAAGAGCTATAGGCAAGCCTTAAGAAAGGACCACAGTATGAGTCATAGCTTTTGGGATACTCTTCCTAGTCGCAGGTTTCCTTGCTTCCTAGTGCTAATTCAAATCAACAACAACAAAGTTAGCTGTCAAAGTACTAAAAGAATGGATAGCACTGTAGCAGAATAAGCTCAAACATCTACATGACCACCTCCTGACAATTCTACTTCAATACCTTTCATGTGAGAACATTAGAAATGTAAGCTTGTGTGGTTTTTGCCAGTGTTACATAAGAAATATGCAGCAGAACTGGCAATTAATCTTGTGGGCATCAAGTCTAGAGCCTTAACCATTAGTTGATCTAATCTCCAGAAGACAGATTATTGACAAGGAAGCACTTTAGAAGTCAAAAATGACTCAGGGTTGGGTTCAGCCCATTGCATCTGGAACGATGCAGTGTCCTGATACTGTAACCCACATGGCAACTCAAAAAGGCTTTGTCCATCTCAATCATCAGGCACAGAGCACTTCCATGTCTGCACCAGGACGTACTACCCTCATTGGAAAGAGTCCTTTTTCCTTTGCTAGAACACAACTGAAACAAACAAAAGCTGTATTACCTTCATGTACTTTCTTGTGCCGCTTTAGACTATTTGGAGTAGAAAAGTTCTTCCCACATCCCTCGTGATCACATCTAGGTAAAAACAGACTGGTTTAATTCCTCTCGTTACACCTGCGTATCTTTTCTTCAACTCACACACAACAAAAGGGGAAAATACCCCAGACTTTACCTTGCCCAGAGATTTGTTCTGCTTCATCCCTTGTAAAATTCAGTTCCACAACCCTTCCCATTACAACCAGTTAAATTTCAGCTGTAGAACCAAACTTCATATCCCTCCCTACAAAGGGAGCTGTCCAAACCCACAGAAGGCTGAAGCTTGAAGTGACTTGTACAACAACAGTAATTAGGGCAGCCATGCAAGTGTTTATGCGTGTGTTTCAGACTGTGTACATTCAAAACTGGTTTGATTTTCCCATTAACCTGTACTGAAGTGTACTAGCAACCATGGCAATATTCCTGAGAGTTTATTTACAGCTTTGAAATGCCCTATCCATGAAAAGGTTAAGTGAAGGTACCTGTTTTCGACCTTATTGTTTCAACTCTTAAATGTTCATTAGGAAAATGCTCTACCTACTTGAAGGGCGGTTCGTTGGTGTGCTGACACAGGTGAACTTTCAGCTGCTGATGTTTCCTAAAGGACTTGCCACAGCCTTCAAAGTTGCACTGTTGAGGAAATGAAGCAATCAATCATCAGAGGCCAAACAACAGCAGCCCAGTCCACACATGATACCCCAGTCACATGAACTGATGCAAACTATGCATAACAAGCCCAGGTATCTCCTTAGGTACCACACGAGGAGCTTGTTTAGCCTCGTCCTGTAATGCCACAGGTCACGACTCACCAAATAGAGCTTCTGCTGATTTTCGTGCTTGCGTTGAACGTGTTTCTTTAAGTTTGCCTTCGTTCCAAACTTCTGATTGCATCCCTCAGCTGTGCACCTGCAAACAAAGCAAGTTCTCTTACTGCAACACTAAGCACGTACCCCCAGCTCACAACCCAAATACAAGAAGGCTTTTGAAAGACACCAAAAGCCGGGGGTAAAGAAGGTAAAGTCAGCATCTAAAGCGACCGGATGTCATGTTAAGGCGGAGCTTCAGCACAGCACACGGGTTTCTCGCTGCTGCCCCACAACAGCCCATTGCCCGTCGTTGTAGGGGCAGCCCAGCCCGCTCCCCCCACAGTAACACCACAGTAACACCACAGTAACACCACAGTAACACCACAGTAACATCACAGCCGGCCGAGGCCGAGCCTTACTCGAACGGCCTTTCCCCGGAGTGCGTCAGGTAGTGCCGGGTGCGGTGGAAGTCCCTGGTGAAGCTCTTGCCGCATCCCTCGTACTGACACACGTACGGCCTCTGAAAGAGACAGGCCGGCTCAAAGGAGGAGGCGGCGGCCGCAGCCCCCGGCCCTTCCCGGTCCGGCACGGAGCCGTGCCCCGCTCACCGCTCCCGTGTGTCGGCAGAGGTGCGCGTCCAGCCGCCAGCCCTTGTTGAACGCGGCATCGCAGCCGGGGAACGAGCAGATGAACGAGCGGGCGGCCGGCGCGCTCCTGACTCTGCTGCCGGCGGGCGCGCTCCCGTCGCCGCTGCTGCCGGCGGCCGCGGGCGCGCTCCCGACGCTGCCGCTGCCTCCGGGCGCGCACTCGCTCCCCGCCGCGCCCTCCACGGCCATGCGGGAGGTCACGTGACCGCGGTCCCAACCCCGGGTGCCGCGATGGCCGAGGCGGTGGCGGTGCGCATGCGCGGTGCGTGGAGGGCTGGGCCTCAGAGAGGAGAGGCGGGGACTGCGGCCTTCATGGTACCACACAGCCACAAACAGCCTGGGATTGAGTGCATCAGGGATGGGGTGTCACAGCCTACATGGGCAGCCTGTGCCAGTGCAAAGAGGGGTTGGAGTTAATTCACTGCTGGGCTGTGAAAGCTGTGAGCAGTACCAAGGTTACAGGAGCGTTTTGGTGTTGTGTGAACAACAGAAGTGATGGGGTTAACTACTATGACTGTGTGAAATGCAACAGTGAAAATTAGTTCTTTGGGTGTGGAAAGCTAAAGAAGTTATTCAGTATCACTCTAAAATGAGCTCCAAGTTGAAGTCATTTTGATTATACAAGTTAAAAAAGCAACTATTTGATTTAAATGCATTTAACAGTATCCAAGTTGCTCAGTGCCTTTTACAAGTAATACACTTTCGATTGTTCTCGCTTAGATATAGCTGTAGAAAAGCAAAGCAGCCCTGTTTTCCTCCTCACAACATCAGCTTTATTCTGTTCTCCATCACATCATGGCTTCTTCCTCTTTCCCTGTCCCTCAACTAAGGGAGAGCAATGAAGTTGGTGTGAATTACACACACTGGATGCCATAGGTAAACTGCAGTCAGGATAATGCGTCCTTGATCTCTCTGTTTACAGAATTATGGCTGGCTCCTAATGATGCCCGTGTCCTCAGGAGCCCTTTCTGGATTTCTGATCAGCACAAAAACACGCTGGGAGGAGGATGGAGTTAATCAGTTGGGCTTTCCTGCTGCTATAGATTCAGCTTAGTAAATTGACTCCAACAGATGTTTCTGCTTTTAGGCCGTGAGGAACTTTATTGACTGGCTTTCCTTGTGCTCAGTGAGCATGTCAAGCTATCAGAGACTTGGTTTCTGTAAGAGCGTTGTCCCTTCAGGTGATGTTTTTTCTCTCTCTGGCCTGGCAGTTTTTAATGCATTTCTCAAGAGACCGATTCCCCTGACAGAAGAAATAGAGGGAATCCTCATTACCCAATTTTCTCTCCTGTCTGCAGGGGCCACGGGCTGCAGGTGACTGAAGTAGCAGAGCAGAGCTCAGAGCTGCCTGCCAGAGTTTCCAACCAGCCTGCCATCAGTTGTCCCAACCTTGTGGGGTAAGAGCCAGACAAGACCAGATTAAAGCAAAATGGACCAGATTTTCTTCTCGGTTGCACCATTGTATTGGAAATTGTGCCAGGACAACTCCAGGAAGCAGATTTGTTCCCAAAGGAAGAACGTCTCAGGGGGTATCACATTTTCCTGCCTCGTGGCATTGCTGATTTTCAAAGGGGCACAATGTCCAGAATTGTGTCAGCCCTGCAAACAGTGCTTTGTAAAATCAGACACAGTTATTTGTGCTCCCAACACAGGCCTCTGAAGGCACTGAGCTCCGTGGGTCTGTAAGGAAGGCAGTTATCTATCCGACCAAAATTGCAGGTGCAAAATGATGCCTGCAGCTATCCGTGGCCATAAAAAACAGGCATTCTCCAAAGGCTGGTTGTAATAGAAGTGTTGCCACACAGCAGATGTGGGAGTCCTTCCTGCTCCAGTTGAGCCCTCGGGGCATTTCTCCAGCACGTAGACTGTTTGCTTGGAGAAATACAATTTTGCCCATCCTCTTCGGGAGGACTGTCTTTGTGGACTGTGATGTCAGTAAAACAATTGCTACTTCATGAGTCATTAGTCTGCCACTGACCGTTATACAGCTGTGCTTGAATCAAATCCATATTAGTTATCTACGTGTGCAAGTTTGCTTCCTTTCCCACTATTGTCACCTGTCTTGTGTCTTGTTGGAGGCTGCTGTCCTGCAGACTGCCCTGCCAGCAGTTGTCCTCGCTCGGGTTGTCTCCTTGAAGCTGATGTGACTTGTTCCCCAGGGCCTGATCCAAATCCTTTTGAAATCAGGAGAGAGGTGCTCACAGTCTTCAATGGGTTTGTATTGCATCCTCAGATAGTAACTTTTTCCTGGCAGGAATTTTGCTTCAAATACTTCTTGAAGACATTTGAGAGATCTGTCGACTGATAAAATACCCAGCCTTAAACCAATACAAACAGTGGATCCCTTGAATATACTGTGTAATATTGTAGAATATGGTTGTTTTATGATACAAGCCCATTTTTCCACCCACCAGAGATTTACCTTCACCTTGTGTGGCTGCTGACCCTACAAGCACGCGGCTGCTGATTTGGGAATGTGAAAAGAAAACCGTGTGACTTTAGTGAAAGCAGATAGAGCCATCTAGTGACATGAGAAATGCATTCTTCATTTCACAGACCTACAGAGGCCCCCAAAGGTCAATATTCACCACCAGCCGGCAGGAGAGCCCCTCTCCCACGGATGCATCTCATGGTGTTCACGCAGCTGGAGCTTCGTTTGATTCCCAGCAGCCCAAAGCCAGCAAAGGTTTGGAGAGCTGGGTGCAGGGAGGGCAGTGCAATGCAATGAGGGTGTGTTGGGTCATCAGCAAGGTTTGGCTTCAGGCCTCAGAAAAGTGGGAAGAGAGTGGGGTGCCAGGCTTGGGCAAGGCTTGGCTTCAGCTACAGATCATCCTGATGGGACAGACTGAGCTCATGTATTTCTTGGGAGGATGGATTTCCCCACAAATCCATTTTGAGCTGCTTGAGCCAAACAAGGGAAAACTCCCTATCACCAACATCTTGAAAGATCCAGGTTTCTTGGCAGGGGAATCTTTACCTTTTTCCTCTTCCCTTTCCCTTCTCTCTTTGTCCACCACAGTCCCCCTCTCCTCTGGATGATTCACACCCATCAATTCGTTATCAGTCTAGTTAATTGCATTACTGCACTTCCCAGCAAATTAAGACCCAGAACCTGCTGTTTTACAGTAAACTCCCCAGATGAAGGGATAATGAGGTTTCTTAGGTTTTTCTTGGCAGCAGCACACACTTTGTGTTTATATAGAGAAGATAAGGCAGCCAGGATAGCTTTTGTGTGAGCCTTTCCAAGCACAGTCCGGGTCTTGTAGAGCTTCTGTGAAGGAAGGCATTCTCTTGGTGGAGACACAGAGGTGACACTGTTTGCTCCAGGGCAAAGAGAGACCAAAGGCAGCTCTCAATAAAGCTGAGACAAAGACTGTTTGGGACCTGAATCAACACTGCTGAAGACAAACTGCCAGTGTCTCCACCACAGAGCCCTCGAGCCGAGGCCTCCTCCTTACCCCATGAGGTTCTCCATACAGGACCTTCACTTTGTGTGTGGGTGAGAAGTGGAAATCACTTTCAAAGCATCTGAAATGGGTGCAGCACGGTGGTGCTTTCGCAGCAAGAGGGTGAAGGTACCTGTGGGAGCTTGGCATAGGGATGGCTGAAGACACCGGGCTGGCAGTGGGCAGTGAAGGGAGGGGAAGGATGTGAGCTGCAGTTCTGGAAGAAGCTCTGGCTTCAAAGTTTGGTTCAACTTAGGGTGGAAACAAATGTAACACCGTCTGCATCACAAAACACTCCAAAACAAGACCTCTGGTTTGGGGTCAGATTGTGTGTTTGGCTATTCCATTCTGGGATTCTGGGATTCTACAAATGGATCCCTGGCTCTCTTACCATCCTACAGAGCTAAGTCTTACCAAGACCAGCTACTTGCGGCACCTCCAGGCTGTAACAACCACCTCCCCACATGCTCCCTTCCCCCATGCAACTTCTGAAGCTTGTAGGTGGTTTCCCTGAGATTTTATGACAACAATCAGGGAAAAACAACTTCGGGAACTAAAACTGCCCAGCAAGACTCAGCCTGCAGAGGCTTTTTATGGCCCAGGACTTGCAGTGTTCCTGTCTTCATTTCCTAAATGCCCGTAGCACTCCCCCTTTATTATAGGGCTGCCCCTTCCTCCCCCCCAAGCCTGTATGGCAGTGGGTCTGGTTCAGGTGTGATGAAGTAAATGGCTGGGGAAATGAAGAACTTGAAGGGGTAGTTTTGAAAAGTGACGTGGATTATTGCTAGTGGGCCAGGCAGCAGCTGGTATCTTCCACTTAAAGACAGAGTCACTGAGGTTATTCCCCATGTCAGGGCACCAGTAGCTTTGTGATGCTCCTTCCTCATGTACAAGGTGAGAGCAGGATCTAGCAGAGTTATGCCCCAAATGAGTGGTGTTGTACAGGCTCTACTAGACCCTAAAAGATAAAGCGTGGTACCAGACAGGCCCTTTCTAAAGTGTCCATTGATACCAAGTCACCAAAAATCACTTTATTTATCCCTGGGAGGAACCCTTCTGTGTCCTTCCAGTGCAGGACCACACACTGCAGCCTGCAAGCTGCAGCCATCCCAATGGCACTGACTGAATCAGAGCAGCTTGGCTCCCAGCTGAACAATCTTGTCCCAATCTGGCCATTTGCCTATGAGCTCAAAGAGAACCTCCTTGGCTATCTTGTGCTGCCAACAGAATAATAGAATCACAGAGTATCTTGAGTCAGAAGTGACCTATAAGAATTATCAAATCCAACCCCAGCTCCACACAGCACCACTCACAATCAAACCCAATGTCTGAAAGCACTGCCCAAGCACTTCCTGAACTCCAGCACATAGGGGCTGTGCCCACTGCCCTCTGGAGAAGAAACTTGCCCTGATATCCAACCTGCAACCATCTTTCCCTTCCTCTATGTGTTAGCAACAGGAGTACTTTGTCCTCAGTCAGTGGTGATCCCCTGGATCACAGAATCATAGAATGGCCTGGGTTGGAAGGGACCTCAAGGATCACAAACCCCCAATCACCCCTGCCAGGCAGGGCCACCAACCTTCCCATTTAATACTAGACCAGCCTGCCCAGGGCCCCATCCAACCTGGCCTTGAACACCTCCAGGGATGGGACATCCACAGCCTCTCTGGGCAGCCTGTGCCAGCACCTCACCACTCTCATAGAAAAGAACTTCCCCCTGACATCCAACCTAAATCTCCCCTCCTTCAACTTATAGCTGTTTCCCCTTGTCCTGCCATCACAGAGCTGTGTGCAGCTGAGATGAGCTGCAGGATGACAGCACTTCCCTTCGGGCATCCCATCAAACAACTGCATTTTCCTGAACATTTTTGGTGCAAGATCTCTGGGAAATTGCTTTCCTTCTGTTGCAGGAGCACAGAGGGTCAGTTGTTGCTGGCTCTAAATAGCCCCAAGCCTGCTCACCAGCTGAGGTACACATTTCCTCCTGTTTCCCTTGTCACAGTATGGGAGGTAACAAGGGAGTGAAAACTGACAGCCCTGGGCAGAGGCATCAAGTAGCCGTGCCTCCTGGCCATAGGGGCACAACAAGAAAATTTCCCTTCTTTTTCCTCTCCCCTTACCTGTAATTATGTCGGCTTTGTTCACTGCTCATCTGCCCCCCCCAGCCCTGTGATCCAACAGCCGTTCCGGCTCTGCCACCTACAAGCACTTATTTGTTTGCTCAGTTAGGAGCACTTTTTTTCCTGCTCTTTTGGAGCAAGGTAAACTGCAGGCAATTGAGTTGGCGACTTGACATTGATGATGTGCCTCACTTGGAAAAAAAAACCACATCATTGTTTAAGTGTTAAGCATTTGGGCATGACAGTACACATGCTATGAAAGGCTCAGGGGACACTGAGGGACACCAGAGCTGCATGTGGAGACAGAGGTGAGAGATTGCTGTATCTGGGCTATACGCTGGGAGATGCCCATCTCCAACTGCTTTAACTAGATATGAAGTTGTAGGGTGTGATATGGTCACTAAATTGTCTTCGGTAGGTGACTGCGTATTTGACTTTGGCACCTTTCTTGCGGTGTAAAAAGCATTTGTAAGGAACCATAAAAAGTCATTACATATGCAGAACAATTGAACATCCTCAGCATCTGTGGTAGGAAACACATCTGTCTTCTGTCCGCTCCTTTCCTCAATGTCTCCCTGAATCAACTTTTATAGGAGGGCCGTAAATATCCCTTTCTATTCGGATCCAGGAGTTAACAATACCCCCTGTGACCATAAACACAAGACGGTTCATTCAGGAAAGAGGTGCACTCAAGTAAGCAGAGATCTTTGTGACAGTTGCTGCCAGTATGGTCCACATGCACCGCTAATCACATTAGCGTGAGAGCACTGAGGTGGCCAGCAGACAGTGAAATAAAGAGGGAGAGAAAAGCAAGACTAATCTTGTTAAAAGGGAAGCAAAGATAGACGCTACTCTTACACAGAGGCTTATAACGTCCCCGCTTTCCCAGGGCTGGCATCACCTGGATGCTCCGGGCGCATGTAGGAAGGCCTCTTGTGGTGCTGGTGGGGGGCTGCTTTGCCTACAGCTCTTGGCTCTTGGTTTCTGCGTAGGCAACCTCAAGTCCTACCTGGAGAGGAGATTCCTTGACTCCAGATGACCTTAAAAGCAGAAGGATCATGGCACCAAACTCATCAGAGTTCAAGGAGCATTTGGACAATGCACTCAATTGTATGATCAGATTTTTGTGTGTTCCCATCTGGAGCCAGCAGTTGGACTCAGTGATCCTTGTGAATCTGTTCCAACTCTGAATGTTCTATGATTGGGTGATGCCCAAACCTGTGAGCTTCTCATTCACTAGGCCAGATGTCATTTTATGGGGAAAAACTACTATTCTATTTCAAGAGAAACAGCTCAGGGCTGTTTGAGTGCCCCCCCCCTCCCACGGAGTGTAATATTGAAGGGAAAACCATGCCTTGTTATCAGAAGGGAGCCTCAGCTTGGCTTTATACCCATGGTTGTTTGATTAGTATCATCCCATGGTGATGAGGGTGGAAAAACAAAGTGCTTGCGTCAGCGGATCAGGTGTGTGCCGCTGTGTGTGCCCGTGGCTCAGCCATTAATCAAACGAGGCAGGGAGGGAGGATCCAATGGGCAGGAGAAATCCTGAATGGAACAGGTCCCTGAGGGTTGCATTAGGTAACAAGGAGAGATGAAGATGATTTTACTGTGCATTGGTGTCTGGAAAGAGCCAATGAGTGACCTGGAAAAAACCAGTGTTTCTGAGCTGCTGAGAGCAACCTATGGGCAGTGAACTGAAGCACGAGAAATGCAGCAAAAGGAGATGGCTGCAGACACTGGGTAGAGGGGCAAAGGGAGAGAACACCATGTTTTTCTCTCTCACAGCTTTTCTCCAGCCCTCAGATGCAATTCGCTCATCTCCTTGGCAAAGCCAACATATCGATCTTTCTTTGGGGCTCTGACCCTTTCATGCCTTCTCTGTTTGCAGAGTTATCTGCAGCATTCCGGCCTTCCCACTGCTGCTTGAGGGCAGCAAACAGTTCAGATAAAATTGATCTGGCGGATACAAGGCAAGACATGATGGAGGAACCCGGGGCACGAGGCCATTCCCTGCCCTCACGTAAGCTGGCTCACGTGGAAGGCTTTCCCAACAGGTGACCCTGGATGGCTCCAGGCAACACTCACAAAATGCAAAGTGGGTTGTTATTATAAGCATCTCTCCTCCTCATTCCCCAGGTCCAGCAGACCATGCTCAGAGGACTGCAGATCCTGTCCCCGTGGTGTGTGGGAGCACAGCCCCAGCTGTGCTGTGCTCAGAGGAGGCTGTGGGAGGAAAGAACCCCAGTGCATCCAATGGCTCACAGGCAATGAGCTTATCCATCTCTTTCCTCCATCTCTTTGCCAACAGCCAAACCAGCAAGAATAGGATAAATATGCAAACGCTAACACAAAATACAAAAACAAAGAGCACCAAACTTGTGTTTTGATCATTCTATGTGACGGTAACTTCAAGCATCGTTAAGGGAGAGCTCCATTTGCAGCAGCTGTGGCCAGCTATTAACTCTCAGAGTCTGAATCAGCAAAGCCACTGGAGCAGCACAGCTGCTGGCAGTGCTGGTTGTAGAGCTGCTGACTGGGATGAGGCTGACTCTCCCTTCAGAAGGGAATAAAAGGCTTCTAAAGAAGTTGGTTATATAGGAGTCTTTCCTTCATGCTTGTTGTGCGTGATTTAGATGTGTGTCTTTTTTTTAATGTATAATAATAACTGTATTTTCTATAGCAGCCTTCACCAGAGGAAATTTGTTTCTTTAGGTGTCAGCAAGCAGTGTCAAACTGGCCTTTGCATATTCCACAGCAACCTCCAGCTATCTTTGGAGCCTTGCTACTAGAAATACAGGAGCAGCATTACTAGGGGAATAGGGAAAGGTAAGGACAACGCTTCCAACTGGGGTGGGATCTGATCCAGATCATTGTAAATGGAGATACAAGTGACCGAGTATCATTTAATTTACGTACCAAATCAAAATGCAATTTATCACATCTTTAGGGGAGATGTAGATTGAATATAAGGAAAAATACCTCTTATAGTAAGTGTAGTGAGTCACTGGCACAGGTTGCTCAGAGAGGTGGAGGATGCCCCATCCCTGGAGACATTGAAGATCAAGCTGGATGGGGCTCTGAGCAACCTGATGGTGCTGTGGGTATCCCTGTTCATTGCAGGGAGTTGGACCTGATGGCCTTTAAAGGTTTTCCCAACTCAGATGGTTGTGTCATTCTACAACAGCTCAAAAGATTCGTGTTCCTTCATAATGCAATGCTCCTGAGCGTGCAGTTAAAGGATTTTGCTTGTCCATGACCTCTCAGATGAGCATGTTAAATGCAGTCTGAATACAGGCTGCCACTCCTTTCCAGAGGAGCTGATGCTTGTGTGGTTTTGAGGACAGTGAAGGACAGTCAGGCAATTCTGCAAGGCAACTCTCCTGGCTGATTAAGAGGAAGGAGAAGAAGAAAGAACAAGAGGAGGAAAAAGAAAGAAGAAATAAAGAAAAGGAAGGAGAAAATGAAGAAAATGAACAAAAACAATGGCCTGGAGGAACAAGGCCTGTGTTGGAGGTCTCCTTCCTTGAAGCAGGCACTTTCCCTAGCCAGAAACGCATGCTTTTCTCTCCAGTTCATGCTTTTCTAGTGCTTCATGCAATCCTCTGCTTTTTCTGGTTGTATATGTACACATACCTGCATCAAAATAACAATTTCTTCTTTGTGTTTGCAGTCATTGCTAGTAATAGTCCTCTGCTTACACAGCTTAGCCCCTGAGCAGCTTGTCAATATATATATGTGTTTTGAGGCAGCTCCCATAGTTTCAGCTATCTTACTCTTGAAGAGCAGCTTGACTGCATCCACCATGTGTGGTGAGCAGGCACAGCTGCACTATCTTCAACAAGTCTCCATTTTATACTGCTTTACTAGACTGCTCAACCTACTGCAGGTGTCCCTCAATATATCCCAGGTGTCCCATTCCAGCACAGTTGAAGGCTTGATGCTGCAGTGAAAGCTTTTTGCTGCCTTGCCCTGCAGTGATGCTGATGTTACTCAGTGAGAGTGGTGCTGCTGTCAAATGGATCAGTGAATCAGGGCTGTGCTGATGTCCTTGAGGAGCACTTTTCATGATGGCCTGCTTTTGGAATTGCTACCAAAATACATTTAGGAAGAAGAAAATGAAGGATCGGTGCTGTTTCACACTGAATCATGTGGCATTTCCCTAATGGTTTGTGGCACATCAGCTGGTGAGTAACTGAGACTGTGATCACCCTGTAGTCTTACTAAAGTTTAATTCACTACTCTTAGTTTACTGTTCTTTCTGAGAATATGTTTACCAGTGTTTATTGTCTGAAAGCAAATTAATTGCATGGTACCCATGTTGCTTTTCAGATCCTTGTGTGCCTTGGGCAAGTGGCTTGTGTTTGTAATGGTCCCACTGAAGGACCATGCCTTTGACATAGCAAGCATGGAACAAGGTCACCACATTTCACCTTGGGTGCATCTCCTGGGGCTGCCAAGTGCTTTCACTCTTCATGTCCTTCACTTGGATGCTGTCAGAGCTGCTCTGACTATTTTCGCTGCCCCTGCCATGTGTGAGAGCTCTCTTCCCCATGTTGGGGTTAACTTTACATTCTTTTACACAGTTTAACATGCATGCCAATGACCACGACCAGAGGATGGGCTTTGTGATCTCCTCCAGAAGAAGACACAGGGCAGGAAGGGAGCCGAGCTGCACCTCAACAAGGCTGCTCAAATGGGCACTGACCCCAAGCAGTACTGGTGCTGCTGTATACCCAGCACGCAGTCTGAGCTGTGTTTTCACATGGCACAGAAAGGACTGTGTTTGATCCCCAAGCACGTGATGGATCTCCACAGAGTGCAATCAATACCATTAGTAGGGGAACACCGCTTGGTTCCCACTGCCTCCCAGCACCAATCAATGTCAGCACAAAGTGCCATCCCATCCACCGACCAGATGGCAACATTTAGTACCTACATTTTATAAGCTTTTGTATGGAAGAGAGGAAAGTGGGCTCTTAGATAACAGCCCTAAAAACTCAGGTTCTCCAGGTGTGTCATTGTCTCCTTTTGGTACCACTCATCAGATTTCACTAGGGTTGCATTTTTTAAGCTTTTTGCATCCATGCTGTGAATTAATGACTGCGCTGTTGTAGATCACCTTCATTCTTTCGAATGCTGTCTGCATCCTTCTGGCCTTCTAGCTGTAAACTTTGCCATCCACTCTTGTGAAGGGCTTCCTGCATGCAGACATCGCCTTTCATTGCTTTTGTGCTTGTAGCTGCTAACACAAAATTTTCATCAATGATATTTACGTGCCATTTTGCCAGGTGCTGTTTGGACAGATAATGAGAGCCATGCCCTGCCCATGTGCACAGATAACCAAGATTACTCAGTAAATATAACTCTCCTAAAGACTATGCAAACAGTTTATGTTCCATGTTGTACTTCCCTCATTCTTCATTCTCCTTTTCTGGATTCACTGGTTCGTTTTAAAGCCTTTCCATGCTGCTGTGACTGTCACCACGTTCCCCTCCTTTCTTCACCGCTGACTATCATGTTAAACTGAATTGTTGAGCACAAAGTAAATCCCAGCCTGATAAGAAGCGATAACGCAGTAAGCAGGTTTTGTGCTTCTTTCCATAGGTTTCTTGATGTAGCTGATACAGCCTTCAGTTAGGTTTGGCTCAGTTTCCCTTGATTGGTCACTTGGTTACAATGCATTTCCAGTGCTCTGTCAGCTTAACAGGCCTGAATAGTGAGAAGACGGCGGTAATAAAGCCAGACAGTTATCTCCCTTAATAGCAAACTCAATCTTCCTTGAAAAGAACCAACACATGATGAAAATAAGACAACATTCAGTAGAGTGTTTTATCGATAGCACGGGAATACATTCCTTGGGGAGGCACCAAGTCAGATCTTTCCTGCTGTGATAACGTTTTCAGTACAGCAAGAAATGGCACATGACTTCTATGCAGTCTCCCCACACTGCTCCTACAACATCCCTTGTTGACAGAGTCAGATATGTGAACCAGAATAAGTCCTTGCTAACACACTCCAGGCCCAAAGGGTCTCACGTAGGTTTGAGCTACAGTCTGCAAGCCTCTACAGGCAATGGGCCCATGCTGAGAATTGGCTGGGGCACCTACAAATGCCAGCTCTGATGGCAGACATTTATCTTGGTGCAATTGGATTGAAGTTACTCTGCCTTCATAGACAGAAAATATTACCCGTCTCTGTTCACCCAAGTTTCTCTAAATTCTTAGTGAGAAGTTACTGTAGATTCCAGCTCCACCTTCATTTGATCTATTGAGCTCACCCGTACTATCTAATAGGAGGTAAAATCACCATGGTTTCTTCCTATCGTTGAATAATCAGTGTGAAAACAAAAGCCTTTATCATTCTGCATAGCTCCACAGACCACAGCCCTTACCTGAGAGCAGCCTGCAGCTATGGCTTCTTCTGTCCATGGTCCATCTCTCAATGAATCAGAGGAGCTTCCAGGATAACTTCATTTCAGAACAGTTAGAATTAGTACTGTTGAACCTGGTAATAACTGTGGAGTCAGCTGAGGGCATGAATCGCTGTTGTAATAGCTTTGCACCTGACTGCTATCAAGACAGGGGGACGTGTTCCCAGCCCAAGATAGGCCAGATATAACAGCTCAGGCCATTGAAGATGAAGTCAAGGACCATTACTGTGCTGTCTTTTCATGTGTGGTTGATGTGTAACATTCCTTACTCATGCAATGTCAGCTCGAATGACTTCAGATAGCATTGAGCCAAGTCACAGGGTGGGGTTGCTGCAGGCATTTTCCAGGAAGAGAGCCGTGTCTTGTCTTCATGTCCCTGAAGTCTAAAAGCACCCATGGCCAACTCTCTCTTGTTAAAGGCCGGTGGAGATCTGCAATGGCAGGAAGCTCAGAGAAAGGAAAATAACATGTTCTAAGAGCACTGCCTGTATGAGCACTGCCTGTATGAGGTGATCATCTCCCATCTCATCCTGAAAGCTGGACCTGACCGGAATGTCATCCTCAAGCACTTCTCTACCAGGGGGTCTGCTTTTGTTCTACAAGGAATCTGGGAGCAGATAAACCAGTGAAAACAGGTTTGAAACTGCTGTACCATGGACACAGAAATAACCTGCGTTCTTACTTTAGGCAACAACTTAGCTTTGAGACTCCAGCTTTTTTACACATTTATAAGAAATGTTGTGAGCTGCCAACTCTGGTTTGGATCAGAAGATGCAGATTTGTAGGAATGCTGCATCTGAGAGCAGAGAAGGACTAAATGTGGACTTGCTTAGGAGTAGGAAGGCAAGAACCAAAACCCCTGCTGAAGCCAATTGGGGCAGGTTGGCCACAGTCAGGAGCTTCCATTGGTGTAGGGACATAAGGAAAAGGTTTATTACAAGGGTGGTCGCCCAGAGAGATGATGGATGCCCCATCCCTGAAGACATTCAAGGTCAGGCTGGACAGGGCTTGGAGCACCTGGTGGATCTGTAGGTGTCCATGCTTGTTGCAGGGAGTTGGACTAGACAACTTTCAAGGGTCCTTCCTACTCAAATGATTCACATTTGCCAGCACCTCACCTCCTCTCGCACTGGGTTTCATTCACGCATTTGTGAGGAATGATGATCTTCAAGATAAGGCACGAAGTGGGGACTTAAGAGATGAAAGCACAGTCACTGGTTTTGCTACAGGTTCTAACATTTTGGGCAGGTCGTTTACACCTGCATTTATGACTTGTTCTCCTGTGTGATGCATGAGAATGGTGGTGAGCTGAGCGCCTGTTTGACATAGCTGAAAGACTGCAATGCATGTAGAGAGAAAAGTGTAATGGCATCTTCAGTAAGCGGTCTAAAGAATCTAATGAGATTCTACATTGCTTAGATGCATTTTATTTAGGTATCTACAGAAAGAAGCCCCCATTAGAGATATTTCCTCCCTAGGCTTTGTCGGAAGGAGGTTCCAAGAGATGTTCCGAACTTCAATTTAACATGGTTTCCACAGGTGATGGAGTGAAGCCTGATTGGTGCTCCCTCTTTGCCCACTCCAAACCCAAAACATTCAGTGGGACATCCATTGGAGGGTGACATGGTGGGGCTGTTCTCTATTGGGTACCAACTGGGAGCTGGTAGCCTTCACGTTTGTGCTGGTGGGGATAGGTAGCAGGTGTCAGCAGGGTGTGATCGAAGAGCTTTCACCCAAGAAGGAATTAATAACATCTGCTGCTTTCTTTCACACTCCTGGAAGGCTCACAATTGAACACTGATTGATGGCCACGGCTGATGACATGAGCAAACCCTTGTTGGCGCCGTCTCGGAGGCAAGTGCCTATTAATGAAAGAAAAAGGCAAGGAGGAAGGTGTCTTGCAGGGCTCACAACTCCCCTATCAGTGCTGGAAAGTCTAAGTGAGTGGCTTGTTTAGGGGGGTATATTTGCTGACAAAAGTCTGTGCAAACAAGGACCTTGGGAGAGCGTACAGGGAACAGCTGCTCTGTATCTGGGAAAGGTAAATGCAGTTTGCAGAACAAACTCACTCTAATTCAGGCAAATAGTGTTACAAGCACTGTAGCTGAAAAGAAAACATGTTTACTGGGATGTTAACATGGCTCATATCAAGTGCGAGGAAACGAGGAAAATGCCTGTGTCTGTGAGATTGCTGCCTGAAGCAAATAATTCCTGCCAAGAACACGCTTCTGCATGAAGCTTCTTGCCTTGGCTGAGCAGCCTTGGTACCTGGGGAGGGGGAATGGTGCCCAGAATCTGACCCCGCAGACCCAGTCTGAGTGCCAGCTCAGGGCTTTTATTTACGAAGAAGTACATTTTGCTTTGGCTGCTCCTGGAAGCAGCCTCAGGCCATGCTCATCAGATGCACACTCACCTGCTGCTCTCTGCCTCATCAGCTGTTCTGATTATGGGTTTTATTTCAAGGCTGGTGATTCTGAGACCCCCAAGGTTTCCTGACAGCTGCTTAAGGTCCAAGCCATGTGCCTCTTATTGGAGTGAAGAGTAGTTAAATGGTCATTTAGGTGATGGCTGGGCTGGACAGCAGTAGGAAGGCATTGCCAGGGTAGATACCAACCCTGTGAACCGAGGGATTTCCCTGTGGCTGCTTCAGCTGTCACAGGAGCTAAACTTTGGGCTCCTTTCTATAAACAAACCTTTTCAGTGACTGCATCCAGCATGAGCTGAATTAGACAAGTGTAACAGTGGCAGCGACTGGAGGCGGCTTTGGCTGCATGGGTGACATCTGCTGTCCCCTGCACAGTGTCACAGCCAAGGAGAAGCTGGAAAACGGCCCGAAGTGCCACGTTCAAGGCTTTTCGTGGACAACATCCCCCTCAACCGACGGCTTCACGACATAGCGCTCATTGCCTCCGCTCGGTCCGTCGGCAGCGATCTTCAGCCTCTCGGTGCGCTTTTATGGCTGTAGGTAGTGCCGTGCCCATAAAACGATACCCGAGCTTGCACGCCGGTTTAACTGCTTGTTTACCCGTCCCAAGGTGAGAGCTGATAAATCCTTTTATAACTCTATGAAGAATGTGTGTGCTGTGACAGAAGCCCCTTCGTGTTTCTGACGGGAGGCCAAGAATGGATTCCAGGAACAGCACAGGAAACCTTTAGTCGTGAGCAGAGATTTATTCATCCCTCGTTGTGATTAAATCTCGGAGCTGTTCCTTCCATTGAATATTAGTGATGTTTTGTGCCATTGGACCCAGGGTTTGTTTCAAAACGACAAAATAAAGGTCATTTCTCCAATGCTTTTTATCTTCCGAAGGGTAGAAACTAATATTAACAAAAACACGTGCTTAACTTCTAAAACAAATAAACAATAAGAAACAGGCTGTCGGTTGGTCTGTTACTCACTACTCCCCTGTAGTTAGCAGCCAGCACTCTAAACTGGAACACTAGCATGATGTGTTTTACATGTGATACGAATGAGTAATGGGATGCCTCATCTTGTGAAATAGAAAACAAAAGTCCTTCAGGAGATATAAGAATGGCAATCATGCAGAAAACGAGTTTTTCACACTGTTGACTATGCGGAAGAAAGGTGTTTAGTAGCTTTAATATCTGATCTCTAATGCTAGACTTGCTGAACATTAACACAGATTATTTTGCAGTGCTCTTCTGTGTTATGTCCTACAAGGAAAGCTCATGTATTTTAAGATCTTGTACTCATTTTTTTTTGCAATAAGGTTTAGCTTATGTGTCCTCTGGCAACGTTCTCACTTCTATCAGATGTTCTGCTCACTTATCCTCAGTGACACCTCCTCGACTAGAGACAATTTAGAGGTGCTTTATAACTGTTGCTTTTCAAGTCCTTTGGAATTTAAAGCCGTATAAATGTCAGGGATATTCAGTATATCTTGGACATCTGCCAAGCCTTGACTATTCCCCGGACATGGGAATACCTCATCTGCCTTCAGGTCAGCTTTGCTATGAGCGGTGGTCCGCATGCCACCAGATGGAGCCCGCGGCCAGGAGAAACGAGGGACTGGCTCTGTTATCCGAGCACCCAACTGCGTCTCTGGTTGGCACCCCCGGGCCATCCTCCCTACAAGACCTCTTTGCTCTGCTTATAGAAAGGGACTGTAATTACAAACTTTTCCAACTGCTTCTAAGATATTCCGCATGTTTCTGCACTGCTCTTCAATCAGGATCCAGACCGAGATGCTGGAGGGCAGTTGGCATTGCCTCAAAAATTCTGTTTTTCTAAAAAGAAAAGCACTTTCACTGTCTTATCTAATCCCGAACAACTGTTTAATATTAAGTGATGCGGAAAGAATGTAATGAGCTCCATGTCTTCATTTTTCTTGCCTCATTTCTTTTGGATTAACACTCGACTGTGACGATTTTTGTTAATCTTTCTAAAATCAAACAGAAATCCAATGTTTCTGTTAAGAAACCAGTTGTTCTGAGTTCTGTATTTTCATCATGGGGATCTTGAGTGAAAAAAGGGCAGGGCTCACCAACTATTGCTCAGGCTTTGCTCCTACCAGCTGAAATAACACAAGCATTATGGTAGATTGAGGGAAGAATTAGACCACATCTAGATTTGGTGTCCAGGTTTGGGTTCTCCAGTACCAGAAGGATATCAACCCATGTACGACAGCACACCATTAATGTGCTCCATCACCGTGCCATTGGCTTTGCTGGCACACATTTATCTGCAGGGAAAACCTCCTGAAGACCAGGAGGATGACTGAGTTCTGAAGTGCCCTTGTCTCTCCAGTGATGACTTAATACCTGAAGTTAGGTGATACAATCTTAGTGTGAGGTCAGTTGCTAAAGATCTTGGAGGAATCTGCACAACACAGACTTAAAGACCCAAGTTTCATGAGTATTTACCAGCTATTTGAACAACCAACTTGTTGGCAACCAACTGGATTTTGGTTTTATACAAGCCAGGATGTCATTGGCCTTCTTGGCCACCTGGCCACACTGCTGGCTCATATTCAGCCAACTGTCCATCAGCACACCAAGGTCCCATCAGTCAACCTCTCCTCCCAAGTCTGTTAATGTCTCAGTTGTGTCAGATCTTAATGCAAATAGACTCTGTAGACAGCATCCTGTGAGAAAAAGAAAAGAGCATACTCAGCAGTTCCTGCCCTGTGGTTTGCATATGGGAGCCTCACTGGCTGGTGCTGTGATGCTGAGGCAGCCATGGAACCTGATATTTCCTGTTCCCTGAGCTCAGCCCTGTTACTCAGCTAGGCAGTATACATAATCACTTGTTTTCAAAGATGGAAACTGAGGAGGCTTGGCAGTGCAGGAAATGTAAGCTTATAAATACAGGTATAGTTGTCAAGCTGAAGCAAAGAAAATATGTACAGCTGCCTCCTCTAACACAGCTGCTGTCTTACAGACTCATACAGCCCATAACACAGCTCTTGTTGATCATAATAGTAACAACCATAGAAGAAAATAAGCACCCTAATATCTTCCCCACTATATCTGCAAACCACAGGAAGGGAGACTAAAGATTATAGAGTCACATAATCATAGAATCATAGGAAGGCTTAGATTGGAGGAGAACTATTTAAGATCACCCTGCCCTCACCCCTTGCCATGAACAGGGTTGCAGCCCATCAGATCAGGCTGCCCAGGGCCCCATTCAACCTGACCTGGATTACTTCCAGGGTTGTAGCATCCACAGACTCTCTGGGCATCCTGTGCCAGTGCCTCACTGCTCTCTGAGCACAAAATTTCCTCTTAACATCTGAACTAAATCTCCTCTCTTTTTGTTTAAAGCTATTCCTTGTCCTATCACTATCAGACTGTGTAAAAAACCAACCCCCTCCTGCTTGTAAGCTCACAAGATTTTAAACACCATTTTGATCTCAGAGACATAAAATATGCAGTGAGACTTTTGTTATTATCAAAGAACCCAGCATTCTCCAAAGTTCAAACAGCTCAAAAGCTGTTTGCATGATGTGATTACATCAAGAAGATTTCAAAAATTTAGAATAATATAAAGAAAATATATTTTTTCTTCTTTAATTCTGCTTAGTTTGCTCTTATTGCAGTATCTCTGCCCCACCTGGGTGCAGAGAAAAGTGACATTTGGGCAGAGACATTTAAGAGATCATTTTGTAAGAGTCTCTACTGTGGGTTATATTTGATAAGAGAAGAAGTGCCTGGAAGGCAGTGACCTTTAGTGTAATAAAAGAGCAGGATAATAAGGATCAGAATCTAAATCCCAAGAGCCCATGTGCAGTGTGGCTGGTGCTGAGCCTTGACAGAGGACCCCCCTGCAGCTGTGTGTTACTGCTGAATTTGCCACATGAGCATCTTTTTCACACTGCCTCTTTTCTTTCAGTTAAATCATCACCAGTGTTGGTAGCATAGGGCTACACCAGCTCTGTATGATGTCCCACATACTGGCCAAAAGACAGAAGATAAATCTCTGCCTCCAGAGAGGCACCTGTGGCACACTTGCCAGTGTCAGCATTTATCTGAAACTGGGTTTCCCAACATGCTTGCTTCAAGCCAGGATAAGAGAAGACATGCTCCAGTTGCATGGCTGAGCACACTATGCACTGGGGCTCAGTGTAATGGCACAAGAATAGCATAAAATCCCACGTAGAAAAGAGGAAAAGTTTCACAGTCATTATATTAACTCCATTTTCTAGATAGAAAGAGAGAGAAATGGAGAGAAATTGTGAGAGCGGGAATGAAGGAAGGAGGGAGGGAAGGGGGGAGGGAAGGGGGGAGGGAAGGGGGGAAGGGAGGGAGGGAGGGAGGGAGGGAGGGAAGGAAGGAAGGAAGGAAGGAAGGAAGGAAGGAAGGAAGGAAGGAAGGAAGGAAGGAAGGAAGGAAGGAAGGAAGGAAGGAAGGAAGGAAGGAAGGAAGGAAGGAAGGAAGGAAGGAAGGAAGGAAGGAAGGAAGGAAGGAAGGAAGGAAGGAAGGAAGGAAGGAAGGAAGGAAGGAAGGAAGGAAGGAAGGAAGGAAGGAAGGAAGGAAGGAAGGAAGGAAGGAAGGAAGGAAGGAAGGAAGGAAGGAAGGAAGGAAGGAAGGAAGGAAGGAAGGAAGGAAGGAAGGAAGGAAGGAAGGAAGGAAGGAAGGAAGGAAGGAAGGAAGGAAGGAAGGATTCTTTAGAAGCAGTTAAGACATCCATTAAGACAGCAGCAGCACACTACCACTGTAACTCTTGGTCTACAGTTTTCAAGATGGGCAATAAAACGTTCTGGGAAACAGGAGCTCAGTGTCCTTTAGCAGAAACAATCAAAACCTCCCTGAGTTATTTTAGAAACCTGAATAGCACCACATAAATATATTTGCCTCCTCTCAAAGGCAGGTCAGAGCAGCTTTCATTATCAAAGGCCAGAATGGAAACAACGTGAAAATAAATCCTTTCAAAGTTTGCTCTCATTAGCACATTTGGCATATTTAAGTACAAACACCATCTGTGTTTATCATGAAATGCAGCAATGCCGTCTGATCTCGTGGAGACATCAGTGTTTATGGAGAGTTATAGTAAGGGGCACATGCAAGGCTTCCTCAGAAACTGAGCTTGTTTTAAATGATTTGCTCAGCCAGCAAATGCTTGTGGAGACAGAAAATGCTTTTGCCAAGGAAAGGATTCCCATGGAAGGTAAACAAAGCCTCCAGCCTTGCTCTGATGGGGGCTCCTTCTAGTGACCACAAGGAGGAAAATAGTGGGGAAGAGCTGCAGCAATGAATCAAGCTGTAAAGCAGTGCTGCCAACGATGGCCAAACATTTCTATCCACTGTTACCTAGCTAAACATGGGCATTTGGAGTCCTCACATTGTCTCGTGGGTCTGGATCCAGGGTTTGAGCCATCAATGTGTCCTCTGTGGAAGCAAAGCCACCTGAAACTCAAACACACAGGTAGCAAAGGGCCCATATTCACACTGTAGCATCAAGACCACAGTGTTTGGTTCTCCCTCAGTGACACACACAGTTTGGACAGACTGAGCATATCAGTGTCTCAGGGTGTGGTTTCCTTCACCATGTGAACGAGCTGCCTGAATGATCTTGCAAAATGTCAAGTAGAAGATAAAAAAAAAAATTACGTAGGCATCCAAAATATGTTACATCACCTAAACCTGAACGACCTGGAACAGTGTCTGATCACAAGTTGGACCCATTGATCCCTGTGGGTCCCTTCCAGCTCAGGATCCTATGATTCTATGATCTCCATTGCACTACCCCAAAACCAATAAGGGTAATGAAGATGTGCACTGGTATTCAGAACAGAATTCGGCTCATTATCTCTCTTCTTGCAGACGTGACACTGAGTGGTCTGATGTGTAACAGAAAGACATTGAACCATGCAAGGACATTTCAATTAAAACTAAGATGAAAGCAAAAGCCCCAGATTAGTGTTAACTTGTTAGATTACAGACTGAAGAGTCCCTGAGAACTGGAAGCACAAAAGTTAGCAAAACTGCAGGCAGCAGTTTCACCATATCAACTCTCTCATCTATAATACATTCCCAGTGTTTATTTTCAATTTTCCTTTTCTTAATTTCCTCCCATTTACCGTTATTATGCTGCCAGCAGGGTTGCCTAAGCAATTTTTCTTTATCAATGATGTTTACTCTCCCCAGATATCTACAGACTATTTTCACTTCTGCCCACGCAGTGCTGTATCTTTGATAAACTCTATTTGTGTTCAGGATTTCCCCCTGAGACCACCAGTCAATATCCCTGGTCTTCTCCCATTGTTGTTGCTTTATCCTGGACTCTGTCTGGGGGGTGGTGGCAGACTCCAGGGCAGCAGAGCAGAGCTGCTAAGGCACCAAAGACAACCAGCATGGTAAGCACTCTGGCCCAAAGCCAGAGAAGCAATTTTCAGCCTGTGCTTAACTTTAAGCACATGAGTAATCCTATTTGTTTTACAGAGATTACACATGCCCTTAAAATAAAGCCTTGCTCTGATGCTGTAGTGCTGGAGTGGGACTAGAGTGCTCTGCCTGTTCTGCATCAAGCCTATTAGAAAGGCAATTTTCACCTGTTCTTCTATAACATAATGTGTGTGTGTGAATGGCATTCCAAGAGTGTTTTCTTGCAGACATTTCTCTGATTCACTGCCCATCATCACTTGTATCTCCAGGTGCATTCTTGTACCTGTACTTCTCCCAACAGAAGTTTGGGGCCTATGTGTATTCCAAGCACAGGCTCACACTCTTCCAAGCGTGAGACAGTGCTTCTGTCAGGCATACTTTATTGTGAACTGAGGCCTCATAAGTCTCATGTATTTGAGAAAGAAAGGCAAAAAAGTTTCTTTCTAGTGGGCTCCTACTGTTTCTTTGGTACCAGAACAGGTTTTCTCTGTCTTCAGAGAAACCTAGTGTGAGGAGAGCACAGAAGAATGGACCCAAGTGACTGCAACCTAATGTGTTAACTGAACATTTTTAGGGCATCTCCTCTAGCCTTTGAGGGCAAGAGGCACAGCACAGCGTGCGTGTGCTTGGCTAACCTGAACTAACCCACAACTAAAGTGTAGATCCTACAGCTTGTTGGGTCTATACATCCTTTGAGCCTACTGGGAATAGTCCTTGGTCTCCACTGTTCCTTAACTGTGCCTAGAAATTTGCTGCATAGAGGAGTAGCTGCCAAAGTCCAAAACCATGCAGGGAATGTGCTGATGAGCATCTAATCAGTACAGCTACATGCTGGTGCTCAAAGCTCATGGCTTGTCCCTGGCTAGTTTACTTGCACAGATGCAGCCAGAGACCAAAAGGATGCCCACAAAGAGATGGGCCATGCCAGAAACCGTCTATGATGGTAGTAAGAGAGTTAGTGTGAAGACATAACTGGAGTGATAGGCCAAGTCACCATGCCCTACATTTCATTTGATCTGCTGAGAGCTGAGCAACTGACCCTTGAAGAGAGGGAGCAGTGCATACAAGGGCGAGGTGGATCGGCCATGCACACAGGGGCTGGATGGACCATTCCTTTAAGAAAAACCATCCTCTGGCTCAGATCCCAAGCTCTCAGTCTCCTCTGTAGCAAGACATCCTCTCAGCACTGAACATGCCTTACATACTTTCTTTTTCCCCTCAAGGAAGAGGTTTGTGATGATTAATGAATTATGAAGGTCAGCTTTTGGGTCTTCAGCTAGCACTGTACTCCAAAGAAAACAAACTCCTGAAGAGTTCCAGCTAAAAGTGTCATAGCAAATGCATCCAATTTACTTTATTTATGATTATGCTCCCAGTGGACGTATCAAGTCCATTCTTTAAATAAACAGAATTGAGACTGTTTGTGAAATGCTGGGATTTTCTGTCTTAAAACATTCGCTGCCTATTTCTTAAGGATCATTTAGGTAAAGCTGGAGCAAGTCCTGATCAGTATCTATTTTCTGGAAATTGCTTAAACATTCTTTAAAAATGCAGAAAGTTGTGCCTTCACCACCCAAGGAAAACCTGAAACTAAAACAAATGAGGCTGGGTAGCCTCTAACTGAGAGAAATGCAATAAATCTATCCAGCATGTGAACTGTGTTGGTATGTGAGACTGGAAAGCTTGCAGACAGGAGACAGAGAAGTTAACAGTAAGTCTGCATAAGTCCAACAAATGACACAGCTATTTCACCAGTGACTTTTCTAATGACGTGCCCATTGAATAAACAACTGAGCAGCATCTTCCCCCACAACTGAAGATGCCCTGGATAGGAATTTCCCTATAATTTTCTGTACCACTAAACAGATAAGAATTGATATCCTGGGAGAAACTTCTTTTTCATGCCAAGTTTCAAGAAGCACTAGTAATATCCACATGACAATGTACCTATCAGATGAGATCCTTGTCAAGTCAAGACATGAAGTCTGACATCTCACCTTCTCTCTGGCAATAAGAGGCCAACTGCACCTTGCCGTCCAGTGGTTTCCTACAGACAGCATTAGACCTCTTTGAATCTTGCTTCTTTGAGGTTTTTATTTTTGTAGCCATCTTCTCCTGTCTTGAGAGGAAGTCAGAGAATAAAGACAAACTCAGCCTTAAAGGTTCAGCTGATGAAATGCTCATGGAAAATTCTCTATAGCATTTATTGCTGCTCCCTTTCCTCGCTGTTCCTCAGCCCGTTGCCACCTACATGTCTCTCTGGCCAATCATATACCCAGCTCCAGTTTGTTTAAGCCACACTAAACTAACTTGATGGGCACAGCTGAGGTTCTAAGAACCTCCAATGAACTTTTACTGAGCTGCTGTCCTGCAAGGTGTAGATATCCATTCATTTATAATAACTATCAGTTTTCTATAAGAAAAGAAAGGTCCAGTGGCTCCAAATGCATACTGGAAATATGGCTGGTCTTTGTGAATACCTGTCTTTAGTTCCTGATATAGATACCATGATATAACACATCACCTGTGCCTCTTTTGCTGGTTTTTGGTCTTTCCACTCCATGAGTAGATCCTGTAAAAGACTGAGCTTTGAATTAAAGTTGCTGTAGACTACAGTTTGCCTCTCATAAGACTAGAACATCTCACTGGAGATGGATCTCCTTGCAGACCTGCAGAAAAGAGAAGAAATAAGTGTCAGAGCTACAACAAAATTGTTGGCTTGCAGGAGAGGCTTGAGAAAGACATATAAAGAATTTGATAAGGCCACAAATGGGAAAAGCCTTCCCAACCACCCTTTCTGCTCTTAAATGATAATCACATGATCCCCAAAATGAACAGCCACACAGGTGACAAGTCTTTAGGATATGTGTCTTTGAACAACCTTCAGAGCCACAGATCTTCTTTATGGCTGCTCACAATTGAGCCCACTACGCAGCTCGTGAGTCAGCCCAGAGGAAGTCCACTTCCTGGAACCTTCATATAGGACCCTTCTGGCTTTGTGCTCAAAGGTTTTGCATAGAATGGTATGCATACAAAGGATAAACTTAGAGCCAGATTGTTTTACATGTATCTAGGGAAATGAAATGCACAGCTTTGAATCACCTAGAGTCTATAGCTTCTCTTTGCACTTAGTGGTTTTGATCTCAGTTCTGCGGTTTCTTTGGCCTTATCCTGCACTTAACCATTTAACTGAGGCACATCAGGCTTCTTCCTTGCTCTGCTAGAAGAGACAGCTGTATGCCAAACACTCTTATTCCAGCAGATGAATAGGATTTGTTACTTGGTCATCCAACCAGCCACATGTGCAAGCTAGAAAAATCTGGTTTCACACTGGCTATTGACAAAACACACCTTTCTTCCTAGCTAGCATTGTCTCCATAGTCACTACATTGTACGCTCTCACTGCTGCTGAGCGGTCAGAGCATGGGCACACTGACCTCTGGACAACACTCCAAACACTTCATGTCTTGGAAACAGCTGCACTGAGACCTGCACATGTGTCTTGAAAAGCATCATCCTGGATCCTCTGTTGTCTAGATTTGGTAGCAGTGAAAATGTACTGGTCCTACTGAAGTTTCTTTTCTCTAGCTCTTTTATAGCTGACAGGAGATAAAATCTGGGCTATAACTCATGATGGCATGATGATATTAGTTATTATGCTTTTGGGCCCTGATATATTGCTCCTTCTGTTATTCAGGGAGACTTTAAGTTATCCTCCAAAATATCTGAATATTCTTAATTCTAGGAAAAGAGAGGCCTCTGCCTCACACAGGAACAAATTAGCCATTCCTGCAAGGCAGAAGGAAGGGAAATCCTGGTAGGATTGCTGCCTTCTTTGGTTTGCAGAGAGCAACAAGTCAGAGTGATGGAAGTTGTGTTAAAGAGTAGATCAAAGTCAGGAAGCCCAAGTCCTTGCATCAGATGCAAGGCTGTGTTACTCCATAGACCAGCACGGGGATCCATGCTGCCCTTCCTGAGGTCGTGAGCCATCATCACCAAACCATGCCCATGATAAAGTGAATATCCCTGTTAGGATTAGCCAAAAAGGTGAGAGAGTAGGCTGGGCACAACAGCTGGCCTTGTCAAAAAGGACCTTCCAAAATAAATACTCAAATGAAATGGAAATACAACATCTTGATAACAAAATCAAGATATATATATATATATATTTCAGGCTCATCTGGATTTATAGGATAGGAAGCATTTGCTGTGCACTGATTCAGTTAAATAATGATCTGTACCAGCTGCAACAAACTGGCTGAGTTCACCTCTTTGATTCAGTTATGCCTACGCATGCTGCAGTCAGCATCCTTCTGCGCACAGCCATCTTCAGAACCTTCTTGCTCCCATGGGGGAGCTCACATGAGCACTGCTGCTCTGCCCATCGTGCATGCAGAAAGCACAGATACCCACAGGCAACAGCCATGGCTTGCAGTTACGTCTCACTTAAAAACTCATCTTTGCTCTGACAGTTTCCCAGCTCAGTCACTGCCTGTACTGCCGGGGGTTGCTTGCTTTTAGCCTATTACCACAAAAAAACCTCTTTTCAAGATATTCATCCTGTTCTGTTCTTTGCAGTCCCTTAGCTGATGGATAGCCGCCTCTTTCAGGAGTGACATAAACGTCCCCAGGGCACTTTTCACCCACAGAGATGTCCATCACACACAGACATCACTCCTCTTTGCTCAAGGAAAGAGGACCTCTTAAATGAAGGTCTGTACCAGCAGATATCACTGGCCCTGGATGCAGAGCAGACAGAGCAGCTGCAGGAAGGGGTCATTTCAATTTGCTAGGTAGGCTCAGCCATCTAGGCAGGGCAATGACATTACTACTGTCAAGACCTATCTATTTTGGTTCTTCACGCCCAGGTCCCTGTGACATGGTACTGTGAGTAACTGTTGTACTCTGGAGATGTCCTGACCAAATGTACCACCATCGTAGTGGCCAAAAGGGTCACCGACAATTTCAATTGCATTTTCCGGTTAGGAGTTAGAATGTCTTTCACAGAACTTCAAGGAGAAGAAACGTAGTGGCAAATAACTCCAGGTTCTGGCCTCCTTTTGTTCTTGATTTTAACAGCCCTTGTCCTAATTATAATCATTTGCCATGTGGTTTTAAAGCAATTATGAATTGACTGTAATGCATGCAGATTACTGATCTCTTTGTGATGCACAAAATTCATTCACTCTGCCAGCAATTTCAAACACTGAACTTCAGCTTGTGACTCACAGCTTTGCGTAAATGATTCTACAGCAAAACCTGTTGAAATAGTAAAGCTCTGGTAAACAGTTTTCTCTAACAGATTCTTCGGGGTTATTACTCCTTATAAGGACACTTTGCCAGAGGAAAAGAAAACACTCCCACACAAACATGGGTAATTAAACTGGAAATTTCTTATGAGCTAGGTTATTGTTTGATACCCGGGGAGATATTCATTAAAAATTACATTTAGTTACAGAACAAAAAGAAAAGAAATGAAATCACGTGGACAGGGTTGCACTAGAGAATCTGAGATCTAAACCATGCCATGCTCCTCGCCCAGGAATCAATGGGACACCTGCTTAGGTGCTGTGTGAGGAGTGATGCATCTCAGCTGCAGTGGATGGAGGATGAAGCCCAGGAAAAGATCCCGTCAAACTCAAAACATTACTTATAAATTAGAGGCCTCTCCAAAATCACAGGCTGCCAACAAACCAGACCAAGTCAGCCAAAACAGTTACTGCCTTTACTTTGCTATCAGTAAAGTAGAGAGAGTAATTGTGTGACTGCATCTCAAACACTGGAGTTGTTAGCAAACAACAAAGTAGTTCCATTTTAGTTCCCCACAATAAAGATCTTGCCACAGCACAGTAACAAAGAGGAAACATAGAAGCCACTTGGAAAAGAAAAACACTACAGCTTGAGTGAAGCCTTCATAGCACAGAGGACCATTTGAAATGAGGCTCCATGACCCAGGTAGAGAGGAGCAGCAGCTTGGTAACGCACAGCACTACAGCTCTATCCATCTCCACAAAGTCCAGGGTGCCCCAGAGATGTTTGCCACTGCCCTTCACCTGGATACCTCCTCTTGCAACACTAAGCATCTGCTTAGGTTTCCTTTCTTTTCCCGACTCCATCTTTTTAGTCCTTCCACTATAAGAAGGAGCACAGTGATGCTTTGCCCACCTCTGTGGCATGCTTTGGATGACTAAGAAGCAGAGTGTAATTTTATGGCTTCAAAGGTGAAGAGGGAAGGGCAGAGATATTGTACTTAAAGCTGTAATTGTGTGTAAAAGTACTTGCAAATATCAAAGCCACCTTTGGGAACAAACTGTGTAATGGCTTTTCTTGCTATATTCCATTTGTCCAGTACAACATAATGGCTAAATCAATGTAAAGTGTCATGTCTTTCTTTTTTCTGCTCTCCCTAGGGCTATTCTTTTCAGTTATGTTATGTTCTGCTTCGATCCCCAGAAAAATCAATGAACATTCAGCTGTTCTCAAAAAAAAGAAACACACAAACCCAACAAAAATAAAACTACCCACCAAAAAAGCCACACACAAAACCCATCAAGCTAAACAGTTAGAGCATTTTCTGTCATCTTGGTGTGGATTAAATAGCCCTTCTCTCCCTCATGTTGCCTCAGAGAGTGCCCTGCTCAGCAGGCTCTTCTGAAGTGAGCAACAGGATGACAACAGGTACAGACTTTGTGGTTCTAAAGACTTTTCTTGGATCTAATTCTTAACTGTAATCAGTTGATTTACACTGGTTGTCTCATAAAAGGGTCATAATAACTTTATTCTTTACTGTTCCCCCCCAAAAATAAAGGCTATTAAAAAAAAAAAAAAGCTGACCTAAGCATCCATGTTCTAACATCGAACAAAGAGCTGTTTGGATGTGGTGCTCAGGGATATGATTTAGCAGAGGGTTGTTAGAGTTAGGGTACTATGGTTAGGCTGCGGTTGGACTTGATGATCTTCAAGGTCTTTTCCAACCTGGGTAATTCTATGATTCTATGATCCTCTTTGTGACAAACTCTGACTTTCCTGTTTACTCTTACGTACGGCTGTGAACACAACAGAGGTGTTCGTGATGCAGTCAGTGACTGCAAGAAGACACAGCACATCTATCAGGCTGCACGTGGGAGTAATCTGAAAATAATACAAAATGAGAAAGCACATTAAGCGTAAAGCATAAATTTACCTTTGTCTGTACAAATATGAATCTTTGCAGAAGACACAGAAAATGTATCTGTAATAAAACTTTCATTTTGGAACGTAGGACTTCATGGCAGCTCTTATCTCCTGCGCAACTTTCTGTGCTTTGTAAAGGTCAGATACAGCAATTCAGCAAAATTATGCTTTTCCAGCAGGCTTGAGAAGTGTAAGATTTCTGCTCTTAAACAGAACAAATAGTAGAAATGATGCGATGCCATCAGAGCGCATCTCTGAGGAGTGTGTCATGGTCTCTGGGGTGAAGGCACTGCTCTGCATTGCAGCTCAGGGTCCAGCTTCTCAGCTAAGCAGACAGGGAGGCTGAACCCTGCTGGATGACCACAGCAATTCCCTACAGGTTTGGAAGGTACATGCTCTGATTTTACCAGCTCCAGAGTTCACTGGATGTTGGAAAGGCAAAACACCCATTTAGGAATGTCAGAAGCTCAACAGACATAAGATAAATGCAATGAACAGCACCTTCCCCAAAGCCCCTTCATCCACTCCTTTAACTACTTTTTCTGTGGGTTGTTTGGGAGATTTTGCTTGGAAACAGCAGCTGACAGGGTCAGGTTGGACAATTCTGTTCTTCCAGTTGCTCGCACTGCTCAGGAGAAGGGAAGGAAAGAAGCCAAATCCTCCAGCAGTGTGTGGGTATACGGGCAGATCAACTACATTATTACCCACATTAACACATGGCACGTTTGTGACAGCTCTGAGCACACACCATGCCCCAGCACCCTTGGTCTCACAGCACTGAATGCAGCACCGATGTGAGATGTGCTGGGGTGTGATGAGAGGAAAACAACGTGCAGCACCATTTTAAACAAAAACAGCAACAAAAAAGCTCTGTTTATCTGCAGCTGCTTGACAAGTGATGTCATCAAGAGTCTGTTTCACTGCTTTAAGTGGAAAATGTTTGTGCCAAGCAGCCTCCCTCAGTGCATGTGTAAGGATGCAATGCTGAGAATGGAAAGTGCCAGGAACTGGGCACACCCCCATGGCTGTGGTCACTGATGCCATCAGCAGCAGTTGCTCTTGGCAGCAAGTGATTCAGCAGAGGACAGCACAGAGGAGCTCCGGAACTGAAGATTTTCCTCAAACCACTCATCCTATGTGATGTCCTGGCAGGGTTCCTGTGGTGGGCAGATGAATAAAGAAATTAAGCTAGAGGACAAGTGATGTTCGCCTCTGCTGGGAAGCGGTAGTGAAATGGCCCACAGCAGTATTTCCCAGCTTATATCACTCCCTCTCCAGCTTCACCGGCTCAGCTGCACAACCAATGCTTCTGAAGGAAAAAGATAAACATCAGCCAGCACTTTGACTGTACTGGGAGGTGTGCAGGACAGTACAGGAAGGTCCAAGGGCAGCTGGCACTCACTAAACCCAGACATCACAGCTGAGCAGGTGTGACTTCGTGGAGGATGCCCCGATGACTCTGTGCAATCCTGGAGGCTCCTAAACACTGCCTTCTCCAAAGCCTTTCCCTCAGAAAGAGTAAGGGAGGGGTGACAAGAGGACAGGCACTTTGCTTTCCACTGTGGCAAGGCACCAGATCTACTGATTAGAGAGGCCTTACAGAGAGATGCTGGTGTATCCAAGTGCTGGGTGAACACCAAAGATGGGCAGTTTAATGGGAGAAAATGCTGGGCTTGGTATCTGGGGTGGCATAACTGAGTGTATGTAGCTCGGGGAGGGGCAGCTGGGGGTGAGGGAAAGGCTCTGCAGCAGAGGGCAGTGGGCATGGAATAGCCTGCACAGGGCAGTGGGCACAGCCCCGAGTGCTGGAGTTCAAGAAGTGTTTGGACAGTGCTCTCAGACACTGGAACTGGACTTGGGGTGGTCCCATTTGGAGCCGAGGGTTGGACTCAGTGACCCGGGGACCTTTCCTTTATGTACAGAAATGCTGCAGAAAGGAGAAAATGACCATGAGCCATCCTCCACCATTCAGACCTCTGCCTTCTCATCAGGGCAATGATTTAAAAATCATACGATTTGAAAAAGAAGCTGCGGTGTTCAAGGCTGCCTTCTCATTCTCTGAGCCTTGGGGTCACATTAGATCACAGCTCATCACTTATCTTTTCAAGCATGAAGGCTAGAACTGTTCCTTGAATGACAGCAGAGATTCATCTCTAGCGGGCAATGTTCCTAAGTAAAAGTTGCACCATGAGACTTACCCTGTGAACACAAAAATATGTAATGTTAGAAATAATTTAGAGAGGTGAATAAGGAAGAAAATCTGGCTTGCCTTTGCAGAGGCTTTTTGTAGAGGAAAACTGTATTTTATAAGGGGAATCTCGTATCTGCATTGTACGAGGGGAAACGGCCTCAAGTTGTGCCAGGGCAAGTTTAGGTTGGATATTAGGAAGAACTTCTTTACAGAAAGGGTAGTTAGGTACTGGAATAGGCTCCCCAGGGAGGTGGTTGAATCACCATCCCTGGATGTGTTTAAGAGCCATTTGGATGTTAGGGTACTGGTTAGGCTGCGGTTGGACTTGATGATCTTCAAGGTCTTTTCCAACCTGGGTAATTTCTATGGTTCTATGATTCTATGGTTTTTCTGAGAGCAGGCAGCAGTGGCTGCACGTTTTCACTGTGCAGGCAGGAGAGAGACTGCGAGTGTCTGTCAGTAATAAATCTCTCAGTCTGGCAGATAAATGCAGAGCTTATGGCCAGGAACAGAAAGGAAAAAACCACAAGGCATCTGAGTTTGCTTTCATTTTGGGCAAGCTTTCTGCCAAGGTTTTGCAGTTCTACAGCTTCTCTGGGACGAAAACAGGTGCTGACAAACTGCAGGAGGCCTCCCCACATTTATCAGTTTTAAATGTTGTTTACGTGCTATACGCTGTTTTACAACACAGTTACATCGTAAGGTCTGTAACTCTCTTGTTTGACTGCATCCCTATATACTACAGTGTTCCACCCAATGAAAGAGTCACCATCTTTCTCTCACATTTTGTAGTGTGCAAAATACCGGCTCAAAATGAGATCTCACCTTACCTGTGGTTTTACAGCAAGTTCAGAGTTTTCAATGGGAACTAAAACAAAACGTGGGACACCCACGTGTTAATACTTCCAGAAACTTCTTTAGAAGAGCTGTGAAGCTGCAGGTTGCACGAGGTCACCAAGGAATGTTAGAAGGTATGGAGCTTTTGGGGTTTGATTTGCACTTATCACATCTGGCCTGAGTTAACCAAGGCAGATACTATTGCCACATGTATTACTTGGGGTGGCAGCGAGCATCCAGATCCTTGGCTGCCTGACCTGCAGGAGGCTTGGGAAGGGAGGTAGTGAGGTGTTCATCCAGCTTTGCCAGTTTCAGAACAGCTCTCTTTGATGCCTTTTATTTTTTCTTGCTTGTTTGTTTTTTTGTTGGTATGCATTTCTAGACTAACCTTAATATTCTGGAGGGTGAGATCTTACGGGTGTGTTGGACTCCTCTTCCATAGTTATCTGTCCAGACTCTTTGAGAATATTTACAAGTTCTCAGCCAAAACCCCTGTGCTGCAGCTTAAATGTAAAGGACAGAAGACAGGTCCCAGGGGGAGAAGCTGAGCTGTGAAAATGCCTGAAGGCAGGAGCGTCAAGCTTGTGGCTCCCACAAATAAGGTGGGATCTGAGATGACAGATAAGCCCATCTGAAGGCTTGGGAGGCCAGAGAATAGTAACCATGGCTGAAAGCAGATTGCTTGTGTGTGTGTGTGAAAATGAGCACTTGTGAGAGGACGGTGCCCTTGTTTGCTTGTTGTGAATTGAAATGCAGAATGATTTTACAGCAAGCAGAATTATGGGAAAGCAACAAAAAGGAGAGTGCAAGCATTGATTATTTTATTCTGGGATGAAATCGGGGAGGCCACAGCCCTGTTGGAGCTAAGATTGGTGTGGACAAAGGGAAATATGAAGGGATGTTACAATGACAGCAGCAAGAGGAATTCTGGAGAAACTGCAAGTCTACTGATGTGTAGGAGAGACAACCCAATGGCAGATGATGAGCAAAAGACCAAAGTATTCAATGCCCTTCTTGCATAAGTGTTCATTGGCAAAGCCTCTTCATGCGTCCAAAATGAGTTGTGAAGGAGAGGGATGACAAACAGCAGGAGAAACAAGTGAGGGTCAACCAAGAGAAGCCACAAGTTATTCAGATCCATATGATCAGGTGGGATTCACCAAAGGATGCTGATGTGGCTGTATGGCTGCTGTCTGTCTTCAGTGACTTACAGGGACAGCTCGGACAACTGGATGCTGTGTAAAATCTCAGTAAGCAGAGGTTGGATGAATAAACTGTTGGATAAATGGAATGTTAGCTGGACCGCTAGGTCAAAGAATAGTAATCAACATTGTGATGGGCCATCTGGCTGCCAGTAATGAACAGAGGACCCTAGGGAATGACACGAGAGCTGATATTGTTCAGTATTTCTATCGGTCACCAAGCTGATGACACAGAGGACACTTTCAGTACATTTACAAATGATAACAGATTAGAAGAGATGACTTTCATCCCCATTTGGCAGAGCTGGTAGAGCTTCGCTCCAGAATGGCCTTGAGAAACTTGGGATCTAGTGACTGAATTAGCAAAATGGTAAAGACAAGGAGGGAACAAAAAGCAAAAGGTGGAATGCAGTGTTATGTGCATGGAAATGCCAGTTTCCTCCAGTAATTTCCCCTCACCATGCAAGAGGATGATGTAGGCAGCAAGACAGCTCATTGCCCAGGTTAAAATGACTCAGTTCTGCTTCAGATCTTGCATCTATTTCACCAGCTTTTGTATCTGAGCCTCCCACTAACAAAAGTAAATGGACTCTAACATCTTCTAAGCAAGATTGCTCAGAGATCCCTGAAAAAACCGAAAGATGGGGAAAAGAATTCCATGCATATTATGCATGAATTCTTGGAATTTTAGATATATTAGGCAATACCTCTATTTATTTATTGAAATTAGCCCTAATAGCATGCATATTTATTGTCTGCTGTTCCTTAGCATCTGGGCAAATCGAAGCAGACTGTTTCACTACAGAGACAGCGATTTTGCATATAAAATATGGGCAGTTTTACATCAGACTAATAACACTATTCCATTATTCAGAACCACAGTTAAAATTAGCAGGCATCTCAACAACCAGATGCATATTTTATCTTCAAGGTACAAGCCCAAATTAGCAGCAGCCTCTGCCTCCTACCAAAAGCCCACAATTCTCAGTAGGTTCATCTGTGACTTGAGACAGGCACACGAGACTCAGGCTACCTGATATATTAGTACCACCCTATTTTGGTTTTAGAGGTACTCCAGGCGTTATCCTCCATCTGTATCCATTTGCTCTATGTTGGAAAAGTACACACACCTCCAAACCTGACCTTATATGTAGCCTTTTAAGAAGAAATAAGTTCTGCACTCGCTGGTTCATATTTCAATGCAGATGCAGCCAAACCCACCTGTGGTGTTTTACCTGCCTGGGTTCACCCCAGAAGCACCAGCCATGTCCCAGTGCTGTCCTTAACAACACAACCTCTTTCTCCTCAGGCTGGCCAAGTGCTGGGCAGCCCTTATCACAGGGCAGGCACTGTATCTCAACATCACGCTAAATAAAAGCCGGCACCTTTATTCTTGTTGCATGAAAACCACAGAACGGTCCTTTAGCAGCTCTTTTCCTCCCAGGAACTGAGAGCAGCCCACCCCCTCTCATCCAAACCAGCCTGATCACATCCGTTCTGATGTGCCTGCAACACATCCCCAGCTGCTATGAATCCTAGGGGTTGCCGACGAAGTGCTGCTGTTGCTGTGATTTCTCCATTGTTTCTGCATTCCTTGGGCTCTTGCCAGTTCTGCCTCCCAGGATTAAGAAGCCATTGGGTCGTCTTCATTTTAGCAAAGATGTGAGTGGCAAATCTGCCTGCTGAGCGTGGTTCAGCTGAAACCTTGTTCCTAAAGGCTTCTGGAAGGCTTTGCAATAGAGGAGAACTTTTGCCTGATATGGGATTTGCTTGTGGTGGGCCTGGGGGCATCAGCTGCAGGGAGGGTGCTGTGATCCACCTGGAAAGCAGGGCTCAGCCTCCTGTTCCCATAGCTGAGCTGAGCTGATGCTGGCTTACCATTATGAGAGGGGATGTAATGTTTACAGGGACCGTTTGCAACCCAAGCTAAGGATGTTTTTAGTAATGGGAAAAGAGCCAAATATCTTATAAAAGAAATATTCCAGCTTGAAGAATTTATTACCACTTCCCAGTAACGTGGGCTGAACTATTAAATAACCTTGTGCAATTTCCTGGACAGATACATATTAATGGGAGTGTTGTGCATAGATCAAGGGTGAAATAGTGTTCACCAAGCCCAGACCCGTGGGCAAAGCCCTTTGGCCCAATGCTTACTCAGCAAAGGGCAGGAGATGCTGGGGGCCTGCATCAATTCACAGCACTGCATGCCATGAGGCCTCTGGATGATGGGTCGATATCATCAGTCCAGGGAGTGCTGCAATTATTGTGCCAACTTTTCTACATTGCTTTCTAGCTGTAAATGAAATATTGTTGGTCAGTGTGGCAGGTACTCAGTTTCTATGCCGTCCTTTTTCTCTTGTTGGCATGGTAAAATGGTTGTTTCTTTTTAGATAGGTGGAGAAAGGAAAGTGGATTAAGAGCAAGGCTGAGAATTGGTGGAGCTTTTTGGAAGCCTGATTAGGCTGCCATTCTGGAGATATCTCTGCTGAATGGTCCATACAAGCCTTGGCCACTTCTGCTCCTCAGCCAAAGCTGGCACTCAGCTCTTGCCTATGGGGTCAGAGTGGTACTTCTTGCCCATGGTCCTTCTCATCCATGATCCCTCACCAAAACACACCTTAGAAATACAGTGTGGATGTGCAGCACTGAACACCATATATTCCAGGAGGCAGCGAGGAACAGCTTGGATCCAGATTGCTGAACCAGGGCAGAAGGAAAGGGGAACCTCCACAAAGCTGTCTGTATGTAGTATCACCTTAGGGCTTGTGGCTCCTGAATGGAATCACACAGAGCAGGTTGGTGACATCAGATAGTTAAAAATTCTTCAAGTCTTAAGTGAAGTCTTAAAGCATTGATGGATGATTTCATTTCTGGGAGATAACTAGACAAAATAGCCCGACAGGTGGAGATGCTGATGTAGTAGCAGCCATAATAGTGCATGATGCCACCTCTGAAAACCCACTCATCCTTTCCTATCGGGGGAAATTGCTGTGACTCTGTTCCATTGTGGAGGCAGTGGGAGGAAGGAGACAGATTCATCCTTCCCAACTGTAGTGAGAGGCAGAAGTCTGTAGACAACACCCCGACTTTTAGCATATTATATGGACACATAAGTGCTCCTCCAATTTCAGGGCAGTGAAGTTCCCCTTCAGATTTCCCTATGAATGTGTGTCCTGACATCAATCCCACTAGGGCAGTGTCTTTCCCATTAAGCACATACCCTGCTACCTCCAAGCCCCCAGCTCAGAGTCCTGGACCTGGCAGAACACCTGCTATGGTGAATAAATCTTTCCAGTGTATTTCAAGAAGTGCTTTCACTCACTGTGTTTTTGGCTCTTCCTGTAATCAACTCAAGAGCTTCAGACCCACTTGGCATTCCCAGTTTAGGTCTGATGGTTGGACTAGATGATCCTTTAGGTCTTTTCCAACCTTGGTGATTCTATGATTCTATGACCCTGTATGTTTCGAGCTGCCTCCCTTCAGCCCTCCTGTTTCCTTTGTAGGGCCCACATTGCACACATGCACTGGGAAGGTTGCAGTGCTTGAGGCAATCAACCACTTCGCAGAGTTCTGTGTGTGTGCCCAGCAAACCTTCCCCTTCATGGATTGCTCCACTTCCACATTTTCCATTCAGCACGGAGCAGTTTTATTTTTACCAACACAACGCACATACTTCAGAGGCACATTTGAAGTGCAAAGCCCACGTTCTGTGCTTAGACAGCCAGCAAACTGTTACTGAAAAACACTCTGATCAGTGGAGGGCTTACGTAAAATCAGAGTGTATAGTCTGACCTGTTCCCAAATGGCTTAGGAAATAGTTCCGGGGAGGACAGATGTGATTCCCTCTAAATGAGCTATTTTCTCTAATGGAGCTCACACACCAGTCCCCCCAATTACATTTCTCCACTGAAAGCAGCAGCAATCCCATACACACCTCCACTGTGGATTGCTCAGCTTCAGCCCATGGTGATGTGTGGCAGAAACTCTTCCTGCTCAGCACTGGGGCCCAGGGCACTGCAGGATGGGTCTACAACGCCGCAGATCAGAAAGCAGCACGCTGCTAAATGCATGGCATTGCTCAGCTGATCGTAGGTGCAAGGAGGAAGAATGATGATAGCTGGAATTATTACAGGCAGTTTGATCTTTTCATGTTTAATACAGCTGGTTTCTTTTCTTTTCCTTTCTCCTCCAAAGGCCAGCTGAGCATTTTATATGAGTGCTCCCTCAGCACCGTTCCCATTGTACCAGCTGGAAACCAATGGCCAGAGCCACACTTGAGCAGAGTACAGCAGCCCATGAGAGAGCAGAACCAAACCTCCTGGCAAATGCAAATCCCCTTCTCTAAACATCTCCCTTCAGTTGCTATGCAGCGTTTTCTCTCTTTTACTTCTTTTTTTTTTTTTTCCCCTGTAAAAATAACCCATCACAAACAAAAGAGAAGAAGGAAACCGCGCGCTCCAACATATTTACATCCACACTGCATTGGCATTAGTACAAAAATAAAGATTTTTATTCTATTTTATTCACTAGCTTACAAAAATATAAAGTCTATGGCATCCCCCCCCAGGTCTTGGCGGCAGCTCTATTTGACTCTGGGTGACAGCGCCTGCTTGAAGCGTCTCTTCAGGTCCTGCATGTTGGGGGAGCGCGGCCGTGGGATGCTGCTCGGTCGGCGGCGCTCGGCGTGCTGCAGTTTGCTGACCTCCCGGCACAGGTATTGGAACACTTCGCAGACGCCCTGCGAGCTCTCACTGGTAGAGATCTCCAAGAAGAGGCTGCCCAGTTCGTTGGCCAACTGCAGCCCCTCTTTGGCCTGCACCTGTCTGGCGTGGAGGAGGTCTGCTTTGTTCCCCACCACGACGATGGGGATCCGGGCGTCGGGGTGGAGCTGACGGATGTGCTGGTGGAGGGGACGGACCGCCTGGTAGCTGCCGGGGTCTGTGATGGAGTAGACCACGAGGAAGCCCTCTGCCCACTTCATGCACCTCGACAGCGCGTCCGGTGCCTGCACGCAGTCCTCCTGCACCTGTAAAGGGACACAGCCGGGGCTTGGCATGGGACTTGCGTGGGGCTGGGAGCACCCGGCCCAGCACAGAGCCCCGCTAAAGGGGTTGAGCTGCGTCCTGGGGGACTCGACCCAGCTGTTTCCTTTTTAGGCAACAGAGGTTTATGAACCCAGCTCTTGAGTGGCAGAGAATGGATCGAGGTTGAGCAAAGCACAACGTGGGGCATCCCTTGAGCACAGTGAGGCTCAGTGGAAAGCAGGAAAAAGGGTTGAGAGCTAAATGTGCCCAAAACATGGCTTTGAAACCCTGTACAATTCAAGCTGTACAACCCGGCCAGTGGGGACGATCACTGGGAGCCTTTGTGACCCCACCCCAAAGATTTTCGACCCCTCGCTCCCCACTCCTCGCGGTTCTGGGCCGGAGCCGCCCGTACCTGGAGACAACCCGGCGTGTCCTGGATGTGCACAGCCACCTGCTCCCCGTCCAGCCGCACCAGGCGAGAGTACAGGCTGCCCGTGTTGGGCTCGTAGTCCCCGATGAAACGCTTGGTCAGGAACCGCACGATCAGCGCTGAAACAGAGCGGCCGCGTTAGGACGGAGGGGCAGGGAGGCAGCAGGGCGGACGGAGGGACGGACAGCCCGCACTCACCGCTCTTGCCGACGCCGCGGGCCCCCAGCACTGCCAGCCGCAGCTCGGCGCCGGGCGGCCCCGGGGAGCACTCGGCGATGGGCGCCAGCAGGAAGGGCTGGGACATCCCCGGCAGGCGCATGGGGCCCGGCTCAGCCCGGCTCGGCTCGGTAGCGCCCGGCTCGGCCCCCGCCGCCCGCTTTTAAAGGCTCCGCCGGCACCGCCCCGCAGCCGCCCCCGGCAGCACCGCGCCGCCCACCGCCTCCCGCAGCACCCGGCGCTGAGCGCTGCCGGCACATCCCGGTGGCGCCCGGTGGGTGCGGAGCCCAAGGATGCTGGAGAAGCCTGGGCGGCGATGTGGCCCGCAGGGGAGGGGCAGCTTTGGGGTCTGGAGGGGTTTGCAAGGTGTGGATCCAGCCCAAAACGCACCAACGGGGTCACAGAATCATAGCATCTTGAATTGGAAGGGATTCACTAGGATCATCGAGTTCAGCTCCTGGTTCCCGTAGGTCATGCATTATGTGTCAGCTCTGCAGCTGGGCTCGAGTCATTGGACAAGGGAAATGATAGTCTTTTATGTCAGTTGTGCATCTGGACGCAGCCCCCTGGGGTCAAAATCCCAAAGCCTGAAGTCACAGAATCACAGAACTGTAGGGGTTGGAAGGGACCTCTAGAGATCATTGAGTCCAACCCCCAAGTCCCAGCTCGCTGATCAGAAACCAGCTTCAACCACTGCACTTGTCCCTGGGGTTTGAAGCCCTTTGCTTTTCTGAAGGGAAATAGTTCCCAAGGAAAGTTGATCCCCCCCAGGCCCGAGCTCACAGCCCAACAGCTAAAGCAGCCTCGAATCCAACAGCCCAAGTCCCTATGTAAACCACTGCCTTGGGATCCCCAACACCATCCCCACAACAGGATGCTTTGCAAGCATAGCAGTCTCGACGAGTTGAATAGTTCATTCAAGGGATGCTTTATTTTTACTGTTAGAGAGAACACAAGCCAGCAGGATACAGCACAGAGGATGGCACTCTCCATCACATGCCAGTCACACCAACAGGCCACCCCAAAGCCACATTCTACCCCACTTAAATTCTCCCTTTGAGGCTCAGAAACTCTGTTAGAATGCCACTGTTCTGTTCTGAAGGGCTGTGTGTGATTCCCAACAGTTAACACCATAAATTAAAGCAGTGTCTGTGCAAGTTTGTTATTGTTTATATTACTCCAGTGTCCAAGAACCCCTGCAGGACCATCAAGGCCATTTTTAGCCACAGAAACTGATTGCTTCTGAAATCTCTCCATCAACACACCTCATCGTGCAGTTTCCCTTTCATAAACAAGGTTTCTCCTCTATCACTAAAAGCTTTTGGTTTCCAGCGGTTCAGGCTATTGTCATCTGCTCCCATTGTCATGCACCACCACTTCTCTTTGGCCTTGTACAAACACAGACTATTTTTAAACATTTCTTTATAAGAGAGCTATCAGGGTACATCCAGCGTGCCCTTGAAAGAACAGCATTAAAACGAGTCTATTCCAAGCAGATGATTGCCAGGCGCTGAGCTGTGAGAGCAGCAGCACTAAACATCATCCCCAAAACTTGAGCTCCTCTTGCTCCTGGGCAGCTGCAGAGCTCATGGTGTCCTGCCTGATGCTGCACCCTGAAGGTCAAAGGATGAGTCACACACTGATGTGACTGCACAAACCAAGACAACACACACCATGAAGCAACTCCTCGCCATGGCCAAAGCCATATGGGCTCAGGTTGCTCACACAGCAGCTCAGACCAGTAATGCCTGCAGATCTATTGACACATGGGCTTCAAAGCCATCCCAAGGAGTCTCAATTCTCAGCTGCAAGCCCTACTTGGCAGCACTAGTCTGTACTTTAACCTGCTCCACACAGATGTCTAAAACGTACCACTTTCAATCCATCCTCCTCTGGAAGAACAGGAACAAGCATCTGATTTCTTCAGAGAGAAGGAAAGGCTCCTTGAGAGGAGAAAATGTCTTAAATCCAAGCGTATGAGTCATACAAATATTTGTTTGGGACCTCGACTGCCTCCCATACCACCAACCCTACAGTCTCTGTAAGGTCTTTTTGTATTATATCACTCAGTCCAAGTTGCATTCCCACCTCAAGGTCCAATGACTTCTAGCCTTAAGCACCTTCAGGGAAAGAAACCAAGGGCTTCACCCAAAGCTTGGCAGTCTGCAGGCTCCTGAGGTGTATGGATGGGAACCACGTCCCTGGACAGGGCTTGAGCCAGGACAGTTATGACTACATGAAACCTACAAGCTGCAACTTGAGCCTTAAAACAGACACATTCTCTGCCAGCTGTGGCCATTCCAACACAGCACCATGCAGGACACCATCCTTCAGATGATGATGCCAAGAAATGGATTGTATCAAGGACAACACAACACACGTCAGCACTTTCCTTCGATCAGATTCAACAGGACGACTACAGAAACAACTGTTGTTATGTCCTTGTGGCAGCTGCCTACCTGCCTACCCCAGGAACAGGTGTCTGCATTTTCCTCGCTCCCCAGGCAGATTCTCCCCCTCAGCCCTTTCTGCCCTTTCACGGAATCCCTCCCACTCACACACATTACCATGCACTAACACAGCATACACAGCCCACAGGAAAGCTCCGATCTTGGCCTGAGTGATGCACTAAAAGACTAAGGTGACAGCTCAGGTCTTCCTGCCTCTCTTTTGGGTATCCAACAGAAGGGAACCAGCTGCAGCAGTTCATTAAGAACTGGGACACCTCACCTCTCCATTAGGCTGCCTGGAATACGCAGCGCCACATTGAAGTGTAACAGCTTGTGCTGACCACGAGCACTCCTCTCCACATGTTAAACCAGGGTAATGTGACCACCAGCTCCACAATGGCAAGTCTGAATTGCCTGCAAAACTGAAATCGCACAATTATCAAAGAAATCTACAGCTTTGCTTTCTTCTCCAGAAAGTTCTCCAAAATCATTGTGGAATAGAACAACATTCACTGCAATCTGTTATGATAAGCTATAGCTGTGTGATAAGCTGTAGCTGGCACATGCTCTCACATATGGCCTCTGCATCCTGTCGACTCCTATTCCTTCAAGCTGCTGAAAAAAAATTCAGAAGTTTAATACTACCCAACACTTTGGGTTGATAATGTTCCCATCAGGATGCTACAGCAAATCCACTCCAGCCCTGGCAGTAAAGTATAAAATAACTTGCACAAGCACGAACTGGGAGGAAAACAGATGGATATATCATCCCCAAGGAGCATTTCCATTAATGTATCCTATTTAACTCTTATACAGACACAAAGCCTAATGGAAAATGCCCACCTTACAAGTTCAGCATTTCTTTTAATTACTGTGGAAGCTGCCAAGCCAAATAAGCTGATAACGGACTACAATTTAATATATACATCTAACTGCTCCAAGACAAATGTGTTTGTGCCTAAAAGCCGAGTGCATAAAGCAGCAAGAGTTGGGAAGTCTTGCCTGCTTCCCCAATTTTTCCTTGGTATTAAACTGAGGCCCTTCAGCCAAAAGCTTCTGTTGATGATACCAGCAATCCACTATGTTTTACCATGAAAAAAATTAAACCCTGAAGAGACATCGCACAGTTCTTGCTATTTGCTCTCAGTTCGCCGGTGAAATTATTCCATGTCCTCTCATATTACCTCACCAGGTAATCAAAGGAGGATGATCATCATTGAGCAATAGCAAATGTCAGCAACCCAAGGTTCAAGGTCTACATATAAATGACTAAACTGATGAGCAAAAGGCACCAATGTTTTTAACATCCAAGCACTATGTAATGCAGGCTGAAGAAATAAGCTCAGAATAAGTTTTCTAAGAATCTGTTTAAAAAAAGAATCATGGAATCATAGAATTAGCCAGGCTGGAAAAGACCCTGAAGATCATCAAGTCCAACCGCAGCCTAACCAGTACCCTAACTCTAACAACCCTCCACTAAATCATATCCCTGAGCACCACATCCAAACGGCTCTTAAACACATCCAGGGATGGCGATTCAACCACCTCCCTGGGCAGCCTATTCCAGTACTTAACTACCCTTTCTGTAAAGAAGTTCTTCCTAATATCCAACTTAAGCTTGCCCCCTGAAAGACTTCAAAGGAATCACAATCACATACACTTGTCCAAAAACCAGAGCTTTAATTTATTTTTCAGACGTGTATTACGCCATGAATTCATAGGGAATCGGCTCCAGCAGCTCTGGATCCTTCCCGTTAGTCCTCACGAAGTGTGCTTCTCTTGGCGGAGCAGGCTGTAAACAGAAACAGAAAGAATTTAGGGCACAAAAGCTCAAAAGAAACCTTACATTAAATTTAAGTCAACAAAATTTAATGTATTATCTTACAAACATCACAGCAATTTTATCATTTCTGGTCTCTCTAAAATCTGCTTAAAAGGTTAACTGCATAAAAAGGAATCTGCTCTAAGATTTGACTTACTGCTGAATGAGGACAAATACAATTCAGACTCTGTGAATTACTAATCCAAGTCAACAGAAAGTACCCTGTAGTTGCAGAAGCAACAGCTATTACCTTCTCTCTGAAGTCTATTTGTTCAGTTTTAACAGTTTCTGTTACAGCTAAATTCAACTAAACCAAAGACAACATCACTCCTAGAAATCGGCCACAGCTTCTGCTGCTGATTAGCAACCCTCAAGTAGAGAGGCCTGAACAGGAAGCATCACCCTTTGCTCACAGCCAAGGGCATCATTTTCATCCAGGAACAGTGCAGTTCTGTTCTGCCAACAAGCCTATCAGACAGCTCAGATGGAGACACACTGCATGCTGTCACTCTACTCTAAAAGAAGAAGGAACCTCCTACAAAAGGAATAGAAACAAGTGAGGGTGGTTACAGACACCTCCAACACCATCTGCCATAGACCTGCATTTCAGCTCCATTAACACTTTTTGTTGGAGGTGGTTTATTTTTTAAGCAGACAAAAAGTTTTGTTTACGGCACAATGCTTTGTTGTTGTGGAAGTGAACATTTAGAATCATAGAATTACCCAGGTTGGAAAAGACCTTGAAGATCATCAAGTCCAACTGCAGCCTAACCATAGTACCCTAACTCTAAAAACCCTACACTAAATCATATCCCTGAGCACCACATCCAAACGGATCTTAAACACATCCAGGGATGTTGATTCAACCACCTCCCTGGGCAGCCTATTCCAGTACCTAACTACCCTTTCTGTAAAGAAGTTCTTCCTAATATCCAACCTAAACTCGCCCTGGCACAACTTGAGGCCATTTCCCCTCATCCTGTCACTTGTCTCCAGTGAGAAGAATTCAGAGAAGAATTTCAGGCAATTGATTTGTTTCTAGGTGGTTTCCAGGTCTCATGCCTTGTTTTGCTTTCGTTCCTCTTTAGCCAATTGCATCAAAAATGTTATCAACTACATTAAATATATTACCTGGCGTTTCAGCTGAACCCAAATGCCTTTTTCTTTTGCTTCCTTCTTCTTCTTTTCGTTCTCCTTCACACGCTGCAAAAAGCTGTCTCTGCTCTTGGAATGTTTAATGTGCTCAATACGCACATTAATTCTCTTGGCAAGAATCTTACCCCTGCAAAAAAAGTATCCGGTTTTAATTTAGTGCACTTGAAAAACAGCAATTCCTAAGCTAGTTTTATGGCATTTATGTAAGTAATTCTATAAGCTCAACCACACATCATTATTTGTCAAATGGCAATACAGAATACACTGAAGCAGATGTAAACTGGATAGTATATATGCAAGTGAAATCTTACTGATATACAATAACATGCTGCTCACCATTTAGGATTAAGTTGCTGGAGAACAAGTAACCTTATGCTGATACTATGATACTGTTACCACTGTGCTTCAGTCCCAACGGAAAGAAAAAAAAAGTATCTTTTTCTGATAAAACTGTGTGAAAATCAGATGAATACACAAAGAATCACAGAATTGTAGGGGTTGGAAGGGACCTCTAGAGATCATTGAGTCCAACCCCCCTGCCAAAGCAGGTTCCCTACACCAGGTCACACAGGTAGGTGTCCAGGTGGGTCTTGAATATCTCCAGAGAAGGAGACTTCACCACCTCCCTGGGATAAGGCCACAAAATATTATTTGCAACAGTCTTCAGCATAAATGTGAGTCAGGTGAAAATCCTCATTACGTCATTAAGCGCTGCTCAGAAGAATAAAGAACTGTTTCCTCTGACAGGATCCAAGACAAATGACAACCATTTGCTTGGGTTTTAAAAGGACGGATACTTTACCCACCTTGAATGACCAATCAAGACAAAAATGTGTCTAACTGGCAAAGTGAAAGGAGGGTGTCATTACACATCAACACTGCCCAGAACAAAACTTTTTGTACTAAGAATTTTTGTTACTTACTTAACCTTCTTGTTAACAATAACACCCACAGCGTGTTGAGTAACATTATACACCCTTCCAGTCTTGCCATGGTAACACTTGTGAGGCATACCTTGCTGAACTGTACCCATACCCTGTTAAAACAAGAATGAAGGCAGAGCTTTACAAGCTTTAGCTTAAAAACATTAAAGCAATGTCAGGGGCTTTTCTTTCACAAGCTATTTAAAACACAAACATCAAATTATTCAAGACTTATTTAAAAGCCTTCCTTTTTTGTTCATACCTTTGAATTTATAGCTACACCTGTTACACCTATAAACTATTATATTCTGCTGTGATCATTCCAGTAGCTTTCAGTGCCGGTGAAATGATTTGATCACTTTGCTTTCAGCAAGCAATCAGAGGAGACAATCATCATCAAGCTCCAGAACGTCAAGAAGCAGTAATTTTGAATGGCATAGTTCTGCAAGAGTCAACCCCATAGATTACATGCCAACTTCTTTGTGGCTGTAATAATATAACTTGGTGTTTCAAACTGAAACTAAAGGATTCAACAGAGCAGGAGCTCTCAGCAAAACACTTTCAGAGCTAACACAACAAACTGCTGAAAGTATAGGGCATGTCATTTAAAATCAACTGGAAAATAAATAATGGGAAAGATACTGCATAAATTATGCACCTTCAACTATGGCTCTTCTCAACAGCACATGAAAATCAGGAAAATTGATTAACTATGAGAATGACAGCTGTGCAAGCAATGCAACAACCCAAGTATCAGACATGCCATACTTCACTCACCCTTTTTCAGCTCAACTGATAGTTCATAGTCTAATATATATTACACATATAAAAACATGCGACACTGCAGCATTAATATGGCTCAACAGCATTGTTGCTCCAGTACTGTCTCAAAAGAGGGTACTTGCATTAAGACACATGACACAAATAACAGAGACTACCACAAAAAATAAATAACACCTAGAAATGGGAAGTGATGACACTCATTATTTCTCATTACACTGCAACACAGAAAGTACCTTGATATCAACTATATCGCCTTTCTTGTAGATGCGCATGTAGGTAGCCAGAGGGACAACTCCTGTGGGGAGAAACAGATGTAGATACTATGAAGCTCACATTTCACACTCAAAAACAGGAGAGGAAAAGAGAAAACAGATCACAAACTCAAAATTAGAAGTCAAGAAGGTAAAACAGAAATCAGGCTTCTTTTAAGCCTTACCTCTTTTCTTACCTCTATTGCCTCTTCATACATTTCAAATGGAAAAAAATTATTAAAAGTCAAGCTGAATAAAAACTACAGCTTTACACCTATTTACTATATCACAAAGCTGCTATCACGGCTCATTGCTAAGAGGCAAGCTGCACATTTTAAGTAAGAATGAATTGTTAGGTGCTTTCTTCACCATCAAATTCATTTCCAAGTGATGACTGAACCACTGCTTGATCTCAAAACACTTAATACATACACTGTAAGAGCAGTTTACTTGCATATCTTTCTGTGGGCTTTGGTCTGAATGGTCAGATACCCTTTGTCATAATCTGGCAGTTCTATGGGACTGCTGACACCCGACAGGTCAGTACCATTGCTCTCACTACATGTACTCACCATGTTTGCGAAAGGGCCTCGAGAACATATAACGAGTTCCCCTCCTCTTTCCCTTTGTGTTCGTCATTTTGGCGGATTACTGTAAAAATGAATACAAATTAATCAGGACGACTGGTTCATTCACTAAAAACACGACCAAACGTGCTTCCGCGTATCCAGCTTTAAGTGCTCTCATTTTGATTTGTGCCACTTGTCCCAGTATCATCTGAACTAGAAGGAAGCCTTAAAGGCCACAAGCTCCAACCCTCCTGCAGTGATCACAACCACTTACAGCTCTTTGAGTGGCTCCAGGGACAGGACACCCACCACCTCTCTGGGTAACCCCAGTACCTCACCATTACAGAATCACAGAATGACCGGGTTGGAAGGGACCTCAAGGATCATGTAGTTCCAACCCCCTGCCTGGCAGGGCCACCAAACATACACATTTACTAGATCAGGTTGCCCAGGGCCCCGTCCAACCTGGTCTTGAACACCTCCAAGGACGGGGCATCCACAACCTCCCTGGGCAGCCTGTTCCAGGGCCTAACCACTCTCCTAGTGAAGAACTTCCCCCTAACATCCAACCTAAATCTTTCTTCTTTTAACTTAAAATCATTTCCTCGTTCTTACAATAAAAGCCTTTTTCCTTAGCATCCAACCCAGTGCTCCCATTTTAGTTTGAAACCGCTTTCCCTCTTCCATTCGCAACAGGCCCCGTTGAAGAGAGTCTATCTGCTTCCATTTTATAGCCCTTCTAACCCTCCTTCCCCCCCCCACAGCCTCCCGGCCCGGCCGCCTCACACCGAGCCCTGCAGGCCGCGGCCTCCCACACCCCCAGCGATCCCCACCGTAGGGCTTTGCCGTCCCCACACCGAGCCAACCAGCCACCCCACCGCCACCACAGCCCCTCCATCCCCTCTATCCGCTTTCCCGTCGCCTCCCCGGAGCCGCGCAGCCACCTGACCGCGGCCCCCACGCTTCAGCGCGGCTCTGCCCGCACTCACAAGATGGCGGCGCGGGCCGAAAGGAGGAAGGCGGGGCCGCGGCCGCCCTTAACAGCGGGGCCTCGGCGGAGCTGCCCGCTCCGCGCCTGACTGCAAGCTGAGGAGGGCTGCCCGCTGTTATCGCCTGTGCGGGGCGATAAGCGGGTGTTACTTAAAGCAATAGATTACAGTATATTTGATCCCCTTACTGACATCACAGTTATTCCGTAGCCGTCCTGCAAAACGCCCTTGCTGTTAATATTTACAGCGAGTTTCATACTCATGGCCCGCAATGGGTGAGGTGCGCTGTCAGGTTCTGCCTGCAGGACTAGATGGAGGAGCGTGTTGTGACACAGCACGGCCCCGTCTGTGCAGCAGCCCTATTAAACTGTTGTAGTTGGACATACACAGACTGTATTCCAGCTCCACGCTGTAAAAAAGAAGCCCTAACCTGCTATCTCTGATACCTACGCAAGGGAAATCTGTATCATTCAATAAGCATTCAGCCCAGGTGCCGGGAAATGCTCCCAGGTTTGGAGGAAGCCTGAACAGCTCTTGGGTGAATAAAGGTATCGGTGACAGAGAGATGACATCAAACAGAACATAGACAGCAGGCAAACAGACATAGCAGAAACCTATGGCTCTGTATCTTGACTGCAAATGGTCCCCACACCGCCCTGACTCATCACCAAAGAAACCTAGCCTGACCTGCACTAGGTCAAACTGCAATTGTAAGATGCTAATTCCAGCTTCTCCTACACTGTACATTAAGAAGCTGGTTCTGCTTGAGAAACGCAGCAACCTCAAGATCAGGATGAACACAAATGGCAACGCCCAGCTTAGCATGAAGATCTGAAATCCCATGAAGATCCCAGGCTGGTGCTCTACCCATTGTTGTACCTTGGAAATCTCACTACATGCTGATGAGGCTGAATTCCTGGCCTTGTCTCGTTGACTTGGAGGTGGAGCAAATTGCAAAAGTGCTGGGGAAAGGAGCTTGAAAGGTAGGAGCCATTCAAAGTGAGGGGTGTGGAGACTAAATAACCATGACTTTATGTTTCAAAGGCATTTTCAGGAACCGAGTCCCCATGGCCAGGATTCTGGTATCTTCTTTGGGAGACTCCCATTTTCCTGCCATCTGCCTGGACAACAGCTCTATCTAAAGAATAAATGAGCTATGATGATTCTGCTTGTGGGGTTGCCAGGAAATCTCCACTGAATTTCGACATGCATGGTGGGACCTAGCTTGTTCTTAATCTCAGAGGACCAAATGGTACGAAGATCTGGAGCGTGACATTCATTTCTGTGAGGTTATTCATTAGAGATGTGTAAGGAATTTAAATAAATGAGAGTTTGTGAAGTGCTTTGATTTGAAAAATATATTCCCCTTCAGTCGAGTGTAGATTTCCCACGTGTCTCACATCACAAATTCTTTATATGAAAAAGAAATGAATCAGAAAACAAACAAAAACAGCCAATTATGGCTGGAGCAAAAATAAAATAAAATAAAATAACCGAGATCAGGTGTGAAATAAAGAATATTGAAATCTGCAGTTCTAATGTGATGGCAAGGCAAAACCAAGAGTTGAAATGGGAAATCAAGATTATGAAATTGATTGTTTAAGCACATAGCAGGCTCCCATCCACAGAAGTGCTGTGTTTACCTTGCACTATTGATCAAAACGTTACTGTTCAAAGTTATGTGTAAGTGCTGAAGTTGATCCTGTCATTCTAGTGCTCTCTCCTTTCAAAAAGTTCCTCTTATGTGGCATCTCAAGGTCATACTTCTGTTCCCTCTCATAGGTCTCTTTACCACCTCATTGATTCTAGTTCTAACAGCCTTCTAATTTCTAGTAATCTGTCTAGCTGCTCCACGAAACCCACTCTGCAAATATTAAAATCCAGAGCCTACGCTCACGGGGGTTTAAGTCAATAACATTTGTATTGAAGCTACCAGTTGCCTCCAAAGAAGATGACTGTTCAGACAACCTCCTTGAACGGCTCACTGCGGAGTTGCCTAAGTGCCAGCGTGGGTGCAGTAACGGAGCTGCATCACCAGTGAAGCATTCCATGGAGGAACACAGAACAGTGACAGTGTGCCTATGAGAGAAAAGGAAAGGCAAGATATACAGTCCAAAGACTGTGATGAGGCCAGCACATCACACATTGGTGAAGGTTTTTTGTACACTGCCACTTGTACATTACTTGCTAATTCAGAATGTTACTAGACAGAGGTAGACATATAAAGCCAAACAAATTATTTTACCATTATCTCATAAAATGTGCATGAAATCTGAAATGTTGAACAAGTCCTGTCATACAGGGGCTTATTGGAATAACATGGCATTCTATGTATATATATACATCAGCAAAAACTGCATTACTGTCCATTAAGAATCATTTGGAATGTAATTATTAGAAAGATGCAAGGAACTTGTTGTGTAACTGAGCCCAGCTTCTCATGGGTACCAAAGAGTACAGTCCATTTATCAACCTTCATTTGAACAGCAATTAGTGACCCTTTCCTCCCATTCTAGTGGAGTGGCTTCTCAGAAAAACGGTTTCATTAATGCAATTTTTTTCTTCAAACTTCTCTTAAGTGCTGCTGTGTTTCTGAGGTCAGCTATCTCTGTGTAACCTCCTCTGAGCCCAACCCATCTAACCAGGAACAAACAGCACCTCACATTGTTAGCATCAGCTTCACTGTGTGTGTAGTTCTGATTAAAGGTGACTATGCACTCATGGTAATTACCAGCCTTTCCAGCCAGATACTTTTCTACTGTTCTGTTGTAGAGGATACTGACCTGCTGCCAGCAGTAAATCTGCATAATGTTTTTGTTGGCGTGCTGTTTTGATACTGTACTGAAGTATATAAGGTATTGAAACATGTAATTAATTCTAAATTAATATTTTTTTTTAATCTAATTTCTCACAGTTGCCCTTAAGCCCTTCCCGACCTTCCGGAGCAGCCACTGACTGCAGTTTGGGAAGTAAGGGGCTTAATAGTTGGAATCATGCTGCTGTTTTCTGTTTGCTTGTTTATATCTGAACTGTTACAAAGTTAGGCTGAAGAAAAATGATGTTTGCCCTGATTTTTTTTTTGGTAATTATTCATAAAGAAGAATGATGTTCCCCTTATGTCTCTGTTCTTCCAGGCTACATAATCCAGGCTCTTGGAGCCTCCAAATGCACAGCGAGCTCCACAGGTTTGCTGCTATTCCCACTCATTGCTCTTAAGTATCAAGTGATCTGAACTGCACGTAAGGCAGTCCAGCTATCTTACAGTGCACTAATTATTTCTGAGACATTTCCTGTTATTACCGAATCTATGAAATATGAAGGCCCAGGGGCTGATATTTTATTTATTTATTTGGCCCTAAATGTTTCAATGATTGTCCTTTACTCAATAAATGAGTTGTGGATGCTCCAGCTCTGGAGGCATTCAGGGCCAGGTTGGAGGGGATCCTGGGCAGCCTAATATAGCGGTTGGCAACCCTGCCCATGGCAGAGGGGCTGGAATTAGATGAGCTTTAAGGTCCACTCCAAGCTAAGCCATTCTACGATTCTATAATTCATTCCATGAAAAACATCTGAGGATCCTGTCAGACTACAGCAGTGTGCCCTTGCTGCAAACTCAGCTACATCCAGGACTATTGACCAGCACAAAGAGGATCTATTTATCTTTGTTTTGGCACTTGTGAGACCACATCTTGAGTACTGTGTCCAGTTCTGGCCTCCCCAGAAAGCAAAGATGAAGATATACAGGAGCAAGCCCAGCAGAAGGCTACTAAGACATTCATGGACTGAATGGGACACAGGAGAAGCTGAGAGGGCTAACTTTGCTCAGCTAGCAAAGAAGGCAAAGGGGATCTTTTATATCTGTTTTCCACTGTGTGATAGGAGAATATAGGGAAGGTGGAGCCAGAGACCTCTCATGGTGCACAGTAGAAGGATGAGAGGCAATGGACACAAGTTAGAATATGGGAAATTTCTGACTCAAAATAATGAAAACATTTCTAATGTAATGGTGCTACAAAACTGAGCTAGATGCTAAGAGAGTTGGTGAATTTACATCCTATTTAAGCTATTTAAAGCTTGACTGGATGTGGCCTTGAGCAACTTGATGTAGCTGCATTTGTTTTTAGCAGAATATTGGCCTTACAACCTCCACAGGTAGCAGAGATTGCATTAGTCTATGATTCCAACTTTTTAACATTGATAAAGTAAAAACGTTTGTGGAATAATCCTCTATTTTATAAGCACTCTGTGAATTTGTATTGGTGTATTGGCATCCAAGGTAGCCATTTGTATTTATTTCTCTTTAATTGTTCTAAGCAGAGCCCCTAACAACATTGTCATTAATTGCTTATGAAATGACAAAGGATCTTGCTGGAGGAAAGGGCCTTATAACACATTTCTAGTTTTATTTCAAGTAAAGAAATGTTTTCTACTTAGTCTTAGCTGAATTCCAGTAAACATAAATTCTATCTTCAAAACACACCAAATACAATTCACTTTTCTCTCTGAGTACATAAACACAGAGTTGAATGATTTTCATTTTAAGCGCTACCAAATGCTTTTTTTAATAATGTATGAAGTAACCAGAGTTATTGCAAAGTCAAGTGCTGAGCAGATCGTTGTAAGCCTCTCAGCAGACGTCTTCCTGTAGTTGTACATATCTTCGGATGAGTAAAGAAAATCCTCTTCTGCCTTCAGAGATTCTTCTTGAAAGAAGAATCAGATACGGAAATGACAGGAGTAAAAAACGCTGTTCTCTGCATTAAGGCATTTCACATATTATTACAGTTCCAATTATACTTTTTCCTAGGTGCATTTGCAGAGTTGAAATTTGTGCCAAGTATGCATTAGCCTTCATTGAGTGATTTCCTTTTTGCAGCCAGCCTCCTTTCCAAAATGGGAAATGTTCCTTAACATTTGCAGTCCCACATATGGAAGTTTCTTAAATCATTAACCCAAAATAGAATCCATGATATCACAAAATAAAGCAGAAAAGTTGCATTAATATATATATATATATATGCATATGTGTGCTTTTATTTTCATCCTGTTTTGAACATTTTCGGTATTCCATTATGACATCTTTCTGGCTTATTGAGCTAGAAACTCAAGTAATCTTCATCACCTAACCCCAGGGACTGGGATATATGAAGGGAACTTTCAGATATCACAAGGCTTATGATAACATAATGAGAGTTGGCTACGCTCTGACGACCCTTGTCAATGAGACAACAGCTGCTCTGAACAAATATGTACAGCCAGAAAATAACAAAGTAATGGTGAGTCAAGGAGAAGTGAAACTGAGAATTAACAAAAAGATAAGCTTGACCAATATCTGACCAACAAAAACCAACCTTGACCACCTTTCCTGTATGTATAATGGGAATAATAGCACATATTTATGGAGCAGGGCTACTGTGTTAAAGATCAGCCCATTAATATCTGTGAAATGCTATGGAGTCTTTAATGGGACATGCAAAATAGTAATGTGAGCTAAATGGTATCTGTGCTGTTCTAAGGCAGCCACAGCTTATAAAGGGGAAGAAGTAACGCGGGAAAAGGGGCAAAATGGGGAAAAGTAAATAAGGGCAAATTGAAAGAAGTGCTGCAGGGGGCGGAGAGAAATGAAACTGCAGGAAAAATGGAAGGAGGCAATGAGGTCATTAAGGACAAAGAGATGATGCCCAGGTTAATGTACTGTAAAGATACAGGCCACTACTACATACAAAACTAAGCATTATCAGTTCTGATATACATACAACAACAACCTATGTTATGTTTTTCTTTGTAGAAAAACCTGAATTATACTATAAGCAGATGGCAGCGTTTAACTGACCACGTGCAGGTAAAGAGGGGAATTGGTCGGTGTTTTCCAGGGTGTAAATCTATCAAGAGAAAGAAATTAAAATCATGCAACTTCTGTATTGCTGACAAAGAGAGCATTGTTTGAGAACTGATTGCAACACACACTTGAACAATAGCTTTAGATGAGTGGAAGCACAAAATATTGCTAACTGTGACATATGTTTCAATTAAAACAAAAATAATGAACCACCCATTAGTTCAATGAAAAACACAGGCTATTAACAGTAGATGCTCTTTAACAACTTGATTATCTCCAGAAAGCTGTTTTGAGTAATTTTTCCACCCCCTATCGATTATTTTTTCCACTACGTACTATCTGTTATGTTCACGCTGTTTTACATATTCCTCCTCGGCTCCTTCTACATTTTGATACTGCAGGGAACTGATGAGTGGAGGAGGCTGAGGGCTGGAATCGTACAAGTCTCTTTACCTGGGGGCTGCCTGTTGTGCGTCAGTGTTGTTATAACATGACAGCTGATCTTGCTTTTGGATAGATACTGCAAAGATGGCAAAAATACTGTCTTGCTGACTTCAGTGGAGAGCTTTGCTAGGTGTTCTGGTAGAGAAGCATCCTGTACCTCTCTTCTAGTAATGGATTTCTCAAGATAGAGATACTCAAATGAACTGTTACTGACTTCTGAGGTTCTTGTTCCATAGGGAGTGAGCTGATATCAGTGGTTCCTCTAGTGCATGTGTCAAGGAACAAATCTGTTACTTTAAAAACAAAATCAGTAATAGGATTTCATTACAATATTAACCTACTTATTTCTAAATAAACAGTGGCCCTGTTTCTCCAAAGAAAACTCCTTCCCCTCTACTATGCCCTGGTGATGCCTCATCTGGAATATTGTGTCCAGTTCTGGGCTCCCCAGTACAAAAAAGACAGGGATCTCTTGGAAAGAGTCCAGCGGAGGGCCACTAAGATGGTGAAGGGCCTGGAGCATCTCCCCTATGAGGAGAGACTTAGGGAACTGCGTCTGTTTAGCCTTGAGAAAAGAAGGCTGAGAGGGGACTTGATCCAGGTCTATAAATACCTGAGGTGTGGGAGTCATAGTGGTGAGGCTGGTCTCTTTTCAGTAGTGCGTGGGGACAGGACTAGGGGTAATGGGATGAAAGTACAGCATAGGAAGTTCCGCACGAATGTGCGCAAGAACTTCTTTACGGTGAGGGTGACGGAGCACTGGAACAGGCTGCCCAGGGAGGTGGTGGAGCCTCCTTCTGTATTCAAGCTGCAAAAAAAGGCAAGTATTAAAGTAACTTCATCTGTGAACTCTGCAAGGCATAAATATTACTCCCTGCTTAAAAACAAAGCCACACTGATGGAGGAAAGCTTTGGTCTTCTGAAATGAGTATAAGGTATGAATCAACACGAGCCAAAGTTACTCTGCATGAGAACTCCCCTTCACCTTTTTCTATTCACAAAATTTGTCCAATAATTATTATTTCTGATATTTATTTGTAAAAGATTTGTTGATGAAAAGTGGTAAGGAATGAAACAATATTTATCTGAAGTATAAGCTTAGTTTTCACGAACTTTATAGTTTTCCATCACTGTATAGTTTTCTATGGTAACAACTTACTGATGCCTTGTTTGTAAGTGAGGCTGAATCTATTATTTTGAAACAATGAATAAAATGTGTCACTTCACCTGTTGAACCGCTTTGCCTGGGTCTGCCTACCATCACTCCCTGTCATGGCTCCCAATTGCATTCTGCTTCAGCTTTTGTTGGAATGATGGAATACAAATAGTGGGAAAAGTCTTTTATGTCCCACTCTATTACCCTGTAGCATAAATCCTGTAATATTTGTTGCCTATCGCAGAATCACAGAATTTTAGGGGTTGGAAGGGACCTCTAAAGATCATCGAGTCCAACCCCCCTGCCAAAGCAGGTTCCCTACACCACGTCGCACAGGTCGGCGTCCAGGCGGGTCTTGAATATCTCCAGAGAAGGAGGCTCCACCACCTCCCTGGGCAGCCTGTTCCAGTGCTCCGTCACCCTCACCGTAAAGAAGTTCTTCCGCAGTTAAAGTGTGTTTTTAGAGCAGGGCTGGTTACTCCGCCATGAGGATGGTGGATGACCTTGACTGGGCTATGTGTCAATCAAAATCCAGCTGGTGAATTCACGTGATCTTTTTTCAAGAGCTGTCTGGATCCAAAATGAAGAGTTTCCAAAGCAAATAAAGAAGTGTATACACAAAGCAGCCCTCTGACTTGGGAGCCAACTCTGCTGTGAGCAGGTTGAGCCAGAGATCTCCAAAGGTCTGCTCCAACCAGAATTATCCTATTATTTTATGGTCCAATTACGGCCTTTAGAGGCAAATAAATAATTCCATCTGTTCAGCTAATGCAATTCTGTGAGAAAAGCATCTATTCTTCAACTGAAACCCTTAGGAGATACCAAATGTACTCCCTTGCTTGGCAAAATACTTCAACCATTAAAGTCTTCCACTGTTTAAAAATGCGTGTCATTACCAATTCAGCTTTGTTTGATTTCAGTTTGCAGTTATTTCTTTTTGTAGTTAAGCTTCTCACTTTGTGAGATCAAAGATCTCTGTAGTCACTTTCCAGTCTTCTTTTTGATAAGCCAAACAGATTGTGCTCTTTATGTCCCTCCATGCAAACAATATTCTCCAGCTTCAAGTGATTTCTCAGTTTTCTTTTGACAACAACGAAACCAGAGGTGGGTGCAGTATTACCCCAAAAATCTCATCAGTGCCATACACAGAGGAAAAATAACATCTCATCATCCTTGTCACATCCTTGTAACATCAGGTTGGAAACTGATTTTTGCTGGCTTGGCCATTGTGAACTCTTGATTTCTTTTCATTTACCACTCCATAACGTAGCTCACACATTTTCTCAGTCACTACAGCAAAGGCTTTGATGACCAAGACACCAGCTCCCACATCCCATGGTTCTGCCTTGCTGACATGGCAGATCCATCTGCAATCACCTGTGACTGGCCCAGTCAGTATCATATCATCATCATCATAGTATCATAGTCTCGTGTGGGTTGGAAGGGACCTTAGAGATCATCGAGTCCAGCCCCCGGGATTTGAGCCTCTGTGTAGCAGAGCGGCACTTCTACCACTTGCGCCACAGGGGGGATTCGAACTCCAGGCCCCAGTGTTGCAAGGCGGCGTCCTTAACCACTGCGCCACCAGGGCACACAAGTCAGTATCAATACATCATCTGACACATTTCAGAAATCTTGAGTGCATGCATTGTGATGTGTTGTGCTTACAGCAGATGTCTGGTAGGCTGAAATCCCTCATCAGTCTGGGATCTAAGACTCCCTCAAATTCCTCATAGAAGACTTAATTTGCCTGATGAAGTGATCTGTAACAAACTCCCACCATGTCATTCTTGCAGTGTTAGCTTCTCCTGCTTGCTTCCCAGTCTGTAGGTGTTTGTGTGCATACCCTCGAGGTGGGTGGCCTCTCACACCTCATTTCATCATTCCTGAGGTTTCTTATTCCCAACATGCATGCTGCACCATGTTCTTACTGCCCTTGACAGTTTTTCTTCTCTTCCCTGTGTGTTGCCATCTCCCTTCCCTGTTCCTAGCTGAAAGTTCTCTTAAGTCTGGCTGTCCAGCTGGCAAAGATGCTCATCTCGCTTGACCAGGTGGACTCGTCCCTCCTTGGGGATACATTTTGTGCCATCACGTTGTCCTTGTGCCATCTTGGAGCACTTTGATCACCCGGGGTTATATGGGAGCACATCCCACGGCGTGGCCGACTAATACTTAAAGGAGCCCTCCTACACATTTATCTTGCAGCTTTGAATTTCAGTAGATGAACTGCTGGATATCTGCTGGTCTGATGTGTCTAGATGGTCAAATATCCCTTCTAGTTTTATTTTTCTTGCTCGTAGATGGCCAATCCACTTCTTTTGTTTCTATTTCTCATTCTCTTGATGCTGTCCACCCCCATTGTTTCTGTGGCAACAGTTTCTGAACGTAGCCATCCGAGAGGCATTCATTTCCTTACACACTATACTTTTGAAATATACGCTTCTAGACCACAGCCGTTATATAAAAGCTAAGAGAATATTTCAGGTTGCAATAAAGAGTTCAGGCATAAAAACTTCTTCAAGTCACATTCTTTATGTTTTAGATGAAGGAAGGCTTATTCCATCTGTCTGAGAGCACTGTCCAGATGCTCCCTGAGCTCCGGCACTCAAAGCCGTGCCCACTGCCCTGGGCAGGCTGTTCCATGCCCACCGCACTCTGGTATTATTATCTTACAGATATTAATATATATATATTTTAATGGTGAAAGTATGACTTCATGACCTAGAATCACAGAATCACAGAATTGTAGGGGTTGGAAGGGACCTCTAGAGATCATCGAGTCCAACCCCCCTGCCAAAGCAGGCTCCCTACACCAGGTCACACAGGTTGGTGTCCAGGCGGGTCTTAAATATCTCCACTATGGCTCCCACACCTCAGGTATTTATAAACCTGGATCAAGTCCCCTCTCAGCCTTCTTTTTTCAAGGCTAAACAGACCCAGTTCCCTAAGTCTCTCCTCATAGGGGAGATGCTCCAGGCCCTTCACCATCTTTGTGGCCCTCCGCTGGACTCTTTCCAAGAGATCCCTGTCTTTTTTGTACTGGGGAGCCCAGAACTGGACACAATATTCCAGATGAGGCCTCACCAGGGCAGAGTAGAGGGGCAGGATTGTCTTATGCTTTATGAACTGTAATGCATCTCAGTCTGCTCCGTGCTCCCATATATGAAAAAAGGCAGGGTGGAACACGGCTAATGTAGACATAAACATCTTGAACGACTCATGCAGATTGCCGCTGCAGTCTGCAGATGAAGAAACACACGGAGGTGATGAATCATCTCATCCCTAAGCAGACACCTGGATCGGCTCCACAGGTCAACCTTATTCTTGAAATGGCCGGGGCAGGCAGCCCCAGACTCACTGAGACCTCGGAGCCGTTAATCTAGAGACAGTGCAGGAGAAACTAAAACACAGAGGGACCGAAATACACCCATACAAAGCCCCTACACCCCACGAAGCGCCGCACTCTGAGGCGCGACGCCTACACCCCAGGCTGCCGAACCCCGCCCCGCGCATGCGTGCCCGGCTCGGCGGGAGCCGGCTCTGGGGCGGGGCCGGTTGGAGGGGCGGGAGGCGGCCGCTGACCCGGCGGCGCGAGGGCCCGGCGTGAGGCGGGGCGGGCTGTGCTGTGTGTGGCGCCGGCCGTCAGCCGTTCGTGCGGCCATTGAGGGGCCCGTAGCGCCGCGGGAGCCTCGCGGTGGGCGCTGGTTGGGGGCGGTGCTCTCTGCCCTCCCCATCCCCTCCTACCCCCTATCGGCCCGGCCCGGCCCGGCCCCGCTCCGTGCTGTGATTGGGCGGAAGATGGCGCTGGGCGGATGGAAATCCTAATGACAGTCTCCAAAATCGCCTCCATCTGTACCATGGTGAGTGAGTGAATTGAGGGAGTGCGGGGCAGGACCGCGAGGAGGGGTCTGTGAGGGGCGGGCGGTGGGACAGAGCCGCGTTCCGTGGGTGGGGAGCGGGGGCGAGCGCAGTTAATCGGCTTTGGGAGGCTGCAGCCGGTGGGTTGGGCAGAGCAGAGCAGAGCTCTGGTGTGCTGGATTGGCGTTATAACGTCCCCATGGTTTGGAGCGATGGAAAATGCTGATGGGTGCGATCTGGACGCTAATTTATTATCATTTTCATCAACCTTACCGCAGAGAGACTTTCAATGTCTCCAGCGGGTGTTTCAGAGGTGGGCTGAGAGAATTGGGAGTGAACGCCTGTGGAGGTGGCTCAGGTGGCCGCCCACCGGCTGGAGCAGCGCTATGTGCAGCGTGGGAGATGACAGCTTCTCATCTGAACTCCAAGGGTCCCATTCCTGGAACGCAGGAGCCGTTTTTGTATCATCGAGGTCTTTGTATGGCCGGATGAAGGACCAGCAGTTTTCATTCTCTCATGCAGTTACATTTCAGACTAGGCTGTGATTGATCCTTGAGCTAGGACGCAGTGATCCTTGAGCCTTTACCCACAGCTGCCTGCTGGATGTTCTGTCATCATAGACTCAGCTCCAGTCCCTTGATTTATACCCAGTATGGGACCTCACTACTCTCAAAACAGCGTGAAAGCTGTAGGTGTTGGTCACTCAAGCATCTAGTTGAAGATTTGCTGTGTGTGTGGTTGTTAGTCAAGTGAGGTGTTCTTTGTCTAGTTGTGTTCACTGAGGTGGATAGACTCCAAACATGACATTTTTCCTGTGCCTTTTCTGGCGCTTAAGCTTTAATGGTACTGCATGAGTGAGGACAGATGGCTCAGGATACTCCCTGTAAAAGTTTAGCTGTACTTAATATAGGAATTGGCTGTTTCAGTGGAGGTAGCTTGGAGAGGTACTTGATATTTACATAGGAATTGTTGAGAGCAATGTGGTTATGGTCAGGCAGATCTTTTAAACATTGAGAAAGTCATAGTAAACATAGTAATTCTGCATCTATACTCACAGAATCACAGAATGACCTGGGTTGGAAGGGACCTCGGTGTTTATCCAGTTTACTCCAGTGCTTATATCAGTGGTACTGAAGCTCTTCCTATTCTACCCCTTCAGGGTTCTTTGGATTTCTTTTCCCTGTATCTCCACTCCTGTGTTGTTGAGATCCAAGACTTAGTTGTCTGAATGCTAGCAGGTTGTATGCATGGTTGGGAAGTGGTAAAGTAATCCATGCAACTTGCAACAAAGATGTGCCCCAAGCTATACTCGTGTAAAATTAAGGCTGAATATCATGCTTCTGACTTTGCTTCTGCTGTTTAGAGTCCAGCAAACGCTTAGCAGTCATAGGAAAGCCTTCTAGTGGCTGGAGTAGAGAGGATAGAAACAGCCTACATAGGTTAAAAGCTATGGACGTGTCCATCTCAGACGTACAGAAGGAAGTTATGATAGTAGAGCTGCTGCTTGTTTTTCAGTGTTTCTTGTAGTAACTGGTTGATGATGTTAGCACAACCTGAAAAACCATAGTGAAATTTAAATGTGATGCTAATCCGTCAGCTGTGGCATTAGACGTGAAAATCTTTTGCTTAGTGTTTCAGGCATTTGTTTAATTGTTCTCTGTCATCCGGTTTAGCATCTCCTGCACAGGGCCAGTTTCATGCACTCTCCTGCCTGTTTCAGTCACATTTGAGAAGCGGCTGAGGGAGCTGGGATTGTTCAGCCTGGAGAAGAGGAGGCTCAGAGGAGACCTTATAGCTCTCTATAACTTCCTGAAGGGAGGTTGTAGTGAGCTGGGGGTTGGCCTCTTCTCTCGTGTTATTAGTGATAGAACTAGAGGGAATGGATTTAAGCTGCACCAGGGGAGATTCAGGCTGGACATTAGGAAGTATTACTTCTCAGAAAGGGTAGTCAGGCATTGGAATGCACTGCCCAGGGAGGTGGTGGCGTCACCACGTTCAAGAAATGTTTGGATGTTGTATTGAGGAATATGATTTAGCTGGGAAGTATTGGTAATGGTTGGACTAGATGATCTTCTAGGTCTTTTCCAGCCTTGATAATTCTGTGATTCTGTGATGAGAGTGAAGAGGTCTTGTAGTTGCTAATGTTAATACAAGCAAGTGGGGGTGGAGGCTCTTGAGCGGAAACAGACGGAGCGCCCAGCTTAGGGAAGGCAGCAGTGCAACCTGCCACAGATGTCACAGTGGAGAGGCTTTATTAAACACTTAATTGCAGGCAGTGTTTATAGTGAACTTTGAGACAGGTGTGCACGTATGGGCTTTATTACTGCTCAAGGAACTGTTTGTTTACAGTAGGTTTCTCAAACCTAATTGTGAAATCTGTACTAAGTGTAAATTGATGTTTGTCTGGGTTTGCAGTCAGATGGAAATAGCTGTTACGTACTCACTCCTGCTCCTTTTGTTTGAGCTCTCTTCTCGAGCACAGATTGTAATGCTTAAACAGTAATCAGTTATCAATTTTTACAGATTCTGCAGGAAGGCATAAGGAAGACTCAAGCTCAAAGGAGTGATAATTGAGAGTTGCAGCAAGGAAAAACATTGCTTCAAAGTGAGGAGGTGGCAGAAAAGAAAGCAAGAGAGTGAGAGAGCTGACACAGGGAAAACAGCAGTGTTGTGGTGGTCCTTTATCACAGAATGATCTGGGTTGGAAGGGACCTCAAGGATCATGTAGTTCCAACCCCCCTGCCTGGCAGGGCCACCAAACACACACATTTACTAGATCTGGTTGCCCAGGGCCCCGTCCAACCTGGTCTTGAACACCTCCAAGGACGGGGCATCCACAGCCTCCCTGGGCAGCCTGTTCCAGGGCCTAACCACTCTCCTAGTGAAGAACTTCCCCGTAACATCCAACCTAAATCTTCCCTCTTTTAACTTAAAACCATTTCCCCATGTCCTCCTATTGTCAGCAGCTGTCTGACTTGCTTATGTAGCAGGGCTGGCAAGAAGGAGCATGTGCTGTGTCTCAGCCGCTCCATTTCACTTTGGTATGGTGACCTGAATCTGCCTTGATCAGTGGACTGCAGTGCTCTGGCATGTGTTCTGGTTTCATGATTCTGTTGCAAGCAGGCTCAGTTTTAGAGAAGTCTGTGTTAGACAGTTAGTTCAAGAGCCTGTACCACTGCAGGGAGGTTCACTCATTGGAGCTGCAATAGGGAGAGTTTTTCATAATGATTATGACACTAAGAGTGAAGCCACAATTGTGGCATTTGTCATCGCAGTTTTTGTAGAGGCAGCATGTTGCAATATTGTAATAAGAAAAACAAAGCTACACATTTGCAGTTTAAAATGCTGAGTTTGGGACACTGCTTAAAAAGCACCAATTACTTCAGATACATTTGACTCTAAATGTAACTAAAAATTCATATAAAACAAATGTGAAATACAAGACATGAAAGAACAAAGCTCTGAAGCCGTGTAGCTGCAAAGCTCTATTTGCTGCGGCACGGAACTACTTAGTTGGCTTATTACTTACAAAATTTCAGTCATATAAATGTGCCTTTGTCATTTGACTTACACGTGAACATTCATTTATCAGGTTCTAAGCACAGAGAAACAACGGAAGACCATATGTAGCATATAATATACCATATAGCATATAATCATAACGATTTAGTGCATTAGTACATCAAAATCATGTATCAATATAAATATACCAAAGCTGAAGAGCACTGTTATCATTTATCATGATTTCAAGAAGTTTGAGTGAGTCTGTGAGAATAAACAGCATTTGTTTTTAATGAAATGGCAATTTTTTTGTGGGCCATTTTGCATGTGGTAGCAGCTTGAGATGAATTACATCTTTCTGTGTTTTAAAGATCTATACAGTGGAAGACCAAGTATAGAGCCCTGATTCATTGAGTCTCAGGTTTGTATTTGTGAGTAAGTTATCTTTGCCTTTAGTGTTCAGAACAGAAGGAAGTGTGACTCTGTCTGGCTGCTTTGAATGAAAATACAATGTCTGTGCTCAGTGGGGCTCAGAAAGGTTGGTGTAGTAGATATAGCCAATGTGAAGGTAATTCTGTGCTGTGCTGTTGTCATCTTTGCCCGTGCAGGTATGTTTTGATTTATGCTCACTAAGAAAACATTCCCTCTTAGCTACATGTGATCAGAGAACATAGGACTCTATCTTAAGCCAATTAGTGAAGAAAAATAGCACTACAGGTATTTCAATAGTGTGAATTGAGACGATCCAAACTAGATTAGATTATGCCTTACTAAGGTGTACTGTTTTGCAGGTAAATGAACACTGAGCGTCACTGAAGCCCACTCAGCTTATTTCACTTCTTCCTGGGCCAGAAACGGTATCCTAAGAAATGCTTTTCCATTTTGGTTGCGCTTGAAATAACAGATTTAAACTGATTTAATATAGCTCCACTGTTTGCTTTTAAGCCTTCTTTATGTAAGTACATGGCAAAATACAGGTTTGCGTATCCTAATAGAATGTGATTTGAAGAGCGGAGTTTTGTATTTCATCTTTCATGGAAGATTCCATCAGTCTCAGTGCACTAATATGGGCTGTGGAATTCTGAATGGAATGCCTTCAGTTGTGGTACAGACAAGGAAATATCTTCACAGAATTACAGAATGACCCGGGTTGGAAGGGACCTCAAGGATCATGTAGTTCCAACCCCCCTGCCTGGCAGGGCCACCAAACATACACCTTTACTAGATCAGGTTGCCCAGGGCCCCGTCCAACCTGGTCTTGAACACCTCCAAGGACGGGGCATCCACAACCTCCCTGGGCAGCCTGTTCCAGGGCCTAACCACTCTCCTAGTAAAGAACTTCCCCCTAACATCCAACCTAAATCTTCCCTCTTTTAACTTAAAACCATTTCCCCGTGTCCTGCTATTGTCAGCCCTTTCGAAGAGTTTACTCCCCTCCTGGGTGTAGGTTCCCTTCAGGTATTGAAAGGCTGCAATGAGGTCACCCCGCAACCTTCTCTTCTCTAGGCTGAACAAGCCCAACTCCCTCAGCCTGTCCTCATAGGGGAGAACTTTGGCAAATACAAGTTTTGTTGTAGGAAATTTCTTTTTAAAACTATTATTATTATTATTTTACTAAGGAAACTTGCAGCTCAGTAAGATAAAGATTAAAAGTACTAACAGCAAACTGCTGGAAAGATGACCCACCTGATTTTTAATGTGGGAAGGGATAGATCAGCATCCCCTCTGGTAGGACTAACACCAGTGTAATCTTCAAAGCATGTTAGGCTGGTTATGAGTCAAGCCAGTATAAGAGAAATGCTGTCTACTAGATTGGATGATAACAACTAGGCAGGACATTTAAAAGCAGTGCTGTTTGCCTGCTTGCTGACTTGTTTTTAGGCAGTATTGTCACATAGGGTATTTTTATTTATTTTTTTCCTTCAAAAGTCTTAGGTGCCTTTATGTTATTTCAAGCTCAGGTGAGATGTGTATGCTTCTGATCTGATTCTACCATCCATTTACCAAACATTTGTTTGCATCTTTGAGTCATTACTTGGTCTCAGGAGTAGTAATTCTATGTATGGTGCCTCAGTAGCGAGACCACTGAGGCAGGGAGAGAAGGCAATAATAAATCTGAAAAGAATAGTTATCAGCACTGTCGCTTCTGCGAGGTGGGCAGCTTTTGACAGTGCCTTCATAGCGATGTAGCGCAGTTTATCTTTGCAATTATCAGCAAGTACACACAGAACTTGAAGTCTGTTTCATAATGTAATTGGCTCCTAGGTGTTTGTTGTTGTTTGTCCTACATAGAAATAATCTCCGAGTTTAATAGGTCACAATCAGTATTTTGGTATTTTTAAACATCAACTACATCATGGTGTTTTTTATCCTTGTGATCTTTTAACAAGTGCTATAAATGGTCTGATTCAGATGAAGATAGTTAAGTTTTGGTGTTAATATCTGTTCTAGTGCTAAACTGTAGGATGCCAAGGTAGATACACCTTAAGATTTCGTATCATGTTCTTACATGCCTTACTTGCTGAAGCTTTCACTATAAAGCCATGCTGTGTGTAGTGTTCTGTATGCCTGTATAACTGTCACTGTTGGAAGGCAGGTGATGTGAAGCAGTGTTTGGTGATGCTTAGGTGTATATAGGGCAGTAGCAGTTTGAGTGGTTTGAAGGGTCTTTCAAAGCCAGCTGGATGTGGCCCTGGGCACCCTGTTGTGGGTATCCCTGCTGGAGCAGGGCTTGAGTCAGGTGGACCTAGAGGCCATTTCAATCCCAACCACGCTGTGATTCTGTTTGTTCCCACTTCTGGGCTCACATGGGGAAGCCAACCCTGGGGTGTACTAACTCAAGTTGGTCTTCCCATCTCTCATCTATGCAGTGTCAAAGCTAAGCTGCTCTGTGGGAGCATCTCTCTCATCCACCATCTCTGAGGGAGACTGAGTATCTATTTAATGGGTTTCTCAGTGTGGCCCAAAAAGTAGTGGGGATCTTCCTGTGTCCCAGTTAGATGGCAGAGGAGGAGCTTTTATACTCTGCCACAGATGTGTTTGAATGAAATATCCTGATCCCAACTCCAGTCTTTCATGGTGTAACAAGGTATGACTTGTCTTGTGCTTTATTCCTCTTCTTGTCCAACAAATCTTATGATACTGTAATAGTTGATAGCGCAGTACTTCCCCTCTACGTCTGTATTTGCATAATGGGAGGATCAGCTGGGGCTGATAGTGCTTACCATGATAGTTCCCAAGAAACCTCGCAGAGGAAGGGATACTTAGATAATAAAATAGTTGATACTTAGATAATAAAGTAGTTACGTGTCGGATGTGGACATGCGGTTTAACATACTTTCAAGCTCCTGCTGCAGGAGCAGCTATTATACATATCATACTATGTCCTGCCTCTGCAACTAACACACTGTGCACAGTATAAATTATTTATCTGTGGGAAGGAATAACATCCTTTCTGACAGACAAAAAGGAGCTGTAGACGGAAGTCTGAGTAGCTTGCGGGGTTTTGTATTGGTTTAAAACATCCGTGCTGGTTTGTACTGATAAAACATTCATAAACAACTGCATTGAAATTAGTAATGTCATCCTCTGAAACCATGGGAATGTCTGAACCTTGAATGAAATAGCCCTGAATAATGAGAAAACTCATTGGGAAGGAGTCACACCTGTTTTTAAGATTCTGGGCTGTGTAGTTTATTTACTTAGGCCTAACTTTACACTGGAACATGCTCATGTGTTAGTTTGATATGGGGTGTGTATATACGTATATAGAGAGAGACAGAGAGATGTTGTGTGGAACATTATATAGGACTAGATATGTTTGATTTTCACTAACAGCAGTTAGTGTAAGACCTGCAGAAAGATGTCCTGGGAAGGACCTACAAGATCATCCAGTCCAACCCTCCTCCCATCACCATTGCTACCACAAGCCACTAAACCATATCTCATAGCTCCTCGTCCAGATGCCTCCTGAACACTGCCAGGGACGGCGACTCCACCACCTCCCTGGGCAGCTTTTATGAGATATGTTGCATAGTGTGTGAATTACAGAACATATCTAGAAACCTGTATCTCTAGGGCATTTTGGATGATATTTAAATGACTTTCTGGTGGTGAAAGGGTGCTAGATGCTTTTATTGTAAGCATTATGTCATGGCACAGAAGACTTGCTGGGTGACCTGTCTGCTTTCAGATCTATGTGGCATGGTTTTGTGGCCAATCTAAACATCCTGAAAGAACAGAACTCAAAGGACTGGTTTTCCTGCATTCGTGGCTAATATTATCTTGCCCGTGTGCTTGCCTTTGGATTAAGAAACAGGCTAATTAAACTTGTTTAGTTAAATTGCTGTGTATGATTGATGAATTGGATCACAAACTCCACTGCCTCCGCCCTTCAGGCTACAGGTAGAAGAGATGTTTCATCCATTCTCTCCAATTTGTTTTTGTTTTCTATGTCCTGACTAGAGTGATTGCTTCCTCATGCCTAAGTTCAGCAAAGCCTGAGTCTTACAGTCTGAGATCTGAAGTTACAGGTTTGGTGTTAACAAGGTCTACAGCTGCAACCAGTAATTGTTTGTGTGTGTGTGTGTAGCTAGTTAAACTCACTGTGTGCATAGTTGCAACATTAATATTTTACTGCTTTTGATTTCCTAGGGCGCCAATGCCTCAGCTTTGGAGAAAGAGATTGGTCCAGAACAATTTCCAGTCAATGAACACTATTTTGGTTTAGTTAATGTAAGTTTCAGTTCATTCTTTTGCTTTGAAATGCTGTGACTGCATTGGTTAAATCACAAGATTGCCACATTGTGAACAGTTAAAAAGCTGAACAGTACAGTCACTGAATGTGCATTTTGAAATGTATTTAAACACTCAGCATATTTGTTAAAATATCTCAATGAAATAATAGTTGAAATTGGGCTAATCGTTTATTTCGTTTTATTTATTACCAGGGTAGTTATGAAACCACTTTCTTGCAATTAAACTGTGGCTGTTGAAAAACAAAAAGCTATTTAGAATATGTGGCTTGTAGTCAGTAATATGCCAACTGAAGTGGGTACAGTACAGGAAAACATCTGTGAAAGTGTTGGTGATATTAAGTCTTCACATCTGCCATTTTTATTGAGATGTTCAAAAATACTGAGCCTGAAGGGAAAATCAAGTGTGGAAAATCATATGGAATGGTTCAATTTGATGATTAGTTTTCAGGAGTAATTCAGAATTTAATTTCTGGCGTTAACCATGGAAAATGTATCTTGTTACAAATTGTATGATTCTGTCTGAAATTAATTATTACATATTTTATTTGGGGATACTTTGAAAGTACATACAAAAACAAGGTTGATTTAACATGATCTGTCGTCCTGCTTTTTGTAATGAAACTAATTACTTGTAAGGTTTGTGAAGGGCTTGGAGAATATGTCCTATGAGGAGAGATTGAAGGAACTGGGGCTGTTTAGTCTGGGCAAGAGGAGTCTCTTACAGTGAGAGCAGAGTTGATCTCTTCTCACAGGTGTCAGGATGAGGGGAAATGGCCTCAAGTTACACCAGGGTAAGTTTAGGTTGGATGTTAGGAAACACTTCTTTACAGAAAGGGTAGTTAAGCACTGGAATAGCACCTGCCCAGGGAGGTGGTTGAGTCACCACCCCTGGATGTGTTTAAAAACCATTTGGATGTGGTGCTCAGGGACATGAGGGTTGTTAGTTAGGGTACTGTGGTCAGGTTGTGGTTGGATTCAATTATCTTTAAAGTCTTTTCCAACCTGCGAAGTTTTATGATTCTATGATTTCATTCTGTCCTGCTGCTACAGCATGTTTCTCTGCCTCTAGGTTGTCAGTACTGATGTGGTTTAGGAGACTAAAATCCTCGTCTATGCTGTACAGTCGTTAAACATTCTTACTGATAAGCTGATTTAGATGCAGCTCAGCTGTCGTAACTTAGTCATTTTTTCCATTCTCATGGAAGTTGAAATAGTGCATTGTTTGTCTTCAAAGAGAAGTATGGCTGAAGTATGGACTGGATGAGCAGATGGTGAGGTGGATTTAGAACTGACAGAGTGTCTGGGTTCAGAGGGTATTGGTCAGTGGTGCAAAGTCTGGTTGAAGGCCAGTAAAGAACAGAATACCCCAGGGATTGATTCTGGATCCAGGTGTGTTTAATGTCTTTGTTACCCATCTGGATGATGGGATAGAGTGAGCCCTCAGTAAATGCACAGATAACATAAAACTGAGGGAAATGCTGACTTGTTAGAGAGCCATGTTGCCATCCAGAGGAACTTCAACAGGGCTGTAGAGGGCCTGATGGGAACCTCATGGAGGCTTTGTGCAAGGTCCTTTTCCAGGCACCAGGATGTGCTGGGGGCTCCCAGCTGGAAAGTGACACTCTTGAAAAGGGTCTGGAGTTCTTGGTGGACACCGAGATGAACATGAGCCAGCAGTGTGCACAGAAGGCCATTAGTATTCTTGGCTTTATTAGGCAGAGCACAGCCAGGAAATCAAGACCCTCCTCATCTACTTTGGTGAGGCTGTAGCTGGAGCACTGCATACAGTTCAGGGCCCTCTATGGTGCAAAGAGGACAGGTTGATGGCACTGGGCAATATTGTTAGGACAAAGGGCAGTGGGGACACATTGTCTGGCACACAGGAGTGTGAGGGAGAAGTGTCTGAAAAGCAGGCAGCACTTCCAGCCATCCAGAGAGACCCAGGCAGCCTGGAGCAGTGGGCCCAGGAGAACCTCATGACATTCAGCAAAGTTGAGTGCACCTGGGTTGTGTCAGCTGTTGCTATCGATGCAAGCTGGGGGAGGAAAGGATTGAGCACAGGTCTTCAGTACAGACATGTACAGGAGAGACATGGAGCTGTTGGGGTGCATCCAGAGGAGAGCCATAAAAATAATCTGAGAAATGAAGACCCGATAATTGCCTTTCAGTATTCAAAGGGGATCTATAAGGAAGAAGGAAACAGACTCATTAAAAGGGCCATGTCTGTCTTTTTATTAATTATTCTTGCTATCTTTTTATTAATTTATTTGAGTTCATTTTGGGTGCTCTGTAAGCTGTATTTCTTATTTCTTCTTCTTTTTTGTTTTTTAGTATAAACGATTTCCTTGCTAGCTTTCTGATTAAATTGCATAGTGCTCTTATTTGTCACTGAACTGGTAGACAAGTGCTTTCCTGTTACTCCAAATATGTGAAGCCTTTCATCCTTTTTCTCTGTTGATAGAACCTGTTCTTAAAACTCTCCCCTTCACAATTGATTCTTATAGTTTCATCTAGCCTCTATTTGCTAATATTTCATATAAAACATAAATAAGAACATTATTTTTATATGCTAGAGGAGGTGTGTGGTGGGTATGTGCTTCAATTTGCTGTCTGAGCGACTGCTGCTGAAAGGTTAGATTACTTGCTGACAGCCTTATAAAGAATTTTGTCACTTTGTGTTAGATAATGGGTTTTACAGCAGGAGGGCTGTATAAAATGAGAGCGACTCTCCACTGACAATTCATGTTGCCTTCACAGAAGTGATGGGGAAATTTGTCACATTGGGATGGGTTAGAGACAGCATCAGTGATGGCAGGACTTGAGGGAAGCTGTGCCTGAGACCTGGAAGGACTCTGGGGTAAAGGATTGTGCAGTGTTCTGACACAAAAGGAATTGTGAGTGCTCTTAGAGCTGTCTTTGTTTGCACCATTTCAATTCAATGGCCTACCTCATTAAAAATACCCATGTTTAAATTGTCAGTTCTTTTCCTTCTGGTCTCCATTTGAGGCTACTACCTCTGACATAGCTACACCTTCTCAATAAGGCACGATTCACTGTTTTAAGAAAGCTCCAGAAAGGCAGTTCTGTCACCTAAAATGAGAACTGAAAACATAAGAGCAGCTTAAAGCAGTTATTTCTGACATTGATCACAGCTAATAAGATTTGGAGACACCAATTTCTGAGGTGTCTGAGAAGGTCTCTTCTCACAGTACAAAGTCATACTATACTTATTCTGTACTCTCGTGGCTAGATGAATGGATGTGATAAATGGATAGCTATTTTTACCTGGGGAGCTGTGAAACTGGTGGAATTTGTTTTGAGCCAAGTTAATGCATAATTCTGTTAATAAATTTACAGGAAGATAAAATTATAGTGTTGATCAAATTCACTTTTTGGGGTTTTTTTTTGGTTTTTTTTTTTTTGGTAGTTGCATACAACATAGTTTTTATTCTGTGTTTATCTAAGTAAAGAAGAAATGACTAACAGAAAATTTATCCGTGAATTTTTTTTGTGCTTTGGATTAGATGTTACTTCCCTACAATAATACAGTGCAAACTAACAACTCTCTCTCTTATTTTATAGTTTGGGAACACATGCTACTGCAATTCAGTTCTTCAGGCACTTTATTTTTGCCGTCCATTTCGAGACAAAGTCTTAGCATACAAGAGTCAGCCAAGAAAAAAAGAGAATCTCCTTACATGCTTAGCTGACCTCTTCCACAGTATAGCCACCCAGAAGAAAAAGGTTGGAGTTATACCTCCCAAGAAATTTATAACAAGATTACGAAAAGAAAATGGTAACTTCTTTTTTTTCTTGTGTAATATAGCAAGTATGACTTAGTTCTGAAGCTGAAGTAGTGGCATATCTACATATTATGGATGAAAAATGTTCCTTGTTCTGTAGCGTAGAGAAGAGGTAACCCTGGAGTAAGAGTGTAACCTTGGAGCTGCCCAGAAAGAATCATCATTTCTCTTTGTGTATAACTGAGTCATTTGTCAGTGTTTGCTTCTGAAATTGCATGCTAGTTTTGTCTAAAAACTGTACTGTCATAATCAGAATTCACTCTGAAGCTTTTATTTTGTTCTTAAAAGGTTATTATGCTTTGAATGTAGTGATCTGTCTGCCAAATTGACTGTATGGAATGCACATACAGATGTCCTTGCCATTATCTGTCTTAAAATCCTATACATGTTTAAGTTCTTAGGGTTTTTTTGCATTACTTAGCTTGATCTACTTTTAAAATAATGAATGCATTTTAAAATCAGTAACTGTTTTTATCTAACTTTTTAATGTAATAAATATCTTAGAATGTGGGATATTTCCAGAGATTTTTAACGATTTATGTTTCTTATCCAACAAAAAGATTTTTATCAGACCTGTGCACAATAGGAAACTCATTCAGTTCTTCAGTGAGTGTACTTGGATGTCTTTGTTTTTTGATGCATTTGTAGAAATAATTGATTATTCTTTCACTATTTAATCAATGAATGTTAACTAACTACAACAAATGGAGAGAATGGTTCAAATGGAAAGAAGAAAGTAGATCACAGGAACCGTTACTTTTTCTTTTAGTAAAGTTGTTTGTAACGTTCAGCTATTTAATGACACTAAAATTCTAAGCAGGAGAAGGCAATTGGAAAATGTTCTATAGAGAGATCAGATGTGAAAGTTCACCTCTTGTTGGCTTTTCTTGTCTCTTGATGATGGTGATACTCTCACCTTTTCTGGGTTATTTTGTTTTTGAGCAGTGATAACGTGGACATCATATATGCTATTATTTGCTTATTGTAAAAGTATACTGTTTTGAACTTTAGAGAAGAGTTAATTGAAGAAAGTATCAGATAGGTATGCAGTGCCAGCCTAAATTCTGTTCCAGTCAGTATCTAGCTGTACCAGGGCAATCTGACTGAATAATCTTCATAATCTTTATGTATTCCACATTACAATGCTGCTATTCAGTCTTTGTTTCCTAAGCCTGAATCCAACATACATCTTGAAGCCTAACTGGCTGGGAAGCAGCTACTGGCTTGAAGTCAGACAAAGGTGTACTGTCATGTTTGCTTAAATTTCTTCTAATCATAAAATGAACAATGTGTTGTACTTGTTAATTTACCGACTGAGCAGATATCCCTAAGAGATCTGTGATGTGGCATGGTGAAGAATCTCTGGAGTGTTTAACCTCGAGAGACTTGCAGCCTTGATGTACTTGATTAAATAAAGATTTTGTTGTTGGTTAGATTCAGGGTTGAACTTTTCCTTCTCAAAAATAGTGTTGTAGGTGTTCATTAAATGAGCTACTTGATTCATATGCTTGTCTGCTTCATTGCAGCTTTCCAGATGATACAGATCAGCATCACCTTCTCTCTAATTTGCTAGTTTTCAGGTTTTTATTCATTTCAATTTGAAGTTTACTTCTGGAAGCAATCAAGAGAATGATGGCAAAGCTATGATGTAGTCCCGGTGTGCACTTCTAAACTTAAACTTCACTGAGAATTTATGTTCATCTTTCCAGTTCTGGAAACTATAAACTATCCCTCTGGTGAAGGCCCGTCTCTTAGTATATTCTTGCACTAAAAGGAAGTTGGAAGTTATAGTTTTTGGCAATTGGAGCAATTGCTAAAATGACATTGTGATATTAGCCCATTGTATATAATGCTTTTCAAATTGGCAGATAAATCTTGTTAAGAATCCCTGGTCAGGAAGGGAAAAGTAACTGTTAACTAAAGGCACTGAACTTGATTTATTTTTTCTTAGTCCTGTAAATAAGGATTTATTGAAGCAGATGACATCTCAATTTATTGAAGTCTATTGAAATATCACCTTATGTTTTCAGGGTGATACCAGCATGAACATAAACAAGAGAACAGACTTGTAAGAAGGAGAGTTTAACTTCAATCTGTAGCATTACTACACATTGCAAGTATGTGCCAGTGACACTATTTGCTGTCAACTGAGTGAACCCTATGGCAATTATGCTTAGAAATGCCAACAAACCACTGTCTGTGCATACTTCTATTATACACCAATTTCCAAAAGCAGGTTTTCAGAACTTCAAAGACTAATCTGTTTATAACATGAAGACCTAAATTGAGGTCTGTTCTTGCCTTGGCTAGATATTTAGGCTAGTTTGACATGGCTCCTACAAGTACTGCCTTACCCAACGAGATTGGAGGAAAGTAATAGTTACTTATATCAGTGTCTTTAAGTTCATCTTACTTGTATTTCTGGTTCTGATGGCAATGCACTTTTGACAGCGCAATAATGAACTTAATACCCTAGAAGTGAAAATAAGCAAAGGAATGCTTTGAACATTTGTTGTTTGTGGTAATCATGTGATAGAACATATAAACCACTGAAATATTTCCTGTTCAGAGTTCATTTGTGAAAATATCAATGTCTAATGCAATTTGAAGTGCCCTTTATCATCCAAGGCAATGGTTTAGGCTTGTCAGAAGTAGAATACCCCTGTTTGGGGATCCAAGTCCTTATGGACAGGCTTCTGGAGTATGGTTCAAGGCAAGCTATACAATTTCAGGCAGCACTGTATGTACACCAGTGTTTCAGTTGCACAATAATGGCCAAGTTTTCTTGCAGAATAGCCCACTTCTCTGGTAATTCTCCTCAGCTATTTACATGAATGTAAACTTAGTCTTTCTCCACCCCCCCAGCATTGTTGGCTGAATAAATGAAGTCCTAATTTTGATGATGTTTTGTCACAAGTGATTCAAACCTGAAAAAAAGACTTTGAAATTTTCATTTAAAAAAAACCAAACTTGTTTATAGTATAGCACTAATTCATTTTAAAAATATCCTGTTTCTTTCTTTTTTTTTAATCTTATAGAGCTTTTTGATAACTACATGCAGCAGGATGCACATGAGTTCTTAAACTACCTATTAAATACAATTGCGGATATCTTACAAGAGGAGAGAAAACAAGAGAAGCAAAATGGTCGCTTACCCAATGGCAATATTGAAAATGAAAATAACAGCCCACCAGACCCAACATGGGTTCATGAAATCTTTCAGGGAACGTTAACAAATGAAACCAGATGTCTTACATGTGAAACTGTAAGTCCTTATTTACTTCATAAAGCAAATTCTTCATGTTACAGAACTTTGTTTCATTATTCATTCATCGCAATGGACTAATGGGCTAGATTTGTTTGTTTCCTCAGAAGTCTTATATTTGTATGAATGTTTTTGTTTTTAATTTGTAACTGAGAAACTTCCAGCAGCAGATGCATGCATTTGTTAATAATAATAATAATAATAATAGACTCACAGAATCACAAAGGTTGGAAAAGACCTAAAAGATCATCCAATACAACCTTTCACCTATTACCAATAGCTCCCACTAAACCATGTCCCTCAACACACTATCCAATCACTCCTTGAACACTTCCAGGGTCAATGACTCCACCACCTCCCTGGGCAGTCCATTCCAGTGCCTTACCACCCTTTCTGAGAAATCATATTTCCTAATGTCCAGCCTGAATCTCCCCTGCCGCAGCTTGAAGCCATTCTCTCTGGTCCTATCACTGATGACATGAGAGAAGACGCCGACCCCCAGCTCACTACAACCTCCCTTCAGGAAGTTATAGACAGCAATAAGGTCTCTCCTGAGCCTCCTCTTCTCCAGGCTGAACATTCCCAGCTCCTTCAGCCTCTCCTCATATGATCTGTGCTCCAGACCCCTCACCAGCTTTGTTGCCCTAATAGTAAGGTATTGGTCAATATTAGGAAGATGCCCGGTTAAATTTTGTTTGTGTAGTCATAATCAACTTCAAAGTTTAGATTAGAGAAATCTAAGTTGATATATTTGTAGGAGGAGTGAAGCCTGCTACACAGGGTTGGGGAGTTTTTCTCCAAAGTGATGTCATAAAGACTTAATGTCGTATTTAGTCCTACATTTCAGAAATAAATATTCCAAATCAGTTTCCATAGACTTCTAGTTTTAAAGTTTAAATCCATTGAAATGGTTTTAAGTGAGCTGTGCTAAAAGTTTCGTTGAGAGTAGTTCTACAGTGAAAGGAATAAGCTATTTTGGAGAAAAACTTATAATTGAATTTTACCTGCTTCAGAAAAAGCAGCACAATATGAAAATTACAGTAATTCTCTCATGGTGTGTGCCTTAGATATTGTAAAAAGCTGAACTACTGTATTTTTTGTGTGACTCTCTATACTTATTTTCCTTAATTACATAATGCACATATTTCAACGCGACATTGGAAAGGAGGAATTAGTCAGATGAAAACTATATATTTCACATGTATTTTTTCTGTCTTCTAGAAATATCTCTTTGATGTGGAAAAAAATCAACAACAAAAAAAGCTTTCTAATGTGATAAGTAATGCAACTGCAGACTTCAATAGATCCTGATATTTTGAGTAATTTAAGTGCTGATTTCTGCCCACCACCTTTATTTCTGCTTTCTCTTCCCTAGTTATTACTTCATGGCAACCACAAATTACTCTTCTTTACTTTGTGTACTGATTTTTTTCTTTTTAGTTATCATAAAATATGTCCTTGTTTTAGTTTCTTACTAGAACCGCTGTCATTACCATTCCTCCCTGTGACATCATGAAGTTTTTCCTGTCAGGATTTTGATCTACATGCTGTCTTAACACAGTCTAAAAATGCTGAAGCATTCTTTGCCAGCATTATTTTGTTCATTACTGGACCCATCATGATTTTCAGCCTTTCTAATATTGCTTAGTTCTGTTTTCCTGTTATCTGCTGCTGAATGGGATATGCCACAGCTGCTCAAAGCTGGTTAGTTGAATTTTAAAGAGTGTCACAGGCATAATTTTTCTAAGACACATTGTTTATTGGTATGCTAGGACTTCTGTATTCCTGCCCCTAATGATCTGGAAACTGTTTAATTAGCCATCTATCTACTAAGCATATCAGCTTCTGTCTGATTAAAGCACAGTGACCTGAAAATAGGCACTTAGAAACACATTTAGACGTAGTAAGTATGTAATGCTACTGTGAATAGTCTCTTATTTTCAAATACAGTGAACATATAAGATTGCTTTCATGCTTATTGAAGGTGTTGACATTTTGATTTAGAAGTGTAACTTAAAATGCTAGGCAGCACATTATATAGCAAGAAATGAATTAGTGCATCTTAATGATAAGACAATAACCTTAGTTGTTTGCTGTTTTTTTTTAATTTAAATGTGGAATTTAATGCACATTCAGATGTATTTTGTTTTTCCATTTTACCTCCAAATAGAAATGAACATCTTCTAACAGTTCAAAACAGTGCAATCTTTCTAAAAACATAGCAAGATTTCATTGTAATTTTGGTTGTCCTGATTAATAGAAAAGAGCTTCTTTCCAGGGTGCATGGACTCATTAGCCCTTTTATTTAACTGGCTATTCTAGAGATTTATCCTCAGTTTAAATATGGAATGTACTGGAATACAAAAAAAACCCCATATATATGATTCTTAAAAAAGATGTGTCTTGGGTCAAGCTACACTATAAACAAGTTAGAAATCTGATTGTAAATTGTCTTTATGTTCTCATGGTGTGATATCCTGTTATGATTCCTTCACCTTCCGTGGTAAAGATATGAATTATGACTGAGTGAATCGCGTAGCGATTTCTGAACTATCAATATCGATGGAAAAATGCACTTGCTAAACCATATAATGGCTTTACATGATCTGAAATGCACAACAGACGGTTGTTGTGCAGACTTACATTTTCTCCTGCCTTTGCCAGTGGGATAAGGAAGAGAACTGGGGGACGTGGGAGTGGGGGCAAGTAGAATCAATGGGCTGAATTAAAAACTATTTACTGAAACAGAAAAGAGAGGAAATAACTCCATAAGTCTTTTTGTTTCACCAGTGATGTTAGTTCTCAGAAGAAGTCGTCTTGACCAGCTGCGTTTTTGTTCTTTGTGTATGCTGCCCTTAGCAAATGTGCCTTTCGTCTCTTGAGAGAGAGAACAACTTTTCTATACTGGAACTGGGCATCTTCTCTGAAAACATTCACCTTTGTATGTAGGAGTCATAAAAGGCAGTAGACATTCTCACCAACAACACTGAGCATCTCTAGATACAGATGGGAACACTACCAGATGCTAAGGGGGACATGGTAGCTATTTTGGAAATGTTTTAATAACATTGCTGATTGTCAGGACCACTATGGATTTCATCCATCACCGTTTTTCAGGATTTGTGATGAAATTTCTTCTTTGATTACATTTATCTCTTCTTCGGTTACATTTACATTTAGTTCGGGATAGAAGAGGCTGAGGCGAGACTTTATTGCTCTCTTCCAGTACCTGAAAGGTACTCACTGTGAGAGTGGGGTTGGTCTCTTCTCACTGGTGACATGTGAAAGAATGAGGGGAAATGGCCTCAAGTTGCACCAGGGCAAGTTTAGGTTGGACATCAGAGAAAACTTCTTTGCAGAAAGGGCTGTTAAGCACTGGAATAGGCTGCCCAGGAGGCGGTTGAGTCACCATCCTTGGATGTGTTTAAAAACCATTTGGATGTGGTGCTCAGGGACATGATTTAGCAGAGGGCTGTTAGTCACCTGAACATGAGCCAACAGTATGCCAGGTAGCCAAGAAGACCAGTGGCATACTGGCCTGCATTAGAAATGGTGTGGCCAGAAGGAGCAGGGAGGTAATCATCCCCCTGTACTCGGCACTGGTGAGGCTGCACCTTGAGTATTGAGTTCAGTTTTGGGCCCTTCACTACAAGAAAGACATTGAGGTCCTGGAACGTGTCCAGAGAAGGGCAGCAAAACTGGTGAGGGGTCTGGAGCACAAGTCTTATGAGGAGCGGCTGAAGGAGCTGAGATTGTTTAGTCTGGAGAAGAGGAAGCTCAGGGGAGTCCTCATTGCACTCTACAACTTCCTGAAGGGATGTTGTGATGAGGAGGGCTTTGGCCTCTTCTCCCAGGCAACAAACAGGACCTGAGGAAGTAGTCACAAGGTGTACCAGAGGAGGTTTAGATTAGACATGAGGAAAACCTTTTAATCTCAGAGAGTGGTCAGGCACTGGAATGGCTGCCCAGGGAGGTGGTGGAGTCGCCATCCCTGGAGTGTTCAAGAGGCATCTGGATGAGGAGCAACAATATATGGTTTAATGGTTTCTTATAGCTACGGTAATGGGAGGACGGTTGGACTGGATGATCTTGTAGGTCCTTTCCAACCTTGTGATTGTATGATTCTGTGATTATAGTTAGGGTTGTATGATTAGGTTGTGGTTTGACATGATGATCTTTAAGGTCTTTTCCAACATGAGCAATTAAATGATTCTATGATTCTACCTCTTTGGGCATATATACGTTCCTCTCTTCCTCTTTCTGAACAAAATTAGAAACAGAGATCTAGTGAGTGTCTGACATGCTGAGACATTTCACTTGTAACAATTTTTGAAAAGCTGTTATAAAGTAGAAGATATATTCTCTCAGGAGAGAATCGTGCTGTAAAATAGTCGAAAAAGCTGTTCAGGTTTAAACCTGTTAATCTGCTCATCTTTTTTTTCTTTCTTCCTGCAGATAAGCAGCAAAGATGAAGACTTCTTAGATCTTTCCGTTGATGTAGAACAAAATACTTCAATTACTCATTGCTTAAGGTAGATGCAAAAATCTGAACTATATTTTGTCTGCCTTGTTTTGATCTTGAAAGAAGGAAGAGAAACTGAAAGCTCATGGGCATTCAATTTAGCAAATTTTAGTTTATGTAAACTTAATAAAATGATGGGGTTTTTTGCATGCATTTATACATATATTTCAGGTAAGAGGCTAGGATCTCTCTAGTCTTTTTTTTCTTTTTCTTTCAGGGGTTTCAGCAATACAGAAACTCTTTGCAGTGAATACAAATATTACTGTGAAGAATGTCGCAGTAAGCAAGAAGCACATAAAAGGTAGGTTAGGCTCCCCTTATGGGACACTGTATTACATTTCTCTTCCTCTGAGTAATTAAATAACTTTTTGCTGCAAGAGACGGTTTGATAATTCTGACTGAATTGGCAAAAAGTCTTTTGCTTGTAACATTACTTTTTAAGTGAGTTTTTAATTAGCTGTGGTAAACATCTGCATGGCAGCGCTCATAGAAAGCATTAGAAGCTCCATAGAAACCTGGAGTTTATTTTGTGTAAATAATTTTTTGTCTGTCTAATATTTAATTAAGTCTTGTTTACACCTTTAAAAATAAACTCTTGTTTTTGTGTACTGGGCTGTATTATTATTATTTTTTAACCTGAGAAAGTATTTGTTTATGTATAGATGAGTTGAAGGGATGGGAACATGGAGATGGGGACATGCTGTACTGGTTATACCACTAGTCTTGTTAGTGAGTTTACCAGAGATTCAACACGTGGCTTTTGGCATGTCTCATCTGTAAAGTATGCATTCATACGTTGCCTAAGCTTACTAATTGATGTGTACAAGGGGGTTGCAAAGTAAGGTCTGTCTGCCTGTTGTTTTCTGTTGTCTTAGCTCTTTTTCTGTGTGGGAGGTAATACGATCCCTAACCATTGATAAGTTGTGTTGACATAAACCTGTACCTACCTGTATGTAGGTATGGACATACTGGCAAAACACAGCCTTTTCTTGTTTTCAAAGTGACTGGTTTCACTGCAGTCATGGTTTTCTTCCATCTCTATAGCATAACGTTTATCCATGATATTGTCTTCTCATCTACTAAAGGTGACTTTCTTTGCTGTTGAAAGAGCTCCTATTACCAAACAGATCTTTTATTAAAAGAGGACTTTAATTTTGCAGAAAGAATCAGAGCAGAAATTACATCCATATCTCTGTAATAAAAAGTAACTCTGCTTCTGTCATCTGTCAGCCCTTCTCCAGCATTTTTCATTTCCTAGTTTCCTTGCAGACAAAGGAGAAAAATTGAGTCTAGCAGGGTTTCCACAGCTACTATCAAGTCTACATTTAATGAAAAAAAGGGAAGGAAGGATTTTGTCCACAGACCCTTATCTATTGGAAAAGGATTTTGCCATACAAACATATTTACCGACACTGCAAAAATACAGTCTTAGTAGACACATCTGAAGCCTCCATTGGGTTGTACTGTTGACACTTTGGAGCTGCTTTTGATGACTCCAGGCAGTCTGATAAAATTCTGTGCCTTAGATCAGTACCGCACAGAAGCAGAGAACTCTGGCTTGGTTGCTATTAATACGGGCAGGTTTATCTCCCAGAGAATTAAATTCTCTGTTGCCAGGTCAGCTGTGGTTGGCTGTTGTGAATTTGTAGGCACTGATGCAAAATCTCACTACCTCAAACTGGGGAAAGGGGCCAGCGAGCTGTCAATAAAACCAGGTTATTGCTTCCAGGCTTTGACTTCAATAAAATAACACTGCAACATTTGTACAAAATGACTGTGTTAGAGCTTAGCATTATCTTGTTTTGGCAGCATGAGGTGTGGGGAATAACAGTGTGCTGTCTGTATCCCTTGGCACTGTTAAATGAAGGGCTTGATATGAAGACTTGAAGTAATGTAAATGTGACAAAGTGGTATTGCCTTTTCTAAAACACTTGTTTGACTTGACTGGTTTAATGGGAAACTAAATTGTAACAGAATCTCTGGAACAACACTGTATACCATGTGTGTAGATTTGCTTTTGGAAGCTCGGGAGAGCTATAGGGAGGTATGCGTAAAAGCTGAATTCTCTGTGGTAGTTTAACAGTGGTAGTTACCTAAACACCACCGCACTGCGTTACTGTTCCCCCTCCTCAGGGCAGGAAGGGGGAAATATGTTGAAAAATTTCATGGGTAGAAAGGTAAGAACAGGGAGATCAGGCAAAAGACACTCAGCACAAGGAAGATCAATGTAATTTATTGCTTACTGCTAACAGATGAGAGCAGTGAGAAACTAAAACCAAACATTTTCCCCTATCCACCCTCTCCTACCTGGGGGAGGCCCCAAGGCAGCACAGGGCATGGAGCTGTGGTCAGTTCATAATGCCTGTCTGTGCTGCTTCTCTGTGGTCACCCCATGGATGTCATCCTTCCCAAACTGATCCCATATGGGCTTCCCACAGGCTCTAGTTCTCCAAGCACTGCCCTAATGCAACTCTGTACCACAGGGGCCCATCCTTCTGGAACTGCTCCAGCACAGGTCCCCCACAAGCGGCAGCTCCCCCAGCCCTCCTGCCCCACCATCAGGCTCCTTTCCATGGGCTGCAGCTCTGGCCCAGGGCTGCTCTGGAGGAGCTCTCTGTGGGCTATACCTACCTCAGATCACATTCTGTACTGTGGACTCCTCTATGGCTTCATATGGATACCTGCTCTGCACCTTTGAGCACCTTTTTTTAAAGACTTAAGTGTGCCAGTTCCCTGTTTGTTAGCATCAGCAGAATGGTTTGCCTCAATACTGGAAACACTGGTTTTTGTTTGCTTGTTTTTTTCAGGATGAAAGTAAAAAAGCTGCCTATGATTCTAGCTCTGCATTTGAAGAGATTTAAATATATGGATCAGCTGCATAGATACACAAAACTCTCTTATAGAGTGGTTTTTCCTTTAGAGCTGCGTTTATTTAACACCTCAGGAGACGCCACCAATCCTGACAGGATGTACGACCTTGTTGCTGTGGTAGTTCATTGTGGAAGGTAATAACAGTTTATTATATAGGAGATTTTTGTATAAAAGCTAAAGTATTTTTTTAATGAATAAATCCCCAAAAGAAATTTAACTCTAATAGCATTTAAAGATCTTTTAAAAGTTTCTTAGAAAAGAAAGCATTGTGAGGAGGTACTACTAATCCAGACAGAATACATGGCCTTGTTGCCACTGCAGTTTACTTTGGAAAGTAGTAGCAGTGTATTCATATGAGTATTTATATGAGCCTAACTATGTCAAAAGAAAAATGAAACGTATTCCATATCATATAAACTCTTAATAACGGTTTCTCCCTAATCCAGACCTACAAATTGCTTGGGTGTTTTTAGCAGGTTAAGGCAGTTTCAGAGCTACATTAAATACTTGTTCACTTTCAGTTGCGTGGTTCAGGTAAGTGCATCCTTTCCTTACCTGAACTCAGTTTAACTAGCAAGGTGCTCTTAGAGTTTTTTGTTCCTATTGCAGTTGCAGAGAATTTTCTTGTCTGTCATAAACTGAAGAGCAGTGCATTATAGTTGTTTCAGTTTTAATGGAAAACCCTTTCATTGCTGTAAGGATTTTTCAGTCTCCTAAATGATCAGTTTAACTCAGCTGGTTTTTTCTTTATTTTTTCCCTGACAGTCCAACAGATAAAGAGATACCATATAGAGTGGTTGAACTCTGTGTTTTACCTTATGAAGGCTGTAAAATGCTTTGGGATCTATTCAATCATTTTGAAGCATTAGAATAATTTATTTATTTCACCTTTATTTCCCTTCTCACATGCATGTGCTGCTTAGTCCTTACTTTTACATATAAAATGTAGGTATGTAAGGCATTGCTATGAAAACTATTTGATTTGGTGGAAAAAAGGTAAAGAAACATCCACACAAATTATTTGAGTCATTTTAATTAGTGTTAAATATTATTTTCTACAAGAAAAAAAAAAAGAACCAACACTTTAGTGACGTATATTTGTACATTGGTATGTGTTATGACTTGTATTCTTTTTTAATTGCATTTTACAGTGGCCCAAACAGAGGACATTATATTGCAATAGTGAAGAGTCATGATTTTTGGTTGCTTTTTGATGATGATATTGTTGAGGTAAGCTTTGTGTAACCCTTCTTTTTTTTCCTCATACTTACCAAAGCACTTGCACCCCTATTTGCTGTTTGATGACATAGAAGACTGTTATGCTAATGGCCATTCTAAAAGAGCAAGAACTGAGCTCAGAGCTGCACCTTGCAATTTGACTGTACAATAATTTGAATTGCTCTGCTTTTTGTACTTCTTAAAATAAGCTTCTTTATTGCCAACATCTTTTGTTTTCATTTGGCAAGCTATTCCTTTGGCCAGAGCATGTGGCAAATAGGTGAACTGCTTTTACTACCATGAGAGTAAACAATTTCTTGGCACAAGATATTTATTCATATTGTCTGATCTGTTGGGCTCGATCAGTCTGGTTGTGTGTTAGAAGGAGCGTCCTAGATGGTTTCAGAAGAAAAACCTGCAATGAGAGTCAAAGTAGACTGAAACCTGTTAGATTGAAATGTAAAATCTAATAGATAATCCTTGAAAAATCTTTTGCTTATGATATTGTTGCTAATGTTAGCCATGCTTCTAGGAATTCAAGAATTCCTAACAAGTTAATAAATAAATAAATAGCTTTAAACTAATAATAGAATCATAGAATGGCCTGGGATGAACAGGACCACAATGATACTCTATTTTCAACCCCCCTGCTATTTGCAGGGTCACCAGCCACCAGACCAGGCCGCCCAGAGCCACATCCAGCCTGGCCTTGAATGCCTCCAGGGATGGGGCATCCACAGCCTCCTTGGGAAACCTGTTCCAGTGCGTCAGCACCTTTGTGTGGAAAAACTTCCTCCTAAACCTCCCCTGTCTCAGTTTAAATCCAATCCCCCTTGTCCTATCACTATCCATTTCCTTCAACTGTCTTGACATTGTCAGCTTTATTTCATCTGTTGCCTTTTATTCTTTATTGAGGGAAAGAGCAGTCTGTGTTTTAGATCGTTACCATTTTTTTGCTTGTTCCATCATCTTCTGTTCTCCACCTCATGTTTGCTCAAGCAGCAACAGAAGTATGATTCTGCTGTCCGAGTCCTTTATTAAATTTAATTAAGCCTGTGCAATGAATAATTAATGTTCTTCCTTATGATATACAAAAACTGCGTAATTAAAAAAAAAGAAAAACAAGTGAGGCAGGTATTAAGACTTACAGTGCTAATTGGCCACGTTATGGATTGTTTTTCACATAGGAAATGCCAGACATGGAAATATTCAGGGTTGCTGGGGAAAGTTAAAAAGGATTGCTTCTATGTCTTATCAAGATGCACTGTAATTTGAAATAACTTGATAAGGTCAAAAGTTCACTTTCCTCCAGGGAAAAGAGAAGCTGCTGTGGTGGATCTCATGTAATTTCACAAAGACAAAGCACAGTCTTTCCAGTTCCAGGGCAGTAACACCTGGACATTTTTTGTGGGTATTTTTTCTTTTATTTTTATTTTTTTTCCCTTTGAGCCCTTCTAAAAAGGAAGGAAAGAATCTTTTCCCAGATCTTAAACATCATGCTGACTGTTATTCCCATGACAAGTTGTAATGCCTTGCTCATTCCTGAGAAAGATCCCCCTTCTTATAATGGAAATGAGATTAAATAAAGTTGGTCTAAATGACGGAAGATTTATCTTTCAGCCTTTTTGTTGTTTGTAGCCTAATTGCCCCTGGTGTAAAACGTGGTAAGGTAGCTTGCTTTGAGTTTGTTTCTTTTGTATGCAAAGATGATGATAACGAAAACCAGCATATACTCTTTTCACTTTCCAGTTGTTGTAAGTCTTTCCACTTTCCAGATGTTTTAAATCTTTCCACAAAAACTGAATGGAGAACTGAGGAAAAGTTAACCTTCATTCTCTGAATTCTGATTACTCTCATCTGCAGCTGTTGGCATTTAGGGTTAAAAATGATAACTTGTACATACATTCTAGATGCAGTATTGTTATCTCTGAAATTGTTCCGTGTGAAACTTGTGCATGCAATGCACCTCTGGTTGCATTCATAGGTTCACCTAACCGTTAAAAGAAAGTGAACGTGCATATATGTGTAAATGTATGTATCTGCTACCATCTGTGCAGCTGATGACAGATAGGAAACCAAAATTAAATGCGTTTTAAGAGTTATTTAGATTTCATAATATTATATAATATGTGGAAGTTGTTTGAAAATGGTTTCTAGAGTGGAACTTAATGTGGTGTATTTTATGCAAGATATTCTAACATTAAATGTTTGGGATTTTACATACAGAAAATTGATGCACAAGCTATTGAAGAATTCTACGGGTTGACGTCAGACATCTCAAAGAACTCTGAATCTGGTTACATCCTCTTCTATCAGTCTCGGGATTGAGGGGGAGCTGTAGTGGAGAGAGATTGTTACGCCTCTCGTCTTCTCTATCCTGGATTGGAGCAAGTGCTGAAAGACAGGAAGGTGGAAGCTCCAGGGGCAGTAGCACAGTTTGCACAAGATTAAGCAAAGAACTTGGGATTTTTAAAGCCTTTGTATCATTTTCTTTTTATTTGCTCAGGTATCATGCTGACTACGCATCTCCACTCCATCTCATAAGCAAAAAGAGATACCAGCCACTCTTGCAGGAGCTTTCTGTTAGGAAATACTGTCTCCATGGTCCTCATTCAAAGCCTGTTAAGGTCACTGGAGAACCTTTCATGGACTTCAGTGGAATTTGAATCAGGTTCTAGCAGCACTGCCAGATTGGTGCAGTAAGAGCATTAGGAATCTCTATTTTATACAGACTTCACACATAAGAGGTAAAGGACTCTTTGTAAACTTAATTTCCTGTACTTAGTTTTGAAAGAACGAGGCTGGAATGTTACCATGTAAGCAAAAAGATATATCTGGGCCCAATTGCCTTCTTGATGGTAGTAGTTTAACTGAAGATATAAACTAGTGTCAGGGAGGCAAGTATGTTTTGCTTCTCTGAAGAAGCTTACGTTATTTATAATGTATGATCGGGAACAATCAGTCAAGATTATGGCTTTTAGTCTCCGTATGGGGAAAGATTTGGTTTGTAATAGTATATTTTTATTTATAAATTATTGTTATTTAGGATCTTGTTACTTAGGATCTCCTTTATTCTAGCCAGTATTGGGGATTTTATATATTAATTTGAATTCAAACTAATCATGTTTAAATGTTAAAAGAAAAAAGAGAGAGAGAACTGATATAAAGTCTAAAAGCAATGCCTACAATGTCTTTAAAAATGAGTAACATAGAGAGAATTCCTTCTGGAGGAACTGGTATCTAAGTGAGGTACTTTAATTAAATTAGAATATTATCTTTCCATTAATGTGTGAAAAAAGTGATAAAATTAATACATAGAAGACTTTTAAGAATGCATATCAGAAGAAAAAGATGGTGCGGTGGTGCTATACCAGTCTTGATAGTTCTTTAATCGTCTGTCGGTGTCTTGTGCTCTAAGCAAATTGCAGCCATTTTCAGAAAATCATTCCTTCTCCTAAAAGCGGATCCACTTTTGTTACTTATGTTAGTCACGTGGGTGACTATCTCAAAAACCACTCAAGGTCTCAAGTACAAATTGTGTCTACGCAATAAAAAGGAATGGGCTTAGAATTTCATGAGACTGAAGAAATACTACATTCTTTTAAAAGTAGTATAAAGAAGAGGATGTTTCACCTCTAGGTGAAAAATTCTGAAACCAGCTGCTTATACTTCGCTTTAGGTTCATGAAGTAGCATTAAGAATTAAATCTTAACAAAACACCTGGCCTGAAATAAATGTGAACTACTGTGATTTGACATTCTTCCACTTAACAGTACTTTGTCTGACAGTAGCTGAATGTAACTTCTGGAAAGTCAGGGGATATTCATTCCGGATGATGGCAATCAAGTCTCGGATGTCCTTGTCTCCCCTCTTCAGCTGGTGATTTGTACCTTATTGTAGTTTTCTAAGGTTATTTTATTGATACTGTTGCAAACTCTAAAAAGAATGTCTCCTGTCTGCTGCTATAACTATTTACTTACCTGTATCTTTTAGCTCAGGAAATGACTTCACCTATTCACTCAGTTGAACTAATCTTTAACAGGGTCACTGAATAAATCGGGCTATTTAGCAACTGTCATACTGTAACAAACTCCTTTTGTAAAACACGAAGTTTCTAAAGTCCCAGTTAGGGTAGAATACTTTTATATAAAATCATTTATAGTGATGAAACTATCCAAGTACCAGCATTGTGAAGTAAAGCTTCAATATTGCCGGAGATGCAAAAAATACAATTGGATTTTTCTTAAGGAATTAAAATAATTTTAAAACCTTTTTTCAGCTTTCTGTGGGAAAAGGGCTAACGGGTGAGGCAGTTGATTAATGGTGCATGTTATAGGATGAAGTCCTTTGCATACTAAAGGTACAGTGTTGTAAAAGAACTAAAGAACTGTCGTGTTTCTTTTTTACTAACTGATAAATGTTTGGTCCTTTTCTTCTTTTTGTGGCGTAGCTCAAAGCTGAGCCTAGTTGCTAAATACTTTATACCCTAACAAAATTTGTGGTTTAGTCACTGGTTATACTTCTGCAACATATTTTTGTATGACACTGACTTTTATTTTGCATAAGGTTTTTGAGATAGTATTCCAAATTATATATTTCACTCGGCTTTTTTTTCTTTTCTTTTTTTCCAGCTGAAATAATTGTAATTTCTCAATTAAACTATTATCAGGAACTTCAACTTCTTTAGAAAAAGTAAAGAAGCAGGGAAGTGCAAAATATAACTGCTTGGTATGTAAAGCGGTATGGAATTATTTCTTGGCTATTATACAGTGGCGAGTGCGGGAAAGATGTCAGTTGTTGTACATGGTGGAAATGATTTGCTGTGTAACTATGTAAAATGTTAATTGGGACTACGGTCCTCTATTTTGTATATTGGAACAAAAACTTCTATTAAATAAAATATGTTCTCTAAAGGTAAGTACTGCACTCTTTGCAGAGCCCTCATGGCCAGTCTGCTGTCTTCTGTGCTTTTTAGTGTTTTCATACCTCAAGTATCTAGAGTGTCCTGTGTTAAGCTGGCAGCCCTGAGCTGTGGAAGGAATGTGTTTAAATGCAGTTCCATTTTCTATCTCAATTTGTTGTTACAAAAAATAGTTCTGTGGCAGCCATGTTTTTGGTGATGTACTTCTCTGGAATTGGTTTTTAAGTCGATTGTTGGGTTTCTGAGATTGAGAAGAGAGGGAGTGTTTTGAAATGCTGTTCTTCCTGATTTCCATTTCCTCTAAAAATCAGAACTTTATATATGCATCCAAGTTACCTAAGGGATCGCCACTCTGTGGGAGCTGAAGGAATGAAAGATCAGAGTATTTACGGAGCAAGCATAAGAGAGAAGTGACTGACCGAAGAACTGGAGCCCAAGGTCAGAAGTCTGAATGCCCCTGATGACAATATCCAGTGTGATTTGGTTTCAGGTCATTCTCCACTTGGAGCATACTCTACTGTTCGTAATGAATAGACGTACTATTTTCAAACAGATCGTACCCTGCTGTACTTGAAGTTGTGATGACTACATCCGTGTCCTTTCACTGTATGGAACAGGCACTTAATCATTCATGCACATACCTTAAACTTGAATTGTCAGAAGTTTGTCCCGTATCTGGTTTGCGTATCTTTAGGTGAAATGTTTCAGGTGTTAACACATAGGGATTTGATGCTGTTTCTTATCTGCTGTCATACCCTTAGTCATCTGCATGGACTGGCAGATAGAGCACAAGACCTACAGAAGGTCTGCATCCTTCTGAAGCAGCAGCTTAGTGCTGGACAGGACATCCTGACTTGCTCCCTGTGTTTCTGTCTCAGCATTTCCACATACAGTGTCACATGTGTGCTTGGTGCGTATCCATATAAAAGTTTATTTTACTTTATGCTTTTTTTTTGTGGTGATGTTTGTAAACCTGAAGGATGTGAGGCCGTTAGTTCCTTTCACTATTAAAATGAAAAGAACTTTAGCTTGTGTTACTTGGCCCAGTCTCTCAGCTGTAGGTCTGAGATGACCAGTAAAGGCATCTTATTGGAAGGAATTTTGTTATGTGAAATCTTCAGTTTTCATTTAACAAAAATTAATTAACTTTATTTCAAGGTAAGTAGATCCATATGCAACTTTTTTTCCTGGAAGTTTAAATAATCCAGATACAGATAATCCAGATGCAGTTTGTTTGCTTTCCTAGAGTGGTTTTACAGTCTAAATGGTTCAGTTTTTCCCCTCATGTTTACCTGGGTTGATCTTAAGACTATGCGTTTTAAATCAGTCTTTACTTTCCCTCTTGATAATACAATGTGAACACTTTATGGGCTCTAACTTGTGAGGCTTCAAAGCCCTCTAACTTCCCACAGAACGATGTGAGATGTATAATACATTAGTCTCTTTACATACAAGCCTCCAGATACTCAATTATTATTGAAATTAATATTCTCCATCATCTGTATTCAAGGGCTGTCCATTTTGCTGGAGCTTTGCTTCTGATTGATTATTACAAGTGAGCTATGCAGGTCAACTGCTGTGCAAACAAACAACGGCTTCGTCTTTTAAATACAGAGATCGCTGAAATCTGTTTCCAGTTTTAATAATGGAGTCTGGTGGGGCAGAAATAACTTTATTTGGTCTGTATTCAAAACATTGGCAAAGTGGTCTGCCTCTTTGTGAAGTAAGCTAAACCTCATCATCTTCTATAATGAGTTCCTTTTGGGGATCTTGTTTAAGTATGTGTTGGATATATAAGGAAGATTGCAGAAAACACCAGCATTAAAGGGAATTGAATAATATTTTCCAGTTTCTTCCCAGAAGCTCAAATGAATGATATTCTTCTTTCCCTCTAACCACTTGTGATTGGCTCAGCATAGGAGATTTTAAGGACTCAGATAAGCGCAGAGATCCTGTCTGCCAGCTCTTTGTATAGAACTCCTGCTGGCAGCATTAGGGAGCTTTAATTACAGAAGGATCATGTATTTGATCTGCATTCCACAGGTTATGTGAACCAGGAGAGGATGCCTAGCATGGATCTTGCAGAGAACATGGAGAGGATCTTTACAATTACTTGTAAAAATAATACATTAAAAAAAGAATAAAATCCTAAAAGGTAAAATACTCCATTTAATATGGATTTCTAGTGTTTTGGAGGATTTAGGGTGTATTCAAAACACACTGCCTTACTCTAGGCTTTTTGTTCCTTATTAAAGAATCACGCCTTTTTGTGCATATTTAATTTGTTCTTTAGGTCTGCTGAGTTGATGAACTGTATTTCAAAGTATTTCTTGCATTGAAAAGAGCTGGAGCTGTTTTGTCTATGCCTTTCTGGTGAAAGTTCTCTTCAAAAGCAAAACATATTTGAAGTCATGGGATTGAATAAATGCCACAATTTTGATGTACCCTTTTCATTGTGTTTGTAAAGAGATCCTGGAAGCCATTCTGTATTTCTCCATAGCATTGTCATCAAACCTGAAACTTGTTTAGAAAATGAAATGTTTGTTGAAAATGCCTTTGGGTTATTTTAGAGATTGCTTGAGTTCAGCGTGGCAGTATTACAATATTATCAGAATAAGCAACAGAGCTGTTAGGAGCTAGATAGCAAGGGGAGAGAATACACGGGGATTATCAAACACAGTGCTAATAGGACCCAGATTTTATTACGATACATTTCCTTAGAATCATAGAATGGTTTGGGTTAGAAGGGACCTTTAAGATCATCGAATTCCAGCCCCCTACTGTAGGCAGGGACACCTCCCCTAGACCAGGTTGCTTAAAGCCCAACCCAGCCTGGCCTTGAATGCCTCTAGGGAGAGGGCATTCCCAACCTGTTCCCCTGTTTCACCACCCTCACAGTGAAGAACTGCTTCCCTCATATCTAATCTAAATCTGCCCTCTTCCAGTTTAAAGCCATTTCCCTTTGTCCTGCTGCTACCTGCCCTTATAAAAAGTCCTTCCCCAGCTTTCCTGCAGGTCCCCCTATGTATGCTGGAAGGCCTTTATAAGGTCAGAGTGGTCCTCCTCAGCTCTCTCAGCCTGTCCCCATAGGGGAGGTGCTTCAGCCCTCTGATCATCTTTCTGGCCCTCCTTTGGACCCACTCCAACAGCTCCATGTCCTTGTGCTGGGAGCTCCAGAGCTGGACACAGCACTGCAGGTGGGGTCTCCTAAGAGCAGAACAGAGGGGCCAAATCACCTCTCCCAACCTGCTGGTCACGCTTCTCTTGTTGCCACCCAGGACATAGTCTTCTGGGCAGCAAGTGCACATTGCTGGCTCATGTTGAATCTTTGACCAGCTGACACCCCCAAATCCTTCTCCTTAGGGCAGTTCTCAAGCCATTCTTTGCCCAACCTGTATTTATGCTTGGAATTGCCCTGTTTCTGGAGCAGGACCTTGCACTTGGCCCCACTGAACTTCGTGAGGTTGGCATGGGCCCACCTCTCAGTCCCATTAGGTCTCCCTCGGTAGCATCCATTCTCTGGTGCATCAACTGCTGTGTCACTCAGCTTGGTGTCATCTGCAAACTTGCTGAGTGTGCACTCCATCCCACTACAAAGATGTTAAATAAGACTGGTTCCATGGTACTCACAGAGCAAGAACCTTCAGTGAGTATCAGGAGGAAACGTGTTCGACAAGATATACTTGCCATATATATGCAGAGCTTTGTGACTGACCTCTGTGTCTTTCCATTTCCTTTTTTAGGAAGCAGGAAGGCTGTATGGAAGCAGTGATATCACAGCTGTGATAGTTACTCACTTTTCTGTTTTAACTTTCTGGTAAGTTTTTCTGCATTGCAAATCAGGGGGAGGGATGCCAGTAGAAGACCATGAGCTATTTTCCACACATACATATCCAAACACTAATTAGCCTTTTTTTTCCTTCTATTATATTACATGCAGAAAATACATAATTCACCAGCGAGGAAGTGAGACAAAAGCCACTGTTTCAAAGCTGTTTTTCTTTTCCTTTCTGCATTATGGGGTTTTGTGCAAGTATATATTTGGAGAAAAAAGGATAGAGAAGAGCTTTGGCATTTAAAAAGAATACACATGATAATTGTTGTGCTTCGGTGAGTAATAGTAATTGTTAAAGAACATAAAGCAGCAGAACACTGGCTTAATTTGGTAACTTTTAAGGGTAAAGCTAAGAAGAATGTTGTTAAGCTTTTTGATAAGTATTACAGACTCGAGAATCTGGTGGTGTGAGAGGGAGAAGAAAGCTGACTGTGCAGGCTGATAGAAGGATGTTTGTAGTGTACGAACTGTCAGTCTGCACTACAGGACTGCAGGTCTAAACACTGGCATCTTCTATTGTTTGTGCTATGATGCATCCAAATACACCAGCAGCCACAGCTGTTCATTCAATTGATAACTTTCCTAAAAAAACATATCTATGAGAGTAGTTATTTGTCTTTAACTACACAAACATCAGTTTCAGTGTAGGAAACGTGAAAACACAGCTGCCGTGTGTCTCCAAAAATGAGAAATTCTGGCTTTCCAGGCCTGCTTAATGTTACAGAATCATAGAATGATCTGGGCTGGAAGAGACCTTACAGCACATCCAGTCCCAAGCCTTTGCCATGGGCTGGCTGCCACCTCCCAGCTCAGGCAGTGCCAGGCCCTATCCAACCTGGCCCTGAATGCTTTGTGGGATGGGACATATGCAGCTTCTCTGGGCAGCCTGTGCCATGGCCTCGCCATCTTCAGAGTAAATAATTTCTTCCTTACTTCTAATTTAATTCTACCCTCCTTTAGTTTAAAGCCTTTATTCTTTTCATTGCTTTGACCTCCTCTGGACCTGGTTCAGCTGGTCTTGTCCTTGTGCTGGGAGCCCCAGAGCTGAAGGCAGTTTTCCAGGTGAGGCCTCACCAGCACAGAGCAAAGGGAAGGATCACTCCCTCACCCTTCTGTCCAGTGATCTGAATACCAGCCCCTGCGGAACACAGCACAGCATCAGTCTCCATCTGAGCACTGAGCATTTGACTACTACTGTTGAGTGAGGACTCTTGCCTGTGGTCTAACATAGCAATGACTGTTGAATTTGACACTGCCCAGAATAGGAAGTACTTTCATTATCTAAAAGTGGTGCTATGGAAGAGAAGGGGACAGACTCTTCAGCAAGGTCTGTGGTGATAGAACAAGGGGAAATGGTTTCATGCCCAAAGAGGGGAGGTTTAGGTTGGATATAAGGAAAAAGTACTTTACAGTGAGGGTGGTAAGGCACTGGCACAGGTTACCTGGAGATGTGGTTGATGTCCCATCTCTGGCAGCTTTCAAGGCAAGGCTATAAAGCCCTGGGCAACCTGATGGAGCTGTGGTGTCCCTGCTCATTGCAGGGGAGTTGGACAAAATGACCTGTAAAGATCCTTTCCAACTCCAAGGATTCTGGGATTCTCTTTTATGATTCTGTGACTTTCTGATGTTTCATGGCTAGTTATGCACGTGCTAAGAGAAATGGTGTATTTTCTTATTGTCTCTCTCAAGAGCTTGCAAAGATTGTAGTGTTAACATGCAGAAAGACTGGAAAAATCCAATTAATCATTAAATTTTCTGAAGAACTTCTGATCGACTGCTAATTTTGGTGAATAAAGTTCTAGATCTGCTTGTATCAGTGCTAGTTTCCCCCTGCTGCTGTTACTTCTTTAATTATGGGAGGGGAGATGTTTGACTGGAAGTCAACGTTCACATTAACATTCTGTGCGTTTGGTGGATCAGTCTGTTGCGGAGGTTTAGATAATTATATGGAAATCACTGATTCTTGTTAATGGCCAACTTGAGGGTTATATTCCACACGTTTGTCAGTTCCTGAATGTTTCTCCTAATGCATGAGGGGGGATTAGAAAACATTTTGACATATTTGTGCAAATGAAAGTTGAATGTAGATGTGCAAATGCTTCAACTCTGCAGTGTCTAAACGCAGACGTTCTCTAATTGTGCCTTTTATACTGGCACACAGTGTGCATTTAAAGACAAAGCCTTTGGGAACCCAAGTATCTGAGGCTGATCGTCTCACCGTGAATTAACATTCTGAATATTTTTTCAGTGTTTACAATAAAAATACCTTGATGTGAAAAGTGTCCTCATAGGTCCCTCCAAAAGTAATGCCTCCTATTTGTTTCCATGGAAACTACAACAGATATGAAGAGCACAGTAACACTGTTTGATAGACCAAATTCCCAGCAACAAAACACTGTTTTTCAGCATAGTCACCTCAATAAGCTCTGGATTTTCACCAGCGATGGACAAAAGTCATCCTGGCTTGTATAAGGAGAGGTGTGGTGAACGGTACTAGGGAAGTCATCCTGCCCCTGTACTTGGCACTGGTGAGGCCTCTCCTCAAGTACTGTGTTCAGTTTTGGGCACCTCAGTACAGAAAAGACGTGGAGGTGCTGGAGCAGGTCCAAAGAAGGGCAAAAAGGCTTGTGAAGGGCTTGGAGAGTCTCACTGTGTGCCCTGGGGTACACTGGGGGGCACTGCTGTGCTCGTGTCTTCACGCACATGGGTGTGCAAAGGGATGTGTTTGCACACGTGTGAGTGTGCATGATCACGGGTGTGTGCATCAAGGTCTGTATGCCTGTGGCTGTGTGGTTTTGCACCCTTGCTTGCACGTGGCTGGGCTCTGGGTGAACTGACAGGCACTGGGGGCTCAGTAGGGCTCTGAGGAGCACTGGGTCACTCTCAAGGGCACTGGGGTGCCCTGGGGAGAACATGGGGGCATTTGGGGTCCTTAGGGGGCTCTGAGGAAGACTGGGGTCCAGAGCAAGGCTCTGAGGGGAGCTTGGATGCACTGGGGATCTCTAGGTGGCACCTGAAGGCTCTGAGGGGCATAGGGGGCATTAGAAAGTCCTGGGGATATCTGAAAAGCACTGGAGGCACTAGTGGGCTCTGAGGGTCCGTGCAGGGCTCTGAAGGTCACTAGAGAGCATTTAGGGGCTCTGGGGAGCTCTGAAGGGCACCAGGGAGCTTCGTAGGACACTGGTGGGCTCTGAGGCTGACTGGGGTGAACTGAGGGGCCCTTGTGAGCCCTGGGGGTCTCTGAGGAGCACTGGTGGGCCCCGAAGGGGTCTGAGTGTCACTGGCATGCACTGAGTGGGCTGGGGGGAATATGAAGACTTGGGAAAGCAGTAGGGAGTGCTCCAGTGCAGAGATCCATAGCAGCGGCTAGAGGTCACTGGCTGTGCGGCTTGTGTATGCCAGCATAGCGGCAGTTTTCTTGGGCATCAGTTCATTTGATTGGTCCAGTTGCCTTGGTTTCTCCCTTGGTGTCCATCTCACAGCTTGGCACTGATTCCTAGGATCCCCATATCAGAGGATTGCTTGTGTCATTGAGAAATGGGGCCCTCTGTGGGACAGAGGAAATGTTCAGGAGTCCCCGACCCCCCTGGATGAGTATTTCAATAGTCTAATCAAAGATGTACTCAGTACTTGAGAAAATGCAACCATCCAACATAATGACAAAAATCATTCCTTGATTACTTGATTAATAGCTGCACGTCGTGCAACATGGACAAACAAGAGTGATATACCATTAAATACCAGCCTATGGTCCTTATGGAGGACTTGCAAAACTATATTCGAGAATCAGGCATGAAGGAGGTAATCAGTGAGGAGGATTCAGCAGGAATGAGGGACACACAACAGCTACCTGCCTAACTTAACTTTTGAAATGCTGTACGACAACACTTAGTCAACTTGGAGAGAACAATGCATTCACGTTCAAGATAACAGCACAGTACACAGGGGCCTCATCCTGCAGCAAGTTCCACCACCAAAATGGTTGTATTTTGCAGACAAAAAAGGATATTTTGGGGAGAAAGCATCATACTGTACCAAAAATAGGCATTTTGAGAGAAAATGACCTCTCTTGGGAATGAAAAGCAGTATTTTGGGGAGAAAATGTCATTTTGGTGGGATAAAGACTGATAATCATGAGAGAAGATGTTTTATTTCTGTGATAAATAGTGATTTCAGTTTATGTCAAAATTTAATCAGTTTTCTTTCAGTTATCTCTATTTATTTATAGAGATACTGGAGACAAACCAGGGTATTTTGGGTAGAAAGCATCATATTGTGCTAAAAAGCGTGATTTTGTGGAGAAAACATCTTTTAGCGTTGAAAAGCAGTACGACTATTTCCCCACTAAATATCAATTTATGCTAAAATTTATATATTTTTTCCCTGAATATCAAGATTTATCCCAGAAATAAATAGTGAAATGCTAACCCTAAACCTAAACCAAAATCAAACCATAACCATAACCCTAACCTTCACCCTAAACATAACCCTAATCCTACCCTAACACTAAACATAACCCAAAACCTAACCGTAACCAAAACCTAACCCTAAACATAACCATAAATCTAACACTAACCCTACCCAAACCCTTACATAACCCTACCCTAACCCTAACACTAAACCTAAACCTAACCATAAACCTAACCCTAACCCTACCCTAACCCTTACCCTAGCCCTAACACTAACCGTAACCATACTCAAATCCAAAACCAAACACTAACCCTAATCCTTACTCTAACCTTAAACCTAACCCAAACCCTAACCCTAATGCTAACCCATACTCTATCCCTAAACCAACCAAAACCATAAAACTAACCCTAACCCTAATCTTTAACTAAACCTAACCCTAAACCAACCCTAAAGCAACCCTAAACCTAAACTTAAACCAACATACCCTAACCATAACCCTAACCCAAACCCTAACCATAACCCTAATCCTACCATAACACTAATGCTAACATTATCCTAACCCTAACCCTAACCCTATCCAAACCCTAACCTTAACCCTAAACGTAAACCTAACCCTAAACCTGCATCAGGTTTTGCGTAGTGAGTGTACGCATCTGTGTGGGATTTAGTATGGTATATAAGGACTGTGACGCAGCAATAAACTAAGAGAAGAATTCATAGCATCCATGTTTATGTCTCTCTCCACCGGATAGTTGAGGTCCTGGGATAAGACCAGTTAATTGGCAGTTATGCAACCCAACACTATTTACCCTAACTCTAAACATAACCCTAACCCTAACTCTAAACCAACACTAGCCTGGACCCTGACCCTTACCCTAAACCTAACACTAAACCTAACACTAAACCTAACACTAAACCTAACAATTACCTTTAGCTTATCGCTAGCCTAACCCGAACCCTAACACTAAGACTAACACTAACCCTAGCCCTAAGCATAACCCTAAAACCGTGGTCTAACACTAACCCTAACCCTTAAATCTAACCCTAACCCTAACCATAAATCCTAACCCTAACCCAAACCTTAACCCTAAAACTAACACTTACCCTAACACTAAACCCTAACCCTAACATTAAACCCTAAATCTAACCAAAACCCTAACCCTAACCCTTACCGTAATCCTAACCCTGACCCTATGCCCTAACCCTAACCCTAATCCTAAACCATAACCCTGACCCTAAACCCTAACCCTAACCCAAATCATAATCCTAAACCTAACCCTAAACCCTAACCAAAATCCAAACCCTTAACCCTAACCCTAAACCCTAACTGTAATCTTAAAACTAACACTAACCATAAATCTAACCCTAACCCTGAACCCTAACCCTACACAAACCCTAACCCTAACCCTAAAGCCTAACCCTAAACCATAACACAAACCCTAAGCCCTAACCCTAAACCTCTCAAGCTCTCTTGTTCGTACCCCTACCTCAGGAATCTCAGCCTTATGACATTCAGTACATCTTTGTTTTTTGTGTGTTTTGTTTTCATTCTGTTTTCTTACGTGCAGATCTTCAGGTCTGTGCTGAGGATGCCCTCTGTGCAGGGGCGGTGCAAAGCCTTTTCCACATGCCTCCCTCACCTGGCCATGGTCTCCCTCTTTATCAGCACTGGCTTCTTCAGCTGTCTGAAGCCCCAGTCCTTCTCCTCCCCAGCCACGGATGTGTCGGTGGCGGTTCTGTAGTTGGTGGTGCCTCCAGCAGTGAACACCCTCATCTACAGCGTGCGGAACCAGGCACTGAAGGATGCCATTTGGAAACTGTTAGTGAGGATGTTTTTTAGTTGTATGGGAACTGCTGAATCACGACCTGAACCTCTGATAAAACCCCTGAGGCAAGCAATAAGTCAGCCCTAGGAGTACAGGTGAAGGCAATCTCCTTTGCTACCAAAAGGGGTGGAGCCCGGCTCCACTTCTCCTAGATCCCATTTTTGAGCTGACTACCATTGGGAAAGGATCTCTTTTGGAGGTTGCTCTTTGTGGAGGCACCCAGGATAGGTGTAAGCACACAACATAGCCTAACTCTTCTGTACGTTCTTAATCGTGTACAGAAGACACTCTGGTTGGCAGCTGCTTATCAGGTAGGGTAAATCAGGCTGCTGCTCTTTCAAGTCAGTTCCCAAGACGGATAGAATTCTCAGCATGCGTAGGACACAATGTGCTTTAGAAATCAAGGTTTCATAAGAGCTGCTCACCATGTATCTCTGACACACCTTTCCAAGGTCAAAGCATAAACCTTCATGCTCAAAAGGGATCACCTGCAAGGCAAACATGCACTGGAGAGCACTCTGATATCTCTGTTCTGTAGAGATGAGCTGTTTGTGCACCCTGTGGGTTTGCACTGACCTTCTGCTCCCACTACCCCCTGAAACTTGGGATGCTGCTTTTAGGAAGAACAAGTTTAGTAGTTTTATTGTAGACACTAAGGCTTGGTGTCTCATAGCTGCTCTGAGCTCCTGGTTAAAGCATTCAGGAAGAGCAGTAGAACCAAAGTGCAGCACGGTTAGGAAGGACAATGGGGTTGTGTGGAAGAAAGGCCTTTCCCAGAAGCAAGCAGTGGGCTGTGATGGCTGTGATGACATCTCCTTTACAAACTCTTCCTGTGTGGGGAGAAGCACTGGGGTCTTCCTCATCTTGGGCTCTCCAGTATCCTCAGGGTCTCTCTGCTGGGGGTTCTCCCATGAGAAATGAGCTGCCAGCCCTGAGAGAAACTCTTCCTGCACCAGAGACACTTGAAGAGCCACCACATTACATGGACTCTGTTGGTGAAAGTACAGACAAAAGGTCAGCACACTGGGACAAACAGCCAGACACCAATATGGTTAAATATAGCTGTGCCCATTTTGAGGAGAAAAAGTCTTTTCTAATCTCCCACAAACACTTGTGTGCTGAAGCGGGCTCTTTCAAAAACACAGGTTTGGTTGCAGAAGGAATTCAGCTAATCTGGAGTTTGTTTTCTCCTGCCTGCTGTGTGGTACGCATTAGAAATTACACACCAGATCTCCCTGGCAAACCAGAATTGCTTTTGTTGATGTCCATTTCTCCATCTCTGCTCAGGTTTGGATGTGCTTAGACAGCGTCACTCGTATGGTAAGCTCTGCTCAGCCTGCTGTCATATGGGGAACTGTATTGCTAATGGGACTGTGTGAAAAACAAAACTCTTCAAAGAGGTGAATCTGTAACTTTTGGGTGATGTGTTTTACACTACAGACCCTTGAAAAACTGCTCTGGTGAATCAGAGGGGATTGTCAACAGCAGCATATGAGAGTAGACAAAGCTATTGCGTTGGCCACAGCTACGCAGGAGGGAGAACAACAGGTTCTGCTTGCTATGAGAAGACACAGCCCCTGCCTCCTCCTCAGTATCTGTGCAACAGGGTCTAAGGCTGCTCCCCACACCAGGTAAGATGCTCAGGTACTAACAAAGGAAAAGCTCTATGCGTTATTTCTGTCTGTCCCTAAAAGTTCCTCAACGTGAGTCCTGCAGCAGCATCACGGAAGGACCTGCCTTTCTTACTGAAGCCCACAGGGCTGCTCACGAGCCTCAAGTCAAACCCATGCTTAAGTAGCTGTTACATCAAGTCCCACCACAGCTGGGAACTGTGTCAGTGATGAAGTCACCCCCCTTCTCTGTATCTCAGCCTCACCAAGAAAACAGCAAATGATTAGTCATGTAGTGCATATTGATTTTGTAGTCTTCATTTTAAAAATTATGTTTCCCAGGATTGGATTGTTCTTTTTTTAATTATTATTACTGAAGCAAATTGTAACACACTGAATTGGAAGCTGGTTAACTCCTTCCTATCTCTGCTTTTATAGCTCATTTTCTCCGACGGAACAAAAGCCATAAAGGGAGAACTGTTTTCTCTAAACACAGGAAATAAAAGGCAGACTTCATAAGGACGTGTCATGCTCTGATCATTTGTGATTCCTTCCTTCTCACCACCTGCTGCAATTCCTTCCCTTATTTCCCAACTGGTTTACTCTAATCTTTACGTGATAATGTCTATTAGCAGAATCATACAGTAGATAACTGCTGATAACTAGGACATTTGTATAAAGGGTCACATAGAAAAAGTTTTCTACTCCTATGACCAGGAGGGAGATAACAGATTGGTTTGTCCTCCAGATCAGAGCGGGTCCAGATAATCTCACAACCTTGCTCCCTCTGCTCTACAGGTACACTCCTGCATTTCAGGGAGTACTGGGATAAAGTGCAATAGGAAGCTCCACTCTGCCTTCCATGCAGATAATTTCCAGAGATTCAGGGAAATGAAAGAACATCACTGGAACAAGAAGCATGGGGGGACAGCCTCTAAGACTTCCTTCTTGAGGAGCGACCAACCTTCCTGGACCCCTTTGCCTTTCCAGGACTGAATCCCAAGGGACCCTCCACTGGAAGCAGTGTCCTGAATACTTCAAAACCCGCCGTCCAGAAGCAGGGGGGTTGGACTCGATGATCTCTAGAGGTCCCTTCCAACCCCTACAATTCTGTGATTCTGTTATTCTATGGCACCATTTCTGCCAGCTGCTGGTAGAACACCTCACACATTTCTCCATTCTGGTTAGGCAGTCTGCAGTAGACCCCCACCAGGATGGCGGCTGTGTTGGTGGTGATGACATGAAAAGAGTACTGTGTGCAGTTCTGTTACACTGTGTCTGGGCAACGGGGCAGGAAAGGGTCTGGAAGAAGAGTCCGATGAGGAGCGGTGGAGTGAACTATGATTGTTCAGTTTGGAGAAGGCTCAGGGGAGGCCTCACTTCATGTAACTCTCTGAAAGGAGTCTGTAGCGAGGTAGGGGTCGGCCTCTTCTCCCATGGGACCATCGAGATGGGACCTGCTGCTTGAGTTGCAGCAGGGGAGGTCCCCGTAGGCTGTTAGGAAGAACATGAGTGCTGTAAGAGCGGTCGGGCACTGGCACAGCTGCCTGGGGAGCTGGGGGAGTCAGTGTCCAAGGAGGTGCTCCAGAAGGGTGGGGATGTGGCCCTGAGGGACATGGGCAGTGGGCAGCTGGGTGGTGCTCGGTGGGACTTGGTGATCTCTTTGCCAACCATAGAGATTCTGTGATTCTGTGATTCTGTGAGTCGAGTCGTTTATTGGAACGAGAGGTAATCAGCGGCCAAAAGCCCACAAGCAGAGCCTGGAGAACATCACGGCAACACATAAACACTCGACTGGGATACTGCTGGAGCCACAGGCCCCGTAGTGTTCAGGTGGGGCCAGGAGGGTGGATGTGCCGCCCAGTGCCTTCGGATGCACCAACACACCAGGTTCCAGCAGGGCTGCGTCCGGCACTGGGCCCCACAATGTGCGCTGGCTGCAAGAGCCACCGCCTCCTACTTGGGTGCCCTCAGCCTTGTGAGGTGTGATGGCGTCACAGAGGGTGTCACGGAACGGCCATTGTGACACGCGGGCTGTGGAGCAGAGCTGAGGCTGCGGAACTCAGGCCCAGCTCAGTGCGACTTGTGAGGTGAGCAGGGAGGAAGGGGCTGCCTGAGGCTGCCGAGGGAGGGAGGCCGGTTCCCCAGCGCTCGGGGGCCTGAGCTGCCAACTCAGCCTGGTCGCGCTTCTTTCTCCCATAGGTTGGCACGCAGAGGACGAAGCCCAGCAGTGATGGGACAGAGACTCTGCAAGTGGTTGCGGTCGACGCGCACGCCGTGTGCGGAGACACAGGAGAGAGAAAGATCTCTCGGCTCGGGAGAGTCAGGTGAGAGCCAAGTATCCCGGCATCCACGGCCTCCGGCCCTGCCCTTCAGCTGGCACAGCCGGCACAGAGCAACTCCTGGGACAGCCCCTGGGGTCACCTGGCCCTGCAAGGCACTCACTGCTGTTACTCTCTCCTCTCCAGCATGCGTGTTCTGTGGCCTAATGGATGAGGAGTCGGGCATCCTTGGCCGCAAAAAAAAGTTTGCTGGATTGTATGTCCATGAGTTTTGTGCGGTGAGTTCCCTCGTGGCTCCTGCCACCTGCCTCCAAACAGTGATTCCTTTCTTTCAGCCCTAACTAAACCATGCTCTTACCTCCTGTTCAGGCATTTACCAACGGTCTTTGTGGTCGTGTGCAAGGTAACAGCAGCACAATTTGTCTTTTAAAAGACCTGAAATGCACAGTGAGGGAGGCGGAGCAGACGGTGAGCACTGGATCGGAACAGGGAGCTTGGTGCCAGGAGAGCTTATCCTGGCCCCATGAAAGCAATCCCAGCCCCTCCTCCCAGCTCCAGGAGAAACTCCTGCTCTTGCAGACGAGCCCTGTTCACCAGGCAGCTCTGCAGAGTGCACCCAGCCCTGCCCGCATCCTGCGCCATGCCCAGAGGTGCGGGGCCTGCTGCTTAGGCCCTGAGCCTGCATCTGATGGGGGCTGCTCTGCTCTTTCCAGCTCTGCTTCGTCTGTGGCAATTCGAGGGCCAGCATCATCTGCACAGAGCAGGGATGTGAGCGGAGCTTCCATCTCCCCTGCGCCTATCAGGGTCAATGTGTCACCCAGTACTTTGGAGAGTTCAGGTAAGGGCCGCCAGGTGTGGCCTGTGGGCCTCCAACCCTGCAGTCAGCACCAGCCAAAGCAGCGAGGAACGCGCGCTGCGACACCTCCCAGCAGCCTGACAGAGCCAGAGCCGTGGCCTGGGGCTCCTTCCTGTTCCTCGGCCCTCCTCACAGCCCTTCTCACCTCTCCCATCCCTTCCATCTTCCCCCAGGACATTCTGCTGGGAGCACCGCCCGCAGCAGGCAGTGCAGGCAGCACCGGCACCAAACACGACCTGCGTCATCTGCATGGAGCCTGTAGATGACAGCAGGTCGTACAGAACCATGGTGTGCCCAGTCTGCCAGCACGCCTGGTTCCACCGGGCCTGCATTCAGGTAGGAGCCCTCCCCTGGCCCCGCAGGCACCGCAGGCGCTCAGCAGCACCAGGCCCGGCTCACACCCACACCGCTTGTGTTTCTGCTGCAGAGAATGGCCCTGTGCTCTGGGCGTCACGGCTTCCAGTGCCCCAACTGTAGAGACAAGCACACATTTCTTCGACAAATGCTGACTGTGGGGATCCGAATCCCACCCAGGTTGGTGTCTTTCAGCCAGCTCTTGAGATGTGAGGGCACAAGAGCTGTGTCTGCCCAAGGACTGCCCGGGAAGGCCTGGCCCTTGTAAGCCATTAACATAGGCCTCAGCGCCATTGGGAAGCTGGAACCAGGGATAAGGTGGATGGGGATGGATGGATTTCACGGGTTACTTTTAGTCCTGGGCCAGTGAGTGCTCATCACATTCCCTCCCTTCTCTGACAGAATTCCAGTATGGGGAGAAAACAACGCCTATGCAGCACTGACAGTTTGGCACCGACGCTGCAATGCCAGCGACTGCCTTTACCCCCATGGCAGGGAGCAGTCAGGAGAGGGGTGAGTGACCTCAGCTGCCCTCTGTGGCTCTGCGTGGCATCGCAGCCTCACCACGGGCTGGGGAACACAGACTGAGCACCAAAGCTGTGCCAGGCACTCCCTGGATCAGACACTTTGTCCTCACGGCCACAACCTGTTGCTTTCCACAGGCCCTGGCAGCTGCTCATTTGCAGCTCCTGTGCTGGACAAGCGACACACCGGCGTTGTTCCCTCGTGAGTAACAGCACAACCAACTGGGAATGCAACGTCTGTGCTGGAGAGGGCACCGGTAAGATGCAAACAGCCGCGTGCTGCTGGGCTGGGGCCAGGCGAGGCCTGGCAGCGGCTGCTCAGAGCGGCCCTGCTCAAATCCCTCCAGCCCGGGACAAACGGGCACCAGTTCCACCCCATGGCTGGGATTCCATCCTGCTCACCTTCCTGCCTTCTCTTACAGCCTCCAGCAACAGCTCAGGTCTTGCTGGCCTCGGCACCACCAGCCAGCAGGGACTGCAGCCATCCCCAAGCTCTGTGACACCAGAGAGCAGCAGAGCCAGCACCACCAGCCAGCAGGGACTGCAGCCACCCCATGACTCCACAGCTTCAGGGAGCAGCCGCGCCAGCACCACCAGCCAGGCACCATCGGGGTCAGCTCACAGTTCCCGTGTGCCTGAGAGCAGCGGCCTGTCCAGCCAGCGCAGGCCAGAACGGAGGAGACCCTGCTGGCGTTTACATCGCTATGATGACTCATGTTATGAGTCGCAAGGGTGCTGTGGGAGCACCCCTAATGCTGCCCTGATAGCCAGCCAGGGGACATCTCGGTCCTCGAGGCAGTGCCCTGCACCTGGCTACAACCTCAGGTGCAGACAGGGACAGCGGGCCCGGACAAGGAGCCGTTCTCCGTTGCGGCGCCGGGCTCCACAATCTCCAACCCGGCCCCAGAGACACCGCGGGAGCCGGCAGACAACAACAACCCCAGGTGCTCAGAGCTGCACCCGCAGCTACACAACACCGGGAGCACCGGGGTCCTCCAGGGCTTCCAGAAGAGCTGACGGAAGCCCATGCAGACATCCAGGGCGGGCCCGGACTCGAAGCCGCTCGCCTCTCCATCGTCGGGCTGCCGAGACCAACAGCCAGCCCCGAAGACACCGCGGGAGCCGGTCCAGGCGGCGAGGGCCAGCCCAGGGGCGGAGCCGCTCCCGGCTACCACGTCGGGCCAATCATCTGAGGACTATCCAGCGCCATCTGAATACTAACCAATGTCACAGAATCACAGATTCACAGAATTACCCGGGTTGGAAGGGACCTCAAGGATCATGTAGTTCCAACCCCCCTGCCTAGCAGGGCCACCAAACATACACCTTTACTAGATCAGGTCTGAATCCTAACCAGTGTCATCTGAATCCATCACAATAAAACTTAATTCCTTCATGCCAATGTCAGTTTGGTTCTTTTCTGCCTTTCCCGAGGTGGGCAGATTTAGGGCCTCAATCCACGGGCTTCCTTTCCCCAGCACCCAACCCATTCCTTCCTCTCCGCAGCCTGGTTCTGTGCTGTGTTCTGTCCCTGACTCCAGCTTGGCGCAACGTTTCCAACGTGCAATGTGGAGGATGCTAGTCTGTTAGCTGCAGCCCTGTTCTGGGGTTGTTTCTGATATCTTGGGGCTGTCGCTGTGTTTGGGACATGCAGGCAGCCCCAGGGCTGCTGCTGGTGGGGATAACAAAAAACCATGACAACGGCAAAGCACATTGTGACACTCACACGGATGCCATCGTGATTGATAGCCAGCTGGATTTAGCTTTGCTCTCCACCACCCAGCACCCAGCCCTTCAGCCCGTCCTTTACCCATCCAAGCCATGAGATGCCAGTTTCTCTAGGAGAAAACAGTGGGAGACAGAGTCAAAGGTTCTGCTGAAGTGTAGGTAGACCACATGAACAGCCTTTGCCTCATCCACCAGGCAGATCACATGATCAAACTGATTAGGTTGATCCAGCAGGATCTGGATTTCACGAACCAACACAGGCTAGGCCTGATGCCCCAGCTGTCCCGGGAAATCAGCTTTATAAATGGGTAAATAGTAACAGACAAGGGAGCCTGGTTTTAAACTAAAGGAAGGGAGATGTAGGTATGGTGTCAGAGCTGAAATGCTGATAGATGGTGGAAAATGGCTTGGCAGTCACCACTTGCAGCTCCCTCAGCAGCCTCGGTGGATCCCCATCTGGCCCCATGGGCTTGTGACAGTCCAGACGAAGAAGCTGGTCTCTGTGTGTTCGCACCTGAATCGTGGGGGGCTTATTCTGCTCTCCATCCCAGACTTCCAAGGCAGGGGGTGGAGTGCCCTGAGGATAACTGCTCTGAATTTTAAAGACTGATGTAAAAAAGGCATTGGGAACCTCAGCATTTGCCTTGTCCTCAGCAGCAATGTTCCCCACCGCATCCAGTAAAGGATGAAGATTCTCCTTAGCCCTCCTCATTTATAAAGAGGTTTTTTTGTTCCCTTTTCCTACAGTGGCCAGGTTGAGTTCATGTTGGGCTTTTGTCTTCCTAATTTTCTCCCCCCATATCCAGACCACTTTTATGTCCTCTCCCTGAGTTGCCTTCTTCTACAGGAAGTAAACTCTTTTTCTCTCCTGGAGCCTCAGCAAATATTCCCTGTTCTTCTCTGCCGGCTCATTTCACAGCACAGGGGGACAGCCTGCTCCTGTGCCTCTCAGACGTTCCTTCTTGAGGAGCAACCAACCTTCCTGGACCCCTTTGCTCTTCAGGACAGAATCCCAAGGGACCCTCCACTGATAGCAGTGTCCTGAATACTTCAAAACCCGCCCTCCAGAAGCCCAGGGCAGCAGTTTTGCTGACACCCCCCACCCCTTCCTGACTGAACTCTACCATCTCACGGTCACTCTGCCCTAGACGGCTCCCGACCTCCACATCTCACACCAGTCCCACCCTGTTTGTGAGCAGCAGCTCAAGCGGAGCACCTCCCCGGTGGGCTCTCTTACCAGCTGCGCCAGGAGATACACATGTTCCACACACTCTAGAAACCTCCTAGGCTGCTGCTTCTGCACCGTACTGCATTTCCAGCATAGATCAGGGAAGTTGAAGTCCCCCATGAGAACAAGGGCTGGCGATGGCACCATTTCTGCCAGCTGCTGGTAGAACACCTCACACATTTCTCCATTCTGGTTAGGCAGTCTGCAGTAGACCCCCACCAGGATGGCGGCTGTGTTGGTGGTGATGACATGAAAAGAGTACTGTGTGCAGTTCTGTTACACTGTGTCTGGGCAAAGGGGCAGGAAAGGGTCTGGAAGAAGAATCCCATGAGGAGCGGTGGAGTGAACTGAGATTGTTTAGTCCGAAGAAGGCTCAGGGGAGGCCTCACTTCATGTAACTCTCTGACAGGAGGCTGTAGCGAGGTGGGGGTCGGCCTCTTCTTCCAGGTAACAGCGACGGGACCATCGAGATGGGACCTGCTGCTCAAGTTGCAGCAGGGGAGGTCCCCGTAGGATGTTAGGAAGAACATGAGTGCTGTAAGAGCGGTCGGGCACTGGCACAGCTGCCTGGGGAGCTGGGGGAGTCAGTGTCCAAGGAGGTGCTCCAGAAGGGTGGGGATGTGGCCCTGAGGGACGTGGGCAGTGGGCAGCTGGGTGGTGCTCGGTGGGACTTGGTGATCTCTTTGCCAACCATAGAGATTCTGTGATTCTGTGAGTCGAGTCGTTTATTGGAATGAGAGGTAATCAGCGGCCAAAAGCCCACAAGCAGAGTCTGGAGAACATCACGGCAACACATAAACACTCGACTGGGATACTGCTGGAGCCACAGGCCCCGTAGTGTTCAGGTGGGGCCAGGAGGGTGGATGTGCCGCCCAGTGCCTTCGGCAGCACCAACACGCCAGGTTCCAGCAGGGCTGCATCCGGCACTGGGCCCCACAATGTGCGCTGGCTGCAAGAGCCGCCGCCCTCTTGCTTGGGTGCCCTCAGCCTTGTGAGGTGTGATGGCGTCACAGAGGGTGTCACGGAACGGCCATTGTGACACGCGGGCTGTGGAGCAGAGCTGAGGCTGCGGAACTCAGGCCCAGCTCAGTGCGACTTGTGAGGTGAGCAGGGAGGAAGGGGCTGCCTGAGGCTGCCGAGGGAGGGAGGCCGGTTCCCCAGCGCTCGGGGGCCTGAGCTGCCAACTCAGCCTGGTCGCGCTTCTTTCTCCCATAGGTTGGCACGCAGAGGACGAAGCCCAGCAGTGATGGGACAGAGACTCTGCAAGTGGTTGCGGTCGACGCACACGCCGTATGCGGAGACACAGGAGGCTGCTGGCTCGGGAGAGCCAGGTGAGAGCCAATTATCCCGGCATCCATGGCCTCCGGCCCTGCCCTTCAGCTGGCACAGCCGGCACATAGCAGCTCCTGGGACAGCACCCGGGGTCACTTGGCCCTGCAAGGTGCTCACTGCTGTTACTCTCTCCTCTCCAGCATGCGTGTTCTGTGGCCGAATGGACGAGGACTCGTGCATCCTTGGCCGCAAACGTGAGGAATATGGGCGCTACTTCCATTCTTTCTGTATGGTGAGTTCCCTTCTGCCTCCTTCCTCCTTCCTCCTTCCTCCAAGGAATGGTCTTCTCTTTCAGTCCTAACAAGGTCACACTCTTTCCTCTTGTACAGGTATTTGCCAATGGTCTTTATCAACCAGGAGCAGATAACGGAAATGCCCATTTTCGTATAGAAGACCTGATACGTACACTGACGGAGGCAGAGAAGACGGTGAGCACTGGATCTGAACAGGGAGCTTGGTGCCAGGAGAGCTTATCCTGGCCCCATGAAAGCAATCCCAGCCCCTCCTCCCAGCTCCAGGAGAAACTCCTGCTCTTGCAGACGAGCCCTGTTCACCAGGCAGCTCTGCAGAGTGCACCCAGCCCTGCTCGCATCCTGCGCCATGCCCAGAGGTGCGGGGCCTGCTGCTTAGGCCCTGAGCCTGCATCTGATGGGGGCTGCTCTGCTCTTTCCAGCTCTGCTTCGTCTGTGGCAATTCAGGGGCCACCGTCATCTGTGCAGAACGGGGATGTGAGCGGAGATTCCATCTCCCCTGCGCCCCTGAGGGTCAATGCATCACCCAGTACACTGGAGCACTCAGGTAAGGGCTGCCAGGTGTGGCCTGTGGGCCTCCAACCCTGCAGTCAGCACCAGCCAAAGCAGCGAGGAACGCGCGCTGCGACACCTCCCAGCAGCCTGACAGAGCCAGAGCCGTGGCCTGGGGCTCCTTCCTGTTCCTCGGCCCTCCTCACAGCCCTTCTCACCTCTCCCATCCCTTCCATCTTCCCCCAGGACATTCTGCTGGGAGCACCGCCCGCAGCAGGCAGTGCAGGCAGCACCGGCACCAAACACGACCTGCGTCATCTGCATGGAGCCTGTAGATGACAGCAGGTCGTACAGAACCATGGTGTGCCCAGTCTGCCAGCACGCCTGGTTCCACCGGGCCTGCATTCAGGTAGGAGCCCTCCCCTGGCCCCGCAGGCACCGCAGGCGCTCAGCAGCACCAGGCCCGGCTCACACCCACACCGCTTGTGTTTCTGCTGCAGGAACAGGCACTAAACGCGGGGATTTACTGCTTCCGGTGCCCCGTCTGCAGAGAAAGGGAATCCTTTTTGCAAGAAATGTTCACAATGGGGATCCGAATCCCATACAGGTTGGTATCGTATCATAGTTTCATAGTCTCGTGCGGGTTGGAAGGGACCTTAGAGATCGAGTCCAACCCCCGGGATTCGAGCCTCTGTGTAGCAGAGCGGCACTTCTACCACTTGCGCCACAGGGGGGATTCGAACTCCGGGCCCCAGTGTTACAAGGCGGCTTCCTTAACCACTGCGCCACCGGGGCACACGGTGTCTTTCAGCCAGCTCTTGAGATGTGAGGGCACAAGAGCTGTCCCCGCCCAAGTACTGCCCCGGCAGGCCTGGCCCTTGGCAGCCATTAACATGGGCCTCAGCGCCATTGGGAAGCTGGAACCAGGGATAAGGTGGATGGGAATGGATGGATTTCATGGGTTACTTTTAGTCCTGGGCCAGTGAGTGCTCATCACATTCCCTCCCTTCACTGCTAGAGATCCAACATGGGAGGCCAACAACGCCTATGCAGCACTGACAGTTCGGCACAGTCGCTGCGATGCCAGCGACTGCCTTTACCCCCATGGCAGGGAGCAGTCAGGAGAGGGGTGAGTGACCTCAGCTGCCCTCTGTGGCTCTGCGTGGCATCGCAGCCTCACCACGGGCTGGGGAACACAGACTGAGCACCAAAGCTGTGCCAGGCACTCCCTGGATCAGACACTTTGTCCTCACGGCCACAACTTGTTGCTTTCCACAGGCCCTGGGAGCTGCTTCTCTGCAACTCCTGTGCTGCACAAGGAACACACCGGCGTTGTTCCCTCATGAGTAACAGCACAACCAACTGGGAATGCAACGTCTGTGCTGGAGAGGGCACCGGTAAGATGCAAACAGCCGCGTGCTGCTGGGCTGGGGCCAGGCGAGGCCTGGCAGCGGCTGCTCAGAGCAGCCCTGCTCAAATCCCTCCAGCCCGGGACAAACGGGCACCAGTTCCACTCCATGGCTGGGATTCCATCCTGCTCACCTTCCTGCCTTCCCTTACAGCCTCCAGCAACAGCTCAGGTCTTGCTGGCCTCGGCACCACCAGCCAGCAGGGACTGCAGCCATCCCCAAGCTCTGTGACACCAGAGAGCAGCAGAGCCAGCACCACCAGCCAGCAGGGACTGCAGCCACCCCATGACTCCACAGCTTCAGGGAGCAGCCGCGCCAGCAGCGCCAGCACCACCAGCCAGGCACCATCGGGGTCAGCTCACAGTTCCCGTGTGCCTGAGAGCAGCGGCCTGTCCAGCCAGCGCAGGCCAGAACGGAAGAGACCCTGCTGGCGTTTACATCGCTATGATGACTCATGTTATGAGTCGCAAGGGTGCTGTGGGAGCACCCCTAATGCTGCCCTGATAGCCAGCCAGGGGACATCTCGGTCCTCGAGGCAGTGCCCTGCACCTGGCTACAACCTCAGGTGCAGACAGGGACAGCGGGCCCGGACAAGGAGCCGCTCTCCGTTGCGGCGCCGGGCCCCACAATCTCCAACCCGGCCCCAGAGACACCGCGGGAGCCGGCAGACAACAACAACCCCAGGTGCTCAGAGCTGCACCCGCAGCTACACAACACCGGGAGCACCGGGGTCCTCCAGGGCTTCCAGAAGAGCTGACGGAAGCCCATGCAGACATCCAGGGCGGGCCCGGACTCGAAGCCGCTCGCCTCTCCATCGTCGGGCTGCCGAGACCAACAGCCAGCCCCGAAGACACCGCAGGAGCCGGTCCAGGCGGCGAGGGCCAGCCCAGGGGCGGAGGCGCTCCCGGGTACCACGTCGGGCCCAGCACATCACCAGCCGGCCCTAATGATGCCGTAGGAGCAGCCTTTTACAGGCTCCACTTCCTAACCAATGCCATCTGAGGCCTATCCGACGTCATCTGAATCCTAACCAATGTCATCTGAATCCTAACCAGTGTCATCTGAATCCCAACCAATGTCATCTGAATCCATCACAATAAAACTTAATTCCTTCATGCCACTGTCAGTTTGGTTCTTCTCTGCCTTTCCCGAGGTTGGCAGCTTTAAGGCCTGGATTCACGGGCTTCCTTTCCCCAGCACCCAATCCATTCTTTCTTCCCTTCAGCGTGGTTCAGGCTGAGCTGTGTTCTGGCTGGCATTTGCAGCCCTGTTCTGAGGTACACATCTTCCACACACTCTAGAAACCTTCTAGGCTGCTGCTTTTGCTCTGTTATGTATTTTCAGCATAGACTGGGGAAGTCTACTTCCCCATGGGAACAAATTCTGCCAGCTGCTCATAGAGCACCTCATCCATTTATTCATCCTGGTTAGGTGGTCTATAACAGACTGCCTCAAGGTTGTCAGCTTTGTTGGCTTTTCCCCTCATCCACATATACTCAACGTTAATATTCCAAGGCCCAAACTCAGCAACACACTCTTATAGAGCCCTTATGCCCCTTCTTCCTTGCCTCTCCCTTCTGAAGAGTTTATAGCCCTTCACTGCAGGAATACAGCCATGAGAATTGTCTGACACTGTCTCATTAATGGCAACTAAGTTACAGTTTGCCTGATGCACAGTGGCTTGTTGCTTGTTGCCCATGCTTTGTGCATTGGTGTAGATGACTCAGCTGAGTCACTGGCCTCCCCCCTAGACCCATCATTACTCCCTCAGGCTCATCTAGCAAACCTCGTTTCATCCCTTTCCCCCTTCATACCTAGTTTAAAGCCCCAGCTCCTGGGCTAGGGATCCATTTTTCCTTTTGAGACAGATGGAACCCATCTGCAGCCATCAGGCCAGGTGCCAATTAAATCACCTCGTAGTCAAAAAAGCCCTGAAATTCCTTCGATTGCACCAGCCTCTCATCCACATATTTATGAGATGGGTTTTCCTGGTCCTCTTCCAAGGCAAGAGGATGCAAGTGCCGGACTGCCTTGGACTAAAGTAGTAGCTTATGTTGCACAGAAGAAAGGAATGTTCTCTCATAGAATGTCACCTCACAATTCTGAGTAATCACTGCAGAGATGAACTACATTAGTCCGAGTGGAAAAGAGCTTCCAGGCAACTTTATGAGTGTAAAAATTGTTGTTTGGGTCAGAGAGGTAGGATTCTGAGAATCTGAGAAGTAAACTCTCATGAACAGTAAAGTCTGGGAGAGGAAGATTAGGATTAAGGAAGGGTGAGTTGTGTTTGTGTGCTGAGCTTCCAATAAAACCGTGCTCCAAGAAGAATGACAGAATAAACCAAGGGAATGGGTGTTGTGATCTTTCAGTGCACCATGCAGTAGACAGAACAGTCCACCAATAAGTATTAAATTGCAGTCATTGTCCTGGATACTTGTCCAAAGCTTTGCTAAGCTCTTTTCCTTCCCAGTCTTTGCCCAGTGACCTTCATTTAACCTCTTTAACTGGCACGGCTGGGACAGCCAGGCATACATCCTCTAACTGGTAAAGATAAATAGCTTGGTAAAATCGTTGGGTCTGAATTGCATCCACAGCATGTGTGCTCTAAAGATATACTCTTTAGCTCAGCCAGAAGCTATGGGCTTGAAACAGGAATTTCTGGGTGAAATTCTTTGGCCTAAGAAATGCGACGAGCCAGACTCAGATATCTAATAGGCACTTCTGGCTTTAAAATCCATGAATCCATGAAAGAAAAGCCATCTGTTTTATGCTTTTTTTTTTGGTTTTTTTTTTTGGTTTTTTTTTTTGTTTGTTTTTTGTTTTGTTTTGTTTTTTTTCTGCAAGCCTGTTATCTCTCCAGGCTACCTATACTCGGCTTTCGGCATCCTCAAGCTTAAAGAGTCTTAGTGATTACCATTCTACCGTTTTGCACCTCCCAGGCTTTTGCAGGGAGGCCTCCAGAGACTGGAGTGAAACAAAGTCCAGTTGTCATTCCAGTTCACCAGTTAATCTGTAGGCTGGCTGGCTGCAATGGTATTGTTATCAGCACAGAACAACAGACAGAGCTGGGTCTTGAGAACGAGCTGGAGACTGGTGGCACTGCTCATTAGAACTGGCACTGGAAAGCTGAGAGGTCTTAACAGCAGTCTTACCTTTCAGCTTCTTCCATTTTCACTCCTTTTCCAATTGTGTTTTCAATTAATCAGGCTTCTGCTCCACCAGCACCTCAATAATAATCCTGCTATCCATGCTCTTTATCTCCTCCTCTATAACTTAAAGATAGATCCTTGTTTAAACTGGTGCCATTTCATTGCCTGCAGTGGGGTCACTTGGAACTGCCATCAGTCTGTGGGGAGGAACACAGGCCACTTCACGCAGTACCATTTCACACTCACAAACACTTAGTTGTTTTTATTTTTCCAGGTTCTAATTGAACCAAGCCGTACTTTCCTCTACCTCTGGAATCAATATTTTCTCTGTCTTTTGACACTTCTTTGTTTTATTTTATTTTTACATGCAGTCTCCAAAAGGGTATAATTTACAGTTAATACCATGCAATCAAAGACAAAGGCAGGATCCCTGCGAGCAGAGCAATCCAGGCTTCCTAATCATGGCCCTCAAGCTACACAGAAGAATTACAATCCCACTCAAGGAACACGAAATGCCTTCTCTCATGAGCACAGCTTAGTTTTTTAAAGGAGGAAAATCTACACCTCTCTGTGCTCAGATGGACATGGCTTCAAGTTGAACCACCCCTGGGGACATAAGAAATGAAGATTCTCCAGTTGGGAAAAGAAGGATGGTTGCAAAATAGCCCATGCTGCATTAGTATGTGTCCTTTGTGTTCAGAAAGGGTACCTGTAAGCATGCAAGGCCACTTCCAGCCCTGTTCAGTGATAAAGGATAATAAACCATAGTACAGATGGGAATTCTTCAGTGCAGGTTGTGGTGTTTATGAACAGCCACAAAACGTTTCACTGCAGTTCCTGCACCACAAGCATGTCTGGTCCCATTGGGCACTATGTGGACTTGCCATGCAATGTTCTCAAAGGTGATTGAGTGTCTCGAGAACTTTCCACTTGGGCATTTCCAAAGCAATTCAAATGCTGAGAGATAGAAATGTTGGTTTGGCAAGTCCAAGTACTGTTATGGTCCACAGAACATTTAACAGGGCAATGTGTAAGATATCCCACAGTATGAACCATAAGGGGGGCAATCCCACAAACACACACATCTCTTACCAACATTCAGACACTTTATAACAGCCACGTTTTGGGTGCAGCTCCTGAACTGATGTGACACTGAACAGCGTCAGTGCAAAGGGTGAAGGGTTTCTTTTGTGAGCACACCTAACAGATATCAGGTGGGTCCCTTGGCTCATTTCACAGTTTGCTGGCAATTTGGAAGCACTGTGAAGGAGTTCCATGCAAATCATCACCAGTTTGACCAGAAGGGGTGGTAGAAGAGCTCGGTAGAGATGGTATCACTGTGCAGGGAGCACCAGAAAAACGGCAGCACCTGAAAAAACCCTGAGTCCAATTGTGGACTTGAACAGATCCAAGTACTGGTATCAACCACAACAAACCAAGAGGCTCCATTCATGTTAGGGACATTGGTCTCAGGATAGCTGGGTCAGTCGACACAGGCTGACAAGGGAAAGAAGTGTTTCCCTGGCTTATTAGCAACTGGATGGTGACTCACAGGGGCAATTGGCAAGGGTGGTGGGTGAAGCCTTGGGGCAGAAGGTGTTAAATCGAGGATTTTCTCCTTTTGTTCTGAGCTTTCTGATACATTCACCCTTCACTGCCCTCCCCCCACCACCTGCCCACCTGGAGCTGTAGGGGGGGCGAAGGCATCAGCTTTCCTTGAGTTTCCTGAGCTTTTCTTCCGGCCACCAGTTAACTGATTTCTCTAACACGACTGCGGGTAATCCCTCCATCAAATCTCATGGAACACACTTTTGCCAGCCCAGTGTCCAGAGACAATTATGTTTAAGATCAATATTTCACCTATCTGTACTTACTGCCAACGAGACCCTTCCAGCACCATTGAGCTTTGGGCTGGGTGGCCCAAGGGCAAGGCTGACAGCTGCAAACCTCACTCCCCTTGGCTCAGATTTACTGGTGGAAGAAATCACAGGCCCATATTTTCTCTCACAGTTCATTAACTCTCGGGCACCCAACCCCATGTCCATACTTTGTATCCTGACTGCAGATGGCTGGATGTTACATTTACTTCTAACGCTGTCCGTGTACCTTCTCCCTGGGACACGGCCTGTAACTTCCCTTGCAGTCGTATGCCTCTGTAACCCACACAGGCTAGGCCTGATGCCCCAGCTGTCCCGGGAAATCAGCCTTATAAACGGGTAAATAGTGTCAGACAAGGGAGCCTGGTTTTAAACTAAAGGAAGGGAGATGTAGGTATGGTGTCAGAGCTGAAATGCTGATAGATGGTGGAAAATGGCTTGGCAGTCACCACTTGCAGCTCCCTCAGCAGCCTCGGTGGATCCCCATCTGGCCCCATGGGCTTGTGACAGTCCAGACGAAGAAGCTGGTCTCTGTGTGTTCGCACCTGAATCGTGGGGGGCTTATTCTGCTCTCCATCCCAGACTTCCAAGGCAGGGGGTGGAGTGCCCTGAGGATAACTGCTCTGACTTTTAAAGACTGATGTAAAAAAGGCATTGGGAACCTCAGCATTTGCCTTGTCCTCAGCAGCAATGTTCCCCACCGCATCCAGTAAAGGACGAAGATTCTCCTTAGCCCTCCTCTTACTGTTAACGGATTTGTAAAGAGGTTTTTTTGTTCCCTTTTCCTACAGTGGCCAGGTTGAGTTCATGTTGGGCTTTTGTCTTCCTAATTTTCTCCCCCCATATCCAGACCACTTTTATGTCCTCTCCCTGAGTTGCCTTCTTCTACAGGAAGTAAACTCTTTTTCTCTCCTGGAGCCTCAGCAAATATTCCCTGTTCTTCTCTGCCGGCTCATTTCACAGCACAGGGGGACAGCCTGCTCCTGTGCCTCTCAGACGTTCCTTCTTGAGGAGCAACCAACCTTCCTGGACCCCTTTGCTCTTCAGGACAGAATCCCAAGGGACCCTCCACTGATAGCAGTGTCCTGAATACTTCAAAACCCGCCCTCCAGAAGCCCAGGGCAGCAGTTTTGCTGACACCCCCCACCCCTTCCTGACTGAACTCTACCATCTCACGGTCACTCTGCCCTAGACGGCTCCCGACCTCCACATCTCACACCAGTCCCACCCTGTTTGTGAGCAGCAGCTCAAGCGGAGCACCTCCCCGGTGGGCTCTCTTACCAGCTGCGCCAGGAGATACACATCTTCCACACACTCTAGAAACCTCCTAGGCTGCTGCTTCTGCACCGTACTGCATTTCCAGCATAGATCAGGGAAGTTGAAGTCCCCCATGAGAACAAGGGCTGGCGATGGCACCATTTCTGCCAGCTGCTGGTAGAACACCTCACACATTTCTCCATTCTGGTTAGGCAGTCTGCAGTAGACCCCCACCAGGATGGCGGCTGTGTTGGTGGTGATGACATGAAAAGAGTGCTGTGTGCAGTTCTGTTACACTGTGTCTGGGCAACGGGGCAGGAAAGGGTCTGGAAGAAGAGTCCCATGAGGAGCGGTGGAGTGAACTAGGATTGTTCAGTCCGGAGAAGGCTCAGGGGAGGCCTCACTTCATGTAACTCTCTGACAGGAGGCTGTAGCGAGGTGGGGGTCGGCCTCTTCTTCCAGGTAACAGCGACGGGACCATCGAGATGGGACCTGCTGCTCAAGTTGCAGCAGGGGAGGTCCCCGTAGCTTGTTAGGAAGAACATGAGTGCTGTAAGAGCGGCCGGGCACTGGCACAGCTGCCTGGGGAGCTGGGGGAGTCAGCGTCCAAGCAGGTGCTCCAGAAGGGTGGGGATGTGGCCCTGAGGGACATGGGCAGTGGGCAGCTGGGTGGTGCTCGGTGGGACTTGGTGATCTCTTTGCCAACCATAGAGATTCTGTGATTCTGTGATTCTGTGAGTCGAGTCGTTTATTGGAATGAGAGGTAATCAGCGGCCAAAAGCCCACAAGCAGAGCCTGGAGAACATCACGGCAACACATAAACACTTGACTGGGATACTGCTGGAGCCACAGGCCCCGTAGTGTTCAGGTGGGGCCAGGAGGGTGGATGTGCCGCCCAGTGCCTTCGGCAGCACCAACACGCCAGGTTCCAGCAGGGCTGCGTCCAGCACTGGGCCCCACAATGTGCGCTGGCTGCAAGAGCCGCCGCCCTCCTGCTTGGGTGCCCTCAGCCTTGTGAGGTGTGATGGCGTCACAGAGGGTGTCACGGAACGGCCATTGTGACACGCGGGCTGTGGAGCAGAGCTGAGGCTGCGGAACTCAGGCCCAGCTCAGTGCGACTTGTGAGGTGAGCAGGGAGGAAGGGGCTGCCTGAGGCTGCCGAGGGAGGGAGGCCGGTTCCCCAGCGCTCGGGGGCCTGAGCTGCCAACTCAGCCTGGTCGCGCTTCTTTCTCCCATAGGTTGGCACGCAGAGGACGAAGCCCAGCAGTGATGGGACAGAGACTCTGCAAGTGGTTGCGGTCGACGCGCACGCCGTGTGTGGAGACACAGCAGAGAGGAAGATCTCTCAGATTGGGAGATCCAGGTGAGAGCCAAGTATCCCGGCATCCACGGCCTCCGGCCCTGCCCTTCAGCTGGCACAGCCGGCACAGAGCAGTCCCTGGGGCAGCTCCCGGGGTCACTTGGCCCTGCAAGGTGCTCACTGCTGTTACTCTCTCCTCTCCAGCATGCGTGTTCTGTGGCCGAATGGACGAGGACTCGTGCATCCTTGGCCGCAGACGTCAGGGATATGGGCTCTCCTTCCATTCTTTCTGTATGGTGAGTTCCCTTCTGCCTCCTTCCTCCTTCCTCCTTCCTCCAAGGAATGGTCTTCTCTTTCAGTCCTAACAAGGTCACACTCTTTCCTCTTGTACAGGTATTTGCCAATGGTCTTTATCGACCAGGAGCAAATAACGGAAATGCCCGTTTTCATATAGAAGACCTGATATGTACAGTGACGGAGGCAGAGAAGACGGTGAGCACTGGATCGGAACAGGGAGCTTGGTGCCAGGAGAGCTTATCCTGGCCCCATGAAAGCAATCCCAGCCCCTCCTCCCAGCTCCAGGAGAAACTCCTGCTCTTGCAGACGAGCCCTGTTCACCAGGCAGCTCTGCAGAGTGCACTCAGCCCTGCCCGCATCCTGCAGCATGCCCAGAGGTGCGGGGCCTGCTGCTTAGGCCCTGAGCCTGCATCTGATGGGGGCTGCTCTGCTCTTTCCAGCTCTGCTTCGTCTGTGGCAATTCAGGAGCCACCGTCATCTGTGCAGAACGGGGATGTGAGCGGAGATTCCATCTGCCCTGCGCCCCTGAGGGTCAATGCATCACACAGTACACTGGAGCACTCAGGTAAGGGCTGCCAGGTGTGGCCTGTGGGCCTCCAACCCTGTAGTCAGCACCAGCCAAAGCAGCGAGGAACGCGCGCTGCGACACCTCCCAGCAGCCTGACAGAGCCAGAGCCATGGCCTGGGGCTCCTTCCTGTTCCTTGGCCTTCCTCACAGCCCTTCTCACCTCTCCCATCCCTTCCATCTTCCCCCAGGACATTCTGCTGGGAGCACCGCCCGCAGCAGGCAGTGCAGGCAGCACCGGCTCCAAACACGACCTGCGTCATCTGCATGGAGCCTGTAGATGACAGCAGGTCGTACAGAACCATGGTGTGCCCAGTCTGCCAGCACGCCTGGTTCCACCGGGCCTGCATTCAGGTAGGAGCCCTCCCCTGGCCCCGCAGGCACCGCAGGCGCTCAGCAGCACCAGGCCCGGCTCACACCCACACCGCTTGTGTTTCTGCTGCAGGAACAGGCACTAAACGCGGGGATTTACTGCTTCCGGTGCCCCGTCTGCAGAGAAAGGGAATCATTTGTAGAAGAGATGCTCACGATGGGGATCCGAATCCCAAACAGGTTGGTGTCTTTCAGCCAGCTCTTGAGATGTGAGGGCACAAGAGCTGTCCCCGCCCAAGTACTGCCCCGGCAGGCCTGGCCCTTGGCAGCCATTAACATGGGCCTCAGCGCCATTGGGAAGCTGGAACCAGGGATAAGGTGGATGGGGATGGATGGATTTCATGGGTTACTTTTAGTCCTGGGCCAGTGAGTGCTCATCACATTCCCTCCCTTCTCTGCTAGAAATCCAACATGGGAGGCCAACAACGCCTATGCAGCACTGACAGTTTGCAGCAGTCGCTGTGATGCCAGCATCTGCCTTTACCCCCATGGCAGGGAGCAGTCAGGAGAGGGGTGAGTGACCTCAGCTGCCCTCTGTGGCTCTGCGTGGCATCGCAGCCTCACCACGGGCTGGGGAACACAGACTGAGCACCAAAGCTGTGCCAGGCACTCCCTGGATCAGACACTTTGTCCTCACGGCCACAACTTGTTGCTTTCCACAGGCCCTGGGAGCTGCTCATTTGCAGCTCCTGTGCTGGACAAGCGACACACCGGCGTTGTTCCCTCGTGAGTAACAGCACAACCAACTGGGAGTGCAACGTCTGTGCTGGAGAGGGCACCGGTAAGATGCAAACAGCCGCGTGCTGCTGGGCTGGGGCCAGGCGAGGCCTGGCAGCGGCTGCTCAGAGCGGCCCTGCTCAAATCCCTCCAGCCCGGGACAAACGGGCACCAGTTCCACCCCATGGCTGGGATTCCATCCTGCTCACCTTCCTGCCTTCTCTTACAGCCTCCAGCACCATCTCAGGTCTTGCTGGCCTCGACACCACCAGCCAGCAGGGACTGCAGCCATCCCCAAGCTCTGTGACACCAGAGAGCAGCAGAGCCAGCACCACCAGCCAGCAGGGACTGCAGCCACCCCATGACTCCACAGCTTCAGGGAGCAGCCGCGCCAGCAGCGCCAGCACCACCAGCCAGGCACCATCGGGGTCAGCTCACAGTTCCCGTGTGCCTGAGAGCAGCGGCCTGTCCAGCCAGCGCAGGCCAGAACGGAGGAGACCCTGCTGGCGTTTACATCGCTATGATGACTCATGTTATGAGTCGCAAGGGTGCTGTGGGAGCACCCCTAATGCTGCCCTGATAGCCAGCCAGGGGACATCTCGGTCCTCGAGGCACTGCCCTGCACCTGGCTACAACCTCAGGTGCAGACAGGGACAGCGGGCCCGGACAAGGAGCCGCTCTCCGTTGCGGCGCCGGGCCCCACAATCTCCAACCCGGCCCCAGAGACACCGCGGGAGCCGGCAGACAACAACAACCCCAGGTGCTCAGAGCTGCACCCGCAGCTACACAACACCGGGAGCACCGGGGTCCTCCAGGGCTTCCAGAAGAGCTGACGGAAGCCCATGCAGACATCCAGGGCGGGCCCGGACTCGAAGCCGCTCGCCTCTCCATCGTCGGGCTGCCGAGACCAACAGCCAGCCCCGAAGACACCGCGGGAGCCGGTCCAGGCGGCGAGGGCCAGCCCAGGGGCGGAGCCGCTCCCGGCTACCACGTCGGGCCCAGCGCATCACCAGCCGGCCCTAATGATGCCGTAGGAGCAGCCGTGTACAAGCTCCTCTTCCTAACCATCGTCATCTGAGGACTATCCAACGCCATCTGAATACTAACCAATGTCATCTGAGGCCTATCCAATGTCATCGGAATTCTAACCAACGTCATCTGAGGCCTATCCAACGTCATCTGAATACTAACCAGTGTCATCTTAATACTAACCAATGTCAATCTGAATCCATCACAATAAAACTTAATTCACACTATCGCAGTCTCACAGTCTCGTGCGGGTTGGAAGGGACCTTAGAGATCATCGAGTCCAGCTCCCCGGATTCGAGCCTCCTGTGTAGCAGAGCGGCACTCGTACCACTTGCGACACAGGGGGATTTGAACCCGGGCCTCCGGTGTTGCAAGCAGCATTCCTACCACTGCACCACCTTCATGCCACTGTCAGTTTGGTTCTTCTCTGCCTTTCCCGAGGTGGGCAGCTTCAGGGCCTGGATTCACACGCTTCCCAGCACCCAACCCATTCCTTCCTCCCAGCAGCCCGGTTCAGGCTGAGCTGGGTTCTGGCCCAAACTCCGGCAGGGCGCAACGTTTCCAAGGCAGCAGCTTTCCTTGAGTTTCCTGAGCTTTTCTTCCGGCCACCAGTTAACTGATTTCTCTAACACGACTGCGGGTAATCCCTCCATCAAATCTCATGGAACACACTTTTGCCAGCCCAGTGTCCAGAGACAATTATGTTTAAGATCAATATTTCACCTACCTGTACTTACTGCTAATGAGACCCTTCCAGCACCATTGAGCTTTGGGCTGGGTGGCCCAAGGGCAAGGCTGACAGCTGCAAACCTCACTCCCCTTGGCTCAGATTTACTGGTGGAAGAAATCACAGGCCCATATTTTCTCTCACAGTTCATTAACTCTCGGGCACCCAACCCCATGTCCATACTTTGTATCCTGACTGCAGATGGTTGGATGTTACATTTCCTTCTAACGCTGTCCGTGTACCTTCATTCAATGATAAGTGGTGGAGGATTGGTCCAAGTGTGTGCCCAGCCCATCTCCAAGCCCAGAGCCCATACTGGGGTTGTGAACTCAGGGATCCTGGGATCTCCCCATCCTACATCCACTGCACTGGGGGTTGGGAGCACAGTTTAGGGGTCTGGATGGGAATAGAGATAGTTTCATAGTTTCATAGTTTCGTGCGGGTTGGAAGGGACCTTAGAGATCATCGAGTCCAGCCCCCGGAATTTGAGCCTCTGTGTAGCAGAGCGGCACTTCTACCACTTGCGCCACAGGGGGGATTCGAACTCCGGGCCCCAGTGTTGCAAGGCAGCGTCTTTAACCACTGCGCCACCGGGGCACACAATGGGATAATATAGGGCTTACAGGGCTTATATTATGTTATAGGGAAGGGGAGCGTAGTTATGGCATCTGGAGATGGGGTTGGGATAAGGATGGGATGGGGATAGGGAGGAACAGAGATACAGAAAGAGGGATGGAGAAAGGAGATGAAGGGAGAAGGGGTTAGGACCATAGGCTCAGCACCATCTCTGCACACCCCCATATGCACACATCCCTTCACTCACAGCTCTGTGCCCAACATGCAGACGGTGGAGCTGTCAGGAGGAAAGATGCCCCTTGACACTCATTCAACCTCCTCTCTTTAATGACCGCACTGGGGCACAGCTGGAGCCCATCTTGAGATGTGGGATGCTGTGGGGATCCTGGGACGGTGATGGGGGTCCTGTCAGGGACTATAGGGGTCTGAGAGACTCCGGGGGGGGGGGCCCAGAATGGGTAAGAAAGGCCCGAGAGAGGAAACAGGGGGATTCCGTGGGTGCCCAGTGCAGGGATAAGAGGTGCTGTTGGGGATTGTGGGGCTCTATGAGGTCCTAGGTTGGCTGTGGCTGAGGGATACTGAGTCTAAAAAGGTCCTGGAGGGGCTGAGGGACTCTCTGTGTGGGTGTGGGAGGTACAGAAACATTGGAGGATATGGGCACACTGGTGACAGGACAAGGGGAAATGGCTTCAAGTTGCATCAGGGAAAGTTTAGGTTGGATATCAGGAAACACTTCTTTACAGAAAGGGTTGTTAAGCACTGGAATAGGCTGCCCAGGAAGGTGGTTGACTCACCATCCCTGGATGTGTTTAAAAACTGTTTGGATGTGGTGCTCAGAACATGATTTAGCGGAGGGCTGTTAGTTAGGATACTATGGTTGGGTTGTGGTTGGACTCAGTGATCTTGAAGATCTTTTCCAACCTGAGCAATTCTATGACTCTGTACTTTTGGAGCAGCCTTTGTATACGTTCAGTGTGTTTGAAAGAGGTCAGAGGTCATTCTAACATAGGTGCCTAATAAAGTTTGGAAGCATAACTCTTTACATACACTTGACAATTCTGTCTTGATTTATTAATAGATTTTTTCAGCAGCTTCCTGTAAGATAAAAGATTAATCTCGTGGATTGCTATGAAAGTGCACAGCTACGTACAACTGAAAAGGATTTTTTGTGTAATTAAATCCTTGTTTTATTAAAGTCATCAGGGCTAACAGTAGCAGTGGTAAAAGCTTCAGAAATGTTTTATGTGCCATAATTGCTCAGCACATTCAAACCTATGTGAGCGCAGATTTGTGTTTATGGATGATTAATGCTGTTCGTACAGAAATACCAACATCGACAGCCAGAGCTTTCACACACCAAGTGTGGGAGACAAGTTTGGTCTTCTTTAAATAGCCTCTTTGGAAACATTTTTTGTTCCTTTATAAATGCAAATCAGCGATTTCTTAAACTAAAACTGAGTTGAAGAATAAAGCCAAACATGGTTATGATTAATGCATTCACACTTCACTAGAAGTTTTCTTATTGCAAACAGAAATGTAAAGCTTCAGAATCGATTTAACTGTGCTTCGAGAACAGTGCCATTCCTCTTTACTGCTGCCCTTAGGTTTTTGTCTTTGATAAGCACATATGGTGATTGAGGAGAAAAGCTCCCCTTCTGCAACATGTAATCAGCTAAATTAAAACAATAATTTTACAAAAATGTACGCATAATTGGGAAGCCGTATATGTCCTTGGTACAATATTGAAATAAAGATGATTTAATGAATCGTGATTCTAAGCCATAGAATGGATGACAGGAGGGTTTACTGTTTGGTTTGGTTGTGCACAGTATTTTGGTTGCTAGATGTAAATATTGGCCTTTCCCAAATGCCTTTCTTGTGCCATTTTCAAAGAGTCCCAACGTCAAAACCAAAATGTGACGTTTCTCTTGTTGCCCAAGGAGGTTGTGGATGCCCCATCCCTGAAGGCATTCAAAGCCAGGCTGGATGTGGCTCTGGGCAGCCTGGTCGGGTGGCTGGCGACCCTGAACATAGCAGTGGGGTTGAAACTAGATAGTCATTGTGGTCTTTTTCAACCCAAGCTGTTCTATGATCCTGTGATTCTCTTGCTGTATTAGAACTGGTAAACAAGGAGGCATACTGGCCACATACTGCGTGCATTCCATCTGACACAAAGTTTTGTGCTGCCCCACAAGTACAAGACCAACTGAAATGCTCTGGTTGTGGAGCAGATTTACCAAGTTCCTAATTGAAGGCTCACCCTGTGGCCAACCTTTGGCTGCTTCCACCCCATGCAGAGCCAGCAGGGGTGCTGGGAACTGGGGTTTGTGGATGTGAGGACATTACACTCTGCTGCAGGATGTGAGCGCTGCAGCTGATCCCATCCCCCAAGGCACAGCACATGTTGCAGGCCAGGTGGTTGGATGTCATCTGCAGTTTCTTTGATGGCAAAATTTGTGTCAGGGATTTTGTTTGCTTGTATTAGAGTACTACTGTAAGGGGGGGGGAAGGAGTTTGGTTCATGCCATGTATGCAGCTTTAGAAGCAGAGCTACCCAAGAAGCTTGGAGAGAAGAGGGGGGTCTCATTCTTTTGAAATATTTTCTTCTCTTTCAGTGTCAAAAAAAAAACTGGAATCCTGCTGTCTGCTTGGGCAAACAGATGAATTGCAGGAGGGAACTTTGAGAAGCTCCGGCTTGTTAGATGTGCAGTAGGCCACCTACCAAGCACCCACACAGTATTTTGCAGCAAGGTGCTGGCTCAGACCCAATACACTGCTTGTGATCTTCTGAGCTCCCATGGAATCTGTCTACGTTTCTCAAATCTGGTCCTCCTCTGGTTAGAGCCAGTAATGGAGATAACCAACCTGCCAGTGGCCAGGGTGAACAGCAAGGTGGGGACAGCACTTGTACAGAGGGACAGATTCTCTCTGCTGTGCGCTTTTCTATTCAGAGCTACAGCTGGGCAGGAAATTGACAGCAGAGGGAATTTTGTCAGAAATCTATCAGTTGTGAAAACTGAAATGCTTTGTGAGAATGTCATCCACCAGTTTCTGGTGCAGCAACTGCAGAGCTCATAGTGCAATCTGTTACTTGCCTGCCAGCTCATCTGATGGGTTATGAGGAGCACAGATTTCAGGGCTCTGGCATAGCTCTGTTAGGAAACCTTCAGCATCAGGAGATCCCACCTGGTGGAGCCCTTATTCCGCCAGGCTGCTCTCTCCCCCTTCTCTCTGGTGCTGGTCTGAGATTTGCTTCCTTTGCATGCAAACTAGGAGATGTTCGCACAGAATGTCAGCTTCGTTTCCCCAACAAAGTCACCATACCTTCTCCTTGCTCTCCATTTCTGCATAACATGAGCTCTCTGCTTAAAAATTAGTCATTCATGAAGCATGTGCATCAGCAAGACTACTTTTTTGTTGTTGTTTTTAATCATCCTAAGCAAAATTACCCTGGAAACTCACCTTCAAAATGATGCCTGTGTAGGGCCAAGAAATTCAGAGGCATCAGACGTGTGGTGTCTGCTGCTAATAATAACACAGCCTTCTCAATTTCTACTTCGAACTTTGCACCTCTCACATTCGTTTGTACATCCTGGTGGGTTATTGTCTTATCCACAAATAGGGGGAACCAGGTAACTGTCATCTGTTTGTGTAGCTTATGCCCAGGGGGCTGGAGCCTCGCACACTGTGGAACAACCACAGCAACTTTTATATATGTAGGATGTCAGACATCCATATAGGAGGCATTCATGTCTCTTGAGCTCAAAACTGTTGTTGCATTCCCCATTGCGGTGATGGAAACTGCATTTATTTTCTTTTAACTTTGTAATGATACCAATTTGGTATTACTTCTGATTCCTTTATTTGCACCTCCTTTAATGGTGCTGGTGGTGGTTTCTATCTGCTATAGGATTCCCAGCCCTCTGCTCAGTGCAGTGCATTGCTATTTCAGTGTGCTCAGGACCACTGGTGTGAGCCAGTACAGCCAAAACACTGCTCCAGTTGGACAAAGTGCTTTTCAGTGGAGAAAGGGCTTCATAAACATTGCATTAATTCCTTGCAAAATGAAATGAATCTGAGATAACGAGTAATGAGAGGAGCGCACTGCTAATTGGGTACTAAAAATCTGAGCACGGTTGTCAGCACCTCTCTCTGCAGTGATAACTCAAAACATGGTATTATTCCCCTGACAAATCCACCCTGAAGGATAAATAAAGTGACATTTGGTTATAATCGCCTGGAGTTATGGTAGAACTCCATTATACATCTAAGAACTGTCTCTGGTGAAATCAAGAGTACTCATTCCAATTACACTGAAACACAAAAACGCACTGGTCTCTCCTTTATAGACAGTTACTGAAAATCTAACTCATTATTTCCCCGCAGCCCATGGCAGCAGCATTGCTTCCCCACCTGGCCAGCCTCCAGCCTGTGCTGCCTGCACGCTGCTGCTTGTTAGGGAAATCAATTCCAGAGCCATAATTTATTGCGCCTACTGGTGCCTGTGCAGCGTTACTGCAGGGCCGTGCTACTTGCCTGGTTTAATTCTAATACAAGCACACTGCACTTTGGATTGAAAACATTGGATGTTGGTCCTCACTGTAACAGTTTATGTGGCTGTTGTGCCAGTCCAAATGGATGTCAGCATCTTGTAGAACAGTTGGATATTTAGGTTTTATTTCCTTCCTATTCCAGCTGAGAAAAAATATACAAGTATTGCAAAGGTCCCCATAGCCACAAGATCCCAACATTTCAAGTTTTAGATTTTGAGCTGTAAAGGTTTGAGGTTGGCAGGGACCTCTGTGCCCACCAGGCCAAGTCCTGCTCCAGCAGGGACACTTGGAGCAGGGTGCCCAGGCCCATATCTCCTGCACATTGCTGCCCTTCCAGGCTCTCCAACTAGTTCAGGTATTTATTATAGCACTTTCTCCAGACGAGAGGGACCTGTGCTTTTGCAGGCTGAATCTCATGTTCTTTCCATCCTAGAGTATATTTTCCATTAAGAACAAATTCTTCCTCCAATAGCTCTGTCAGAACACAAAACATCACTGCTCATTTTTGCTGATTACTTACAGCCTTTCATTATGATTACATTGGGTCTTTTCTGAGAAGCTTCCATTAGATTGGCCACAGGTGGGGCAGGACTTGTTAACCGCAGGATGTTTTGGTTCCTGGGCTGATATGAAAATATTGATGCTGGTACCAGCACAAGGGCCAACCTGCCCTGCACTGCTCTGCTGGTGGTCAACTCCTATAAACATCCTGAACCAATGATGTGAGCAAATATCCCAGTGGATGGGAGCCAGTGTTACCTCCAATCTCTATGCAGAGGACAGTGTCACTCAAATCACAGTCAGAATCTGTAGCTCAGTGCAGCACCCTGGACACAGCCTATACATCTTCAGGTGCTCCTCTCACCCACTGCATCACACCTTTTGCTCCCAAGCTAAAAGAAGATATTCACGTCCCAAAACATCATAGCTGTAGTCAAAGGAAAAAGAACCAAGGAGGCTGTCTTTTATTTCTAGAATAGAGAAGGAAAGCATCAGTTCTGCATAGCAGAGATGGAGCTGGGGCTCCTCATTGCTCTCCAAGCACAGAGGGCTGTGTGCTGTTGCAAGCAGAAGTGACATTTCCCCTCTCTAACTGACTAACATGATTCATTATTCTGGCAAACACTTCCAGAGGGTCAACAGGAGCAGGGAAGGACCAGGTCAAAGAGGAGAAGCCCTGCAGGCAGCGATAGAACAGGCTGGCACATCCTAGGTGCTCACGGTCAGCTAACATTTTAGTTAACAGAACAATGTCTTACAAATTATCAAGACATAAAGATAGATTATGCTGTTATTCAAGGTAGAACAACAACAACAGCAAGAAAAGGCGTATGGGCTGATCTGAGCCAACAGCTCACAGCACAGCTGCTGGCTGTGTTCTCCCCTGGCAGAGCCTTTTAGAACAGCAGCTTGTACTGGAAATGCTGAGAGCTGCTCCCTGCAGCCTTCTCTGCTTGCTGCGTGTTGCTGGGCAGTCAGGACCTGCAGCTCTGTGTCTGAACCTTTTCCCGCCCTGCTCATTTTGCTCTGCTGGGAACAGAGAGAAAAGCAGGGACAGATGCTGGGAATCTGAATTGCAAGTGCCTTGGGCACTCAACGGAGCTTTCTGGGTATTATTTCTACTTCACATGAGATGTCCTTGTATCAGGTGTATGTGAGAGGTTTAATTAAAGAACAAGTGGTCTGGTGCTGCAGTAGTGAGTGCCCACAGGGGCCATCTGGATGGGCATGTATCAGGCATTTTTCTATGTCCCCAAGGTCCCCACTGCTGCCTGGTGCCCCCACCTCAGCAGCCAAGCTCCCATCCAGAGAGTGAGCATCTCCCTCGATGGGAGGGCAGTGGTGGTTTTCCCTTCCTGAGCATCAGTCAGAATTTCCCCAGAGAAACTGGCTACTCAGATCCAGCCCAGCTTCACTAAAGCAGTATGTTTATTTTAAGGCACAGACACGTAAAAGATTCAGGAAGACTTACAGGAGGGAGTTAAAAAAACTTCTCTTTTTAAATGAGAGTCCGTAGGAGGGAAGATGAAGGCAATGATATTATAATGCAGTGCCTGCGGTAGGCTGCCTGGTTGAGTAGGTCGGGTTCAGCACAACCATAACTTCATTCCTCCCTCTTCAGATGCAGCCAAAGAGTGAAGAATCTGCTTTTCATAGAATCATAGAATCATAGAAGCTGGAAAAGACCTCTTGTTCATCCAGTCCATCTGCCCAACACTACCATGCCCACTGAGCCATGTCCCTCAGTGCCACATCTGCCATAGTTTTTAAAGCTCTGACCTACCTGCACCTTCTGCTGGCCCCAGCAAGGCCATGAGCTCCTGAGCAGCATGAAGTCAGAGCCCTGGTCCATACCACACCAAACCTTCTCTTCATGGCCCTGCAGGAGACCAACACCAGTTGTTCTATCAGATCCAAAGCATTCACCCAGATCAGCACTGAGTTCATGGCTATCTTGCACTCTTCTTCAAGAAGCTTCAGACTTTGAAATTACATTCCCCACCCGCACCCACTGCATGCAGGATGTGGATACAGGTACATACAGGGGTGCATAGTGACTACAGCCTCAGTGCAGACAGGGGAGGACCACAAGGCATTGGCAGCTCCTCACTGCCTGTGGGCACCCACCTAAGCCTGTCTGCAGGAGAGCTGCGAAGCTGTTGGGAACATGCCTTGTGCCTGCAGTCCTGGTGAGAATCTGCATCTTGTTGCTTTCCTCCTCAACAAATTACATGTAGGTGGAACCAATTATATGTAATGGGCTTCAGCTTCCTAAATGCAAAGCATTGGAGGCTAAAATATGCCCCGTATTGACGTCAACTGTATTTGAAGAGTATAGCTGAAGGCAGCATCCCTCTGATATCCATCTCTTAGTACATTTTGCTGATGTCATGGCTTTTTTTCTTCCATTCATTTGTTTAGAATTTTTTAAAACTGTATTTTAACACATAATTTTCACCATCAGAAAGGGAATTAGCAAGGAGTGGGGGAGCATAGTGGCTCTGTCAAGAGTATGATGCTGCAGAAAATATGACCTGGAGCTATCTGGGCCCAGAAATAAACCCCGGGTTGCATTCTTTGGAGGCGTGAGGCACATCACTCCTAACTGGCAGACTTTAAACTGTGTCTCTGCCTTCCTGCTTTCATGGACCTAGATGATGGTTTTGCTTTCATAAGCACATCTACTCAAAAGGAAATGGTTTCTCAGAAGCTTCAGAAATGTCTGAGCTGTGCAGACAAATGCACCCTTGCTGCAGGTGGCAGATGGGTGCAGGGAGCATCACTCTCCTCCCACAGCACCTTCTTCTTCCCTCCCTTGGGAAGGGAAAACCCCACATGGTGTCTGATGGGGCTCCAGAGCCCTCCTTGTGCCCACGCTGCCACCTCCTGCTGCCCACAGGGACATGGGCAGGGCAGGAATGCAACTCCCCACCTGAGGCACGTGGGAATGGCTTGTGTGATGCATGTGAGATGTGCAGGGTGACAGCAGCTCTGCTGCTCTAAACAAGTAAACAGGAGCATCTGGGATTTCACAAGCACAAACACTTCTCCTTTATATGGAAAATGCTATTAATTCCAGTAAGAACAGATAGTTATATATGAGATGCTGGGCAAACTGAGCACACTCAGTAACCAGCCAGCAATCTCTTCAGCACTGGACAATATTGATTTGTGCAGGGACAGACAGAAATGCAAGGGGGAATCCAGGTCTGAGCAACACTTGTTCACAATCATGGCCAATTCTGTCCTTGAAAATACCTCCTTCCAGAGAAGTCTCAGCACAGAACTCAATGATCTGTTTATGGCATGGTCTAATGACAACGAAAACCCAGCAACAAATGACACAAGCAACTTGAACTCCTTCCTTAGCTTAAACCTTTGTTTCTTTGGGTGAAATGACAGGTAACCTTTGAATTGCCCAGATCTCTTGTTTAACTTGTCTCAGATGTTCCAAATATTATTGTTTTTTTCTGTTTTTGTTGTTTTAAACTGGTATAAGATTAAATATATGTATTCTCAGGCAGGCTGGCTGATATTTCATGGGTATTTATACAAACTGGGAGAGAAACCCCTTGAGAGCAGCCCTATGGAGGCACTGGAGGTGTAGGCCACTTGCCTACACTTTATGCCATGCTTTCATCAGCTGCTGATAACCTTCAGTCATACATCTTATGTACTAACAGAGTATTCATAGCAGTGCTTAGTGCTGTGGACTTGGAATAACCACCAGTTCTACCTGTGCTGCCTCTTCAGAAAACTTGCACCACCACCAAATGTGGTGTAATTAATTACTGGAGCCTTTAATGATGTTACCTGAAATAGAGTGTATGGGTATCAACAATGTCAGTCCATTCCTTGTACCATTTCCTTGAAACCTCTAACAAGTACTTCTGCCTTCCTGATAAGGCCACTGCTTGAGGAGCTTGGAAATGAGGAGAGAATTTGAGCACACAGGCAATTAGTTGAAAGTACATCTTATCCCTTCAAAAGCTGGTCCTGTTGCACAGCGCTCAGACCACTACACTCAATCCTTGTGAGAAATACTCTAAGAGATCATTTGAGAGAATTTATTATGCAAAAACAACACGTACTGAAGCCACTCAGGTAGAAGAACGCTCAGGTTAGTAAGAAGCTAGCAAACATCAGCTTGAACCCAGTATCCCCACACTCCTCCTCAGCATCCCACACTTTACCATATCCAGTGTTTCTGCCACTTCATGTGCCAGTACCATTTCCCCTAGCTCACTGGCATGGCCAATCCTTGTCATCTGAATCCAGGCACTTCAACCAACATCCTCTGCAGTTCCCAGGGCTGTTCTCTGATCCCTACCTGCAGCCCTGCTGGGGCAATTTACTCATAGGGAAACCCAGGCAGCATCCTTAGTCAGCTGGAAGAGTCATGGGATGGCTGGGGAGAACCTGCTGGGTCAGAGCTCAAGCACAGTCATGTGGTGATGGTGACTCTGGTTGTAAGGAAGGAGTTAGCAGTGGATATGGGGGTGTAAAGCTGTGCGTAGGGGTGTTTCTGACCATACCAGGCTCAGGGAGGAAGGGGATGGGGGCTATTAGCTTCTGAGGCCTCCATGCTGAACAAATGTGAGCTGAGGTTTAGAAGCTGGCCCAAGTTGTGCAGCATTCAAAAGCAGTATGAGTATTCTTTACACCCAGGTCATGTCAGCCAGCAGCATCAGCAATGGAAAAGTTTCTCCAGAAGCAGGTTCTCTGAAGTTGGTAATGCTGAAAACTGTGGTAGTTTCCCCTTCTTCACGCCTGGGAATGGAGCAGAACAATCTGAGCTCAGTTTGTTCCAAGAAGTACACCTGAATCTAATGTTGACCGTGAAATAATTTGGTGTGGAGTTAAGGCTGATAAACTGAGACACAAATGAAAGCTTAATGACAGAATGTGTCTTTACAGTCAGGAAAGGCCCAATCTTGCCTGCAAGGACTGTCCCAGACAGCAATGAGCCTCCTCAAACAAGTAGGACAAAACAGATTGCACTGATGGATCCAACAGTGATTCTTTGCCTCTTTTCCTTTGGGAAGCCTGCAAGGGATAAGCCAGCCATGGGCAAGGCAGCAGAAAGATCTGCAGAGCAGGGATCCTGCAGCAGTGACTGTGGCATAAGAATCTCATTACTCAGAAGGACAGTCATTCAGGGGTGACTCAGCTGGGAAAAATGTGCTTTATGATGACTTAATGAAAGGCTGTTTAGTTGTTGTGCTGCTTTTTTTTTTTTTTTTTTTTTTTCTGGATATTTAAATAATTGCTGTTACTGACTCAGTGCTAGTGGATGTCAAGGGCAAAGTGAGCATTATAGTGCTACCTTACCCAGCACATTTGTAGCTATAACTTCTGAGCGTATTCCAAGCTGTAGCTGAGGCTTTCATTTCCACTATCACCAGGATTTTGGTGGCTTTACTATTTTGCAACACAGAAACCATTTGAACTGAATTTTCCCATGCTGGTGGTCTGCCTTGAGTTGGTTGTTTTGTAGGACTGTGGTGTCTCAGCTGTTTCCAGGAACCAAATTAGAAGAAAATGTTTTGCAGATGACTGTTGTGTATATTGCAGGATGTAATAGCAGAGGTCTTGGGCTCATAACAACACCACAAATCATCAATGTCTCTGAAATTTATGAGCCTCTGATTTCTCTTCCCTCATGTTCCCCAGAGAATTCTCAGAAATCAGAGTATCTGGGGATGTTTTATGCCTACACTGATCCTGCTGTGCCTCACCACGTCCCTGGTGAACTGACTATCCTGTGCACAGGCCACCTGGAGCAGACAATGACCCATGCCTGCCCCACAGGTCAGCGTCTGAGCAGGACTTCCTCTGCAGCACTGTATTTCAGCTGCTGGGTGCCACGGAGCAAAGGCTGAAAGCCTCTCAGTCCTCTGCTTTTGACATCTTTCCTGTTGGCACAGAGAAGCAAGGAGAGAGAGGAAATATCTTCATTAGCATGCCTGACTGCACTAAGTTCATCCAAGGATAAAAGGTGTAGGGGGAGGAAGGATGTAGGAGGCAGACAGACTGGAGACAGCAGGGGCAGAAGGGGTCAAGCTTGCTTGGAGGGGATAAGCAAAAGAACAGCCTGTAACCAGCACAGCACACTCTTTTCTTGAAACCTGGAACAGGACCCAGTACTGGCAAGTCTTTACATTCCTCTGCAACCAACAACATCTCTGCCACCAGCTGGTGGAGACAGCATCAGGTTAGTGGTCAGGCTGCATGAGCACTGGCATAGGGACATCTTCTGTGGGCTCTGCAGCAGCTTCTTGGCCACACATCCATTCAGTTGTCAGCAGAACATCCCTGCTGAAAGCTCATGGAAGGCCCCCGGGGTTCAGTAAAGTGCAATTGCTGCTGATGTGCTCAGAGAAGGAAGGAGGGGAGAGGATGGGGAGAGGGTGTTGTACAGACTGCTTTCATGCAGCCCTGTGAAATGATGGAGAAGAAACGGCAGAGCACAATAACAGCATCTGGGAAACACCAGCACCTACACAACCTTCGTTCCATTCCTAAGAGAACGGGAACAATTCTTTTTCACTTTATTCCTTATTCATGTTAAACAGTACATTTGAGTGAGTCCAGAAGTGGAGGCCTACAGTAAGTCCCCTGCTGTCGCAACTGGCTGTTTCTTAATCCTTTCCATAAGTCATTCTGGCTGCATCACAGAACTCAAGTTTTGCTCTTCCTACATGTCCCAGACTGCCACTATTCAGAGCACTCTTCAAATTCTGATTGCCAGCCTAAACTTAGACTCCAGTTCAAGCTCATTTACTCTTGGGCATTCCAAAGGCAAGTATCTATCATGTATTAAACAGGGGGCAACCTCTATGCTAATAAGTGATTCCCTAAAGAAGCAATAGCTTGACAGACAGAGTTAATTGATTTTTTCCATATATTCCTACTGCTTGCATTTGCAACACTGAATATTTTCCACACATATTACTGTATGTTAGTTATTGCAGAAGACTGCACTTAAACAACAGCAGTATTTTTTGCCAGTATTTAAAATCCAAACAGAGAATCCAGTTATCTGTCTACTTATTTTGATCTTGTTTTGCTCAACCCTAGGCCCAATTTATCTCAAAGAGAACAAGAAATACTTGTGGGAGCTGCAAAACTCAAACTTAAGCTGCATATCAGCAGAGCTTTCAGGAAGATGAATTAGGGAGTAAATTTGTTTTATTGACCATTTAAAATGTAACCAAATAAAGCTGTAGGAACTCTCTCTAAGAATAATCCAGCGTTGGCAGAAAGACAGATTATAACATCTAAGGGCCTTTTCTTCAACAGGTTTTTATGATTCTCCAGAAAAGAATTCCAGTTGCTGAAAATGAAAATGGGCCTCTCAAGTGCTTGCTGATGCACTGATTGTACTGGTGCAGCCTCAAAAGGAGTACGGAGACCTAAGCTCAGGTAACAGAACCATTTTTCAGACCTCATATACTTGTCTCCTATCACTTCACAGTAAATCTGTGCTTGCTTTTTCCAAAGAAACAATGCAGAGCAAAAAAAAAAGTAATTCTGTGGAGGCAGATCTGCCAGCTGCAGCCACTCGTTTCCCTACAAGGCCTAGGAATCTCCACCTCAAATTCCATCTCCCTAAACAGATTTCTTGTGTCCACTTGGTTTTGTCCACCCACTTTTGCTCTTAGGAAACATTTTCTGCCTTCCCAGTGTGTTGAAATTTTTCTCCTTTCCCTTCTTTTTCTTCCTCTGTCTGCTAGTATCCAGCTTTACCTCCATCAGATTGGTCAGTGTGCACAGATGTGCACATGTGTGCCGAAATAACATCATGTAGTTGTGTCTGAGTCCTTTCATAGACTTACAGATCAGAGAATGGGTTGGGTTGAAAGGGACCTTCAACCTCATCCAATTCCAGCTCCCTGCCACGTGCAGGGATGCCACTGGGCACCCTCACAGCAAAGCAGTTCTTCCTTGTGTTAGCACGGAACTCCCCGTGTTCCTGTTTATACCCACTGCCCCACACTGTGCCTCTGGGCACTGCTGAAAAGAGCCTGGCCTCATCCAAATGGCACCCATCTCTTTGGATATCTGTAAGCATTGATGAGATGTAAGCATTGATGATTCTTAGCCTTCTCCAGGCTGAACAGCCCCAAGTCTCAGCCTTTCCTTGTAAGGGAGATGCTGCAGGTCCCTATCATCTTTGTGGCTGCCTTCTGAGCTCCTTCCCTCTTGAACAGGGCAGCCAGAACCGGGCACGGCGCTCCGGGCAGCGAACACCGCGACCTCGGGCGCTGCCTCCGCCCGGCCGCGGACCAACGGCGCCTCCTGCCGGCATCCCGCACCCGGCGCTGCCCGGCTCCCAGAGCCTTTGTGCGCTCCGTTCCCCCGACTGAGCGGTCGCACCTGGGTCCAAAGGGCTCGGGCGCTCCCCGTGAGCGTGTGTCTGCCGAGCATCTTCAGGCCGCCACAGCTGGTGACCCGCAGCGACAAATCCGAGCAAGCGGGTGGCACCCTGATCCGCACCGTCCCCGTCGGGGCGGGGCTGTGCCCGCTGTATCGTGTGCTGTCACAGTACTTTCTGCTGGTCAATATGGGACTTGAGACTCTATACGCCGTATATCTGCGCAGAGGGAAATGAAGCTCAAGACTACCAGAGCTGTTGCAGATCTCCTGCTCTGTTGCTTGCACCAGGCATGATCGCAGCCTGTTACAATCCACACCGTTCCATTTTATTTTGAAACACCTTTACCTATTTCCTTGAGGATTTATAGAACTCTCATTGCAGGAGAAGTCAGGCTAATCAGCTGGAGGGGCAAACTTGGGCTCAGCGCAGCACGCTGCCACTCTGCTTCCTCGGGGCAAGTCCCCTTCTTCTGTGTGCATAAACGTGCCATTTGAAAAGTTATGAGCTTTTTATTGTCACTTGTGGGGTGAGATATTGAACCATCGAAGTGCTTATTCATTTCTGTTTATCTGATTGTCGTAATGTTTCTAAACTGCCAGTTGAAGGTAAGAGATAAACCCCAGCCAGCTTCAGACTGAAAGGCGCCTTTGACGTAGCTGGGTTTTTTCATTAGAGGATGATATATTATTTATTGACCCACACGGGGTCACCTGAAAATACTTCACGCAGGGAATCGAAAGGGAAAAGTAAATACTGAAGCAAAGGCCTACGGGCCTATCAGGACAGTTTTCTCTTGGCTTGTGTGGAAATGGTGGACTTGCCTCATGGCTGATGGCTCTGGTTCTCACAGGAAAATAAACTCTTTCAAAGAGGAACAAAAGTAGCACTGAGCGAAGCAGCCACTTAGATTATTTATATCCCATAGTATTCCCTGTCCCTGTTGATGTGAAGCAGAAATGTAGAGACCAAAACACAGCTCACAGCTACTCAGAGGAGTGAGCTTCAGGGATCTCCATGGGGAGGGAGGGAAGAGCAGCCTTCATTGCTGCAGGACTGAACAAGAGGGAGCCTTGCCGTCCCGCAGATTTCCCAAGGCTGCTATCTGAACACTAACACAAATGCATTCCCATGAAATAGCACTCGCGTTGTGAAAAGAAAAGAAAGCTTTTCCGAGGCTCGGGGGAAATGTGTGTGCACAGGGAGTTCAGAGATAACAATTTTCTGAGCAAATCTTTGATGTTAGCCTTTCAGCAGGGAGTTTCAATGGAAGGCAGGAGAGCTATCCATCTGCTAAAGGGAGTATTTACCTCTTCCATTCTGCAGCTCTGTTCGGTGTTGCTATGGTCACATGTTGTTGTAATTGTCTTCTATTAAAGACAATCTCTTTATTTTAAACACTTTTCTACCAAACACATGCTGCCAACTTTCTGGTTCGTGATGTCTGTTTACCTATTTGGACTGTCTGATGATGGCATTTGTAAGGCCCCAAGGTATTTGGTTTCCATGCACTGATAGAATTAACAGAGAAGTTCCCAGCATTATCACAATTTCCCATAATTAAAGGCAGGTTGAAAGTAGTGGGATACATTGGTGGTTTTTTTTGGTTTTTTTTTTTTGGTTTTTTGGTCTAGCCTGTTTTTCAAGGGCCTCAAATTGGCTTATTGTGGTGCTTCTACAGATTCTACAGTTTCCCTTGAGTCATTAGTACCCAAGAGAAAGAGTCCTGATTTCAAAAGCAAATTGCTTCTTATACCAAGCTGGTTGTGAGCAGTGGAGCTGGGAGCTGCTGGGGTAAGTGACATCTCCCTGTCTCTTGCACCTGGCCATCCTTCCGAAGCCAAGACATTGTCATATAATGTACGCCCAAATCCCATGACAGCCTGTAGGTGATCCACAGTCCTGGGAAGTGTTCCTGTGTCTCTCAATATTCATAGAAGCCTGATAATGTTGTCCTGTTGTTGGCAGAGACAGAGAATATACTCACAATATTTTGTGTAAGGCCCTGCTGTTTGCCTGAAGACTCTTGCCATATCACCCTCAGATGTCTTCCTCATGAGTGCCCAACTGTACATTATTCTGCATGAAATTAATCGTTCTGATTTCAGACTGTTTCTGCAGTCAGTCCAGACTGTACGACATCCCAATCCTCTCTTCCCAATCACTCCTCCTGCTTTGCTGACATGGGCCAGTTTTATATGGATGCCTTTTACCTGTGACCACTTTGATGTTACCTACTCAGAGCAGACCCATGTTAGGCATTACTCAGTGCATACAAGTTGGGAAGCCTCTTGTTGTAACTACCAATCTTCCTGGCTTTGTTTGAGTGTGCAGAATAGTTGAGCTCTCAGTGTTGAATGGCCTGAGTTCAGCCTGACCTGGCTGAGAAAGAGCTTTCAAAGAAAGTCATGTCTGTGTAAGTGCCATTAAAATAGCTAGTGAGATAGAGACAATGGCATTTTTTGGTAACCTTGTAGAGCAAATAGCTGTAGCTGAGCTCTCAGCCTGCTGGACTATAAAGCTCCTTCACAAGGGAGAGATCTTATGGACCCTAAAAATATGCTGGCCTAGTGGACGCTGCTCTGCCATGATGGCCATTAGACATGAATGTTGTGAAGCATGTGGATGAGAAAAAGAGATGATGGGGAGGCAAAGGGGAAATAATATATTAAGGAGCTTATTTTGCCTTTTGCTGGGGCTGAGGAGGCAGAAGGAGAAGATGAGCAAGCTGTTCCCCTTCCTGTTCCTTAGCATTTTGGGGTGCAAGGAACATGGCCAGTCACTAGGTGGTAAGAACACAGCTCCGTTCAATCCTATTTTCAACTTTGTGACTATTTACAATTAGCAGTCTGTAAAGCAGCTGTAAAGTGGTATCATGGGAGTTCCCTGACCCAGTTCCTGAAGTCACTGGACCATTCTCAGTACGCTTAGAAGAGGCCTACTTGCCACTAAAGCAGGGTGAGGAGGTAGGAATGGCTGCACTGAGCCAGCCCCAGACAGCTTGGTATCCTGTCCCCAGCGGTGGCTGAAGAGATAAGGACATTTAGTTTTGGTAAAATTATGTTGATGCCCAGTTGCAATGGAGAAAACCAACAGAAGCGGCTCAAGGAAAATTAGGACCAAGTAATAATATTCAGATGTTTCGAAATAAATCTGTTCCAGCATGCAGCTTTTTATGGCTTGGGGGATTTTGGGACCTTAGTACATGGGATAGACTTCTTCTTCATGAGGGTGTCCAAATGGATTACAACCAGTATACATTTACCACACATTCTGTCACAGGGAGCTCCATGGATTTAAACACAGTGCATCTGTATAAATTCCAGTCTGTATAAAATAAATCTCTTGCTGTTTTCTTTGGAAATTGCATCTTGCTGGTTTTGTTTGGATCTCCTGAGTTCTTGCATTAAGGAAAGGTGACGGGTAGTTCCTTCTTCATTTTATTTGTGTTAATTGTAATTTATAACTCTTCAGTTAATCATCCTGACCTTTTTTTCTGAGGAGAGGAGGGGGCAGGGAGGGTGTTGGAGAGGGGGGAATGGGGCCTGAGGAACTCTCCCAACCTGTTTTTTCCATGCACAGAAGCCTCTCTGTACCTTTGATCACCTTTGTCAGCCTTCCCTGTATCTTTCTGGCCATAAAGCAATATCCTCTGTCTCCTGTCTGTTAATGCTGTGTAAATGCTAAGTGAGGCCAGTGTGTACCATTCATTAAGCCCAAAGGAAATCTTTTAGAGACGTGTGAACCCTGCAACACAGAGGTGCACACAAATTGTGTCCCTACGCATGACAGTCCAGGTTCAGTAGAGATCAGAGTGGAAGGAGCAGTATCTGTAGAACTGGAGATCCAGCTGCTGCTTCCTTCTCTATTTAATGTCCAGCTTATTTCTTCCCTTTTTTAATCTGCCCAAGCCCAAGGTCTTTGGCTGAAACCTCTGCACGGCAGAGAAAAGTCAGACTAAAGGAAAGAACATGTTCCCTTCAGAACAGTTTAAATACTAATGGAAGTGGGAATGAAATGGGAAACAGGAACCCACCAGTGACGTAAGCATGTCTGCAAGGGCTACAGTGAGTGTGTTATTGGAAAAGAACAAGGACTTCAAGCCTTTTAAGTTAGATTGGTGCCTGAGCATTTTGGAGAGGAAGAAGTCTTTCTTGGAAACAATTCTTCTGACCCACTGTAGACATAGAGTGGCTTTGCTACAAGTGGAGATGGATGCGGCTGTTCTGTCTGTGCTCTGCAGGAGGAACCTCAAGGATCAAATGTTACCCTCATCTGGTTGAGTGAGCCCTTCCCAGTGCCCCAGCAGCCTGGCTGGTCCTTACAAAGACCTCTGACAACGTGGCATCTGGAGGAGGCAGGGGGAAAGGTCACCATCTTAGAGGCATGGTAGGAATTAGAGTCACAGAATCACAGAGTATCCCCAGTTGGAAGAGGCCCACAAGGATCACCGAGTCCAACTCCTGGCTCTATACAGGACAGGGCTCTATACAAAGTCCAAACCCTACATCTGAGAGCGCTGTCCAAATGCTCCTTAGTTTCCAGCAACTATAGAATCATAGAATTAGGGCAGAGATGCTGTTTCTGGTCCTGGGTGGTCAGCATTGCTTCTTTTTTGCACCCAGATATGCTGTTATTTCCCTTCTAGATGCTTCTCTTACCATGACATAAAGATCAACTAAACTGAAAAATGTATTCTTTTGCCTTTACACACTGAATATTGAGTCATAATGGCAAAAGTGTGGGTGCCGTTGCCTTGAAAATGTGTTGCTAAGAAGCAAATGAAGAGGCTGAAAATGCAAAATACAGACAGCCCAAGAAAACACAAACACAGCTTACGGAAGGAAGGAAGAAGATATGCTCATAGTTCCCTAAAATCAGATACTACAGTGTTTAAAGCCTTGCTTTCAGGAAGATCCCAAAGCCATTTTACTTTGAGGACCTAACACACAGGTGTGGTCATCAATAAATAATTTCATTCCAAAGCAGAATTGAGCATGTAACTGAAAAACAATTCAGTAGTGACTTCAGCTCCTCAGAGATTTTCCTGTAAGGGTAGGGGAGGGTGGGGGCTGTGTGAACAAGGAATGTTGTCTGCCTGCAACAACGTTATTATTTTTTCCTAATTACATTTATAATTGGGCAATACTTAAGTGATTGGTGAGGTGTCTGAAACGTCCTTTTGATCTTCAGCAAAGAAAAGAATGGAGCGCAGAATATTTTTACCTTTCATGTAAAATACCCTGTAAGTTCTCCGAGCTGCGTGAAATGATTTCAGACCGAATTCTAGGAAGTGTTTGGACAGTGCTTTCAGTTTCAGTGTTGGGTGGTGCTGTATGGAGCCAGTGGCTGGACTCAGTGATCCTTGTGGGATCCTTCCAACACAGGATATTCCATGGTATGAACATTTCTAGTGTTCTACGTATTTAGCGTTCCATGCAAGCACCAGCTAGTTAATCTAAATAATACCACAAAGCAAATTAAATTATTTATCTACATAGAGATAAACTAGTAAACAGAGTTAAAATACTAATGATCAGTTCTCTCTTAGGCTATTTATTTAAAAAGGGAAATTGTTTCTGTATTCAATTTATTTTGCCATGCTAAAGAAATTTCCTGGTATTTCTGCTAAGAACAAGTGCAGAACAAATGGAATGGCTGCATCCCATTAGTTTGGATGGCTTGTTTGTTCCCTTCGGTGCTTCACCAGCATTGCCCCATTGTTTCCCAAGAGCTGCTTTTTCAAACTGCCATAAGCATTTGGAGAGCTGGAGTAGCAATTGCAGTGATTGCTTCTTCAGCTATTGTCTTCCTCCTTTATATGCATACAAAAGAAGGTTTAACAATATACATGAAAATAGTCTGATGCTGAGATTGGGTTCAGCTGCATTTCTGTTCCCTCCACTTGCTTTCCTAAGCTAAACAAAGCGGTCTTTCACGGGTTTGAATTCCCCCAGCTCAGCAATCATTTTCTTTTCCTCCTTAGCAGCCTTCTAGTCTCAGGTGAGCACATGAGCAAGGTTGAACACCAGGGTAGGAGGTGTTAACAGGAGGCCACAACTTCTACCGCCTTTCAAACCTGCACCTGGGCTTTGGCAGAGGCTTAGCTGAATAAAGGATTGGAGGATGTAGCCATATAAACGAATGTAAACACTATATAACATCTAATCTTCATTGTAGAGGAGGAAGTAAAGCAGCTTTATGAGTGGGAAGGTCAAGGAATGTTATCCACTTCAACTCAGGAGTTCTGTGGTGTGTATTTACATTTGATCCATTTGCTTTACTATTGACACTGGCTTGGGGTAGAGGAAACTCATGCAAAGATCAGATTGCCAATCAAGATCCTGACAAAGGAAGGAAACGTTGATTGCAGTGGGCTTGACTTGGCATTCTTCACTCTTCTCAATGCTCCATTGCCTGCTTCAGGTGCCTTGGGAGCACAGAGCAGAGCCATGTTTGAGCAATTTCAACTGAAAGAATAAGCAGAAATTGCAGATATCACAGAATCACAGAACTGCAAGGGTTGGAAGGGACCTAAAGAGATCAGCAGGTACAACCCTCCAGCTAAAGCAGGTTCCCTATAATAGGTAGCACAGTAGGTTTTCAGAGCAGTCTTGAAGATCTCCATAGAATGAGACTCCACAGCCTCTCTGGGCAACCTGTTCTGGTGTTCTGTCACCCTTACATAAGAAATTACTCAACATGTCTGTATGGAACTTGTCATGTTCAAGTTTTAGGCCATGACTCCTTGTCCTGTCACTACACACCACTGAGAAAAGCCTGACATTTTTCTCCCACCTGCCTTCAAGATATTTATAAACATCAATCAGATCCCCCTCTCAGTCTTTTCCCCAGGCTAAACAGACCCATGTCTCTCAGCCATTCCTCATAAAGTAGATGCTCCAGGCTCTTTATCATATTTGTGGCCATCTGCTGTACTCCTTCTAGGAGATCCCTGTTTTTTTAAACTGGGGAGCCCAGAACTGGACACAGTACTCCAGATGAGGCCTCACCAGGGCAGAGTAGAAGGGGAGGATCACCTCCCTTGACCTGCTGGCCACACTCTTTGTAATGCACCCCAGAATCCCATTGGCTGTCTTGGCCACAAGAGCACACTGCTGGCTCATGGCCACCTGAACATCCAGGTCCTTCTCCACACTGCTCCTCTCCAGCAGATTGTGCCCCAACCTGTACTGATGCATGCGGTTATTCCTCCTCAGGCATAAGACTCCACACTTGATGTCTCTAATCACTGCAAAGAGAACTGGGCTTGAACCCAGTTGAACCCAAGAAATGTTCTTCATGTGTCTACAGCTGATCCCTAGATCCCAAAGGGAAGCTGAGAAGGGTTATGAGGGAATTTTGTATCCACCATACTTTGCTCCCTAGAGTTTTGCCTTTTGGTGGATTTTTTAATACAGTGGGAGAGTGACAATAGGTACATTTAATGATTCAGATCTCTTTATGAATGTTATTCTTTCTGATAGTCTGTCTAACAACAGAACACATTTACATGCCTCTATAAACCTGTTATATGAGTGTGTATATACACAGACACATCCACAGTTATACGTAAAAAATAACTGGTTTGTGCAGTACAGCTGTATTCCTTTAAAAACATATTTTCCTAAAAGATAGGCAGATGTACTTTGTAAAACATGGGACAATTTTCTAGTCTTACTTTACAACATTCAAAACGCAATGAGTAGAAGTTATGAACAAGGCAAACATTCGTGTGGGATCCACCATCAACTGAGAAGCTCTTTCCCTCTGTAAATAAGGAATTTCACAGGTAACCACTTGTTTTTTGGATGCGCACTGATGTGTAACACAACACTCAAAGTTTATTTTGGACATTAGGAAACACTTCTTTACAGAAAGGGTAGTTAAGTACTGGAATAGGCTCCCCAGGGAGGTGTCTGAGTCGTTGTCCCTGGATGTGTTTAAGAGCCGTTTGGATGTGGTGCTCAGAGATATGATTTAGCAGAGGGTTATTAGAGTTAGGGTACTATGGTTAGGCTGTGGTTGGGCTTGATGATCTTCAAGTTTTTTCCAACCTGGGTAATTCTATGATTCTATGATTCTATGATCAGTTTGAGTCAGATTTGCAGATACTACTTTCAGTCAGGCATTATGAATTCAGAAAGCTCCAGACTTACAGCTGTGAATTGGAGGCTGAAATCTGGTTTAGCATATTGGTCCACTCTGCAAGTGAGGGAAATAGCAAACTCGCCTGACCTTCTATCCTTGCTTCTCAACACTGGCTTAAGTGCAACACTGGGGCATTCCCAGCAGAAACCAGGGGCACTCACCTATGGTGTCTGTTGAGGATAGCCCACCGTGAAGGAGTCTTTTCCCCTAGAGAGGGGCTTTTTGGGATAATTTTTCCTATTGGTGTATTCATGTGTGCATACAGAGCCAGTCAAAGCCTCAGGGACTTTTGCCACCATCCTGTTAATCATTACTGTGGCAAAGCTGTATTCTTTGAGATCTCTGACCTGTTTTGCAGCCCTGAAGGTTTTATTGAAGCCAGCACAGCCTTGGCCAGTGTTTGGATTGCGTGCTGACAGCCAGCCAGCTGGCTGCAGTTCAGAGCTCAGCGATACGCGGCACTGTGGGATGGCCCATGGGCACTGCTTGGCCTCTCAGGGACCTGGAACCACTCCTGCTTCCGCCAGCCCAGCAGCAGTGGCTCCATGGGACACGGGGTGAGGAAAAAGGAGCCAGTTCAGGTAATCATGAGGTCAAATGTTTTACATCAGCCACTAGTGACTGATTCCAAAAACCAATACCATTGTGACTGTTGTAAGCACATCTCAGGTTTCGTTCTTACGAGATTCATGCTTATGGAGAAGATGACTCTGGAAGGTCTTCATTTATGTCTGCTTACTCTACTTCCTTGCTCAGGACTCTGGAATCTCTTCTTGAATCCATTGGTGATTTGGTGAAATTGTAAACTCCGAATATAAGTACTAATACAAGTCCTAAATTGTAAATGATTCTGAACGATTGAAATCAGAACTTTTACGGCAATCATTTTAATGTAGACATCTGCCTCAAATCCCATGAAAATGACACAGTGAAAAATCCCCAAAGAAGTAAGGTTAGGAGTCCAAACCCAACGGCCTTGCTGGGTGAAGAGGCTGCGACCAGTGTGTGGCAATGCTGATCCCAAGAGGACATGTGTGAAGAAAAAGGTTCCACCTTCTCATTACTGAAAAACTCATGGAAGTCATTTTCTACCTCAGTTTTAATAAAGCTCAGCACCCCTGCTACAGAGAAGGCACTTCCATGAGATCTAAAGGAGTGAGCAGAATTAGCTCTTTCTGAAAAAGAAACCCATGGAGCCTGACTGCCCTCAGAAGCTCTGTTGTGACTAGTGACTGGCTGTTCAGGCCAGACTTCTATTCTTTTACATTTATGAAGAAGGTGTTAGGAAAAGGAGGGAGATTTATTTACCACCATCATCCAGTTTCAGTGGTTTTGTTATATCTCCATCTTTGCAGATTTTATGGTCCAACAACTTGTATGCTGCCTAGACAAGGCATAAGGGCTCTGATAGGCACAAGCATGAAGCAACAGACAGCAATCCCAGAATGAAACCAAAGCCAGACCTGCTGGTTTGACCAGGCAGACTCACTTCTGCTTGGGTTAATCAAAGCACCGCAGAGCTTCTATGGAACATCAGGTGCTGCAGCTGGCCAGGGCCCATTGAAGGGACTGGTTTCCATAGGGCTGGGGATGTGGGAAGCATGTGCTGAAATCAGGATGCTATCTGCTCTAATCCTGCTCTTATCAAACCACAGAAAGGCATGACGTTTTCATGAGACCAGTAAAAATTTCCAGTGTTCTTTGCTGTTTTAAATCCCAGCATTTTACCAAAATGACAATTCTGTGCTGTATGAAATCACTAGGAACTAACTGGTACAAAGAATGCCATGTGCTACTGACAAAAGCCTTTTCATCACTTACAGCCAGAAGCCTGGGTACGTATTCTAAAAACCTCTGCAGTTTTGGGAGCTGAATCACTTGGGTTGCATTTATCTGTAATCTTTGATGGTACTCAGAAGTTGGCGGTAAGCAAATTTTACTCATTAAAGATAATGAAGGTAATTCATTTGTACTTCCTCTTCGTTTTACCAACTACATCACAGGCAGTCATCTTTAGGTATAAAATATACATTTTCAGTGAAGGCTTCTTTTACTGCAGTCAATAATATATGAATGCACCCTGTGACCAGGAAAGAGCAATTTGGGTAAATTAAGAGCTGTTTCACGGATGCAAGAACAAAGCTCACTGCCAGCATCTCTCTGCTCTGTGGGTTCTCTGGTGCCTAAGAAAAGGCAATGTGTGTCTGTACACACACAGGGTATAAAGCCTTTTCTGCATCCACCTTTAGATCTTGAAGATGGAGCTGCTTCACCCTGTATGGCTGCAGAATATGGCCAGTGTGTCCTCATCAAGCTGGTCCTTCAAGAGCCATAGGTCCTTTGCAAATGTCTCCAAATTCTGCTTTTAAATGAGCAAACCCTGGCAGCTCTGTGAATCCTGATTCATGTGGGCTACTGCATGGTGGGACAACATACCACACTGATTGCACAGGTAATTTAACCATCCAGTATCACTTGGATTTGGCACAAAGGTCCTTTTGGCATGTAGCAAAGAAGAAAATGATCCACACTGTTAAACTTCTGAAAGTATGGGGAAACTCAGTGGTGCCACTGAGAGTTGTATGGGAGAAGGGGATAGCCCAGGTGATTGCTTATGTCTGCCCTGAGGAGGGAGTACTACAGATATATACTGCAGTGCAGAACAGGAAGAGATGCTCTGTGTTTCTACCACACATGCCCAACTTAGTTATTGTGGCCAGCACTGTGTCTGAGGCTGAGGCTTAGAAGGAGCCCAGACTGCTCTCCGGGGCTGCCAGACATTACTTCTACTTTCTTCAGTCACTGGCACACTTAAATAAGGCCCTTTGAGCAAGCAGCCTCAATGCAGCCTGTACTGTACTGCTTCATGTAGAGAGAGAGAGACAAGAAAGCCTACGGGCTTAAGTTTAAGGGGAGAACATGAGAGAAATGGTTTCAGTGACAAGATAATGCTGAGATAATTCTAGATGTGAAGAGAAGCAGACAAATTAGACACTGAGATACGGAATTCTGGATGTAAGTAAGAGAATGAGGAAAGCATTGGGCAATTTTGGTAGCTGATTTCTTTAAGTGGAGAGAGGATACAAAAGCTGAAAAGGGGGGAAAAATTAGGGAGAGCAGTTGCCCATCCTTTAATTTATAGGACTCATATAACTGCTTATTCCCATAGCACTCTGATTTTTCAGAACTGCCTGGTCACAGTGAAGTAAATGCTTGTGCCACTATCACACAGGAGCCCTCCTATTCCTATTGCAGACCTCCCTCGGATGTACCTGCCATCCCCTTTGAACACTGAACACCCCCAGGGACGGTGACTGCACCCCCTCTCTGGGAAGCCTGTTCCAATACACTGTCAGTCTCCAGAAAAATAATTTTTTTCCTATTATCCAACCTGAATTTGATGCAGCTGGAGGATATTTCCTCTCATCCTATTGCTGTTACCTGGGAAAAATGCAGTTTAATGATCTATGGTCACTTTTGAACCGCTGAGCATCACTTGGGAGGCCACCAATGCAGGGCAATGGGCACAGTTTGCACAAAAGGCCATGTTGGAGCAATTTTCTGTAAACAGCCATAGGGCAGAACGAGTGCATCGCCTGCATCCCTCTGAGAGGTGTTAGATAATGTGTGAACATTTAAAAGACCTTTTTAATAGAACAGATGTGCTACAGAGTGACAGTGTTCAATCAATCAGCTGATTACATCAGGCTGTGGCAAGGGGAGATTCTTCTGTCCTGAGGTTGCTTGCAATGGAGCAGGGATAAAAGGGTCATCTAAACACTTTGTGGCACAGGTGTCACAGTCAGTCAGTACTGCAAGTTGGAAAACACAATCTCACAGGAAAATAAACATTTTGGCTGAGAAACACGTATTTTTGATATATTTCTAAGAAGTCACTGTTGTTTTATCACCTAATTAAGGTATATAGTAGTGGGCTATTACCAGATCTGAAATTTATTACAGTTACTTTGTGGTTATACACTTGGATCGAATTAGCACTTTATTACTATAAGCAGCTGATAACACATATTTAATTAAGGTATCTTTGCATCTATCTCTGTTGTTTGGATTTGCCCTGACATAAATTTCTTGCTAGCACTGAACAATTGTTCTTATTACTTACTTCAATGGCCTGAAAATAGACTGAATTAACAGGTAGAGAAGATCATTCTACCTCCAGACTCCGCAGTTTACTTGTTAAATAATACAATAATGCAGAGCACGGCAGCTGCTTATCTCATGCACATTACTCAATAAAATATAAATGTAGCTATAAATACATCTTGTTATGGTAGGGAATAGTCTGTATGTTTTAAATTACTCATTAAGAAACAAGCAGAAATGAGCTATAGGAACCAAAAGTACCCCAACTTCATGAGTAAGTCATCGTGGAAAACACAAACAAATCACAGCAAGCCTATGGTCCAATTGATTTACCAGGTAATACCTGATGTTTCTGAGTCCCAAATAACATTTCCCATGTTGTTTCATGTCTCTGGAAGAGGAAAAAAAGAGAAATGATGGCTGGAATTAGCAGCGAAACCATGTCCTTATGACAGACACCAAAGGGAAAACAGGTTGACCTTGGTGCTAACCGAAAGTGAGGCTTTGAGCTGTGAATATACACCAATATTTTCTAGGCCTGTTTTTTTTTTCCAGAGAACGAGAAGGAGCCCAGCTGGTGGTCAACATGGTCACCAAAGTGGTAAAGCTACTTAACTGCTAGCTCAGGAAGGTCTTTGTGCTGAGATGGACACTGCGCTCCATGCTGCTGAAACACAACACAGATCGCAATGTAGTCATGTTTCTGAGATGTCCCAGGGTGAGCACCCGGGGCACATAGTTTGCCATTAGAGATTTTGTTTCTTGGAAGTAAGTGTGAAAGAATAGAGAACATATAAGGAACAACTCTGAGAGCACAATATCCCAACTTTTTTTCCTCATAAAGCAAATAAGGGACAGAGAAGGACCGTGACATGTCCAGCGTCACATCATTTACAGCTTTCTCTACATCAACCAGAACGTTGTTCAGTTTCTCTCTTTTTCCCCACTTCTCCCTTCTATCCTACAGTTGGTGAGTGGGAAAGGCACATGTTGAAGCCCAGTTCTTGCCATGCATATTCAGCAAGCATGAGAGCTGGAGAAAATTCCCTGCTCCCAGCTTTTATGGCAGGGTGCAATTGGTGGCATGTGTTTGCTATTTAAACAAAGGAGCCTCAGAGTTAGAGGAAGATCTTCCCCAAGAAGCTGCTGACTCCCGAAACCCAGTGTCCTGCTGCTTATCAGCCTGGTTTATTGCAGGTTTCATAAATGTTTTATGAGCCCCTGATGACTGCATCGCTGAGCAGGGTGGTGGCAGCTGCCTCCAACTTTGTGCCTTGTTGACAAAAGATCAAAGAGCAGATTTACTACCCTGATAAGATTGGATGGATAAGAATCCTGGGCTGACTTTTCCCCTGTTTCCTGCAGTGACAAGCACATTGCAGAACTATTGACAGAGCAATTCTGCCACGGGGGGCTCAATCTTGAAACCTTGTTTGGACAACACTCCTACCAATCTCACAGAATCACAGAATGGCTAAGTGGGAAGGGTCATCTTGTCCATCCCCTCCTCCTGCAAGGACACCCAGAGTGGGGTGCCCAGGGCCACGTCCAGGTGGCTTTGGGAGATGCCCAAGAAGGAGACCCCACAGCCCCTCTGGGCAGCATCCCTACTCCTGGGCTTTGTGGAGATCCCTAGAAATGAGCAGTGAAGTCTGACAACACTGTTGATTAAGGGCAAACCTCCACTTTGAAATTCCTCCTTCAGAGACCTCCTGCACAAAGGAGCTCCAAAATGATGTTGGTGTCATTGGGTCAGATCAGTTTTCCTTTTTTTCCCCCCAGTTTTTCAAAGCTTTTTTGCACAAGATCTTCCTCCAGCCATAGCAGAGCTCTGACTTGCTCCTATCTGTGGGTCTGCAGAGGAAGCTCTGAATCCTTGTGATGTCCCATGGCCTGGGCCCAATGTAGGCAGTGGCTGGGAATGCAGACTATGTGATGGAGTCTGGCTGAGCCCATCACACACAGCACACTTGATTTTATCAGGTCTGATTTTCTAACAGCCCATTCTCAGGAAGTACCCGGGGTTGGACTGAGCTGAGGTTTGAGATGGACTGCAGAAGGAAACATCTCCACCAGAGCCTCTGTTTCCAGTGTGAGAGGGGCCATTCAGTGCTATCAGGAGCAGGTTATGCGTGCCATGATTTAGGGTATTAGATCCATCAGATCCATTTGCTAAAGAAAGGAGATGATAGGGCAGAGTTGCAGAGTGTCTCAAATACAACTAAAGTCAGAGGACTTCTGTTAGTCTCTTGCTGTAAACTTCCTGAGTGAACTGTTAAAAAAAATGATGCCTCTTTTTTCTTGCCTGGCAAGGGAACCATTTTCAGTTTCTTCTCATTATTTGTAGACAGACATTTTGAGAAAGCTAAAAATAAGATACTGTAGAAACAGTGGGCTCAGTGATTCTGTGTTGACCTTATTAAGAAATCTATGACCAGAACAACTGTCATGCAGCGTCACAGGACATGCCTGAGCCCAGAATTTTGTTTCACAGGAAGTCTGACTCTAGATTCAAAATATGGGGCATAAAATACATTAGCAAGGCTGTATTATTTCAGAAGTAGCCTTCAGAGCCACTTGAGAAGCATAAAGATGGCTCAAAGCAATACGTTAGCCCACAGCACTTAAAGCCAGGCAGCAGTATGAAGTAAAGTGGGGTCTAAATTTCCAACCTAACGTTTTCAAACCAGACCTGCTAATAAATTGCAGAGAATCAATTCCTTCACTGCCAGCAATAAGTGGCCATATAGAGACTTATGGTCACCCACCTGGAGAGTGGGGGAAAAGACAGCCTGGTCTGGTTAAGAAAGATTGAGATGTTCTCCAGCTGCTGAATATCAAAAAGTACTTTTCTGGGAGTCAGCATCTGCTTTGTGAGTTACATTTTCTTCATTGAAAATTGAAGATTAAGAAAACCAGTGCAAATGTAAAGCATTTTCCTTTGTCCTTGATGCTGGAAGCTTGCTTCACTGCAGCTCAGAGATGTTTCTGTAGGAAGGTGGGACTTGGTGGCCATAAAAGAGATGGAGAAATTTGGGTATTGCACCCATATAATGGAAATGTAAGCAGCTCCAGAAAGTAATGGAAGGTACAAAATCAAACACAGTGACCAAGGAACTTGTGTTTTCAAAATCAGCACATGGAAATCTAACCTACATAGTCCATCATGGTTTTACATGCACTAGTAAGGACAGACACCTAGAGCAGGGTGCCCAGGATCACGTCCAGGCAGCTTTTCTGATCTCCAAGGAGACCCCGCAGCCTCTGGGCACCCTATGCCACTGCTCCCTCAACACCTTGTGCTCCCCACAAAGCTGCTGCAGCTGCAAGATGAGCTGCAGCCCCTATCAAGATGGTTCTGCAGGGCTGGAGGGCAGGCAGCAGCACCCAAGTGGAGAAAGCAAGAGCAGCTTTTATAGCGAGTGTGCAGCAGATGGACGTGGATCTTTATCTCCTCTGCACTTGTTTCCTAAACATTATCGACTCAGATTACTGTCCACAAATTTCACTCCAAAACTTGAGAGTAATAGGCTTTTACAATGCAGTAAAAAAGATATTAACTGGTTCTGGGATTGACTAGACAACCATTTACACCACTCTTTTATCAATATTGCCATAATTTGACACTTGTGAATGGAGGAGGATTGTAAAGCGCCTGCAGACCCTGTAAAACATGTTAAATGGAGATTAGTCTTACTGCTTAGTTTAAGCCTAGTAAAAGATAATTAAATTGACTGATGCAGCAGTAAATCTCACTTTTATCAAATCCTGGCTCTCTTTGTCCTTATGATTTTACAGCATCATTAATGTTGTTGAGACAATATCATTAATCTCCTGCTGCTCAGAAAATGAAAGGCAACCAGCAGACACTGTATAAACCTGCTCTCCCTGTGCTGGCACTCTTTCCTCACTTCTTGTTTCTCCTGCAGCTCACACACACATTTTGTTTAGGAAGTGTTTTCATAAGCTGGAAATTAATAGTAAATACACTGTAATATTCTTCTTACTGCTGCTTTTGTGAAAATATTTTATTGGATTTTTATTTATTTTTTTTTCAAAAGCAGAAGAGGATCAGCAATAATTCTTCGACATTTATTTATTTATTAAATAAATTTAATGCTTTGTATCAGCAGCGCCATGGGAAGAAACCATCAGGCCCACAAGCTCCACAGGTACACCACCATTTTCTACTGAGATGCTGCAAAGTCCAGCTTAAGCTGTCAGTGACACATTGTCCTAGATGTTTGAGCCACATATTTGGTGACTTTGAGCATCAGTGCAGCTCTGAGTGGGTCAGTTAATACATCTCTGGTGTGTGGAGTCAGCTAGATATCTCCATGTGATCACAGATTTGATTCAGTGTTAATCTCATTTATAGTTTCCCAGTGCTAAAATGGAACCTCCCACCATGGATGGGGCCCTGGGCACCTGGGTTTGGGGCTGGATGGGCTCTAAGGTCCCTTTCAATCCATGTCATTCTATGATTCTATATGCCTGTTCCCTGCTGCCTGGCCATCTGCAGTCCAAGTTCCTACCTGAGGCTTGGTATGGCCTCAGACTATTATGATGAGTGTGTTATTGATTGGATCTTGTCTTCTGCTGTCTCTTATCTCACCTGCTTTCATATGTGCTGATCTGCAGATCTCTGGTCACATAACTTTCTCAGGAAACACCTGCTGAGATGCTCTGGGAGTTGAGAGGTGCTGAGGTACAGCAGCACTCACTCATGGACGTCCACTTTAGAGCAAAAACAAGCTGAATTGGTCTCTCCATCAAGACTGGTCTTGAGTGGATAAAGGGCCTGCATGGAGTTAATTAGACAAGGATGGCTGACTTCAGATCCATCATCCCAGTGAGGAACGAACTGAGTTAGGCACGGGGAGAGGTGGATAGTCTGTAGGGAACCTGTAGCCCAACAGCATCATGTGGCACATACCAGCATAGATCCTGATTGCATAGTCTCTGAGCATGCAGAAATACAACCTCTGTTGCTGGGGCCAAAATTCTGACCCTGAGTGCTGCTCATTGATTTCCCTTCACGGAAGAACCACAAGACAGCCCTCGTTTATGCAGTATCTTTGCTGCACCGTGTCAGTTGAGTGGTTGTGACAGAAATCTGGACTCTCAAAGCCAGACTCCAGTAAAGGTATGGTTTCAAATGTTAAGACACAGATTACAGATTTCCTTATGAGCCTCTTGGGTTGCATTTTCACGGTTTTCCCAGGAGGACTAAAAATAACATTTAAAAAAAAAATAAAACCCAAAAAAAAACCTTCCAAACAGCGTCCAAACAAAGCAGAGGACACAGCACATCCCAGGGATGCTTCACAGTGGGCAACAGATGGAACAGTGATGGTTCAAGGGCAGGGTTTAGCAATGTAGACTCTGGCTAGACATGGTACTGGCTCTCCAAGTTTGAAGACTCATCATGGCCCAGTTCCTAGTTCAGCTAGAACCAGTGCACCTCCCAGGTTCAGGCTCACCAAGAGAGGGGTTGTTCTGCTGAGCATAGCCATAGAAAGCTGGGATGAAGATAGGGATGGGGAGTGTCTGTGATAGAGTGAAAGACCAGCAAGCTCTTAAGAACTGACTGATAAAATGTGATAATAGAATGCCCCAAATACCTGTCTTGGTGTTACAGAGTACTCAGAGAGCCCTTGGAAAAGTCCCAGAGACATAAAAGTCTCCATGAGTACCTGGAGGCCATAACACCACCTCATCAACCCCTACTCAGTATGATTCTACTCTTCTTTCCTTTGTGCGGCTCTTCCCTTCATGACTGCATGTGTGCATCCAGATTCATATATTTCTGGAAAACTTTGTTTCTTTACCTTTCTAAAACACTTTGTTCTCCCCAAGAGGTTCACTCACCTTCCTGAGATGTAACTGCGGACACCAGGTCATGCACCTTCTGTTGGTCAAGGAGCACAGAATCCCATCTCCCATTTTGAGGTGGACAACGTAATCCCACGTCAAATAACAGGAGGTTCAGATAAGTGAAGTTCAGATAACCACACTGTCTGCTTTCCTCAAGGTCAGCTGGCTCAGCAGAGCTTTATCCACGTTGTTTTACCCAAAATATTTACCTGAGGCCCAGGATTAAATCCCCTTGGGCTGAATTTACATTGAGGCACTTCACCTTGGGTGATGTGTCTCACATGACTGAAATTTTGTGCATTTCTCAATTCTGAAAAATAAAAAGAAATTAAAATGTTTTCCAAACCAACTGTGATGAGTCTAACTGCAGCCAAATGGCTCCTTATGGCCAAGGATATCAGCAGGCAAACCAAGAGATTTACAGCTAGGATATTTTCACTGGCCATTTTCTTTCACTGTCTGTATTCCCATGGTTAGTTCTAGGTTTGAGACTGTCCCCTTGGACCAGCCAACACAGAACCAGTATTTCATTGTGCTTGGCTGAAGTCAATGGAATAAATTGGGTATTTCAGCTCGTAGCTTGGAGAGGAGAAAGTTTATGTGAAAAATATTTTTGACTTCATCATCCAGTTACAAAGAAGCCTAAAGATAGTACCTCAGTCAGCAGCAGCTATAATTTCTCTCCAGTATTTCTTTAAACTCAGTGGTCTGAAAGTCCAAAAGATAAGAAGTACTTCCCAGCAATGCAAATAGATGAGGAGCACAGGGTTCGTGCAGGGGACACTCCTCCTTTCAAGTCACAGATAACAAGGAGGCAGGAACCATGGGGCACCCCCTAAGCTTGACTCTTTCAGAGGGCCAGATTTGCCCCTTTGCAAAGATCAAGGCAGTTCCAGCATATTTCCTGTGCCAGTTCTAGATAATCACTGCTTGTTGCTGGGGAGTTGGACTTGATACTTGATTCCACAGAACATTCGTCTCACTATATAATTAACTTCACTCTAATAAAGTGAAGGTGCTCATCCTTAGGCTGAGCAATCTGAGCAAGTGATGGAGAAAGATGGATATCTCCTGAAAAGCAGCTTGTGAGACTGGGTTTAGAACCCCCCGGAGGCATCTAACCCTGTCTGGGGGCTGTGCAGGGGGGTAGACACGTGGCTTGGACCAGGTGCTTTGAGTAATCTGGGTTCTGTCCTATGAAGAACTGACCAGAAGGGATAAACACACATCATGAAGGGAAATCTCCTTTCCTTCGGTTGCCAGAGGTGGTTTCATTCATATGGATAGCCCTTGGGTCCTGGTGCTTTCTTGGAGCAGCAGGGCAGAAGCTGGACTCCCCCAGGTCTGACTGTCCCCACAGGGCTCAGCTCTGTCCCCTGAAGCCCAGGGAGATGCCCAAGCAGCACCTCTCTTCTTTCTTAAATACCACAACCTGGAAACTCCTGTGAGCTGGGTCAGCAGGTTCAGATGCAGGAAAGTCCAAGGATGGAGTTTTACCAAAGTCCAGACCTTTATGGAGCACAAAGTTCTGCTGGGTGGCTCCATGTGGGCGGGAGGCGTTTACATCCAACAAAGCTGTGCATTTTCCAAAACCTGCTGTAAAATAAATGTCCAGCCACACTACTGCATCCTGATGGCTCCAGCACCTTCTATCTGAGCACAGCGGTGGTAAAGGAGTGCTCACATGGCAGCCACGGGGTCTCCAGTACAGCATCTGGTCCCCAAGTAATGACAAGGATTATCTGGAAGAGTAAATACCATCAGCTTTTGCTGCCTCTCTGAATGTTGTTACTCCTCAATAAAATTCATGTGTTATTTGATTCTCATTATGTTTAGTTCAAGTTCCTTTCCAATGAGTGGCATTTGAAAGAGATGTCAACAATTTTCACTTTAAATTAACAGAGATAGGCTTTTATAGCAGAGTATAAAGATATCAGCTGGGAAATCTATGGCTATCAATGGCTTTAGTTTTTGCCTTTATCTATTGATATAGCCCTAATTTGACACTTGTCTGTTGAGGAAGCTTGTAAAGAGGCTACCGACCCTGTAATGCAAGTTACATTTAGATTAGTCTTACAGCTCACTTAAAGCCCAGTAAAGTGATAATTAAATCCACTGTTGTGGTTGTAAATGCTCAAGTACCTGGAGTTAGATCTATCCATGCCTCCAGCTTCACTGCGGTGACACTCAGCTCCTGTGTCCCATCCAGCCCCATGAAATGCTGCATCCTGGCTGCCCAGAGCTGGTCCTGAGCCTCAGCACAAAGCCCTGTGACCATGCTTAATCTCAAACTGGGGATGACAATCTGGGTCAAAACCATTCAGCTCATCAGAGAGAAGACATCTTCACTGGGGTAGGTGTTATTCTGCCCCGATAGTAGCGTGGTCTCCAAAGCAATCAACATGGGCAGGGTGACAAATCTTGCCTCTTTGGGAGGTAAAAGGCTCTAATAAAACCATAGAATTATTAAGGTTGGAAATGACCTCTAAGACTGTCCAGTTCAACCACCAGCACCTCCCCTCCATGCCCACTGACCACGTCTTCAGTGCTACATACACACACTCCTGAACATCTCCTGGGATGGTGACTGCACCACCTTTCTGGGCAGCCTGCTCCAATGCACTGCCACTCTGGTTATTTTCATTTATGTTTGTGTGTATGCATGTGTGTATGTATGTATGTATTCCAGAATGTAGGCATACATCTATATATGGGTGCTTTCCTCTGGCTGAATGCTTTTGCTGTAAAAAGGGGATAACCTACCCAAGAGTTACATCTGCAACCCAGAGGTGAGGCAGTAGGAGTGATTTAAATCCAGAGGTGAGGCTGTAGGAGTGATTTTAAATGTTTAGGCCAGGATAGGGATACATATACGTGAGTTATTTATAAGAAGTTGTTTAATGCTTCTGGAATTTGTGGTGGCACAAAATAAATGGAACCCGTTGGCAACAAAGGGAGCAACGGTGGCAGCCAGAGCCTACAGTCGGCTCTCAGCTGCTTAAAAAGGAGCTGCTCAGCTGCCAGCCTGGGTTTTGAGCTGCACTGTGTCAGCAGAAAACTGTTTCAGCTCTTAACCTCGGCCATCAGCGGGCTGCTGCTGCCACCCAGCGGGGACACCAGCATCACCCTGAGGATACACATCATTGACAGGCAGGGACACCGCCACCACCCAACGGGGACACAGACACCATCCAGCAGGGACACTGACAGCACTCTGGGTGGACACCAACACTACCTAATGGCCACACTGCCACCACCCAACAGGGACACTGCCACCCTCCTGTGGGGACCAAAGGGATTTTCAGCAGCCCTGTGATTCCCAGCTCCTGCCTTCCACTCCATGCTCACCAGCAATCACAAGGGAGAAAAGTCAAGGAAAAGTCCCCAAAACCCTCTTAAAATGCCCCAGGCTGAGGCATGAGAGAAAGGAGCAGAGCAAGGTGTGAGTGCTCTCAAAGCATCCCTGAGCCAGACATGGGCTAGTGCTCCCTGCAGCCACGGTAAGATTTAATGGCTTTCAGCAGCCAGAGGTGCCTCTCCCCTCGGCTACCTTCAGAAACACTTCTGAAACATTAAAAATCCCACTGAGCCCTCCTTATGAAACTTTAATGGATCCTGTTTCCCTGAGCCTGCTGGAAGGAGCGCTCTGCGGCACGCACTGCTGCACTCTGGTTCATTTACTGGGCTGCTTCCTCCCCAGCATCTCCCTTCTCTCTCCCTCCCAAGCACTGGTGTTGCCCCTTGTTTCATTTTTCATTTCTTTTCATCTTTCCAGCCAGCACTAATTAAGCTTTCTAGCCACCTTTTCTTTCCCTTTGATTTTTGTCTAGGTTGTTTCACTTCCCCCTTTGACTTCTCCTTTGTATCTTCTCTTTCCTGTGCCTTTACAGGAGTGCTTCTCCTCTGTCTTCTTCCAAGGTTTGATATTATCTCTGAGTATCAAGACTACAATGCACTGAGTGGGTTAAAATGACCAGGTCCAGCCGTCCTTTGTCAGATCACTGAAGCCCAGGAGAACAATGAGCTCCTTGATAAAACACAGCCAAATCCACAGTGAAACTAGAACTGGATGAAGGAGCTGGAAGTAGATTATCTCTGAGGTCCAACCCAAACCATTATATGATTCTATGAAACACAACTTATGGAAAAGGTCTTCCAGGGCACCTTGAGTGCTGACAACCTGCCTGTTGCTTTGAGCAACCTGCGTGTTACTACTCAGACATGAGGCATCTGTCTCTAAGGCACTTTTCTGACTGTTTTGATAACTAGAGGCAGGAAATAGGCATTCTGAGATGTGATTGGACTGATTGTAGTAGTCTGCTTGGATGCTACATGACTCTCTGGGAACATCTATTTTTTTCTTCCTTGAGGGATGACTTTACGATGGCCAGCTGGACCTCTGGATATAGTTGATCTGGCCCGGTCTTATAAATCCCTTCCACTGCATGAGAATCATAGAACAATGGAATTGTTTGAGTTGGAAGGGACCCTTAAAGGCCATCTAGTCCAACTCCCCTCTACTGAACATTCTGCCTGCTGCTAGATCAGGTTGCTCAGAGCCCCATGCAGCCTGACCTTGAGTATATCCAAGGTGGGGTGCTCACCATCACTCTGGGCAGCCTATGCTAGTGCCTCACTCCCCTCAGAGCTCCTAACATTAGGCTCTGTGTCTTGGATGTGTTTGATCTCCACCATTTTTGGTGCTGTTCCTAAGGATGACCTTACAACTCAAGTGATTCCATGTTTATGATCTCAGCCCTGAAACCACTTCAGTCCTGTCGAAGTGCTTCAGGACTACCATGCACTTCTCATTGACTCATTGGAACAAGATGGACCCACAATGACTGAGTAAAGAGAAGGCAAAAAAATTGAAGGGACTGAAAAAAATGAAAGGAAGTGGGTGGAGAGTGTTTGGCTCTTTTTCAGTGGTCTGGTGATTGAAGACAAAACATCAGCATTCCTTCTGGTATTTGTTTCCTTGTTAGAAAGGCATCTTGGAAGAGAGAGGCCCCACAACAGAAGGAAGAAAATCTGTCGTTGCAGGAATAAACAGCAACTCAAACCACAGACGAGATTCTTGGAGCATGGGAACAGATGGATTTAAAGATATGAAATGTCATCTGAATACTTCTGATGTTGGTTCAGACTGATACTAGGGAAATGATTAGTAACAAACTGGTGTGGCAGACCTGTGTTCCATCAGCACACCTTCATGATCCAGGCACCAACTCTGCCAGATATTTCTTCATGCTTACATTCACAGGCATGCAACCAAGCTGGTGAAAAAGATAAATTACAGGGGAAAGAGTTCGGTGGAAATTCATTCTTCCCCTTCCCTTCCCTTCCCTTCCCTTCCCTTCCCTTCCCTTCCCTTCCCTTCCCTTCCCTTCCCTTCCCTTCCCTTCCCTTCCCTTCCCTTCCCTTCCCTTCCCTTCCCTTCCCTTCCCTTCCCTTCCCTTCCCTTCCCTTCCCTTCCCTTCCCTTCCCTTCCCTTCCCTTCCCTTCCCTTCCCTTCCCTTCCCTTCCCTTCCCTTCCCTTCCCTTCCCATACTTCGTTCCCTTGGACCACTGAATTAGGGTGGATTGCAGCCTCTGGATTATTGTAGCCAGAATGCTAAAACAAGATGCATTTGTAAGTAGCTTCTTTTAACAAAGCAATGGACTGGGATTTATTGGGTGATGATGTTCTGATTTATCATGTGTAACATAAAACTATGGTCAGGAAATCCTCTCCTCTTAGATTTTTACTTCATTTTCCTGCATGTAGGAAGACACTAAAATGTTTCTCAGTGAACTTTCTCTTCTACCTACAAATATCCCAGACTTGCAATATCTTAAATGTCAGTGGGGATTACTGATCCCTGAACCAAACACCAGTGAATGTCATCTGACAAAATCTTGTATCTAGAAAGTGCACCTGACATATTATGCTCTGCAAATGCTTGCATTTCTCCATCACTATAAAGTGACCTGAGCTGGGATAATCCTGCCCTGCTGGATTTATTTATAGATTTCGTAAGATTTCTACCCTGATCTCTAAAGGAAGTTTCTTCTTTCTGCTCAAACAGTGTCCAGGAGCATTTGATACCTTCAGCCTGTTTGTACAAAACTCAGATTTAGTGGTGTCATGGAACTGGACCTGGAAAGACAGGTTGCAAGGAGGCAGGTGGTGGTGCAATTTGGCCCTGTCCCTTTTTTCCACCTTATTCTGGGTGACCTGAAGAGATGTTGCTCCAAACCCAGCACATGCCTCCACTCCCACTTAGTGGATGGAAAGGACACCAGCCTTCACTAATGCTCATGGAAAACTCTGTTTAGCTTTTAAAGCCTTACATACATACAAATGCTTGTGTTATTTCTCTGTTTCCTAATCACAGTAAGAAAACTTTGAACAGGTCTGAATTGTCTATAAGAATGGCGGTATGACATGGAAATAGGGCTGTACGGCTCCATTTAGAAAGATACAGCTACAAAACAGCAATTAAAATGTAAATTAGTGATATAGAGCCTCCCTCAAGGGATATGGAGGAAAGCCAGATGTCTTTCCCTGCATCTCAGATAATCTTGAAGGGTTCTGAAAGAAAAAATGCTGATAAAAATGATCAAGAAAGCTAACAACTGCAGAACACGAAACTGATAATAATGCCCTGAGCTCTGAGGCAAATGACGTTGCTAATAAGGCAAAAATATTGGCATACTTCATTCCCCCTAAAATCCCTTCATATTCAAGAGGGCAGATCAGCCATATAAGCTATACAGTTTAAACAGGAGTAGAGATAGATGCATGTGAATAGATATCAGTTTGTCTCTAGTGTGTCAGAACTGGACCTGAAGTGCTTTTCTGGATTTAGGGGACTGTGTCTGAGAGGGCCCTGTTAGATAGTAGAGAGGCTGAAGACAGGAGAAAGGCCACAGGGAATTAAAATTACTCAAGTATGTATTTTAAGAAAATTATAGAATGACTCAGGTTGGAAAAGACTTTAAAGATCATCGAGTTAAACCAAATGTGGTAGGACAAGAGGAATGGTTTTATACTCAAGGAGAGGAGATTTAGACTAGCTGTCAGGGAAGTTTTTCACAGGCAGGGCAATGAGGCACTGACACAGGCTGCCCACAGAGGTTGTAGATGCCTCATCCCTGGAGGTGTTCAAGGCCAGGCTGGATGGGGCTCTGGGCAGCCTGGTCTGGTGGGTGGCAGCCAGCCCATGGCAATGGGGTTGGAACTGGATGGTCTTTAAGGTCACTTCCAACTGAGACATTCTATCATTCTATAATTTTCATGTTCAGTATTACATCATGCAATACTCAAGCTCACATTTAACAAGAAGCATTGAAGATGGAGGAAGGAAGTAAGGAATGCAGGGCATCCTTCTTCTGAATCCTAAGATGATACCTTATTTTTCACAGGACTTCACGTAACAGAAAAGTGCATCGCCTCTGCATGCTCTAATTCTCTACTTACATTTTCATAACTTCCAGAAAGGAAAAAATGAGTAATTCTGCCTCTTGCCTCTTGCCTCTCTCCCAGATGCCGTTATTCCCTCTTTTCTTGTGCCCACCCCATATCTGAATGAGACAGAATACTGCTCAGGGCACTCTGACAGTGCATTGCCATGGGGTAATGCTTCTGCACAGGAGTAACCTCCTGCAGTCAGAAGGGCAGCCCTGCACAGGGCTGATCAGCAGCCTTGGGAGCAGAGTAATTCCCACCATTTGTTACAGGAATAGATCAGTCTTGTCACGTACAGATAATTCCCGATGCTAGAAACATTATCCTTTCAAATTATAGCTTGTGGCTCAAGAAAGTCACAGACCTCTCCTTCTCCTGTGGTTCACACCAGGGGTAAAGAACAGGGATGCTCTTTCCATCATGGATTTTTTAAACTGAAGCTGTAGTTCCAATATGAACCGCTGAAGTTGAGATTGTTCCTTAATATCCTTATGCTTCATGACATCAAGCAGCACCTTGAGATGGAAGTAACTCCTCACCCAAATCACCTCCCAGCTAATGTACAGCTCATCCTTCTCAAACATTTCTCGTTTTGTTGTACAACAGTCCAAAGATATGAAAGGTGTATGCCAGATGGCTTTTTGTGTCTTAGCTTATTTCTGATCCTTCGATCCAAACCATTCTCCACATGCACTGCACTGGGAAGGGCAGCAGCTCTTGGGGTGGGATTTTATCACCACAATCCAACTTTTCTATGCATCCAGTAACTGATTCAGTCTGAATCAAATTCTCAGCCCACACCAATTCTGCCTCAGACAGCAGACAGAAAGAAGAAAAGCTGCACAGGCCATAGTAATAGAGCTTTGCAATGAACAACAAAAATAAACACGCTGCAATATGGAAGCCCACCAGGTTTCATTGTAACAGGAGATTTATATGCAGATTGGCATTTTTTGCTAAATTGCTTTTTTTCCCCAGGCACTTCAAAGGCTTTGCCACTAGGTGTAGCAAAAGCTCTCTTCAAAGTTGTTCATTGCATTTCTCTTTCTAAAGGCAAAGGAAACTAAAGCTCAGCAAGGTGAAGACAATCTTAAATAGAGAGCAGCAGTATCCAGAAGAAATAGCACTGAGATCTGGCAGTGTTGTGCAGAGCATTAAAGGATTTTCCCCAAATAAATAGAGATGGAGTTGGGGTTGGGTCACCAAACTTCAGTGCTCCTTGCTTGGAAAACCATGGACCACACTCTCCAAAATAATTTGCTGGGGCACTGGCACAGGCTGCCCAGGGAGGTGGTGGAGTCACCATACCTGGATGTATCCAAGAAAAGGGAAGATGTCACACTGAGGGACATGGTCTACTGTGATCACAAGCACGGGTTCATGGTTGGAATAGGTGATCTTATTGGTGTTTCCAAACTTAACCATTCTGTGACTCTAAGATTCTTATTCAAAGTGCTTTACAAAGCCTGTATGTTGGAGTAAAGGGCAGTCAGTCACTTGAGTCTACAGAGGAAAACCAGTGCGATTAGGAAGCTCAGGATGTGTTATTGGCAGTTTTCAGTTCTTCCATAAAGTGTGGTTTATTTCAGAGGTACATGCTTTGGAAAAACAAACAAACAAAAGATGAAGAATTAAACGTAATAATATAAATATGTAAAAATAAATAGTGGCTAAGGTGATGAGGTTTGTTGTATTTACTTATGGCCAGGCTGGTAGGGCTTTGTGCAACCTAGTCTAGTGGGAAGTGTCCCTGCCTATAGCAGTGGGGCTGGAACTAGATGGTCTTAAAGGTCCCTTCCAACCCAAACCATTCTATGATTATATGATTATATGATAGGGCTAAACAAACCTTAAGAATCTCCACAGAAATTGACACAATTTGAAACAGAAAAGAAACTGTTGAAAAAAGACTATAAGATGCTTTTTTAATTATTTTTTTTTTCCTACTGTGAAGAGAAGGCTCCTCAGTAGGAGAGCAGAAGAGAAGGCACTCTCAGTATAATAATAAGAATCTAGAAAAATGAAGCATTGCAAATTAACAGTAGAATTAAACAGGCAGCTATGTGAGGCATTCTTATATCTGATTCCAATATGTCAACAAGGAGTTACGATAAAGTGGAGATCCTTTTCATGAGCCATAGAAAAAGCCTGGGTTGAACAGCTAAGCTGCAGCAATTTCCATAGCAGATAAGTGTTCTCACTGTGCCTTCCCCATCGTGTCGTCGCCTATGTGGGCAGGTTGACCTGGGGTAGAGGTGACCATGAGGAGACAGATGGCTGGGGTGTGGACAGCAGCTCAGTGCTGATGGAGTGAGGTACATCCGGCTCTGGGAGCACCTTGACAGGAACAGGAGCTTCTGGATCTGTGAGGGAGGCTGGGACAGCCTGTGCTTAGAATATCCGAGGGATGTGTCAGTGACATTGCAAAGAGATCAGACACACAGATGTACAGCCAGGGTGGTTTCTTTGTGTCAGTTCCACCACTGCTCTGATTACAGATGGCCAAGATGGGCTCTTCCATTCAGCTGCCACAGCTCTCCTTCAGATCATGTATTCCTGGGACGCAGCACCACAACCTTTCCTTTCAGGGGGCTGGGTCTCCTCACTGCTTACTGGGGAGCTGGGGCCAAGAACTCCGCATGCAGCAGGAGTGGGGTTGGGTTTTGCAGCTGATGCTCAACAGTGGCATTCAGAGGAGTAGTGCTGACATCCAGCCCCTGGTACTGCTTATTCTTCCCATGCCAAATGCCTAACATGAATTTGGGGAGGTTCACATTTTCCTCCTACCTACAGGGCAAATTAGATCACGTTTTCAATAGGATATAAGACTCAGGAGTTGGAAGGAATTCAATAATTATGTTAATACAAAAGCAAAATCTGTCTTCATGTGTGCCTAAATAAAATAGAATAAAAATCCAGCCGTGCTCATACAGGCACACAGGGAATAAAATGGCTGATATTTTTTAGGGTTTCATTTTGATCCTAATAGCACATTGCAGTTCTTGCTTCAAACACAGTATGGGACCTTAAAAACCTGTAAACCCCTGCAAGCAAATAGAAAAGGAACAAAAAGCCTCTGTGCATTACTAAAATGGTACTGACAACTACAGCTGTTCAACCTTCACTAAGCAGAGTTTACTAATTCCTTGCAATAATGTGTGGATGCTGCTAATAACATGCCGCAGAGACGGCTGTTTGTATGAATTGCAAATGCTTGGCATTTTAAGCAAAGGGTTTAAACACATGGAGCAGTTTATCCTTATGTAATTCTTGACATCTCCTGTTCACCTTTCCTCCCACACCCAGCCCTGCATTTGCAGGTCAGTGGGGCTGTGCAGGATGCTGTTGTGTTCAGATCTGTCCCTGACCCAGCTGTGTTGGAGCTGTCACACTCTGGTGCTGCTCACCAATCTGTCCCTTCTACATGAGAAATACTCAGTGGCTTTCAGACTCTCGTTGCTGCAGGAGAACATGCTCATCAGCTTGTTACTGCCCTTAAGATTAACGTTCCATAAACTTTGACAACTTTCCATGATCCCCACATAAGTGATATATGTGTTCATCTACCTGAGGATAGAAAAGCCTTGCACAGAAACTTGGGCAGGTTGGATTGATGGGCTGAAGCCAGTGGGATGGAATTCAACAAGATCAAGTGCCAGGTTCTATATTTTGGCCACAATAGCCCCAGGCAATGCTGCAAGCTTGGGGTAGAGGGGCTGGAAGACTGTGTGAAGGAAAAGGATCTGGAATAGTTGGTGGACTCACAGCTAAATGTGAGCCAGCAGTGTGCCCAGGTAGCCAAGAAGGCCGATGGCATCCTGTCTTTATATCTTTCTGATACATCTTTCATGCGGAGGTCATGTCCTCAAAACCACCAGAGCATGGGTGTGCATAGTGAGGAGCAACTGCCAGAGCCCATTCCACCAGCAGCTGCACAAGGACCATAAATGTCTAAAAACACAGGTCTGTGGTTATATGATGCTGCACAATGGGATGAGGTGGGAAGACGTTGGTTGGAATTGGTCCTACCCAAACAAGTTGAGGGACCAGAATTAGAGGAGTTGCATTACACGGTACTAAATCATTTTCTGATATTTCCTGTCTGAAAGAAACCATGGCCAGAAGTGAGACACTTACTTGGCCTCATTCCTCCAGGTTGTTCCCTCAGACCCGCAGCAAAGTTGTTCTTCAGGATATCCATTTTGTTCCAGTTGTTACTAATGTTTTGAATCCTGAAGGCTTGTAAGCATTACCTATGACAGTATTCACTGACATAGCCCTGCTGCAGAGGTCCCTCTGTGTCCAAGACACTGCCATTAATCTGGGGAACTGCTATTGGAAAACATCAGCACAATCATCCCAAGAGGAAAATGTCCACTCAACTGATGCACAGAGAATAATGAAGTTTCTCTCCAAGGTCTGCCATGATGATTATGTCAGACAAGGCTGCATTATGTTCAGGTGAATGTCACATTAGCAACTTGACAGAAGCCCACAGGCCATATATAACTTCTTTCAACTAGAAATGACTAATCCCCAAAAAGAACAGAGAGTAAAGAAAATGGTCTTTTAAAAAATAAAATTAAAGGCATTTTCTGTATCTTTCCGTATCCCCATCTTTGCAGGGGTTATTCTTGAGCATGGAAAGACAGAAAAGTGTTCTTGATTCGTGTAGGTTACGTATCTGCTATGAATGCTGCTTCATTCTTTCCTATACCTACCCAGTTCTCCTATAAACCAGAGGAACTAAATGCAAATGTATGCAGTTCATTTTATTATCTTAAGTAATGATGGCAAGCCAGTGTCTAGAGACATACTGTACGATCTGCCTGAAAAGTTAGTTATAAAAAACCCATTGAGACCATCTAGCCTTTCACCCCCAGTTGGAGAGTTTAGTCCCCTGCAATGATGATCTAATATTACATTTATCATTATTGACTTTCTGTGTCAAGTCAGTTCTGCAGGGACCTGTGCTATTAAGCTTAGGGATGAAATTTTATCAGTCAGGAAACTATGTAGACACTTTATTCACAACATCTTTATTTTCTTGAGAATAATAAGAAGTGTGCAAACTGTCCTGCAGAAAACATACACAACAGTAGTGCCTTTTCCTGCCAGCAGTGTGAATATACACATAAAAATGAAGGCTCACAATAGTCTTACAAAGAAAGAGGGTGGGAAAGGAAAGGGAAATGAGAATCAGACCATACAGTTATTTGCTGAGATGCATCTTGTCTACTCTGTTTGACCAGGGGATTTGTCACCTCAGTCTGACTGATGTGCAGCTACATCCTCAGCTTAGAATTGTGGAATCACACAGATTGGGAAAGACCTTCATGATCACCAAGTCCAACCATGAACTTGACCCACCGAGTCCCATCACTAAACCACATCCTTTAGTGCCATCTCTTAAAATAGGGACTTCACCACTTCCCTTGGCAGCTCATTCCATTGCTATGGTGAATGGAGTTGGACCCGAGGGGAGGGATTGTTTCAGGATCCTCCTCTCAAAACTGTACCCTCAAAATTCCTGTGAAGTTGCCAGCAACTTACAAAAATCTGAATTCTTTCACTCAAACTCATGCAGCTGGGCACTGGCCCCAGGCTGCCTTGTTGCACACACCGGAGCCAAACAGGCACCACCAAAGAAGAGCCTTCCCATGTGCCTAAGGATAAAACCAGTCCCATCTGGCAGTGCAAACATCTCTTTAAGACTTCAGAAATCCTTTGGAGTGAGTAGCTTTGAACACAAGTTTTTGCATTGGTACATGCTGCCCAAAGAAGCTGCAGATATGCCATCCCTGGAGGTGCTCAAGGTGAGGCTGGATGGGCCCTGGGAAGCCTGAACTGGTGGCTGGCGCCCAGCCCACAGCAGGGGGTTGGAACTGGGTGGGCTCTAAAGTTCCTTCCAACACAAACAATTATGTGATTCTATGTCTGACATGCTGAAGATTCACCAGGTGGCATAAATCAGGATTGTGATTTCCACACCAAGTCTAACAGTGACAGTCATGCACTTTGACAGATTCATCTCACTCACCTTCAGCCATGTGTGACATACACCTCCACACATCAGATAGTCGCACCAGGCTCCTGTGCACAGTGAAATGAGAAACTGTGGGATTTTTTGGTGTGCATTTTAATTATTTTTCTCCTAAGACAAACATGTGAAGGTCATTAGGCAAGTCACCTACTTCACCCCTCCATGAGGGAATCACAGAATCACAGAATCACAGAATTACCCGGGTTGGAAGGGACCTCAAGGATCATGTAGTTCCAACCCCCCTGCCTGGCAGGGCCACCAAACATACACAAGGGAAGCCTGAAGCTACACTGTGGATATCTGCTCTTAGGAGTGTGTGAACTGTGCACCATATGCAAAAATCACATGTGTGTATGTGTGCTATTCTGGAAGAATTCACAACGACTTTTCTTCTATTAGTCATTTTTGAGTAAATACATGAAAGTCAAAGTGTTTTTTACAAATCTACCCTTAAATTCTAGGAATCTTTGGCTGATATCACTTTAAAGTGAATTTCATATTACATTCACGGAAAAGTAATGGCACAGCAAGTGATCAGCAGCATCTGTGACTAATTGCAAACAATCACAACATGAAATTATATTTTCAAGTCTTTAATTAGCTAGAGAATGAGTCCCTTGATTATTTCTGGTATGCTCTGTACTGCCTGACCTAGCAGACTGAAGCCACTGCTTTCATTCAAGGTCACCAAAACAAGTATTCCTTTCCTGATCAAAGTAAGTTGCATGTTTTTCATCTTGACTACTAGAAGTCAAAAGAAATAAGAAAGTCCTCTCCCCTGTCCAAGGAAAGTGGAAAAATCAATACTAGCTAATAGTATGCTTCTACATGAATTGCAGATTTGGCCTCACAGATTTTGACTGTTACCTGTTGTTTCTTGCTGTAAATGTTGAATTTACCTTCTTTGAACAAGCCATTAGTCACAATTACTGAAAAGTATAGGCTGCACAGCAGTGGTATACCATAGCTGGGAAATATTCTATTGCAGGCTGGGAAAAATAGATCAAGTCATGTTCTGTAGGTGGGTATTTACCAACACTGATAAAGAACCTTCAGTGCTACACCAGAGGAAGATGTAAAATCAGAAAGCCAACTCACAAAGATGAGGTGGAGTAGAAAATTACAGCAGAAATGGACACAATCTAAACCCAAATCAAGATACAAAGTGTATTTTGCTACTTTTTCCCCACTGGAATGGAATGAGGTCTAATGTGGTGACCAGTACTTCTCAGACTGGAGGTGTTCCAATTCCAACCTGAGCTGCATCGCTTGCCATGCTTAGCCTACAGAAAATTATCACTGACAATGTTCCCAATGACAGCATGTTTCCACTCATAGGTTTCCCCGAGTCAAGTGCTGTATCTGGCTCTTTCCAGAAAGATGGACTGCCCTTTGTTCCCTTCTAGAGGGTTGCAGTTCCTCTAGCTTTTCTTCAGGACAGTGAACTTCTTTACCTCTCGCAAAAGAAATGTCAGAAAATGATACTCAATATGTACGCCTTGTTCTGCAGCTGAGTACATCAGAACCTGAGAAAAGGACAAGCACAGAGATCCCAAATTCAAATAGAAAAGCCTGATAAGTCATTTCAGGATACATCCCTCCTCACCAGACCAAAACGTGACGTATTTGGTTGGAATTTTTCCATCATTTTTTCATTTAAATTGTTCTGCTTCACAGCACACATGGCCTTGGTCCATCATACCATACGGCTGCTGCTAAATGTATTAGGAGGCTCACTGTCTATCATGACTCCAGCAAGGATAAACAGCCAAAAAGACATATATTCCATTTGGCCCCTGGCATGAGAGGACAGTAGATGTTCCAGAGCAAAAAGTTATGAACTATTTTCAGATCATAAATCAAATGCCCATAGTCTACTATTAAAATCCAAAATGTTATTAATTTATTATTAGATGCTATTAGTACATGCTCTAAGAAATTCTCATTAAAAGCACTATTAGCAGGAAAAACCTTGTGTAAGTTATCTGTATTATCATTGAAATATGTGTAGGCATTTCTGATATTTTGAGTTTTCTGATGTTTTGGGCTTTTCATCTCTTTCCTGCACAGCAAAACCCCCCAAAATCCAGTTTCCATTGGCCCTGTGTTCTGCATCACGTACAGTTCACCAGTACAAGCCCAGCCCTCCTTCAGGTCAGCTACTGATGATCCCACCACAGCATCCTCACTTTCCCCACCACATGTCCCCATGCAAAAATAGTCCAAAGCATACACAGAAGGGCTGCGAGGCCTGGGATCTGCTTGCCTCTACCCTCAATCTGAAGGATTCACAAGTTTAATGTGATTCACTGGTCACTGCTAAGCCCCTGGATGGGAGGCAAGGAAAAGATGATCCTAGGTACATCTGCAGAACACAAAGCCCACATCCTACTTTAGCTTCTAAGACTTGCAGGCATAACAGCACTGTGAAAGTGCATCAGATGTGCTCCTGCTGGATCAGCTCAATCTTAACCAACAGAATAATTATCTACTGGTATTTCAAAGCTGAGTGAAAACAGCCTTAAAAGAAGCTCTGTGCAGCTGTCAGTGATACATCCAGACTTGAATTAAGATATGCAAAATGATACAGAGGTAGCCCTGCAAAGAGAAGGAAACAAGACGAGCTTCGCCACATCCAAGCAGTGGTAGTTAGGTCCGGAGCAATGTACATACCCTCCATAAAACTCAGAAATAATTAGCAGTATTTGCTGGGGGGCAGATTTAATACTCAAAGATTTCAGAAGGCAGATGCAGGTGGTTTATTTTGTTTTGGTTGGCTGGTTGGTTTTGCTTGTTTGGGGTTTTTTGTTTTTGTTTTTAAATCATGCATTTCTTAAGAGATTCTCAGGAGAAGATCGCAGCCTGCCTTAGGCAGTACACAGTATCTCCTGTTTCAGAGCCTCATAGCTCTACATTTCCTAACCACTGGTGACCCCAGGAACTAATGTACATGCAATACTGCTGGCTCAGAGCTGCCTTTGTTACCCATCCAGGGGCTACCCATCTTGTGGGCACCCATTCTGTGTCCACTTTCTCTGAGGAGCCTCTGAGAGATGGCGACTCTCATCTGGAGATATACACACAGACCTGCAGAGTGCGTAAGGCACTGTGAGTTGGAAGGCTTGAGTGGCATCAGGCTCCAGAGAGCAAACATTTGCATCACAAAATCAGTTAATTATGTTGTGTTTTTTTTTTTTTAATCTACTGATGCTCTTTGATTTCCCAGGTGAGGTTGGGCAAGATGGTACATTAGCAATATTGCAAAAATGGAAATGATAATGTTCCCCTTTTGCTGTCTGTTTTATCCATTTTACTCTGCAAATCCCCAGGGCATGGTGAGATACTGCAGCACCTGCCCAGGGATGATCCCACTCTGAGACTGATCCAACAAGCATTCTTGTAGTATAGTTATCACGGAATCTGTATTTACTGTTTAAACCCACAAGTAGTGCATTTTTGGAGCATTAGTGTCACTGTAAGGCAGTGATTTATTGCCTGAGCAAGGAAATGCACTCTCCGGGGGAGAAGCTCATCCAGCTCTCATCCAAGCCCTCCCACATGGCTCTGGATCGTAGAGTGGGAGTCTGAAGCATCTTAATGTCTCAGTTAAGTTGGAAATGGCAACTCTTGCTTTGTGTCTCCCCAGGATGGAGTTTCTATGGTGCTCCATGGTTCCACACGCAGTGCTCTGCTCATGGTGTGGCAGCTCCATCAGCATCTTGCACCTCCACCAGGCTGGGTGCAGATAAGCTGGAACTCCTCTCTAAGCCACATGCAGATTTGCTATACAAAATGAGGACACCCATTCCTCCTCATTGTGTTTTTCTATGTAGATGCCATTTTATTTTTGGAGAGCACGAAGGCCAAGACAAGAGCTGGGACAGTGTCTTGCTGTCTTGACAAGACAAGAGCTGTGACAGCAAGACCCAAAGGTTCCGCTGATGACATGGCTACATGTTGGCTTTTCTTCTGAGAGTGAGTGGGAGGACCGACCTGCTTCTGTATACAACACTGAAATATGAATGGTGAATGTCTCCTCAGGTGCCAGACTCGTTTTCCACCCAGCACATCCAGGAGCAGATCAATACTTTGTAGGTGTGGGTACACCAGCATCTTTTATTTTCCTGCTAAACCTAGGAAGAAGCCATGTTCTCCAATGTCAGAAGCAAAATTTTCTCAGTGTTGCCTTGAAAGGAGGTGGGGTGAGGAGTGGATCAGAGACTCATTGCAACACACTCCCTATATCCTATCTAATGTAATGGCTCACTCCTATAAACCAATAGTAAAATACCGAAGGTACCAAAAGAAGAGCCTGAAAATATCTGCAACCCAGAATATGAAATAGGGAAATTTGGCAGCCCTGAATATAGATAGCTGGCTGCCCATCCAAGATGTTTGCTTTCTAATAATAGATAGCTGAGAGAGACATATGGAGAAATTGAGCTCAAAGTCTTTTATTTCCTATGTATAAATACACTGAAGTCACAGATGTCTATACAGCCTCAATCTGCCAAGACCAAATGCAAGCAACAGACTCAAAATGAATGGCACAAAAAATGTAGGGCAGTAAACTCTCCATATTGAAGGGTTTGATCCCTTTCCAACAGTCGGGTGTTTAAAAAGGTGTACCAACAAGTTCAGAATTAATGGATTGATACATAAACAAAGTCAAGCTTTCTTTATATTGTCTTTTCCTATTAAACTGGTGTGTTTATGTCCAAATTGGTAAGAGGTGTTTCCAGACGCCTGCATTTGATCACCTCTCAGCATCCTCTCAACACTACCAGAAGCCTTGTTAAGGGGCTTGAAGCACTGTGAAATCAACTGCTGGGTGGGGAAATCTGTTTTACGTGTATAACGTGAAACTCATACCAATTGCTTGCCCCATTAATGGAACATTTGAGTTCTAAAGGATGAAAATGTCATTTTCTTGCATAACCCATAAACAGAAACGGTTAATGTTCTTGGCATTTACAGTCTCCAGCGCTTTTACACTCCACTCCAGCTGGTAACCTGTAAGTCTTATGAGATAATGCCCGTGAATGATTCTCATCAAGTCTGCAAGGGGAGTCTGTAAGTCCCAGGAGAGCAATAGACTGACTACAGCTTTTACAAGTTCTGCCATAGCAGGAGTCTGAGATTGCAATTGCCAGGAGAGAAATATTTATGGGTCATGAACCTTCAGGCTGCACCAGGAGAGCCTTCAGCTCTTGTCAGCAGCATATATAAACTCCACTTTTATGTTACTCAGTTGTCCAACCATGGGCAAATTGAATTCCTGCCAGCACTGCCAATATCAGCTGAGGAGGTTGTAATTTCTTTTTTTGTCATTTCTATGTGATGCATCAGGCAGAGTACGACAGATTTATTATTAAAGTCGTATGGGAGGCAAGAAGACTTTCTCACTTTTCCTAGGGAAATCAAAGCCTTGTACACTCTGGAAAGCCCTATGAACAAGAGGGAAACTTAAGGGACCTGAAAAAGGAAAGGCGGTGAAGGATATATATATATTGCTGGACTAATTCCTTTTGTAACTTCTTTTGAAACTGTAGCTGCAGAGCAAGGGAGGGACTCTTGTCTTTAGGTAGGTAGCGTCCCACTTCCATTGCTGAGAAGCAAAGAAGGCACCCAATGTCTACAATTCCATTATCCCTGCAACAAACAAACAAACAAACAAACAAAAGATCTAATCTTTCCAATAAATTCAAGGAGATAAATGAAGTTAGAAAAAAGAAATACTATTTCAAAGACAGAAAACCAGACTTCATACAAAAGATGTTCAAAATATCTTGTTCAGATCATTTGTATTACACTGCAATAAAAATGGAAGCTATTATGACATTAAGTGTCATTTGGTGCATGGGAACATATATAATCAGCCATGAAACACCTTTCTGCTGAAGTAAGTCAGTCCTCAATTAAAGAGCAAATCTAATGTCATCTCTCAGTATATTTATGAAAGAGCAACTGCCATTACAGGCAATGTCACAATTCACATCAATTTGCCTTGAACAGCCCCCTTTCAAACCATAAGAATATATTTATTAATTAATGAGTCTTGGTACAGCTGTAATGGAGTTGTGAAAAGCACTTGGCTGTTATTTTCCAGCTTTATCTGTTTATCTAATAAAAGATATAACTCCTCGCTCCAAACTGCCTTTCTGATACAGTTCCTAGGAGCTACACCTGCTATTTTTAGCTAAGGAGCAGCACATATCATGTAAACCTCCCTCCAAGACTTCCGCTGTTTTTCTAAGACACTGGAATTTGGCATCTGCTCTGCCTGCAACGATGCCAGGATAAAAATCAGGTTGATGCTGTCCAGAGCCACGGTCTGACATGTAGGAAATATCGCTTTCATTCCAGCACAACCTCTGCAGGTCTCTCCTTACCCCTGTGCCCAGGTCTTATGCAAAGCCATGTCAGCAGCACTGCAGAGAGAAGGGAATCCAGAAGCTGATGCTGGAGGAACTGGAGCCTGAGTGCCACTAAGTGCCCATGCCATAATACCCCTGTGTCACCAGCAGCAGTCTTCTCTCTCCTACACCAAGGAGCGAATGTGCTGATGGGGAGTCAAGTTGTGCTGCCTTGGGATGTGTTTTGAGACAGATCTCTTCTTCCTATTACTAAAAAGGAAGTCCCATAGGCTCCCTATCATTGCCACTGCAGCTCTGGGTGCAGAAAATATTCCTGCTGCTCCCCTCCCTTCCTACAAGCTGCATTTTAGGGACATCTCTCACACCTTTCTCAGACCAGCACCCTGTACCCCACACTGGCAGTGATCATCTCCTTCCAAGTATCAGCCCCTGGTCCTCCTCCCACTACATTCACCTGTAAAAATGCTGATGCTTCTTCAATTGAGACCAGCCAGGATTGCTTTCAGCACGTTAGAAAACCTTCTCTTCATAGCTGTAATTTCATAAGAAAGTGTGAGAGCAAGAATGGGTCTTTGTTCTCCATCTGAATGTGAAACCCACACTTGCCAGGTCTCTGCCTCCTCTCTGTGCTGCAGCAGAGCATGGTGCAGCCCTGCCTAGGAGCCCCAGCACAGCTTGCAGTGCTCCCCCAGATATGCCCAATATTACGAATGCAAGAAGCATCTCTGCAAGGCAGCAATCACCAGCTGCAGAGCACTGTACTGATGCTGGCTGGGCTTGGGAGCAGTCTGTTTTGCACACATCCATCATTCGGTGGTATGGGAAGGCAGTGAGGAGGATGGCAAAACAGGAATTAAAATAAAACCATTTGGATGGAGCCTAGACTGATTTTTTTTATATAATGGCAACATAGAGAAGCTAGCAATCTTGGGAAACACAGGTCTGAACAACAATCCCTCTCTCCAGTCAAGGTTCATTTAAACATATATGCACTTGTAGTATTATAGATGTGTATGTACACATATATATAATTTATGTGACAAGAAAATAAAGTGCTTTCAATTTCTACACCCTCCACTGTGGCAATAATTTCACAGGAACTGGAAACAAGAAAGTAAAGCCCGCCTTCTGAGTGAGCTCTGAGCAAGCCAGATCTCCTTTGCTTCAGAGCTGCCACTCACACATAACCCAAACTGCAGGTTTCCCAATCAGGGACACAGAAATGCTGCTTCCACCCACCACCCTGACCTACTGTGCAGAAAATCACATGCAAAAATTCACTTCAGGTCTGTGGCCAACCCCTGAGCTACAGAAATAATTTGATTTTCCCTCATTCAAGGCTCCTCCACCAGAAAAGAAATAGCAAGAGACTATCAGTAATCAAGAAGAAAACCAGGAGACTGTCAGTAATCACAAGGATCTGTGGAGAGAGCATGCAGCAGCACAGGAATCAGCAGGCAGGAGCCAAGGAAATCCCCAACAGGGCATCGGGAGATGTGATTCTACAGCAGAGCCAGTTTGAGCATTAAAAACTCATCTGCACTGGGGAAATGCATCAGAAACAATCAGTAAAGATGTGAAAGAGCCTCAGGAGCGAGGATGTGCCTTCACAGAGAGGCTCATTCTGGGATGGAAGTAGGGTGGTGGCAGCAGGGTTTGCTGCAGCCACCATCAGGCCTCCCCTCAGCCTGCTCTGCTCTGGGCTGAGCACACCAGGGGTCTCAGCTGCTCGCTGTTACTCTCTGGACCCTTCTCCATCTTTGTAGCCCTCCTCTGGATGCTCTCTGATAGCCTTATGTCCTTGTGATGTTGCACTGCCCAGACCTGCACACGGTTGTTGAGGTGAAGTCACACCACTCCTTGGTGTGAAGTCGAAGGGAAGGTGCTTCTGATTGCACTGGTTAACAGGTTCTCTGCCTTAGGTGATGTCAGTTAGTGCTGGGCAACTCTATGCTCCAGATTTCTCTCAGACCTTGCAGGGCAGCTACTGATTGAACAGTAGGGTCATGTCTTCTAGCAATCAAAGCAAACCACATGCTGGTGAAAGGGTAGTGCTAGAACTATGTTCATGTAAAAGCCAATATTTACCAGCAATATTAGCTGCAGCATCTGTTTAGGTACCTTTTGGTGCTTGCTGTAAACTGTCTTTTTTTCAAGCAATATGACAAATAACATCAAAAAGCACAGTGCTGTTGATTTATTCTGATCCTTTTCAATCAGCTGCACTTTATTTAGGGATATTGTTCAACAGTGTAGTAAGTAATGTAATAAATCTCTTCAACCTGACATCTAATGCATATATTAAAAAGTGCCACCCAGGAAGGCATAACAAAGGATAGCTTGCCAACCACCAGTATATCAAACGTAGCTCATTTCTTTCAAGGGGCAATACAAAATGAAGCTCCTAATTTTCACCCATGAAAGGTGATAGTCTGCATTTGAGGATGCATGGTACATCTGTGTAGCTTTTGCTATTCATGGAGCCTGGAATATCTACATTTTTAATCTAGACTAGAGCATTAGTGCTATAAATATGAAGCAAACCTAAAGAGGGAATTTTCTCTTTGTCAGTGCCAGTGCAGTGGCACTGGGCACCACTGAGCAGAACCTGGCTCCAGCCTCTTTGCACTTTGCTTTCAGGGATTTATGGACCTTGATGAGATCTCCCTGAGCCTCCTTTTCTCCAGGCAGAACAGCCTTAGCTCTCTTGGCCTCTCCTCATAGCAGAGATGATCCAGTCCCTTCATCATCTGGCAGTCCTCCACTGGACTGTTTCCAGCATGCTTAAATCTCTCAAGATGATTTGAAAATGGTCCATACCTTTTAAACTCTCCCCTTTGGAAGTCCAAGTATTTCAGTCCCATGAGGCTGGGAGTCCCATCTGCTTGTCAGTCCTCACTTTCAATTTTATTTCCAAAGGATGAAATGCAATTAAAAATACCTCCATGTGAGGGCAGGCCCAGGGCCGTGAACGTTCCTGGCTCAGGCTGCATATAACAGCTATCGTGAGAAACAATTTTCTTTCATTTTCTGCCCACCAAAAGAAATGTTGGGCCCAGATAACAAGTTTCTGGGGCTGGTGCCCTCCCTGCACACCTCTCTCTTGGCAGCATATCATCAGGACAGGTTGGAGAGCATCGTTGTAACAGCACCAGGTAGGGCTCGCAAGCTGTAGTTTAGTTTCTTTAATCCCTGGGCACTTAGCCCTGAATGACATCTTCATCATTGCTGTCTAACAAGGGAAGATAGTTCTACCTCTTTATTATTATGCCACTGACACATAGCTGAGGAATGCCAAGACCTGCTCATCATCTTCTCACAAATCAACTTCCCCAGAAGTAGTGGGCTGTGACATCTGCTGTACGATGAGATGAGCTGCTTCTTAGATGCTCTGCTTCTCTGTTGGGAACTGGGAAGGAACAGTTTACATGTCAGCTTTTACTCTGTGGACATTTACCCCATGCAAACCTATTCCTTCTTCCCACTAGCTGGGGTGTCTCCTAGTTGAGCCAATGCTTAGAAGTCAGAAACCTGATACAACATTACCCACAGGCAGGGGCAGAGAGGAGAAAGGAGAAAGACCTCCCCACTCCAGCAGTAGGAGTGAGGTCCAGAACAAACAACACAGACCATCTTGCCCTGCTCCAGCAAGCTCTGTAAAAGTTTTCTCCTGAGTTGAGCCAATGCTTTATCTGGAGAGGCTGCACATCCTCACCAACAACCTCATTCCTGGCATAGTGTTATGAGTTTTGAGGTTTCTCTGAAAGGCTTTGGTTTCCTATATGTTCTGCATTTGTAATGCTCTGCCATAAGAACTGCACCTGGTGTCTGCCAGATCTCAAATATCTGGGCATGTAACGTATTTTGCAGTGATGTAATTAATTGTACCTTCTGTGGCAGGGAACCTAAGCAGCTATTTTAAAATCTAATTTATATTAAAGCAAGTAAAGTTAATTGCTTGCCATAACAAATGAAAAAGAAATATCACAGATCACACAGAATCACAGAATCACAGAATTACCCGGGTTGGAAGGGACCTCAAGGATCATGTAGTTCCAACCCCCCTGCCTAGCAGGGCCACCAAACATACACATTTACTAGATCAGGTTGCCCAGGGCCCTGTCCAACCTGGTCTTGAACACCTCCAAGGACGGGGCATCCACAACCTCACTGGGCAGCCTGTTCCAGGACCTAACCACCCTTCTAGTAAAGAACTTTCCCCTAACATCCAACCTAAATCTTCCCTCCTTCAACTTAAAACCATTTCCCCTAGTCCTGCTATTATCAGCCCTTTCGAAGAGTTTACTCCCCTCCTGGGAGTAAGTTCCCTTCAGGTACTGAAAGGCTGCAATGAGGTCACCCCGCAACCTTCTTTTCTCCAGGCTGAACAAACCCAACTCCCTCAGTATGCACTTTGGAAGATCGCCACAGGTCTCCAATCAATGTAAATTTAACGTGCTTTTGTGCATCTTGGAGTAAAAATGCATTTTAGTTGTTTAATCAAGTGTTCTAGGAATTCCTGTACAAGAAACTGCTAGGAAACCAGCTTGCCCATAAATGCCCTCTGGAGGTGTCAGAAGGCTGAGTTCAGTGAAATTAACACAGATCATAATCCCACAGCAAAGGGTCGAGTTCTTTCTTGTGTTCTGAAAGAAGTGATATTACTGAAAACAAACATAATGTGTGATATATATCTTTATTAAGTAATAATTAGTACTACCAAACGTACAGCCTAGCAAAGTATAGAACAAAATATACGCTGCTTTTTAGTTCTCTGTCATTCCTTACTGCACTGAGGTTTTTTGCAGGAATGGGAAAAAAAAATGAACACTCTGTTGAATGAGTGGGATGAGGCCAAATTTAAGTGCTCCACTAATGTTTTAGGGGATGTGGTAGTGACTCTTCTGTCATTTTCACTTTCTATCACAGAGCAGCGTTACCTCTGATTTTGAGTGGTTTCAGGAGAACAGCCAAGTGCTCAAGAGCTGAACTTGTCAAAACCGTTTTTGGTTTGGAAATCTCATGAGTTTTGGCTTCTGACAAGACTTATATTACCCACTAACTCTTGTGAACTGAAAATATTCCTAGAAAAGGAGACCTTCCAACATCTCTGTTCCTGTGAGCTCAGCTGAAGCCAGAACATTCAGAGGGAGGCCAAACAGAATTAAAAGAGCAGAAGCTTTTGACTTGGATCAAACTGTTTTTAATTCTAATACCTGTCATTTCTGGGAAAAGAAAAGAAAAAGAAATTGCATTTTAATACAGCTATTTGGGGAGCTGTATGTGCTTGGCCGTAAAAGACTACATCATAAAAGCTTTTGTGACAGGGGCACAGAATATATAGCAGCAAGTGGGAAAGTGACCTGCACCAGCCTTGGTGCTTTCTATGGAATTTGGCTTCTCTGTGACATCTGGATGTTCAAGCTGTGAAAGTCTGCTTGGCCCTGCTTATCAAGATTTGCCCTAAAATGAGCACACACAAAACAGTGCAGCTTACGTCCAGGAGATAGTGTAGCCTGCTTTCCATTCCTGGAGAAGCATTTTGTCTACACTCTGTTTCAGTGCCTCTCTGTAAAATACAAATCTTGCTTCTTTAACCCACAAGTGAGCCCCAGATAAATGCACCCCCACCCAATGGGACATGTCACATGCGTGCAGGTGTTCCATCTCCTCTCTCTGCTGGGGTGAGATATGTGCACAGCCTGGCACAGATCCTGTAAGTGTACTGAAGACCATGATAACATCTAGTTGAGTAATGGAGATAGGTGAGCATGCTCAACATCATGCAAGCTGGTTACACAAAGTTACCACTATGAAAAGATGATGCCATAAAGCTGAGTTTGAATATAAGTGGGAAGAAGTTGTTCCTGATTCTGAATTAGGTTTCCCAAGTTCAGCCTTTTGAAATTGCATGGCTGAAACCATGAAGGGAAAGACTATCCTCAGTGAAACCAAATATCTCCATTACTCAAGGAACAATCTCTCATTATAGCACCGGTGTCCATAATTAATTAGAATCCATAGAGCTAGTCCATTTCAATATTTCTATTTTCATCATTTGGTAATTAATCTATTTTTGGTGACAAGGTGCTTACTGTAGAAAGAAAATAGCATCTGTTCTTAAGCCTTGTTAGAGAATGATCTGAAAAATAGATGAGAAGTGTGTTGTACATTTGTTTATTTGCTTTTCAGTAGTTGGGAGCACTGCAAGAGAAAACAGGTATGGAACACACATAAATCTTTCCCATCACCTGAGATGTCTGGTTTTATATTCTATTAGTTGAATATGTCTGTAAACCAATAACTATTGATCTCAGAAATGTTTTTGCTTCTTATATTTTTTAGGATTGGTAGTACACGGTACCAATCAGAGAGACATAGTTCAATTTATAATTTATTTTTTTCAAGTGGAAAAGATAGAAACAGTCGTAGTAGTAGTTATTATTGGTTGTATGAAGAGATAGAACTGAAAGAATGAAAAGCAGAGTAACAAAACCCCATCTATCTGCCACAGCGTATAGCTAGAGACACAACTGTCCCCAGAAGATTGTTTCATCATCCCTTCAGAAACAGTGAGTATAGGTCAATTGATTTATTTGTCACTGTCCTCACTGCTGTAGGGTCGGCATGATTGTTTGTCTTGCAAAGACCTTGGGATTTCATCTGAACAGATTTTGAGAGGGGAAGTGTGTGCCTCCACGTGTACGAGTGATGGTGCTATCAATCTTCTTGGCTCACCCATCATCATTCTCCAATGAGTTGAGATGTGTGGTACTTCTGACAGACTCCTTCGTCTCTCTCTGAGCAATGGGAGCAGCTGCAGGACTGTAACACTCTAAAGTTGCCACAGCAGATCTCAAACATTTTGCTGTCTTTGCCTGTCCCTGTGTCTGTGCCAGTAATATCTGCTATCTCAAAACATAAGAGTTCTGGCTAAAATCATTGCTTATTCCAGTGGCTCTTCTACATACAGCATACCACCCAATCAATCAAGTATCTAAAAGCTCATAAGAAATAAAGCAACACTTTGGCTGGCGTAAACCTCTTCTGTCCAAGGTTTTCTCACTGCTTAATGTACCAGCAGAACAGATTTTCTTACCGGCTTTCAAACATCATGTGTGTATGTGTTTGTTCCTCACAAGACCAATTTTCTTCCAAATTTTCATAAATTTCCTACAGACTGGCTGCAAACCAGTGTGGTAGTTGCCAAGGGCACAAATACTATCAGTTCATGATAAACAGAGCTTGCTGACCACCTGTTTAACATAGAGCAGATGGGAGATATGTGGTACAGCCAAGACTGGGCAATACCTACTCTACCCCACTCCACAGTTCCAACTCAGATTTGCTGGACTCACACATCCCTGACAGACATATTGAGCTCCATCAGCACAGGGACACATCCTCAGAAAGCAAACGTCTTCAATGACTGTAACAGGAGTTCTGGCACAGAAGGGTTTAGAGCTCACCATTGCCCAAAGGTTAACTTGGGGACTTGACCTGTCTCCACTGGTAAAAGGCAGACTTTAAAGGACTGACTTTCTTCCTGCCAGGAGCAATCCCCTCCAGGCAATTTTCATTCAGCCATCCTGTTTTAGAGATGGAAAGAATTTATCAGGATGGTTTCCAAGCTGATCTAAGTTCCAAAAGTCTTTCTTCAACCTGTTTAATTTATGAATGTAGGTGAAGCCAAGATGTCCTGCTCTATTCCCTTTTCCATGAACCATGACTATGTTAAACCCTGAGAAGCAAAAGTTTCAGTCTGACAGTTCTTTTGTTACCATATATTCTAAATATACCTTTGAACTGGCGGGCTTACTGAGATTGTCATCTTCTTTAACTTTTAGGTCTCAGATTCCTTTTCTATAGAAGCTTTGCACTGAGAAAGAAATACAATGAGGAATTCTTCAATGACAGCAAGATGCAGCACTAGGTGCAATGCTATATTCTGGGTAAATGATACCATTCAAAGGACAGGGCAGAGCATGAATAGCATTGATTTCTAGAACAGCTATTTCAGGACTTAGCAAAATTTGGGCAGGTTGTTCTCTGGTCTGGTTGATCTGATAGGAGGCTGTGTCCCTCCCTGGCAGACAGCAATATGGCCTGAGTTACACGCAGCTTTGCACCTCGTGCTTGGGTCATAGGATTACTTTGTGCTCAGCACACTATTGCCCTATGGAAAACATGACGGCACCCTGCACTACCACTGTGCTAAAGAAGGGGTTCCCAAAACCATGCTTTACACTCTTAAGTGGCTTTACAAAGAGGATTTCTATCATGGCAGCACTTTGTGACCTTCTCCAAAGACACCTGAATTCACCTGGGGTTCAAGGATGAAGGCCTGAATAGAGGCTTAGACTGTCCAAGAGTGAAGCTGTGCAGGAGGAGACTTGATGAAGCCAGTCAAAGCAACGGGATGCACTTTCAGGTCCTCAAAATCAAAAGCAGCAGCATCATCTACTGAAAGTAGCTTGCCTGGCAGCTTTCATCTGTGTAAGTGAACTATACCTTAAAAGTGCTGCTTTTTTTTGCTCTAGCTCTAAATGGAGTCTACAAAAGCAACTCTGGTGTAAAAAAATCATGTTCTCCAGGTTTTAATGGGAGAATCCATCTCCAAGCAACTAGCTGTGTTATGGCTGCCCATACAAAGGCCTGCAATTAAACAGAAAAATTTGCAATCATAAAGCATGGACATATACCAATTTTCAGATTAAGTCGTATAAAATTGAAGTAACTACATTTTGTGGATGATTTGGAAAGAAAAAAACACAGATTGTTTGTTCAATTCTACTACTGTGTAAAATCCTTTTTTTCATGGATTTGGAAGTATTTTCTTTCTAAACATCTCTAACCTTTGATTAAACAGGGTGTTTTAAAGCTTTTATGGTTTTAAACATTTTATGATGATAACTTTCAGCCACTTTACCAGCACAAGTGTGTGAATAAACTGTTGTCTCATTAGAACGTCCTTTATCTACCTGAATAACTCAACATTGGAAGCATTTCAGAGCACAAAACTTGGCAGTGAAATAGCCCGACTATATATCCAAAACTAACCCCAAATTCTGCGGCATACTAACCTTGTGTACTTGAAACTGCACAAGTATTTTAAGAAGTTAGAATGCTGCTGTCAGCTTGTAAATTATTTCATCTCACAAATTACCACAGCACGGATGCCACTATAGATGTCACAGGTCTCATGAAGTTCCTTCCCAATTAGAAAAAGGAGAGGGATGAACCCTTGGAGCCTCTTCCACCACTGCTGGAGGTTAGGGACTTGCTTACTGAAGTTTTAGCATTTTTGCTGAACACAGAACTGGAAATTCTAATTGCTGTCAATGGAAGTTTAAAAGTTCCAGCTTCTTCGTGCAGCACTGTGGAAAGGTGGCATGGCGGGCAGGAGCGAGGCTGGCAGGGAGGACTGTGATGGGACTGAATCTTTGCAAAGTCCCATTATCTAACAGGTCCATTTACTCCTCTTCATCCTTCCCAGATCTTGCCACCACAGTTTCCTTTTGTGTGTGTCTTCCCTATGCCATGCTAGATCACAACGCAGGTGTCCATGTTCAACAGCATATGAACTCCTTTGGTGCCTTCCTCCACCAGTTTCAGATGGGAAACAAAGATAGACTAGGTGTAAGGCCTTGCTTTCCTGATCCTTTCCAGGCTCCTGAGCAGTCCTGTGGCCATCACTCCAGCACAGATCCCTGTCTTGCACATCACCCCTATATTAATATTTCACATACAGCTTTAGCTGCCCAATAAATCCTCAGTGCATTCCTTGCATCACCCTGTCTGTTCACCACAATTACTGCTGCTTTCCCCTTGTCTCTCTAATAACTTAATGAGAGCAGCAGAAGGCCAGGAGAGTTAATGTTGTCTTATCAAATCTTGGAATATCTACTTGTAATTCCAAACGGTTATTTTTAGGAGAAGCCAAAAAAAGGGAAAAAAAGGAAAAGGGAAAAAAAAAAAAAAAAAAAAAAAAAAAAAAAAGGAGCAAGAGCATGAAAATGTGTTTGCAAAGGCTGAATACTGATGTTCTGTTTCCTGACACAATGCATTCACCCAGAAAAGCTGCATCTCAAGCATAAAAGAATCTGTTAGGAAAGAGACATTGCAGGTAGCTGGGCAGACAGAGAGACATCATGGCTGTGACCATTGTTTTCCCCAGGTAATATCCTTGTCAAAGGCACCAGGACTTCTCTGCATATGTAGGATGCAGAGCCAGCCACTGGGCAGCTGAGTTCCAGTTCAGCTCTTCAGCCACAAATGAATCTTGAGTCCATCAGTGCCTGCTGAGATGTAGAATCTGTTTGAATGATCAGTGCAGAAGAAAGCCCTTCAACAGCCTTCTTTAGTGTCCACATTCCTTCCTTACACTTCTGTCTCCTTCAACTCCTTTGATTCTTAACAGGAACAAGGAAAAAATAGCAACAAATTGGCTTAGTGCTGTGTACAAGTTCCTATTTAAAAGCTACAGACAGCAGCATCTCAGTGATGGCTGCAACAGACGAGTGTGCGATGAGCCCCACCACCACCATGCTTATTACAAGCTGGGTGCAGGCCCAACTCCAGCTCCTCCAGTCAGTGCTGCTCCTCACCCTTCAGGCACTGCTATCAATGTGCCACTGTGTCAGTGGAGGGTCACTAACCACCATTACAACGCCCTGCTGCCCATCGGTCTCTCCAGGCATCTCCTTGTCTGATTCCTGACCATCCCCTTTGTTCCTTCTCTCCAAGAAGAGCTATTTTCCCATTGCCGTTCCCATCACATTTCCTATTCCAGAGGGCACGGAAATATTCAGTGGCTGAAAGCAGAGCTAACAAAGACTGAGCACAGGTTCGTGCTCAGGAGTTGTGGCACCCAAGTAGGAAGGAGTCAGAGCTTGGTTCTCCTTCCTCAGACTATCCAAGCATGCCGGTGTGACAGGAACAAGGACAGCAATAGAAGCTCTGCACTTGTCTTTGCCCTGTCTTGCTCATCCTGCCCACATGCCCCCAATTCTCATGTGTCTCTCTATCACATTGTTGCATAGCTGGTTGTGAGCATCATTGCAGAAAGTTTCGTGTTTTTGTTTGGGGTGGGTTTTTTGTTTGTTTGTTTTCTCTTGGGCTAATTTTGCTCCTGATTTCCCAGAGCTCCTATGCAGAATAGAAAGGAAGAGATCCCAAAAAACCCACCATTCTTTTTCATAGATTTTCAGTAATGCATTCAGTGAGACAATGCATCCAGTCACATTTCAAATCTGTGCATTTTGGCAATCTTTTCACTGAATTAATTTGAAATATGTGAGATCGTGGTATCTTTATGATTTATTTTTTCATGATATTAGAGGAATCACACCAAGTCCTCTACAGAATGATGGGCAGCATATTTATTACTACTTCTTTAGACTCCATCACTTCTCCTTGTTGGGGGACCAAGACACTCAAAGCTGTTGTAGTATCAATTCCCAATATACTAAAACACAATTTGCCTGTTGCCGTGGCGAGATGCGAAGGACCAGATGAAATGAATTATGCTTCTGCTTGAATCTGGGGAAGGAAGGTCCCAAGAGCACAACAACAAAGTATAAATAACATCCATTCTGGCACATCTGACAAATGCAAACTATATTAAAAAAAAGAGTTTATAATGTGTTCCAACAAACTTAAGATCTTCCATATAAAAGACCAAATGCTTCAAAACTGATGCTGTGCATGCACAAAACAAACAAACAAGAGAAAAAAGAGGAAATCAAGTGTATCCGTCTTAGTTTTTTGTAGGAACAGAGTCTGTTAGAGGAAGGCCATTTACAAAGGCTGGGGTCATGTGAAATATTTGAGGCTGAATCCATCCAGATTTCAACCCTGCCACACGACAGGATGTTTTGGAATAAGGATTTTGTTTGTAATGTAAATCAGGTCTGTGCCTCTATCTAACCCTAGAAAGGCTTTTCAGTACTCACACAAAGTAGGCAAACCTGGCAGGCTGAATAAGATGAGATTCCCAATTTCATTTCAGCAGGAAGGTCTTTATTAGCGTAGAATCATAGAATTGCTCAGGTTGGAAAAGACCTTCAAGATCATCAAGACCAACCACAACCTAACCATACTACTCTAACTCTAACAACCCACCGACAAATCATGTCCCTGAGCACCACATCTATACAGAAGTCCTAGGGCTAGTCAGTTAAAAACGGTACAGATCTATGATAAAAAGACAGCCCTGTGATCCACTGTGATGAGGCATGAAAGGTGGAGAGCAAAGGAAAAAGTGGAGAGCAACAAAGCAGCTCCAGAAGCAGCCTCTGCACACTGTATCACCAGTGCCAGCATTTATGAAAGTGTCACAGGAGGAATGGTTTTAGAGGGGAACCTGAATACAAACAGTGAGGTAGCTTTGCTGCTATCCATCTGGAGCTTCTCCACACACAGATAAAGTCATCCAGCAAGTAATCTTCCATAGGTGACATCAAACTTCTCTTACACTCTCTCTTAAGCAGGGGGAGAAGATGAGAAGTTACATGCTGGAAGATATTACAAGTGCTTTATTCAAACTGCCAGATATCTGTGGAACTGAATCAGGACCTGACAGAGAAAACTCCAGTTTGGCAAAACCAAAGGGTTTTGCAGAAACATATTTATCTCAAGGAACCCGCAAGAAGTCCAAGAGAGGGTAGATGTTTTAACAAAAGCCAGAGTGAGGGAAAGACCTCATCTGACCTGCAAAATCTGGATGCTGCTTGTACATTCTAAGTGGTAAGGCTGAAAATGTGCTGTAAATGCCATATCAGAGAGGACTCATAGCTGCAGCTCAGAATAAGCAATAATGAGCTTGGCTATTGTGAAGTCCAGGTTCCAGCCATGCCTGTATGTAAATTGAGCAGTGATGACACCTCTACGCTTTGCATCCCAAGAGGGTTCTCTTGTCGAGATGCATCTCATCATCTCATCATACATCATACATCACAAGTATTGTGAAAAGTCTGCAGTTTCCTTTTGAGAAAAAAAAATAATGATTTTTCTTTTCATAAGTTGGAGTCCTTGTTTTCCAATCCAGATGAGCTTTAAGCCATGGTTTTCAATTCTTCATGCAAATAATTTGGAACAGGAACACAGAAAGGTCTGGGTACAGACTGAGTGTAAACAGAACAAATCAATAAGCATAAAACACACTTTTAACTCATTCCCTTCCCATAAATCCAAATATCATTGGAAGTGAAGTACAGATCTTCTTACAAGACTGAAAATGAAAATTTTCCCTCATTCATTTAAATTATGCTGAGTGCCATAGAAAAGATACCCTTTAGAAATAACAGGTGATGAAACAGCCTGCCTCACATGTAAATAAGCATAGAATTCAGTGTGTTAGGTAAGTTATTTGATTTGCACCTCTTAGTCAAGTGTTGTGACTGCTTATCAGGGAGTCTCCACCTTCTTTTGTTTTGCAAGAAATCCCAAATTGCTGTTGATGCCAGGGGCAGGGAAATGGAGCTGCTGTCCAGGCATGTAAGATTTTTGCTAGGCAGTCATTTGCAATCCAAATACAGAACTCTAACATTATTATTCCAACCCAGTATGAAAGACTGCAAAACATAAACTCATTGCCCAGTCTCACTCCTACTAATGCACATACAGCATAAGGCTCAAATGATAGTGTTCAGCTATGAATATTTATGCTTTATATGTAGCATTGTGGTGGTTAGAGGTTTAGTACACCTTCGACTGCTCCTCCTTGCCTAAACAGACAATACAGGACCACATTTTCTTTGTGGCAATTACTTTCTGAAATCTCCAAGACAGAAGGAACATTACATAGATAAACAAAACACATTACGAGATTTCCTAGTGTTTGCTTCATTTCAGTGGGATGGCTAAAAAATGGGAAGAGCTTTACTGATTGCAGAATTTACTTCCAAGAACCAGCAGCTTTCTGATGTATGGTAATCAAACCAGCTCTCTTGTGCCTGCAGCCAAAATTGTAGCAAGGTGCTAATGGACTCCAGAAATGTCTCTAATGTCTCTGTCGAGATTCTCCACCTAATAGACACTTGGTAAATCATTCAGTACTGTCATATGTTTGTTTCTAATTTATTCTCTGAAGACATAGAAAGCAGCTTTCTGAGTTTTCCCATTAGAAAAAATGCCTTTCAGACATTAAAGGTAAACATTCATTATTGTATCTACAAACATAATGGTTGGGAAATCACATAAAACCAGCTGGAAAAGATGCACAGTAATGAAATAAACTAGTGAAAATATGATCTGAACAGTAAAAATGGGTTATAAAAGCAATAGTGATCACGTTTGTTATATGATTACGGTACTGTCAAAACTAAAGACTGCAACAGCTCTGCAGTCACTGATAACTAATTCATAAGGCACAGTCATAAAAGACTATGCATTAAAGAAGGCATTGTAAAATAACAATTAGATAACTGAATGTACTCTAAAATGCAAACATTGAACGCAGAGACAAATCAAGAGAGAGAAGGCTGCATTTTAACTGCTGTGTTCTCTCTCTCCAATTCTGATTTAAATGCTGTCAGGTAGAACACAAGTGCTTCCAGTACAATTAAAGGAAGTAGTAGTGACACAGGCCATTTCCCCAGTGTGTCTGATTATGAATCTTTGCTGACAGTGACTTACATACAATAACTACAGTTCCAGAGAAAGAAATAGGAGGAGATCCCAAGAGTATCCATCCTTCTATTAGAATCATTACATCCAGCCTTCATCATCATCAAGCACTTCTGTGAACTTTTCTGTTTTTGTGACCCTACTGTACTCATGAAATCTAAAAGGTTTTCTAAAGGGAAAATCAAAGCTGCCAGTGTGATCATAGGACATTTATTCCCATCTGCAATTGGCTGTACTTCTTAGCTTGACTCTTCTCTCTGGACTGGCTCGCAGCTGTATATTGAGCCAAAAGTTTACTTCTGTTTAAAGGCAATATTAGGTTTTGGACAAACTGTCAGGGACATGAGAACAGCCACAGACAGAGCTGTGGTCTATCTAGTTTGGCATCCTGTCTCCTCTGGGACAGGGCAGAGTATGACACTTATTAAAACCTGTCCTGATTGTGTTTCCTGTCTCCTATCATGTGTAGCTCATGCACCTCCTGGACTATGTGCATTAACACAAAGCGTTAATGTACAGAGATGAAGTGACAGAAATGGATATCGGTAACCATCCAGAACTAAAGTTGCCCTTTATATTTCTCACTATAAAGCATATTCTTCAGAGAAATTATGCAAGTTTTTTGCAGCCTCTGAGTTTGTTTACTCCTTTTTTTCCAATATATATATATATATGTTGGGTGCTAAGTAGAGTTGCACAGAATTTCCTTTTGACTCAGAAGTCTTCTGTGCACCATCTCACGGTCATTTTAACTGTAGCACAAAGCTAGGATTTCATATTCAACCACATTCTCACTATGATACTTAAAATTTTATCTGCATCATTGTTTTCCTGATGCATAGCATCCATTTGATTACACTTGAGTATATTTTGTGCAGCAAGCCCAACTCATCCAGCAATACAGACTGCTCTGTAGGTCTGGTTCCTAATCTCTATGGGGTTTTTCTACAGTTTTTGTGAGATATGCAAATTTTATCCTGGCTTCCAGTTGAATGCTAAATATATTGAGTAGTACTGAGCCTTGCACAGAGCCTTGAAGGCTCTCATGAGACACATCTTAATCAGATGATGATTCTCCAGGAAAAGCTTCAAGATTTACTCAAACTCAAGTAAATTCAGTGTTTTTCTAGGAAAACTGCTCTAAAAGTATATCTTATCCTCTACTTACATCTTGCTTTCAACAAGCAATTGAGAGAAGTTGGTTGGTGAACCCGGCCTCAGGTCTAACTGTGGTAAACTAAAATGGGCCACAGAGTAATATGTATAGAAATAAAGTGAGCGGGAGTGCAATAGGGATGGAGAAAAACCTTCTACACAAGTAGAGTGTCAATCAGTGAAGAGCAGCAGTTTGAGCCAGTGTGAGGCACACATTCCCAGCCCACTGCCCACCATAACCTCCACCAAAAAAAAAATGAGTCAAAATCAGGTACGTGGAGACAGGGAATACTTGAAACTATCAGGAACAGGGAAAAGAGGCAGTGAGGGGGTGGGGACATTGACTTGGATTCTGATCTGAGGGGTCTGGGAAAAGAGAAGAGAGTGGGACTTCTGATCCAAATGCACAAAGGATGGATGATGTGGGAGCCGCAGCTGTAAGGATGTGCCACAGCACAAGTGGGACATCCTTATAGTAAAGCCAAAAGTGTTTTCTCACAAATAGATGAAAATCTTTCTCTTGCTCCAGCTCGTTGTTGAGTAAATATGATTCTTTCTCACCTCCACCAAGTAACTGGCTACCAATCTATTTCATATGCATACTCTTCTTATTGTGCAGGTCTAACCTGTCTGTCAAAATAACAAGAGGAATCATCAGCTTCGGTCTCTTTATTTGTAATATGCATAGACTCAGCAAAAAACTAAAACAAAAACAGTTCAGATTTGTTTAATTCTACACAACTTGAAATACTAAAATACCCCTCTGTCCTGTCTGGCCAACCAAATAAATTACAGGCCACTTTGTACTATCTGAATGCAAAGACATTACAGGGCAGCTTTGGGAACATCTACCAAACCTCGAAAAACACTTCCACTGATAACATAATAATGTGCTAAATATTGTTCAGCTGCCACACTACACTCAGAATCAGAGCACATCTTCCTTGCCTTTTGTAATGCTACGCTTTGCTTCCATAAAAAGGGAAATCCTATAACAGTTTTGTTTTGAGATACTGGCTCACCCAGCAGGTTGCATATTTTCAAAACTCAGCTTTTCTCACTCTGGTTTCTGGGACACATCATTCTTTAACCTTGGGCTGCTCTCCTGACAAGGTGAAAACTCATTAACCGCCTCCGTATAATTTAAACACACAGCTTTGTTACTATGCTGGCAGCAGCCCACGGGGATAGCAGGGATCCTATAGCAGGAGCTTGTTCTTGTGGCTGATTCTGTCCTCAATAGCTTTCTCTGGGACACAGGGTAATTATCTTCCCAATAACAGAACTGCAGTACCAAAAAACGCAAATGTTTTATGAACTCATCAAAGTAAGCACACCTCCAACAGGACCGTAGCGTAGAGAGTAACACAAACAGTTCCTATGGGATAAACTCCTCCCCCCATCTCTCCTATACCTCCTGGTGCAAGTGACAATAACACATACATATCTTCCAGCTCTTGTGTTGACCACATTTCCTCAGACTTCCCCACGTGTTTTTATTTCTAGGCTGAATGCTAAGCAGAAATTGTCAACTTTCCAGATTCAGTTTGGGTGATGCCAAAATCTTTTGAGCACAATCCAAGGAAATCAGAGTGGAAGATATTTAATTCACTAAAGAAAAAATATACTCCAAAAAGCTCTCCAGAGTGCAATAAGGGCCTGCGTACAGAGAGCTCTGAGCTGTGGTTTGGCACTGGCATTCACAGCAACAGAAAGCCTCCAGCATCTGACTAGTTCCAGTCAGCCACCTCCTGCAGCGTTTCAGGTGCTGCCTAAAGCTACTTGTCATTGACTTCGATGAAGATGCAGTGACAGCCCAAGAGCAGCAGCAAGGGAGCACAGAGAGACAAGAGAATTAACAGTCTAGCATGATGCTGAGTAACCAGCATTTCCTATATGTAATTAAAATGATGGCATGAGATGGTTTTGAATGGATCTAATGTTCTACTCATTGCTCCTCTTTGTCCTCATTCATCTCTCTTCTCACCACTTTCCTTCACTGAACTACAGAGGCTTTTCCCCTTGCACCAGAGTGGTTTCCTCTTCTTCTCTTTTAACTGAATATTTTGGATCAGCAGCTCACTGACCATCAACTCACAGGCTGCCCAGAGCTAAGCAAGGACTGCAGCACCTCTGGGGAACCTCATTTCTCCCCATGCTTTGCTATATGTAAGGCTCTGGATGGGGCTAAAGGCTTCATCCAGTGGCAGGAACACTAAGATGTAAAATAGAATAAACCAGATTCATACAGGATGACAGATGGGCATCTTCCTATAGTCAGCTTTCGGTAACCTCATTCTTGCAGATCTTATTCTTTCATTCACACATAGTTTACATTGGCACCTATGTTGTTTCCAGTTTTGGCTTTATTTGGCTAGATTTGGCTTCATACAGCAAGCATGTTTCACAACACAGCACTAACAGAGACTGCTTCCCATTCTCATTCCCTCCTGTTTCATGTTTTTCCAGATCCTTCTACTGCCTTGGACTGACAAAAGCTATCTCTGTAGATCTATAGCAGTTTTTCACCATGAAAACTCATGTTTAGGAAAGTATTGAATGCTGTTTACTTATTAAAAATAGCTATTATTTAGGAAGGTAACCAAAACACTAGGCAGGAAGCGCCAGAATGGCCTTTGTAATTTACAGCATATAAGTGCATGGAAAATGCTGCTAGACCTACTAGAAAACTAACACCAACCAGACTAAACTGTAGGTACTTCAAGGAGGAAGATAGCAACTGGTATTTCATGGAAAAAGAAAAGAGGGGAGATTTAGGTTAGATGTCGGTAAGAAGTTCTTTATTCACAGGATGAGGCTGGTGAGGCAGAGGCACAGCTGTTCATAGAGCTGTGGGTGTCCCATCCCTGAAGGCACTCAAGACCAGGCTGGATGGGGCCCTGGGCAGCCTGTGCTGGTAGGCAGCAACCCTGACCACAGCAGGGTATTGGAGCTGGGTGTGCTTTAAGGTCCACTCCAACCCAAACCATTCTGTGATTCCCTGAGAAGGAAAGAAACCCTTATGTCTTAGGCTTACCTCTCTGAAGGTACCTGTCTCACATCCAGCTCTCAGCGGAAGCCTAATTTTGCCTAACACAGATCTGTTCAGAGCAGACCTGGAAACAGGCTTGGAGATAGTCTGACCATCCAGGTAACACAAGACTGAGCAGATGAAATCACTGGGATCATTTTTCCTTTTTATCACCTAGTTCAATAGTAGATCATATAGGGACTTGCTCGTGCTGGCAAGCAGGACGGACCTGGAGACAGCAGGTGAGTGATGATGAGAGAGATCCAGAGAGATCCAAGGTAAACCGGGAAATCAATCCTCTGGTCAGGGTCAGGCCCAACAGAGGTACCCTGTGTCAGACACAGTCCCAGGATGTCCTTGTGGGGCTGTGGGGATACGAATGAACCAAGAACAGTCTGGGACAGCAGCCTTCAGGGCCCATGACTGGCAGAGCAGGGCTGCGGTAGCTGGAGCTCAGGTGCAGCATTACTGAGGTGGAGGCTGATGGCTGCTGATGGTTGGGGTTGACAAGAGGTCCTGGACACTAGGCAGGTGAGGGGAACATTGAGGAGGCCTGGCAGGGGCAACAGAGGCTATTAGTGCTCTCAGGGCCTTGACAGTAGCTTACTTGTAAATATTCAGGCACTCCAGCTTATCAGATTTCATTAAAACTAATGGGATAGTCTCATACTTATTTATAATCTCTATTGCCCTCCTTTTCTAAAAATTTAAAAGTCTGTTGCTGTAAGCAGATTCATGAGAGCAGCTACAAGAATGGCTTGCTTTGAAGAATCCAGCCTGCAGTGCTGTAGGCTACTGCAGTTGCTTAAACCTTTAGCACTGTTGCAAATTACTTTCATCTGTCAATGTCCCCATCCTGCCCACCCATGATATTTCATTACCACTGCCTTTTGTTTCTGAATATTCCACACTGCTGCATTTGTTGCAGAACACATTTGTTACACAGCAATGCAAAATTTAAAGAAGACTGTTGCTTCTGGATAGCCTGAATAACATTCAGCATTCAGAATCAGCATTCAACAAACACTCTTTACTAATTTATGCTTGCTCCTTTGCAACAAGCACACACACGCTGTGTAAACAGGGTCTCCATCAGAATGAGAGAGGCAGAATATAGCTTCTCATTCCCCATTCACAATAGATAGACAGTCACCCCATAAATGGTTCCATTTGTAAATTATCCAGTAGGTTAATAGATTTTAGAGCCTGAAGGGACTTCTGGCATCATCTGGCCTGTATTACCTCTTGCATAACTATGGCATATAGAAGCAGTAGAATTTTATCCAGCAATTTCTGATGAAGAAGAAATGATTCTTCCTAACTTGTCGCAGTGAGAGATCTTTGGGGTGATCACTAGGAATGAAATGAAGAATCTTTTGCCCTTAAAAATGACATTTAAAGGGAGATTTTATAAGTTCATAAGTCACCAGAAGATAAAGAGAAGTGCCCTTTATACTAAATGATAGATGTTATCAAGGTGACTTTGAGCTTCACTCCACAAAGGCATTTAAGAGTTGTTATCTCTAATCTTGGGAACTGTCTGGTTTCCTTGGGACTGCTCCTCACTTCCAGCAGAGCCTGCATTTAACTTCTCTGCTCGCTTAACCATCGCAAAAGCAAACTGAAGACATTTGTAAAACAGCTTTAGATGAGCTCTGGAGTGAGCCAAGACTCCAATAATAACTAGATTGCAGCAAAATGGCTTCAAGGCAAGTCTGGAAACATTACAGTGTCTATTTGTAACACCAAGTTGATTTCAGCTTGATTCTGAGTATGACAATCACCCAGCTAAAAACAGCTTCGGTACTTAACACTCCTACTTGAAAAGCTTCATTTTTGCTATCAGTATCCACACACTGATGCTCATTTCTTAAGCACGGAACAAGAAATAGTTGGTGTTGGAAGAGTATGTTGAGCAAAGACTGACTTTTAAGTGGTGGCTGCAGAAGCTGAAGATGTTTGCTCAGCTCATGCCAGGTTCATCCGTGCCCTCTTTAAGATGACAGCATTGTCATAACAGCTGTTTCTTGACATAAATTCAACCTCAAAACATTAAATGGGATCTATTGGGAACACCCGAATTTTTTCAGGAAAATACATAATTTTGTGAAAGTATATCAAAGAAAAGTAAGTTACATGTCAAGAAAATTAGAAGATAGTATCGAAACAGACAAATAAGAAGATGAAAGATTAAATGTGACAAACATTGCCAGCTTTTGAAAACAACTGCAGTGTCCAGGTAACTAGGAAATACTTTGGAAAAAGAAGAACACGTTAGCTCATCAGCAAGTTAGGTTTGAGCTAGGAACCTAAACAAAATGAGCATGGCTAAATCATAGAATTGCTCAGGTTGGAAAAGACCTTAAAGATCATCAAGTCCAACCACAGCCCAACCATAGTACCCTAACTAACAACCCTCTGCTAAATCATGTCCCTGAGCACCACATCCAAACGGTTTTTAAATGCAGCCAGGGATGGTGACTCAACCACCTCCCTGCGGAGCCTATTCCAGTGCTTAACAACCCTTTCTAAAAAGAAGTTTTTCCAACCTAAACTTACCCTGGTGCAACTTGAGGCCATTTCCTCTTATCCTGTCTACAGCGATAAGAGACCAGCTCCTCTCTCACTGTAAATGCCTTTCAGATATTGGAAGAAAGTGACTGGGTGAGCTGCTGTTTTGTTCTGAATACTAAGACAGTCACAGAAGGAAAACTTCAGCACCCTGAAATGGAACTGGAAAGAGAAATGAGTTCCCTTCAAGCTTCACACAGAGGCTGAAAGTTTCATAAATGATCTGTGTTGGAAAACTCCCTTGAAAACTGGGATGGAGCTTGAGATGGAAAGACACAGGTGCACCAAAACTTAGGAAAACTGAGAAAATCATTGCAAGTACTCACTTGTTCACCATACAGTTTCCTCATAGCACTCAGTAGAACCTGAAGAACTGAAATATTTGGCTGAAGGATGGAAACACAATGAGAACTAGAGGTGTGAACAACCTCCTTTGGGAGTCCTCCCCAAAACTGATCACTACCACAGAAGATAATCTCCCTAGTGGTTTAGGCTCTGCCCATGGAAGACCTCATTCACCCCTTCCCACAACTATTTCATGTTCTCATGCTGTAAGTTTCTATTTCAGCACCAAAACACCCCAAGTGTAAGCAATTGTTTTACACATCCATGACCTGGACACAAGAGGGGTTATAAATTTTAGGCTTGAGAGAGGGGAATGGAAAAAAATTGAAACTACCATTTTTGATGTGTTTTCTTTTTTACCCTCTAGATAAGTTGCTAGCTGGTCCTAAAAAATAAGATTAACGAGAACTTCAGAGAGAATTTACTATCACAGAAATGTGATGAAGAATCAGGGTTTTTGCCATTCCTTTGCTTTTAAGGGAGTTTTCGTCTGGCATGGGAAGAACTAATCCACAGCCAAAGTGATGGTACACAGAGAGTAAAAAAAGACAGTTGCAGCAAATTACACATGTGCTGTGTGCTCAGTGCAGTCTGGGGACTCCAGACATACCACTATCACTCCTGATAGAACATCTCACCAAAAATACACTGCCAGGAACATTCCGTTCCTCTCAGCTAGTGATGGTGCTGCTCCTGCAGTCCTCTTACACTGAGCTTAAAGGAGTTGAAGAGCAAGGATTTCACTGCAGCCTGCTGTACTGCTCCCTCATTCCCAGCTGGGCATGCCCAGCTCCCTGCAGAGCCACGATGAGCACACCTGCTGCTGTAGAGCAGCACATCCTGAAATGGCTTTACATCTCTGCCCATCTACTCAGCCCCCAGTTTGCTGCACTAGGACAGATCTCCCCTGCATGTCCTCCCTTTCTAATACATTAATGGAGGGTACAAAACAGTGAATTTATACAATCTTTTAGTTGCCGTTCTCTAAGAGATTCTGTTTTAAGGATGCTTTCTGATTCAGACAACACTCTGACCATCAGCAGCCTTGGATGTAGCTTAGCAACACAGTCAAAACTGAAAAGCCAAAGGAACCCAGACAAGTCACAGTAAGATGACAAGCTGTCGTGTGTTGACCAACCTGCCACAGCTGCCTGTACCCACATTGTTAAACGTGGGCAATGGCAGACTTGTGATTCTGTAATTTGCTCTTGCCACTGAGAAGATGTATCCTCTCACTGTACTTCAGCTGAGAGGAGGTCATCTCCATTTACATCCTGCCAGGGCCCATCATTTCATTGTTGGTTGATTTGACAGCCCTTGTGCAGACTGAGCCTGTGGATGACTGGAAGCGTGTTTCTATAGTTTTCCACTTACCTCCTGTCTTTAGGACAGCCTGGCATTCTTTCTGCAGACAAAAGGCTCGCAGGGGAAGCACCCATGGAGTGAGAAGGCAGTGCTGGCTGTGATGTAGCAGTTGGGGGGTGTGGGATGGAGTGGGTGTAGAGAAAGAAAAAGTACTCAGGTACTTCTCAGTGCAGTGGGGAACCTGAGGATTCAAAGGCTGGACGATAACAGCTGACTGCGATGGTATTTCTGAGGGCACTGACTCACTGCAAAGGAAAAAAATGCTTCGCAAGTAAATTAATACTGCAGGCATTTTCATACACTATGAAAATCCTTGAGTTAAGGACGAGCATTCCTATGAGGAAAAATAGGTTCAAACAAAACCAAACAAACATGCATTACAACCATATTTATCTTCATAACCAGCTCAAGAGTTCATCAACTCTGCTCTGAATGACATCCAGCTCAGGGTTCAGCATTTTGCATTTATTATTGAGCTCTTTGGATGAAAGAGTTGGATTTTGTTTTCACTTTAATGTTTTAAGCGATTCAGACACGCCTTTCACAGAATAAATAGTGCTGTTTTCTTTAAAATGCTGTTCCTGGACCTCACTGGCTGGCAGGTCACACGCATTTCAACAGAAATTCAAGTTGGCTGCATACAACAGCAGAAATTAAACCAAGCAAAGCCCCATGGGAACAATAGATGAGAAAACATACACACACCAGAATCTGGTCAATTATTTATGAAATGTGATCACTGTAAACAGGTTGTTTCTATGGCTGCTCGCAAATCTTCTGTATTTCTGAGATTTAAGTTGGTGGGTTTCTATGTTTTGTTTTCTGTCTCCTGGGTTTCTCTAAATGTAAGTTGGAGTTCTCTGTTCATTTACTTTCTTTCCCCCCCAACACCAGCCAAATCCCTGGGAATGGCACTGCCACTCCGGATGCCTGAAGAAGCAATATTTCAGATTGAGGCATAGACACTTGAATTTCTCTGGGGTTCTTAATAATCACAGTATCTTTCAGGCATCAGGTACAAAGCTTCCTTTTGAAAAGAAAGCTTCAATTCTTACACATCTGACCTATTCCCTTGCAAAAGAGAAGTCTCAAATTCTCAAAGCAACAAAGGCAGAGACAGCTACTTAGTTATCTGAACTTGTATATGATCAGTATTTACTATTTATATCCCACTGGCATTGTCTTACACACAGTGCAATATAGATGAAGAGAATCCTCTCTGCAATGTACAGCTTACAGTCATAACTACAGCCTCTAGGAAAAAGGGAGGGGAGGATGCTCTTGGTTTCACCTCAGTTCATCACCTTTGAAATGATGATTCTGCAGGCTAAAAGTACGTAGGCTAGTACCTAGCACAGAAAATAGTGAGAGCTACCTTTAACAGATAGAGATTTTTTAGAGACTTCTTCAGAGAGAATTTCACTACTAAGAAGTATCTTATAAATGTGGGACGTTTGCTCCTGAGAATCCAAATGGATTAAGGACACAGAGGGCAAATAAGGAAACTCCAATTTATCAGTAAGTGAAATGAACAAATACACACAAACACACACACACACAAAAAAAAACAACCTTGTAGCACAAAGGCCATTCTCATCAGTTTTAGAATTGCAAGCCAGGATTTTGAACATGTCAAACTCCAGATTTTGCCCTTGTGTTCTGTTACTGATGTCTCTGAGTGGGGCAGCAGCTACATCACTGACAGCCTTCTATGTGATTTTGCAGCACATAAAGAGCTGCTATCATCAAAATCTGCATGTTTAAAAATATAAGTCAGCAAAACTCTTACCTGTTTCTTTTTCTTCTTTATTTTTGTTAGAGAATGACTAAACAACCTACCAATTTAAACAGAAAAAAAAACAAGCAGCGTTCATTGAACACTAAACTGGTTGGTTTCTGGTTTATCAGTTCTTACACTGGGCTCCCACCAGCTGGAGGCTCAGATGTGCTAAGCATAATTACAAATGTTATTTGCAAATATAATTCACAGTTCATTTATGATAGGAATTGTTTGCTTCTTACCTCAGGAATTTCTGCTTACTTGGCTGAATGGAAAAGGAACATTTCTTCACTTTAGAACTTGGATGTAGAAAAGAATTCTAAAGCATTTTCTTCAAAATCCTCTTGTTCACTTTCTCTTTTTAGTATGTAACTCTACATCTCAAACACTATGGCTGCTGTTTAGACAACAGCATATATGTGCTCTTTGCTTCTGAGCACTGCATTGCCAGAAGAAGAAACATAAGCACCAGCTTTATAGGAAAACTAAAAAAAAATCTGATCTCAGAGTCAGTTATACAGTCATTTGTCACATCATATACCTCGACTGATTAATTAAGCACTGAAACAGAAGACTAAAAGCTGCCACCTGTGTCCTAATATAATAAAAGACCCATGAGGCCTCTAGCAAGTGAGGGTGACTTTCCTGATCACCCAAACCACAGATTCCTGCACTGTCTCCTTGCTATCCTTATACAACCTCACAGGGTAAAATCTGCCTGGAAGCCAAATTCTCCTTCCTGTCATCACTTTCTCTGATTCTGCCCTTCGTATGCAGCCTAAGATCTCCCTCATCAAGCCACTACAGCTTTGAACTCCTTGAGTTTGAGCTCAGTTATGTGATTTAGCTGAGTATATCTAGTATAGAGCAACACGTGCCCAACAAATCAGCAGGTACAGAAAAACCTGCTGCAGTGTCATCTCATCCCTCCTTGCACTCACCACCTGTTTGCTGACTCATCAGTTTCTGTTTCTTTCCCCATCCATCTGCTGTGCTTTCCACTGCCTTCACTGTAAGATGTGCTACATGTTTTTATAGCAACTAGCACAAAATGATACGTGTCAGCACTGAGGCATGAACAAAGTTAACAGTAGAATGATAATAAGAAGACCCTGGAACAGTACGATTTTCACCAGAATCAGCTGAATTCAGTCACCAGAAGGAAACAAACTTGATGCTCCAGCCTTTTATTTGTTCAGCATTTTCATTCTTGTCTCAATTAACCATTTCAACCATCACAGACAGCACTGAACCTTTTTATCTGCACAGCAGCACATCTTTCCAGCACTAATCAGTAAAGCATTGACCTCTTGGTCAGTGACAACAGGCAATCCTGCTTGTGCTCTGTAGTGGTGATAACTTCCTGCAATGCTGTAAGGAGCATGCTGTGACAGTCAGTAATGAGACCAGACAGATGACAATCTGAAAAACATAAGAGTAGTGCTGAAGTGAGCAAAACATTTAACCCTGTAATCTCTCCATGGAGAATGCAACAGCAATCCCATGTCCAGTCACTCTCTGCAAGCAAAATAAGCCAGGAAGGGAACTATGTGAAATCTGGAGATTCTGGTTCCTTCCATTCAGAGCAGAGGAGTGACCCTTGTACACCTCAGCAGATAGTGCATTCAAACAGGTAATGACCTCAAGTATAAAGCAATTAGGTAACCATCTGCAATTGCTCCATCTGTCCCAGTCAAATCTGCATCATAGAATCATAGAATTACCCATGTTGGAAAAGACCTTGAAGATCATCAAGTTCAACCACAGCCTAATCAGTACCCTAACTCTAACAACCCTCTGCTAAATCATATCCCTGAGCACCACATCCAAACAGCTCTTAAACACATCCAGGGATGGCAATTCAACCACCTCCCTGGGGAGCCTATTCCAGTACCTAATCATACAGCCATGGTGCCAAGTAAGCAAGCTGAATATTCATAACCCTCTCCTTTGGGAAAAAGGAGCTAAAGCCATTAGGATTTTCTTTCTTTTGTACTTCTATGTAACATTTACTGGGAAGGATTTCTCCTTTCCTGTATCTGGGGAAGTTTTCTTCACTTTGACCTCAGCTCTAAATAGACCTGACTGTTTGGACAGAGACTGAAAGCTCTTGAGGATAACACAGCAGCTGCCTAGAACCTGTGCCCATCTGACTGTTCCACTCAGTGCTGGCTGTTGGCACAGCCAGACAAATCCCAATTACTTATTCCCTTACCAGCTGTAATGCATCCAACAAAAGCTGTATAATCAGGAAAATAACAATGACTGCTATGCTTAATCTCCCCGTTTTGTGCAAGCCCATCCAAGATACTGAATGTCAACAACCTTAAATATAAATAACACTTATTGATTGCTGGGATCAGTTTCTAGGGCAGCATTTCACAGGGGAGTATCCTGCTTTAAAGAGCATGAAGAAGGGATGAAACGCAGCACATCCAGAGCACATCCAGACCCCAAAGACTAGGTGAATTTCCCTTTACAGTAATGCTGTGATACATATCCACATTCTTCATACAGAACTCTTGGCACTTTCTGAAGTTCAGTTTATACCTTGACAGCCTCAGGTCAATGCTGTACAACAAAAGACGGTAGGTGGGTTGTTTCAAGAAGTTTTTTGTAGATAATGATAAAGAAATAGGATGCTCCCTTCATGAGACTATTGCAGACTGTTTCCTTTTGATTAGTGAGAGTCTTTCAGTACTTCCTCATTTAATACATTCTGTGTGTACTGCAGATTCCCATTAGTTTCCACATGAACCATTTTTCAGAACTTCTTTCATTCTTGCTGTGGAGACAAAAGAGCAGATTGCTTCTTTAAAAAAAGCATATTAAATAAACTGTGTTTTCCCTGACTAATGCAGGATGCTCCATAGAAAAAGAAACGCAGCATTTCCAATAGGTAACTGATACAGAAGTAGATAAACAAAAGAGAAGTAACCTGGGTTACAATCTGATGGCACAGGGACAAATACTGCTCGAAACAGGTGTCCAAAATCCAATGGTAGGGTCAAATCCATATTTGACTGTGGCTTTGCTAAAGTTCCAACAGGAGTACTTTTGTCTCCCCTGCTCTCCTTAATTAGTGTCACATCCTCTACTGAGCTGCAGCAATACTGACATTCCAGGAAACAATGTCTGGCTCTTGCTAATGGGGAAAACGAGCTGTACATATTGCAAGGAGAAGTTGCTTTTAATTTGTGCCTATGGGATTCTGATATTTAAACACTGGCCTTAAACACCTTCTCCATAGGGATATACTGCTGCACATTTATGCTAAAAGTACCAGTTGTTGAGTTGCAGTAATACTAAATAAGCGAGGACTGATATAAAGCTAAGTGACATAGAACTGTGAATGCCATTCCATATGCAGGAGTGCGCACACCCATTAGGCATTCTATACCAATAACCACCTTCTGTTTATAAACATATTCACAGCCTTTACTACTCACTTTGAGCAAGGATCAGCATTAGACAGCCCAAATTAACTCAGATCCACTCCCACACACATTTAGATAAAGTTATATGGAACATCAACAAAGCCCAGTGGTGTTTTTGAGGTTGCTATCAGTTCTGCCACTACAGGCATTATTTTCTGTGGCTATGATGATTCACACTGAGACATTTGATTGAGTCACCTTCCATGCAGTCTCTCATATAAAAATAGATAGATAAATAGATAGATAGGTAGATAGATAGATAGATAGATAGATAGATAGATAGATAGATAGATAGACAGACAGTTAGGTAGATAAAGGAGAAGAAGAGATCAGGCAAACATATGAAAGTCTTCTGAGATGCTTTTCTCCAGCTTAGTGCTCAGTTGGATTATGCAGTGTCCTAACTTTATTGCAAGGTGATATGAGGTCATCATGGACCATCCACTGCAGTTTAATACATTTGCTCGCTGTTGCAAATCATAGAATCATAGAATTACTAAGGTTGGAAAAGACCTTGAAGATCATCAAGTCCAACTGCAGCCTAACCATAGTACCCTAATTCTAAAACCCTCTGCTAAATCATATCCTTGAGTACCACATCCAAACGGCTCTTAAACACATCCAGGGATGGCAATTCAACCATGATGAATCAAATGAATCAAATTCAACCAAATGGCACAACAGAACGCCAATGCCCATGGAAGATCATGGCCAAGAAGAAAACTTCCATATTGTATTCAACAAGTCTCAAAATCCTCCTTGTGGATACCCAACATATGGGCACTTTTCACAGAGATGGTGGTGAGATGGATTGCTGACTTGTTTCAAGGTACAGTAAGGCAATTCTCTGTTTCGAACAAAAAGAGAAGCAAGCTCTTCCAAATGCTGATTAGTCCTTCCTAAGATAAATTTGTTGAAATTACTCCTGCATCTCAGCTACACCTAAGCTTGCTACAGAAAGAAATGTGTTTGCTTGAGAAGATGAGGTAAATTTGTTTACATAATTCTCTCACATGCAGACTTGCTTAGATTATAAAGAAAACATGCAGCTAAGCGTCTTCAAAAATGCATGCAGTGAGTAATGAATCACACAGATGGGCCATGTTGCTGCTGGTTTATTCTTTTGAACCTACTGTAATACAAATGAAAACGTAAGGTCAAAAAGCAGTCTGGATTTTTGGACTAAAATGTACCAGTTGAGTAATTTTGCACATTTAAGGTTTGTAAAAAATAATTTTACTTGGTTTTACTTCACATTCCTCTTATTTCCTTCAAATGATCCTCTATCACAAATCTGTCCCGGAGCTTCAGCATGAAACGTGGTAATTTCCAAGTAGCACAAGGGCAGGAGAAAGTGATCTAACGTCTAAAGAGAATGGAGGGAACGAATCCACAAAATCACAGTTAGTTTTTAAGTGTTATGGTCATATTGTAAAATTCCCATCAGTTTGGCCTGTTACAATGTATTTTTTCCATAATCATTTTTTCCAGAAGAAATGAAGTGTGATGCTATGGGCTGTGTTCAAAATCAAATGGTATCGCTGATTTCAGTGGAGTTGTCTGAGTGTAAAGTTAGAGCAGAAGTTTAGTTCATCTCATACAGTTAAGTGAAAACAGGTGTTCAGAACAGACAAAAGCAGGGTGGCCAAACTCTAGGCCTGTTCAAACTAGTATTAAAATGTATTCCACGTTTTGGAAACCAAGTTGCAGCCAAAGCGGTCTGGATTTAACATAGCAATTTTACTTATTTCACTTTTGTAACAGTTTGACAGCATACAAGTAAATCAATCAAGAAATTCAGATAAAGATCTAGTTTCAACCAGGCTTATCTTTGTATGCATGAAAGCATACAGCTGAGAAATCTATGAGGAAGATTCTTCCCTTTTATAAACCTCAGCGTTTTTCAAAGTTTCTATTCATTCTCAAATCCCTCCCCCTCCCCCCCAAAAAAAAGGATTGTCTGAGTCCTCCTACGGCTCAGATGAGTGGTTTCAGGCAACTTGTCCACACACTGGCTTCACAATCCCTTGTGCTTGTTTTTACAAGTTGGGAAGCCATACAAGGATATTTAGGTCAAATAAATAATATATATCTCATAAAGAGTACCAGTCAGTGGGAGTGGGCTAGTCCTTGGAGGCTTCTCTTTGGTGGGCAACATTTGTTACCTAAAAATAGATGCAAGTGAGTTTTAGCCATTTATAGCAACAGTACTGAAGATTTACATTATGTTGCTGTGTTTTTGTTTTTGTTTTCCATACAAACTTATATGTATATATATGTATCTAGAGAAAAAAAGAAGGAGCCAGAGAAGCACACTCCAGGCATAAATGAATATATAGTAGGTCAGCTTCTGACTATTTAGTAAGGCTCTTACCAAGTTCTACTGAGTGGTCCAGAATTCTCCTCTTCCACTAGCCACAGATCTGAATTCACCTGGAAACAAAGACTGAACTGATCTTGAGATAAAAGAGGCAAGTTAGGAATCAAAATGTGCACAGCACTGTTGAACTGTCCAGCAGCCTGAGTTCTTTGACTGTGCATTCCAGCTCCTATTGTATGCATATTTACTGTTCTATTACACATCAAACCATGTATTTTCGTATTTATTATCAGCCACCCACAGTCATAGATCACCATGTGCATTCCAACTCATTGCTTTGCTTAACAACGCACTTCATGTATCTTCCTGTCTCAGTTATAATATCTGTCATATTTCCAAGCACTCAGTTCAAGTAGTTACTTACGGTCATAAATGGGGTGCCTTTCAGGCCACCACAGGATCACCAGTTGGTGTACCCAGAACTCCCTGTCCTGTTGTGTACTCAGCAAACAGAGAAAGCCAGTGCTACAAACAGCTCCAATAACAATACCAAGGCCCTTCCATTGGATTCACCACTCAGAATGGATACAGACCTAAGCTGTATCTGTCACTCAGAGCTTTCCAGGCTTCTCTAATCACAGCCTGTCTTGCTTAGCACATAAGTTGGAAAACAAGGCTGGTCTCAAGCTGATGAGAAATATCCACAGAATTAACCCAAAGCACCTAAAAGTAAGAAACACTTTTGCTAGAATTTCTACAGCTCATGTCTTGGGGCATTTCTACTGCTTTAGCTGTGAGGACATAAGCAAAAGTGTATTTACTTTTTTCCATACAATAGCTACCATGTGAGAATTCAGAAATTTCTCTTGTTGCAGATAGTCAGCCCTGTACTACTTCATCTGACCGCTTTGCTATCTCCTGCCATGTTTCATGTGCTATAAATCATTGCTGTGCCACTGAGGTTTAGAAAGAAAAAGATGGAAAGAAGAAATGTATCAGCCACTGCATCCATAAATGAGGATGGAGGATTATTACAGCTTCTTTTCAGGCCATTGCTGGGGTGGTTATCGGCACGTACAGCAGTTCTCCTGGGATCAGCTGAAGCCTAATGGGTTATAGCAGCCTATATAGCAAGATTGTTAAAAACAGAGACCAGGACTTGCCAGAAGAGATAGATACCAAGCCCACATCAAAGGAAACAACAAGATATAAAAAATGAGGCTAGATTCTTCAGTGCCACAAATGAGTTTGTTACAGAGAGTTAAGCTATCAGTATGGACTAATTTTACACAAAGGCAGTGGAACAACATTACTGCAGATTCAGAAGTGGTGCTCTCCCCTGGGAAGGCTCCCAGGAGAACCACTTCCAATTGCTTTTGTTCCACTCATCCCCCCCCACTCAACCCAGGGAAGAAGTGCTATATTTCAGCTTTTGCCAGAGAGAGACAAATGAGACAAAAATCCTTCTACCGGGCTTGAAGTTCCCAACTGCTTGTAGTGGTTGTGATTTCCCCAGTGAGCGATTTTTAACAGAACAAGCAGATAAAATTACACCACAAGCCATCAGGTTGAAGGATTGAGCCATCATCATAATCAAACATCACTCTCACAACTGTTTCATCTCAGGAATTTCCTGAATATTTATTCTTAATAGCAAAGGACAGAGATCACTAACATATTTTAAATACACATGGAAGAACTCTGCCTATGCTTCACTGCGATAGAAACACTGGTTGTATTTACTGGGCATGTATTTATTGCTCCATTAGAGTAAGCCAGTGCAGCCCAATGTTCTCAGCTATGTTATATATAGCTGTACATGTGCACAGCAGCCATACGATTGCACTGTTTACACTGTCACTGCATCAGCACCAAATTCCCTACCAGATCAGTGGGATCATTAAATATCAGACACTGATCCCAAACATGCATAAGTGACACCGCAAGGCGATAAATTTATAGCCCTGTAAATGAAATCATGATGAGCTACCAGTGCTGCTCATCACCCCTTTCCCACTGATCTTAAAATCTTCTTTACAGCATTATTCTTTATTCATATGACTGCTGTGAATAATGATTGCTCTTATAAATCTTCACAGGTTCAGCGACTTAATCACACACCTAATGCGACTATAAGCAGCACAGCAGCCCTGTAGACCTGACTTATTAAGGCCAGCTTTCAATTACCAGCTCCGAGGATGCATATTTCACTGTTCCTCTTTCCACCATCTAAATGTCAGATGTGTAAAACATTTGACATTTGGGGAAACAACAGCATTATAGCAGCTCCCCAGAGTTTTGACCATGCACTAATTTCTAGACAACAGCTGCTAATAAGCACGTAATTTTCAAGCTTTCATTTCAGCTCTAAAATACATAATTTCAAATCTCCAATTCAAAGCATTTTAAAATTTAAATGAGATCTGTTGCTAGTATAAAGAAAATGATATATCAGCATGATTGCTAAACCAGAAATATGAGTAAATGCACCATTAGCACGTGTGCATATAAATTCCACTGTATGAATGGGCACTGGTTACCAATAATTGATTTCTGAGTAGATTCTCTGTGAACTCCAGAAATGGTTTAAAATCACTCTCATTACAGAGACTGGTCATCTTAGTTGAAAATATTTCCATGGATGAACGAGCCATGAAAATTAATCACTTTTATGGTCACAGAATGAGGTTGTTCTGGGTCACTGTCTAGATAGTAAAATACTAGAAGCCTATGATCTACTTTATAATTCATCATAGGCTATAGTTGGCTCTAGAGTTATTAAAGTCATTTTCTTGCTCTTTTTGAAACAGTAATTACTCTAGAGATTTCTGCAGCTTATAGTTTAAATGCCAAGTTCAATCATTTGATTACTATATGCCTGTAAGTTAGAAAATACTTCAGTAAAGTGCTTATTATTTGAGGTGGACATTCCAAAAGAAAATGCATCAACAAACATAGCCCTTGTAAGTTTCAGTAGTTCTTCAGTCACATGGAAATTCGGCATAAGTTATTAATTATCAAATATGACTGTAACAGTAGTATTACAGTAAAATACTTGAGCATAGCAATGTATTTCATGCATACATAGCTCTTCAGCAAACACCAGTGGGCATTTGGATAGTGTGGGAAGGCCAAGAATTAATGTATAAAAGAGGATAGCAGAAATGAGTGGATTTAGAGTTTCATGGGGTAAGTGGAATTCAGTGTATTCTAGGGGGGAAAATAAGTGCATTTAGCAAGAGATTCAAACAGGAGGGCATTGTGGTCAGAACATCAATGAAAAGTACTTTAGCATCTTTATTCTATTACTTTTTGTTTCACATCAGATTAGAAATGAACCAGTAGGAAACACAGCTCTTGTCATCACACCTTTACCTTTGAGAGAGACTATGGAAGTAATTAAAAATTAAAAGTTCACGTGATGACGCTTGGCTCTTTGTCACTGAGTTCAAGCTCTGCTTAATGTCCGGTGCCATCAGTAACAGTTTTGGTTGTGTATTAGAGCCAAATATTGTAAAAGCAGTCAGAGGAGCAGGGAGGGTTCTGAAGATGACGTTTCATCTGGTGTCACATTAATATGCAATCCTCTTTTCTATAGGAAATAAGAACACTTCTGGAAGCATGGTATACTAAAGTAAAGCCTAAAAAGCATATTCAGCTACTTACCAAGAGGATGAGGATAAAAGTAGCACTCAGAACAAACATCAAATAAAACTTAGAAATCCTGGAGATTCTTAGCACTTAAGGCCAAGAGAAATCTTTGGACCGACAAGTCTGACCTCTGTGAGATTTCATCTAATACTCCTTCGATTTGCATAAGTCCATCAACATCCATACTTGAATCAGGGAGCACAGGATAAAGTGCAAAGTGAGTTGATTGATGGCATGTGGGCAATGGTTGCTGGCTCCATGAGTCAATCACGAATGATGAATACTTCTCAGTATCAAATATTTCCTGAGGAGCTTTGGAAGAGAAAAAGAGCATTTCATATTTGAAGCTTGAGAGGCACCAATATGGAAAGGTGGATCTGTCAAGAACTGCTGAGACAGTTTCCCCTGACACAGATGAGGAAGTCAAATCTTTCTATTCAGTTTATTTGGCCACCAAGCAACCTCGCAGCTAAAGCTCTTTCACTGAATGCTACGTCACAGAAAGCAGTCAATTAACAGTAAATCCAATGTTTCTGCATAAAGAAGTTGGTCATCTCAACTATTATAACTGAACACACCTTTCAGAAAAGTTCTCAGAAATATCCCCCATGCTTTTTAGACTCAGGATGCCCATTATCTCATTATAAATACCAAGAATTATCAACACGACTTTCCAGCTTTGAGATATTACTCTGCCAGCAAACAGAACAACCAAATACAGCTGGAAACCAGCCTTTCCACCTGAGCATGTTCAAGATAATGATTCACAGTACAAACTTTTGCCATGATAACAAACACCCCTTAGTATTTTTATTAGGTATGTCTTGTTTTCTGGTTTAAAAAGCCTGAGAAGTGAGCACAGAACCAATGCCCTCTGTGGTCCTTTGAGGTACTTCACATACTCAGTGGTGGCCTGAAGCTCACTGCATATCACATTTATCTCAAGCTTTATTCAGAGTTAGTAATCCAAGACCAGCACAAAAGCACTTGTAACAAAAAATAGATGAAAGATGCACAGAAACATGAACAATGTGCACTGTACCCAGTTCCAGAATAATCCAGCCATGACAAATTCAAAATAATAATAATAATTTTATTTTTTTTAAAGGAGCAGAATAGTTATTTAATGTACACATGCAGAAGAAATAAATCACTATGCTGAGTTAAAGGAAGCAGGAAACAGTGGTTGGAAGCAAACAAGCAAACACTGAACCAATTATCAGACAAAATAGCATCCTCTGACAGAGGATGCCTCGTACTCCCCATGGCTATTGAGAGCAGCTGGCATCCAAGTGAGAAGGGATGGCTTACACACATCTTAGATCATCATGTTCTTTTACCTGAAGAGAATAAATTGTGAGTTATGAGAAAATTTCCCAGCTTTCATTTCTATAAAGAAATAAAAATCAATTGCTACTAATATGGGTTACATTTTTTCTTCTGGCTTTTGCCCACATAGAACTTTTATTTCCTAAAGACATCTTCCCAAAAGGTATTAAGAGGAAATCATTTGTGCTGGATGTGCTGTTCCAGTACTTAATTATCATGCTATTGAATGTACTTGATTTTGAATCTGAACTTCTCTAACTTGGGCTTCCAGGCATTATATCCTTTTAGAGACACAAAAAATCCTGGTGAAAGAATGTTCTAATCCAGTCATCTCAATTTTCTTCTAGATAAACTGAAAAGAGTAATTTCTATAAATCCTTCGCTACGAGGCAATTTCTCAGGTCTTCAGTGCCATATCTGTGACTTTTCTCTCTTCCTTCTCAGTACTTTAGTAAATAAACCACACAGGTTGAGCAGGAAAGCATATATACAGGTCTTGAATATTGCCAGAGAAGAAGGCTCCACCACCTCTCTGGGCAACCTGTTCCAGTGCTCTATCACCCTCACAGTAGAGAAGTTCTCTTGCCTGTTTGTATGTAACTCCTTGTGTCCCAGTTTTTACACACTGACCCTTGTTCTGTCACTGCATACCACTGAAAGGAGCCTGGCTTCAACCATTTGCCTCTCACACCTCAAGTATTTCTGAACAATGAAGTGGCCCTTGTCTTCTCTCCTCCTGACTGAACAGCCCCAGCTCTCTCAGCCTTTTCCCATAAGGGAGATGCTCCAGGCCCCAGTCACCTTTGTGGTCCTCAGCTTGACTTTCTCCGGTAGTTCCCTGTCTTGCACTGGGTAACTCAGAACTGGACACAGTCATCCAGATGAGGCCTTATAGGGCCAGAGTAGAGGGGGAGGATCACCTCCCTGAACCTGCTGGCCACACTCTTTGTAATGCACCCCAGGAACCCATTGGCCTTCTTGGCCACAGGGGCACACTGCTGGCTCATGTCAAACCTGCTGTCCACCAGAACACGCAGGTCTTTCTCTGCAGAGCTCCTGTTCAGCAGGTCAGCCACCAACCTGTACTGGTGCATGTGGTTATTCCTCCCAATGTGCAGGACTCTACACTTGCCCTCTCTTGTTCTCTACCCAACTCCAGTACATCAACATCATGCTGAACGGCAGCACAGCCTTCAAGCTTTGTAACCTGCTGTGGGTGAACCCTATCCCTTGGTCCATGTCACTGATGAATATGTCAAACAAGACCAGACCCAGCACCGACCTCAGGGAAACACCACCAGCTACAGGTCCCCAGCTAGACTAAGTACTGCTGACCACAACCCTGAGCTCTGCCACTCAGCCAGCACTCAGACCCCTCACTGCCTACCCCACAGCCCCAGCATCACATCGGTCCTGCTCACGTCCCTCCCTCTATTCAGAGCCCGCCTCCCTCTCTCCTCTCCTCTTCTCACCCGAGCCGCTGCGCGCGCAGGGGAAGGGGAAGGGGGGGGTCGAGAGCGCGCACCTGCGCTGCGCCCTCGGCCCCTTGCGCCGAGCGGTGGAGGGCGGCCGCCTCGGAGGGACCGTGTGAGCCTCGTCCGCCGTCCTCCGGCAGAGCCCAGGTGTGTGCCGTACCGGGGGGGATGCTGCGGGTTGCGGTGCCCGCGCGGAGTTTGTGAGCTCCTCGGAAGACCTCGCCCTCCTCCCCCCCCCCCACCCCCCCAGCCCGGGCGGGGTCGGGGAAGGACCGCCGCCCCCTCCCCCGTAATCCTCCTTCACCCGTAATCCTCACCGCGGCTGCGGCATAGCGGCTCTGCGGCGCTGCGAGGCGGGGGGTCGTGTTGTGTTGTGGTGCCTTTCCCTCGGTGTTCGGGTGGTTCTGAGTGTGTATGTGTCCCCCCCCCACTCCCCATCTGTCTGTGGTGCCGTTTATGTAACAAGTGCCCTCCCGGCAGGCGGTGCCGCCCGGGGCGCTGCGCTGTCGGGGCGCTGCCTGCAGTGCTGCGGGCGGGCGGTAAAACCGTGTCTTTCCGTTGAAGAAGCGGGGTTAAAATGAATGAAGAGCCGACGGTCAATGCGAGCTGGCTGCCTCAGGACCGCGTAGAAGCCAGCTCTACCGAGAATGCCTCGGGCTCCTCCCTGGTTCCTGTGCTAGAGCCGGAGCCAGAGCTGTGGGTGAACCCCTGGGACATTGTCCTGTGCACCTCGGGGACCCTTATCTCCTGCGAGAATGCCGTGGTGGTGCTTATCATTTTCCATAACCCCAGCCTGCGGGCGCCCATGTTCCTGCTGATAGGCAGCCTGGCGCTGGCGGACCTCCTGGCTGGGATCGGACTGATCGTCAATTTCGTGTTTGCGTACCTGCTGCGCTCGGAAGCCACCAAACTGGTGACGGTGGGACTGATAGTCGCCTCTTTCTCCGCCTCCGTTGGCAGCTTGCTGGCTATCACTGTCGATCGGTACCTCTCCCTCTATTACGCTTTGACTTACAATTCGGAGAGGACTGTCACTTTTACCTATGTCATGCTTGTATTGCTGTGGGGAGCGGCGATCTGTATCGGACTGCTGCCTGTGATGGGCTGGAACTGCCTGAGAGATGAATCCACCTGCAGTGTTATCAGACCGCTGACTAAAAATAACGCGGCCGTCCTCTCGGTCTCCTTCTTGCTTATGTTTGCCCTCATGCTGCAGCTCTACATTCAGATCTGTAAAATCGTGATGCGCCATGCCCATCAGATTGCCTTGCAGCACCATTTCCTGGCCACTTCCCACTACGTGACCACCCGAAAAGGAGTGTCTACTTTGGCCATTATTTTGGGGACTTTTGCTGCTTGCTGGATGCCTTTTACTCTCTATTCCTTAATAGCAGATTACACCTACCCTTCTATATACACCTATGCCACCCTCCTGCCAGCTACCTACAATTCCATCATCAACCCTGTAATATATGCTTTTAGAAACCAGGAGATACAGAAAGCGCTGTGGCTTGTCTGCTGTGGCTGCATTCCTTCTAACCTGTCTCAGAGAGCGAGATCACCCAGCGATGTCTGACTGGCGGCCAGCAGGATGCTCCTTAACACCTTCCTTCCCAGCCATCCTTGTGACCATGTCTTTGGTTTAGGTGCATTCATCAAGCGCTGTGCGGTGGGTTCATGATCGGAGCCACAGGACATGCTGACCTTCTGTGAACAGCAAACCCCAGTGACCAAAATGAAGCAAGTGGTTTCAAAGGGAGATTTCCCAAATCAAAAGAATCGGTGTTCTTACAGATTTATAACATTGCTCAGGGTCTTTTTGTTATAAATATATAACCCAGACTTTGCCATGCTTGCCACGATTTTACCTTAAGTTTGCTAATTAAAAATGGATTTAAATAGCATACCTCATTTGAAATTGTTTATGTGATTGAGTTCAGCCATACTGCATGTTACAGTCTGTCGTCAGGATGTGTTTCCCCTCTTAATTCATATTAAAACAGTAAGGGGAAAAAATAGAGGAAGGAAAAAAAACACTGTCCTGTTCCCACAAGCTGATTTTTCCATCATCAAAATGCTCTTCAAAATAATGGCCAATTGTACTGATTTATCTAGTATTTATTGTGCTCATCTCAGTGCAATGAATTTGCTGTAAGTGAGGAAGTACTTGCACAGCTTCTGTTGTACATCTCGACATGAATTAGGTTGATTATTATTTTCATAGAGTTCCTGTTCTCTACCAAGTTCTGGCTGGATATTGAAGCAGAAGATGAGCTTTGCCTTCCTGCTCAGAAGTCAGGCTGATGTTTTCTTTAGATGTGGGACATCAGGCCTCACTGTATTGTTAATTTTACAAGAACTCACTGGGGAGTTTCAAAGTTGATGAATCAACACAGTCTCTTCTGACTGCATTTGTAACAGACGCAACACTTTGATGTGTCTTAGACAAGATTTGTCTTTCCATAGTGAAATATCAAATGGAATAACCTAATATTTCAGATCTACATGAAATGCTTCCAGTTCAGTTTGCTACCAAGTCAAAATGATTGCCACATGTTTTCACTATTCTGCTGTAATTGGAAATGTAGACATTTATAAATTCTCAGAGTGAGTCTGGTTTATAATTATATGCAACCAGAACTGCAACATGAATCAAACTTCTCTCCCTTTCTGGCAGTTTTGCCCATTACATATTGGGGTTCTTCTCACTGTATGCATGTCAGTTCTCTTAATTATAATGTGATAGCTCTGGTCTACAAAGCAGAGCTTCCTCTCATGAATGGTTAAGTTTAAAAACTATTTCTTACCTTTTACTGGAGCCACGTTAGAATGCAATAGAAAAAAAACATTGCTTTCTAATTTCAAGAATTAATTGTCAGAGAGGAAATCTTATGGGAGATTTCTGATATTCTGTGTCTATTCTACTGTCAGTATATGGGAATTCACAGCACCCCTTGCACTGGCGTTGCTGGGAGCTCCATGTGTTAATGCCCTGACATCAGCAGGAGGTTATATTCCCTTGAATGTCACAGTGCATACTGTATTGTTGCTTCAGTATCTTCAATTGCAGTTAAAACAAAAACTCTCAAGTGTAAATCAGCAATATTTACAGTTCAATGAAATAATATACCTGTGTAGTATAAATAGTAGAGAGAACCGTGTTGCTGGTTTGGATTTTTCCAAACAGAACCTGTCCTTTTCACATGGATGTTTGGATGACTGTGGCTTTTTGTGGCAGAGTTTCTGTGACGTTAAGAATCATATGCTATACGCAGTGCTGAATCTCAAATGTGAATGAATTGTCTACAAACAAGGCTCTGTAGAGGTTTTACAAGCAATAATTAAGTTGCAATGCTGGGTTCAAATTCCATTATCTACCTGCTTCAACCTTGATGATGTTTGGCTCTCTGTAAGCTGATTAGTTTGGTAATTGCATGGCATGGTCTGGTAGAGCTGTGAGCTTGTAGCTCCCATGGCTTCACTTCGATTTACAGATTCTCAGCACAGTTAGAATGTGGCCCCTACTCTGTGTAGGGTGTTGGTGTTCTTTGTCTACTTAGGAACGCTCATGACACTAGACATTGTGAGGTTCCTATTTTGTTACAGATTTTTGTATAAGAAATAATCAGGTCATAAATACCCACACTATGTACACGTGCAGTTTTGCAAGTACGCAAAGTATTGAGATTAAATGGCGGTAGAAGGCATGAACTGAAGTGATACAAAGTCTAGCCCCTCTTTTTGTTGTTTCCTTTTTCTTTTTGTTCCTCTGAATCAGATTGCTGAGGAAGTGTGATGAGGATGAACAGCCACAACTGTGACTGTAATTCAGTCCCTAGGGCAGCTGTTCTGCTGCTAAAGCAGACCTGTTCTCATCTCCTCTCATTGCCTGGCAGGCACAAGTGGTTTTCTCCCTGCAACACCTGGGTGGCAGGGAAGCTAGAAAAAAAAACCACAACAAAAACAGCACAGAGGGAAATAATGTCTTCCCCTCCTTCATGCTGCTCCTTGTTGTCTTCCTCACTCCACAGGCTGCTTAAATCCTCCATGGCTTTTAACAGTGTCAGGGGAGCAGACCTTTTCCTTGTGCCAGAGCAGAGAGATTTGTGATTGGAAGCTCCTCAGGAACGGTTCGAGACAAAAAGAGGAGAGAAAGATTAATTATTGAAGTCACCAAAAAAAAAAAAAAAAAAAAAAAGACTCACAAGGGCATGATTTGCCCTCATTTGATGAGTAACTCATTTACCTTTCACCACTGACAGGTGAGAAAGATGATTTTGCCTCCTGAGTTACTGCTGTGACATCCAGTGAGGATGCTGGCTCATTGAGAAGTGGTCTTAAATTGGGACTGTGCAGCATAGGCCAGAAAATCCTTCTGGAAGTCAGTAACCTTGGTTTGTCCATAGCTGTCAGATGGAGCTCTAGCGTGGTTTACAGTAGTAGTGAGATGCTATTAAATGCACCTTTGAATGAGTTCTTGAGAGCAGGGGCCGAGCTGTGGGTACGAAGCCGCCTACCTCACTTCCATAAGAAGAAACGCATGAAAGACAGATGCTTTTCAGACTGTGAAACTAAGTAACTTACTGCTTTGACGTTAGAGTGTGTAGGAAGTTACAGTGTAGGACCCATTTCCTTAGGGTCAGGTGCCAATATCCATCTGAAATACCTCTGAAACTGGCAGAAATCTAGACAGCTTGCAGAAATGCTGTTGGTTTTGTCCCATTGAAGCACACCTGTGCATCAAAATTCACTGTGTACAGCGAAGTATTTTCATCATAATGTCAACAGATTCTTTTAATAATGAGTCATTTAGTTTCAAGTTTTGAAGTTCATTTTTATTTATTAACGTGTCTGACCTGAAGTTAATTTGCTGTAGTCGTTTTTGTCATCTGTTCAACCTCAAAGCCTTTATTTTCATTGTATTATTTTAACCATTTCTCCTAACAGTGAGAATTCCAGCAATAAGGGAAAAAGGGTTTTAGTATAACAGCAATAAAATCCTCCATGTTGCAGGTACTATAAACTGCTGAGTAACCTCAGAGCAATAGGGAGGAAGCAATATATTCTTCAGACAGAAAATGATCTGCGTGAGGAGAAGTCTTCCTTCATTAAGCAGGTGCTGTAGGACTGATGTGGGACATTATTTCTGGTTTGTGTTACAGTCCTTGAGTTACTGAATAGGATTACTCAGCAATAGCTGCTTACCTTAGTTTTTGGATGCTGAATTCATGCTGTTTGCAAGAGAGAGCTACATGCTGCAGAGGAGATTTTGTTCTTTTCTATGCTGGGCACTTAGTTGTACATTGGTCTTTGGATAAATTATTTGTATTCAGCATTTCTGATTGTTGCTTAATTCTGGAAATCCTTGAATTTGTGGTGCTCATCGAGGTGAGTGTATTAAGATGAATATGATGACTGGTGCTAGTCTGTTCTGAAGGCAGCTTGGTTTTTAAAAGTACAAGATAAAGGTGCCATTAAAGAAACCCCCTGCCACTACATGGGGTGTTTAGGAGCTGGCTGAAAGGCCTGTTGTAGCTGCTGTATCTTCCTGCCATGGACAGCCAGTGATAGAAGCAGTTGCATCCATCCTTTGCTTTCAAGGGACAGCCTTGAAATGTCTTGGAGTGACTGAAATCCCTTCACAAACAGTAGTAAGCTTTGGCTTGGGCCAGCCACTGCTCTGTCTCCAAAGAGTTATTCTTCTATTGCCTCATTTTCTTAGGGCAAACTTAGCTTCTGAATATAAGAGACCTGTATTCATTTCTCCAAAGCACTGGGCAACCTGTGCTGTGATTGAATGTTGGGATGAAATTGCATCACTAAAATTCAGACCCCTTAAATATTAACTCATTACTTTAAGAATTGGTGTTCTGTAGCATTCAGAACCCTGTTTTCAAAGTGCTAGCCCTGACTTTCATGCAGAGAAAGTAGGTGTTGAACTGCCTTTTGTATGTACAATTAAGAAAGAAAAACAGTTGGACAGAGTGGTCACAGTTTAAAAAACACCAACTTTTCTGTTATTTCTGAGATACTGAGTGGTTCTCTGTCCTTCGAGCAGAAGCTGACTGCTACCTGGTAACTGTCCTAATAACCCTGAGTGCCCACAAGACAGTTTCAAAGCTTTGCAGCATGAGGAGAGGGATCAGAGTGGTTACCAGTACAAACCCTGACAGAGCAGTTCTGTTCTATATGAACATTAGCTGTAGGCAGCTGAAGTCCTGTGTGTGTGAGAACAGTGCCAGGAGCTGGTGGCCAGCACTTCATTGGGTTGTGTTACTGTCAGAAGACAACATCAGGCATCCTGTCCCTGGGTACAGCTCCCACACTGAGAGTTAAGGTATATTGAGGATACTAAAGTGCTGCTGGCCAGCTATTCTGGAAGTGATATTAGTGCTGTGCTTCTGGATGAAGGGTGCAGCAGGACCTGTGGAAGAAATAATGGATAACATTAAATATCTACATGTGTTTCCATGACATTCAGACTTCTCAAATAATTTATAGTGTGCAATAAACTGAGTCCTAATAGAGCAAGACACTGCAGTTTAGGAAGAATCCCTCTGTAACTCGATTGAAATTAGGCGATAGTGTTACTCAAGGGCACGTGGTGCTTATAAAATGAAGGAGCTTTCAGGTAAGGGTGCATTACTATAATTAGGAAATATTAAAAATCTGAATTTTCTGATTATTTTTCTTTAGCTCTTTGAATGCTGATTTGTAAAGTGGTGGGTTCTCTTCTGATGTCACACTTAGTTTGGCTTAGCGGTAGTACAGAGATGAGGAAGAAATGAGACCTCAGAATCTCTGCTTATAAAGAAGAAACTAAAAGGAAAAATTGTGCTTTATATGTAACAGGTAAAAAATAATGCAGGGAGGGTGAATTAGGTGTGCTTACCTCCCTATCACTCAGTAAAATGATAGGGCTCCCAGTAAGCTGGAAAGACTTCTTGGGACCGAGAACTTGCGGATCCCATTAATGGATGAAAAATCTCAATGATAGGTGCTTTCATGTTAAGGAGGTGATGAAAAATTAGGAGATTCAAGTTCTTAAGGCCTGGGGAATCAGCCAAGTCCTTGGTGCTTGAACTTGGATAGGAAGGATGCTTGAATGAAAGCATCCCCTGGGAAGGAAAAGTCATTTTGAACTCTGCATCTTGAGCCTTCCATGATGTACATGGAGCACCTGAAGGATGACATAGAGCTGCTGGCGTGGGGCATAGTGCAGCAGTCCCTGTGCCCTTGAGGCCAGCTTTACTGTTGTTATTGCTGAATGGTGTCCCAAGAACAGAAAGGAGGAAGCACAATCAGAAGTGAGGTGCTCCTCCCTCAAACACGAACTCATGAGTTTATTCAGATTATTACAATCTGAAATGTCTCCACTGCAAATGAGAAGATTTTGGTGAATAAATATTGGAACTAAGGAGGCTATTTTACAGTAAATCTTTGTCTATTCCTTTATTTCTGAGGAGCATCTGGGCCAATAACTTTACAGGAGCCGTATCTTCAAGAACAACTTGCCTTTGTGCTAAAAATCCCCATGCTTGAATTTGTTCACAAAGCTGTTCTGGGTCTTCTAAGGCAGACAACAAGAAGAAACTGTTGCATACCTCACTGTTGTGTATATCACTGTTATACAGAGAGATACAGACTTGTTCTGGAAGAGAAGGAAATGATAATGAAGGTAGGTTAGATGTGTTACAGTTAGGTAGCACTTCAGTGTCCAGGTAGACCTGAGAGTGGCCTTTCAGTATCTAAAGGGGGGCTGTAAGAAAGAAGAGGACAGACTCTTCAGCAAGGTCTGTGGTGACAGAACAAGGGGAAATGGCTTCAACTCAAAGAGGAGAGGTTTAGGTTGGATATAAGGCAAAAGTCTTTTACAGTGAGGCACTGGCACAGGTTGCCCAGAGATGTGGTGGATGCCCCCATCCCTGGAGATTTTTAAGGTGTGTCTGGATCAGGCCCTGGGCAACCTGACCGAGCTGCGATGTCCCTGTTCATTGCATGGGAGTTGGACTAGATGACCTTTAAAGATCCCTTCAACTCTAAGGATTCTATGATTACTTCTAAATAAAACAGACCTTTTTTAAAACACTGGAATACTTAGAAACATTTGTTGCACAATCAAGTACTTCATCAAACCAGTAGTGAAGAGTAATTCAGCTGGTGGCAATAGGGTTTCTCTAGTATTAAGCCAGCAGTTCTTTTTATTTCAAAAACATGCCCTATTCTTATGTGTAAGTATAGTGCTACATTTTTACATAAAAGCATACATTTATTATACATACATTATATACAAAGGTTTCTATAGATTTCTCCTCAGTGGAACCTTTTGAAAAACAATACACTAATCAATTCATAGCTCTGTACAAGCTTCATAAATAGGTTTCTTAATTGGGAAGAGTTACAGAATCAATGTTTAACCCTGTGATTTTATAGTTTACCTCTTTCAGATACATCAGCTGCACTTTTAAATTGAGCAACTTTGAGCATTTGCTCCCCACTGAAAATGTACTTGATTTACTTTCAGAGGAAAAGAATGAGTGAACTGCTCGTGTTTTCTTTATATTGGTGATAATCCTTTAAATCATTTGATCCCGCTCCTGGTTTCTCACAAACAAAGCAAGTCTAAGTGCAAACGGTGAAGACTCTGTCCTTTAAAGATTTGCCTTAGAAAATGAAATGCCTCTATACTATATAATATGAGCCTATACTATATAATAGGCTCCCACAAAATAGATTTGGTTGTAAAAAAAAAAAATAACATCAGGAAGTAGTTGTGCAGTGCACAGGTGATGGAGCACTGGTGCGCACTGTCCAGAGGCTGTGGAATATCCATCCTCCTTGGAGATGTCCACATCAACCTGGGCATAGGTGCCCTTCTCTGGTGTCCCTGCTTGAGCTGGGGTTGGGCAAGGTGACCTCCAGAGATCCCTGTTAACCTCCATCCTTCTGTGTGATTGTCTGTGAATTCCTTTCCCTGTTCTCTCTCCCTTTGCCTTTCATAAATGCTCTGGGAACAGGACTGCATGGATCACGGGTCTGAACAGCAGACTGCTGAGTCATTTGACACAGGTGCACATTTTGCACTACTGATGCTAACCTGCAGGGTACTGCAGTGTCTAAAAATTCCTCTGCATTTATTTTTAAAGAGCACACCGAATACATATGTGCTGTAGAAGCATTCTGGATAAAGACACTGCAGAACCAAAGGGAAAAATGAGGTCGAAAGGAGCCTCTGGAATCCATTTGCTCACATCCCTGCTCCAGCAAGGACACCCAGGCCTGGGCCCATGTCATTTTGAAAGGTCCCCAAGGAGGAGACTTCGCAGCCTCTGGGCAGCCTGTGCCAATGCTCTGTCATCCACTGTGCTCCTGGTGTTCAGAGGAACCACCTGTGTGTCAGCATGTGCTCATGGCCTCCAGTCCTGGAACTGGGCACCACTAACAAAGCCTGGCTCTGACCTCTAGGCACCCTCCCTTCAGGTACTGACAGGCATCTTCTCCAGGCTGAGCCATTCTTCTCGGCTTTTCCTTGTAGGATCTGTAAAATTTGGGACCCAAGTGTGGAGCTATTTATGCCTTGATTAATTTTGTTCCCTTCTGAAGTTTCCTCTTACTGCAGCATGTGCTAAGATGAAACCCATCACAATAATAGGGAATTCAGCTGTTGAGTTGTTATTTTATAGAACACAAATGAAAGCAGTGTGAACTGTTCCTCTGGAAACAGAGGTAGCCACGTCCCTTTTACGGCCCTGTGGAGCTCAGGGAGTTGTGCTTCATCCATGGGTTTTTGCTTTGCTGCTCTTTTGCTCCACTCTGACAGAATACTCCCTCAGTACATGAGTCATGCTCAAGTTCTTCTTGTTGTGCTCCTGCCCCACAGAGCTCACAACAGAATGGTGCACAGGTAGGGCTTTGCTTTCAGTGTTAATCCCAGGGTGAAAGTGTGCTGATTTGGGAAGCAAGCTCTGTGTGTAGAAGAGATTTTTCTGATTGCATGATATGAAATAGCCTTCTGCAATGACGTTTAAACCTAACTTCATCCCTTTTCTTCTGCATTTCCCATTCACTGTAAGCAGAGTCTGCCTTTAGTCTGGGAGGAAGGGAATAACACACTATTTAGGGAGTTAGCATGCCCTAAGCATGCAGCTTTTTGCACAGCTGACCTCAGAGCACACGGAAGTCATGGTAGTCTGCTGTTGGACTCAGGCTGGCCCCACAGATTAACCTATACAGAAACAGGATGTAGTTTTCCAAAGTTTGGAAACAGAGCTTGTAACTTGTGCCAATAGCGTGGAATGGGTATTGCAGCTGAAAAGACAGGTAAATGGATTATGTACACAGCAAAAGACTCAGGCAGTCTCTGGGGCTACTTGCCTGTGCTTAAATGCATTTTCCAGTGCAGCTGATAGCAGTCCCATGTGTGTATAGAGGAGGACAATATGGACTCTTCTAGAAAATGGGCTTCCTACTTTTTGTCTAAAAGTAGCCACATTAGGCTTCTATATGCATTTTTCATGCCTGCAACCTTTTAGTCTAAAATCTACTGTTAACGTTGTCCTTTTTTGGTCCCGGCTTTATTGTCACAGTCAGTACCTACAGACATTGATTGTAAATGTGTTTACAAAGAAATTTCATAGAATGTTATAACTGTGCCTCTGAAATAAAGCTATAAAACTCCGTATTTCACTGCAGGCCATAGAATTTAGAATACTCTGGGCTGATAGAGTCACTCTTAGTCTTCTAGACCTACTACCAAGACCCCTACATTCTTTCTATTGCCAAATACAATGAATAATAACTTATGGTTTACCGTGCCCATCTGTGAGTTTTTCAGAGAGAGCTTTTCCTAGGAGATACTGCACAGTTCAAACAAACTCCTGGTTCTCCTGATTGCAGTGTTGTTCCATTTGGAATTCTAAAAGCTTCCGCAAAAGCAGATTGTTTTCAGTCTACACGTCCTATTAGGAGACTTTAAAACAATAACTGGAATTCTGTGTGTTGTGTTTTTATACAAGAACCAGTTACTGGTTTAGTACATAGCAGCGTGTGGTGGTTATTTCTTATACTAGGTAGGTTTTTTGCTTTAACTGTGGTTGAAGTTTGAACCATAGCTTGCCAGTGTATAAAATCATTTTAAAGGGAAGCAAAACATCTTTGCCTCAGTTTCCCTTAAGATTAAAGCTTTGGATTGCAACCTACAGAGCTTCTTGTTGTATACAAGATAGTCATTTAATGCACTTTATTTAAAAAAAGGCACAAATTATTTTGTTAATAAATGGTTACAATTGCACTATGCTGTAAGCATCAGTTACAAAATATGAACTGTACAGTTTTGTAGTCAACATTGTAAGTGTTTAGTCATAAACGATTGAAACGATGACATGTTTTAGTTCAATGTTAATTTTATATGTGGTATATGTAACTATAAATAAATTTTCCTTTCTAAAAAAACCACAAAACAGAATGATTGTCCATTGAATTGCATTTCACATTTCAAGCAGCATAACCGTATTCTTCCAAAAACACGCAGTTTAGTGTGTCCTTATGCTAAGAGATGGCAGAAGATACTAACTGAATTGGGTGAGGGGGTAAATTCAGATGTGCAAACTTCAGCTGAACTTCTGTTGATCCCCCGTCTCATTTTCAGAGAAAGAGGGAGAGAATTCACTTGCGTGTTTGTGTTTTGAATTATTTTCTTGAGTACCCATCTTATTTTTCAGGCACGCACATTGCTGGAAAGAGCTACATCTCTAACTTTAAAGCTGACTATTCCATATTGTAGTCAATGAAAACTTGACTTCTGAACTTATCTATTGACAGATGGTCAGGTAAGTAATGGAGAGCGAGGCTGTACTGCATAGGTCTGCAGTCCTACAGCTCAGCTGTATCTTCTGCCTCCCGGATGGAGAATATCTCAGTGATGTTTGCCATACCAGACACAGCTCTTCTCTCCTGCTCTCACACCAGATGTGGACACGAGTTGTTTACTCTAGAGAAGAAGAACTGATGTAATGGGGAGGAGCAGGGACAAGCTGGGGCATACCAGTTTCTCTTTCTGCAGTTAAGCTATAGCCAGTACTACAGCGCAATAGTGATAAGGATGTACTGGATACACGGTCTTTATTTAACTAAACTTTAACTGCAGCTACACCAATTAGACCCCTGGGCTCTACCAGTCAATTAATCTGCTAAACTGGAAATTGAATAAAAAGTAATGGGAAGAAACAGTAAGGAGGGAGGGGAAATAGATAGTTCATCTAACAGAGAAGGTGCAACATGTCATAAACCACATTACAATAAATATGAAAAAATATGTAACACATTGATATCAAATGTATTCTGTAAAGGTGGAGGCACATTTTTCTCTGTCTTTGCTGATAGATACAACAGGAAGAAGAAAAAGGCTGAGATTCAACATATAATTATCAAATAAATGTTCTGTAACAACAGCTATTTATTAAAATCCAGCAACCTTAGAAGAGAAGCCACAAATCCATTTCAGTGAGGTAATGATGTAAGGATGAATTCTGCTTCTAATAAAAGGAGCAGCTAAAATGGTGAATGGCTGGCAGGCAGCTCACAGATTCTTCTAAGGCCCACAGTAAAGCACCTAAAATAAATGTATTCTTTCTCTCAAAAAAGGCTGAGAGGATATAAAAAAGTGTGAGATTAAGCAAGGGGTTAAGAAGGCTGTTAGAAACAAAACACCCAAAATGAAAAGACCTCCGACCAGTTAAATGTGTAGTCATATTAAGGCAAAACATAGAAGACTGTGAAGAGCACAACATATCAAAGCACAAAGAAACCTCTAATGAAAAAACTATGACAGGCAGGAAGCTTGCCCAGACGGTCTGTGGATACAATAAGTACAAAAAATAAGCGGTCACAAAAACATTGTGGAGGAAAGTAAAATTAATTATTTGCACTGATACGTATTAAAAGAGACTTAAAAATCTTCTCATGTTGGATATTTTATTTGCAGAGAGAATAGTCTGATGAGTTGACTCTACAGCAAGGAAGATGGCCCAAAGTTAAGCTTACTGAGCAGGGTGGGAGAAACTGGCTGAAATGGGAGAAATCGGTCTATGTGACCGATAATGGTGTAAGAAGGTTTGGAAATGCCACAAAGGGTGGCTGGAATTTACAGGTGGGTAAGGCTAAAATTACCTGTTTAGCAGTAATGAAACAATAATTGGTGTATGCGCATACCAAAATGGGAACCAGTAGTGGAAAGGTAATTAGGGTCAAGTTGTTTGGTGTGAGGCTGGGGTTAGCACTGAAAAAGATGGTGAAGAAGAGTGAAAATGGGCAAAACCATTCGCATCACATTGCCAGGGCTGTCTGAAAGTCTTCTTAGGCAACCCTGTGCATGACCACAAGTCTAAAGCAGCAATCTCAAAGGAAAATCTCATAAGGAGGGCAGAGTGGCTGGCAAGATCAATACATCAAATAATAGTAAAAACCTGCCAAATCTTAATGGTGCCCAGCCAGAATTGTAAAGAGATTCCTTTTAAAATAACGGAAGCATTAATGGTGTTAAGGAACTGGAGGAAATCCTGGCTGCATCTTTGTGTGGTGCAGGTAACATCCTTCTCCTTGCAAAGCGATGCAGCAGTGTCACAAGCTCAGAAAACAGCACTGCTTGTAGGGGCGGTTAAAATTGACAGAGATCTGAAGGTGTTGACAATGCCTGGTTCACCCAGGAATCCCAAACTGCCTCATTTCTGAATGTATAGCATTCTGTGCCCTGTGGTTGGATATCAGATATTATTATCAACTGTGACTGGAGCTAAACAGAGGGAAATGGCTGAATTTTTTATTATGGATATACAACAGAAAACTTTCATGGCCGATAATAGTAAACCTGCTTATAAGGATAAAGTAATTGAAAGCTGTTTATCCATCAAGAACATCAAATAATTGCTGTGCTGTAGTAAACAAGAGAAAAGGTAGTTGTGTGAGGCTCACTAGCTGAAATTAAAGCTATAGTTCAGCATTGCCCTTTTTTTTCAAGGAGACTCAGCTGCAGTGTTGCAGATGCATGTGGCTGTTCCTGCCTTCTTATGTGTCTGTAGGTCATGTCGGAGACAGGCTGCTGGCTTGGTGGACATTTGGACTAAGTAGAGCATATCTTTTTGTACTAAATTATTATGAATGGCTCTATTTATAGCAGGAAACAAGAGAGCACCTCATCAGCTTCCCACAGCCAGAACTTCAGTATCTATTCAAAGTCTGAGGCCTGTGCAGTTAAGGGATATTTTACCCTCATCACTTGAAAACTATATAAGAAATACCATTGATCTGTTATGTACATCAAAGACAAGTCCATTTGCAGATACTCAGTCTTTTTAAAGGCTTCCAAATCATAGCCAGCTTTTAAAGTTATTTTTAAATGGCCCTAAGTAAATCTTTGTAGAACTGCTTTTAAAGCTAGCAGCTCAACACCGTTACCCCACAGCCAAAATATATACAAATATATATCTGCCAAAATGTTATATCCCTTTCCTTTGCATTTAACTGTGCTAATTGTAAAGACTGCCTTTCAACTCAGGGGGTTCTTTATCTGACAACAAAATATATTTTGCTATACCAGGACAATCTCTTCCTGCTTGCGGCCTACCAGAACAGGTTTAATCTTTATTTTTTATCATGACATATGAGGTCTAAATCACACTTGAAAGAGAGCTTAAATAAACATGTTTTTAAGATGCAATGAGTTTGCCATCATCATAATTTTAATCCACCAAGCTCAAGTGCATCCTCTTAGGATTTTCAGGACAAGAATCATCACACTCCAGATCATTCCTTTTACAGGGCAAGGGGTGCAGAAAGACACAGAGAATGCAGCAAGTTAGGGTAAGAGAATCACAGAATCACACAGAATCACAGAATGGCCTGGGTTGGAAGGGACCTCAAGGATCATGAATCTCCAGCCCCACTGCCACAGGCAGGGCCACCAACCTCCCATTCAATATTAGACCAGGTTGCCCAGGGCCCCATCCACCCAGGGACGGGGCATCCACAGCCTCACTGGGCAGCCTGTGCCAGCACCTCACCATTCTCGTAATAAAGGACTTTCCCCTGACATCTAGCCTAAGAGGGCCTGTCCTCACAACCCCCAAAGTCTCAGGCACTAGATTGGTCAGTTGAACCCGGTAGAGAAATATTTCCTCCCTGACATCAATGTTTAAGATGCCGGGCTCTTGAGAGGGAAACAAGGGCAGGCATCGCTCTACTCCCATTGACCCTCTCCAAGGTCCTGCACGCCCCTTGGGCTCATCCCTGGCTCTGTTCCTATCCAGATATGGCTGAGTTCATTGCTTGGCAAGGTAGTGTGTGGGCCATGCAGCCAGGGCCATGCAGCAGCAGCAGCTCACCTCTCCCTTTATGTTTTGGCTGCCACTGCAGTCTGGTTGTTGAAGTGGACTCTAGGATTTATTGTCAGTGCTGGATTCCCAATCCCTTCAGACAGCCTTCTGGGAGAACTAATAAAGCAAATGGTTTTGTTGGTGTGGTTGATGATTGCTTTTTTATTTTTAATTAAGCAGCATATTATCAGTTCCATATATTTTCTGCGCTGAGGCTGGTTTGTGTTTGTTTGTTTGTTTGTTTTTCTCCTTCTAGGAAGAAGTCACAGAAAAATGTTATGACCCCTTAATGCTCAGTCCATTTCAGTCATCAGGTTCATTCTAGGGCCAGTCTGCCTTCGACTGGCCACAGCTTTGCCAAAACAGGCACCAATGGCAGCACTTAGCCTTAGGTTACTGCAGCTCCCTGCATCTGCTGCCACAGTTTTACAAGTTTGCTCAGGCTGGCCCAGTTTTCACCTGGAGCAGCAGCAGCCCTCTTCAGATGGCAGCATCCCACCATGCATTTGTTATACTTGGTCTTCCCTGCTAGCAGAAGGGGAGCCCAGAGAGGGGCCCGAGGGTGCTGGTTGCTGCTGATGTGGAGAGGCTGATCTCTTGCTTGTGACACCAGCTATTGAGCTGGTGCAGAAACAGACATCTGTCCAAGATGGTGTTCGCTGCTCAAACCCCTGTAGTGGATCACCTGTGGGAAAAAGTCACCAGGCTCAGTGGACGTGTCATAAGCCAGACTTGTCCCATGGATGTGCAGCTTGCCAGTGGTGGTGGAAGCACATACACAGCAGAGCCACAGCAGCTATTTGATTTCCAGCTCACACTGACTCAGTGTTTTCTTCACATTTACACTTAATTTGTCTTACCAGGAATGTATTCTTATCCAGAGATGAGACAAAGCATTTGTCAGAGCCTGGTAGTTCGCTCTACTCTGCTCAGCATCTTTCTGCTGCTACTTGATTCTATTAAAGGCTCCTTTAATGAGCACACATTAAACATCTCTCTCCAGAGATCTAAGCAGTAGAATCTCTGTCTTTTCCATTGCTTCACAAAGTGAAGCGACACTTTGTTTTAGTCAAGTTAAAAACGGAACAAAATGCTGCTGTTTCCCTTTCAGTCATCTCACCTTCAGCAGTGATTTGCAAGAAGACTGTTGCTTTTTTCCTTCATGCAGAAGTTATTTTTTACACCATTTAAATGACAGCTTAATCATACGATAAAGGGCTTCCCCAAGCGCGAGTCTTTTCCATGTGTCAAAATATCCGTGGATTCCATATTTAACATCAGACAGAATTGTGCTGCAGCAGTAGGCAAAGCTTCCCTGATTATTATATCACTGTGGAGAGCACTTCCTTCTGGAAAGCTGTTCTGAGATAAAAGTCAGCAGGGCACTGATCCTCACAGTGGAAACCCGCAGGAAAAATCCATAGCAGCAGCCACGTACCTTGAAGGATGTCAGTGCCCATGGAAAGGCGAGGCCATATGCAGAACAGTTCAGGCCATTTGTGACAAAGTAGTGATATTTTTTTCAGAGATGAGGAATCCTTGGCAAGCGCGTGTAAAGCACTTCACAGCAGGTGGCAACATGTGCAGAAAGAGGTCCAAGCACACAGGAAACACAAGTGTCTGCTGGTCGTCCTTCCTGCTTCCCTGCCCCTGTGCTTGCTGTGAGAAAGTGGCAGGTAAGAATGGCTTACTCTGTTCGTTTGTAGGATGAACACCTGACAGAAATTAATACAGCCCATTTAACTTTTTCTTTTTTAAAGAACAATTTCCATTTTGAACAATTTCCATTCCTGCAAAAGATAGGTTCCACCACATTGCTTTTATGTCTCCCTGTCTGTACCTTCTATCACCTAGAAGAGCACACTGTCAATCATTAGTTTTAAAGCTTAACAACTTAAAATGACCATGTCTGCCCTTCAGGGCGGTATCAACCTTTTGGTGATGCAGAGGCAAATGCCAGTAATGTGAAAGACTTCCAGCAATAGGCTGTGGGAAAGAAATTGATGCTTTGCAGGTTCTGGGGGGCTTTGGGGTCTGGGCACTCTCTTCCATTGCTCAGGGATGCAGAGGGTTTTTAGAATTAGGGTACTATGGTTAGGCTGCAGTTGATCTTCAAGGTCTTTTCAAACCTGGGTATTTCTATGATTCTATGATCCTATGATTGCATGCTGCAGACGTGCCTTCATGCCCAGCTAGCAGAAATCCAACTGGAGGTGCAGCAGCTGGGAGCTTAAAGGCTGTGAGAAGTATATGGTTTGCTTGACCTCCTAATTAATATGAAAGATATACAAACCCTCATGCTCAGTAGAGCTTTACTAACACCAGTGAAGAATGGCTTTATTTTGTTCCTGGTAGAGACAGAGCCCAAGAAGTTTTTTTGTTTGTTTGTTTGTTTGTTTCCAACCAGCATCAATTGATTCAACTGCAGCAAAGAGAATATTTCCTTCAGAATGGTCAAGGGACATTTGCAGCTTTCCAAGTCAAAAAGATTCCTTAAATTTCCATCTAACAACCACCTAGCAGCTGTGTAGAGCCCTGTGATTACCCCTGGGTTGCAGCAGCTAACGATGAGAAACAGAACTAGAAACAAAATCGTGCTCAGGAGAGCATATGGGTTTGTTGCTGATGGAGAAACCAGAAGCCCCGTGCTTGACCTCAGGTAGGTTTTGGCTCAGAGAAATTCCACTGTTGTTAACAGAGCAAGTGTGCAAGTGGAAGAGCACGACTGTACCAGGCATGCACATCATCACAGACTTCTAGGACGTGCCCTTTCAGAAATAAACAGAGACAGAGTAATGAGCCAGTGTGTGTATTTTGTGAGAGCCTGTCCTCTCGACGGTGAACATTATAAAAGACATTAGGAAACAACCTCTGGCTCTGCTTTCCCTCTTGTTCTCCATCAGGAGCAGCCTGTGAGGTATGGAGATGACACATGAGATGCCTGTGAGGGCAGGCAATGGGAAGCCAGGGGAGTAGTTGGGAAGGAGCCAGCTTGGACCAGCCTATAGGAAGGATTTTATGTTGATGCATGTGTTTTGAGCTGTAGAGAGGGCAGACAAATGGTGAGAAGGGGATACAGTCCCCTGTGTGCTGGTAGCCTGAGACAACACCCACAGCATGTAATACAAATTTAGTAACAGAGAGGAGCTGAGGAGAAGCTTTTGAAAACGGGCATAAAACTTTTACTTTCCCCAACTAGAAGCAGCCACAAACAACACTTCCATTTGGGTCTGTGCAACAGTGCTCAATGACAGACACACTTTGGGGACCCAGGGCTGGTTATCTCAAACCAGTTTTTCTTCAGTCCTTGAATGGGATGATTTTGCCTTTTTTTTCCCTCTGTACACTGAGATGAGAGTAGTCCCACCCAATCTGTTCTCATGCTTGTAAAAGTGTTTTTCTCATCAGAAGGAGTCTGATAATGAACATTTATGGGCAGGGGGAGGATTAAGGACACAAGCTATTTCACTTATTCAATGAAAGCTAAAAAGTGACATGAGTATAGCATGGTAGGAATACCATCTGGAATGAACAGGAGATCTGAGGAGCCTGTGAATAAAAAAAAAGATGATGTAAGATGAGCTAATGGATGGAAGCTGAAGCAAGTTCAGTTTCCTTCAGCACCCAGATATGTAAGCACTGGGTGACAGTCCCAGAAACATGGGTTCTCATAGCTGATGATGAGATGGTTTGGGCCATTGGACTGAATAGAGGAATAAATGAGTGTAAAATAGAAGAGCCTTTAAAATACTGATGGCCTGACTTCATGGTTTAATGGCTTCTTACTATGAACCAATGACCCACAGTAACATCAGTGCCTCCACAGGCTAAATACAATGGGCCCCCAGCCTTTTATTTTTTCCGCTTACATATGATGCTCTTTGTAATCTTAAGAATTACAACAAAATTTACCATGGAGCACAAGCTTTGGAAATAAGGTTATCTTAAATTAGAGCAAGGTCTTCCTTGGCCCACAATGTGTTTATGTCCTACAAGAGGCAGAAATAGCCTTTCAAATACAAAAACACTTGAGTCTCTGTGTCTGCACCAGATAGACCAGATCAGGTAGAAAGACAGCATTACAAGTGTGTCCTTTAAGAAACCACATGGCTCACAGTCATGCAGCTCCAGTCCAAGCTGCAGGTGTACTTGATGGCCTCCAGGTCAGATCACCTAAAGCAGTCAAGGCAGGATGCTGTCTCTGCAGGGAATTTGGCGTGATATACCCTGGTCCTCACCTTATAATCTAATGTGGGTAACCTATATTTAATGCAAATTTTAAAGCTATCAATTAACCATGAATTCCCAGTCCACTGAAAATCACTTAGTGGTGTCAGCCTGTTGTTAGGGACTGACCTGCAATTGCTCTATCATTTGGCTCTTCTGTTCACAGCGCCAGACTGGAAAAGAGCTGAGTGCGTGTAAGTGATGTAACTGAGGCACAGGCAGAAGGCACAGTGCCCAGACGAAGCAAGGATTTCACAGTCACCAAATCAGTAATGTTGGACCTATAAGGACCACCCAGTCCAACCATCTCCAGGACTACCAAAATGGCAACTTCATAAGACTGAATACACAGGGAAGGACAAGAAAAACAGAACAAATCCCATACACCGCTAGCATTGTTGAACAGCTATTCATGCTTATGAGATAAAAAAGCCTTGATGTCTGATGGGGTTTTGGTTGCCAGTAGTGCAGCCAAGGTCAGGGAGCTCCAGGGCCCAAAACTGAACACAGTACTCAAGGTGTGGCTTCACCAGAGCTGAGTACAGAGAGGTGATCACCTCCCTGGTGCTGCTGGCTGCACTACTGCTGTTTTTCCACACAGAGGGTGGTGACACTGGAACATGTTGCCCAAGGAGGTTGTGGATGCCCCATCCCTGGAGGCATTCAAGGCCAGGCTGGATGTGGCTCTGGGCAGCCTGGTCTGATGGTTGGTGACCCTGCACATAGCAGGGGCTTGAAACCGGATGATCTTTGTGGTCCTTTCCAATCCAGGCCATTCTATGAAGATATAAGCCTTTAAATGCTGCACTGGAGAGTAGCTTTGCTGAAGAAACACTGCCTGTGGACAAGGCACAGCAGCCTGTGGCTGCCCTCTGCTCAGACTAACACCTGCAGGAATGGGCTCCATCCCTGGTTCCCAGGACCTTTCCCAAGCACAACTCAGACTTGCAGAACAGCATGCAGAGAGACACAGCCAGGAGTGCAGACATCCTGGCTCACTGTGCTCATTGCACTCTGCTCCTGTGACTCATCAGGAACTGCACAGCATATGATTTTATGTACCAACTGTGGGTGTTCAGTCAGTCTTAATTGTATCTCATGTTGTGACAAGCTCTTGGAAAGAGGCATTGTTCTGATGGAAATGTTTTCTTTCATTGTCACCTTTCTCTTCTGTTCAAGATCAAAGCAAATTGTAGAAAAACGGAGCTTGAAGAACAGAGCTGTGGAAGCAGATTGTTACCCGGCTCCTGCCAGCTCAGAGGGAAGAACAACTGAATGAAGGGAGAGCAATTCCCTTCCCAGACACAGCCCAAACCAATGCTGAGGCTGCACTATGGACAGATCCAGGCCAGCGGGTGCTGGGAGTGGCACCACACACTTTGTGTATGCACTGACAACACAGTCTTTGCTGAAATGACTTCTTTTAATCTAAACCCAATCACTGCTTTGTATCATCACAGCGTAGCACTTTGTGCACTTTGGTCTATGGCAGATCGCTCAGCTCACGGGAGGGCTTTTCAATAAACAATGGCCAAGGCTTCTGTTCTGGTAGCATTGCTGCTGCCAGCTATCCCTCCAATCTGGGATAGACTGCAGGGATCATCATTTCTTTTTCATGTGTTTATATGGCATCTGGAATCTCAAGCTTCTTGCCATAACCGCAAACGCTAATAAAATGGCAACGTCTGCAACGCATTTATTGCTCTGAAAGAACACAAAAACCATCTGGAAACTGCAAATATATCAAGTTTATTAAGAAAGGCAAAATGGACCCTTTTTGTGCTATTAGTACTACTGGCTTGTAATCCCTTGATGCAGTTTAGACATCACAGGGTTTCTGATTTCGTATTCTGCCCAGAGGATGATATAAAAGCCACTATTGATTTCTATTCCCTGTAAGCAGGCTTCATCTCTATGTAAATTAAAGATTCTACAGTGTATTTCACATTAAAGATTAGTTGTCATTCCAGCGTTGATCTATTCTTTCACCAGCAGGGTGACATATTGGCAAGTTCCAGACAATGAAAGAAGGAGTGCTGCACTTAAATGATGCTTCAGAAACCATCAATTGCCTTCATCATTTCAGGGGATGAATTATCACTATTTTTTTTCCACTGGAAAGGCACAGCTGAAGATGCCAACATCTTCCATCTACTAACTATGCAAGTCCTTTGTGCACCCAGAGAAATTTCAGATGTGAGAGAGGAAAAAAAGAAGCCATATGAATGTGCTAGGACATAGTATTAATCCAACACCTCAGCTGGCTTCTCCCTTAACCACATTATTTGGGAGTAGGGAACACGGGCATTGCAAGAGAGCTCTAACTGTACCTCAGTGAGGGAGTTTCCTAGGGGCTCTTCCCTTGGAGATCAGGAACTATTTGCTTTCTCATAGCATGACAGGATCCACAGCTGATCAGTCACTGTATTTCAGGAGTGGGACCTTAGACCCATCTCAGAGGCCCTTGCCACATGCTGGAGAACAACCTTAGCAGTGACACCAAATACTGGATGCAACCCTGAGCAGTTCTGGTGCGACCCACACAACTAAAGTCCCTTCCAACCTGGGATCCTATGAAAGAGGAGCACTTTGCCTCTTCAGTCCTTTTCTAATGGGCAGACACACAGCTCTCCCCTCCCCCTTGATTACCAGCCTTTTCAAGCCAAATGGTGCCCTCGGGTTATTGCTCATTAGGCTGCTGAGGTAGGAATTTACAGGGGACCTCCTTTAGCAGGGAGATGGACTAGATGGTCTGTGAAATCTCTGAGCATACCAAATTCACTGCACTTCTCCCAGGCAAGGCTAGAGAGAAACCAACAAGGTTTTCTGGTTTGGGTATATTCCCCTCAGCTACAGCCATTGAAAGTCTACTGTGTGAATGCAGTATGTACAGTTAATTATCTTAGCGACTTACATTGCTGCGTAACAGAAGAAGAGCAGCACGCACACTGCCAGCCATGCACAATCTCCCCTGCAGAAAGAGGAAATTCCACCATTTTTAACTCAGTTGTTCCATTTACAGAAGCACAGACCAAGCATAAATACTCATCTTCCCCAGAGCTCAAGCGTGTATCAAGACGAAATGCTTGCAGAATGCTTCTGCAATCAGCACCCAGCTTCCATGGAGGTCTTCTCTACACAGAACAGCCTGAGCTGAAAGGGCCACACAATACAACTGACTCCTGGCTCCCCAGAGGAACACTGCATGGTATCACCCAGCTACTGGCAGAGCAGCAGTTAAAATCAGCATCTGCATAGGACCATTCCCAGCACCCTTATCCCCTTAGAGCTATCAGATCAGCACAGCAGAGCTCACATTAGAGCTTGTGCTAGTAGCCGAGTTTCTCTTTGCTTCAGAACCTCGGCAGCCAAGGAAGGTTTCCTCGTGGGGATGAGGTTAAAGGTATGTGGGTTTTGTGAGACAATCAACAGTTTTAAAGACACGGAAATCTCACCAGGTGATGTAGAAATGCTTACTCTGTGGTTGCACAGTAGTGACTCCATAGTAGAACTAAATGATGGCATTAAGAGTTTGGGGAACAGCAAAATGCACGAATCTCTGTATCTTCATCTCTCTTGTGGGTTATCATCACACAGATTAACCTTAATTAGAAGAAACTCTTTGATTGCCTCTTTCGTCCGCTGGAGGTCAGTATCCTACAGAAATACAACTCCTCTTACCTGGTGTAAGGGTTTGCAGAGGATAACAATCTCGTAGCAGCATCCGATTTTTCTGTCATAGGATTTTAAGGTTTCTGGTACAATGAGATGAAAACAGAAGCCTGTTCTAAGTCCTGCACTGCCAAGGGAAGATCTCCCTTCTCAATCAACCTGGCATTTTCCGACTATCATATGAAGAATTCAGCAAACTTCAGACTTACTCATTTCCGAGGTGCACACCTGGCCTTGTATTTTAGACAGATGCCAAAGCATAACTGCTTGATGATAGATTTTTTTTTGCTACCTATTTAATCTTACTTGGCTCATTTTGCAGGATTAGCTCCAGAGCCGCCGGCTGTTTGAGCTGCTGCACAAACTGTGTAGGAACGCAACGCTGAACCACACTGCTTTAAAACCCATCTGCAATGCTCCATCATCGATCAGCAGCACCTTGCTTGGCGCATCAAAGAGGTGGCCTTTTGCCTCTCCACAGCCTAGCGACACATAATGCTGAAGAATCACAATAGTAGATTAAAGTGTGTCCTGGAAACATAAATGGATGTGCAAACAGCTGTTTGGCAGTGCAGTATCACAGCCACCTTTCAGGCACTGTCCATATCAGCACTGGATTACATTCTGAGGAAAATCTCCTGCTCATTCTTACTTGCCATGCTTTAATTCACAAGACGGAGCAGTGCACGGATTCAGTTCCTTCCCGCTGAATGTTCTCACTGAAGCAGGTTTTTTGTCCACAGATCAAGACTAGAGATAGAATAAGGTGAACTCTTGAAACGGGGATAGGACTGACCAGCACCGCCAGCTCCAATTTATGGACTCGCTCTCTCTGAACTTCACTTAACACGGAGACAGCTGACGTGCTAGTTGGCCTCATGGCTGCCTAAGCAGCAGTTTCACCTGTCTGCAGTAGTGTGCTTGTCATCTGTAGATCTGAAGGTAGTTTGAGTAGAGAGAAAGTAATGCTTTGAAGGACGCCACTGTCTATTGAAGCACCAAGTGGAAAACACGAGGTGTAAAGTCTGAGCCGATGCAACAGTCCCAATGCCATGTATCTGAAGAGCTGTAACTTTCAAACTGTATATTAACTTCTATTCTAACACACTGATAGTGCCCTGATATCTTCAGTTCTGTTCTGTCAAGAAAACATGTTGTAAGGGGTCAGTCACTGTCCCAGGAGGCGTTTAATAAACATGGAGATGTGGCACTGAGGGACGTGGTCAGTGGGCACTGGGGAGATGGGTTGGGGCGGAACTGGATGATCTTAGAAGTTTTTTCCAGTGTTAATGCTTTTATCATTCTATGTTTTACCCACAAATTCCTTAAATATCCTACTACCTTGAACCCGTGGCTTACTTTCTGCACAGAAGACATTCCTGGTTCACTGGACTCCTTTTAATAGCTCTTGCATTCATGAATTTTGAAAGGGACCTATTTGTCATTTAAATGTCATGTTAACTCTATTCATCCTAATCCAGTAGCAAGGCACTGCCAGCGCTGTTTGTGCTCCCGTGTCTCATCTGATCAGTGAAGGAAATAAAAGCTGAAGCGGGCAAAAGGATGGATTGAAAATAAAGGTCATTACATATTGGAATTGATAAGGCGAAGAAAATGAAATACATAAGGTAATCTCCAGGGAGAAGGTTAAAACTTAGCCTCACAGGGGAGTTCTGTATGGAGATGGAATAAAACAAAGAAGTATCATCAATTATTCACTGAAACATCTCTTATTCTTCAGCATAGTAAGGACCTTCCTCCCCCATCTCTCTCCTAAAATGTCTATTCTACTACCTCCCTTTAAGAGAGAAAAGAATCCCACAGATCTGCACTGTAATTCTCCCCATTTAAGGGAGGCACTGTGTAGTTACTGCTTTTCCTTAGGTACAGCCATAAGAAAAAAGCAACATTACAGTTAGACAACCCCCATGTCTCTTATGTGAAATAACTCTAGCTGATCATGGCCACTTTGCACTTTGGTATATTTTAACAAGATTTGAAAATCCCTGAAGTGAGGATTTGTTATCTCTTTCAGCCAAGAATGAAGTAAATCTATCACGCCGTATAAATAATTCATATAAATTCCAGAAACGTAGCAAGGAATATAGGTCAGGAGGAGCATCACAGGAGAGGGACAGAATGTCCTTCACTTGGAGCGTGAGGCAGATCTAAATTCTGTTTCCTGAGACAGACTGAAACTGAAAGAATGAAATGGCTCTTAAATCATTTACAAAGCAAAGGGTGACTTGACAGTCACTGGGGGAGTCTGAAGAGAAGACAGAGGATGAAAGAAACTATAACTTCTTTTTCAGATACCAATTTGTCTGAGGTAAGTCAGCTGGATATGAAGAAGGCGATGTTGTGTATCTTCAGAAAATAAAAGCTTGAAAAGTGGCGGGGGGGGGGGGGGGGGGGGAGGGTGGAACTGGATGGTCTTTGAGGTCCCTCCCAACCCAAGTAATTCTATGACTCTATAAAGGTGATTTCCAGCTGTAAAGGTGAATCAGTGGCCCATCACTAGGAGAAGCAATGAGCCAGCTAGGGAGGATCCACACATGTTAAGTGAAACTCCAAATGCTTCCAGGATCAACCCTCTTACAAATAACTGAGAGACGGGAGTACATTTAAACACTGAAGTAAAGCACTTTACACATCACATGCCTTAGCATATAGAAGCTCTCTAGTCTCTCCCTAGTCTCCCCTGGCTGCTGTAAAGAAAACCTCCAAACATTTGCTATTCAGGATATGCCATAAAGAGATCACACAGAAATGCATTTATGAGGAAGCTTCTATGGAAAGTCTGGACAATGTTACTTCAGTAGTCACTGTGAGAATATAAAACACAGGAGGAAATTCTTCTTGCTTAAATACGGAAATAGCATTCACAACATATTGATAATCAGTTTAGCCAGCTGCTTGAAAACAACATAAGAAAACATCTCGGGAAGTATGTAAAGTCTGGAATTAAAAACAAGCACAAAAGCAGAGCAGAAGAATGAACAGATACAGGTGTAGCTGAAAACAGCACAAGAGCAGACCAGGTATAAACAAACTTGGAAGAATGCCCCATGTGAAGCCAAGGCGATGCCTTCCTTGATGGAATGAGCAATAGTTTTGGACCACTAAGTTAAATCTAGGATAAAGAATTGTGCTGCTGTCAGCATCATCCTCAGTGGAAAAGCCTCCATAGCTGGAAATGGCAAGGAAAACAGAGAAGGATGCAGAGGGATATGCTGATACACAGCGCTTTATTGTGTCCCACTGTTACACATGTAACATACATGGCCACACTGCCCAAGGGGTTCAGCAGATATCTCACCACCACAACCTGCTGGGGGCAATCCCAGGGCAGACCTGACACCCATGGCTGCCACCAGTACTGAGAACTTGGTGGAGACCGGCCAGCAGCTGGAGCAAACTGCCCACTATTAACTGGTTTGGGGGTAACTCTGCCAGACGTCTGGCCCTCTTTTCCTTCGCCTGCCCTTCATTACACAGCATGAGTGATTGCTGAGCAGGGCAGATAAATCACAGAATTATCATTCACAGAATTATCAAGGTTGGAAAAGACCTAGAAGATCATCTAGTCCAACCATTAAGATGCATCACCTCACCAAGTTGCTCAGCCTTTTCCACCAGTAACATGCTGTTGTACCATGTAAGAAGACAAGCTGTTAAGATGCCTAAGATACAGTTGCCCTCAGCTCAAATCTCCCAAGTACTTTGCATGCGGCCTCTCACTGTGAGCAAAGTACAGCTAATCAGATAAGAACTTCCTTATTTATCTGCAATGTTAAGAATTAATCTCCAGATATAGACTACTATATTTAGCTAAGAATCTCTTAAAGGCTACTTGTTTTCCTACACAGATGAAAAAATGCCTGATCCAGCACAAACATATGAGGTTGTTTTCCATATGTATGAGCACACACTCTTGTCACCCGCAGACAAGAACACACTGCTCCAGAGAAAACTAAAGATATCTGACAGCACGTGAAAAATCACTCCTTGCCTCCAGCTATTACTGGAGAAGGCAGATACAAAATTCCTTCTCCTACTGCATACCAAATATTTTCTCCAGTGGTCCAACTCTTTCTATTCCCCTGTACAAAGAAATGGGATGGTTGGTTGGAAACCTACAGCCAGTCCTTCCGAAGTACCCAACACTTCAAGTCCCAGAGATCTGAGCTCATCACTAAACAACCTTCACGATCACTCCTGACTACTTTGCGGCTGATGCAGGGCCTGATGGGTTCCAGCAGGGATCATCCTTTATTTCCATTCCCCACATAATGCTGAGCACACTGACAAGGCTTCAGGACATGAATACAAAGCCACACCAAGATCCTGCTGAAAATCCTGCGTGCGTAACCCACATACGTACCAGAATCAGAAAGGACTCCAACTCAGACTCCATATAAATCAGCCAAAAAAGAACTGTGAGCCAGGAGGAATGGTATTTTCAGTTGAAGAGTAAAGATGAGCTCCTTCTCCTACAAAACAATCATGTCTAAGATGCGTAGATTTGTTTAATGTGCAATAGGCTGCTCTGCATTGAAGAACTGGCTTATGCGAGCTCTTCCCAAAACAATGGACTAAAGGAAGTTGGGTTTTGCAGACTCCAGCCTATGTTGCAGGAAATCGGTGGCTCCTGAGAGCATGGGTAGCACTTGGAAATGTAACATTTTCATTTCAGTTATTTAACAGTAAGGGACAAAAGGTTAATAGCAATATCTTAATAATCTAAGGAAAGAAAGACAGGCTCAAAAGTGAGATTTTATTCATATTTGTTACTTATTCACAACCCAAAGTATGATAAAACTGATAAAAACAGCCTAGAATGTTAGTTCACATCACTAAATTCAATTCACATTTGTATTAATAAAATACTGAAAGGAAAATGACAACACTGCAGGTTCAGGAAAACAGGGTGGCTACTATGACTGGAAATCTACACCAGTCACGAGCGATCGCTTGTTTCACATTTATTGTTTATAAACAACACCGATTACAAAATTCCTGATAGCCCCAAGTCCTCCATACTCACAAAATATATCTTCTGTCTTATCAAATTGCAGTAGAATGGGAAGAATGAACTGCTGAGATATTTCATTTCAATATGTAGTACAAGAATACTGAGTGACCCCCCCCCCTCCCACCTGTACAGCAGTGCTGCACTGCATCCGAGTTGCATTTCTGTCCAGCTCACGTGAAGAATCATTTTGCAAGCTGCTCTGCAAGTGCATCACTATGGTCAGAACAAACCTTCACTCATGCCATGGTCAGCGCCATCATCAAGCTGTGGCCTAAACTCTGCCCTGTGGGCACACTGACCTCAAAGCACAAAATAAAGCAAAGCTGAGGTCCATATTTAAGGGAATGAGATCCAGCAAACTGAGATGAGTACCCTCAGCTGCCACCACTAAACAGCAGCTGCTCACCATTAGGCAGAGATTGGTTACACTTGGTATGATTAACTTCCAGTATTGATACAGAGGCAGCACTTTGCCACCCTACCATAAAAACAACCGACCCAGATCAAAAAGTCACAGGCAGATGGAACAGCAGTGAAACAGCCTGTAGCTTGTATGCAAACATCATGTTAGACTGTTACATTCTTGAGAATAAAACTGTTAACTGTGTAAACACGGGTGAGATATCCTTTATTTTGTCTTTTCATTTTTATTGTTTCCATGTCACACATCTTTTTCCCCACTCTCTGTTATTTTTAAGACCGGGGGAGGGGTGTCTCACAGAACAAAAGAGCTTGAATAAATGTTTAGACCTGGAATTACAGACTTCTGTTACAAACATTAAAACTGCAGCCTGTTAAAGAATTCTTCTTCCTCTTCCTAAAACGCTTTCAAGAGCCTCGCCAGGTGAAGCAGTGGCCCGACTCTCAGTCCAGAAGAAAAAAAACTGTAATACTGTACTGAAAAAAGGCCCATGGATCATTTTAAGAGAAAACAGAAACAGCCAAAGTAGACTGTATGTCAGAAACTCTACCAAAGGGAAGAGAAAAAGAATGAATATAGATGGCATAGTACCTAAACAGCCACTGGAACTGTTTTAACTGCCAAACGTTACAGAAATGCAATGTATGAGGCAGGAAATACATTCAGAATAATGGTAGCTTTGGGTAAGTGTGCTATGGGAAACGGAAAGCAATCTCTCGTGACTGTACATATAGGAATCAACCAAGAAAAAACTGATTTACAGGCATTTGTACCTACAGGCGAAAGGACCACGTTTAATACTTGTGAAATGCATCTGACTGCTAGATCTAGACTGACACAGTTCCATTCTTTAGTCCTAATACTGTTACCTTTACTCTACACTGGAATAACCCTATTGTTTCAATCAGGCCTACCCTGAAACTTTTGTGTCTGGTTGGCCTGGATGGTGGAGATGAAAAGCTGTACAGGTGTTCTGATTTTATTCTGTAACATGGGCACGCATTCACAACCTACCTAAGACTTCCCAGCACCCTACCCAACATGCTGCCAGCACCCTACAGCTACCACTGTTACAAACTTATCAAGTCTGCTCACCAACGTGCTAATTTTGGATCAAGGGGATTCATTCTTCAAAATACTCATTTCATTATCTGCTACAGATTAAAAAAAAAAAGAAGAGGTTGTATAAAATCAGGTCTGTATGCAAAAATCTAAGCCCAGAAGTGCTTAAAAATAGACTAAGTAGGTATTTAGTTACTGTCTACTGCATTTTAACGTGGGCATAATCAGCATCTAATAAAAAGCTAAAAGTTGTATGTTTGTGGAACAATGCTTCATCCAGCTTTGTAGTCAACCAACCCCGAAGACTAACAAGCAGACCAATTCACAAGTACCTACATCACTTACAGAACTAAAGGAATAAGATGCAAAGTCAAAAAATATATTTTATCCTTCAAAAGATCAGAAAAGTAAAACAAAATGCTGGTTCTGTAACAGTGCAGCAACTGCAGCATGTTTTGCACGCAGCACATGATTTGCTACATTTAGTGGCACTTAAGTATTATGCAGTAAATACTGAAAGTAAGACAAGTTTCTGATCTGCATAAGCATAATCACATTATTACCAGAGTTGCTAAGCTACAGCATTCTGAATAATATCAATTCAATTTTAGCATTTCAATCACTAGCCTTAATACATGTCAACATCCTGCTTTACACCTTGCTACCAAAGCAATCACTGAAGCCAAGTATTTCGTGAACTAGCCACCGTGTTCAGACCAGGTTCAATCTGACCAATCATTCTCATCAAATTCTGAATCATCATCAGAATCACTGTACTCCACAGCAATACGTCTGGAAAGGATGGTTGCCACATCATTCCCAACAGGTTCTCGCTTTGCTTCTTGCTCACGTTGCTCTTGCACCTTTTTCAGCTGTATTCCTGTAGAGATTAAGTTTTCCAAATTAAGTTGGCAAATTTCTTTCATTTCTCACTTCACATATTCAAAGTAACCACTGAATTAGAGCACCTTCCTGAGCAAGGAAGAGACAAAGTCCAGAAAAAATAGGCAGACTGGATTTCATTCTCAAGACTTGAGTTCTTCTAGACTTACCATAGAATGGCTTGGGTTGGAAGAGATCTTAAAGATTATCTAATTCCAAACTCCCTGCCACAGCCAGGGTTACCAACCACAAAATCAGGCTGTCCAGGGCCCCATCCAACCTGGCCCTGAACACCTGCAGGGATGGGGCATCCGCACCTTCCCTGAGCAGCTGTGCCAGTGCCTCACCATCCTCTGAGTAAAGAATTTCTTCCCAACATCTAACCTAAATATCCCTTCTTCTAGTTTAAAACCATCCCCCCTTGTCCTATCAATATCTGCCCATTTTATTTATTATGTGCACACACAGACTAGCATGCATTTCGCAAAGCTTCAAGATCTTGAATCTGTCTCTACAAAGTAATGCTCCAAAGTTGTGATAAGGTTAGAGTATGTGTGTGGTACCTGTAGCAAACCAGTCTTCTCAAAGAAATTCTGCCAAGTGGGGAACAGAAGCTGTGAACTTGGATCACTGGAAAATACAGTGCTCTCATTGAAGGAAAAGAGGGGGAGAAAAAAAGGAATGGTTAAAATGGAAAGTGCCCACTTACCCATCCGAATGGCAGCCAGCAGATCACTTCGCGCATCACTCACTGGTGGCTGGGCAAGTTCGTGGCGCTTTGCCTCAGCAGCTGGGGGAGCGTGCATGGGGGAGGAAGAGAGGGAGGAAGCTGCAGCAGGGGGGCCTGGAGGGGGCGGAGGGGGGCCAGGAGGAGGAGGAGCGGTGACAACAAGCCCACTGGGAGGAGGAGGATGAGCGGACACATATACAGAGCCCGTCACCAGTCCAGAATGGGAAGGTGGCCCAGGAAGCTGAAGGGGACTAACAAATGCTGTTTGTGCTGATGGAATCACAGGGGGAGGGGGAGGAGGGGGAGGGCCTGCAGGATTGTAATAATCCATCATCTGAGCTGGAAGCATCCTATATAAAACAAAATAAAAACATTAAATACATCAGAAGTTAAGGCTTACAGAACCATCACCCCTCATCCAACCTCAGCTTAAAACAAAGAATTGAAAGAAATGTAAAATTGTGAGTTAAATAAGCAAACAATGATAAAAATGTAAATTGCCACATATTGAGAATACTCTGTTAAAGCAGAAGGGCACCTCCTTCCAGAAATCCACACACACACAAATGGGAGTTTATGTTATTACTCCTGCCTAGTTAACTACGCACCTCCACATGTTCCTAAACATCTGTACAGCGCTGCTGTAAATCAGAATGGATCAAGAAAACTGCAGACTACAAATATTACTTCCACAGAAGGTAGTGTTAGAACAAATACTAAGGGGTAAGAGATAAGGCATGGAGGACAATGGAAAATAGGACTGGGCAGCTTTGTCCAATGGTCTATCACACATCTCATGCACTTCTTTAGTCAAGTTTATCAACATAAATATCATCCAATTAGATTGATAAATCTGATGCACACTCTAAAGAAGAACAGGGAAAAGGTACTTGGCTGAAATGTAATTAATGGAAACGTTATAACAGAAAAAAATGGGAAATTCATATATGTGTTATGGTGAAGATCTACATACAGAAGACAGGAGTAAATGACATTCAGTGATACATATCAATGAATGACAATTCTAATACACTGCCAGCTGTCACCAATCTGTGGACTAACTACAAGAATTTCTGCCATGGACTGGAAATAACAGAAAAAGCTGATTGGAGAAATCAATCAAAGCAAAAATCTACACCATGATAGCACCATTAATTGAGCAAATGCTATCCCAGGACGCACCAATCAAAGCTGAAAAGGCTTGGCTGGCTTAGCTTAAAATGACCCAGAGAAGAGCAAACACAAACTAACTGAGTTTGTAATTGGAAGTTTTAGGCTACTAAAGCAAAAAGGTGTTGGCAAAAGAAAAAAAAATAGGCAAAGACTCATTAGAAAGTAGGTGATCTCTTTCTATCAGAGAGCCAGTAAGTGAGAAGGAACCTTTCTTTACAAGGTGTTCAGGCAAAATATTTACATAGGTAAATTACATAGATAAATTCATAATTAAATAATGGAGATGTCTGTGGCAGCAGGGAACTCAATTCTGAGTCTGATGAGATTCCTTCTAGTTCAGTCACCAGCTCCTCTATAAATCATTTCAGTGATGCAACACAAAGACTCACGTCTATCACATTCACCAATACCTTTTCTTCACCTTTCCTGGGTTTGAACACATCATACAAATTATGTTCTACCTGTCCGAACTACCTTCTGTTATAGAGGAAAATTGTCCCCGTCTTAATATTATGTTAGGGACCTCTAGTCTTACAAATGCATTGACTTCATCACATTCTGTACAGAATTCATTATTTCTGCTTTCACTGCTTATTTCTTCACTCAAATTCAGCTCATATATAAGAATAACATCAAACTTGTTCTGCTCTCCACAGTGAGATAACGAAGGCACTTGGGACCCTCTGTACCCACGTTATGCTGATGGTTATGAGAAACACGTGACCCTCTAGCTTTGTCAAGAATTCAATGGAGTAAGTCAGGAGTTTTACCCATATTCTGCTGGTACCACAGGTACTGAGCTATGCTGGCCATCTGCTGGCTGGGGAGGAGGTGGTGGTGGCTGCTGAGGTCTGTTTAAAGCAGCATGTCGCGCTGTGGTAGAAGGTGGTCTGTATTCATGTTCATGGCTTTGGGATACGCCCACGTACTGTGCACCATCTCCTGTTCCATAGGAAGGCATTGCTATCTGCTGATGGAGGGAATGATTCGGAGTGGCAGGATAAGAATAATCTGTAACATCAGATGCATGGGACCTGAAATTAAAGTAAATGGATGCAGAAGAACAGATGATGCAAGTTTAACAGTATTATCTAAACAGCTCACAAGAAAGCCTAAAAAGAATGCAATCGGGATTAATTTTCCTGAAGTGGGACTCACTAACTATCATTCTCATCTAAGACCATTAAGTAACAGAGAATTCAAAAAAGAAAAGGAATGGTCTTCAGTTTCTACTAATCTTTAGTAACAGCGAGGAATCACACTGTTAATGTCAATGATTTTGACAGTCCACTGTTTGTAGCAATGTTACTTATCACTTTGGCCTTATGTTAACAACGGCAGCAGAAAAAGGAAAGCAATACTGCAAGCACTCCAATATGCAGAAGATCATGCTTTACCAAAGCAGAGAAAATGAATTTCTAAAGTTAGGAAATGCTTTTTCTTTGCACAAATAGTTTTGTTGAAAAGGCTTAGAGAAGCTGGGAAATATAAATATTAGTTGAGCAGAGAGTTCATAAAGATACAAAGTCCAGGGTGCTCTTTCAAACAAGCCCAAGAGAGGGAGCAGAAGAATCCCTTCATCCCATTACTGCACAGAGCTGTATTGTATTAGTAATGAACAATGGTGCAGCCTGGATTTTAGTGAACGTAGTAAACCGATGCACTTATCTGTAAGACTGGAAGCAAGGCAAGCAACAAAAAGCCAGGGCTTTGAGTAAAGCAAAATGACAAACCCTTTGGGCATTTTGTCCTCTTTCATGCTTCCTGCCTGCTCCATTTTCTTTGCGTCACTCATGAACTCAATGCCCATTTTCCTTCTCTCCCACTCTTCTTTTCTTGTTCTTACTTTTCTCACATTTACTTGCTGGTTTCTGTTTGGATTCAGCTTGTGTTTCTCTCTCTGAAGTATAATAAGTATAACAAATTAATTGTAAATTGCTGCAGTTTGGACACTTGGATATCAACCTTCAATGTGCAAGTTTTACAATTAGCAAGCTAAGTCAAATACGAACTTGTTAATTTAATCTCGTAATTAAAATAAATACAGGGATGAATACGAATAAGGTCCTAAAGAAGTGAAACACACTGCTCATGCAGTAGCAGTCAGCATAAGGACCTCTCTGAAGGCAGAACTTATTTCTGAATGCATCATGCCTTTATAATGTAGTTCCCACAAGTGAAACAGCCCCCAGGATAAAGTGATCTTCCCTCCACCTCACTACCGGTCACTAAATTAAGTTTTCATGTACGTAAAATAGATTTCAGGATTTAATCACTAATATTTGCTTCACTGAAATTTCACGTTCTTCACTTCGTAAGTACTTGAAGTTTTATAATAAGCACAAGATAAGTTGTCCCAAAAAATCTATACCCATCTTTACAATTTCTGCTTACAGTGCCTTGCAGTGCACAGTAGCAGACCACTACTGATATCTGCAAATAGCTGAATACATTTCAGCACTGCTGGGAGATTAGAGACAATGTCTATGCTAGTAATTAAATTTGAGAAACCTGGAAGCAAGGTGCTAAGGCCAGAAAAAGGACTTGAAATACGTGAAAGACAGAGCTCAAAGACAATAAAAAATCCCACTTCTTGCACTTGGCAGATAAAAATCAATGTCATCTTATCACAGAAACCTATGGCAAGAATGATCTTTGTGACATGTAGCAGAATGGCAACCAGGAGATAACGTTTTGCAGTAGGAACTATAAAAAAACAACTGTGACTAAAAGATTTCAGAGATTCTCTGAACATACTATTGAAGTAGCAAGTAGCCATTTTCTTTACGTATCCTGTTACTTAATTTTATTATTTTTGTTATTGTTTTGTTATTATTGATGCTCACTAAGGTTGAAAGTATGAAGTGCTGAGCAGTGTGGATGTGTGGATGTTTATTCCAGCTGGATGGCAAACTGAAGGTATCACAGTGCACACTTCTGCAGTGCTGGTTGTTTCCCCATCCTGGCTACTCAACAAATGCGTTCCATTCATCCCCAGCACTACCGCTACCAATTAACCGTGACAGAAACAAAATGGGAGAAAATCTTTTTTGTGAAACCAGCTTAGTGAACAAACTCAGACTTCTGTGCACAACAGGAGAAGGTGACTCCCACTGAGCTCAAAGGGAATCTCGCACAATGAAAATGAGCTCTGCTGTGTATCCTAAAGCAGAGATTTTTCTTCAGAGAGATCTATTTCAAGCAATACTGTTACATTTGGTATTGCAGTTGGTTTTGTAGACAAACTAGACATGAAGAAAGAAGTACCGCCATGACCTGGTAGAATGCAATTGAACTGCTTTTGCAACTACAACCACTTAAGATCGAATAGAAAGCATAAAGCAAACGCTTATTTCATTCCAATACAAAATTAATTATGATGACAAAATGATCATCCGACGCTAAGGAAGAAAAATATAATTACAGAATTAATGTTATTATCTATAAGAGCTTTAAAGCACACACGGTACATTTTGTCTATTCTAACTACCCCCAGCCTGTACAAACATCTAATTCTACTCAGTGTTTGGGAACATACAACTATGGCATAAAAAACAGCTTGGTTGTAAACAGACCTAGTATCTGGGGACAGTGATCCCTCGGAAGATGCTCCATGGTACACACTCTGAGACAACCTGTTGTCAGGTCTAAGCTCTTTGTCATATGCCATCATATTCCACTCCTGGCGTCTGTTCCTGGCTTTTCTAACCTTTTTCACCTCACGGGTGGTGCCATCTATACGCTTTTGCTCCTGATGTTCAAACAAAAGAAATAAAGCACGCAAAGAGAGAAAAAAAAGGGAAAGGAAAAAAGCAGGTTAAAATGCAGTTAGAGTGCATGAAAATAAGACCAGATTTACAGATGAAGCCAAGTCTTCATAAAATTTCTCTGCACTGAAAATGCCAAGAATTCTTTAAGCTATGAACCCCATTAGCAGAAAAATGTCATTCTGCCCTTCCTTGTGTAGGATGCACATCCCAGTGCGATATGGACCTACTTTTTTTATCTACTGTTTTTATTGTTTAACATGCCCTCCCTTCATACATCTGGTAAGTCACCAGCATTCCTCCTAGTTGTGCTCCATCCTTGCTTCTGATTATTCTGTATAAAAATGATCAAATGACACTAATGCTCTCTGCAGTGTGTCAGTAATACTCAGGCCAGTGATATATTACAGCTTGATTACTTCAGTTGGTTTAGCTTTTGAAATCTTTCAGCATCACTTCAGGCCCAGTCAATGTCAGTGACAGTTATCTATCAGATCTCCCAGCAGTGGGACTCCATGCTTTCCCAAATCTGGCACTTCTCCATCTGCCACCTTTTGAATACAAAATCATACTGGTGCTTCATTATGAAAATAAGGAAGACTGAACAATCCAAACTGAAAGAGGTACATACGTGATACTCTTTTCCTCAATATTTACAAGGGCACTGGATTATTATTATTTTTAATCAGCTCAAGAATCCACATTTTACAATACTAACGCATAGACAGGGAACCTCTTTAACCTATTTATTTATAATTTGGTATTAATCTTTTGGCTGTTAGAAAAATTCTCACTAATACAAGCGTAATCAACGGTATTTAGACAGGAGTGATGTAAAATGCTGATGGGCAAGCATTTTATTCTTGAGGATCTACCTCTGAAGTACAGGGGATAGCTGGAAAGTCAGAGTCCCACCAAAAAGGAAAAGAAAAAAGGTTATCTCACAGATGAGCAGAAATTCCCAAGGCTGTCAAACAGCAAAAACTAAATAATTCTGAAACAATTTACTTGGCATCATGCAACTGAAAAATAACAAATATTTGCTTGCCCTTGTTTCGGATCACTGGCTTGCTCATGCATGTCTGTATCACAGAGCTGCTGAGCCACATTTCCTAGCATTAACAACAACAGAAAATCCTTTATCAAATGTTCTTGACAACACTTGCTCATTCCTGGCCCCTGCAGTGCGTAACTTTTTTACTTTGATTCATGTTAAGCAAAGATTACCACTTCGGTTCTTTTTTTTTTTTCCTGCTTATGACTTCTTTTTAGTTTTTCCCCCCCAAACTTTTTAGCACCGCTCCCTTATGTATTCAGATTATGCAACACTTTACCTTCTCTTTTAATGCCATTTCCTTACGTCAACATTTTCTAATGTGGGAATTGGAGGCGACAGGCTCAATCGTGCTTTATTTTAAAGATATAAAGTTCTGCTGTTCCCCACACTTGTTGAATGTTTCACGTCTGTCTTTTTCATCTGATCACTGCAAAATTTCATTGGGTTTAATTTTGATCTTTCATCCTGATCCATTTCCTTAACTTTCGTTACCGACTCATCACGTATTTGAGAAGTACAAGCAGGCCTCCAGGTTAACTGAAAACCTGCTTTCGTGTTTTCTCCTCACAGAAAAGTAATTCCATCCTATGAGGGTCACTACCATCCATTTCCTTTAAGTTTCTAAAGTAAATGTCAGCCTCCTGAACCATGCACAACACTCCCTGGAAGATAATCATTCCAATACAGTTCCTGCATGAACAAGGGTGCTTACACGACTGCTTACACATCATCACCTATTTAATAGCTTTTTTTATTTTCTTTAATTTTAGGAGGTCACCATGTTTTAATGAAAAATGGCAAACAGGTGTCTGTGTTAATAAACAACAACATACACCCAAGCCTTCGTTTGATTTTGACTTGGATAGGTTGTTCCAGACCACCATCTGTAAGTATGCTAAAGCAATAAATACTCAAGCTGTACTAAGCACTACTTGTACTGATTTCTCAATTATCATCTAAAGGCATCTCTAAAACATTTAATTTTTCCGATAACAGTGGGGCAGACAAATAGCAGCAACAGACAAAACCTCATATAACTCTGGTAGAGCAGCTCTATTCTGTCCCAGGAGCAGAGGATGATTTTATTAGCTCTTACACACCGTGGAAATACTTTCACGTCCTGAAAGGTGAACGATAGTTCTGGGATTAATGCATGAAACAGTTTTAGGGGACATGAAGGCTTCAAAAATAGCTACAGTTAGAAACATTTTTAAAATGAAAATTAAGCATTATTAAGAAGAGTTACTTCCTCTTAGTTAAGTGTAATTGAAGCTGTGATAGACAAAGGAACGCTGTAGGTTAAGCTGGCAAGCAGGTACATCATTCATCTGTTGGCAGGAAGTGATTTTAGTCATACAGCAAAGTGCATTACAGCTTTCAGAGTTAAATTAATTTCAAGTTTGATATTTGCATCAAGAGTTAGCAAATGATATTTCAAGCATCTACGTAAGGAATAACAGCCTGTAACTGAAAATACTGAAAAGAAAAAAACAAATTGTTGAGCCTGGCGTATTTTCCTGACTTCATAAAACTTACAGGATCACATCCATCACAAATCATGAGTGATTTCTGAAATGCAAGCAGACAAACCTCCCCAAATTTAGAGTTTTATAATTATCTGTATAACTGATTGTATGGGAACTGCTGAATCATGGACTGAACCACTGATCAATCACCTGAGGCAAGCACTAGGTCAGCCCTGGGAACACAGGTGAAGGCAATTCAGCTGTGTGACTGGAAGGAGTGGAGCCTGACTGCACCTCACTTAGACCCCATGTAAGGGCTAACTGCCACTGGGGAAGGATCTCTTTATGGAGATCACTCCTTTGTGGAGCTTCCCATTGTGAGCCTAAATCTCTGGATATGGGTGAGCATTCCTTCTCCGTTCCTTTGTTATCTCACTACAGTACTCTTTCCAACTGTACTTTGTTGACAGAAATTATTCCTAACGAAAAGCTGGAGAACAATAAAAAGTAAAGTAGAACAAACTTCCTCTGGCAAACCAAATGATTAATAACTGGCATACAGTCGCACATTCAGATTACTGCTATATGAAAGCCAAACTTACTGTACTCTTATGCACTAATCTACTGAAAGCTAAAGAGTTTTAAAAAAACAATCCACAAACAAAAATACCAATCACAAGCAAACAAACAAAAAACCCCAAACAAATAGGGAGCATGCAGTGGATTTTAAACCTGTAAAGGAGATGACCCTGGTCAGTAACAGTAATAGGTGAACGGTTGGACTAGATGATCTTTTAGGTCTATTGCAACCTTGGTGATTTTATGATTATATGATTCTACGACAGCTTCATATGGAGCTGAAAGAGAAGATCAACGGAATTCTGTGCTACAATTCTCCGCAGTTAAGCTGAAAGAAGAACTGAGATATTTGAAGGTGGGAAAATGAAACACCACCAAATTTCTGCTGTTCATACATTTAAGGCACATTACCAACACAGTATTGGAAAACACACCCTTTGGTGCAGAGTTCTTAATCTTTGTTGACCACCTGAAATGTTGAGGCTAAAAACCAGCTACATTTGGTCAGTGTAGTAAGACTGCACAGTGTTATTAATATGCTAAGCAGTAAATCTATTTCTTGTCTCACAGTCTCTCAACAGGTTAAATACTTTATGCTTCTGTAAAGTATAAATCGCTGGCAAAATTCTCAGTTAAGTGATCCAAAGTGTAACTTCAACCATGAGATTGTTAGAAGATGCCCTGGATTCATCCTCAGCCATTTAGGGACAAACAAAGAAAAAGAAATGGTAGTTTCAAGCAACCTGTGGAATGAACATCTCAACCCAACCATGCAGCCCTCCACAGATTCCAGAAGATGCTATGCTGATTTGCACATTGACTTCTGGAATGCTAGAAAACCCTGACTTTTACTTGTCAAAGTCACATCTTTCTATGCAAATTTCCACCTGTGTTGCTTTCTTCTTAGCTGATCTCGTTGTATGTGCAATCAAATCAAATAGCACTCCAGATAGAATTCATGTTTCTGAGATGCACGGCTATACTTTTCCATGATTGGAACAGAGTGTATTTTGCATCTTGTTTGTAGACTGTAATATGGCAATTAAAATCCACAAAAAACATACCCTGGGTGGAAATAAGTGAGACGCGTTGCCTAAAATAGTCTGACAGCAAGATCTTGATATAAAAGGTTCTGTAAAAATCTCTGAAGGTATCAAAACATTTTCAAGCGGTATCATGTTATAAACTTGAAAAAGGTCTCTGTATATTCCCTTTTTTAGTATCAAATCAGAACAGAAAATTTAACAGTTGATATTTTATCCCTTTCTCTAATGAAAAACCCTAAATTTGAAGGGGGAAAAGAGGGCTGGAAGGAAAGAACCTCAAAGGTTCTAATTAACCCTATGCATTATTTTTCCACAAAAAATATTGGAAAACAAAAGCTGCTATAATTGTTTCCCATCTCTCAGTCAATTCTATCATTTATCTTAAAGAGGACACAGTAGAATTACAACACTGCATATAAGTTTTTATGCAATTAGACACATAAACAAATGAATATTTTCAAGTATGTTACACTGGATGCTATCTTGTTCTGAAAACATTTACTTAGTTTTTTTTCACTGCTATTTTATACTGAACTACCTTTCAAAACAAAACACTTTTGACTGGTACTCCTAACAGGAAGATCTGATTATTTGTTTCCAAAATTAGAATCATAAATTAAAACAGCTGCTGAATTCAAGTAGTTAACTATGTTTTCATGTTCTGTTTAAAAATGTTGTAGTCAGAAAGCTACATGATGATCCATGATGAGATAGTTTTGGTCCTGCTCTGAAAGCTGAATGCTTACAAGTCCATGGAGCCAGATGGGTTGCACCCTAGAGTGCTGAGGGAGTTGGCGGATGTGGTTGCCAAACCACTCTTCATCATTTTTTGGCAGTCCTGGCTAACCAGGGATGTCCCAGCAGACTGGAGGCTGGTAAAAGTGACGCCCATCTTCAAAAAGGGCTGGAAAGATGATCCTGGTAGCTACAGACCTATCGGTCTCACCTCGGTGTCTGGGAAGGTCATGCAACAGATAATCTCAGGAACCATCGTGGACAAATTAAAGATCAACGAGGGGATCAGACCCAGTTAGCATGGGTTTATGAATGATAGATCTGTCTGACAAACCTGATTTAATTCTATGACAAGGTGACCCGCTTAGTAAATGAGGGTAAGGCTGTCATTGTGATCTACCTGGACTTCAGTAAAGCCTTTGACACTGTCCCCCACAATATTCTTGTGGATAAGCTGGCTGCCTATGGTTTGGATGGGTATACACTGGGTGAAGCACCAGCTAAATGGACAGACCCAGAGAGTTGTAGTCAATGGAGTTAAATCCAGTTGGCAGCTGGTCACGAGTGGCGTCCCCCAGGGCTTGGTGCTGGGGCTGCTTCTAGTTAACATCTTCATTGATGATCTTGATGAGGGGATTGAGGGCATCCTTAGTAAGTTTGCAGATGACACCACACTGGCAGGGAGTGTTGATCTGCCAGAGGGAAGAAGGGCACTACAGAGGGACGTGGATAGACTGGATTGATGGGCCAAGGTTAACGGTATGAGTTTCAATAGGGCCAAGTACCAGGTCCTGCATTTTGTTCACAAAAACCCCAGTCAATCCTACAGGCTTGGGCAGCAGTGGCTGGAAAGCTGCCTGATGGAAAGCGACCTTGGTGGATGCGACCTTGGTGGATGGACAGGTGGCTGAATATGAGCCAGCAGTGTGCCCAGGTGGCCAAGAAGGCCAACGGCATCCTGGCTTGTATCAGGAATGGTGTTGTGAGCAGGACTAGGGAAGTCATCCTGCCCCTGTACTCGGCATTGGTGAGGCCTCACCTCAAGTACTGTGTTCAATTTTGAGCACCTCAGTACATAAAGTACATGGAGGTGCTGGAGCAGGTCCAGAGAAGGGCAACAAGGCTTGTGAAGGGCTTGGAGAATCAACCCTATGAGGAGAGGCAGAAGGAACTGAGGCTGTTTAGTCTGGGGAAGTGGCTGAGGGCAGACCTTATTGCTCTATTCCAGTATCTGAAAGGTGCTCACAGCGAGAGTGGGGTTGGAAGCGGAGAGGTGACAGGACGAAGGGAGATGGCCTCAAGCTGCACCAAGGTAAGTTTGGGATGGACATTAGGAAACACTTCTTTACAGAAAGGGTTGTTAAGTACTGGAATAGGCTTCCCAGGGAGGTGGTTGAGTCACCATCCCTGGATGTGTTTAAGAGCCGTTTGGATGTGGTGCTCGAGGATATGATTTAGCAGAGGGTTGTTAGAGTTAGGGTACTATGGTTAGGCTGAGGCTGGACTTGATGATCATTAAGGTCTTTTCCAACCTGAGTAATTCTATGATTCTTTGTCCAGCCACAGGAACAAGGAATAAATGCCATATTATAAAATCACAATAGTAAAACTCCCCTATAGTTGTGTCCTATACACATATTTCTAAGCAGGTATCATACACACTAGCATACATCCAGGTGTATGTATGCTAGTATCATACACACTAGCACGTATCCAGCTGTCTGATATACAGTACCTACTTATACTTACATTCCTATTCAGACATCAATATCTATGATGTTTGTATATAAATGTGTACTAAAAACTAAGAAATTTCCTTCTATTTCCTCTGAAGCCTGTGCACCTGTCACATCTTAATTCAAATCCTTTACCTCTCTCTCATTGAACTTATCTAGAAGAGCACCTGCTGTCAGATGGGCAGTCAATACTTAACACTTAAAGGAAAAAGAAACTGTCCTCAGTAATGTTATGGCACTCAAAGCAGCGTAACTCTTCATTCAAAGCTAAAAACCATGAAAAGAAGAAATTTTGATTACTTCAAATACACCTCAATCAAACTGCTGAAAGGAATCCAGGACTGAAGATATTCTCTAAGAAAAAGCTATTTTGTTGTTGTTTTTGAACTTTGAGGAAGAAAGGAATATTGTGCCTAAAACAGGCCTACTCTTGGTACTAAAACTCATCATTAGGCCATGTATTGTCATTTTACTATCTTGTTATGTGTAGAAAATTGAAGGGTTACTACCAAGGAACTGAAAAACAGAGTATATACTTCTGAATAAGCCCATGTTTTTCTACAGGAGATGATGCAGCTGGATAATGAACTAAGAAAATAGCACCACAATTTCTAATTCATTTTCCCCCCCTAAATCACAGGGTCTTTTTTTTTTCATAAAGCACAACAGGACTATTTCACTGAGTATTAATATCCAGTTACTGGCAAACGATTAAAGAAAGCATGCTGGAAGACAACTGCAGTTCTCCTAACATTCAATTTGCCAACTTAAAACAGGCATTGTGAACTATAAAAACAGAAATGACTCAGAGTCTTCAGGAGTGGTTACTCATTAAGTGGAAAAATCCTTCCACGCACACAAACGAAGTAATTCTGCAATTCTTACGTCTAGACAAGTGTACACAAAATTTTAATATATTTATATCTTATTATGTTTCTGTTTTACCTTTTGTCTCCTCTTTTCTTTTCGTTTATCTTCAGTATCTTGCAACATTTTTTCTTTCCAAAGATCAAAAAAATAGGAAGGATCAGTATAGAACTTCAATCCATCTTTCTTATCATCCCTGCAAACACAGTAGAAGAGAAGCTAAGAAAATACGAAGCAGCATTTTTGAACTAACAAACCTTACCTTCCAAGGTCTTCCAAATTAATTTTCTCTGCATCATGACATGACAGGAAGTCAAGTGTGTGAAGTGCCACTCCTGGCAATTGCAACTTGCAGTTGGCTTGACTCATGCCAAGAATCTCGGGGAAATGGGGTGAAATCCACAGCCCTTCTGGAGGCTCGCTCCTAACTGACAGCTAGTGTGAAATTCCCTGGTCCTACAAGATGATCAGTGCCAAAATAGGATGTGTAGGGGACAAAGAAGCCTAAGTTATGCATGGAAAACAGCTGACTAAAAATAACTGGAAAGGGAATATTTGGTCCAATCCAGCCAAGGAAGCACATCAGTACTCTGAAGGGCAGAAGAACTAGGAAGGTGGTACCAACTGAGGGTTGAGTTCTGCCAAACTCTTCTAGGAGGGTTTGAGACAGAGCTGACAGGGGCTTGGTAGTATGAATTGACAGCAGCACCCACGATCACTGAGACTGTTGGATCAGGGTATAGAGAGAAGATCTTACACACTATCTGGTCCTACAGTGGCTAAATCCTTACTTTCTGTGTGCTAAATCTCCTCATTACTAAGATCTAACTTATTAAAGGGAGTAGTGGGGCCATTCTTCCATCCCTTCATCTTTGATCAGACTACAAACTGAAGTTAGTATAAACCTTATCCAAAGCAAATAAAAATAATTTAAAACCAGGGGCAGTAAAAGACTCTAAAAAAGTAAATTTCACTAATGCATTCCTAATACAAAAGGAAGAATGCAATAAAGCTCACTGGTAGTACTATCCTGATACAAACTGGACCACAGCTTTGCAGTACACTTGATTGATATAACACTCACTGGATGCCCATAAATATGGAACACAGATGTCTGTAGCAGTGAGCAAAACACTTTACACCAGCTATAAATTGAATAATTTTATCTTCCAAGTAAAAACTACCAAAAAAAAAAAAAAAAAAGAAAATGAAACCAACCCAACAATGTAAATGTTTTATGTCGTTCCTAAACAAAAAAATATATTCAAATAAGCTACCACAGAGCTTGAGTTCCTGCTTTAGGTAGACCTCACAAATCTTGTAATCCAGTACCTATCAAAAGTTAAAGGATGAAGTAAGTAAAAATGTGTTTGCCCACAACCCTTCAGGTGATGCTAATTTCGTTAACACGTGAAATCAGGAGAAAAAAGACAGTGTGAGAGCGCACACATACATACATATCAGGAGATGGCAGAGAAAGCAAAAGCAACAAAACCAAATTTCTAGATAAATAAACCAAAGAAAGCATTGTTCCCTGCATCATTAATTTTCTTTTCACTTTTTACATGATGAATGGCACTTGCCCCCTGATACCATGCTGCCACGTAACACTGTTACGCTGAAATACAATGATTTTTGTGTCAGATACAACCTATGATTTTCAGTGTGGTAACAGCTATTTTTGTTTTCATGAACAGAGAAGTCTTCAACAAAAACAAACCTCAATAACCAACAAAGGTTTCCCCATCCACTGTAGTCACTCTCTATATACAAACATAAGAATGCAAGCACTCAATGTTTCCATACCTGTAAGGTGAAAGAATATTCAGAGGAGGTGGTTTATCACTCTGATTATAAATATCAGCCACTGGGTTAGGAATGCTGTTCTTTGAAACTACCTGCTGATCTTGAATTGTTGAACTCTTGAATGCTTTTTTCATGTTGATGTCCTGTAGTGATACTGTTAAAAACAAAAACACATTTAACATATATCTGAAATTAACTTAAGTGAATTTAAAATTAAATTAAATTAAACTAAAATATCTGTAGAAAAACATGGAAAACAGAAAGATTTGTCTGTACTTTTCAGGAGCAATCACGATATATATGTATACAGGCACGTAAAAACTGATGTAGCAAATCAAATTTACATCCCACTTGGTCCAGAAGTTCACTTGAAATAACAGGAACACGAACCATATGTCTTGGTAGTTGATGATGTAATCCTGTCATATGTAGATGCGCAATGATTCCCCCTTTTTTTGCAGGGTTCAGCCTGGATTTCTAATAGCAGAAAGTCTGGCTTCAGCCATGGAACACAAAGTTTGATATTCCTCTGTCACAGCATGGTTTATAATTACATCAGCATTCAATCCCACTCTAATGATTCAATTACAGCCTCTGGAATTCCTGTGAGAGCATTCCACGACTTCTACTGTCTTTCAATTCCCAGTGTTCCCATACAACCAATAATGTCTTTCAATCTTAAGTCTTCATCATCTCTCTACAGAGAGAAATAGGTTTGCACATTCCAATAACATACTTTTATTGCATCTTTGCTGGTACACAGCCCTGTCAGTCTAGCTAGGCTTTCTTTTGTGCTTAATATATATTTCCCTGAGATGGAGTGTCCTTTGCTGAAAAGCTCCAGATAATGCCAATCACAATTTAAACGTGACAGTAAGCTACGTTATCTTCTATTCTTAGGCAACCTGACGTTTGGTGGGAAGGGAGAGTGCTGTGTTTGACTGTCAGACATGGAACTGAAGTCTTCACTGGCTTATTTACAATGATATTATTTCTGGAATTTATTGTATGTAACAAAATGCATATTCATATGCATACAGCTTATTACCATGAAGGTGACAGCAAAAGTATAAACTGAAGGCAATTTAAAATAAGATCTGATTATAATCTCAGTCCATTCACTGGTTTAGTGGAAAGCTAAATATTATACTATTCAATATTAATGGCACCATTTAACATTAGCAGTAATGTTAAATATAACATACAAGCTTTATAAAGAGTACTATTAAATGTATTTAAAGTAGTATCCATTGATAAATGGATACTACTTACATTGTTGTCCTGATGTAATAGGATTTCACATTTTACTATATGTCAGAAATTCTAATTTTCTGGAAAACAGAAGAAGTGATTCAAGCAAGACATTCATGCAGTGGCTGGCTCAGACAAGTAATGGAATATGAAAGCAAACACACATATTAGAGCTTTCAGGACCAGATAGAAGCATGTTCTGCTCACTTTGATGAAGGAAGTGCTTTCAAACAATGTAATGAGATGACTCAAATTCTTCATCTTCACTGTTTATTTATGATATTACTGTGTATATATGTTTTAATATTTCATAACTTTCGGAACACATTGCCCAGAGAGGTGGAAGCTGCCCCGTTCTTTGCAGACATTTCAGAGGAGGTTGAATGAGGCTCTGAACAGTCTGATCGAGCTGTGGTGTCCCTCTTCCCTGGCAGGGAGTTGGACTAGATGACCTTTAAAGGTCCCTTACAACTCTGAAGATTCCATGATCCCATAATTTATGATGTTAATAACCAAATGTTTCCGCAAGTGAGGACACAGCAGCAGAAACTGCTGTTTTAAATGACTAGGACCTCCTAGAGAGCTAGGCAAAGCAGACATCCGGGATTCCTTAAGAAGTGCTTCAAGATCTTTGGTAACTGTAGCCAGTGATCCTGAACCCACTTCAGTAGAACAGTCTGTTACTACTCCATCCTGAAATGAACAGATCTGAACTTTTCCAAATGCACTCATTTATTTCCAGTAAGGCTCAGACTTACTCACTTACAATTTTTTTTTTTAATTCATGGACTAAAGTTCTCCCCATGACAAATGCAGCTTAATAGTTCCATTACTTCAGGCGTTTCATCAAGTAATACTAAGTCAAAAATGAAGACAGTTATATGACCTGAGATTATTTTTCCCCTTGCTCTTCTAACAAGTTTTCTTAGTAGTGCAAGCTGGGAAAAATCAAGATGAAATATTGGTTCAAGATTACTTTGAAAAGAGAGAGACTGTTATGTAATTAAATACAGTGGCCTTGTCAACATCACTCCTGGCTCAACGCCTTCACACAATTACTTACCTTCTTCTACCGTTGAATCCAGCTGGGTGACTTTGACAGCAAGGCGATCGATTCTGTCTTGAAGGGAATTTGCTCTGATGTAGAAGCTGTTAGCCTCATTAAACAATTCACCAAATATGTCTTCAGCATGTTTACCTGTATAAGAAAACAGGCAAGGAAATCTCTTTGCTAGAGAGATACAAAATACAAGACAAATGGCTTTGATATCTTGCAGTTATAATACAACACTATCTGCAAGATTGTAACAACATAGTTTTTCATTTAGCAAAGTTCTGGGCAATAGAATTGGACAAAGTCTCCAAACACACTAAATGCTGTGTGAAGTCTATTCTGGACATCCAGCTTGGCCATCTGCTTAAAATAACAGAAAAAAAAGAAAACCCAACCAACAAATCCCACGTACACACACAAAGAAATGCACGCAGACTGCCAAGCATCATAAGGCTGCTCATTAAAACCTGCCTCCTCCACAGTGAAAAAGATGACTTAAAATTATTGCTCTAAAAGCTGCTGAAGTACATCTGGAATACTAGGATCTAGTAACCTATAATCATTAACATTTATTTAATTACAGACACAAGCACAATGTTAAAACAAAGGCAAAGTGAAGCAAACTGAAGCAGGTTCCTCAAACAATGTGGTTTGCTCAGCTTTATGCTTACCCTCTATGTCGCTCTGTCACTGAAGCCTTCTGTGAGACTGAGATGACAGTGCCCACATTGAGCATGGTTTGTCTGAACTGGACAGAGTACAAAAGAGGAATCTACCGTCTTTTCAGCCTCCCTTTCAGCTGTCATGTTTTCTTAACCACTATAGCAGCATAGATCATATAGCAGTCTAGATCTGTAGCCATAAATCCCATTTTAATTAAATGTGCTACAGTGGATACAAGTGCCACATGACAAAACCAACATTGTGTTTGCCCATCCCATCCCTAGACCTTTCTTCTCCCAAAGTACCAGACACCCGCATCCATTTCATTCACCTCCTGCCCCAGTCATTCTCTCAGCTCCATTTTTAATATCCCCTCTGCACCAGAAATTCCTCTACAAATTTCAGATTCCACCTGCCCACTAAACTGACAGTACTGCACCTACTTACGTCTCAGTCCCCCCTTCTACCTCTCCCCCCCCTTCTATCTCTAAGGTCCCTTCCAACCCGCACGAGACTATTACCATTACTACTCTGCAAAGACACTGTTGATATTAAATTATAATTCCACCAACTATTTACGTATCCAGTATCTCAAGACTTCTATGTTCTGTTAGTCCCTCACATAGCAGTGGAGCTCCAGTCACTTCTGTGCCTTCATGACCTTATGTTGGGCTCTCTCCAATGTGTCCATGGCTCTCTTGTACTGGGAGTATTCAGAACTGGACCCAGAACACCAGGTACAGCCTCACCAGGGCTGAGATGAGGGGAAGGATCACCTCCCTCAAGCTGATGGACATGCTTTGCCTAATGCAGCTAAAACACCATTGACCCTCTTAGCAGTTTGTAGGTTCATGGCTCCTCCTTCTTGCCTAGCTGAAAACAGGCCAGATACTTGCTTTCCTCCAGATGCACACACCTCCTAGTTGCCACGACTCCAAACATTACAGAGAATGGCCTTGTGATCAATGCCAATTTGAAACAGCAAGTAAGTTAATGTACAGGATAAGATCTAATTAGGAAGTGTTCAATACAGAAGTATATTTATGGCTTTAATACTTAGTCTTCAAAAGTAATCAGGTGCCATTATTTCTTACACGTAACCTTAAGTCAGTAACAAAACCACAGTGCAACAGATCCTGTTGCAGAGACCAGTTTTTTTAATTGGCAAGAGCCCTACTGCCATCAGTCCAAACTCCAGTGCCAAAAGTTACAGAGTATTTGTGGATGGTGTTTCTTCAAGGTCTTCCCTCTGTGTTTTACCCTATGAAGCAAGCATCATACTCTTAAAGACAGGCTGCAGGTCCTCACAAGTCCTACACGGTAGATTCTCTTCCTCCAAGTGGAGGTGAATCCCCTAGTCAAGCTTTTGCCTTATGTAAGAAGAGCAGTTTCACATAAAACTCTGCTTATTCTGCCTGTTCTCCAAGCCAGCTGGCTGCAAACAAACCCAAATCTGAAGTCATAATAGAAAAAAAAAGCTCCATTGAGATCACATTCCCTTTGGATAAGAGCTTGTTCATGTCTCCTGAAAAGAGCAGAAGCAAGCCAAATTTGTAAGCAACAGCTCAAATCTGCCAGTTTTTAGAATCTATAGCGGGCTTACAGTGAAACATTAAAACACAGTATGACTGCAAGATGGACTTGCACTTGCTCTCTCCATGCTTCATGCTGTGGGAATACCCAAAAGCTCTGATACTGTCAGCAAGACATACTACATTAGCTCCGCACAATATTTTTCTATGATCATTTCCTTGCTCCCAGTTGGCTTGAAACAAGCCAAAAAAAAAAACCCACAAACCCAGTGTTGTCTGAAAAAAAACGCTCTGCAAACATGATGGATTTTCCTGTTATACTGTGGATAAATCTGGTTGTAAGACCTCACTCATTAAAAATCACATTCATCTGTTCAAACAAATGACGCATCACTTATCCACATAGATCTTTAAATGGACCCTAATAAAGTACATCAGGGCTGTCTGAACGGACTTCAAATGACCTGAGAAACCTGCTAAGTAGCGGACATAAATTGTTTCTCAGCTAGTTCCTCAGCAGCTGTCCTACGAGGATGTGAATACACATGGCAGCAGATGAATTAGACCCAATACTTTACATGGAGAAGTGGAAGCTAGACATTCCGAGCAAGATTCAATAAGGCAGAGATGTTAAGGAACTATTACCCACATTCTGGCAATCACTGTATAACTCCAAAATGAGGTCAGATACCCCTGAATGTCATCAGGAAACATCAAATGTTCTTCTGCACTTTCTGAAACTCGATACAGAGCAACGGCCAAACGATACAGCAATTGTAGGTAATAGTAAACGCAAATGCACATTAACTGTAAATAACTTCAAGCTGCAAATTAGCAGCTACTGCTCAAAAACAAACAAATATTTGACAACCACTTAGATACTCCCCTGAAAATGTCAACTCAAAAGTCCAGCAGCAGTTAAAAAACAGCATTCCTTGAACTTTCAGGGAATTAATGGTAGAAAGTCACTGTGACACTGTTTGGATTACAAGTGCAACTCTACATTTAAAAAACCCCTCTAACTTCAATTTCCCAGACAGAAATAAATACCTACTGAATTACAAAATGATCTCACTCCAAAAAAAAAAAATGTTAACAGGGCATGCCAACTCACAACATATCACCAGGAAGATAATAATGACTTAAAAATCACAGCTAATAACAGAAAAACATGGAAGATAACCACTTTCCATTATGTTTCACAAGTATCAAAAGGAAGAAAGGGAACAATTTCTATTGTGGGACGTTTTGCCACAGGTCATTGTGCATGAAAAAATGCACAATTCTTTTTGAGCACATCTAAACAATTCCAGAGATGATAGATAGGTTTACAAAAGCTTGCTACATAGGATGATTCAGATAAACCTCCAGCTCAGAAAATCTCTAAATCACTGACCACTGGAAAGAAGAACGCAATGTGTATCTGGTACTCTCTCCCTAAGCAGAGGCTATTTAATATCATCACAAACTGAACATCCATCTAATGGAATCCACAGCCAAACCACACAGGCTTTACCAAACCATTTACATCTGCAAAGTGAAAAAAAACTGATGAACTGATTGTTTCTTTCCTAGGACCAGAATCATCAGCACAAACAACAGCTGCCGGCTGTTAGATGCTTTCTGAAGAAGGCAGATTTCTCATTATTAAGAAGCCTTATTCATCTTGCAAGTACTCCACTCCAGACATGCTAGAACTGCTAGATGTGGTGTCAGCTGAGAGGTGTAGCGTGCAGGATGTTCACTGTGGAGCAGCCTGTAGATTCGTTTATGGCAAATTCCATTCTTTCAGAATGTTTAATTTCATTCATATAATTTGATAAAGCACGTTAAAAACAACAACAACAACAAAGGCCTAAGAAATAATAAGACCTTAAATAAACTGAAATGTCAGTCAGATCTGTTATTTAATGCCAGGAGGTGGAAGTTTGCTGTCTTCATCTTGGACAATTGCAAGCCAAGAACTACTCAAGTGCTAGTTCCATACCTAGCACCAATTTCTCACATCTAAGAAAAAGCTGCTATGTAACTATATCATAGCTGTTTCTTCCTCCTAGTTAAAAACATCAGTGAGGCTCTTCCTACATAAAAATTTAAAATACAGAAGAGCATAAAAGCAATGAAGTAGCATAATACCATTGTATTACATAGGTGGCAATGACCCAAATCAGTTTTGCTATTACAAAAAGCTATTTTAGAGCCTTCCATTTGTTCAGTTTTTCATCAGGAAGCTGAAACATAAAAGAAGCTGCAGATACTTACTCAAGCTGCTTAGCTGGCGTATGATAGCAGCAAGGGTACTATTTGTCACACATTCCAGCTCACTAGTAATTCCCTCTGGTAGAGCTCCTCGGCAGAGATGCCTCGGTTCAATGTTTCTTTTCACCAAAGGCATGGCTTACAACCTGGAATTTACAGAAAAACAGAGATTGTGTTTACAACAGTGGAAATAAGAGCTATGAATTTATTCAGCACACATTCAGCTTCTTCTGAAAAACATACTTTACCTTCCTTCTTTTAAAGCACTTGCTTCAGTCTTCCCCTTGTAAGATGCTGTACCACTTCTATAAATGCAAAGGAATCACGTGCTCAAGTCAGAATGTGACAAGAACACAGAGCACACAGCTGACATAGACAACACGCACCAATTCCAAGGCAAGAAGTATGCTATTTACTGCTATGCAGACCAGTGCTACAGTGTGCCAGTGCTTCGCGGAATCATTGGACTTCAGCAGGCATTTGCATTTTAAAAACTGGCAGTTCCCCCTGGACTCACAGGAATGAATGCTGTCTGCAGTGAGCAGGCCCACTGCCTTGGCACAGAGCATTCGCCCAGCAGGCCACAGACTGGTCATCCACACACTGCAGCCCCATAACTGCGTCAGATGCTGACCAACCCTCATCCCAACAGGTTTTCTATCAAAACAATGAATTCATCTGACAGATAAGGGCACAACACCTGAACAGAAACAGGCTGGGTGAGAATAGAAGTTCTATGTGATGAGAAAGATTGTTTTCCATTAGTATTGTTGGATGACATTCTGAATGAGGCAATAAAATGTATTTACCACAGTTTGGACACGTGCCAGATGAGAGAAGACTTTTTTTTCTGAGAGAACAAAGGCTATTAGAATTGTTCATCTAGGGGACAAAAACCAAACATACATAGATGTAGTATAAACTAGGGAAAACTAGTGGAACTGAATACTTCATTAGGCTCAGCCAGTGTGGAGGGAAGTATGATGCTGGAAACAGAAAAACAGATAAGAAGCATTTAAGGAATCAGCTGACCAATTAGTGAAAGCAAAATGCTCAATTCTTTAATGAGCACTTTTTTTGCCTAAGTTCTACAGAACCATTCCCAGATGAAAACCATGCAGAGATGGACTTTCAGATGTAAGACATTTTCTTTAATTGTATTTTCTATTGCTGTTTCCAGCCTTCCAGAACAAGGACTGCTTGTTACAAGGAACTGAACTTGTCTCTGTGCCTGAAAGAAACAGCAGCAAGTTTACTCCATTCTGATTAATTTATGCATTAAGAGTAATTATGTAGGCTACGATGCTGTATTTTCCAAAGAAACTGAAACCACTCATTATAAAAAAACCTCAAGGAATTAAATAAAGGTTCCTTGAAAGTTGCCTTTGAGAAACAGCAACAATCAAGTTAAGAGCTCATGGGTTAAAATTAGGGCAATACAGGACATCTGATGGTTGGGGTTTACCACAGGATTTCTGATCAATGACAGACTGCTGACAAGGTCTTCTTACTTCAGCTAAAAGGAGCACCATGCTCCCAGGCTCTCATCCTGACAGGGGATTACAAACACCTGGATTTCTGCCAAGAAAATAACATGGAAGCCTAAAGCAATCCAGGAGATTCCTGGAGTCCATCCAGTATAACTTCCAGATCTAATTATTCAACAGACCAACCAGAGGTAGAGTGTTACTGGATGTGGCGCTCACCAATAAGGAGAAGACCATGAAAGAGACTAAGACTGGAGGCAGACAACATGCATCCCAAGGTCCTGAAGGAACATGTTAGTATGGTTGCCAAGTCATTCTCCAACATATTCAAGAAGTTACGACTGTCAAGCAAAATCACTGGCAACTGGGAAAAGGGAAACATCACTCCCATTTACAAGAAAGGAAGATCATGGAAGCAACAGGCTGGTGAGCCTCACCTCTGTGCCAGGGAAGATCATAAAGACGATCCTCTGAGAAGATATATTCAGACAAATGCAAGATGAGGAAGTGATCCAAGACAACCAGCACAGCTTCACTAAGGGCAGATTGTGCCTGACCAATCTGGTGGCCTGCTATGATGGGTGATGGCATCAGTGAACAAGGGAAGGACAACTGAAACCATCTACTTGGATTTGTGCAAAGTCTTTGACATGGTCTCGCACCAAACCCTTATCTCTGAATTGGAGAAATATAGATTTGAAGGCCTGACTATCCTACAGATAAATAATTGGTAGGATGGTTATAATCAATGGCTCTAGCTCCAGGTAAAGACCAGTCAAGAGTAGTATCACCAGGGATCCATCTCAGGACTGGTGCTCTTCAACACCTTTATTAATGACCTGGACAGTGGGATTGAGTGCATCCTCAGTAAGTTTGCGGAGGGCACTGAGCTGACTGGTGCAGCTGGCACAGTAAAATGAAGGAATGCCATCCAAAGTGACCTGAACAGGCCTGAAAAGTGGGCCCATGTGAATCTAAAGAGATTTCACAAAACCAAGGGCAAAGATAATGCATTTAGCTCAGGCCTGGGGCTCTAAGTACAAGAAAGATGTGTAACTGGGAGATGGTCCAGAGGAAGGCCACAGAAATGATCAGAGGGCTGAGAGCAACTCTCTTATGAAGAAAGGTTGAGGGAGCTGGGCTTGTTTAGCTTGGAAAAGAGAAGGCTCTGAGGAGGCCACACTGTGACCTCCCAGTACTGTAAGGGAGCTTTTAAACAGGAGGGAGAGTGACTTCTTACACATTCTGATAGCAATAGGACAAGGGGAATAGCTTTAAATTAAAAAGGGGAGATTTAGGTTAGATGTTAGGAAATAAATCTATACTCTGAGTGCTGAGGTGCTGGCACAGGTTGCCCAGAAAAGTTGTGGATGCCCCTTGGAAGAGTTCAAGGCTGGGTTGGATGGGACCTTGGACAGCCTGATCCAGTGGTTGACAACTCGGTCCACAGGAGTGGGGTTGAAACTACATGGGCTTTAAGGTCCTTTCCAGCCTAAGCCATTGTATGATTCTATGGTATCAGTCTATGATTCCCAGGTTTGTGTTGTGCAGTGAATGCTGTTACTGCAATGGTGTTTCACTGAGCTCCATGTTCCTCCGTTATCTCAGGTTATTCTTCAGCCCCAGTTTATTTCTAGCAGAGAAACTCATCCTGATTATCTGCCACTACATTAAACATATTGAATCAGATATGTGATAGACCACATTTGGATTTTAATATAGTTTTAATATAGCTTCTCTTCCCATCCACCACACAGATAAACAGAAAACAAAACAAAGAGTTGTTATTAATTTCAAGACTTACACCAGTTCAGAAGGTTGGGACCAATCACAGAAGATTGTTTTACTTTAGCTAAGTAGATACCACAATCAGAGACTTGCACCTAGGATGAATGGGACCAAGCCTTAGCTGGGCATCACACAGCTCCTGATCCAGAAGCCTGTCTGCGTAGTGCTCACACCATTAGCCACACTGAACACAGATGCACTCCTCTGCTTCAAGCAAAATAGGGATCAGCTTCCACGTTGAGCCATGGCATGAGCCCACCCTCTGCATCTGGCACCAGAGATGAAGGGCTCAGAAAGCAATTCTGAGGTTGCACCAGGAAGTATGAGACACAAACGCCAGACATGAAGAACAGGAACAGAAGTCAATAGGTGAGAAAGGAAACATAAGGTTGGATGTCACTGAACATCTCCCTAAATCCTTCTGTTTGATGCTGATCAGAAATAACATCTCACAGGGCCAAACTGACCCAAGCACAGATACTGCTCAAACCCCACAGACAACAGCAAGCGCAGTTAACTTTATTTCCATGCATATTTGAAAAGAACAGCACAAAAGAAACTTGAGTTCGCTTAGATCAGTCCATTAAAAATTAGCATTAGATACATTCCCTCAGTTCTCTCACTTCCTTTTTTTTCCCCTTGCTCATAATAATGTGCTTAACTGCCTTGTGTTTTAAAATTAGAAGGCACTTAGCAACAGCTGCTGCCTTAGAAGTAAGCAGGTAAAGATCTACCTACAGACAGAGATAACTAAGGAATTGGTGCTTCTCTTATTAGGCTTTTCCTGCTCTTGCAAAGCACCCCCTCCCCCCCAGGTCACTTCTGACCACCTTCCTGCACCCAGCAGCTGTTGAACTGCATGCAGGGAGCTTGACATCGCCTTGGCAAGTCAGATTTAAAAACCAAGTAGAAAGCAGATGTACAGTAACAAAGATGAAAGAAGACAAACACAACTTACAATCTTTCTAAACAACAGCAGAGCGTGGCTATTATAAACAGCAAGCTGAGTTTTCAAGCATTTGACCAGCTGGCAAAAACACAAACCAACAGCTGCTCCTACAATCTGCCTTGACCCTTCCACACCCCCAAAAAGGCACCGTCATTTACACTCAAAACATACCTTCCATACATTCACCCTAATTCTGAGTATATAACTTCTAGGTTTTAGAACTGATGAATCTCACAACCCCCTTAAAAAAAACAACGAAGAGGAACTACCATAATTCTCCTTCCATAGAGAAGAAAGAGATGGACTGAATAAGCAGCTTGTTGAAAGCAATGGAGTTTGATATTACATGAATGTATTCAGTGTCCACATTCCTCATGAGAGGTCCACAGAAGCCAAGAGGACAACTTATTTGTTGCACCTATCAATAGGCAGGAGGTACAAGCAAAATGAGGAGAGATGAAATAACTCCTCCATCAGCTCTGCTATGCAGCCACCTAAATTTAAGCACCTAAACCCTAGAACTGAATATCACCTCACCAAAAACACTTCATCCTTCACCGAAGATGCAGAGAAGGAGCTAGATGGATAATACTCCAGTTCTCTTATCTCAAGGGAAAGAAAGGAACATACATCCCTTTACATACATTCCATTGTGTTTTTCTTTATCCAAAAGAAGATGACAACAACTGGGAAATCAAACTTTGGGAATTTTTCCTGCTCACTTGTGAATTTCATTTACTTCTCTGTAATGACAAGAAAATGAGAACTAGCAGATAGCGTGGAAATCATCATTTTAAGTTCACAATCTGGATGTCATTAATCTATTCTTTCTAATAAAAAAACAAAGCAATGTGGGTTTTTGTTGTTTTCTTTATTATTAATAAAACTAAGTTCATTCTAACCAAGCTTTTAGTCAGCATTTTGTATGCTGCAAAAGTACGTAAAATACATGGCCATCCATTACTGTGTGCCATTGTTTAAATGGCCCAGAATAATAAGATTACCTGCAATTGCCAAGTTTGTAAAAGAACTGTGAATAAGTAGAAAATCCATCAAGCACGCAATTACTGTCTCAAAGAATCCAAATGAAGTATTTTGACTAAACACCATGATTGTAAGTCATAAGTGCTATAAGCGCTTTACTTCTATACTTTTACTTAAGAGACCAAGTATATTATTTTCTTATTAGTAAAAGCAGTTTTTTTTTCTTGTTTTCTTTATTCTTAATAAAATCCTTGATTTTGATACTGGCAGGCATTTGTCAGAAGTACACAGAATGTCTGATAGGATCTTCCTCCTCAAGGTAACTAAAGAGCAAGAACAATTCCTCTTACCCTTAGTAAACTAGATCTTTTGACAAGACATTACAGAGAAAACCAAATGCCTAGAAAACACCCACCTCAAAAAGAATAAGTGAAATTTATTATACAAGCAACTGTCTGCCAACATCATTTCCAGAAATCTTCCTTCTGGCTGCTAAATCTACCTGAAAAAGTCATTGACATCCAAGGCTGGAACAAGAATTTCTTGTCTTCACAGCACCAGACCACCACTTCTGATCTTCTTGTCACACCAACCTGGTAGTGTTGATGAAATTAGCACTGAGATTCCCCAAACAATTTTGTTTCTTTAATAAAGCTCTACAGTCCACTATCTAGGAAGCATGGCACAAAGAACAAGACTGAGAGATGTTACTACTTTAAATTCTTCCTTGTGAATGGAAAGAAAACATTTGAAAACTACAAACCCAACACTAACTTATCTCCATCACAGTGCTCTTCCCCATCAATTTCCAGGAGAAAAAAAGCTGTGTCATTTTGATAGATTGTGATAAAGTTTCATCTTCTACTCCAAAGTAAGTATGAGATGTATATGATCCTTTAAGTAGCCTAACCACTATTAAAGAAATAAAGATATTTAGTGGGAGCTATTGGTAATAGCTAAACGGTTGGACTGGATGATCTTTTAGGTCTTTTCCAACCTTGGTGATTCTAGGATTCTATGATTCTATATTTCATGCTCCCTATAAATTAAGCAAGCATACAGACAATCATCAGCATAACCAAGGTTGCTGCATTTTTATCTTCGTTTCTGCAGAATTCCACTACAGCTTTAGGAAATTATCTAAAGAATATATTTTTTTCTTGTACTAATTTCTTATCATCCAAATTAATTGACTATAAAATATTTCTCAGCTAGATTTAACCTTTCCTCTTCTCCCTATGGTCATCTTTCCCCAAAAGCCATCTGAAATAATTTTTGGCTGTATCCTCCTTACGATTCACATTCTCAGTTACAGCAGCTTACTACATTGGGGCAGGAGGAGTTTCAGGCTTTAAACACCTCAATCCAAGTTGCATTCTTCAGTATGATATTGGGTTCCCATTCTTTGAAATTCTTTTCACAAAATGGAACACAAAGCAATGAAAGAAAACTAAGGCAGTCCCACTGAAACCATTTTGTAAGTTTTGAAATAAGATTCTCATTCATTGAGCTTAGTAAGGAAGATAAAAATGTATCAGTGCTACTAAGATAACTATTTAGAGGGAAAAAAACTGCATATCTGAAATTCAATAGAGGTTCACAGATTGCACAATACAATAGATTGCTGACCTGAATTCAATCATCCTGCCAGTATCAGTTCCATTCACTCCTTTGTACTCATCCTGTATTATCAGAAAACAGATGATCCAGGACACCTTCACACTTGACTAGAGCCTCTCATCAGCTGTTCTTTTCCTAACCGAAACCCTGTTCATTACATCAAAACACTGATCTCTGTCTCCCATATAAAGTAATGGCACTCAAGAAATCAAACTAATTAAACTGGGAGGCATCTACCAGCTATACTTGTTGCTAAAGAAAAAACAAAATGCACATCACTAACAACACTGGGCTGAAAAAAATACCATACCAAGAGCGTGGACTGGAACACTCTGGGAAAACAAAGACAGAAGCCTTTACTGAACCTAAACAGGTAAATTTAAATCTGATGTAACACCTCACACTGTGCTGAAGGGTAAAAGGTGGTCAGTCACATCACCGCCATGGAAAAAAAGTTGAACTGTGCCTGTATGGGTCCAAGCCTGGAATGGCCACCATAAATGTATTTTATTGTTCAGCAGAAAGCACAATTACTCATCTTCTCTCCATATGCACGTGGATAATTAACCACACACACAATGACGACAACTCACATTCTTGCTTTCCCCTTGAACAAACAGTGCCCAGTTTAAAGTATCAACAAAAGATGCTGAGACATTAATCTTGCTATTAGCGTGACGGCTGCTCGTCCTGCACAAGCCCCCTCCAGATGGCTCCATGTGATGGTGGGATGGGGAAGACGGAATATTCCATACCATTCTGAACATCTGTTCAGCTGCCTTCATGCATTAAAAAACAACAGAAAAACTTACTGCCACCATTAATTTTACTGTTCCAACCAAATACCATGTTAGCACCAAATGCACTGTAAATGTTACAAGTGTACACAGCTTTTCAAATCACGCAAGAGTATTTGATTGTTATTTGCTATCTTAAGAATGGACTTGTCCCAATAACTACTTATACTGCACTGAAAACATTTTTCTTTCATATGACCTTTCTTGAAATCTGTATCATGCTCCAGGAATTTATTATCGTCTCTTCTCCTATTCAAACAAACAGAACTGAACTGAGTCACCATTTGTTTCCCTTTATTTCTAGTTTTATTTCTGTTTGACTTCACTGGAAAGATACACAGAATGCATTTGTCGGAGTTTAAGTTCTGTCTCAATAGTTCTGCACATCAACTCGAAAATATTTTCCTTAGGCGTATACAAAAAAACGTGGCAGCTCTTTTCTTCAAGCAGAGGTGAAAGAAATGAATGCAGAGCTACTTTATTGTACCTACCACAGTCCACCTCTCAAGTAATGTTGATGCTTTAAAAATACCACTGCTTGAAAAGAAGCACTCAGCCAGAAGAAGGAACTCCGCACTATGTTAAGAAAGCGGAAGCAGCACTTTGTCCTACAGCACAGAAAGGAGACTTCAGACTGATAATCCTCAGGTCCTGCCTCTGCACGTGTAAACCATAGGGCTGCTAAATTTATTCTGCTCTTTCTACATGGAAAAAAACAATGGTTACACAAATGAAAATGTGCAAGAACTGACAACAAGGCTGATTGGAAAAACAGCCATCTTGCCAAATCTCATTTTGTTTTCACCTTTGTGACCTAAATGATAACATTTAATGAGGAGTATAAGCTGTATGAGGTCAAAAGGAGCAAAGTCATAGAGCAGCAGAGAGCTAGTTATAACACCAAGCTCATTCAGTGCGGCACAGTCCTCCAATACCGGTTCAAAATTCTTTCCAGATGTCATCTCCATGGATCTCATCAAGTTTGACTATGGAGTTAATTATGGAGAGAGAGCCACACAGTTCACACTCTTTAACCAAAGTCAATAGCCCAGATGGCTGGAAAAGTGCCTATGTGTCATTCTCAGGTCATTCTTATACAGAAGAAGCATTCCTAGCCTCAAAGCACATCAGGGTTCAAATACTTCACAGTACACTTAAAATACTAATGATACCCACCTATCCAGTACCACTACATTTTTCTAGCACATACTGTTTCTCTTAGGACAATGGGGTAATAAAAATCAAGACCTGACAAAAAAACTGCTATTCAACAAATACTATTATTTAGCTAAGTCAAGCATATTAAGACGTTTCCTACCCATCTGGAGGAAGTTTGCTTTGCTCAGCATCTGCCCATTGGAGGATCTGATAGGACTGCAGTCCAAAAAGCATTATAAACACCAATTTCCTCTCGTGAAACTGAGAGCACAGAGTGGCTGTTATATGTTGACAACAGTAACTGGGATTCTTCCAGTAGGGCCTCCTGGATGAATGACTATCAAGCATCCAAACCAGTCAAAGCAATCACCCTAATACATATTCTCACTGTAGTTTAAATTATGGAAAGTTACATTTCATCTAGGTTACAGAAATGCAATAATTTTGTCACATATGAACACCAGCAGCACTATGACTACATGACTGCATGGTATGTTATGCTACTTCAGACAATTTGACACTGGAACAAATTCTGTAACAAAATATTAAAAAATTGCACTAAAAATGTGTTTTTTCCTCACACATTTAAACCACAATAATGCACAAACAGTTCTCAGAGCCCATTTAGAACACACTTGTACCAGCCTTCCTCCTTCACAAGCAGCAAGTGTTATCAGAAGCTAATTCCATGATTATCTGAAGAAAATGTAGATGGCAGTTAGGCCTTGCTGGATTAGCCTGACGCCATTTAGCAGAGCCTTGCTGGATTTAAAGTGCTCGAAATACCTGTCTGGGTCACAGCCCACGTGATGAAGGCTGAACGTTAAGACCTCCAGGATCCAGCATGTGGTGAGAACATGCAGTTCAAATCCTCAAATCACCTTAAGCTAAACCAGAAGCAAATTCAGTAATTTGCTTCTCAGGATTCCAATTAACCTTAAATTACAGGGGAAAGTACAGAAGCGACGAAGAATCCACTTTATACCCAATAATACCCATTTATATGGCAATACATTGTGTTCCCTACCTCCCTGACAGGTCTAATAATTATTACCAAGAGAATACTTTCAGAACAGCATTTTTCAGAAAAAATATGCTGTTCTTCAACTTCTTCCCCTCAGCAGTTAATCTAAAAGGTCAGGGGGATGTGTTAAGTTTCCATGGTTGTTCTTCCTTTAAAAAATCATGCATGCATACACATGTTTTTTGTTGTATGTATATGCATACAGTGTGCATACATGTATTTGATATATATATATATATGCACATATACGCAGCTGTTATGCACATGGAACTCTAGGATGATGGATAAGAGCAATTACACAGGTCAAACTGCATGAGAAAGAACACTTTGTTTCCTGACAGTTAAGCATCAGTCTTAGTCTACCTCAGCTCCTGATGCGCCTCCTGGAACCCCAGTTCTCACCATGCAGGACAGACTTTTCCACTGGAAAGCAGCTGTAGTGATGTTTGACCAGGCCACCACAATATATATCACAATACCTGAAATATCTTGCAGGTAACTTCAATGTCCACCTGAACAACCAAGGTCTGTGAGCACAAGTTTCCCAGAATACGCCTCCAGTGCACAGAGAGATCATGAAAATTTAAGCTACAATTCCCCAAGGCAGAGCTTCCCACCCACTCCTACCAAAGAAAACATTCTTTACTCACAGGGCAGTGAGGCACAGGCACCCATTGCCCAGAGAAGCTGTGGCTGCCCCATCCCTGCAGGCGCTCAAGGTCGGGCTGGATGGAGCCCTGGGTGGACAGGTCTAGTGCTCAGCAACTCAGCCTGTGTCAGGGAGTTGAAGCTCAATGATCTTTAAGGTCCTTTCCAACCCAAGTCATCCCATGATTGTATGATTTCAGCTCTAAACTCCAGATTTTCCCAATCCTTCTGAATGAGAAGCAATCAGTATTTTACTTTCCCTATGTATCAGAAATCTAGAAAGAACAGTTACGGCTATGTGGGGAAAACACATTTATTTGGGCTCATTTTAAGGAAAAACTTAACAAAATATTGTATTTAGATTCTGTTATTAACAGCTGAGCCTAAAGAAAGCAACATAAGAATTCCCAACTATTTTCATCCTGAGCCAAGCATGCCATCTGCTCCAACAAAGCATGCCAGTCACCACAAGATGGACCAGAGAATATCAAAGGGTGTAGTGTGATCAAGAGAGATGCTATAAGTGACAAAAGGGCATCACAACAGTGGCAAAAAAAATCCCCAAAACCCACATTCACCACAACCTACACACAGTCTTACTAAGCACCAGGACTAACACAGCCAGGTATAAATTGGAAAAGGGTAAATTTAGACTCGATACAAGGAAGAAATTCTTTACTGTGAGGCTAGTGAGAGACTGGAACAGGATGCCCAGTGAGGCTGTGAATGTCCCCTCCCTGGAAACATTGAAGGCCAGGCTGGATGGGGCTGTGAGCAACCTGGTCTAGAGGGAGGTGTCCCTGCCTATAGCAGGGAGGTTGAAACTGAATGATCTTAAAGGTCCCTCCCAACCCAGCCATTCTGTGATTCTGCAGCTCTATGTGGCTGTTTTTCCTAAAGAGGGCTGAGCTCTGGTTAGAGGTTTCCCAGAGCAGGAATACTCTTCATAGCTTTCCTACAAGTTATCTGCCAGTGTTCATAAACTTGAGCACTAATTATGCAGTTCCTCCCTATCAAGTAACCTTCCTCCTCTCTGCCTTCCATGTCATTACCGTCTTCAAATCACCACAAAAATCATTCATCTTTGAAACAAGAAGTTAGCAATTCGTAATTTTCCAGATCATAACATAAAATAGTAATGGTTACAGACAGCACAGAAGAACATTCAGCTATTAAAGGCACAGAAGCTCCGTATACACCTACAGTTGCATTACAATCAAATAGCAAACAGGGTCTTACAGAAATAAAAATGGACCATATCCCTTTCCTACCTCATCAGTGTTGAAAACATTTTTCAGTAAATGAAGTTACCTGGACAGGTACCAACTTACGTCCTTCACCAAGAACTGAATAATGCAGGGGGGAAAAAAAGCAGTATAATAATAACAAGAAAAATAAATATCTGAATACATGTAATACATCTACTATCTCATTAATGAATGAAGCACATAATATACAAAGACCTCCCCAAACACAAAACATTTTCTCAAGCTGGCCCTTTTGTAATATATTCTCCCTTCTACCAGCATCCCAAACTTGTATGTCCCAGTTCTGCCCTGTATTAGCTTCCTAATAATTCAATCTATTATCCTTGTTTCGTTTGTTTTGTTTTCTTTTTAAATGAAGCCTAAACTGAGTGTCAAGCATTACTAAATGTAACACGCAGTAATACACAACCTTATTTGCAGCACTTAAGAGATTTCCTCACTACGCTTACAGTAACACCCACTGTGAGATAAATAAGCTACTATTAAACCATCATGAGTCTCAGACCAAATACAGCAGTTAACCTTCTCTAAAAATCCTCTTTCAAGACCTGGGAGGCTGAAAAGCTGTGTTCCATGAAATCTGGCATTGCATCAACAGATCTCCATGGAGCTGGCAGGGCAGGAGTGCTCAGAAACCAGCTTCAAGGAAAAAAAAAGAACATTCTCACTATATATAATCAATCACTTAGAGGCTCAAGCAACTTTTTCCAGTTACAGGCATCAAATCTTAGCTAAGACTGCTGGGGTTCCAGATAATCCCAGTGATAACGCTAAATTGTTTTTAAAGTCTGCTTTCTCCCAGTGTTTCAAATCAGTGCACATAAACATGCTTTGCAGAACCTATTTTAACTACATAGGTAGAATCTATTTTCTTTTCTTTGTATATTCACATGCCATATATATTTATATACATTATATAGATATATAAATTTACATATGTATCAGTTTGGAAAATGTTAATACTGTTTTTTAAGAGTACTAAATTTCAGAACCTAATATTGAGCATTTGGGAGCATCGTGCTGACTCCATCTATCTCCAGTTCTGCTTTTAGTCAATATCAAGTGTTGAAGAGTTGGGAGGAAAATAAAGCAGTATAATACTGCACTACTATACTGTGCATATTATAGAATAGCATAATACAGTAGTAGAGTAAAAGCAGACCTGAACTAAATGAATGGAGTTCACATGGAAGAGTGGCACCACCCACTAGTGGTTTTCCACTTGCAGACCTCCAAGGATGTTCAAAGACTTCAAAAGGAATTAGGAAATATGCCACAGGAAACTACAGCCAGAGATGACATTAGCAAGTTGTGTGGAACAACAGGGGCTGACTGGGGGGTGCTGATGATCCTGTGCCTGCATTATACTCATTTTTTGGAAAAAGAAGTGGGATTTTTGTTCCAAACAAGCTCTCCCAGCATCACAACCCATTAGATTCTGATCACCACTACATATGCTCCTAGGGAGCACCTTACAGTTTTATAATACTCAAAAAAGAAAATCACTCATACACCCCACAGCTGGGGCGATTTGCATCATAAAGGTATGCCTGATTGTGGTGCTAGAATTACTAATACTTAAGATTTTAGAGGTCAGGCTTTATTCCCCCAGGACTCTACAATCACTTGGGAGACAGCAGGAGAGCAGATGGGGAGATGCTGCCCCAGTGTTCTCTCACTATGATCAAACACCCAAACTGAATTCTACTTGTGTTACTGTACACCCAGTGTCCTCAGATGTCCAAGAGGATCCAAACCAAAACGACAGCATATTGCTATAGGCTAAGAAGCCTATTCACTACGTAAAGGTCAAAAAAGAACTAAATTTATTTTGCTTTTTTGGGGACAAGGTGAATAGGGAAGGGAAAACACTTGGGGGAAAAAAAACAAAACCAAAAACTATCAACCCAAGGCTGAAAACCTACCACATAGTAGCTCTGAATTATGTCTCACCCCAGTTTCAGTGAAGGAAGGTTTCATGGGAAATAAGGGAATGAAGACACTTTATGAGCAAAATTCACGGCTTTATCTACCTCTTTCCCTCCAACACACTCAGCCACCAAACGCCTGGGGAAGGACCTCATCTTCCCACTAGCTGGCAGCCATCCTGCTGGCAGCAAACCACATACCAAAGCCTTGGCAGTAAGGCCAATGAAAAAAAAAACACTAAAGAAAAGGACTGCCTGAGTTTGGCGTGGTTACTACTGCAAAAGAGCACCAGAAAGCCTGTTACAGTAAGGTTGTGTGGTACCTGTGTTACTACAGTATCTGGATACTTAGACATTGTATTTACTCTCCAAAGCTGAGAAAAGCAAGCAGCATCTCAGCTAAAAGGTTGAGAAAGACAAAGCTATTTGATTATGCTTACGGGCTCTCAGGGACTGTAGAAGGACTGGAAACTGGACATAGATCACACCAGTACTGTGCAATAAATGCTTCAACTACAAGGTGAGTTATGTTTCCTCAGAAGCAAAACCCAGCTATTGCCTTAGGACCCACTCCACTTAAACTTGTGCTTTTTAAGACAGCTGTGAACCAACTACTCCACGATTTAATTAAATGGATTATTTTCCCCATTCCTTGCTTCATCCTCTCTGCTATCGTAGTTGCTGCTCCTGGCTGAGCTACTTGCAGGCTGGAATGAGACGTAAGCAAACAGAAACATAATCCAAAGGAAAGAAGCCAAAGCAGTTTATGGAATTACTGCCCTTATAGCCAAGACTACGTAAGTGATAGTGAGAGCACTCAATCTGCTTTGGTACAAAGACAGGAAGACAGACAGAAAGACAGACAGAAAGACAGACAGAAAGACAGACAGAAAGACAGACAGAAAGACAGACCGAAAGACAGACCGAAAGACAGACCGAAAGACAGACCGAAAGACAGACCGAAAGACAGACCGAAAGACAGACCGAAAGACAGACAGACAGCTAGTGATTCAAGTTAATCTCTCATACAGAAACAGAACAGAGACATTAAAAAGACCAGCTATGTCTAGTTGTGCAGGTGAATAGCAAGCTAAACAGAAGTGATACTTCATGTCAAAACTAGACCTGAAAGATATATTGGCCTGGGTGATTAATACCAGCTTTTTCAACAACCAGCATCAATACTATCACTGGAGGAAGACTTAAATCTTGTCATTCTTGTTGCTAGGAATATAAAATTACGGTAAACAGCTCAGAGTTGTTGCAATTTTCTGTCACCCTCAGTTGCCCCATCTCCCAAAAGTCACTTTGGAGGCCCAGTAAGAGATTCTGTTCCCAGACCAACAAAATCTTACTGAACAGAAGAAAATAGGCATTTCTTATATATTTATTCCCAAGACTCACAGAAGCATCTGAAGCGTTGTAAGGACTGTGTTACATGACATTTCTCCTGCATACACTACAAATCCTAATTTAAAAGGCATGAAGTATTTAAAGGTTTTTATACTTGTTTCAACAAAGATACAGTACTCTGAAAGGTGGAAGGAGACTCCACAACCTCTCGGGGTAGTTTGTTCCAGTGCTTTGTCTCCCTCAAAGTAAAGAAGCTTTTCATTGCATTCAGTGGGAACTTCCTGTGTTCTGGTCTGTGCCCGCTGTCTCTCATCCCCTCCTTTTCTCAGCTGACCTAGACAGAAATCATCCAGGGGATGCAAAGAATACTCAAAGACTCTCCTTATGCCTTTGGTCTCTACGTATAGCCTGTCACAGAAGATTTGTAATGAAGGTGCTGAGAGTTTTCCCTTAAGTGAAATGCATGCCTTTCAGAAACAAGAAGTTTTGCAAAGATGACGTAACATAATAATAATCATCTTTTGTTTTGTACACCAAGTCAGAGATGATCATCATCAGTTCCCAACTGCATCATGCATCAGTGCTCACTTCCCCCAGTGTTCTCTCATCTAAAACCATCATGTCCGTGTTGCAAACCTCTAAATAGGATCTCCATTTTTCAGGGCTATTTCTGTACTTCTATCTGAACATACCGCTGTTTTAAAAAGGAAATGTGAACAGTTCTATGAGGAAAGTCAGAAGCCAGGACCCCCTCTCCACTCATCAGACAGTGGGATCAGGTCTTCCTCCTTCCCCTCAAACACCACATTCTCAGCTTCACAGCCTCAACAAGCTAGGAAGTATGTCATCATCCCAGCACCGGTGCTGCTGTTATCCTTGTGAGTACAACACTATCTTGGGAAATGCAATTATTAGTTTAAATCCCACTGAGCTGGTAAGACCTCACAATCCAAAAGGAGAGGGCTTTTTGACCATGGCTGTAAGCAGCTGGCCACTGTGCCTGAGAACTGCTCTCACCAGCTCTGCGTTGAGGTGGTTGTCAGCACCCTGCCTAAGGCTGTTTGAGAATCACAAAAAAATGAGCAAAATTTGTACAACTGCATTGGAGACCAGAGGTTCTGTAGATGACCAAGTTAACATTAGGTACAAAGGCATTGATGCCAATTCTCAAGAAGTATCATTCAAGTCATCTAAGAATCATAAAGGCTGGAAAAGATGTAGGATCACCTAGTCCAACCATTCACCTATCACCAATATTGCTCACCTAAACCATGTCCTCAGGTACTGCATCTACCTTTTCCTTAAACAGCTCCAGGGATGATGAGTCTGCCACTTCCCTGGACAGCCTGTTCCAATGCCTCACCACTCTTCCTGAGAAGAAATTCTTCCTAATAACCAACCCGAATCACCCCTGGTATGTCTTAAGGCTATTCCCTCTTGTCCTACCAGAGTTCCCTAAGAGAAGAGGCCAACCCCCATCTCATCACAACCTCCTTTTAGGCTGTAGAGAGCAATAAGGTCTCCTGAAGATTACATTGTCCTTTCACACACCAAGTTATGTAACTAATCAATTCTTACATTGCTTTCAACTACACTTTAAATAGTCAATGTAATCTACAGAGACAAGCTGCATATATGGAAAAAATCAAGCCATCAGAGACTAATCGACACACAGTTCAAAAAGCAATTTAACCACATCAGTTTAAATTTAGAAACTGATTCAGTTAAATCAGTGCACAGACAACTGAGATTTGAACCTCATCTTCAAGCAGATTCCCACATACTAGCTGTATAATTCTGAAGGGGAGTTACTGTGATGCCTATCACAAAAAGAGTTCAAGGAAGAATCCAGAAACTGCACCCATTTGTAGTACAGATATGGCAGTGAACTGCTCATATAGACAGTCATCATGAAGAATGTGTTCAAACCACTGCCCTGAACTGGATGGGCATACTTAGGTCTCACTGCAAAGATGCTGCTTTTATCAAATTACTTCACTTTGCACATGACCATCAAATCCATTTTGCCAGGCTACAATTCAAAAATAAAGCACTTCTACTCCGAGCATCAGTCAAGTATCTAAAGGGGAGCTACAGAAAAGGAGACAGACTCTTTAGCAGAGGTGACAAAACAAACAGTTTCAAGCTCAAAGAGGGCAGATTTAGTTTAGATGTAAGGAAAAAATATTTTAGTGAGGGTGGTGAGGCCCTGGAACAGGTTACCCAGAGATGTGGTTGATGCCCCATCCCTGGAGACTTTCAAGGCGAGGCTGAATAAAGCCATGGACAACCTGATCTAGCTGTAGTGCCCCTATTCATTGCAAGGGAGTTGGACTGGATGGCCTTCAGAAGTCTCTTCCAACTCTAAGGATTCAATGATTCTATAAGTCCCAATGATAAATAAAAGCACACTGCACAGAATCCAAAGCCAGTACACGCAAGAGTTAAGCCCAAATACTAAGTCTCCTTTAAAATCAAGATCAGAAAACATCAGAAGCTCATGAACAATGCACGCATCTCTCAATTAAGATCAGAATCTGTGATCACATTTCTTAGATTTTTAAGTCCGATCTACTCAAAAATAGATCCACGTCAACTTGACTTTACCCACTTGTAATGCAAAGATTTCAGGACACTGTCTCCTGTTAAAGGGCATTCCCCCACCTCCACAGGGCACTCAATTGAGAATCACTGTCCCTGCCTCTCTCTCCCAAAACTGCTATATAATTAATGAACTTCAGCTTTTTGCTGACTGAGTCAGTGTTTTTCATTAGTTTACTACAGTTGGGCAGAAAGAAATAGGCTTCAGGAGAACAGCAGAAGTTTGGACTACTCAGACAGCAAAAAGATGGCAAGTTAAGGAATCAGTACCTTCCACAAATACTTAACAGTTGTATTTTATTTTGAGCAGCTTGCAACTATTGGGCTGTTTGTATTAGCAAAACACACTAGGAAACCCAGAGAAGCAAGAAGAGACAAGGTACAACGATTATCCAAGCAAGGATAAGAATGACTCAAAAACACCTCGCTATACATGCGAAACAGGCTTATTTCATAAACTCTGGAAGAAAGGGGTCTCTCCCACAAACAGCTAAATACTACTTTCAACCTCTTCATCTTCTCAGAAGGAAGAACACTAAACCTGTCCCCCAAGTTTTAGGTTTCTCTGCTTCCCATTACAGATGTAGAAAAGCTGCAGTCTCTTAAAATCAGTACATCTTTACTCACACTAACAAAACTGCCTAAATTTAGCATCAAGCAGCACAGCCCATATCTCCCATCACACAGTCAAGCAGATGCTACACAGCTTTTTCTTGCTTTTCCACAATCAGAAAAGATGTTCTACATCCAGAAGTGTTGGGTGTATGTGAGCATCTCAACCAAGACTAACTGGGTAAAGGGGTCTCTTCCACGGGAAGCTAGCTTAACATCAATAAATAGAAATCTTTTACTATCCATTGCACTTTTTGAGGAAAGCAGTCGAATATATAACCCCAGCAGATTTGGTTTAAATCTCTATGACAGCACATCAGCAAAGTACAGATTACAGAGAGTAAAAATAATTAATGGATGCAAATTTAAAACCCGGTATTTCCTGAGCATCCACAAATACAATAAATTTATTTCTGTTTTCTACACGAGATTAGTATTTAAATAATAACAGTCCCCTGGGCAATCAGTGTGTTTTGCCATTTGTTTCATTGCCTACTACAGCCCATCTTTAACATGAGAGAACTATAAGCCTGATTCACAATTGTAATTCAAAACCTCCCAGACAGTTTCCAAACTTCAGCATTGGTCCTCAGTAGAAGAACTTTAAATAACTTTAAACAACTTTACATAATAGATTCATACATGACAAGGTGTGTTCAATAAGAGCTCCATTGACCAACTCACCATTTAAAAAGGGGAGCAGAGAATATCTTTTCTATTTACTCGTTTGAGAAGATGGTTGTTCTGTAACTTGCTAGCACTCTCAGGTGTCTTTATCTGCAATCAGAAAGACACATTTGTCAGTAATTTCTCAGTATCACAAAGACAAACTGAATATATACATTAAAAACCAAGCTCACTGATCAATTAAAATACTAAAAATGTGAGTTTCTAGACACACTACTGAGCTAGACACTAACATCATGCTGGAGCTTAATTATATTCTTAACGGTCAGAAAAATGCTCGGCTATTTCATAATTAAGGCCACTGTTTTTAACAAGGAATATCTAAAGAGGAAGTAAGACTGACCCACTTAAAGACAGGGATGGGAAAATGGAAGATAATGGCTTATTGTCAAGCATAATAAAACACAGGTTTGAGTCCCACTGAGACAATTCTAAGTAAATTAAATATTACTTACATACATACTTGCTAAAACAAACCAACTAAAAATGTAATGAGCAGCTCTTGCAAAAATGAAGTATTGTCTCCACGAAAGAATTACGGATTTTAGCTCCAAGAGAATAGTTCACCACTCCCCCTAAATTTCCTTTATCCTCCCCCAAAGTATCAGAGCTTTAACAGTATGCTGCCCTTCTTCTCAATTCCAATAAGCAATGATGCAGTGGACACCTATTGCAAACAATGTTCCTCCTCCAGTTAGTTCACTACCAACACCTGCTAGTTGACCAAGATCTAGATCCTCACTGAAGCGTTTGTATGCTTTCAGAAGGAACTGTTCTGAAGCCACTTACATATAATAAAATGCTCATATGTATTAATTCATTCTTACCCAGAGGCCTTACCATCTTATCACAAGGATTTGTGCACTACATGGGGAAGAGAAGCCTTCAAACTGTGAGCTGCATACGTGACTAAAATTATGTCACAAAGTACCCTGTTAACATCAATCATTTGAACTGAATAATAGAATCATAAAGGTTGGAAGAGACCACTAAGATCACCTAGTCCAACCATCAGCACCATGCCAACTAAACTACACCCATAGCGTAGTTTAGCTTTTGTAATCTTTCACAAGCTTACCTCCCTTTCTAGCAACTCCTGTGTCTGACTGAGCAAGGGAAACACAGAAACCTGGCAACCTCTCCTGCAACTGAAGCTGAAAAATCACCCCAGTGATTTCCTGAGCACACAAGTTACAATTATTTATTCAGTTACGCTCATAGCTTGAGAAACAGCAGAACTGCTTTAGATGTAAACTGAAAAAAACCTACAAAACATGTGTCTTTAGAGAATTAGCCTAGTTCAAGGTGACTGGAACTTTATAAAGAACTTAAATCCACTATAACATCCATGTTATTAGGATGGCTGAGGATATATTTACATCACATTAATCTTTGCAGGAATAGTAGCCTTATGAATCTGTAGTAGCCTCCCCACACTAGCTACTTACTGCAGACCACTGCTCCCATCAGTTTCTTCAATGCAACAGCCTGTAAGGCTGCACTATATAAAGAGAATCACTAAATCCACCCTCTGATGAATGAACTCTCTGCTCAGGTCAGCAACATCTACGACCTACAGTGAAGGGAAGAATGCCAAGAATTACCGCATGGATGGTGAGGATGAGAATCTTGCAGATTTTTCATGGTCAAATGATACCAAATATCCGGGCATTTATTCCAGCAGACAGTATAAATCCTTACACCATTAAACAAAAACACCGGGACATGGTCTACACCGGGACAAGGCCTACACCGTGACAAGGCCTACACCGGGATGTTTTGTGTCTCTACTCTTTGACTGACATTTTTCTGATTTATTTTTAACTAAAATATTTAACAAAAACCAACAGAGAACACAGGAATGGAACCCAATGAGAAAGTCCATAACTTCTCCTTATGTATTTAAAACAGATAACTATGATGAAAAATATATTGCAGATGCATGCAGTATGAGGTAAAGGAATACACATTTCAATACACCCTTAATAGTCCAAATCTCCATCTCCTAGCACAATACAGCTTCCTTTTGAATGGAGTCTCTTTTCCATAAGATCTCAGAGAGGAAAGAAATCCCAACAGAAGTCATTTAAATAAAAAACAATGCACACATCATCTAGCACATCAGTGACCCCCCTGCCAAGCACCACATTTGATTTACAATGACTGATCAAATTACAGGAAAGAACTCAACAGTTTCAATAGGATACAACGTTAGAGATACAAAATGTATAACACTGAGTTCTGGATGGAAATATATACACAGCTGACTTGTGTTTAAAATCACTGTTTTAAAACTTTCTAAACAGAACTCTTAGTATGCAAGCAATTTAAAGAACAAGCTATATGGCATACAAGGGATTACCTCAGAAATCCACAGAGGAAAAGGATTTAATGCAAAACATAACTTTTATACAGATTGAGGATTAAAAGTATTCGAACAGTAGGTCATCATCAAAATGGTGGAAAAAAAAGGATTTTACGGTGAAGGATGGGGGGAAGGGTTTTTAAAGCATGGTTTCATACATGAACATCCAAGACTTACTACTGTAGCTTGAACTAAAGCAGCAGCTGTTATACACAGAAAAGGCAGTGTTTAAAATTTTCAGTATCGATTTGCCTTTATGATTTCCTGTACTCAAAAGCACACAACTAAAATCTTGCAAAATACTGAAGCTCTGTAGAAGTCACCTGGAAAACCCAAAGAGTTTCTGGGGTCTCTGAGGAGCAGAACCACACATCAACAAGTGGTTTGAATGAAATACTTCTACATGCCATTGGGCGCAATTCACATTAAGATGACTGCAAGTATGCCAACATTTTCTCACTCAGTTTCTTGCTTATGATCCTCCTTCAGTCTTCCAAAAACCATAATAATATCCAATCCAACCACACTTCCACTGACTCCATAGCACACCTCTACTGAAGAGTCTGAAAGTCACAAATAATGTATGTCATTTCACAAGTTACAGAGAACTATGGAATTGTAATTGTTGAAAGGGACCTCTGGAAATCACCCAGTCCAACTCCTCAGCTAAAGCAGATTCCCTAGAGCAGGTTATACAGAAAAGGGTTATTCAGGAAAGCATCCAGATGGATTCTGATTACCTCCAGACAATGAGTTCACAATCCACCTCATCTATCCCACATCTCCAAAACTTACCCATGAAGATATTATGGGAGCCGGCCTCAAAAGCCTTGCTGAAGTCAAGATACTTAGCTGTGCTGCTCTCTCCTCATCTATCCAGCCAACCACAACACCAGAGAGGGCTACCAGACTGGTCAAGCATAATTTCCTCTTGGTCAATCCATGTTGGCTACTCTGACCAGATTCTCCTTGACCAAGGGAGAGTTTTTCTTTTCACAGATTCTTTCTTATCTCCAAGATCTGGCTTTCCTGAGGGGCAGTTCTAGCAGTTTAGACTGAAGCAAAGAAAGAGTTCAGTAAGTCCACCTTCTCAAGCTTCCTACATTACCAAGGCACCCACTTCACTCAGCAGCAAACTCACATTTTCCCTAGTCTTCCATTTGCTATCGACATACTCAAGGAAGCCTTTCTTGCCCTTGACATTCCTCGTAAGGTTTAACTGCAAGTGGAATTTAAGTTAGATGCAAAATACCTTAACCTTGGGGAAAAAATAAAAATAAAAATCTTAGAAGTCTTGAAGAAGAGATAACTGTTTGCTGAAGGCAGAAGCCATCAATAAGTTTGTATTAATTTTTTCATTCTAAGAGCAGAAAGGGAAAGAAAGCAGGCCACATGTCTAACATGATGTCATGTCTGCTGAGGAAAGTCCAAAATAAGAGTGTGGCTTATGCTTGACAGTGGAAGCAATCGGGTCTTTTGGTTATTACTGACCATTCTATTGAAGAACAGGAAGAAGAGAAAGGACAGCAGAGAATCTGGCAAAGGTTCAGATCCAAACCTTCCCCATCGCCACACAGGAACACACAGTGCTTTGGGGCTCCAGCTCCATATCCCAAAGGACAGAGACTGAGCAGCACAGCTGTGACAGTGCTTCCCCCTTCTTGCCTCACAGCTGCTTGGGGTTAGCAGAGGAGCAGCATATAAACAAGCTGTTACAGAGAAGGGAGGTTCTGTTAAAAGTCTGAGAACTGCTGGTGTTAAGTGCATTATGTGTTTGCTCAAAAACACAAGCATGTGTGTTACGGCTTTAGGAAAGCCAGCAAGCAAAGGCACACCAGACTGAGAATTCGATGCTTGATCAAATCTTTGTTCTTCCATTGTAAGTGACTGAACTGCTCAAGTAGCATTACATAGGTCAAGTTTGCGACTAAAATTCATTGTGATGGTGGTATTAGCACCGTATTCACCTGAGCTGACCATATACATTATCACATATCACAGAATTCCTGGAAATTCTGCATTAAGCACAATGAATTCAAGCAGTCTGAGAAGATACGGAATCTTTTCCTTAAAAGCTCTTTTATGAAGAACCACTTTAAAGTATCACCTGATCCCATAGGCTACAGTTTTTCAAGAACACTGCAGGAATGCCAGAAAGGCTTCTGTTTAAGAGTGGTGTATTATCAGATTAGCATGCAAATATTTAAGAGATCTGGACTAAAACCACTACTTTAAAAGGTTCTCTTGCAGCTTCAAAGCAGATAAGTTGTTGTTAGGACAGCCATGAGCTTCATGTATAAGAACTGAAACCAATTAAACAGTCATGGAGGGAGGGAGTCTTCCCAGTAGAGAGCCAGAATAACAACCAGCATCAATACAACAATCCTTGCCTTGATGTGGTTAACTGAAGTCTGAGGTTTAAGACTTTACAGCTTGGATCACTATAACCTTCCAGATACAACCTTGCTGCTACAGAAATATATGTCCTTCCCTAAGCAGAAAAGCAAGTAGAACAAAGAGCCCAGCATCAACTAGCAGTGATACACCACTGGTAATCTCATAGGAGATGCACTTGTGAAAAAAAACAGGAAGTAAAATAAGAGGGATTAGTCAGACTTCAAGCAAAAGTATGCAAGACTACACTAAAAACATTTCCAGATTTCACACCCCTTCACAACTTTGCCACCGCTTTCTGAGATGAGAACATTGATTTAACGGCTGGAAGAGATAATGCACTATCAACCCCAAGCACAAACAGCTCTGGAGAGATTTACTCATGCATTAGCAACAAAAGCTATTCAAAATAAGTAAAGAGTGGGTGAATACTATTACTAGACCAGATGACTGATACATGAAGTCTCCTTCTGACTACAAATAATCTCTTTGGCAGACCCTATGAATTAATAAGGAACCACTCTTCACTTTCTTCTTAGCCTGTACAGGATCAGTAACCGTTCTTGGATAAAATTGCTACACATGTCTATCTTACACAATATGGTTAACTAACACTCCCTGTTGGTTTGAGTTGTTGCTTTTTTTGGTATTTTTTTGGGGGGTGGGGAGAGACGAATACAGTTGCAGGGTATACAACAACCCTTGCCTTGATGTGGTTCACTGAAGACTGAGGTTTAAGACTTCACAATGTGGATCACTATAACCTTCCAGATACAACCCTGCTGCTGCAAAAATATATGTCTGCCTCTGCTTTCCCCTCAACTACTTCAACCAGCAATTCAATAGGTCACACTTTCTTACATTCAAAAACTCACTAAAAGTTGTTTCATGCCTCCAGAAAAACCATAACATGCAATTTCCCCACTTTGATCAATTCTTTTCTTCTTTCAATGCTCTTTAAGAATTGCATTTAAATCAGCAAGTCCTGCACGCTTACAAAACAGAAAATCAACACCATATCATAAACCTAAAACAAGATTTTTTTATGAAATACTAGTAATATCATGCAAATTAATCCATAATAGATTGAAATTACTTCTACAAATCTTGTCCTTCCTGCAGTAACATTCATGTTTTGTTCAAAGTTGATTTAGAAGACTCAAAAACACACTTCTAACAAAGGAACTCTGGTCCTTCGGGGTCTGTATTTCAATCAAGTTTTAGTTTCAAGGCTTCCCACATACATTTTACAGGGAGTTTGAACATCTCAAAGGGAATATGACCACTTAAAATAAGCATCAATTTTACACTGCCTGGTTTTCCTCCTCCATGTTCAACACCCATTTTTCCAGCCCTCACAGTTAAATCTCCCAATGTTCCCCACTCAGTGCCACAGCATATTATTTTTCTCCATTCTTACCTTCTCCCTGTAATTTAATGTGCCTAAAGTAACCTCTTTGGGTATCTGGAACTGCTATACATTGTATTAATTCACATGTAGCACAGCATAAAGTTATCTTTTACCAACAAATGAAAGCTTTTCACCCTGTAGGCTGTCATCCCTTAAGTACATAAAGCTTACTTCGGTGTATTTTTTATTGCTTCATTAACAGCAATAGCTCTAACCAAAGACAAATAAGAAGAGAGATGCTCAAGTGGCACATTTATAGCCACAGGTTAAGTTAACTTTATAGTCACAAATAGATAAGCTGTCAATAAGCTGAGCCTCAACATTTAATTTCAGCTTCAAAGTTCCAAAAAGGTGCCTTGTTTTCGGCTGTATGTTCCTCTGGAGCCCAGTAACTGCGCTGAGCAAAAACCTTGCCAGGCTATGATTAACACTTAGCAGTTCAAGGGCTAGCTGCCCTTGTTGTTTCAACCTCAACAATCAACTGTAATGACACACCATTACGTTTAAGCTTCCAAAAACCATTTAACATTTGATTCCACTGAAAACACTGTTATACCACGTTTTGAAAATAAAATCACTTTTTCCTCATTTAAAGATCCATGATGATGCCAGACATATGCTTGTTTTCCAAACAACAACTGTTTAGAAGAGAGAACACTCTTTCTGATGTCCCCGCCAAAAACAACATTCTGTGGTTTAAAGATATTTGATAGTAGGCAGTTGGCTCAGAAGAAAGAAAAAGCATCTGTGGGCTGTGGGGATTTTTTTTAACCAGAAATGGCACGAAGCAGAAGTTTACCACAAAGCAGTTCTCTCTTAAGGGGAATACTAGGTTATAAAAGAATGACAGAGGGAAGTAAAAGAAGAATTCAGAAGAAATCAGAAGAAATGCTTAGGAGAGAATCTGCAGCATGAGGAAGGGGAACAGAAAATTCACATGAGGAAGTGGCACGCAACAAAAGCGTTGGCAGATTCATCTTAAAATATAGGACAGAGAAGAAAAGATTAAAATGGGAGGTTTTCAGCTACTGCTGCCATGGGCAGAAGGACAAACCAAACCACCAGAACTTGCCCTTCAAAGGCGGTTATTTCACTGCTGCTGAAGTCATTTCAGATTAAGAGACGGAGAAAGCAGTAGAAATACTAAAAACTTCTTAAAGACTTGCTTCTGTACATTTCACAATATGAAGGCGATAAAGTCTCCAACTCTTTACTTGCTATAAATGAAAAGCAATTGCTTCAGTGGAGATGAGCAAGATGGGTCTGCAGAATGGAGAGCCTGCAATGAAACAAAGTGGTTGAGCCAAAGGAGACAATTCCAGCATGGAGAAAATAAAGACAGGTGTTGAATGCTGAAAGAAACTCTTGTGCCTGCTTCTCCCTGTAAAAAGGACAGTGGGCACAGCAAGATGCTTTCTGTATACCTGCAGGTCTGTTTGTTCAGCACAGCCTGATAAGCACCCTCCTACTATACAGATAACCTAGAGCTAACAGAAAGCCATTTTTACTACTGAACCAAGACAACCTGCTTAAAATCTATTTTAGGGTTAACTGCAGCCCCCTTCCAGCTTTAAGTTGGCACGTGAAGGCTAGAAGGAATTTCAATATTCAAGCCATGTGCAAACAAACAGTAATACATGCGAGCATCTTGAAATCCAGCACAGAAGTTGAAATAATCAAATGCAGGCTTTATTTGAAGTGATGTGCTATCTCCTCCGTGTTTACATCTGTTTAAGCATTCAGAGCAGCAGTCAGCCTTTAGAAGAAAAACAGTACTTTCCCAGGAAATAATTCTGCAATGAACCTATGCTGATGGGAGTTCTAATTCAGAGGCTCAAACTCTTCCTTTCTTAATTCACATGTGATGATATGTAGGAAAGCTTCTCAAAGTGTTTCCAAAGTATTTAGAACCGCTTAAAGGTTCTAAATAAAACAAGCTCCCAGGCTTCGTCTTGTAGCCCAAGAGTCCCTAGAGCTGCTTGCTGCCCTGATAGGAAAACATCAAGCAGCTTTGCTCTATGAGCTTTTTTTATTCAATCGAGCTTTTTTTATGGAATAATGACCTTTCCCACCATAGGATTCCAAAGCAAAGATTCCAACAAATCCAATATTTGCTGGAATATAGTTAACATATGTGAACATTGTATGTTTGGCACCCATCACTAATACAAGTTCTCCAACTACTGCTTATTACTAAGAAAATGACTGTCACTATAGAGATGTACAAGAACTCCGGGTTACTAAAGAACTGAATCATCATAGAATCATAGAATTACCGAGGTTGGAAAAGACCTTGAAGATCATCAAGCCCAACCACAGCCTAACCATAGTACTCTAACTCTAAAAACCCTCTGCTAAATCATATCCTTGAGCACCACATCCAAACGGCTCTTAAACACATCCAAGGATGGCGATTCAACCACCTCCCTGGTACCTAACTACCCTTTAAGGCTCAGGCTAAGAGCAAACTACATATAATAATGATAATTAATTTTCCAAGTCATGTGAATGCAGATGAAAATCCGCACCTTTACCAGCCTTTATTTTTTTTATGGGTTTTTTTGTTTGCTTGCTTGTTTTTCCTTTTTAAATGAAAGGAGTTCTGGATAGAAGGGCTCTATGCTGTTCACTTGCTTTACCAGGACTCTCCATTCAGCTGCACAACAGTAACACAAAGGCAAGGTCCTTACCTCCTTACTTTACAGGAGGTTACAAACACAAGACAAAAGACAGTTTAGCCTTTCTCAGCCTTCAAATGAAGGCGTTGCAACACAGTTTCAAACAGCAAGAAAAAAGCTACTGGAAAAGGATGTGTGAGCAACAGCTGCGGACAAAAACTATAACCATATGTGTAAATAAAGGGACAGTCAAACTCCAGCAGGCCATTACAATAACCAGGATCAGAATAAACTTCACCCTCAGATTCCAGTTGCTACGAAGAGCCCCCCTGCAGCAAGCAAGGAGCAGGCGAAGGGTTAATGTGTCCACGGAAGACAGTCCCGATGGTTACAGTTTATCTTATGTTCTCTACTATAAATATGGCAGAGTTCCAGTAATTCCCAACTTATGCTCATTGTCCTTCACACGCAGTCTTAATTAACATTAGGTCCTTTTTGCATTAGCAGCCAGACTTGCATAAAACATTTTTGATGAGATTATACAAGCTTCTCAGTCTTCACTGATGTGGTGCTTTGTTCAGCTTCAGTTTCTATGAATTCCTGACAATAAAAGGAAATATTTTTGTCCTTTCAGAATACAGACAGATTAAGTTTTGTTACATTAGCACGCAGTTCTGCTTTGATGATCTAATCTACCCAAGGATACAGACCCACAAGCATCTACCAGCCATAGCAGACAGCAAATTATTTGACTATCTATACTCGGTCTTTAAATAAATGAGTCTCCTCATACGCAGCACATAAAGGACAGCTGGAACTACAGTGTTTAAGAAAACCGTATCATCTTCTGTCCAGTACATTATGTCCGTACAGCTCGTGCCCTGCAAATCACTCTTTGGTGAGGTGCTATCAACCCAGAACACTGAGCTTCAACTCTTAGCTCAGGCAACAAGCAAGCAGGGCCTCCTGCCATAGAGAAAAACTCCACTGAGATTGTTAATGCGAAGGAAATATTTCTAACATGTCATAGCTTAGATATGTCCGACTTCCAGGCTCTCATATCAACACATACATTGCATGTGCTGTCTTGTAAGTAGTCTGTGGAAGTCCAGCCTCCAAAACACTATTACACTGTCACGTTGCATTTCCACTGCTGGTATGTTTGTGCCATCGATGACCTCTGCCTACATAACCTACCAGAACAATAAGATTGCCTGATAGGTTTCATAAACCAGGAAGTAAGCATGCACATTTAATCCATAATATCACTGCACGCTGTTATCCGTTTACTTGGCAGCCTAAAGAACAAGCTACTGAAGGAGAACATTGAAAAATATGAGAAGTAACAAAGTTGAGCGTCCTAAAAAAATCCAACATCGCTCAATTCCCAACAAGCAGACAAAAGTGTTCCCAGAACCAAGAATCTCTGGCACGTTAACAGCAGGGCAGTATTGTGTTAGATAGGGAAAAAAAAACATGTATCCTTTTGCCTACCTGAGAATACCAAGTAACAAGCTTGTGTAAAATTTTAAATACCTAATCAATTATAACCATTAGTAGCAGCTGCCATGAAGTTGAAGAAACATATCTATCAACTGCATTTAGATGATGCATGAAATAGCATTTCCACTATTGACAATATGAACTTTCCTTTTCAGTTTCGAAGTTCTGTCAAGCAATGTAAGACTGAGAGGACACAAAAAACATGATACATACATCATTCTAAACAAAGTGCATATTCAGAGACCAAAAAGCACCCCCAGAACGTAGTCATGCTGTTTACAACTGTCAGACTATACTTTTACAGCTGCACAGGAGGAAGCGATTACTGCATGAGCCTCCAAGAAAACCTCTGACACTTGAACTTAATGGTGATAAATATATTCAATTAATGTGAATTTATCTGTGCATACTGCTGTGCAAATAAATGATGCTCGATAGAGTCTTACCACAAGAAATCATTTTATTGTTTCTGTGTAGGGCCAACTTCAACAACAGGGATGTGCAGTAAAATGCCATGCCAAAGAAACAGGAAAGCAGTTCTGATTTATGGAACTAGGAAGAAAACAAGTCAGGCCATAACTCTGTGCACCAGAATATTTTTATTCCAGGACAAGAAATAAAATGAATTTAAGTCAACCTAAAATGCTGTTTCTGACAGATTCTTTGGAAGTTAGGACTGCATCAGACAGATTACTATTTACATCAATTATAATGACCAGAAAATAAAAACCCAGGGCAGATTCAAATTACTATCAATATCTGTATGCAGTTTATGTAACTTAGCAGGCCTTTAAAGGTTGCATCACATTGTGAAGACTATTACAAAAATCTAACTATTTACAGAATGCAGAATTAATTCAATAGCTAAAGCCAAAATACTTGTATGCTGACCACATACCCAAGATGTTTACTTCAGTTACGTTACTATGTTCACTAATCCTTAGTCAATTCTGTTACTCCACACTCAAGTTTTCATGCCAGTTCTTTCCAGAACTTCAAATAAACAATAAAAAAAAAAGCAACAAAACAGCCACCTCTTGCCAGACAACTTGAAATTATGAATGATTAGGAGAGAACCAACATATTTTAAATATAGTCTGCTTGATAGTATGCAAATGCTGTGGAAATGATTTTTACTTCTGGCTGACTTCTGTGTTTAAAACAGCATTAATCAAGTTCTATCTGAGTAACTTTTCTGCTTTTAAAACAAGAGATAATAAAGTCAGACTAGCATCAGTAGGGATAACTCAAAAATAAAATTAATATGGCATAAAGATCATAGAATCATAGAATTACCCAGTTTGGAAAAGACCTTGAAGATCATCAAGCCCAACTGCAGCCTAACCAGAACCCTAACTCTAACAACCCTCCACTAACTCATATCCCTGAGCACCACATCCAAACGGCTCTTAAACACAACCAGGGATGGCGATTCAACCACCTCCCCAGGGAGCCTATTCCAGTACCTAACTACCCTTTCTGTAAAGAAGTTCTTCCTAATATCCAACCTAAACTTGCCCTGGCGCAACTTGAGGCCATTTCCCCTCGTCCTGTCACTTGTCACTAGTGAGAAGAGACCTGCCCCACTCTCACCGTAAGAACCTTTCAGGGCAATAAGGTCTGCCCTCAGCCTCCTTTTTCCCAGACTAAACAGCCCCAGCTTCCTTAGCCTCTCCTCATAGGGCAGATAATCCACACCTTCAAGAATCGCATGTTGTCCCCAAGTCTTGATCCCTACAAACACACTGGGCTGTCAAACCTGTAAGAGAACAAGCAGGTCACATCACACCTGTACTCAACAGGTAGGAAGCTGCTCCAAGATCTTGAAAGTGAGTGATCAGAATGCTGCTCAATAGAGAACTCTACTATGAATAAATAAATAAATAAACGTGTTTGACCATAGACCCGGAAAACTCCATTAGTTTAATGGTTGAACATTTCAGTGGAAAACTGATTTGCCAAGTGTTTAAGAATCCCTGTAAATCCCTGCCACAAATGAAATTGGATTTGTCTTCCAAAGCACAAACAAACCTAATACATGCTTACCATACTAATAAGCCTTCACCAAAATTCTCCAGTCGTTTCATCTGACAACAAATAAAGAAGTTGAACAAGATAAACTCCGATTTCACTGCTTTAAGCGACCACAACAACTACCCTTCTGAACTTCAGCTGCTCCTACTCACATATTTCTCTATTTCTTCCCAAACATTTTGTTTCTCCTTTCAGGGGAAGAAATCAGTAGCACCATCTTCAAAAAGGGCTGGAAAGACGATCCTGGTAGCTACAGACCTATCAGTCTCACCTCAGTGTCTGGGAAGGTTATAGAAAGGATAATCACGGGAGCCATCGTGGACCACTTAAAGGTCAACCGGGGGATCAAGCCCAGTCAGCATGGGTTTACGTATGGTAGATCCTGCCTGACAAACCTGATTTAATTCTATGACAAGGTGATCCGCTTAGTGGATGAAGGTAAGGATGTTGATGTAGTCTACCTGGACTCCAGTAAGGCCTTTGACAATGTCCCCCACAACATCCTCATGGAGAAGCTGACTGTCTAGGGTCTGGATGGGTGTACGCTCCTCTGGGTGAAGCACTGGCTGGATGGCCAGGCAAAAAGAGTTGCGGTCAATGGAGTTAAATCCAGTTGGTGGCCAGTCATGAGTGGTGTCCCCCAAGGCTCAGAACTGGAGCTGCTTCTAGTTAACATCTTTATTAATGATTTTGATGAGGGAACTGAGTGCACCCTTAGTAAGTTTGCAGACAACACCAAGTTGGGAGGGAGTGTTGATCTGCCTGAAGGGAGAAGGGCACTACAGAGGGACCTGGGTAGACTGAATCAATGGGCCAAGTAAACTTGTTTAGTCTGGGGAAAAGAAGGTTGAGGGCAGACCTTATTGCTCTATTCCAGTATATGAAAGGAGCTTACAGAAAGAGTGGGGCAGGTTCTCTTCTCACTGGTAACAGATAACAGGATGAGGGGAAATGGCCTCAAGTTGCGCCAGGGTAAGTTCAGGTTGGATATCAGGAAAAACTTCTTTACAGAAAGGGTTGTTAAGCACTGGAATAGGCTGCCCAGGGAGGTGGTTGAGTCACCATCCCTGGCTGTGTTTAATAACCATTTGGATGTGGTGCTCAGGGACATGATTTATCAGTGGGTTGTTAGTTATTGTACTGCGTTTGGGTTGTGGTTGGACTTGATGAAGGTCATTTCCAGCCTGAGCAATTCTATGATTCTACAACATTAGCCAGGTGAAAACACCATCTCCCCATCCACACTGTCAGCAAGTTCATAGTATCAACCACAAGAAGCCCAAAACTTAACTGTTGCCACCCATGAATTAGGTGAGATACCGATAGAACTTTGAATGAAAGAGATTATGAAGTGCTGTGTTACAAAATCTATTTCAAACTCAGTTATGAGACTGTACTGCAAGCACACAGCAACTAAATACAAATCCATAAGAACAGACTTCACTGGTACAATTCTTTTTCATCCATTTCTTGCTGTCAAGTGCTTTGGAAGATGGTGCTGTGGGAGGGTTCAAAAGAACTAAGATTTAATTGCATACATTTATTTCAGAATCACAGAACATTTAGGACCAGAAAAGAAATTTAAGATCATGTAGTCCAGCTGTCAACCCATCACCACATCAACCAAACCACATCCCTAAGAGCCACATCTACATTGTACAAAATAAGCAGTTCCCTCCAGCAGTCCTCACTACTCCATTCACCCTTCTTTCTACCAAGACTGAACTGTCTACACAGGAAGTTCAGACAACATGGGAATACCTGCACAAGCACAAGAGCTAATCTGCTGTCCAGGTGACACTGACACAGAGACTTACATGCTCATCTGCTATTAGCTCTTCTGTAATTCTCTGCACTATCTGCTGGGGTTTGTCTTTTTTTAACCAATAGTGCCCTACTAATCACTACATACAAGGAGCTTTGAGCTAACATTACTATCATCTGTCACACCCGGGGCTTTTCTTTCGCTTTCCTCTGCAGAGCAATATTGCCTGCAGACACTTATTGTTTCATATAAATACACGGTACGTTTCCTCTCACTGAAGAACAAACCATATACATCTGAGCTAATCTAGTCAACAAAGAGCAACCAGAAGCATAAGAAGTTCTTGTTAGCTCTCCTAAAATCATTATCACTGTTTACTTAAGGTACATCGTACAGACAGGGCATGTTCTTAAAAACAGAGCAGGTCTATGCTGCCATTAACTATAGAGAACAGTATGAGATGTAGAATTTAAACTGAAACCTGAAGCCTAGTTAACTTACTCCTGCTATGAAAATCTCTTTTTAAAACACGAGCAATTCTAATTCTGAAACCAAGTCATTTTTAATGACTTCCACAAACAAAAAGATTAGCAAAGACCACACAACTTCCGTAACTATTGTGTATAATCAAGACTATTGTTTCAGCATCCGATTAAGAAGTGTTTTCTAATCTGCTTTATATGAAGAAAATAGCTGTGGAAAAGGAGAAGATAAAGGACCGACTCGATTCTTTCACGTACAACAAAACCTCTCCATTCACTGCCCAGTAACTACGTTCCCACTTCCACAAGAGGTACAAACAGCAATAAACCCCACTGAAGTCACCCTTCAGCCAGCAGGAAGAAGAGTTTGCTTAGCACAACACAACCTCGGGATGCTCCTGGAAACAGATCTCGCCTCCACGATGCTCAGCAGGAATATAACCCAGTCCCGGTGACAGGCTGAACAGCTGCTGATAAAGCATCCTTCTGGCAGGATAAAGCCACATTCACAGAGCAAGAACGACTTGGGGCCTTTATTTCAGTGCAGCCAAGTGACGGTCCTTCCACGTTTGTCTGTTTTCTCTTTAAATGCTCTTTAAACTAAGTTAGCACTGACTGAGCACAACACCTAACAAAGCGCATTTCCACAGCTCAAATACAGGGTTTAATCCCAGGGTTTAATCCTTTGGAAACTTAAGTTTGCAAGCGCTGTAACTTGTCACTTCATGCTTAATGGATACAACTCCGGCTATCGGTGTAACTAACAGCCCTATATCACACTGCTTCGTGTACCAGCAGCCGGGTGGCTCCGCTCCCGACATGCGGGCAGCGGGCTGAACAACTACAGCCGTAACGTTACTCCATGCCTCCATCCGCTCCTCCAGGCAGCACTGCACTACCAGGGGAAGCACCGGCTCAGGCCAAGTCACAACAGCACCTCTACCCCACGCCAACACAAAGCTTTGGGATCCCCCACGTTAAGCTTTAAAGGCAAAACGACCAGCACAGCCCTGCACGACAACGAAGCGCAGCCCCCCGAGTGCCCCCAAGTTCCCGTCCGTCTCACTGCGGCCCATCGGGACCCACCTGCCGCCGCGCTCCGACCCCTCCAGCCGCCGCCGCCGCCGCCGCGCGGACCCTTCCCGGGCTGAGCCCCCGCTCCGCCCCGCCCCTCGGCTCAAAGCCCCGCCTCCTCGCCTCCCCCTTTGGCCCGTGCCAAGAGGGGCGGGACGAGGGCGACGCTTAACAGCCATTCTCTCGCCGCGCACATTGTTGATTGGCGTGAAAAGCGTCCAATGGAAACGCCGGGAGGGAGAGCCGAGCTGTCAATCAGCGGCCCCTACCTGGGGCTGGCAGGAGAGCTGTCGGTGGGTTGCTGGCTGCCGGTCGGCTCCTCACACGCACGGGGAGGCGGAGCGGGACCCGCGCCCCACAGCCCGGCCTCGGCGATCCCGGCTGTGATCCCGGCTGCGATCCCGGCTGTCCCTCAGCCCCTTCCTCCCCTCCCGCTGGCACCCCGTGGCCGTGCCCTCGCCCTCCGCCCGCCCTGCTGACCCACTTCCCAGCGAATCCCAAGTACGGGCCCCAGCCGGGCCTGCGCCCACCCGCTCCGAGGCCTGGGGCCTGCGCTGGGGGCTGGGGCCGTGCGAGCCGCAGCTGCGACGCGGCGCAGACAATGTCCCCGCTCCGTCCTTTGTGGCGATCCCAGGAGCGGGGCTTTTGTCGGTCGCCTCGAAGCTTTCAGAAAAGAGAAAAAAAAAAAAAAGCCCGACGTTACCATGTGAATGAGCTTCAGGGGGCGCGGAACAATCGCCTCCGGACTTCAAACGGCTCCGGGCGAGCCGATGAATGACCCCGGCTGGAAGCGGGATGGTAGGAGCCGCCCCGAGTCAACCGTGAAGGGCAGAGCAAAGTTTGCTCAACTCCGGAGCATCCATCGGGCTCACGGGCAGCTCCTGGGAGCACGCGGCGCTGGAGGGGGGGAAAAATGATCCCAAATCGCCGCAATCAGCCGTGGTGAGAAGCGGCAGCTTGAGAAGCACTGATGTAATCACAGAAGGTTATATGGCAAAAGCATTAAGCCGTGCGGCTTTACTTGTGCTTTGTAGTGCAGATGGTGACGGCGTTAAGATCGCGGGCAAAGCAAACACAGAGGAGTCACCGAGTAACAAAATGCTAAAGGAGCTACGGTCTTATTCTTCAGTGTAAGGGCTCGCCTGCACACAGTCATAAGGAGATAAAAGTCGCTGTGTTAGAAAGGAGGTTGTTTTCCCTTAAACTCTTCAGAGACCGCAGAATAAAAGTGATGTTAAGTGACCTTGCATTGTTAAAGCGCTGCTGCATTAATGCTCATTCAGTGGCACATTTTGCCATATTGAAAATGAGCTCCTGAGGTTGAAAAAAATACTGATTTCAAACAGACCTGTTGCTACCGGTTGGTTTTTTCCTGCTCCATCAACACAAGCAAGTGTCCCGTGTGATGGAAGGTATCAAAGAGTGTTTGTTCTGTTCCACCCGTGTTCCAGCCCCTTGGATTTCTCTCAGCTTTCATTTTTCTTCTCTCTATTCGTGACGTTTCAGCACCCGTAGCTATTTTTAATAATATCTAAATCTTGTGAAAATAGAACTCAGGCATAGCTTTATTAATGCAATTTTGCCCTTGCCTTGGAATCGGCAAATAAGGCGGATCTATTCGCATTTAATCTGAACTAAGTTTTCATTATGAGACCAAAAAATAAAAGGAAAAAGTGGTAAAATTATCTGCAAGAGATGATTCTATCAGCTTTTGTCTATCTGTTAATATTTTCAGGTAAAATGATGCTGCAGAAAAGCCCCGTGAAGCCAATAGATTCAAGTTCAGACTGATGCACCGAGCAATGTCCAGGATTGATCGTTCTGCTGTTAATTTCATTTGAAGGCAGAATGAGGCTTCAGGGAGTAATGAAAAGGCAGAGTTACTGGAGACCAAAATCAAGCTGGGTTAGCGGAAGTGGGCATGAAATTTTCCTAACAGTGCTTACACTGACTTAGATCAGATTTGTAAGAACTTCCTTTTCTTGTGTAGTTGGTTTCACTCAAAAAATGCACAGCATGTGAAGAAACAACCTTTAGAAAGTTCTATACTTCTTGTTGCTTCCTGCCAAAGACTGTGATTGAGAAATCCTTCTGTCTTTCAGGAAACACCGAGTTGCTGAGTAATGTTAAAATAAATGGTGTTATGCAAATGATTTATGGTGCCACCAATAATCATTGCAGCATCTCTGATTATTAATGGGACGTTGATAGGCCCCTGAAGAGTTTCTTGCTGAATCAGCTCTTGCAATAAATTGCTTTGCCTCCAGCCACAGTCCCACCCTACAGAAAGGGCCTCCAAGTTGTGAATGAGCCAATTGATTTAGGACAGCCAGAGGATATATGTGCACTGTGCAACAGAAGGTGCTTCCTGAGTTACTATGTCTCTCTTAATGGAGTTTCTTTTCCATTAACGCAAAACTATTTCACCTTGATAAGTCTGTGTGAGTGTTATGCTACTCATATACTCATTATTACATTCATTCTCAAAGATCCTCAAAGGAAACATTCCACCTCAGTTCAAAGAGACACTGTGTATAATCAATTTTGTGGGGGGGGAAAAAAAAACACAGGAAAACAAGAACAAAAGGGAGGCCAGTAACTTTTCAAGACAGCTACTTTCATCAACCAAACAGAAGATGTAATTCTGCCAACTAATAGCGTGGTCCGCTAACTGTAAGTCCTACCAACTGTTAGCGATTCAAAATGCTTATTTTTCTTTGCTGGCTCTGACATTTTGGTATGGCAGTGGATTAGGATACCCTGTGAAGCAGCAGTGGACACAGTCTCTTAATGGTTTTATGGCACTGTCAGTTGAATAAGCTCCCTTTTAAAAAATAAGCCCCCAAAAGACTCGGTTCCAAGTTCTTTGGAGATTGAAAAATGAAATACAAAAAGATGTAACTAGTAATAGGCTGCTGATTTAGCTGCTATGCAAGATGCAGTTAGGACTAATGAGATGAAACTAAGAAACAAAAAATGTGAATATCCAAACTGAAATGGGAGAAGGGAAAGTAAGTTCACAAATCTCTAAGTAGATGTTTCAAAGCGTGCTGTACAGAACACTTTTTCAACAGCTAAGTATGAACTAAATTCTGTTTTTCCTGTCTGGATTCACTATTGATGTTTGCTTTTTACAGACCCAGCCATCTTTCCCTGAAGTTGTTGTATTATGATCACCAATCATAATGGAGGCATAGCATCAAAGGCAAAAAAACCCTCTCTTACTGGGTAAAAATCAGCTCTTCCAGATAACAAATGAAAGTGTAAGGAATAGCTGTGTGTTGCCTGGTGTCAGAGGATTTATGCAGCAGGGTTTTGGGAAGTCCGTGGCTGCTTTCTCACTCTATCGATCCCATAAAAAAGAAATGGATATTGAAGGATTTATGACAACTATGTTTGATTGCTCCCAGCCTGATGTCCAATAGGTGTTAGTAGCCTCACTCCATCTGATTTGTTTTTCTTGTAGTATCATGGGTAAAATTTACCAACAGAGTCTGCAATCATTCATTTTACACTTACTTTCAGTGAGATTTTCTCATCTAACTCCCCTATGTGCCTTTAGAAATCTCTCTTCTAGTTCACAGAAGCACACAAATGAGTCAGGGCATCAGTCAGCGTTATACTCTGCCAACATCTTTCTCTTTGACAAAATCAGAGGGACAGTTAGACACAGCCGGAGCATAAGCATAAGCTATCTGACCATCGTGTGTCTTTGGCCTGTATCTGAACCTTTGTGAATTGCTTCTGATGCGGAGGTGTGACACATGGAAACTGACCCTATCAAAATAGTCAAGTTTTGAAGTACTCTTTTGTTCTTTATTTTCCATACAGCATGCATAGCAACTCTCTTGATGCATACAGAGAGCTATCTCATCACATGGTTTACATTTATCTTAATTTCTTTTCTCTTCCATGCTTAAGGCTTTGGAGTTGATAGTGCTAATGAAATTATCAGTCAAGGGACTCAGGAACTACAGCATTACCTTGTTTAGTGGGTCAGAACAAGAGCCATGGAAAGGTGCAGTTGGGAACTACGCTGTTAGGAATACCTTGGTTTATCCAACGGAACTTCAGATCCTGAGTCTCCCCTGTTCAAGAATTTGAAACTTCATAGCTGTGAATACAGATGCAAAAAGATGAAAGATTAAATACAATGCCAGTCTTTCAACCATGCAAGTATGCTTAACTTGACAGAAAATCAAACAAACAAAAGCAAACCATTGTGGTAGTGCTTTCATTACTGACCTCATAGAAATCAAATTCAAAACAAGCACAGCCATTTATAAACCCACTCTTAGATTACCTTCTTTTCATGACAAGGGCTAAATGCGTGTAGAAGTCTGCACAACAGCTAGCACAAAACACTACTAAACGTTTCCCCAGCCCAACAGGGCCCTATGACATGTGCGCTGTAGTATGTATTATTTTCTGTTATACTGCAGAGGAGTGAAACAAGGTTGCAGTTAGCCCTGCTCCTTTCCTCCCAGTGCCTTCCCAAGGGGCTCTTCCAGTTGGCATGCATTATTCAGCTCCCCTTGCCCAGCTAACGTAATATCTGGGATTCCAAAGTGGAAGAAGATGAGATAGATAAAAACAGTTGAGTTATGGAGGTAACAATAGGGGAATACCAGAAGAAAATCAAATGCGTTGTTCTTAACAGGATGAGATGGGTTTTCATTGAGACAATGAAATTCAAAAATATGTATAAATTAACTACAAATAATAAAGTTCACAATGAAATTAAGCAGGGAGTTTGGTGATACAGGCACAGAAAGTGGAGCAACATGACATCTTGATCCACCCTCCTGTGACAAGACTGAAGTATTTAAACTAAAGAGCAGATTTCACAATTTCCTCCTGCCTTCTTGCCTGCTGTTTATAGACAGAAAGTTTTTAGTAATGTCTACCATGAATTTTCCCTGATATAATTATAGCACATTCTTTTCTTGTTCTATTCACAGTAGGCTCTGACAACAAATGACAACCTTTGATTATTTGAAGGCTTCTCATGTCTCTCCAGTCATTCATTCAATAAATTAAACCCTAGCTCCTTTCAGCTCTGCTACACAGGACACGTTTTCTAGTTCTCAGGTCGCTTTCTTTCTTTTGGATTGCCTCCACATTTGCTGAAGTTCTCTGTGCAGAACTAGGCGTGCATCACTCAATACCAATGCTGCATGTTTGCTTTTGCTGAAATAGTATGACACTGTTGATACACGTTCAACTTATGAGTCACTGCAACCTCAACTTATTTTTCAGCAAAACTTTTACCTAGTCAGCTGTTTCTCATCTTGTGTTAACACACTTAACTTTTCCAGATTAAATGCAGACCTTGCATTTTCTTTTTTGAAGTTTGTCCTGTCTTTTGGACCAGCTGTTCCATTTATCAGAATCACTTCGATTGCCACCAGATTTGAGACATTTGCAAATATGGTAAGCATTCTTTCTATTCCACCATCCAGGACACTGATGAAAATATAAAACATTACCAAACTGAGAACGTATCCTGAGAAAGTATCTCTTGTATCTAGTGAACAACACTTTCGTTTAAGAGACACAAAAGGGTGTTTCAGAACTGTCAGTGAAAGCTGGCCACCCTGGACACCAGCAGGCAAAAGTGGCACGTGTCAGATCATAAGATTCTTAGATTATGAGCTTACAGTAAGAAATTTGTCTTTGAGTGTTTGATTGCATGACTGAAGGCCTGTATCACTTTTACTCTAAGTGGAATGCCTCCTTTTATCTCTAATACTGCAAAATATGACTTCCCTAGGCTTTCTTAGCATCACTCAGTAACAAATCTGGCAATGTTGCATTCCTTGAAAATGTTAGCCTGAAGGTGAGCAATGAATTAGTCGACATCAGGAATATGATATTGCCACTGCAAAGACTGGCCAGTTATATTCATTGTGATAGACTGCAGCATTAGCGGTCTTCAGGAGGTTTTGATAGTTACCCTACTCCCCTCAAAGAGCTGGACTGCTCTATGTATACTGAAAAAATAATCATAGAGAGATATAGATCTCTGACAAAGTATTAAAACAGTTGAAATGCTGTCAGTTTGGAAGAGGAGCTTTCTAAAAATAGAGATGAGACGGGTATTTGAAAACCAACCAACTTTATTTACAAGGCAAAGCTTTATGCATAATTAATACGTCAATGGAGGTTTTTGGGTTTTCTTTGTAAGACTAAACTGTTTAATTATCACAACATTTAAACAACTTGTTTGAGCTTCTTCTCCTTCAATAAACTTACCTAATGGTGTGGAAAGTTACTGAAATTAGCTAGAGCTAAGATGCAGCAGATAGCCTAAAATGTAGAGCTTGAAAACAGGGAAGAAAGGCTTATTTTCACAAGCAGAGATGTTTTTAATCTTTAAAACAGCAATATTTCTTTGTAATGAAATTCAAAAGAGTCACATTTCTTGGATGTGTTTTATTACGCTTATTCTGTAATTGTCCTTACGCATATAGTTTCAGCATTTAAATTCTGTAGGTTTTATTTTGTCCTTTGGTTGAACTGGTAGCTTCAGGTACTCTTTATGCTAGAAAGTGAGGAAAATAATTCTCAGATCACAATGGCACATTCCATTATGCAGAGCTGAAAAGAAGACACCGTGTTCCATCTTGCATGTTATATCTGAAGCCTCTCGCTGTCAGTTTAACTCATGTACCCACAGAGCAGAAGGTGTGAGTCTCCTCAAGTATCAGTCATACATCTGGTACTGCCGATAGGAAAAATCTCTTGTCCTAGTGTTATCTTAGGGCCTTTTGACTCAGCAATGCGTAAATTTAGAAGTTCTGCCTGTACCTCCTGGTTCAGTAAGCTTAATTACTGGCAGGACTAAACCTGTATTAAAAGAGTGTGAAAATGAGCATTTTCTTTGGTTCTTCAGTCAGCCTGGAATGTGCATGTATGCTTACAGTCTTCAGAGGAGAAATCTACAGTCTCCGTTCTCATGCACAATTAATGTACAGTTGCCCTAATACACAAGTAGATCTTATCTGTGTGCACACAAACTGTAGCAGGCAAGAGCATTGCACTGCACTGTGAGTGCTCAGTTTGTCAAAGAGAACAGGAGTGCAAACTTCCAGTGGTAATTAAGCCTTGCTGGGAAATTGAGCATATTCCTTATAGAATAGCCTGTCTCTTCTACTATCCTTCACTCCCTCCCCCCTCTGCCCCATTTTGGGTGGAAGATATTTTTAATGGAATGAAGGGGAAATTTTAAGTAAATCTTAACAGCAGCTTTTCATCCGTAGGAAAATCTATTGTTTGGATAACAGCACTAGAGGTGGATTTCTTCGCTGATACAGGAGAGGAAGAAAAGCAATCACAGCAAGTTAGAACAAAAACCTGTCAGAATAAAGAAATTTCAGTGAACCCACAGTAAGGGTTACTGCAAAGCTCTGTGAGAGAGGGAGTGACAGAGCCCTTATGAAATGTAGATGCTTGAGAAGGCAAGGCGGAAGGGGAGAAATAGAGGCTGTTTGCTCATTGGATTTTAGCTGGAATCAGAGGCAGCTGTCTTTCCTACCATACATCAAACCAAACTCCGGAACTCTGTAATAAAAACAGTTCAATACAGACTGTCTGCAGCTATGTCTTTTTGATTCTGTTTTTTCAACCAGTACCTCATTGGAAACCTCATCCCTCCCTCCTTCTACCCTCCAACCCCCACTTCCTCTCCCCCCCAAAAAGGCAGTTTAGAAACAACTGTGATTACATAGCATATTTTCCTTATTATAAGTACAATAAAAAGACATCTGCTGTAACTTGGCTGCCCTTTCCATTTTAGGTTAATCTACTTCTGGGTTTTTCATCATCATTCCCAATTAAATCCTCCTCCAAAACAAATGTAGATGGTTTTACAATTTTTGTTTAAACCTTCTTATTGAATTCCAATCCTTTTGGCAAAGTATCTGAGAAAATCATTTTATCCTGTATGATATACTTCTTCCTAAAGTTTCTATGAGTGTCTGATTTTCCATTTTTAGATTGATCTCTGGGGAAAGGAATGCAAATTCCCATGTGACTAATGGCCCCGGCTTTCTGCTGGTTGTTGAAATATAATAGCGTTGTAGCATATCTTGAATTTAAACACTTCCTTGTTCAGAGTTTTGTGTGGCACTCTCAGTTCACTTCCACTTTTCATTGCTAGGAAGCTAGTAGAAGAAGCTGCTGTATTCTGCTTTGTACAATAGAGAGCTGCACTCTGTCTTGTCTCTTGGGGGGATATTTGATTTTTATACTGCCTATTTTTATCTATTGTGCTTTAATCTAATACAAAAGTATCTGTGTGAAGAGTAGAATGATAGGAAACACTTGCCCTGGAGTTCTAATGCTGTCTTTCCAGTTTCAGTCTTGTTAATGAACAGCAAAACAAAACAACGAGCTGACAAGTCTGAGCTTCTTTTAGATATCACAGCAGGCACAAGGAATAGCTTCTCGCAGACATACTGATCACTTTTACCGCATTTATAGTACTCTAATAAAGGCTTTCTGGAGCAGCTCCAGGCAGTTGTAATTAATTCTCAGTGGGATGCTCATAGTGGTCACCCTGGATCAGAAAGGTCAGGACTTTGTCTGTGCCTTTACAACATCAGTAAAAATTAAATACCCACTTTCCCCAAAGGTCATCACAAGCTGAATGCACAAAACGATCAATCTCAATCGGTTTCCTGTTCCCCGCTGTTTCTCATTATTTCTGCCGTTATCCTAAAAATTAAAAGTAAATGTAAACAGATGAAAGCAGAAGCCATTTTCAGAGTGTTGATTTAATCATCCATCCCATGTAAACAACTGATGAAGATATAAACAGACGCAGTGATATAGCCCTTGTAAACATGTGAAGAGCAATTCACCTACGGCAACTCTGGCTTTAATTAATCTCCCTGGCTTCTTAGAGTGGCTAAAAGAGGAAAATCCAGGCTGGCAAACATCTGTTGCGCAGTGAGCACAGCAATGATTCAGGGTTTGTGCGTACGCAACCTGAAGGAAAACACTCCTCTCGTTATTCCTCTGCTGACGACAAATCCCATCATGGGACCGGCCACAAGGGCGCTGCCAGCTCGCTCCCGCCCGCTCTGATCTACAGCGGCCGCCGCTCAGCACCATGGACAGGGCACAACACCCAGGACGGGGAGGGCGGAAGAGCGGCCCAGGCACAGCGGAGCCCCGACAGTCCCAGCGGGGGACGCTGCCACGGTTGGATGGGGGGCATTTGTTAAGTGAAAGCTTTCCGAACCATAACGTCGAGGCCTGGGCCAGGTAGACCCCGCTGCCTCACCTCCCCCCGCTGCCAACCAGGGCGCTCAGGCTGCGTCGGAGTGAGCCGTGAAGGGCAGCGGGTTTTATGACACTGCTTTATTGAATGCATTTGTTTTATGGCTAAGGTTCTGTTTTATTTTCCATATCTTGTTATGCCCTTTGAAAAGGTCAGTATGAAAATGGTTGTGTTTTGTTTTGTTTTTTCTCTTTTCTTTAAGGCTGCGTATCTTGCAGCCTGGCAGTTTTCAAAGGGGGAAGACAGAGGAGACCTCAGCGTGAGTGAAAGTAAATCAAAAGAGAAACAAATAGAGGAGTGTACACCCTGTCAAGATATGAAGCCTCAGCCAATCTCATGCACAAAATAAAACCAGTTCTGGACCATACAAAGCAACCAGTTTCTAAAAACGACTGTCTTTCCAAGAGGATCATCAGTCAATTTTTTCTCTTTGTTACACTTCTGTATATCCAGGCATCTTTCTCACCATCACTGGCTTCTTTTTTCCAGGTCTACATCAGTGCCAAAGAAGTCAAGCTTGAGCCTGATGACTTTAAACCAAATTTTAAGTTTTACATTTTCTTTCCCACCTTATTTTTCACTGCATTTTTTCCTTTAATTGGCAAATAATGGTTTATTTCACTGTTCTGAATACGGTATCACTCTTTTAAGAAACAATCTAATCTTCATGTAAACATCAAATCCTGTTTTGTGGCATGGGAACTGCCATCCTCAGGCTCAAGACAGTGACAAAACTGGCTTAAACAAATGCAAGAAACAGTCTCCAAAGACTATCAGACATTAGGCATCAGTGAATTGCTAATTTCCCTTGTGACACCCTCCATCTTTGCTCATAGGCCTTTCACAAGTCCCTTCAAAACCTTCATCTTGGCCTTACTCTCCTTATATCAGTCTCTGCCTCATTCACCCCTACTCTGTCCTCACTTGTATATATATCATCTTTCTCATGTCATTATTCTTCTTAGTTGCTGTGCACAAGCATTAAATCACAGAATTTTAGGGGTTGGAAGGCACCTCTAGAGATCATTGAGTCCAACTCCCCTGCCAAAGCAGGTTCTCTACACCATGTTACACAGGTCGGCGTCCAGGCGGGTCTTGAATATCTCCAGAGAAGGAGACTCCACCACCTCCCTGGGCAGCCTGTTCCAGTGCTCCGTCACCTTTACCGTAAAGAAGTTCTTAATTTAATAAATCAGGAATGAAAAATGTTAAAGCATGCCTGCGCTTTCCTCACTGCCTCACTTCTTTCAAAAAATCAGGGAGTCAAACCATGGTGAAAGCCATCGCATTCTATGTTATATTTTCAGAGTCTCTTATGTTTTACTTATCTTGACTGCAACTCATTGGGCATCCAGACTCTGAGTGGTAGAATCTCAGCAGGACAAAAGCAAAGAATTTGTCTTGTCTTCAATATATACACAAGATAATTTTATTTCCATCAAGTAGTGGTCTTGTGAAAGGTATAGGCAGATGATGGACTCTGGTTGTTGTTTATTATATGAACTGTCACAACTCTTACAATATAGCCTTCCATTTCTGCTCCATCTAATTTTTCCCCCTATGATAAAATTAAATTATGAACTCTGAAAGGGAAAGATGTCCTCCATTTTAAGTACTGTTCAGCATCTAGCTCACCAGGGCTCTGATTCCTCATTAGATCTCTGGTAATACCATGATGTAAATAGTAATGGACTTGTGTCTGCCTGCTCACTAGCCACAAGTCTCCAAGCAAGCCTAATGCAGCAGATCTTATATAGCCAATAACACAATAACTGGAGTGACAGATCATTATAGTGCTTTGTGCTCTGCCAGAAGCGTTATTATTATAAACAAGTGAGCTGGTTATTAATAATCTGAAAGCATTTTACACAGGCATAAATATAAATCATAGAACTCCATTCAGCTGGGTGATCAATGCTACAATGAATTCCTTCTAAAATTTCTTCCAGTAACAGTGTTTTCACTTCCACTTCTGAACTTTGTGCCTTGTCACTTTGCATCCCTAAATAGCTGATGTATTTATCTATTGAGGTGACCTTATTCTATGGAAATGCAGATGTATACAGAGCTGCATTATATTTTTTATGTGGATGACAGAGAACTCTATAAAACCCTTTCTTCACATTGAATTATGTATAAATATACAATTTTCCTACTCTAACACAAAATGCTTTAATGACATTTAGCGACTGATTTCTTTAGGAAACCTTTTTGAAAGTTAAAATAGTAGACACTGGCTCCTAAATCGTTTTTATTCTGCGGTGTCATAAAATCCAAAAGCAGACAGGAAAGAGAGAAAACACCCTAATCTCCTCTTAATGCACCTTTCAGAATCTCCACACAATTTGGATGGTTCTGAATATAAAATAGCAATGCCATTTGCAGCTGGCTATTTATTATTTATTACGCAAGGCCATATAAACACACATTTCTTTATAATACATGAAGGGAGATTTCAATTAGTAAAGCAGGGGAGATTTGGCCCTTTAGACAGCCGTGCAGGAAAATATTTGAGGAACACAGCTGAACTGTGGTTTCTGAAGATCTGCAGCCCTTTTAATAGCTACAACTTAGGATTTATTCCTCAGAAAGAGCAATTCTCCTCGACTGAAGTAAAGTTTCCGCATCCAAATGAAAATGGCATTGAAGCATGGCAGTCTGATGACAGTTTAGGTAATTTCCTTTATTTAAAATAATAATTACTTGCTTGTGACTTTATATAAGCCCCAATGCATTCTTTTAGGTCAGTTCCCAAATGAAGAATAAATGCAACACTTTTTTTCTAAACAATTCTATAGACTTGAAATTATGTACAATGCCTGATAGCATCAGTTTGGGGGCTATCTTTGGAAGCCTCTCTGCTATAGCAGCAAACCAAAAAGATAAGCAAACACAAGCTAGGATCTGCATCGTTGCTTGGAAACAATCAGTTCAGGAATGGCATAATCCTATTAGTCTAAAGAAGGCCAAAATTTTAATAGACTTCATGCAATTCAGATTTGAACTCTTCCTCTCAAATCAAATTTTACTATATGTATATATATATATACATACACACACACACACACACACACATATATATATAAAACAATTTTCCTCTTTTTTTTCTTCCTCCCTATAAAAGGGTATACATAAATGCCTCTTGGTATTGCATGTACTAAGACTTAGATGTACTAAGTCTTCGCTGATTTGCTTGGCATTCTCATAGATTCCCTACTACCAAAACATATGCATTGAATTATGCACTTGTGTTAATAGTATAAAAAAGACATTACATTCAAAAGAAGATATTGAGGAGCTTAAAAGGCTGCTGATGGAATACAGAAGCACTGATTACTCAAGCTGAGCTTGGCACAGGAACACATCTAGGAACACAGGAGGAATGCTCATGTCAAATGATTTTAGGCAGCTCAGTTAGTTAGCATGTCTGGTCATACTTCCATTGGAAATGGAGAAAACACCAGCAGCTCCCAGAACTGAGCCAGAGCAGAAGTCAAACTTCATGTCCTACTCTTTATCCATCAGCTAGAAAAGGAGCCTAGCTAGCCAGTAGGAGCACTGAAGTTGAGTAGAGAAGCCTCAGGCCTGCTCTGATTTATTTTCAGCTGTCTAAGAAATCAGCTTGGTGTTCTGGGACTGCTGCAGCATTGGGAAAGCCTGTGACATCTTATGGCAGCAGCCTCAGCAATGCTGGTCACAACTTGGTCTGGGATATAGATAGTTCTAGTGATAGTTCATGAAGATGACTTTCCAGATTCAAAGCTGTGCAAAGCATAAAGGACGTAATAGAGGAAGCTTTTAGTCTTCCATGGCTAGAACTGCATTTTTTGAAGTGCTCAAATGTATGTTTAAATCTATTGCACACTGAGCTTCTGTTTGCTTCAGTGGAGCAAAAACTTGTGTGAAATGTAACATACACTGAAGTACTTTCCTAGTGAGAAAGTGCCCTGCATCATGGTCATGGTTGCTGGCTTAAATCCAGCCAGAAATGATAGTCATCTAGCTTTATTGCATCAGTGTTAAATTAGCTTATTGACCCTGTGCAGCTCCTTCTGAACAAATACCACAATCAGAGCCAGTACAACAGCCATAATTCATTTCATACATGGTCAGCAGAAAGGCAAAGAAACAGCCTTACAAACAGCCCTGCTTTTTCTCTCCAGGAGACTTCTCTTCAAGGCAGGCTTGTGATACACATGGGGTAGGAATAATGCAGAGACACCTACTGACGTTGCTTGGTCTGAGCTCTGTTCTCTCAGGCCAGCAAGCAAGCCTGCATTTTCAATGGGTACAATATTCCTATTACAAGGATGAATTCTGACAATGAAAATGGGAGATGATTCTAAAAGGGGTTTTTTATATCCACAAGAACTCTTCATGCCAACTGCTTAAAGAGGCTTTGAAAGTTTTCCAAGATGGCACAACACAGACCCAGATTACTCCTACTGCTTTGGCTTTATAATTACCTTCCCTTTCAGCACTTGTTTTTGTCTTCAGAAGAGAGCCCTGCTCTCCACCAGCCAAAGTCCCTTCTCCCTGCCAGCATTCTTTAGAAAGGGCTGAATAGAGCTTCCCTTTCCACCCCCGCAGGCATGGCTTGGCTGTACCACAGGTTACCAAAGGCAGAAGCACAAGGTGCTCTTGCCCAGCTGTGTCTGAAAACTTGTCCAGCTTTTCCAGCATGAAGTATTAACAATAACATCCAACTCTTGGGTGCAGCACAGAGAGCTGCCATCTCCTGAAACCTGTAGTGGTCCCACAGCAATTGGCAACATCTGCTTTGCCAACACAGCTCTTTTGAAGCATAACCTATTCCGTCACCCACATACCTGCATTACATGGCTGACAAGAGAAAATACTTGTGTTCCAGCCAGCCCTCAAAGTGTGGTGTTTTAATGAGATGGGGTAACCTGAATTAAAGATCAGATGCACAGTTCCAGCACAGATTGCTAGAGCTTCCCAGGAGCCTTTTTCTTTTTCAGTGCTGAAGTTCCAATGAAATTTAAGATGCTGTATTTGGATCAGAATCTTTCTAAGCCCCTTTGCTGCCATTTCTGTGCATTCTGCAGAAGGCTCGACTGACCCAAGTTCTTTGAGACTGCCCTAGGGACCTTTCCTTCTTTATTACCTATTCTGTTGGTGTGCTAGACCCCCTGGGTGCTTGTATTTCCACTTTGAGAGCAATAATGGCCTTCAATGCCTTTGCTGTCCTACTCCTACATCCTCGCATGGAGAAATCTTTGAGCTAGCTGCTCCATAAATGCAAATTGATGGATGAAAAGATAATAACACTTTCTCATTTGTGTTTCTTAGCTACTTTGTCTATCAGAAAGCCTTCTTTTTTCCCTTGCCTTTTATACACCTTCAGCTTTTGAATGATTAGTCCACTTCCCATTTCTTCTTCCTTAGATCTTTTATAAATCACAAACACATTTTCATCTTAGAAATATTGTCTGTTTTCTTGAATATCCGACTGTCAAATTCTTTCTTGTTAACTGTTAGTTTGCTGTTACTATAAGCATATACATGATATGCAATTGTATGTGCTCCTAAATGGTCTCACCAGGGAGATTTTGCTGTGGGGAGGCCAACACATCAAGAGTGATGATGTCCAAGTATCTCAGCCTTATATCCTTCCTACACTATCCAAAGTCTGCATGTGCTCAACTTTCCTGAGAGGCTTCGGGATATTATGTACTCCAACCTGTAGCCCCGTAGCCCTGTAAATACAGCACTGCTGCTGCTCACAGCGGGCTGTAGGCTTTCTGCTGAGTTTCCAAAGCCCAGGACTGAGGTTCATCAGGCTTGTATTGTCTGAACTTACCTTCACTTGCCTACTGCTTTGCTGTTTAGCCTGTTTGGCTGTATCGCAGTTTTTCAAAGGGACAGATGGGTGTTCCTGACTCATTTTTCTTTTGTTTATTTTTGCATAGTATAACCATCGTGTTTACACTGACAGTAGCAACCAATAGCTATTCTATGCAGAACAAAATATTTATGGCTCCCTTAATGAAGTTCTGTAGTGGAATGCAAGCTGGGCATGATAACAGAGGCCCTGAAAACTGGGACAAAAGAACACAGTGTGTAGGCATGGGATTATAAGAAAAAGGACAAGGGCTGAAATAGCAGAGCCCAGGGCTGTAAACAACACTAAATGATCAGTCAAAGAAATGAAATCATGGAAGCTTAACAAAGCATGTTTTAGGGGCTGAAACCAGAGCAAAGAATGGGTATTTAACACAAATGAGAGGTACTACCTATAAAAATTTGGTTGTAAGGTAGCCTGGCAAACCAAGGTGTGACATAAATTCACATAGAAAAGTGACCCAGGGGGGTCTAGGGAGGAAGAAACCATCAACATAGCAAGGAACTCACAACTGAAGATGTCTTAGCACCTACAAGGGTAGTGAGAGGGGCTGCAAAACACTGGAAAAAGGACTGTTTAGTGGGACTAGATATAACAATTTTAGCTGTCGAATTATTATTATTGACGTATAGTTCTTTGATTGGATCATTTGGATTTGAAACAACAGAATTTTAGTTCAATGTGAAGTGCATTTCCTTTTTGCCCATAACAAGATTTTGAGCTTAACACATGCAATAAATCCATGATGCTTTGGAGACTTTGGGCAGTTTTTAATTTCTCTGTACCAACAGTTCTGCACAGCAGTCACCTGAAGGCACTGACATTATCATCATTCTCCCACAGCAATGTGAGTAAGAGAGGGAAAAAATGCTCAGTGGTCACAGAGCACACATTACAGCCACTCAGCTGGAGCAGCACCTTCACTGAGGCCCTACATACCCAATCTGGTATAAACTGCTAATTCCTGCAAGAAACATTACTCTTTCACATGACTTTGTAGTGCGTACGGATGATTCCCACTGACACACTACTGTGTTTTAATGTTCTCTTCCTGCTTTCCCAAGATTTGAGTATGATAGGATGACTGAAAAACACCCAGCATCTTTGTTTCTGCATGATGGCAAAGCTTCTGCATGCTCTATCAAAATGGTCTTAAGCCAAGGATCACGGAGCAGAAGAAATCCCCTGATGATACTGGACATGCAGGATCCATGACAGCAGTTTCTTGCCCATGAAGGCAGGATCGGTTCCTAACTGTGTTAGTTTTATACCTAGGAGAAAACTGTCCAAAACAGGTGCAGCAACACCAAGAAAGACCAGCAATATGAAAATGTCAGACTACAGGCAAACCGGAAAGGATAATGGCAAATGAGAGAATGTCGTCAGGAGAAACAGTTCCCTCTGGTGAAGAGGATACCAAACCTGTCCACCGTGGAGATTTTCAGGTTACTTTTGGGAGTAAATTAAAGAGATTTCACTGGCAGATTAGAACCTAAATCCTTTGCAGAAGAAGAGAATTAAAGGGGAATTTTAATGAGTGGGAACAGGGAGCCATCCCCTGCGTGCAGTATATATGCCTTTCCAACACACGTGCGTTTTACTTGTGTTTCCCATCTTTCTCTCTGCCCTGTAATTTAAGGCTGTGTGTTCAAACAGTGAACTCAGAGCTGGAGAAAGGAAGTTGCAGACAACCTACAATTTACTGCCAAACATGTCTCTGAAGAGGCTTGCAATTGGTGATAATGGCATTGTTACTTCAATTTTCTCTTGTAGATCATCCTCATTACGCACAATGCTTTACGAAGCCCTCTGTGTTTAGCAGCATTAGCCCCTCAAGCAGGAGATTACAGTAAGAATATTTAAATTTTTATTACTGCAGCTATTTTTAAGTCCTTAGAGGCAGCGAGTACAAGGTAGGAGTGGGTAGTGCCAGGAAAAATCATTCTTGTTTGTATCAGGCAACAAATAAACCACACGCTTCTAATAAAACTTGACATAACAAACCCTCAGTGCAATTAGCCTTTAGATTAGTAATTTTATAATTCAGCTGTTCAGAAATGACTCAAACCTGTTGTATGAGATCTTTCAAGTAACTATATAAATAGCTTTAGCAAGCAAAACAGACCTGCAATTTATCGTTCCAAAATGTACTTTTCCATTATGGATCTCAGAGGTATTTCAAGATCAAACAGTCTGAAGATGATTTGGATTAAATAGATGGGCTTTACCCAAAGCGGTCTAACGCTCCTTTGAGGGTGTATAGTCTGTGCCAGCACTGAATGAGCTTGGAAAGCACCCCCTCACACACCAAGAGGCCATTTCTCTGCTGAAGGTTTTATTTCACTGCTTTCTTGAGTAAAATATGCATCGCATCTTACCTCTAAGGAGGGAGGGATGTATGCAAAGACTGTCGCTGCACACAGCCTTGCAGGTAGGATTCAAATGCGAGATGTTTGCTATTTCTTGAGCCTAGAGGCTGAGGTCTGCTTCTAATTAGGATACTGCCCAAATCTGTGTAGGAACCTCATCTACCAAATCTTAGGGTTTTGGTTTCTTAAAAATGTATTTTGATTGGTGATATTGGTTTTGCTGAGTTTTCCCATCAGTGACTCCTTCCAGAAACATTATTTTGTGTCATCAAAGACCTCCTGAGGAAGCAGAGCATTCAGCTCTGCTGCAGTGTTGTTATTCATGTTGTTATTCACAGCCCACATGCCATTGCTCAGGATCCGTGACACTGTACTTGGCTCTCAGATCATTCCTGTACCTCTACACTATAGTGTGTCACCTGGAGTGTTATATTCAAATAGTTACACCTTCCTGTGCTCCAGCATCTTTCTTTTCCTTAGCTCAGATATACCTTTTCACTGGAGAAAGAGTATTCAACAAGTCAACAATTTTCTTGTGCTGTGAAAACAGTTTCCATTATGCAGAGTCTGCGTTTTACCTTAAAATATTATTTTATCAATTGGGCTTATAAATAGTCTTAATGCAGTCATGCCAAATCTGCTTTATATCCCCTGTCTGTCTTCTCATTACAGCATCATGAGACAGGGAGGCACGCAGCCTACAGCCCCCATCTGACTTCATTGAGAACTCTAATCCAATCTGGTAGAGACTGGGCTGCACTCTTCAGCATCACCGCTGTTCATCTGATAAGTTTTTTCTAAATCTGATAACGTGTATAAAAAGGGCTCCCAACAGGCCACCGTGGTGGAATCCACTTCACTTGTTAAAACAGAAATGGAAATGATTTACTTCTTTTAAAATCAATCAATAGCATTACTTAATTGAACGGCGGGTCAATAAAAGTTGGGATCCGCTAAAGGATATCAGCTTAGACTGGGCAGTCAGGCTGCCTGAGATGACATTTATCGTATCATATTTATTTTCCAAGAGTAAGGTTGATAAAGCGTTGTAAAGCAAATGTGATTGACAGTGTTAAATACCGAGATGATATAAATAAAAGATAGCTCATTGTTAATTGATATTAGGAAGTTATTCACATGCTTTGATGAGTAGATCATTGTATATCATTTTAAATAAAAATACAAATTGATTTGCTTTATTTTGCTTTTAAAGAAAGCTGTAGCATCTGTCAGTAATTTGTATGTGATTGGTCAGAAATACATCTAGCAAAGTGCTACCTTTATCCTAACTCACTGCACTATAACAGAACGAAAAGTCTTTCCCTTTTTATTACTAATATTTACACCTTGAAGCTATTTCATGCATACAATATGCCTACTTCTAGTATATCCTAAAATGGAACTTTTGCTGTGCTTTCCTCGGGATATGGTGTGGCCCATGCTGCTCCATATGTCTCTGGCATCTTGTGGGCACCAAGGTCTGTTTTGGCAGGCTTTATGTTCTGGCTATGGCCAATACTTCCTTGGATAGGAAGCTCCCAGCTCTGTAGCAGCAGGGAAATGCTGTGAAATACTGTGAAATTCACGCAAACCAAAGCCCAAACCAAACAGCTGAAGCAACTGCTCTCCATGAAACACAGCCTGACCCTCAGAACATGCACATTTCTGATGCTGGGCTGCAGTTTGGATGGGTTTTTGGAAGGCTTTGTTTCACAAGGCTCCTGTCCGGTGGGGGCATGATGGGATTAGATAGAGAGATAGTTCAGGTTTGCTAATAATGGGTGACATTTCAGCTAATAATTCCTAGAGGAGAAAGGAGGGTGGAAAAAAGAAACTAAGGACAGGTTTCCATCAGCATTCAGTGTTAAGAGGTGCCAGACCTATGAGGATCTTTTGCAGGTATTTAGCAGTCCTCAGGGAACCAACTGCACCTCAGGGTGAAGGTTCCATCACGTCTGCCGGCTACATTATCAAATATTTGTGATAACTACAGATAAGCACCTCTTCCTCCCCTTGTCTGCCTCCTCTGAGCCCAGCTCAAGTGTCAACAGAGGCACTGCTGGTAGGACAATGCCCTGTTTGCCCAGCAAGAGATAAGGTCAGATTTCTGTTAGAAGACTGCAAATAGTTTTACCAATGAAGCCTATATATGGTTTTTAATCTCAGCCTCATAGGACGTAGTGCTCCTCCCAGAAGAAAGGGATGAAGCTCTGTCCCACCATCCCTGTGTCATGCTGTCCTGTCTAGATGCACAGAGCTCTCCCCCTGAACAGGTCTGGTCTGTAGAAACTGAGCTGCAGATAGAGAGGCAAAAGCTGAGGAGAGTATTTGGGAGTCAGACTAGAAATGAAAACCAGATAAGTATCTGCATTTGGTCTTGAGCCCCTCACTACAAGAAAGACATTGAGGCCCTGGTGTATGTCCAGAGAAGGGCAGTGAAGTTGTGAGGGATCTGGAGCACAAGTCTGATGGGGAGCAGCTGGAGGAACTGGGATTGTTTGGTCTGGAGAAGAGAAGGCTCAGGGGAGACCTTATCACTCTGTACAGCTGACTGAAGGGAGAGTGTGGTGAGGTGGAGGTCAGCCTCTTCTCCTGGGATAATACAAGGCCCAAAGAGCATTCAGACTAATGACCAATTAATAGTACAGAATTCTTTAGCAGCCAGATGAAACTGCCCTCAATGACAAAACATGATAAGCAATTTTCAAAAGATATATGACATATATAAAGCACAAACTAATACTAACAACTCTGGAACCAGAACTGTCTTGATCACGCTGACACTCTGTACTGTTGTACTACATATCTACTGCTTTTGTATTATCACCCAAGGGACTTGTGCTTTATTATTTGATCTAAGGTTCTGCAGATGGCCTTTGATGGCCTGGCTACCTGTCATCTATTAAATACAGAAGTAACAAAACAGCCAGGACCTCCATTCTCAGCACACAAGATGAGTGGCAATGGCCTCACTGTGCTGGGTGAGGCTCAGTTTGGATGTTAGGAAAAATTTGTTCTCAGGAGTGATGAGGCATCATGACAGGTTGCCCAGGGAGGTGGTGGGGTCACCATCGCTGGAGGTGTTCAAGAACCATGTGGATGTAGCACAGAGGGACGTGGTCAGTGGGTGTGGAGGGGATGGGTTGGTAGTTGGACTGGATGATCTTAGAGATCTTTTCCAACCTTAATGACTGTGTGTTCTGTGATCTGCAGACTATCTTTCCTCTGGCCTCTGTGCAAGGTGACACTGCTGTTGTATACTTCACCTATAACTGATCACAAATAAAGAAGTTGTGAAGTTCATGTGAATTGCTGCATACTTTCAGCTCAGATACCCATTTATATAATGTATTATTTTGTTTCTCCTCCCCTCCAGCCAATGTCACAGTCAGCAGAGCAGAGCTTCTGAAGGCTTTGTTTTCCTCCGATAGCACAAAGCAGCCCAAACAGTACCAATGGGCTGCAGCTTGGAAGCACTGCTAGGGAGGAAAATTAATTCAGTTGAATAAGCATGGGTCAGCTTCGGCTGACACCTCAGGGTGAAATCTTTAGGTCAGCTAGGCTGAAAACGACAGTAGGAAATGGGTCAGGCATGCAAGACCCAGCACCCCATGTTTCCCAGGCTCCAAAGGCAGCCTTTGCAGTTCGAGCAAGCAGAGAATGCTTCTCTGCTGAGCCACTGGGGTAACTGGCCCTGGCAGGGGACAGATGAGTGCTGGAGTCTACAGAGGAGGGTGAGGCAGCCACCCTTGCTGGGGACAGGACAGTGGAGAAGAGGCAGAAATGGAGCAGAGCTGTTGCAGCAGCAATGAGTTATTGCAGTGCTCATTTGTACCACACAACCGTGCACAGTCAACAGAAAGAAACAGTCATATTTTGAAAAAGCTGTTTTTAAAAGACACAATACGTTTCCTGACTGACACTTCCTTGGTAAATGTGTATGAATTCCTTCTGACAGCATGCAGCTCAGAGAATTATGGGTTCTGTGTGCCCGTGTAAGTTCTACTGCTTTGATTTCCATAGGTCGGCTAATGGCTGTGAAATTCCCTCCCAGCTGTTAGCTGGAACATTGCATCCAGAATTTAAAAGCAGTCTCATGTTTACTGCTGTGTTAGAAAAAGAAAGAAGCTACATGGGCTGTACAGTGTATTATAACCCTGGATGCAGCTAAAGGGAAAGACTGTTCCATCTGCAAGGCTATGGCTCTAAGTGAATAAATACACAAAACAGCATCTGCAGCATAACCCAGCTTCAAGCACCAGCAAGAATCAGGTCCTAACTGCAGAGATATGATCAGCTGCCCGTACAACACCTATTGTTTCTATTCATAAGCTCCCTCCTCTATCTTTGCCTTTTTTTTTCTACAACATTTTCAGGGCAATGAGAAATCCTTCAGTTCCCAAATCACATTCAAGCTACTGTAACCCCTGGCTGCACTTGAAAGCAGCGGATTCTGATTTGGTTTTGCTCTATTATTTCAAGTTTTCTCCCTTGACCTCTTGAAAAGATACCATTCAAACCCTCTGAAAAGAAACTCTGACTTGCTAGTTGTATAAATTCTCAAACAAAAGGCATGAATAATTAGCTCACCCGATTTTGTTCTCTAGCAGAAACCTTATTAACAGACAGCAACCTTAGAAAGATGCTTTTTTTCTTACCCAAAACAAAACCACAGTTCTCTGAGGCTGTAATGGTAAGAGAAAACTTGCACAGTGTTGATCTACTGCAGTTTTATAGATGACATAATGCCGTTAATTAGCAGCTACCAGAGAGTGCTTGGTTTGTCTCTATGTCAGGAAGCACAATTAAATGCAAACTTTTCTATCATGGATCTAAACTATCTTCTAGGGGCTGGTTCTGCATTACATTGCTATGGAGACAAACACCCCTGCACGTACCTAGGGTAAAATAGCTGTGCAGCAAAACAGCATCCTCTGGGGTCATTGGGAGTTCGCTCAGCACAGAAGAATGACTTGGTATTCAGTCTGTTAGTGATGGAAATATCTCACACTTAAGATGTTAAATCCACTGCACAAGGTGAAGCTAAAGCTCAGACAAAGATGATAGTGGTCATTTCATTGTTAGACAACTGCTTTCACAGCTCAACAAGTGAGATCCAGACCATGGCTGCTCCAGTCAGAGCATAGACATTGCTCAGTAACCTTGAAAGCCTGAGTCCTGATACTCAAAATGGTGGTACCCCATTTATTGGGATATATGAACATCATGGGTGGAAAACAGCATCTCTTGATGTTTCTCTGAGGATATCATAGGGCAATTTGCATCTCTATGACTCTCCCCAACAAGATAACATCAATATAAAGTGACACCATCACAGGAGACATGGGCTGGCTATTGTTAAATCACAGCCACAGTTTTGGGCTGTGAAAGGCTCAAACAGCTTCATTTAGAAGAATGTCCTCTCCCAAGGGAAATGAGAACAAGAGAAAGGAAAACCATCCCGAAGATCTTAGCTTATCTGGAAGGACACAGGCTCAACACAGTGTCCTCGGAGTGCTGGAAGAACATCCTTGGTTCTGATCCTGCATCACTGCAGATTTCTTCAGTGTATTTTGTATAAAAGCTGTGGGTGCACAAACAGATGAGTTGAAAACACAAGTTGGCCCAGGTGTATGCTATGACAGAGTGAGTTTGTGTGTGTGGGATCATGAAGGAGCTTCTAAGAGTTCTGCAAGGATTTGCCTGTTCTGCCTTTATGGTCAAGGCAGTCTCTGGCTCCTGTGGACAATGAAATCCTCTCAAAGTAGACATTTGTAGAATCATAGAATCACAGAATTGCTCAGGTTGGAAAAGACCTTAAAGATCATTGAGTCCAACCACAACCCAACCATAGTACCCTAACTAACAGCCCTCCACTAAATCATGTCCCTGAGCACCACATCCACACAGTTTTTAAACACAGCCAGGGATGGTGACTCAACCATCTCCCTGGGCAGCCTATTCCAGTGCTTAACAACCCTTTCTGTAAAGAAGTTTTTCCTGATCTCCAACCTAAACTTACCCTGGTGCAACTTGAGGCCATTTCCCCTCGTCCTGTCACCTCTCACCAGTGAGAAGAGACCAACCCCACTCTTGCTGTGAGCACCTTTCAGTTACTGGAATAGAGCAATAAGGTCTGCCCTCACCCTCCTTTTCCCCAGACTAAACAGCCTCAGTTCCTTCAGCTTCTCCTCATAGGGCTGATTCTCCAAGCCCTTCACAAGCCTCATTGCCCTTCTCTGGACCTGCTCCAGCACCTCCATGTCCTTTCTGTACTGAGGTGCCCAAAACTGAACACAGTACTCGAGGTGAGGCCTCACCAATGCCAAGTACAAGGGCAGGATGACTTCCCTAGTCCTGCTCACCACACCATTCCTGATACAAGCCAGGATGCCATTGGCCTTCATGGCCACCTGGGCACACTGCTGGCTCATATTCAGCCAACTGCCCATCAGTACCCCAATGTCCCTTTCCGTCAGGCAGCTTTCCAGGTGCTCCTCCGCAAGCCTATAGGGTTTCCTGGGGTTGTTATGACCAAAATGCAGGACCTGTCTCTTGGCTCTACTGAAACTCATACATTTTACTTGTCCCATTGATCCAGTCTACCCAGGTAGATGTCACACCTGGGGAGTGGTTGCTCCTGGAGCTTCTCTGTTCCTGATCTCACAGAAGGGGGATGCATCAATGCTGATGAGTTATTTAGTACTGAACTACTTACCTTTCCCAAGGTCTCAAAGTGGTGACAGCTGACGAACTTGAGGAACAATCAGAGCTGATGGCTTTTGTAGGAAAGATTAGATTTGTGTCACTCTTGTCTCAGGTAAAAGAGAGCTGAAGCCACACAATCACTGCTGGTTATTTCCATCTGTCCTGTTGCCCCAATTTGCCTCCTTTACAGCTTTCATTCATTTTTTATTTTTTAAGATGTAGAAGATGAAATGTGGAGTTCTGTTGGTGATGTCATGATTGTCTCAGTCCTGCTGCCACTTCCATCATCATCACTTCCATCACTTCCATCATGTAGGAGCTCCAAGATTGTGTGAAATGCAAGGGAGAAACCTTTGAGTTAGTCTTTATTACCCTGAGCAAACTAGCTGACAGCTATGGTACAATGGACACAGCTTTTTGCTTTGGTGTGACAGTCCCTGAGAACTGGGAGGAGGGATACTTCCCTCTCCTGGAAGTGCTCAGTGCAGAGCTGCAGGGCTGTACTACTGCTGCCACATCTCTTACAGACCAGGCTGGTACTTACCTCCCTGACACAAGCTCTTGTGGAATGGGAACATGGGGATACCAAGCCCAACAGATATGTTCTTTCCTCCCACTCCTACCCTCCGGGGCTTCAGACAGGAAATATCTTGCTTGGTATCTGCCCACCAACTTTCTCTGGCCCACTGTCCTTCTCCCACCCTCCCAGCCCTGAATACCCACAGAGGTGCAGGGGTGTCTCCCCTGTACCCTCCAGCAGCACAGTGCCATTCTGCCCACTGTCCCATCTATCCTCCACCGCACCGAGATGGGCAAAATTGGGGAGCCCATGGGAAGACGTGGCCTGGGAAGTCACATGCATCATCTCTGGGAGCAGAGGGAGGAGACGTCCCTGCACCATGTTGAATGCATCAGAGTGACTTCAAGCTTTTGCAGAAGCTTCAGAGCTTTGCCAAGTTCAGGCCCTTTCCAGTTTCCAACAGTCTTGGCAAAAACAGTGTCTGAAGCTCAGGAGACTGACGTGGGCAGGAAGAAAAGGGAGTTGATGTAATTCTGCTCCTTGACCTCCTGCAGCAAGGCTTGGAGAGAAAAAAAGAAGAAGGTGTAAAGGAGAAGAGGAGGAGGAGGGGAATTGTTCAGCACTGTAATAGAGACTTTTAAACACGTCTTACACCTTGTCGCTGAATTTAAACCTGCTCCAGAAATGAACAGCACAGGGGAGTACAGGGCTGTTGTTTGAGACAGCCGTGGGTGATAATGCCAGATTCCCTCACTGGCAGATATTTTTCAGATGACCTTTTTTTCCTCTTCTTTTGATGAAGTTGAAGAAATATGATTCATAAAGCACAAATATATCCTTCAGGTATCGGGAGAAATGTTCCTTCTTGGAGAAATGCAACTTCTTGGCTAAAGTTTTATGATAATTTTTGCTTTTTCTACTGTGGAGCTATAAGAAACTTATTTACATAGAATCATATTATAAACACCCTGGAATTGTCCTTCAGGTACAACAGCTTTTCCCAGACCCACAGAACAAATCCTGTTCTGGCTTCTGTGCTTCATACAGACAGAGTTTTTATTCCCCAGGAGCCAAGTGGGGACAGACAGACACACAGACATGCAGCCATACACATGCCTTCTATTTGGTGACTGCTTGGCAGACGCTGTCCCCAGCTCCCCGGAGCGCCCTTTTCTCTGTCCCAGTCTGCCCATGCCCAGCCAGCATCCTTAATAAGTCAGAGTGAGCAGAGAGGGACTGAAGGCAGAATCTCACACTCCATGTTTCTCTCCTTAGCATCAGTCCCTTATAGTTCCTTTGAGCTTGGGGCAGCACTACCCTCAGAGGTTGTCCCAGGGCTTCCTATAGCTTGAGAATAAATGAAGCAGCACAACGGGGAATATAATGATATAAAAAATATAGTCAGGATTCTCAGAATAAATCTTTATGGATGTCAGAAGGTAGACTGGAAAATACACGGGTGTGTTTCCAGTGGAGGCTTCACCCACTGGAAGGACATTGGGGCGCTCATCTCCTGACAGGAGCACACGTCTCCCAGCTGTGTCCCCTTCTAGATTTCTCTGCCAGAGCTCTCTACCTTCCATCAGCCACTTTTCCACCCAAATGCTGGCACCCACCAGTCATGGCAGGGCTATGGGTCCCCCAGAAAATCCACAGGGAATCATCTCCCTCTTATGGTGTGATCCCGTACTACACAAGAAAGCTCTGCAACCTGTGCTGCTCCAGCAGGATTCGGAAGTCACAGAGGTGGAAGCCCACCTGAGCTGCAGAGCAGACAAGGGGAGAGATGGAAAACACACGAACTGAACTGTCACAAGCACGAAGAGACCCAGAATAAGCATGGGCTGGAAATTAGAAAGTGGCACAACCACTAGCAAAGATTGAGGGCAGGAAGAGGATGACAAAGTTGTTCAGTTTATGAGTGAAGTGGAGTCAGTTGTACGTGGCTGTTGAAGGCTGGTATCAGTGAGGCAGAGCTCCCAGTCAGTCCTTTCCAGCTCACATCCAACAGAATTCCTTTCCCTAAAGCTGTGCTCAGTGACACATCGCAGCACATCCCCAGTGCAGCTCGTGCAGATGCGCTCCCAGCTGCCCTCTCCAACAACACCAGCAGCAGCTCTGCTAATAGGACAGCTAATGAGAAGTGTTAACAGAATGCCCTTTGTCCCGTGAAGGGGTGGTGGGAGTTAATGCTTCTGTCCCCATGCACAGACCTCATCAGAGAAATGTTGTCTCTGGATTAAATCACCACGAGCAGCATTTCCTATCGGAATATCCCAGTACAGGTAGGGCCTTTTATTTACAAGTTCTCCCTGAATATCTCCCTTCTAAAAAATAAAAATAAAAACTAAAAGAATAAAACCGCATTTCTCATGTAATGACATCACTTTATGGGCAAAATCTTCAGGAAAAGCAGTGCAGCTCCTGACTTCCCAATAACACAGGGGATGGGCTGGAAACAAATCACTTTGGAACCACTCAGCTGTCTTCCCTCTAGTGCTTCCAGGAGAAACTGCATATGATTAGTGGTGTTTGTCATGGCTGGTGTGCAAGCCCCGCGCCAGCCGCGCAGCATTTTATGTCAAATCCCTGATCTCCCAGGCACATTAATCACCACAAAAACAAGGCAGAAACTGGCAGATAGCTATTTGTAAGCCCCAGACCCTCATTTGCAAGGAGATCTCAAGGCTCTCGGCTCCACTCGAGGAAACAGCCATACTCATCACAGCGTGTTTTCCCCAGGACAAAGGGTCCTTTCCACCCACTGTTTGCTGCCTGCCCTGTGGGTGATGTTTAAACTGGACCTATTGGCTTCTCACCTATGTAGCTGAACAAGGTACTGATCACATTCAGGTTACAGGAGAAATGGGTGGAAAAAAAGACTGAGAAATTATTTGCTATTTTGGAATAATGATCCCTGAGTAATGCTGTAAAGAGAAGGGATGGTTGGAAATAAATCACAGAGATGTCATGGAGTTGGATTGATTGTCGTTGTACAGCTCATTGGTGGCACTTTGCAAGCAGAGGTGGCCATGTCTTACTGAAAGTGTCATTTAACATGGAAAATACAGAAAGAAAAGCTGAAGAGAAGAGTAAGAATATTTAGTTCTGGGGAAGGTAGTGATGGAAGGGGACAGAGAGGAGGAATATTTGTGAAGAGGTCTATGAAGGTTACCACACACTTTGCTCGAGCTCAGCATTCTGCCCATGCTCCCGTTCCATTTGAGCTCCTCCTGACAAGGAATATTTGGACCTTGGCAATTTCTTTGTGAGAAGGACCCCCCCAAAATGGGCTGCGGTGGCTGGAGAGCAGCTCACAGCAAACTGTGGTTTGTGTGCTGGCAGCTGCCTCGCCCCAGCCAGGACTGCCCCAGTCAGGTGGTTTGGTTCTGGTCACCTACTGGATGACATTTAATTTGAGATAAATTACAAACGTTACAACTGAATGAACAGTTTGAAATTCAGAGTCATAAATTGGAAGGCCAGAGGGGGCTATTATCATCATCTCATCTGACCTCCTGTACAGCGCAGCCATAAACTCGCAGCCAGTGATCCCTGCATCCGTCCCTGCAATTTGTGCCTGAGTGGGAAAGATGCTCCGTCTTGATAAAAGCCCCAGGGTGACAGAGAACTCATGGATGAGATCTCCTAAAAGCTAATTACCCTCTCAAAATTCATACCTTGTTCTCACTCGGCGTTTGCTCCTTCCCCCGCTGTCCTTTAGTTACATTACTCATAGAGCTCCCTTGCAAAAAGCAGACCGTGTGTGTAGCATTGTAGCTGTTGGCGGCTGTGTGGCACAGGGATCAGCAAATCATTGATGCCAAACTGTACATGAAGAATACAATGAATATTTCAGTATTTCCCAAACTCATTGATGATTCTACGATTCTGTCTGAGACGTTTGCTCAGGACTATCCGCAACTGTTCAACAAACAGCGCATATCCAGGCAGGTACCACGGAGCAGCAGCACTAACACAGGTCACTGCAGCATTAAAACAGGCCATTACAGGACCGATGAGTTTTGTTGCATCCACACCAGCATAAAACCCGACCTCTCATTCCCATGGCAACCCCAGCCCGGCTGCACAGTGCAGCGAGATGGAGGCATTCATGTAACAGCAAAGCAGTAATCTCTGAGCCTTAGCGTGTGTGAGGCTGTGAGTTCAGGTTGCTGGGGGAACCATAACTTTTTAATCATCCTGCATTAATGGTTTTATTGCTCTGAATATTTATAATGATTGGTGAATTCAGATGCATTAGGAGAGAGAGTTGCCACCTCCCTGGGTGCCTCCGTGCAGTGCTGGGAGGCAACAGAAGGTGCAGAATAGCTGCAGTGTGGAGGGGCAAAACAGCCAACAGAAATGCTCTGTGAACAGAAAGATGTAAAGTGTCCAAAGAAGAACGTTCACAGCAGTTGCTTGACACAACATTGAGTATTCTGGTGGATTTTGATTGAAGAAGCAGCTGCGAAAAGCATTAGGAGAGTGCTTTATGTAAATGGGAGCTACAAACACTTCAACAACTAAAAGGAATGACAAGCAAAGGGGAAAAGATTACTCAATGAGCTGTTTTCTGTAGGCGTGTGGAATAAACACAACACAGACCAGAAGCCTTCTGCCTCCCAGGGCCTTTGTACAAGCTTGTCGTTCCCCTCCTGCCTGTACAGCTCTGCTCAAAAACCCATTTGGAAAGCTTTGGGAAAACACACTGATTCTGTTCTGTGTTTGAATCAGCTGAGAAGAATGTACTTACCAAAACATTTGGAACATCATAAAAAAATGACCCAGAGAAGCACTTGGAGGTTGTCCCGGGCTCAGAGCTCACACTTGTTCCTTTGGGTTTAATGGCTGACTTTCATCATCCTTCCCTCCCACCAACACACTTCAAATTGCACCCATTTTACCTCGAAAAACATCTCCAAGATCATCCAGTCCAACCATCCACCTACCACCACGATTTCCCCACTAAATCACGTTCCTTAGTAGAACATCTAAATGCTTCTTGAACACCTCCAGGCATAGTGACACCACCACCTCCCTGGGCAGCCCTTTCCAGCACCTATATCCCCTCACATTCTGGAGGATCTACTCCTTGCAGCACATGTCTGTGGGTCATGGCACCACCTCACCACTCCATGCCCACTTGTCCAGGCTATTGGCCAAGAAGCAGAGTTTTGGTGGCTGCAATGATGTACAGCTCACGTTGGAAACTCAAAGAAGGTGCAGCTCAACCCATAGGTACAACAGGGCTCCTGCCTCACAGAATCATAGAATCACTGAGGTTGGGAAGACAAGAAGATCATCTAGTCCAACCATCAACCCACAAGTGACTTGTGCCCACCTGCTCTTCTCCCTAGACTGCCCTGAACACCAGTGGCAGCCACATTTCATTTGTAAGCCCTTTGCACAGCTGCTGTCAATGCCGTGATACTGTGCTTTCAGCGCCCATTTCCTCTGCATGCAGCCAGTAATTTCTAAAGCATACAAAGTATTTTTAGAGCTCACTTTGAAGAGCTTCAGGTCTGCAATTGTGTGACTCAGCTGCCAGTGCTATTTATTTTGGGTTTACATTCAAACTGAGCAATTACAGCCCTGAGCAGCTGTTTAGGTACCATATTTCCTTGTCATGCTGCTGGACCATTTGCATGCGGCATTGTCTGCTTTGTATGCCCAGTTATTTGTCTCAAGGTTTCCAAAGCACGTCCAGAATAAAGCCGTGGGCCATCACCTCTCTTTTCTCTAGCTGCGTGAAATCAGGCTTCCTGTGCTCTTAGCAGCACATCCTTATTCCGTGATGATACGGCATGCTCTCCCAGGAGTGCTCTGCATGATGACAGCTTGCAAAGTGCTGCTGCAGGATTTGGGTCACGGCTGGAGCATAACGTGGTATTTTCTCTTTAATGAAAGTCTCTCGCACAGCTTTTTCCTTCCAGAGGAAGAAATTTCTGCCTCTCGCTGAGCTATTTGTACTGGTTTAATGATGCTCAAGACATTTATCATGGGGAAGGGTTCTGCCTGAGCTGCTTGTTTACTTCAAGTCCATTTATTTCTAACATCCTTTCCTCCAGTTCTTGAATCCTTCACCTGCATGAACAGTGCCTTTAGATCATCTTTATTGAATACAGTTAAGTGTAGCTCATGGGGTTATTGAATTACAGGCATGAACTTACCAAAATGAGATAAATCACTACCATGTTAGCCTCTCTCTATTAAACACATTTCACCCTGAGGCGCTTTTCCATAGAACAGATACCATATATCAACTGTTTGAATACCCAAAGTAGCTAATGCAGCTTCTTCCAGGGAGATAGCATGCAACGGGGGCACAGCAGCTGCCTCTGAATGAAGCCTAAAATATTCATTATAAGTCACAACCTCTGTGCGAGGCTTGAATGTAAGAATTTGGGATGGGTTTTGAGACATGTTTTCACTTTAGACTCTCAGCTGCAGTGTTGAATAAAGAGGGCTTACAATGGAGCTGGGGCTTGGGCTCTTGTGTTGAATGAGTGAACTGGGTCTATCTGCTTTCCAGGGAAAGGCCTGTGGGCTGCCCTGACCCCAGGCTCAAAGTCCTTGCTGAGGTTCAGCAGCATCTGCCCAGGTTGTCCACCGTTTCACAACCACAGCTCTGGAGGAGCCTGGCTGCACCCACTGGGCATCTCCTACAATGTCCCACACTCATGCCCACAGGGGTGGTGAGGAGATGGCAGGGTGACAAAAGACTTTGAACAGCGCACTCTGTCATGAGAAAAACCCACCCACACTTCCCCACCCCACCTCTGTAGTGTATTTCAAAGTCCTACGCATCACATGGCCCACAGACGAGCACCCCGCACCATGCAGCCTAGACCAGCCCAGATGATGGCCAGGGACAGCGTCCGCCAGCACCACACTTACAACAGGGATGGGTTTAGCTCCAGAGCATCCGTAGACCAGCAGTTTGACTTTCCCTGCTTATTTCTTGTTCTTGCATCCCTATTAACTTTTCCTATCACAGTTTCACCTTTGGTATTTTCACAGTTGACATCATTTCAACATATTTCCTTTCCTGCCTTGTGGGTTTGATAACTCTCATTTTTAAAATTTTTTTTTGTGATTTTTCCCCCCCATCACATCATCCTGTTTGAATTCAAACCCCAAGGGGTTCTGGTGACTGTTTATTTGGGGGATCCTGATTCCACACCTGTAAGCTGTCGATTTGCCCAGCTGAGCTTCAGCCTGAGATCTATAAGATAAAGGCACAAAGTCCCTCCCTGGGGCTTTGCAGGACCTCTCTTGTAGGTGCTGATCCTCTGCAGACAGCTTCAAAACCCCAACCACGCACCCTTTTGTGCACTTCTGTTCACCCACAGAATTAAGAAAATTATCAGCTGCCTTTCACATCGTTCCTGCAATCATACAAAGGGAATGGTGCTTTCAGACTGTTCTTCAGCCTGATGAAAAATGGGCAAAATCTCTGCAGAACCCTGTTTTGCCAACTGCTCCTATTCCTTACCATTATTAGCAGAGCTGAAGTTTGACTTATTTTCAGCTGAAAAGATTCACTTGGGTACAAAGAAAGATGGAAAGAAAAAGCAAATTCCCATATCAGAACCCACCTCCCTGCCAAAGCAGGTTCCCTATAGTAGATTGCACAGGTAGGTGTCCAACTGGGTCTTGAATATCTCCATAGAATGAGACTCCACAACCCCTCTGGGCAGCCTGTTCAAGTGCTCTGTCACCCTTGCCATAAAGAAGTTCTTCCACATGTTAATTTGGAATTTCCCATGTTCAAGTTTTAGAGTGCAAGTTACCTGCGAGTTACAGGTCTCTAACCAGACCCTGCTCTGCTGATTACAGCTCTCTGAGCTCTGCCAGACCAGAGCTGTTTTGTCTGTGCCCATGTCCCACTCAGGACTCTCAGCACTGCACTGAGCCCCACCACTGGTGTTTCATTCTCAAGAGGGACACAGCACTGGGATGGGGGGCTGCCCACAGGCACACACACTGAGGAGCCAGTGTTAGTGATACCACACACTGTGCCTCCAGGAGCAGGCATCCTATCTTGTCTCCTTGAGACCCTGCTTGGGCAACCTCAGGTGCTCACTCTTACAAGTGAGTACAACACTTGCTGTACCTCCCTTGCCCCACTGGCCACGCTGCTTTGGATGCAGCCCAGGATACGGTTGGTTTTCTGGGCTGAGAGGGCTCTCTGCTGGCTCGTGTCCCTCTTGCCATTCACCAGTACTGACAGGTCCTTTCAGCAGGGCTGTGCTCCATCCTTCCATCCCCCAGATTGCACTGACAGCAGGGATTGCCATGACACTGGTGCAAGACCATGCACTTGGACTTGCTGAACCCCATGAGACCTGACCCAGCAGCTGCTCATCATCCCCAGGCTGTGAACACATCACCAGCCTGGTGACACGGGACATTCAGGCTGCTCTTCAAATGTCCCCAGCTCACCCAGCTGAGCAATGGTGGGGATGTTTAACAACAGCTGGTTTTGTCCAGCATGCAAATGTAATGCATGGATATCTCACATAACTAAAGGAGGTAGGACACAATGGGAGCTTCTAAGGGATTTCTAAGCTTCCTGGCTGCATTATCAACCCCTCTCACCTTTTCCTGATCTTCTGGAAGAGACACAGGACAGAGCACCAGGGGAAAGCCCAAACCCTGAACATAGGACATGAGGGTGTGCAGCTGTGTGGGAGCCAAGGAAAGACTTTGACCATGGCAGGCTGAGAAACACTGCTTGGTGCCTTGTGATCTGGGAGCTAGTGGAGTATTGGTGGAGCCTATCCACGTGCACATCCTGGGTGAGAGCTGGTGTGCTGCTCCAGGGCAACAGTCTCACTGACACCAGTGCCAAGTTCCACAGCACGGGACTTCTAACTGCACGGGGGCAGCTTGCTGAAGCCAGCAAGAATACAGATTGCTTTAAGTCCTTGTGAAGAAATTACCATGGGAGCCCTGGTGGAAGAGGCAGCTGCATTGTTTTGCTTCCAGAGGATAAGGACCTGCTGTCTGCCTCCGTGCTGCTCCAGCACTTTGTACATCCTGTCATTCAGATGCCTGCCACGTTCACGAAGCGTTCTTTATCCATAGCTGCGACAAGAAATTATGCTGAACCAAGCTCATCCACCTTGGTCTCAGGGGATACTGGCTATTAAACTGTCTCAGAAGCAGCTTCCTGAAGCTCTGTTGCTATTCAGCCTCAAGGAAGATGCTGAGATGGTTAAGCTACCTGACAGAAGGACGACTCCATTCAGAGGTGTAACTAAAATAGCATGCAGGGAGCACATTAGTCAGTCCTGTCACAAAAAAATATGCTCAACTTACAATAGCAACAACATTTTGTCCAATGTGAAGCCTGAAACTTCACAGTGGGCTCCAAGAAACAACCTGTGACCTTCCCTTTTGAAAGGCAGTAACCACTAGAAGCTCCTCCTCCCCAGTTATCCCAATTATTCCAGTTGGCGGCAGTCAAACAGTGCCCATAAAATCACCAGCAGCCACCACACGTGAAAGGTCAGGCCTTTCAGCAGAGCCAGGGTGGGCCTGTGGAGAGGCAGAAGTTGCTCATTGTTTGGGGAACAATTTCAGAAAGAAATCAATGGACACCAGGAAACAGCACAAGTAATTTCTTCCCATAAAACCTTCATGTGCAACTGACCCCAAGCCCTCACTCTCATTACCACTTACACTTGGGTCTGAGCAGGCAAGAGACAAACACCAAGGCGAACAAAACTGGAAGAGTTTCCAAGGTCCCTTCTGACAGATCTTCATATCGTCCAACACGACACGGCACTTGCACACCACTCGTGCTTTGCTGTTGTCTTCTCATTTCAGATGATGATGGAGCTCAGTCTCAACTGCTTCATATCAAACACCGTGCTGAGGGGCAGCGAAGTCTCAGCATCACGTTGCTCTATGTTTTGGAGAAGGCTCTGTGCAAAGCTACAAGGTCGCTGATGAGACACTTGGGCTGCTCACGGCCCTCAGCACAAGGATATGAAGGCACTGGCTCTTTATTGTTCCTTCAGAGTATTAAGTGCTATAAACAGAAAGGGGTGTTTGCACCCACTGCTCCTGTCACTTCCACATGAATCCTCCAAGCCCAAGGCAGGCTCAACTCAACCATGTGCCCCAGAAAGAAGGAAAACGCAAACTGAAGGAGAAGCCAACCTGAGCTCTGCCTGCCACCCAGCAGCACACTGCCCTGGCAGCTCTGCGAGCTCAGCAAGTATTTTTCAATTCCTATCCAACAACACAGAAAAGCAAAGGTTAGAAATGGTCTCATTTCCTTCCTCAGCTGCTCCTCCCACCTCCATTAACACTGAAATCTTCTTCAAAAAGGGTCAAAAAAAAAAAAAATGTTTTCTTTCTTTTCTTAGGGAGATGTGTCCTTAGCAGGTACAATAAATTCTGACCACCATAAGCTGTTTTACAAAGGGCTGGCTTGCTGTGAGTGCCAAGGTGAATCAAGTGCAGAAGTGTACTTATCCTAATGAGCGAGTTAAGCCTGTAGCTTCAGCATAAGCCTACCCTAGGAAAATAATTTATTCTTTAATCAGAGCAACAAAGAGCGGCTCCCCGGCTCCAGGTGTTTGAAACGTGCTCAGATTGGCGCAGAGAATTGTTGATGAAAAATGAAAAGCTCTGAACTTCTTGAATCTCACAACAAATGCTCAGCTGTGCAAGAAGTGCAGCTCACACACCAGCTGCCACTGCCTCGCTGCTCTCACCGGTCTGCAATTGCTCCATTACAATGTTCTCAGAGATGATTTCTTCTTCCTTACCTTCCCTAATTCCTCACATTAAAAGCTCCCCAAAGTCAAACGGGGACAGAATGAACTTATGCTTTTGTTTTTGAATAGTCCAGGACAGTAATTTAGCACCTTTCCTACAGTCTTAAGACACCATTAAGAATTAAGAAATTTATTTGGTGCAGAAGATCATTTTATAAGTGTCGCCAACACAACAAGATTAGCCTTAGCAGCGGTAGATATATACCCTCTCTTGAAGGCAGAGGTCACACCAAGCGCTGCCAACCTCCTATTTCCACTGTTCTGGAGTAAGCAATCCCAACCACCCTCCAGAAGGATCAGCCCACTCAGGCATCAGAATAAGTCTGATACAGAAATGTGATGGCCCTGCAGGGCTGCAGTGTGTTGAAGCAACCTGCGATATGTCTATAAAAATGGGAGTTGAATGAATGAAGTGACTGCAAAAGGAGGAGCAGACAACTTATAGCTACATGTAGGGCATAATTTAGTTTTACTTGTATTGGTTGATAAACCGAGCCTGCATCTCAAATAACCCTTTCAATGGGAAAATTAAATTCAAGTGCAAACTAATGGCAAGGTTTCTTTTTGTCAGCTGGCAGCACATCCCTATAGAAAAATAAATTAAAGTCAGCCTGTTATTTTTAAACAAAGCATTGGAGACATCAAAATATACCGGTATCAAATAAGATCTGCATTAATATGAATAACACTAATTCTCATGCATTAATAAGTACAAATAGGCAAAAAATCTAGGCTGATAGAAATTTAACATTAGTAAAAATTGCATAAAAATTACTCTTGTCACCCCTTCAGCAGCTGTAACATCCACTAAACATGCGAGTTCAAAGCCTACATAAATATTTAGGAAAGGAGGAAAAAGCTTTCATGTGAAAAGAAACCAGAAGGAATTTAACAGCACTCCCAAGTCCATATTTAAGTTTATTCCAGTCTTGAGAAAGTCACATTTTGACTCTACTAAGTCCATTAGGAATATCACACTTATCACTGACCATATCTTCCTTTTTCTCAAGCAGCATAAACTTTGGGCTCTGCCTTTTTTTGTTTAGTCTTAAATCTTCAAGACATTTAAACATCTTCTTTATTCCACTACTCTCATCTACACCTCAAACTCACCCTTGGTTTGCATTTCGGGTTGGCTACAGATTTGTTTCTCCTTTGGCCCCACCCAGCCCCCACCTCAATGCATTTGGATGTGTTTAAGAGACGTTTGGATGTGGTACTGAGGGATATGATTTAGTAGAGGGATTTTAGAGTTAGGGTACTGGTTAGGCTGCGGTTGGACTTGATGATCTTCGAGATCTTTTCCAACCTGGGTAATTCTATGATTCTATTTTTCTATGCCAAACTTCTCTACATGAGGAGTTCAAACTTCTTTCCATGAAATACTCGCAGACAAAATCCTGCATACATTGCAAAAGATATTAATGTCCTAAAATCATGGTATGGTATCAGATCACAAGAAAGTGAAAGAAACCTTAGAAAAGCTACTTAAGCAAGAAGGTCTCCGGATGAAAACAAGCTGTCTGATCTATAAAACACAGCTGGCAACAGACCCACATTCAGTGCACCTCCAGCTGACCAACCAGATGCACTCAACAGGAGGTAACGATGTTTTACGAAGGCATCTATCTTTTTTCCTGCTATTTAAAAAGCAGTAGGAATGCTGGTTAAATGCTGTTTCTGGAGATAAAACCCAATATATACATACAGCGGGAGACCGGGGCGCTGCGCACTGAAGGAATGCAGGCAAAGATCATGTGCAGATTTATGAAAAATAAATTTATTACATAACACCTTGTTTTAACAACGTTTGTGTGTGTTTTTTTTTTTTTCTTCTTAATTCAGAATACTTGCGTCATTCATGTAAAATAGTTTGATACAGTACATTGTATGTAAGGTCTTCCTCATAAACTCTAAGGCTCTCCTAACACCTTGATCCTCTGCGGTAAGAATGGCACCCCTAAACAACGTGCGGACGTTTAAAGAAAGAAGGAAAGAAGTGAACGAAATTTAAGATCCACTACACCAAGCTGGCTCTCAAAAATCATGACGAAATATCTGAATGGATGCCACGCCTCTTTAGGGAATATCACCCATGCTTTTTTAATCCCAAAGCATGCTCACAAATCATCAACACCAACAGGTAAAAAATAAAACACTGTCTATGACAATCATTTTCACTTGTTTGCTGAACCAAACATGTTTATATCAATGACAACATACTTATTTTACTATCAAATAGCAGCTTTAATACCAGTCAAGTCATAGATTTAAAAACAAAAACCGAAAACTTACGCTGGAAATTAATCTTTGGGACGTTTGTAATCGCTGGAAAAAATGCAAACGTTTTCATGTCCTTAAAAAAAAACCTCATCGTAGCAATTGTGTTGGTCGTCAAACGTTGACCTACGTGGAAAATGAACCAACCCACAAAAGTCACTAAAAATAAACGTATATCAAAATCATTTCAGTTGGAATCACGGTTATTTTGCGTTTTTTTTTTTGCCATGTTAACACATACTGTATGCTTCAAGTACCAGTTCAAAGATGTCGTGTACTATTGGTCAGGTAAGGTTGTTACATCGAGAGAATTCACCACATACGACAACAAAAATGCTTGCCCCTAGCACATTTCACAGCTTCAACTGCTACAGACTGTCACTGAACAAAAATGCATCGGTCAGTCTGAACCATGTCAAGTAAACTATGGAAGTAGCATATCCACAACACAAACCGTGCTAGCACTTTCTTTTCAAGTCTAACCCAAAAACAGGTACAATTTGGGAGCCACTACTCCATTCTGTGAAAGGTGGTGGAACTTGGCGATCAGACGTGTTGAAGGTGTGGTTGTACAGTACATTCTTGTGGCCCAGGCCAGGTTCCAGGCAGGCAGCTGCGCAGTCCTGCAGCATTAGCAACAGTGCACTGACATTATTGGGATGCAGCTCAGTACCGATGCGTCTGATGTGAGTACTGTGGAGGCTGCTGGGAGGTAGTTGAATATCCCATGCTGCTCTGTGGCTGCGATGTGCTTGGTCCGGGGTTGGGGTAGGCAGCATGGGGATTGGAACGCTAGAAAGGGGTAAAAGCAGAGGAATGGTAATCCTTATTAGCAAGGGCAGCTTGGCCTACAGGGCTACTTCTTCAAGAGGTACCAAAGCACATGCAGTCCTAAAGCAGCTGCAGTCCCTATACTGCTCTCGCTTCGATTACAGCATGGGCAGATGTGAACATCAGGAACAGCATGTTAGAAAGGCACTTCTACCACCAGTCAGTTATCCACCCTGAATTACCTTTCGGGAATCTACGCCCATCAGAGCCAAACCCCAACTCAGCCCGCCAGGTAGATACAGCACAGATGCACGTTACAGAAAGCTACTATCAGCCACATCAGGGGCTCCTCCACTTGCTCCCTTACCCTACCAAGAAAGCATTTTGGGGCTGGAGCTCAGATCTATGCTTCTCACTGCTGATGAGCAGTTGGACCTTTGGATACAAAGGATGTGCTCACCAACCTTCTGCCTGGCCTGGGAGCACAGGCTAGAAAACGATGAGTATTTAAGGCTAAGGGGCCATCTAGCAGCTTTACAACTCCTTGGAGGAGGGTTAAAGGTGATAGCCAAACTCTTATCAGTAGAATCAGATATTTCAAGGGAAAATGAACACAATGGCTGGAGCTTGGGAGGTTCAGGTTGGGCATTAGGGAAAAAACATACATAAGGAGGCCAGGACAACACTAAGAGAACTTGTCCAGGAAGGTGGTGGAGTCTCTGTAGCTGTCTATGGAATTTTCCAAGACTCAGTCACATAAAGCCATGGCTGATCTGATTTACCATTAGCAACAGTTCTGCTTCGAGTGGCAGACTGGACTGGATGGTCTCCAGAGGCCCCTTTTCATAGGATTTCTATGATTATTTACCAAGTAGCGCATTCATCACTGCAAGGAGACCTGAGAAAGTCAGCAGCTGTCTAGTTCCTGCCTAGAGGTCAGATATTTACACAACTGGAACTATAAAGGGGAAGGGCTGCATGCAGGACCTTGAATGTAAGCATATGGTCATTGGGTAGCATTTAATACGTTACACAATCTCACTGAATTGCTGTGCTTTTTCACATAAATGTTAAGGTTTACACACACAATAATTGCATGTTTTGGAAACTGCTGTGCATCTTCTGAACTCTTGATATTGATAAGACCTGTGTTAGCAAAAGCAGCTCCTACCAAGGGTTGGGAAACCTCTCCATAGCAAGTAATGCAGGGCCAAAGTGTAGCTACTGAGATCTGAATACACTAATCTAAGGGTTAAACAATGTCCTGAAAAAGTAAAACATTAAAGTAGCTTTAACGATGCCATCAGCTGGAAAACAAAGTAACAGGGTTGGGTTTTGGCTTTTTGTTTGCTTCTTTTCTGCCATTTGGCATATTAAGCAGAAACTATAATTGGGATGTTGAGATGACAGCAAGGAAAAATAAAAAGCCAAACTCTACTTGTTAACATATGCTCACTGGATGGAGCTAATTCTCTAGTGTTGCATAATGTAAAGAAATGGCAAGGGCAGCACTTAGTGACAGCAGGAACAGATCAGCACTGCTGAGCTTCACCATTAACACAGTGACAGAACTTCCGTGACACTTGCCTTCACTCTTAGAGGTGGACTCAGCGAAAGTGTCAAAGCTCTGGGCCACCCTTCTGCAGGGAGCACACATAGAACGCATTCCACAGAGCAAAAAAAATACCCTCAATAGTCTTTTTGCATCTCTACTTCCATAACTGATTTTATTTTATAAGGTGGGGCTAATTGAAGAAGTCATGTTTTCCATGAAACTTAGTGCAACTGACAGCTTTTGTTTTAAGACAAGATGTAAATAGCCAGTACTCTTTACATACCATTAACACCCATAAGGTTATAGCTAGCAAAAGTGCAGAGTACTGGAACTGCTTCAGTTCATTTAATCGCATCAGCCCCAGAAGTGTCACGTCGCAAATATATGGAGAAAGCAAGGATGTCTGTATGCTACGTGTCTACTATTTTTATGCATAGCAGAAAGAACTTAGAAGGTCAGCTTGCTCTGCAGAGAGTTATTTGGCTTCTAAGTGGAAAGGGAAACTGTTGTAGTGTGTCCTGCCCAGAAGATGGCAATCCTTCTTCGCAAGGGGAACTTCAACAATTTAAATGAAGAACAAAGGAATAGGTGTTTGATTAAAACAGAGGGCTGCATTGTAGTATTTGTTTGCTGTCTCTTTGAGTTGCAGGATCAAAATTAAGAAATCTGAGGAATGTTTTCGGGGACACCTGAAACCACCAATGAGCAGCACTGAACTGCTTTTGTCCCAGTGCCAGCAAATGCACATCTCTCTTCCCTTATCATATTTTCCAGATAAACTGATCAGAGCAAAACCCATTTCCTTCTTGCCAGACTGTATGAGAAGAGTGAGGGGAGGAAGAACAGAGTTTTTTTTGTTTTCTTTTTGTTGTAGTTGTTGTTTGCTCATTGGTTATTATTTTTTTTAAAGAACCAAGTGTTTTGCCTCCTGAAGAAAGAGCAAAACCATTAAGTAGGAACAGTCAAGTTACTAAAGAGAGCTGCAGAGGGAGTGAAGCAGCTTCTTATCACTACCTCAAGGCAGAAATACTCTGAAATTAAGTTTGTTGACAAGGGCTGCCCCCATTTAAAGTCCTGGGATGGTTATCAGAGAACACAAAAGTTCTGATGAACATGAACAGAAAACAAAACTAGTTCAACTCTTTCCGAGGCCATTTGAGTCTGACATCTCAAGTAGCAATCTCAGCTCTTGCACACAAAATTGTTCCAAATGCCAAACTACAGCAGCAAAATTAGGTGAAGGATGTTTAAATAGGGCAAGTAAATGGGGCTCCCTGACACAGTACGTGCAACCTCCATATCAAACTCCCCAGATACGTGACTCAAGATGACATGAAGATTAAGAGGGTTACAACTGCACATGCTGCCTTAAAAATAAATGCACAGGAATAGTAGAAAGAGCCAGCTAGGAGCATTATGATCAGCTTTGCAGCTTGACAAACTGAAAGAGATGAATCTCCAGTAGGAGAGTGTTGTGATGCATCATCCAACTAAAAGGCCATTTTTATATTCAAAAGCACTCAACGCTGCTGCACTGTAGTTAAGACTGACCACGTAGTTTCAAACAGCTCTAAAAGTCTGTACAATTCAAGGAGAACAACTTGAAAACTGATAAATTACTGATGTCATGAGATGAACTGAACAAAGGGTCTCAATTAAGCTTCTGAAAATGGCCCTATTTTACATTTCCACACACTGCACACTACCCAAACAATACCCATTTTTATAAGCCAGGGTCATACGCCCAGGCAGCCTTCTGGATCCTTTCATGAACAAATTCTGAAATACACCCATTGGTTTTCATGCAGAAACAGCCTATCAAACTGTGAAAAACAAGTCAACAACAACAGTTTTATTATTGAACAAATGCAATCTTCTTTAACTCTTCCTAAATTCTGTTGAGGAATATAAGGATAGCTAACTGAGTTCCAGATCATTATTTTTTATCTCTAGAAAGATGTCTTCCTACCAAATTTCCAGCTAGCTTTTAGCTAAACGTTCTGTCTTTAATTCTTCAAAAGCAATCTCGTTTAACTCTATAAATTCAGATAACATTCCCTGTGAAGACTCTAAAATCTTTTTCCAGCCTAAACTTTTCCAGTTTCCCAATGTTTGACCCTTCTTCACTTACTGATTGCCACCACTGCACCTGTCTCCTCCTATCTGTAACACTGGGCTTATTCAACTTGGAGCCTCACTAGGTTTTCAGTCATGTCAACTCTGCCATCCAAAATTCTGCTTTTCAATCCATTTGCCCAACTAAAACTCTTGTTCAAACTCAGCTTCTTTGCTGCAATATACTTTGCTTCCTAGCATCGCAGGCTTGTCAAAATAAGAAATGTTATTTTTAGGTCATTCAGAGAGAAACACAACAGGCTCCCGATCCACAATCAGCACTGCCTAATACAAAGGCAATAATTAGTAGCTATAATAATTTCTGATCCTAATTTCCTTAAATTGGGCTACAAACTTAAGAAGCAATAGCATATTAATAGGCAGGCAAACCATCAACTAAATGCAGTTGATCTGATGGATGCAAAAAAGAAATACCATTTACAGGATTACTTTATTAGCTTGAATACTGTTGTGAACATGAGAATCAAACACACAAAATAAGGAAAAAAAAAGATACCTGATAGTCTGAGGTCATAATTAGTCCACCTGAGGTAGTGGTAGGAGGAACAACTCTCACTTTTTTCAGTGGGGGTCCCTGCGTGTGACTGTTGTCTTGGTTCCCTGGATGACCAGTCCCATTAGTATGGTTATTGCCCTGCTGCTGCTGCTGGTTCTTCTCAATTGTTTAAACACAAAGAAAAATTTCAACTCAAAAGCAGTACGTGAAAAAACATGAAAACAGGAAATAGTGTGAAAGCCAGTGAAGCACGATGATACCGTTCTTCCAGTACTTACTTTGTCTCCTTTATCATCTGGTTCTTCTTCTGTTAAAAATTCTCGTTTTGGGTAAGGGATTTGACAACCTGCAAAAACACTGCCCCCCAAAAAAGTCTATTTATCACTGTATTAGAACAGAAAAGTTAGACCTGTAAGATCCATACTCCACCCACACTAGTTTCAAGTTGCCTGACTGAGCACCTTGTATGTATAACAAACGGATTTGTTCTCCTTTTCTTACTTTCACCACATATCAGACTTGGTAAACCTGTTCACATCGTATCTGCAGAGGCCCACAGAGCTGCCTTCATCCAGCCACAATAATTCACTGCCTCAAATCCAAATAAAAACTGTCCTGTAAAGTCCACTGCCTATTAATAAAACCACCTGTAACAAGGCTTAAAAAGAACTGGAAGTTTCATCTGTCAATTCGTATCTCACAGATCACACTAATTTGCTACAGCTAGCACAAGTTAAGATTTATCTGCCCTTAAGCAACAGAAAGCATTTGTAATAATATTTCTGTGCACCTCTAAGCATTATTAATGGTGTATTTACTTTAAAATGCCAACTTAATGCAAGAAAGAAGTCAAACACTGACCTAAAACCAGTTTATGCAAAAGTCATTCACACAACAACATTAAATAACAGAGGCAGGTCAGGTTAGAAATAATTTAGTAGATTTTAGTGATATAATGTCATTTTAATTAACTGCTTTTAAATATACATACCACACTTCACAAATTCTTCCCTAAATAACTGTAGAGAATGATACACAATATGCACTAATTGCTGTTCTAAAAACAGGCACATTCATGTTCTGCCTCCTTGGTTTATTTGAGGGAGGGACAAGTTCATTAAAAATGAAATTATTCATCTCTAAATCTTCTTCCTTATGTAATCTCACTGCTTAAACAAAAAGGAGCAACTACAGAAAACAGGTTTAAGTTGTTAGGGATGACAACGCAGAGACACGGAGCTGAGTCTCTTCACCACTGAATTCACAACAAAGGCTACGACAGAAAAATGTAAACTCATTAGTGAGTGTCATTTGGCATTCTGGAGCAGAGGAGTGGACCTGCAGGCACTTAGCAGTTGTCTACAAAGATCTGTAGCATGCATAATCAACCTGTCAGTGAATAACAAGATTAGTGCTGCAACTAACAGGATCAAAGTTCCATAAAGCAAGAGATTAATAAGAACGCTACTTAATTTTAAAAACCTCAAACAACATTTTAGTGGTTAGAGCTCTCTTTGGATGTTGGACAGCAAGCACTCAGCTCAGTAATTACAAGCATTTATAGCAGAGAAAGCATGCACTTCTAAAGCACCTCTGGACATACTGATAGGTTAATAAACTGACCACTTACTCGGATGTGGGAAGCGGATCTTCTAAGAAATAGGGATCCTGCATAGCCTGTTCTGAGGTAATTCTCTTTATTGGATCCATAGTAAGCAATTTCTGAAGCTACATAAAATGAAAGATAAAAAGCCCTGCATTATCAGAACTGTTTACAGAATCTTCACTGCATTATTTCTGAAAGATCAACTGCTACAAGTGGCCTCTGATGTCAAAACCTTAACCATAAATGGCAGGAACCACATTCTTCTCTCATTAGAAAAACAGCTCCACACAAAGAGCATCCTTAACTTACTATCAGTTTTAGCAGCCTGTTGCTTCCTGCTAGATGCAACATGTGGACAATTGGTTTCACAACTACATTTAACAGCAAGTAACATCACATCCATTTAAATAACACTTAGCAATTGGTAAGTAAGTAACGCCATATTCATTATTCCTTGTTATTTCATATTGCCACATTAGTCCGTTTCCACTGTCATCTATAGTATTTAAGAGACCTTTATGAAGACACTATCAGAAAATGCGATAAAGCGACCATCAGCACATTCATAAACTCCACCTGGCTGAATAACTTTTTATCACCTACTCCTGCATGTATTTATCTCTTCTGATGAACAGACTCCAGCACAACTGTTTGTTACATGTTATTGGTATGCTGAAATGGATCCGGTGCCATTTCTCTATCAGTTTAAGACCTGGGCCTTTATCGTCATAAAAGTGATGAATCAGATCAGACACCAGCTACTTGACAAGAAAATATTTTTCAGAACATCTGTGCTGGTTAAAGACAGTGAAGATGATCATTGCTCATGAAGTGTGAATATGCAAAAGACAAAGCAAAGGGTATTTTAGAAAATAGTTTAACTTGGTTCAACTAAAAAACAGCAAAACCTTACCCTTTGAGATGGCACCTCTTTCTCGCATTGGGATGTACTAAAAGACGGCTAAGAAGAACACATGATATTTGCCCTATGCCTAACTTTTTAAAATGGCACACGAGATGATTCTGTGACAGGGAGCACAACAAAAATGAAAATGTAAAGATGAAAAATGGTAAAGATGAAAATTTAATAAAACAAACCTGCTAACCAAAGCAAAGTGAGAAAATGATACGGAAAGAGTTTCAAATGTAGGTAACTTAGAGATGAACGGCCTTTGAGAAGTGCTCAGGATACAGAGCCAGAATCTCATCCTTAGCACCAGTAACAGACATGAAGTCTAAATTCAGCATAACCTCCGAAAGATGGTTTTAAAAAATAACTCTTGCACGTGTTTTGCTGTTCTGGTCCCATTTTGCAACCAGCTGAGCATTTTCAGAAACTGTCTGGACTTCACACATCTGCCACTGTGACATCCCCACAGCAATTTCCAGTGAAAAACACATTAGAAATGCCATGCCCTTTCCAAACGTGTAAGATCTTTCTCTGGTTCAGGAACTGCAGACTATAGAGGTTTTGTCTAACTCCAGTACTTAAACAGCAGTATTGCATTTTAGAACTATCTCTTTCTCAAAAGGGTGGTGCAGATGCATCTGTTTCTCCCCATTCCACACATTAAAGGGCTGACAATAGCAGGACACGGGGAAATGGTTTTAAGTTGCAAGAGGGAAGATTTAGGCTGGATGTTAGGGGGAAGTTCTTCACTAGGAGAGTGGTTAGGCCCTGGAACAGGCTGCCCAGGGAGGTTGTGGATGCCCCGTCCTTGGAGGTGTTCAAGGCCAGGTTGGACGGGGCCCTGGGCAACCTGATCTAGTAAAGGTAGGTGTATGTTTGGTGGCCCTGCTAGGCAGGGGGGTTGGAACTACATGATCCTTGAGGTCCCTTCCAACCCGGGTCATTCTGTGATTCTGTGATCCATCCAGCAGGCATTTTTAGACACACAGTTTTTATGAGCAGAATGAGCTGCTGAACTTCAGATATTAACAGGGAAAGAAAAATAAAAAACCTTCATGTTTTATTATGGAATACAGCATCTAAGTCAAAACTACACCGTGACCAAAGAATTACAGAATGGTTTTGGTTGGAAGGGGCTTTAAAGATGATCCAGTTCCAAACCCCCTGCCACGGGCAGGTATTCTACCCACTAGACGTATTGTCACAGACAATGATCTTCAGAAGAAATTCTGCATATTTGACTTAGAGCACTTTGTTTTAAAAAATAAGCACCCATCTAACAAGATGTGCAGAAATTACATATGTAAATAGCATTCATTTCACACTTGCCCTTCGTACTTTTCATTACATTAAATTAACCTTTTCATAAAGATCTAGTGTCACCATCTATGTATGAGCTGATCACCTCCTTTCACTAGCTATAAGCAGGCATATACAACCACAATGCAGACCTCCGCATTGCAGACAGCTAAAGTTAGAAAGTACATTTCCTTTCCTCAGCCTTCAGTTTTAATGGCATGGTTAAGAACATAATAAATCACAGAATCATTAGATGCTTTGGGCTGAAAGGGGCCTTTTAAGATCACCTAGTTCCAACCTCTCTGTCATAGGCAGGGACACCTCCCCTCTTGACCAGGTTGCTCACAGCTCCATCCAGCCTGGCCTTGAATGCTTCCAGAGAGGGGACACCTACAACCTCACTGGGCAACCTGTTCCAGTGTCTCACCATCCTCACAGTAAAGAATTTCTTAATGATATCTAGTCTAAATCTACCCTCTTCCACTTAAAAGCCATTTCCCCTCATCCTGTTGCTACATGCAGTCCTTGTCTATAAAGACTGAGGCAAAGAAATCATTGAGCACTGAGCAGCTTTCCCCTTTTCCTACGTGACCAGGTCTCCAGTTTCCTTCCAGAGAAACCCTTTGCTAATCCATAGAGGTCTCCTGGTATTGGCCTTCCAGCACTGCCATCAATCCAGCTTTGTTTTTCACATCAATGACAAGGAGTCACAATACATATTTCCAACTCCCCTAGTCTGCACATAGTTTCTGAAGAACTATTATCTCAAACAATTCAGAAGCAATCACAGGAGTGAAAAGAAGGGGGAAAAAAAAAGAAAATTGACAACATACTTAAAAAAAAAACACCACAAGCATAAAAAACATTGCAAAATTCTGACACTTTAACACGGAATTGGCTTATAAAGCCTTCCATCAGGTGCAGACAAGATGTGAACAAACTTTGTCATCATCAGTAACAGGAAACAAAAACCACAAGACAAGTTTAATGACTGTGTAGTCATTATCAAGTGTAAGACATCAAAACTACTCTGTGCCCTTATTCAGGCAGCAGCACAGACATGACTTTTTCACTTAGCATTACAAATATTGTCTATAAAGAACCAGAAGATCACCTGCCTGAGCAACATAAGAAAAATACAGCATACTTCATACGTCTTTGTGACAATACACCACGGGATAAAAGGAAACGGAAGCATCACTAAATCAACCAGGAACAGAGCTGGGTCTCCATGTTCTAGGGCACAAACATTTAAGCAGGAAAACAGAAACCAAAGAAAGAGTGAAAAAAAATAAGCAAAAAAAAAAACCCAGAAAGGTTGTCCCTTGTAACATCACTTCCACATGCAACAAGGGACCCTGTGCATCACTATGAGGAAAGGAAAAATTCTACTTAGTTCAAGCTGATAAATGAAAGCATTTCAGTCCTCTGCAACCACACTTATCCATGCATTCGCCAGTTCTGGAATTAACTGGGGTGTATTACAATTGTAAGTGTATCACTTTAACAGGAGTCTCAACAAAAAGAAGTTTTATGTTCCAGAGATAACTATTGCAAGAATACTGAAGAATACTAAAAAGCTGTAAACAAGCTGTTACAAGATTAATGTACACATACATGATGTAATTTTCTAAACATTCAAGTCTCAAGTAAAATGTTGGAGTGTTTTTGTTTCGTAGCTGTTTTCTTAATTCATGTTTTGCTTTCAAACAGGCAAGAGTGGTAAGTTTAAAATAAGTATGTAGAAAATAATGTGATTAATTTCTAAATTAAAAAATAGGCTATTAGAAGTATGTGAAGCAGTGAAATAGCCAACAATTACAGTAATATTGCAAATATAACTACATGTTTAATACTATGACTGAAAGCTTCTAATACAGTTGATAAATGAATTAATCCGATGAATAGCTCAACTATACTAATGTGAGAAGATAATGTGTTTCCGCAACTTTCAAATCGTATATCACTTATTATTATCTTTATTTAAAAGACTATTAAAATTATTTATTTAAAAAGTAATGAATTATTTATTTAAAATATTTATAAAATAAAGTGATACAAGCCCAGCTCTCAATTTAAACAATTCTAACTTATGTAAGGACTTTCATTTTATCTTATGAATGCAGGAACTTACCAAGTGAAATGCCTTACTGTCTGGTTTAACTTTATGCTTTTCCATATATTTGATAAGGCTGCAGTTGGTGTACCTAGAGAAGAAAAAAAATAGAATTTCTAATATGTAAAGCAGTGATACCACAAAGCTTCCTTAGCACTCAAACGTATTACTAAGAATAACTCTTTGCTAATCCATTAATCATAGGAAAAAAAATAAAGCAACTATCAAGACAAGAAGACTGCTTAAAAACCATGCAAACACCACAGAAATTCATCTGTTCCCCCTTTCAGCTTATGTAATACACAACACATTTAAACCATATACAGTCAGCAAACTACCACTTGGACTTCTAGCCACTTTACTGTATCAGTTTGAACAGTTTCATTCCACACCAAGAGTTCTACGTATTTCTAATATTAGAACACACTGAGATAAACGCCAAGTCCATGTCTACACTGTCCTACAATGTACAGGTTGTTACAAAAACATTCACTAACTCACTTTTTTGACCAGAAGCTCAGAAAAAATGTCTCTAAATGGCTTGTTGCGATAGCATTGCAGGTGCAAGAAACATCTATAATAGTAGTGCCCCAAATCCCTCAATTTGATCAGCAGGGAAGCAAAAAGACAACAGTGCTAGAGGGTCTTAATGGCAAGTATTAGAATCTGGAGACATGACAGCCAAATGTTTAAGATATTCTTTCCTTCATAAGCTACCCCAGATAACAAGGCTGACAATTATACTCAGCTTGTCAGAAACACTATCAGGTTGCTATACTTCTTACACGCAGCTATCACAGAATAATCATTTGCTGTACCACAGGTTTGGAAACAGCTCTGAAAAACTATGCCTAGTAATCTCCAGAGCTGTCTGAGATCAGCAGTTTCACACCTGCCACTCTCTCATTTCCAGTCTGTGTCTGGCCACTTATTCTATGATTCACATCAACTCAATAGATCAAGTTCACCATTAAAAAGCAACTTTCTACTTCTTCAGAATCTAAGTCACAAGCATTTCATCGTCACTGCTTAGGATGAAAATAACCTGAACTAAAGTAACTTTAGAGTAGGAGAGAGAAGTAAAATAGGCATTCTTAAGAAAGCTCATCTCAACACAGACTTACGTGTTTCTTCGGAAATCCTTCATTAAAGTTGAATGTTCAGGCATCTTTTTTATGTCTTCCCAGTCTTTATCTGCAAAAATCAGTATTTATTACTTTATTTTGCTTTCTCCTAACTACAACGGAGGCTTTTAAAGTATCACTGTAGACCTTCCTTTTTTCATTCAGCTACTCTAAGTTTGTAGCTATTTATTTCTTTATGTTCCCTCACCATCTCTTCACGAGTCTTCCCAGTAGCTAAGAGTCTATTTGTGTGTAACTCAAGAACTCTAAAAAATGCTACCAGCTACAGTGAAGATCTCCATATGGCCAAAGGACAACACATAAAAACAACATGCCAGTGTATCTGCACCCTTCAGGTTTGTTACCTAATTTATTTAGGAATAACAGTGATCTCTGGGCAGGATTACACCGGAGTCTAGTAAACATTCATTTTCATTCTGATAGCACTGTGTTTTGTTACAAGAAAATGCATGGAGGTACTGCGTAAATCTGTGCCAGTCTCAAACTAAAAAAAGTCCTATTTGTCAAGAAAAGGTCAAGGCGAAGTAACATTAGCACATTCCAATTAAAGAATATTTAACCTGAACTCCTTGTATGCAAAAATCCTGAAATAGCTTTAGAAATAAAACAACGCTCAGTAACATCACCTGTTAGTCTCAAATGGATTATGCCCTGTAACTGCAAAAAAAATTCTATGGACAAAGAGTTTGAATCAAGACAAATCTTTACCAAGACTCATCCTATTTGCAAACACTTGGAGCTCAGAAATAACAAATTAATAAATAAACCCACAGACATTATCTTCTTTCCCTGTTCTGTTTCTGTCTCTACCCCTTATAAAGACAGCTGAAATTTTCAAATATAGCAAATATCAATGAAAAAGCAAAAAAATGCTGCAATTAAATGATAGTAATTCTTGTGAGAAAAAACAGATCTACAAAAATGAGTGTAAACCATAAAACAGCACTATTCAAACCCCACAGAAAACAATGAGATTATTACCAATTTATGTAAGCTTCACAAAAACAAAATAAACTCCAAATAACAAAGGGAAAGCACAAGAAAATGATGAAATTTCAGGCTAGATGCTGAAAAGTTAAGTGTTGCTTAAAGGAGATAGATTAAGGGGGACTTTCATGACGTTAAAAACACTTTATGTGCAAAGGCAACACTTACAGCAATCTCATGCAGCAGTATGGGAGCAAGGAACTAAATAAGGGAAAAGTCAAAGGGCTTTAAAGATAAGAGCAATTTTAAGAACAAAATTCTATAACCACACAGAAATAAAGACCACAGACTTTATGTGATGAGAAGGAGAAACTCCACCAGTACAGCAAAGAGGTTATTAATACTAAATGAAAACACAAACGACAGAGAACACAAGCAGTGAAGAGAAAGGTGACTGAAAGTAAAAATAATCCCCCCATTATTCAGACACCTGCAATCACGTAAATACTAGAAGACAAATGTTGAAAGTATTCAAGATAGCCTGTAGAATAAAAGATACGACCAACACTGAGGGGAAAATGTGACAGGAGATATCCATGTGGTAATTTATTTTGGTTCATGCGACCAGTTATTTGTTCTGGTTTGGACAAAAGGTTATTTCTCCAGATGATAACCTTTTTATAAGGGAAAAATAAAAACCAAGAAACATCTCTAATGCCAAGAATAAGAATACACTCCTAATTCCAAATATCATCTTTCTTTAATACAGCATCTGTCTAATATTCAGAAAACGTAGGTATTGCTCTTGGTTTTATACAATCATGGGTCACTTTTCAAACATAATCAGTCCTGGAGAAATCCAGACATATTCTATATTGTTTTTAATCATCCATAATTAAACGAGATCTTTCAAAAACATAGAATACTGATACATTTATAGGCATAGATAAACATATCATTAATAACAGGAAAAATATCTGGTGTGACTATTAGATTCTAGGTGACTCATGACAGAGTTTGTGTTTAAACAGCTTTGTTGCTTTGGTCAGCTGCCACCTTCATATGCAAAAAATACAATACAGATATCTTTCTTTGAACAGCAGTGATAAAAAACACAACTTGTACCTGCAGGAAATCCCATTACATTGAATATTCTGTCCAGCTGGTCGTGGTGATAAGGATTACTAGTTTTGATATCCTCTTGTCGACAATGGAATATCGGCTCTGATGTTAGCAGCTCTGCAAATATACACCCTATGGCCCAAATATCTTCAGAAAAGGAGAACAGAAATAGAAATCAAATGAATCTTTCCAAAACCGTCTTGGAGAGGTAAAAGGTTAGTTCTTCACTTATCAAGAGATTAGCATCCTGCATGGAAAACTGTAAGTTTCTATTGTACAACATTTCCTAGACTTTCCCTTTTAGATAAAGGTCCTTAATTCAGTAACACGAGTATCATACAAGCTTAGTGGAGTTTGTTTGTTTGTTTCTGTTCATTTTGTGTGTTTTGTTCTGTTGGTTTTCTTGTGTGTGTTTCTGTGTGTGTTCATTGCTGTTGCTCATTTATTTTTGTTTGCTTGTTTTTAAGCGCAGTTACCACACTGGTAAAAGTGAATCTGATTCAAAAAGAGGAAAGAAGAAAAGCCAACAGGAGCTATTTGATTAGCTGTCCACACAGAACACAATTGAAGAAGAACCAACCAACACGTCACCTGCTCAAGGTCACACTGCTCCCATCAAAACATTTGCTCTCTCTGAACATTCCTCAAATGAACAAGGAAAGGTCAGGAACAAGGACAAAAGCCAACGGTGCCAAGAACACAACCCCATTGCTCAGTGCTTGCATACAGACAGTTTTTATCAGTGCTGAAAAAAATTATGTACTAAAGGCCATGGCTATCTGTGCAGTTTCACATGCTACAAGCAGAAGGAAATGCCAATAAAGTGAAATAACATGCAAACACTAGCAAAAAGGGAGTTTAAAAGAATATGTAAAGTGCATTTAATAAAAGAAATACGGTATTATCAGAGTTGCTGAAAATACATTTGAGTCAAGGATTAAAATCTCTGACAAAAACACTGACATGATATTAAGAAAAGAATGGTGAAGTCTGAGGAGAAAACTTCAGGTTATGGAAATAATAACATACATGCCAACACACAGCCTCCACATTTGTGCAAAATAAGTGGAGCCCTACAGGGGAAATTATTTCCTCAGAAATGTCTGTCAAGCTTTAACATAGATTTTAAAAACGAGCTGCTTGGAGAGGGAAAACTTCCCAGATCTCTTCTTTAGAGTCTCTCACTCCCCCCACTGAGGTGAACATTGACCGCAGGTGCCCTGGCCTCCAGCCACAACCTCCAGCCACAGCCCACCATGGCTCCAGCCTTCGGGGACACTCATAGCACCCAGCGGTGAGAGGAAAGGCCAGCACAGTGATGGCCACTCAGACTGGTGAGTGGGAATGATGAACTATGGCGCAGCATTAGGTTGATGGAACGAATGCCATCCTCACAACACCTGCATTCTGTGAGGCTGCAGGTCTGGGTGCACCCACAGCCCTGTCTGGTGATACGTCCCACTGCCTCAAGCAATTCTGAGGCACTTGCGTGCTTTAAAGAAGACAGAAAGAGAATCATAGAATGGCATGGGTTGGAAGGGACCTTAAAGATCACTGAGCTCCAACCCCTTGCCATGAGCAGGGCTGACACCCATTGGGCTGCCAAGGGCTCATCCAATGCGGCCTTGAACGCCTGCAGGGATGGGATAAACCACAGGTCTGATGGAACGGAACCTAATGCAGCCAACTTCCAGTACTGAAGACAAACACATACCAAATAGCAAACTTAAAATTATTAACTTCTCAAAAGCAAATTCAGTACTTTCTTCACAGGTGCAGAAGTGTGGAGTAGCAAATAAAGTGTGACACTGCATTAAACTTCACTGTTACAGGTTAGTTTCAGTGCAGCCAGTATGTTCTCCATCCTATAAATTCTAAGTAAATTTCATGCTTTTTTAAAACTAGATGAAAACCTCTGCAATGAAATTAATGCTCTATGTTTCGTCATCATATGGATTTTACCAATAGTTTGAAGATGCATCCTTATCACATATTAATTCTAATAGCATCTATGAAACCCTTGAGTTGCAGCCATTACACTGCATTGCAGGGCACTTGGAACCAAACCCTGAAACGTTTCATCCCTACAGCTAGCCAGAAACCACAAACAACTTGTCAAAGTTTAATGTTTCCTCAAGAACTCAGTAACGCAGCTGCTGTCCTTTGTAGTATTTAATAGTATTCAATATCTGTGTGCAATCTGCATGGACACTAGAAGAGCAGGTTATTCTCCATGTTATACTTACCGATAGCTTTGGTATAATGCCTTGCTCCAAGAAGCAACTCTGGAGCTCGATACCAGAACGTTACAACTACTGGATCCAAGTCTGCTAAAGGCTTCAGAGGTGAATTAAATAATCGGGCAAAGCCCATATCAGCTGCAAAATTCAAAGAGAGGTGTTTTAGTCTTTTAGGAAAACTACCGTATCTTTTTTATAATGAACTGATTGAGTTTACTTTGTTAGAGCTACCATCACTGTGCTAAATAAACACAAAGACAGACTGTAGCAGATAGTAATTCTGTGAGCTTTTGTAGAAGTTACTGGATGCCATCACCTATAAAGTACATCATTATAAATCATTACTAACACGAGCCATTAAGAACGAAGAATTAACCATTGTTCTGAAAAAGCGTATCATTCACTTCTCTCAGGACACTGGTAAATCCTGACTCATTTTACCTGATGTTCTCCGGTAAAATAATCCATTATACTGCATGGTCTTTCAAGAAGCATTTTACATGTGAGCAAAACGCATGTTCTGCACAGGTTAGAATGATTTATAATACATACGTGTATGCCACAAAAGCTACCTACTCGTGAACTTAGCTGTAGCAAGTTTTCCTTCACAGAAAAAGCAACTAAGCCTACAGCATCTGCCTCCCCAGTGATATTCTGCCAAGAAGTTATTTCCAGCACCAACGTAACAGTACTAGACACCATTAAGGTTGTAATTTTAAGCTGTGCTTGGGGGATTGAATCATTAAAAATGGCTTTTTAGAATTGCTAATATATCTATCTTCCTAGAAAGCTGTCTGAGCTAGCTGGCAATATAAATGATACAGGAAAAAAAGTGGGAAGAGACTAAAATTTGCAATTTTTCCCACCAGATCTGCTTGTCTACCCAGTGCTTCCCAAACCCCAAGAACAAGAACTCTGCTGCAGGGATATATGCTGAGAAAGATTGAAATGAGATGAGCAGCCGTTATGAGGGCAAAGAACTACCTGCTACAGCTCGCTGGTTGGGGGCACCTGTAGGGTAATATGGGTCTCTAACTCGACTAGCCAACCTGAAATACTTTTTCATATGCACTCCTATTTATGATTGTTTTAATGCATTTAAAAAGAGAAACATTTTACCATTTTCTAAATTATAGACTACTGTGGATACAATCAAGTCACTAACATCTAGAAAAAATTAAGAAAATAGTTTGCAGAAACTGATTTATTTTTTTTTGGACTCAAAATGACGCAAAAAGCTTATAAAAGTTATTTTAAGTTAAATGCCAGTTATGTATTTTTTAGAGAAATTAGTTGCACTGGAAAGGTGGAAGCCCTTGTTATGGGTTTAACTTCTGCATTCTTTTCCTGCTGTGGTAATATCTTAAGAATGTAAGGAATAAAAATAATCTACATTTTGATAACACTTAGAAATGCAGGATCTCCCTCCCTCCTCCCCCCGGGAATGGATGGCTCAGAGGACTGGTGGCAGAATACAGAATCTTTCACCCATCCATGATCAAGTCTGACTAAATTTGGTTCTGCTCAAACGTATTCCCAAATTAAAACTATCCATTAAGAGATAAACGGGTGGTCTACGTGCAGTTACTATCGAATAGTTGTGTACAGCAAACACCACCACCACAGTGCCCAGAGAAGGACCTATGTTCTCCATTTTGGAAGCAACTGCTTCATGAAGAATATGGCAGTAGGAAGACATAGTCACTTCCACTGTCTGTGCCGTCCCTGTTTTGTACACAGAAGACCTCAAGTTCTACTGTCAACCCCAAAACTCAGAGGGGCCTTAAAATCTTTTAGGGTAGGATGTGTAGAAGTGTTCAGCCCTCGCCTGCCTACTTCCCTGGGTTTCAAGAAGGGAGGGCAGAGCTAGAGCAGCACTGAACGCTCACAGGAAATCCTATAGCCCTGTCCTTTACACTAGTGATTAACGTTATAGATCGGATAAACAAAACAGCAAGTGTACAGAGCAACAATGCAGAAGAATCACCTCATAAAAGAAAGTCAGAGGGAAGAGAAAAAGATGAACTATCTCAAAAATAATAATAATGATTCAAAAAAAAATAAAAGCCTTTCAGATGGGGCTGTATTACCATAACAGATATAAGGAGGCTGCGCATTAGCAGCCTGCTCCCACAGCATGGCCATGCTAATGCACAGCCTGGTATCGCTTAGTACTGTTAGGCTACAGTTAGTTTTTATGTATTTATTTACTTTAATTTAAAACAGTTGAAGTTCTGTGAATTATCCCCTCACTCCAAGCAGTAAAGCCCACAAAAAATTCTACAGCGGTGGGGAAGCGTTGGGTCGCTCCTACCCAGTTACAGCCCATCTGGAGCATTTAGCAGGAGTTCTCAGTCAATGTTTTGCCTGAATTCCTGTGTTTTCTGGACTTTAGGATCCCTCGTGCTTATCTCCAAGAATCCTGTCTGCCCTTTCCAAAAACATGTTGTAGGCTTGATGCCACCTCTGATTTCGTTATGAAGTTTTAAGGTTTTTATGACTAGGAGTGGATAGTTCCTATTTAGATTTTGGAAGCATCGGCAAGATAATGTCATGACATTACAGGGGGCAAATGGAAGAAGTTTTAAAACCCCATTTCTTTCTCCTCCTCTCCCCCCTTGCTCTCTTCCTTATCCCCACATCAACACCCACCACCCCACACAAACACCCATTTAAACAAAACATATCAACATTTTCCAGTTTTGATTGGTGAGGCTACCACATTTCATCAGCAGAACTGGGCAGGGATCTAACATCAAGGAGCCAGTCATTCAAACACAGCATTTAGACAGTGTGTCCAGCAAATACCAGTATGACAGTAACTACTTTAGGGGGTACAACCGCACCTCCAGAACATTCTAACTTTAATGCTACACTGGGACTTATCAAAGATATCAACATACCAATTTTTACTCTTCCTCGCTCAGGACCTTCACCCATAACTAAAATATTAGCAGGTTTCTGTGGAAAAAAAAATAAATATACAATACATATACCACGATAAACCTAAACACAGTCTCTGAAAAGTTAGTTAAGCTTTGTTTTGCCAGTTTTAAACCAATTTTGTTTTGATCAAAACAAGTTTCTCTGCCATGATAAAGCTGTGCAAGGACCCAGCCATGGGCCCTCCCTGACTGCATCTCCCTCATGTTTCCTCCCAGCATGGCTGTGCTCGAGCACTGTGCTCCCTATGCTGCTGCCCTGCTGGCAGCTGCCCCAGCAGACATTCTCCAGCCTCCCACATTGCTACAGAACCCCTGGTATTCATCCCCAATGCGCTGGGCAAGAGGCAGAGCTGGAGCTGCTCAGCACCCCTTGGCCCACGGCACTGGCACAGGAGTCATCAGGCACCTCTGCAGACACATTTTCCATGAAGAAAGTACATTGCCGTACAGTTTTATATGGGAACAAAAAAAAAATAAAAAAAAAATCGACTGAATTATTCCTATTTACAAGCATATACCAATTCAGACAGCTGTGAAACCAGAAAGCATTCCCATAGTGCTATCTTTCTCTCCATTATTTTGACAACAATATACTAGTTCTTACCCTTCTGTTACTAGAGCTGATTTACAGAACTGAGCTGGAGCTCAACTGATTAGTAAGACACCCACTCTCTCCTTAATCCATTCCCCCATCCTCTATTTTCCATTCTAAAAGTTCTTATAACCCAGTCTCTGTATCTCCAGTCAAAAGATTCCTTAAATGCTAACATGCTGCATATAAATCAAACCTTCACTGCTTATTTTGGCAAAGAAAGTAACAAAAGTTGCAACGAAATTTTAGAATTTATACCAGTTTGTGCATTTGTTCTTTCTAAATTTATCTTAAATTGAGTGATTTGGATATCTACTCATACTGTAAATGCTTGGACAAAACAGGTGGTCCTAACCATTGTCCATTAGAAGAACTGCAATAAGGCCAAGTTACAGCTCTAGCTTTGTTTTCCCACTTCAGTCAGACCTGAAGAAAGAAAGTAGTCCAGCAAGAAAGTTTAGGCTATCTAAAAATTAAGAAATTAAATCTTAATATCTCTTGCAGAGAGCAAAACGTGATCTACCAAGCATTCACTGTTACTGAACCTATTAGGTTTTGGCAGAAAGCACATTTAGAGACCACAGTTAAATACCAATCTAGTAATAATTCATACTGTACAAAACCAGGTGAAAAGTATTAACTGAGAAAAAAAAAATCCTTGAGAAACTTTATTACTGTGGCCAGTGAAAAGCTCCAGTGTGGGTTTCTGAAGCTGTACAACCTACATACAGAATACATAAACGGAGCACAGGTTAATGATGGAAGCCGGTGTTACAGCTTGGCTGACCAAAGAGGTAAGGTACATGCCATTGAGTTTCCAACAGCAATTACAGCTCAGCAGAGCAGACTTGAGCTGTACAGGCTCAGTGATGTGCAGAAGAGTTTGTATTCCACAACACCAACCCAACCCCATCTTCTTTCTTTTTATTTATTCTTTCTTTACATACAGGCATACATTCCATGTGAACAGTGCTTCATAAAACCAACGTAGTATGTGTGCACATGGCCCACAAAGCATCAAATTTGGTTGTTTCTAGAAAAGTCCCAGAAATAAGCAAGGCACATAAGTCTTCAAATCCAGAGGTAACACTGAAGTTCAAAGCAATTCAAACTGCTAATCAAGAAAGACAATTCTAACACATAAACCATTCTCTTGCTACACAGTGATTCAAGGAGAAAATATGCACGGCTTTCATGAAAGCTGCTTTGGTGTATCTAGGATGTTAATAAGCTATTTTTCTAATATACTTTTAGTAGATAGGTTATACAAGCACTAAAGTTTTTCAGGTGAATCTTATGCTACTCTGAAATATCATACTTCACACATTGGTATTGCTCTTCAGAAAAATGCTTACAGCATCCTCTTTATGCTTTTACCTTAAAAAATAATTTACTATATGGATTGTGATGGGGGCAAGGAGCCATTCTCATACCCAGGCTCCAATACTCCAGATGACTAATCAGCACAGCACTGGGTAACAACTCCTGCCCCAAAAGCTTCTATCCTTAGTTCGAGGGAGGTACAAAGGAGAAAACATAAAGATGAAACAGAACTGGTTAGCAAAACAGGTAACAATAGCAACAGGTAACTTGATTCGCACTCAGGGTTTGTTTTTTTTCCTCTCAGGATTTACAGAAAAAGAAAGTTTAAAACCACAGACAATTTAGAATTCCATGTAGGAGTCTTCAGAAGCCACAAATTACCAAAAAATCTCAGCCATCAATCTTGAATAACCATTCACAGCAGTGCAGCTCTTTCTAGAGTCAAAGGCCCTTCTCTGAAAAAGTATTGTTTGAAAAAGATTCTTATTGCAGAGGGTATTTATCACTGTAAAGAGAGACAACATCACACATGAAAGCAAGGATTAAAACCTGGAATTCTCCAAACAAGCCTGTTCATTGATACTGAAATGTCATGGAGGAGGTTCTACCAGAAAGCAGTACAGGGACAGTGTGGGCATTCCTAAAACATGCATTTGGGGGACTCTCAAAACAACTGAGTCCACTAAGAAAATTCAAACCATGGGTCAGGAATTCTTCTACAGATCTGTCTTAAGTCACAGAATGGCTTACGTTGGAGGGAACCTTAAGGGTCCTCTACTTCTAACCCATCGTTTGGAGAAAAAAAGCACTGCCAAAAGAGAAAGACTGGGAGAAACCAAGTACATATTAGACAACTCTATTTATTCGCAAAGAAAAGTAAGCAATCATTAGAAACAGAATGGAGAAATCCAGACAAACATCAGTTTAATTTAGTTTTCATTTAATTTTCGTTATTTAGAGAAAATGAAAGTTTGAAGTGCTAATTCAAATCCCTTGGGCTACGCAAGCCAAGAAAAATCTTACAGCAATTTTTACACCGAGTTCGTTCTGAAAACAATTTTAAAACAGTAATCTCTTATTACAATTACTAATAACTTTTGCAAGTCACTTATTTTTGTTCCAGTAGAGACATATTTACTTTTGCCTTCAAATAAAACAATTTCCTTACGCCAGCCAAACATAAATGAGAAAGCTGTTGAGATCCTAAACCAAACATGAAGGGCCATGCAGTGATGTATAGCTGAGTGTGTAGCAAAGACTAATAAAACATTATTAAGAAACCTTTATAAGATGAAAACTAATCCCTTCCCACCCAACCCCCCTTAGTCTCATTCTCATGGACAAATGGGTTTGTGACCATGGCACAGCACTAAATCTTACCCAAAATCTCAATTTGAAGGACTTGCGAGATTTCTAGACAAGACCTGCCTAGTGCAATTAATCACTGAATATTTAAAGAGAGAATAAAGATACTCACTAAAATATTATATATTCTCCTGTTTTAATCAGTATTTGCAAACCACACACAATTCCTAAGAAGCAAGATAATATCAAATAGAGAAGCTAAAAGAAATAGTGGATACACTGATAGGATTAAAGATCTTCAAGGCAGTCTTCCACTTCCAGCTGCCTTATCTAACATGTGAAACACACCACTGCCTCCTTACCGTGACCATCAAGTGTCAGGGACAGAAGGCTGCACAGTCTACCTTCCTTCACTTTTCATCTCTGCAGTACCTTTCCTTCACTTTTAAAGCAAGCAGTGATGTTGCATTCATTGCTGTTTCTCTTAAATTTCAGCAGGACAACCATCCTTTTGTTTCAACAACTTCATACATCTTTGAAGACCTACATCTCTTATCAGCTCCTTTACCTACATTAAAAGAACTCTTTGGTATTTCTTAGTAGGGTTTTTTCCCCCTGATTTCTCTCCCTCTATTTCTGCCTCAGGGCCACCTATTAATTAGAACTGGATAGCCCCAAATTGCATGCTGCTTCTGTTGAGGCTTCACTAACACCAGATACAAGAGATTATTTTAGATGCCTGGCATATAGTCTTCCCTTACATACAATCCCAGCAGGCTGCATGGTTTTACCAGCCATGTAAGGTGATTGGTTCATGTTGAGGCTCTGAAAAATGCATTTTCTTCACATCTTTTCTGCAGACAGCTACTTTTTAGAAACATTCCTCCATTTGAATAAATGTTACACTTCAATACTGCTTCTAATCATACACTGAAGATGCTTAGGTTCACTCAGAGGGGAAATTTGGGTTTTAAAACTTATTCCATTTTCTATTTTGAAGATAAAAGTGCAAACAACCTGAAAATTATACCAATCCACCTCAGTAACACGTAATCGCAGATCAAAACAGACATTCGTGTTGCTTGCAGCGAGTTACAAATAAGAGCAGGAAATTATTCTTTGTTGAATGTCCTCATGCCAGGTGATTGCAAACCATGGGGCATTTTTTGTGCTCCAGATCATTCTGTCATGATCCACTCTCAGTAAGTTTCACTCAAAGCACAGAGGAGGGGAAAAAAGAAATACTTTTTGGTAAGCACAGCCACTGCTTTGTTACTACTTTTAATACTGAACCAGACTGTAGAACAACTACTCTACATATTTTTCACTACTAGACTACATACAAACTGCTTTGTTTTCAAGGCTAAACACATCTATCAATGAATAACCAGAATTCCTTTGATTTACCTATGGTATTATAATGTAGATGTGACCTTTTTTTGCTTGTCACTTATTAAATGTTTGCAGTACTCTGACACAGAAAGAGCAACCTGACCTTCTTTGTTACTTCCATTTTAATGCACCTTCTGATAAGGTTTAAGTATTACCCTAATTCTCATTTGGACTAATGCCATAGTTTGACTACTAGAACAGTAGAGAGGAAACTTACAGTACCAACTTTTCCTGACCACTAATTGTGCATCTGATGGTCACACTGCCAGTTTTCAGATCTGACCATGCCATGACATGCAATGAGCCGAGACAGCTGAAACAGTGAACATTCATTTTCATTTGAAACAACAGATTTATGAACAATATTAAGCACATTGGTTTTGCCCCTAAAAATATATACCTTCAGTTGGCCTGGTAAAGTTTACACCCAACTTCATGGTCTGTGACCTGCAAAGCTTCACACTTCTTAAGCTACATTGGTTTGTTGAGCAGCCTTGTTGGTCTTCAAATAATTGTAACATGCACCAAAAATATTCACCGCAATGCGAGATGTGCTTGCATTGCATTCTTAGCAATTCTAACTGATTTTTGAGCATTTTATGGTCACAGAAAATAATTCAGTTACATTTCCATTTTGAACAAAACTCAATACTGCAATGCTAAACAGCACTGTAGCACAGTGAAAATGTCAGTATTATTGTATTCAACTGATAGCATCAGCAATTTTCTGAAGTTAATTTTTTCCTTGTATTAAAAGAAGGGCATTTACGATTGAAATCATTTTAGTGATGCATTAACTGAGTTGGCCTTTAACATAAATAATCAGAAGACCACCATAAACAATGCAACATTTAATGGGAAACAATACTCTTGAGAACTGAACATGCACTAAATCTAATCACTGAAGTCTTTTCAATTAAAAGTATATGACCTCTGTTAACAACATATTAATTATCTTATAAAAAAGATTTCTCAGAGGGCTTTGTTTTGGTTTTTGGTTTCTTGGGTGTTGTGGGTTTTTCCTTTTTGTTTTGGAGATAAGGAAATATTCAAACATTTTACATTTAAACCAGGAACTACTCAATTTTCAAGGTTCAAAAGGTTTGTACAGGACAACATGGATGCCGTATCTATACCAGGGAATCCTTCTTCTAGGTACTTTCAGCATATCCCATCTGTTTCACCCTGATGAAAGCTGCTAGTCTCACTATTGCATTTTGATGCTTTCAATGCACTTCAAGAATTTATTTCAGTTACTGTTACTCAGTCACTGAAAACACAGGACAACGTAATTTATTAAGAACCGTGTGCTATCATATCACCCAAACATGCAATAGCAAACTTGAAATAAAACAGACTGGCACATATATACTTCCTGCGTACTTCGCTACAAGCATTTACCAGCTCTGTGGGTCTGGACAGCTGCTTCCTGTGAACACAGTGGAAGCAGGATCTTTGCCTAGCATCGTAATCAGATATCTGGTCAGTTTGCAAAGCCATCACATGAAAAACCAGGCTAGTAACAAAAGAACACATTTAAAACTATAGACAAGAAAAATCTAGTATAGCCTACCCATCAGTTCATATATTTGCATCCCAAGAATTCAACCTAACTCAGGCAGGACTTCTGCTATTAAAAGGACAAAACTGCTCAAGCTACTTTGAAGAAGTCTTCACACACAAATATACACATACACAAATGATATAAATATGATCATGTATACATGAATGATATCCCTCAACATATTACCTACATAGCACTTAAGATGATTCTTCAATTATCAATATACTTCAATCCTTAGGAAGTAAAAAAAAATAGTATCAAAAGTACTTTTTTATTTTTAAAGTGCATATTTGACAAAACAACATAATAAAAAATACTAGTTCTGCATGTGATCTTCCTGCTTTCTGAAGGTGCCAAGACAGAATAATACAGTAACTACTTCTGTTTGGAAGGCATCTTCACTGCAGTTATTGAAATCTTCAGCTACTGATCAAGGATCAGAATCAATCAAGAAATCTTCAGTTATTGAAACTTGCAGAAAGTAGAACATTTTCTAACACTTCAGTTAAAAATAGCTGTGAAATTCAGAAAACATCCAACATGACAGCTGAGAAATAAATGTTCAGGAAATGGACTACAAGTGAGAAAAGAACAGTACAGTCATCTGACCATCTTTCTTCCCATTCAAACAGATGCATCCTCCTGTTGCTTCATCCCCTCAATTCCACGTTTTACACTGGGTGGCAGAATGAAGTAAGCATGGTTTATACTGCATGTCCCTTTCACAAACAACTTATTTTTTCTCTTCCAAAGCATTTGTGAAAGCAGTAAAAACAGACTGTGAGACTTCTGCAATAACTACTACTGAGTTTAGGACTGACTGAAAATACCAAATTCTGCCTGTACGAAGAGATGGGATCCTTCATCTGTCAAACAGTTTTGAGCAGCTGACTAAAGAAGTTTGGAACACTGTATTTTCAAACACTTAATTGTGAAAGCTGCTTAGCAGAGAGCCATTAATAGAAACCTGAAGTCTTATGGACAGCTAAACAGTGAAAGCAATTTTCACAAGGAGCTCGTACACCTTCCCAAGGAAAGGTATAAAGCTGTCCAATGGTCCAATTCTCCCCTCGTGGTCAAAATAACAAAAAAGAATATATAATTACATGGAACATAAGATATATTGCTTCCATAATCATTATAGGGATCAAAAAAATCCCCCCAAACACTCTTCTGTATTATTTAAAAAAGCTTCTCTACTCTATATGCTCCTATCCAAACATTAATCACAAAAGTCCTTAATGTCTTCCATTTAAACAGAGTAATACTTGGGAGACACCTTCCAAACACTTCCTGCACTAGCTGTTTACTTTTGCTACAAAGAATTGTCAATGTATTCCATTTTCTGCTTTGCTACTTATTTGCCCTTTTCTCTCAATTAAACCAGGCTCCTAAAGGCTACTCCATCCTGTCAGAGATCCAACAAAACAGATACATTATGCATTACTTTAAATAGGCTGGGGCCCCTTTGAGCATTCACAATTTACAGGAGCTGGTAATAACTCCAGCAGACTTAATGTCTGAGGCACCAATCAAGATGCTGCAGTCCTTAATCTGTGAGGGAGAAGGTAAAGGATGCTTGTGAGCTTTCAGTAACTTCAGGAAAGAACAAAGACATGGAATCTTAAAAGCCTTCACTGAAAAAGAAATTAAAAGGAAAAAAAATCTTTCATAGATTTAATGTATTAACCAGTTCAGGTTTTCTCTACTGCATCATTACATATTTCAGTCTGAAGCATTTTAACAAGTGGAGGTGTTTTCCTGAAGGCAATGTTACATTCTCAGCATCCAAGCCCCAGATTCCCCTGCATTTCTCCCTGCACACATTCCAGTGCCATCCTGTCTTCCTTGCCCACCTCCACAATCCTGTAGCACTCCTCCCATCCCCCATCTGCTTTGAGGACCAAGTAAAAAGTGAGCCAGGAGAGGTGCATAGTGTAAATGGCCATCATCATGGGAATGAAGACAAGCCCAACTGAAATGGCCCCGGTACAGCTCCCAGTGCATTTCTCCCAAAACATGTCCTCCTTTATTTGATCACTTCTTGTGAAGTTTCTAAGAATGCGATGGCTTTGACACTTTATCTTTTCATCAGATATATTTGAAATTTGATCAAGACAAATGATGCGTGAGGGAACTAGTAAAAACCAGCATGCCCATTCGAGCTTTGTTCCCATTTACATTGTTTAAGACAGTTCTCTCTAGGAACTACAGTAATAGTGCTGTCGTTTCTTCTAAAAAGCTCTAAAGTACCACCATGTTTTCACTTCAGAATTCAGTAAACAATAAGCAGACAAGGACATCTGTGGTACTACTGAATACCTTTCACTGAACAAGGACAAACTTCTCTAAAACTAATACAACAATGTTATTTAATTCTTCGGGACACTGAAAAGACCTTCCTTGATTTTAAAGCAAGGTGAGGATGTAAACAGCGTTTAACACCAGCTCTGAAACATTCCATCCTGTGCTGAAGGGCCTCTACAGGAGGAGAGAAAACAAAAAGCAGCATCCTCAGATCTGCAATTCCTCTGCAGGTAGCAAAATCCTTCATAACTTCACGTAACTTTACGTAAAAATGTAACTTAATGTCTCCAAATAATCATTTACCCCTGAGCCATCTGGTGGTTAATAAGCAACCTTATGTTCTCCACTCTTTTTTCACCTTATATGTTGCTGACGTGAAAGCTTTCACTAACTATAGAACTTCAAACTGAGAATCTTTAAATGCATTTACTCAAGGTAACAACAGCTTACAAGTAAGTCTGCCTAGTTTTGCTCACATTATTGCCTTGCTTAATCAGTGAACCTCTTCTAATAATTTTGTTCCACCTTGATCCATAGCTTTGGGCAAAGACCGTGTTTACTGCACTTTCAAAGCAAGATAATCTCACATAGAGCCAAAGAGCTGACAGCTGAAAATTACAACAATGTTGGACTTCACTATTATCTCTAATTATTTTTAGGATTATTTATAGAAAAAAAAAAAAACAACCAAACTACAAACCAAGAAAGGTATCAAGGACTTCAATTTAGGTTCCAGTTAAAAACAAACAAACAAACAACCACAAGTCAACAGTGATACACCAGACAAACTATCAGAGTTGGATTCTATCAATACAAGATAATGAAAGGCTTAATACATTCAGTGATCTTCATGACACTCAGGTAAGGTTGGACTTTATCAGTAAGTCAACATAATCTGGAATAAAAGCAGTAGTCTAAAAGAGGTGAACCTAGAAAGTGCTACTGAAGTTGTGAGACTTCTGACCTTCCTTGCACTTGTGAATTAACTTTACAGACAAGTTTTTAACTGCAATCAGAAAAATCACTACCAAAAGTCCACCTGTTCAGCACTTGCCTTAATAAGAATCTAACACCACTGTGAGATAAAGGACCAGAAACCTCGCACATGATTATAAGACCTGAGATTAAAGACGAGGAACCTTCAAATTCTATGAATTAATCTATGAATTATAAAATTCCTAGTCTTTCTGTAAAAAATAAATAAATAAAAATCACTATAAATGTTGTACTGAAAACCCACATACCAGTGGAGAGGCACTTGAATACCGCGTTTTCATTTATCTTTTCAAATTTGATTTCAGCATTAACTAGCTTTAGCACAATAGGAATCATATTTTAGCTAAGGATAAAAGAGAGTGCTAATCCAGGAGAGCTCTAAAAATACAAAACTCGGCAACACCTCCATCAACACAGAGGCAATTCATTTTTTATTATCTCAGAACTCAAATATCTCCTCCTAGAGCTACTGTTGTTATGGAAGTCTTTCATAGCCAAAGTTGGTGCAAATATATGAAGGTAAAAAGCCACATAAAAACAAGTTTGTTTGGTTTTTGTTTTTCCCCAGCAAGCAGCTGGAAAAGTAACAATGAGTCACCCTGATGTTCAGCTTAGTTAGCACCCTAAAGGAAAAGGCAATTAATTCCTGGCTAAAAAAACCCTAAAGATTAAAATAAAAAGTGACCTTCTCCCACTTACTAATTCCTACTTTTTCATGCCATTTGTCAATCCAGTCGTAAGACATCTTTTATTTCATGGCTACATCATTTCCAAAAAGCATTTCTTGGCATACAGCATCTTTTTTCCTCTGGGAAAAAAAAATAATAATCAAAAAGTATGAATCTCTTCCCCTGCTCCAGCTGGGAGAAATAGCAGAAATTTTCTCTTCTGATGTAAAGGCTCTATATTTCAACAAGATGTCTATGTCTTTACATTCTGAATGAGCTATTTAATCTTCCATTTTCTTACATCTATCCCAATACTCCTTCCCCCACCCCACTCTCTTTAATTGACCTGTTGTGTGTTTCAGATTTTGAGAAAGGAATAAGTGAATTTCTTAAAACATCTGTGAACTTACAGCACAATGGGAGGTTGGAAGGCACCTCTGGGAATCTTCTGCAAACTGGTTAATGGTGTACTTTGTCCCGTTATCCAGATCATTAATGAAGACGTTAAGCAGTATTGACCCAGTAACACCCCTGGGGATTCTCTGCTACTGACTGGCATCCAGTTTGACTTCGTGATGCAGTCCATGACTCTGCAAGCCCATCAGCTCAATCACTTTTGATTCACTTCCCTGTCCAATTACGTAGTCTGTACTTCACTAAGTTTGTCCATGAGGATGTTACAAGATGAAGCGCTGAAAACATTACTAATGTCAAGATAAACAACATCCAGTGCTTTCCCCTCATTCATCAGGCTAGGCATTTTGCCCCAAAAGGTCTTCAGGTTGATTAAGTGTGATTTTACCTTCATAAATCCATGCTGACTACTCCCAATTCCCATCACATCTTTCATTTTGTTTTAAAATGGATGCCAGGAAGATTTGATCCATCACCAACCCAGGGATCAAGGTGAGGGCAGCTGGCATGTAGATTCCCAGATCCTCCTTTGTGTCCTTCTTTAGATAGGAGTGACATTTCCTTCCCCCCTCACCCTCCTCCCTCCAGGAACCTCCCCTGATTGCTATGACCTTCCAAAAAGTGGCCTTGCAATGACTTGATTTTAGAAAGCCAGCAATTTAAGGCATGTCTATAGGCTTTTCTATGCTGAATTCAAAAATCTGAGAAGAATGCTTTCCACTTTTCTGGCCACAAGGCTGGTAGCATGGTGGCAACACACTGTATTACTAGCTTCAAATCTGCATTTTCACATATCTGCATGATGACAGACTTTATTGAAGCATTTTTTGGTTTGTTTTACCTCAGAGACCGCTGTCAACAACACGGCCCAAGAAGCAAAGTAAAATGGATTCTAGTTAGCAGAGTGGGTCTCAAAAATGGTAAGAATCTGACCATTTCCACTCTATTTTGTTATTATTTTGAACTTTGAGTCTAATATTAAAAAAGGGGGAAAAAACACTCAAAATGGCAGGCAAAGAAGTAGTTGTGGCCACTGCAAAGATCTGTATTAAGAAACACTAGATAACAGTATTTGAATTATAGAATATTCAATATTATAGGAAATTATAATTCATAGAAAAGCCCATGTTGTTATAACCTAAGCAAGAAAAAATATTCAGCCAGAAACATTCTTTCACAGGCACAAAACGCTTGTGGATACCTTGGAATCAAAAACCCTGGAAAACGCAACAGATGACAACTGAATTTGTGCTTATTATTATTATTTTCCTTTCAAAATAAATCACCAGTAAGTCAGTAAAATGCCACTTAGGAAGCAGTGCCTACTACCTGGTTACAGGTGTAAAGAGAGTGAAAAACCACGCTGCTTTTAAAAGACATTAACTACTTTCTAAAAACAGGTATAGCTTCTATTGGCTCTTTGTGCAAATGGTCTTAGTTTTCTAAGCACTAGAGCAGGACTGAAGGGTATTCCTGCATTTCTGAAGTAGTGCCTGAATACCGATCAAAGGTAACATCCTTTGATTCAAGAGCTCTAATGTGGAAAATGGTAAATTGGCACAGTAAAAGTTCTATATATTTTACTTTGCCTAAGGCACTTAAGTGATTCATAACTAGAGCCTGGAACTGACTAAGATGTTGGCCTACAAAAAACCACCCTGGCAGAGGCTTCTCCTCACTTACTGTTGAAAGTATATCTTCTGTATTGCTGCTGATTCCAAATCTGGCAGTAGACATTCTTGGGAGAAGCCCAGTCTCAGAATGCAAACTTGCAATCCAGACTGCATTTTACCCACCTGAAAGCTCATTACCAAGTGCTCATCCCAAAGCAGCAGTTGAGCTGAGCTGCATGCTAGGAATACATTAAAAATCTTGCAATATTAAGTGCTATCACTAGTATGCATACGGTCATGTCAATCATAATGCAATTCCAAACTAACCAGGACACGAATGTTATTGACAAAGCCTGACAGAGATTATCAGTGTTTTGGCAAGAGACAGGAGGTCAGTAATGGGAAGCAGAGACCCAACACTGTACTTCCTAGATCCACACCTGGGTTGCCTAGTGGCAATACATCCACTCACACCATGCACAGAGTTACAGGCCAGGGAATATAGTCCAAAGGTTTGCCAACAAAAAGTGCCTCCTAACAGCATCTCAGCTGCAGAACTTCAAGGAAGAGCCATAAGATTTTGTTGTTGTTGCTTTCAGCATTGCAGTACCAGGTGAATGCATTAAATATTTTTGGTGAAAATCAAGTTAAATCACAGCTTAATCCTAATGTCACCACACAGAACCAATGGAGAAGTGCTCATCTCTTAGCCAAGAGCGGACCCAACCCTTTGGGCAGGCCTACCATGCAATAACCTTAACTAATAATGCATTTTCCAACATTAGCATGAAAGTTGCTGTAACATGCAAAGGGACCTCTATTTTGAGCCCAGTACTTGAAGTTTTCCAAGCATGCTGCAGAGACCATCCTCTCTTTCCTTATGTCGCTGAGGATGCAGATTGATGAAACAGATTTATGGCCAGTTTTCTACTTATGCTTATTTTTAGTGTAGAATAAGCTCCCGAAGTACAGGAAGAAGTCTGATAGTTGGATAAAATGAAGTAGAACAAAGACAAGGAAAAGTAGTCAGCAAAATGCTGTATGTTTCAAGCACGCTTGATAACTAAATTCAAAATATTAAAACTATAATTGATCCACTTCGTGGTAATTATGTGAAGTGCTCTTATTTCCTTCCTGCTACAGAGTATGAATAAACAATCTGTTTTCAATTGCTTGCAGTCATGAAATTAGAAAAAGCTGAAGAATATGCAAGTCAAATATGAAGTTTTGAAAGGAATGACACTTACTTGTTGAGAAATCTTATGGTACATTTCAAAGACATGAAAAAGCTAACTACTTTGGCACAGCACTACTCAAGGATAATCAGCATCTTGCTTGCTGATAGAAATGGTGAGCTGGCTTTCATATAAGAAGTAAAAAAGAAGAAACAGTTAAGACTTAAGTTACCACTAAGGTCTGCATCCATTTGCTTTGTAAAAAACAAGTAAGGACTAAAAAGAACTGGTTAAATGTCTTCCCGCAGTTACTGTTTCACACAGAATATACTCACTTTATACAAATCTTTCGTGAATTAAGCCTCTCCAGTTCCTCTGTTATGAAGACATTTCACAATCTAAGCTCATGTGGTTTCAATAATCACTGAGTTTCACTGTCTGTTTTGTGGATGCTAGTAAGAACATTGCTCTATGTTATTTTTTGTTTCTGGTTACAAAAATCAGATCTCAAAAAACCTTAGAGACTCGATCTATCTAATGCTAACTTCACTAATGCATCTTAAAAAACACTAAAAAATTGCACTTCAGAGGACAATTTCTCAAGAAATTAATCTTAACCTTCAAAAAAATCCTTATCCCCTAAGATATATGTGGCAAAGAACAGATTTTTCTGCTGAAGCATTATACTCTCTAACTCCCTACCGCATCCAAACATCACCACTCAGAGACAACATGTGAAATGAACATAAGCACGTTACTTGGTCAGTTCTGTCAGTATGTGTATGTGTTCTGACATAAACACATCATTTAAAAGACAACCCATCCAGTCACCCTGTCAAGAGGTGAGATTGGTGACTAACATTCCTGAAGGCTAATATTACAGGTATCCTGGAACAGAAACATCTCAGAATAAGCATTAACTTAAGATGATTTTGCTTTGCATTGGAATGTGCATGCTATTAAAGTCTCAACTTACAAGCATAAACTGTGCACCAATATGCCTGTCTTGCTAAGACAGAGTATTAGGAAGAACCTCTTCCCTTACTCAAGTTATTTCCAGGAAACTGAAAATACAAAGAAAGTACCTGACATACAATTCTGCTTTTTCTCCTGCACGGAATGAACGCTATCTGTATTTCACACATTTCCTACTGTTCACATCAAACTGAACATTTCGTAAACAACAACACAGAACCCAACAGTCTCCCTAAGTAGGACACTGCATGCACAGCTTTCGTATGCTTCCTCACCAACATGGCTTGACAAGATTCCATTGAAACAACCTTTCAGTCTCCGCCTCAAGCTTTTGCCTTCTCCTTAGACTACCAGAAGATACTCAGTTGTGATGGTGGTTTTTTGCTGGAAAAGAAACTGCTCGCTGGACTGAGACCACCAACTCATTTCACATAGGTCAGAAAATGAGATGGTACTTGTTTTGGCTGTTGCCAACAAGCCATACTTGAGCTACAGACCTAGATGTGAAAGGCTCTGTAATAAATTGCCAATCTCCTGAGCCATCCAGTTAACAACAGGCATTATTTTTTCCACTCAATTACATTAATACTTTAATACTTGAGTTCATAAATTTTCTGAAGCCTTATAAAGTAAAGCACCAGAAAATTCAGATTCTTGATGACAGGTCATTTGTTTTCCATATGCCTCAAATACTGAAGAGTACTATTGCAGGCAGGTAATAAGGGCAAGACACGACACTTAGGTTTAAAACCAGATGCCTGTGCAGTAACATACTATATATTCCTATATTACTTTTTGTTCCACTATTTGATGGAGTGGTGACTAAACCATCACAAGTTTTTTTTCCCCCCCTCACGCTGAACCTTTTGTTCCATTTCTAACAAATTAGAAACAATCTGCATGCAACACTGCTGTAAGAAAACAAAGCTTCCTTGTTCTTCAGTTCTGGAAACATTATTATTTTTTCAAATACAGGTGTTTTACCATCAGTTTAAAGAGACTATCACACTACAGAAGCATTTATTAAGTTTGAAAACAGAAGACAAATATTTAGTCATTGACCATATTTCAAGGAACACTATTAAATCTATTTCGTAGACAAAAAGTGATTCTAGTGATTCCTGAGAAGCAATATGGAAGGCACGGAGATAGAATAGCACTGTTAATATTTACCCATGGGAATGACAACTCATTATGATCTCACGTGTTAATGAAATCTCAGTAAATAGAAGTCTCACATACAGTTTTGTATTATATTGAAGAAGGCTATTAAAGATAAGAGGTATGGACAACTGGGTCAGGAAAACAACCAGGCGTTAAAATTATAGAACACTGTCACATGCGAAGAATAAAACTGCAGCCATATTTTAGAAGCAAATATTTAAGAATTGGCAAGATTTACTCATTTGAAACATTTAATAGAATCTGTTGGTCAAGAAATACTAGTTCAGGTTCAAATGCTTTCCTCACATAGCAGTTAGAATAAACATTAAGTCTTCAGAAGTTAGTATGGCTATATTTCTGATATAAATAAGAAGGTAACTCTCAAATGCCATTAGCTTAAGTAAAACTGACAGTGTTAGGAAAGTAGCTTTTTTGTTTAATCTACATTTTAGCAGCTCTTATAGTCAACCATCTTCTCTCACACCTACCCGCGTGTACTATTACTTCTTTCTCAGGCCTGCAGTCACACCACCAGAGGCATATTTTAACACGCCTGTTATTTAAATGGACACTCAAAAATCATTTATTTAGGAAATCAAAAAAGTAAACCAGCCGTCTGATATACTTCACTTCCATAAGCTTATTACAACACAGCAGGCTTTGAAAATCTGCACAGAGGGCTGGCTGACTGCTGTACAAAAATATTCATTTCATCTGATCTTCAATTAAGGGCAACTTGCCCTTAGCACAGAAGTTTGTTTCCCCAGGATTTCCAAAAAAATAAGAATACAAAATTCCTGCCCTTAGTCATCCCAGTACTAAACCCACTGCGGATCAACTTACCAAATCCCTGTGCAACACCCAGTTAGCATGCAGGTAGTGAATACCATCTAGGATCTGATATAACAGTGACTTCACCATTCCCCGAGGTAACTGAACTGGTTTCTTGTTTGCTTTAGAAGCCCTGTGAAACTTGATTATATGCTGTAAAGAGGAAAGAAATAAAAATTATTTTTAAAAAAGTTTCTTTTTTAATTGCAGCATTACAGACAAATATTGCCATCAATTCCTTCCATAGAATCTTTGCTAGTTCTTTGCTAGAATCTTCCATAGTTCTTTGCTAGCTTTCATCATTCATTTTCCAAACTGACAACATGTACCCTTATAGACAAGGAAATTACTACTGTATGCAATAAGATTAACACCATCTCTCAAAAATGAAATCATCAATGCAAATTGCCTTGCATTGATCTTTTATAGGTCTGGAGTTTCTGGAGAGTATTTTTATTTGAGGCTGATATCTTTGTATATCATGGCACAGAATGAAATTACTTAACTCCTGTATCATTTTACTTTAAGTTTTCCCTTATGGTCGTGACACTAACATTCAAGACTTAATGCCAGAAACTAGGGGTTCTTTGAAACTATATAAGGAGCTTCTAACTTTTCAGTTAAACAAAGAAATAATCTGAGCTTAGTCCATACTCTTAAAAAACAACACACAAAAGAGTCGTTGCTGACTGAGCAAAGCTACAGGTTTGTCTGCCTTAACATCAGTCACCAGGCTTCATAGAAAAACCTTCCACAATTGTCTGTATACACAAGCAACAATGTCTAGCAACGTGAAAGAGTCCAAAAACCCAAGTTGTCCTAACATTCAAATCCCAGGTGCCGCTAACAGTAATGGCTTTGTGCCATAGCATAAGCTGCACCAGTCTTGGTAACCATTATCTTGTTTCTTTCCTTTTGAGAGAGGGATAATTTCTAGAACAAACTTTTTTGTGATGGCTTACCCTTATGTGATTATCTTAACAGACCTAGCCCCACCTTCACCCAACCAAAACTTGGCTTCAAACTGCTGCCACGTGTTCTTCCTACTGTGAGGAGGGAGGTCCTCTCTTCTCCCTGTGTTCCTCAAGTTCCATGTTCCAGATGTCCCTTGGGTACCTGACAACTCGATCCCCCAGATTAGTTCCTACTCTAATACACTGTGTCCCTTCCCCAGTCTCACTGTAGCAAACTGCTGCACTAGTCGTGCTCAGAACATACATGAAATTTCACAATATGACTGAGTAAAAAGCAATTTCTACTGTAACATATGAATGATGCCTCAACTTTGTGCGCTGCTGTTACTTTGACATCTTTTATTCATAGATGACATGCAGGGTAGGTACAACTCCACACTACTCTATTTGCTCAATGTTTATTATTTTTCCAAGGCAATTCACCTGTATAATCAATTACATTTTCCCACCCACATCATTTTAGCTGTAGCAAAGGATTATATCTGCACTTAAATAGATTTTTAGCTACTGAGGACTGAATGCAGATTTCAGTCTTCTTAAAGAGCTCACAGGCCAGCTGTACTGTGTGGTTACCCAACTTTTTCTATTGCTTTTCCTTTAGTACTGAAAAAGTTTCCATCAAACACTGAGAGTAAGAGGCTGTACTGTTTTTAAACCAATGCCTCTTCCCTGACCTTGTCCCTTTCCTGCAAATAAAACTGTGACTGCCATCTACAAGTAATTCACCTTACCCAGAGGTCATGCTCAGCGTAGTCAAAGAGAAGCCACACTTTCCTGTCAGCATGAGAAAGAAACACCTTTTGCAGAGAAATGACATTTGGATGCTTGAGCTCCCGTAGCAACTGCAAAAGAAACAAAGGCCGTATCAGTTATATCCACACATCCAGAGCTGCGGAAGGGCTAAAAAAAAGGAATAGTAATAATAGCATTTGCTATGTATCCTACAATACAAACAAGAAGATAAAAACTGAAAGAAAATAGCACTTTTCCCCCTTTTTAGCCTTTTTTTTTTTTTTTAATGACAGAATCAGTCGCTAGTTCGAAACCAAAGCCAAACACACAGTTCATAACCCCCCTCAGAGAAAACACTTCCTATTCATTTCCTTTAAATCTCAGTAAATCTCACTATTATCCAGGCTCACAATGCTCGCTGAACAGCCAGCTGTGGCAGCTGCCATTTCCCACAGGCTCTAATCTTTGATACAGCCATTTGGGGTATCCAATTTTCTCCTGATTCCAAATTATCTTGGAAACCCTGCGTTTTGGTTGCAGTCATTCCAGGCAGAAGCTCATGACTCACGGAGCTCCTGTCAATGCAGTCAGCTGAATGAAGCTATGGTTCACAGGATGGAGCCAGCTGATGTAGAAGGTCAGCTCCACCAAAAGAAGGCAGCCCATCTCCCTCCCACAATGTACACCAGCTACGATATTCACAGAAACCATCCATCAAACAGTTCACCAGTTCAGAAAAAAACTAGCCCAGACACACAAAGGTGGCAATTTTCTGCTGAGTTATGGAGCTGCAGTGACTTGTGGCACTAACAGCAGACCCTGCAGCAGCGGAGGGACAGAACACAGCTTGGAGCAAGGACTTTCAACAGCAGCGGGCCATCAAATCAACTCAGCTGCCTTTAGAAACTGTGAGCCTAATCATCTCCAAAAGGAAAACATAACAGACAGCACCACTCACATTTCACTTTACTGTAGTCACACATTTACCGAAACAAAAAAACTTCTTACATGTCCCTAAGCAAACTATTCTCAAATGGATACACAAGGTTGTAAGAACTCTGTCAGCTAACAGATGGTGAATGGAACAGTGAAGTCTGCTGGAAATTATGATATTGTAAATAAGAGTGGCTAGCTTCTTCTTTCTTAAAGCCAAGGGCAATTCAAACAAGTCCTTGAGCATAAAAGAAAAAAATGGTACTTTATGTCTGAGATCGAATCTACTAGGAGAAGTCTGATTGATTAGATAACAGAGGGAACAAGAGAATTAGTTCCTTTCCACTGATACTTCAGTCTCATATGTTAACATTTTAGCTGCTACTAAGAGTAGGAGGGCTGTCCCAAAAGTAATGCCTCCTATTTTATGATGCTGGCTTTTGACATCAGAGGTGGATGTTGGTAGTGTGAAAGTAGATACTGAATCATAGAATTACCCAGGCTGGAAAAGACCTTGAAGATCATCAAGGCCAACCACAGTCTAACCAGTACCCTAACTCTAACAACCCTCTGCTAAATCATATCCCTGAGCACCACATCCAAATGGCTCTTAAACACATCCAGGGATGGCGATTCAACCACCTCCCTGGGGAGAACCTTACTGCCAATGCTTCGTACATATGAGAGCTGCACAGTTACAGTACACTAACCTTCTTAAGACATTTAAAAGCATTACATAGAGGAATTTTAAGGCAGGATCTGAAAAAAACAAGTGTGGAATTCTGTAAATGTCTATAATTCCTACATAGTGTAAGGATTAAAGTAGGGGGGAGAACACCACAAAATTGCTTTTTTCCTTATTTATTTTGCCTTTTACAGGTGGGGGTCACTGGTGGTGGGTTGAGCCCAGCCAGCTGCTAAGCCCCAAGAAGGAAGAGCAAGAGCACAGGTCAGAATACTTCTGAGTCAAGATAAAGACAGTTTAGTAAATGAAGAAATGGGGAGAAGAATGTAATCCAAAAGCACTAACTTGTCACCTCCCATAAGCAGACTGATGCAGATTGCCTCACAGCAATCCATTCTGCCTCCCCCAGATCCATTTTCCCTCAATTTTTAATGCCAAAAACGGTGCTATAAGGCATACACTATCCCTGTGGCCAATCTGGCTCAGCCATCCCTGCCTGCTGTGACCCCTCCCAGCTTCTTGACCACCCTCAGCTTTCTCACTGTGGGAGCAAAGTAAGAAAAAGTCAATACAATGGTGTGTTATCAACTCCATTTTAGTCACAGATCTAAAACACACCACCACACGTACTGCTATGAGGAAAATAAACTCCATCTCATCCAGACCCACTGCAAGACCAAAGGTAGGAGTCAGCTTCTTAGAAGGGAATAAGGTCATAAGGTTCAAGAATGCATTATTCCAGTCCTTACAGTTAGAAGATTTTTTTATTCATTCAGTATAAATTCAAGATGGTAGCTCCAACTTATGCCAAACATTTTGATATATAGAGTGTAACCAGAATATTTCATGACAGTGAATAATTGTATGTCCCAGACCAAAATCTAACCATATCTCCTATGGTCTGATGACTCCTGTACCAGCAATCCAACTCTTCACACCCATACAACTCCTGGATGCAAGAGGAATGCAACAATCAGGGCTCCAAAAAGTAATCAATACCCTTCACATCACCTTCTGTTCCATTTTAAGTCCATCCGACTCCTTGTTCTCCATGTAACAAAAATCATCAGCTCTAAAAACCCATCGTTTTCACATCAAATGTGATCTTAAAGAACATAAAGAGAATCTATCATCAAAGCTGGTCCAGGACACAACAAAGAGATGAGAAACCTCCAGTAACCCAGCAGAACGTTGCCCTGCCTGCATAGCCAAGCAATATAGACATAATCCTCCTTTGTTCATGCCAGGAATAGCCAATACTGATTATTAAATTCATAGCATTCCTCCTGATCTGCTATGTGCCAAGCTGCTGCTTTTTCACTTCCAAATTCAGCCAGAGGCAAGGTGTAAGTAACAAAGGGTATATTTTCAAAACGTGCACACATATAGACCTGTGCATGTAAACACACTTAGTACAGATATGACCAATCACCGATAACAAAGGCAAGAGAAAAGAACCTCCTTTGCAGGCACACACACTTAGACACAAAACTTCACCACCTCACTGAGCAACACAGCCACAGAGAAGCATGGAGCCAATGCTCATCAGCCTGCTCACATCCCCTCCCATTTCCACATGCTTATTTCTCCCAAATCCACCTTGATCTCAACCCTTCCTGCCTTTTACCCTTCCCTCTGACAATCCCACAACCTCAGCATCCCTTCCAAATACTAAAAAACAACTCTGCATTCTCCTGTAATATCCGTAGCCATCTACTTTCCCTCTTATCAGTTACAAAGCCCTCACTGATTCTAGTCAAGGATAAGCCTGAGAGATCCCTTCTGTGGCCCATCATCATCAGTGCTTTAAGAATTCTGGCTTTTGTTACTGCCATTGATACACACTGTTTATGATTCATGCATCTGTGTTCTCAGTTTTATCATTCCTGCTGGCTTTTTATCCTTGCCTTTTATGCTGAATAGCTGTTAACCACATATTCTTACAGCCTGCCTTAAAAGCTGATGCATTTGGTCAAAGCAAGACAGGCACGAGCATCTCAGTGAATAGGATGGCTAATGCACATCAGCAAAACCATCAGAATGAGGAAATGATTGCTGAAGTGATGACAGATGATCCCTGAATCACTGTCTTGGAAAGGCTGAAATGCTCCAGGACAGAGATAACAGAGCAGTAAATGCAGACGCTGTCCACGGGACAGAAGAGCTCATGCATCATGTGGGCTGCAAGCAGCATTTTAGCAACCTCAACCTCCATGAACCGGGCCCACTCCAGCACAAATGGCATGTGCCTTTCCCACCAAATGACTTGCCTTGCGTTCAGCAGCTGACAGAGATCAACGAAGAAAAACAGGCTGCAAGAAATGGAGTATGCAACCAGCGTGATGATGCTTCTTGTCCTAGGGACTCTGAGACCCTAATTTAGTTCTACAGAACACTGAGAAAGTAGACAAAAATTGTTCACCTATCTCTCAGCAAATGACTGTCCTTTTCACCTGCAATTAAATCAATGATTCAAGATTGTTTCCAATCAGAAAGATTTCCCTTAGATCAGAAAGGGAAAACCTGGCTCACGTTCAAAGAAATACAAATCTGCAGCTGATGAAGATGATGATACATCTTGTTTGACTTCAGTGCCATAACCTTATGTCTGACCCATCTGGTCTTGCCCTTGTTTTCATAAACACTGTTCAAGACATAGCAAGAGAACTAACATTCCTATTAGAAAAAAGAGGGGAAAAAAAGACAAACAGCTGATTTAACATTGGTGGTTTCCAAAATAATTGAATCTTTCACAATCACACATGTAATATTTGCCAGCATCTCTCATGTCCAAGCACATTCAAACTGTAAGTAGTCACTGAGATGTTCAGGGTCTGCTAGAAGTAAGGAAGTAGATGAAGAATCCCAATGACATGGGCACCTGTCGTCAAGCTCAGCAGATTCTGCTGTTCATAGGAAATGTTTATTCCTAAGGGGTCCACTTTTAACATTAAATTGGTATTTTATTCCACTTTCTCAGAACTAAAGCTACTACTGCCCTCCCTTTATACAAGATCTCTCAACCATATTGCTTGTATACATATCATACTATTAAATTACAGCACGTAAGAGTCATTAGTCATTAGAAAGGTCAATCAAAGCTGTTTTCCATGTGCTGGGTCCTGCTTTGTGCAGGGTCACCAACCACCAGAGCAGGCTGCCCAGAGCCACATCCAGCCTGGCCTTGAATGCCTCCAGGGATGGGGCATCCACAACCTCCTTGGGCAACCTGCCCCAGTGCATCACCACCCTCTGAAGTGCAAGAGTCCTTCAGACACACACGCAGGTTGAGGTCATCCTATAACCACGAAGGCAGCCATTTCTGCTTGCTCCTTGTCCTAGTCACTAGCTCTTACTTTTAACTGATGTAGACCAATAACAATTTTATTTTCAGATGATTTGACACTGTCAGACATCAGCTTGGATTGTTAGATGACTTGGATAAGTAGCCTATGGGCATTTTTATACGTACAAGTTATTTGAGTCCTGAGCTAGTTAGTCATTATAAGAAAGACAAAATCCACTGTATAGTTCTAAAAAACGAGTTCATAGTTTGATATACATCACAGCGATTGCTGAAGTGATTCTGATAATGTGACTAACATACAAAAGCTCCAGCTTCCAGAGAAAGTGAAATGGATATATTTCACACATAAAACCAGTCCTCTTAATACCACCGCGCTCATAAAAAGCATTTATTGGAATAGTCTAGAACACACTGCTAGTGTGCCATTCAGAATAGAATTTTGAATATGACAAATAATAAGTTTATTCATTAGATATACAGATTCCATCCTATGACACAACACTTCTGATTAACTCTCTCTCTCCCTATATACATATATATCTACATATATGTATTACAACTACATAGAATAAACAATCTAGGTGTTATCTTTGATTTGATCCTTGTCCATATGAAGCTCCTGTTTTTAAGAATAGTAAGGAAAAACAGGTAAACTAACAAACACTATATTCCATGATAATCTATTAAATTGTCTGCAGGAAAATCCAATCACATCAGCACGCTGAAACCCAGATGGAAAACAAAACAGAGCCAACAGGTGCTCAAGAATTACTGCTTTAGCTCAAGAAATACTGCTTTAGCTTACTCCAGCTTTCTATCACCACAATAGCTTTTGGGCTCCACTCCACCCTTTGGCCTTGGTGCCCACTTCCACTGTGATTTTGGTGCCTTCAGAGCATCTCCCGTTTTTCTTCTCTAACACTCTCCCATGTCAGTGACACATGGTACTGCTGTTCTCTTCTAACAGAGTGTGCTGCAGGTACAACAGTTCCGAGCCAGGAGGAAGCCTCCCTGCTTTCTGCTCGTGTTTTATCACTACAGAAGACCCTGATGCTCAACAGCAGCCCTCAAGTCATGCAAAGAGGCCAAATCCCTCCTGACTGTCAGCCAAGTTAGCAATTCTCCTGTAACTGATACAAATTACATAAGTATCATTCCAGTGCCAGAAGACACTTCTCCAATAAGGAGCTAAGCTTTCCTGCCAAGTAGAACTAACTCCTTTAACTCTTCATGGAAATCACTTCAAAAATACAAACAAAATGTTTTCCCAAATCATCTGAAATGGTAGCTGACATTTTCCAAACGCATTCGCTCTGTGGAAGTCGCAATATTTGGAACATTTTCTGCTATAACTGTTGGAATACTCAGAATTTAAGACCCTGTTTTCAGCTCCTTCAGTTCCACACGGATATCTAATGTGACAAAAAGGGTCAGCTTCCATAAACTGGTTAAAATACCTTCTTTTGAAGAATATTCTTTCAGCTCCTTTTCTTTTTCATCTCACTCAGCTCAAGAACTGTTTTGTTTGAAACTACAGATTCAACTTCAAGCTTGGAACCAACTGAAGCAAAAACAAAATTGAGGCAGATCTACAGGTTCCATACCCTTAAAAAGTATGGACCGAAAATAAGCAGCTGCCTTCCTCAACCATGAAGGTTATGGGCATTTCCTTTCATTAATTAACTTCAGTCGAAACACCATCCCAACAAGAGAACACTGATAATCAACTAGAAACATCTACTTACTGCATTTACTCATCTAGTCTCACTTACAGTTTGTGATAAATTTGCACAGAAACTAGAACACGTTACTCATGTTCTTCTAACAACACAGAAAAACCTGAATAACCTAGGAAAACATGAGAATAATACTCGTGGGTATACCCCAACCTGAAGCAATAACAAGGCCTATTCAGTTTGAAATCTTCATTTAAATAGAAACCAGCATGCTTTAATTGTTCTGAGCCAGTAAGAATTAGTATCTCTTTAAGAAATAATTGAAGTAGTAATGCAGAAGTCAGATCAAATAAGTCATTTAAACCACTGACTCCAATCATGTCTTTCAACTCTGCTCTTAATCTGCCCTGAGGCAGGCAGCATACTTTAACTGAAAAACAGCCATTCATCAACAGCAAGTAAAACAGGTGCATGCATTTCCATGACATTTTTATTTATTTCATACCTCCATGATAAAAATATAGAACCTGCAGTAGAATAACATGATTCTGCAAACAAAAAGATGCACTCAATGAATGCTTTTAGTAGGTCTGTTATCTAGTGGGAAGAAATATTACTTACCGCTATTTCTCTGCATGCAGACATAGAAATTCCAGTACCTTCTATCTGCTTTAAAGCGTAATCTTTATCATCTTTCCTGTGAAAGAAAAAAAGAAATTTGTTTTAAAAACGGCACTACGAATTGAGTGAGCTCTTTACCACCATGTCCATCCAAGAGATCTCTCACAGAGCTCAAAGACAACCCACTGTTCACATCAACCTTTCTAAACAGGAAAGAGGAAAAAGTAGGAGATTAATGGACAAAATACGAATGTGGTTAATGGAGAGAAAGAACGGAGTGAAACTGTGAGTGGGAGAGAACAGATTTCAGTAAGAGGGCAAATTACATTGAATCAGAGAGATGAAAGAGGGGAGACATACAAGAGCTGATACAGGAAAAAAAGGAGCAAGGAAGACCAAGATAGAACGCATGAAAATGCTTCTATATGATAAAAAATAAAAACTTACTATCCTGGAAAATAAACTGAGCCAATGCTGAGCACAAACTCATTCTCACATGACTAAAAACACCCAAAGATGGAGCGATTCTCTATTTTTCACCTTATAGAAATATTGGTAGAGTGAAGCCTGAAAACAAGAAACTTTCATTATTAATCACGTAATTAAACCACGTGCCTAACGATGACACTGTTCTAAGAATGAAAAGCATAAGAGGACTTCAAATCAAATGAGACATTTATAGTGGACAGGGTGTTCACAGAGCACTCCAGGCAGCTGGCACAGGGCTTTCCTACGCTGCTGATGAAAAGTGAAATCATTTTGAGCTAGAAAAACTTCCCTCTGTCTTTTCTATCCCCTCTTAGCTGGCAATGGCTTGCAGCCACTATTGGATATAAATAAGAAGCAAAATGGATTGGACAAGAGGTTATTCTCATAGTTCTATTCACTTATACATCCAATTTTCAAGGTATCTGGAGAGATCCTTAGTGCATGAGAAGTGCTACCACACAACAACTGCTGCTCTTCCAAGCACTACCAGGGACAGGACATGGCACAGCACTGCTCAGACTGAATGTGTCTGCCACTGACCTGGCTGCTCTGATTTCACAGCATTAGGAGAACTCAGTATAGAAAGAAATGCTGCCATACAAATGGCGTTACAAGAACTTCTGGTAGCACTGATTGCTGCCTTATACTTAGGATTGTAGAACTCTATTTTTAACTGATCAAATTTTTGCCAAATTAGAAGTCTATATTCAAATTTTCCATCCCAGATGGTACTTTCTCTGGGAATTCTTAGAAAAAAACCAACTTTGGCTGTTTCCTAGAACAAAACTGTAAAAAAAACCACTTCTATTTGTTCATGCTGAGTGTTCTACAATTATCACTTTAATGGGAGTGCAGTTAATATTACATCCTCTTTCTCCTCTCAAGAACATACTCACATCGGACGAAATAAGAAGTTGGGAAAAATAAGATTTTTCACATTGAAGGGCAGTTTCAGACCTGAGCTCTAAAGTGCTATAAAATAATATATATATCAAACTGAACTGGAAAGCACAATGGAGATAAAAGAAATAATCGATGTGAAAAGAACACAACAAAAAGCAACAAAGAGTAGGAACAGATGCCTGCCAAACACAAGCACTTTGCAAAGCTCTCGTATTGCAATGCCTGGTGTTTTTTACCATTTGTTAGAAAGGATACTTTAAGCATATATAAGCATATATTCTACATCTGGAAGAAAAGGAAGCTTCTTACCTAAAAACTACCTTAAATAAACATCAATTTTACTGTTATTTCATCGCATATCACGCATGTTGTACCAATGTACTGATATTGCACTACAGGATATCCTAGATGCTGATCATGAGATAAGTAAAAGTGACTAATAGAGATACTAAAGACTTAAAAATCAATGGTTGTTATTCCAGATTTACATTACTGTTGAGAAAAGGTCAGAAATCTGCAAGTAACTACTAACAACCTAAGAACAGTTCTTTAAAAATCAGGAAATGCAACATTTGTCAGCAGTTAAATGTCTGGGAGAAACAGCTTCTACTGTCTTAAAACTACCAAAGGGAACTGTAAATGTAGCATCTATTCAGTAGAAAATTAATGAACCCAGTAATTGTTTACGGTTCTTATTCCCTAAAGAATATGGAAATCTTGATAATTAGAGATAAGGATGCTAATAAAACATAAGATTAAAAAAAATCAATTCTACCTTTGAGAATTCCATTAATATCAATAGTGATAAAAATAAAAAATCCGAAGTACAGCTGTCATAGTACTGTTAAAGTGACTCAGTCTCGGCAGTAGTAATCCAAAATCAGTGGACACATTATCATAGAATCTTTTGAGTGTGAAGGGATCCTTAAAGGCCATCCAGTCCAACCTCCTGCACTGAGCAGGGACACCCACAGCTCCATCAGGTGCTCAGAGCCCTGTCCAGCCTGACCTTGAGTGTCTCCAGGGATGGGGCACCCATCACCTCTCTGAGCAACCTGTGCCATGGCCTCATCATCCTGACTGTAAAAAACTCCTTCCTTATATCCTCTCTGAATCTCCTTACTTCTAGTCTGAAATCATTTCCCCTATCACAAGACACTCTGCTAAAGAGTCTGTCCCCTTCCTTCTTACAGCCCCACTTCATATACAGAAAGGCCACACTCAATCTCCCCAGAGACTTCTCCAGTCTGAACAGCCCTATCTCTCTCAGCCTGTCCTGGTAGGGAGGATATTTCTGCAGCCCTCCTCTGGACACGCTCCAATAGGTCTGCGTCACTCCTGTACTGAAGACTTCACACATGGATGTAGTACTTCAAGTGGAGTCTCACAGTGCAGAGCAGAAGGGCAGGATCACTCCCTTGCCCTGCTGGCCACGCTGCTTTGGATGCAGTCCAGGATACAGTTGGCTTTCTGGGCTGCGAGGGCACATTGCTGGCTCACATCCTGCTTGCCATCCAGCAGTACCCCCCTCCCCAAGGTCTATTCTGGCAGGTCTTACATGCCCCAGGCTCCTACTGACAGCACCCTTGGTTTTCCCAGTTGAATTTGGGAAATTCAACTTCACTTTGAACAGTTTATCAGATAAATGTCAAGTAACACTGAACCCACAACTGCACAAACCCGCAGAATTATACATGCTAGCAAGATATGCAAGAAATATTAAGTGCTCCCCTACCTATTTATTAGGACTTCAAAGAAGGACACACATGAATGAGAGGTTTTATTATGCTGATAAATATCAAAATGGCATTCAATAGCAAAGATTTAATTTACCACAAATGAAGAAAGAGATAACATGAAATTAAAAATTATTCTATTAGTCTATGAACTAACTGTAGCATTCAAGTTAGGAGAAGAAAAGAAGAAAATTGATCTGCTGAAGCAGGACATAGCAGCTGTGTGGTATTACCGTAAATGTGATAGGAGCTGGGATCACTCATTCTGGAGAAGAGGAGGCCCAGGGGAGACCTTATCACTCTGTACAACTGCCTGAACACAGGGTGTGGAGAGGTGGAGATCAGCCTCATCTCCTGTGTAACAGGGACAGATAAGAATAAAACAAGTAGAACTGGCCACAAATTGTGCCAGAGGAGGCTCAGGTTGAATATTAGGAAAAAATTATTCTCAGTGGAGTGGTGAGGCACTGGAATGGGCTGACGGGGTAGATGGTAGAATCACCACCACTGGAGGTGTTCAGGAAAAGGGGAGATGTCAGACTGAGGGACGTGGTGCTGAAGTGGTCTAAAGGAAGAGATCAATCAGAACTAACACAGACACAGCAGCTTCATTCTAGATTAACTTAGCACACCTTCTAACCAGTATCATCCTTCCAAGCCAGTCTGAGACACTACACTCACCTGTGCAGAAAGCCACAGTTGAGTTCTGCAACGTTGAAAACTAAAGTAGGTTTTTTTTCCAACACACAGAAACAACCTGAAGTAAAACTATATCATGTACTTCTACTGCCTGAAGGTTGCTTTAAAGCTATTTTACTTTCACCGATGATCTACGCATTACACGTATCACTACAAAGAGTAATTCTAAAAAATCTCTAAGTTATCTATGGTACACATTTTATTATGTTTCAAAGGCAGAAAAAAAGGAAAACTGTATGACCTAAAACAAGTTGGATGAAGCAAGAGTGAATTAAATACATTTGGTCAAATGTCTGGTTCTTCATTTGGCTGAAATTTAAAACACTATGAAAAAGTGAACAGTTTAATGCATGCTAAATAACACAGAAAACAAAACTGCCTTCTCTATTATAAATTTTCTGTATACAATGACAGCATGGCTGTATATGGAAGTTCAGATTTATTCAAGTCTAGAGTATTTAAAAGTATTTACAACCAGCTTAAGGTTCCCCCAGCGCAGATTGTTGCTTGTTCCCTGCACAGAACGTATCAGTCAAAAATCAGATAAAAGCCAGATTCTGTCCTGAAAGCCTCTTATGTATTAATAAATGAGAAAGGATAATGTCTACCAGTCAGAAAAGCTACTTTGTAAAACATGTCAGCTTGGAAGCCTACTTCACAGCTATCCTCCAGTCCCCTATGAAGTTTCCTCAATAACTGAAGACTTTCCAGGTACAGGTGAATAAAGCAGTTCGTACTTGCTCAGCTGTAGAGGACAATAAATTAAATTCCCAAAACATTCTGACTTCAGACTTGTTTGTGCTCACCACTGGAAGCAGTGCTCCATACTGCTCCCAGTGCGGCTGCTGCCATCAGCACCTGCTCTGCAGCTTCACCCCAGGTCCCACCACCAATGGCCTTGGGACTGACTGGGTTCTGGTCTACAACAAGATCACTGTGCAACACCTGCAAAGCCATGTTACTACAGTATGAGCACATCCAGGGCATCTCTTCTTTTCTCCAGGTGTCGCTGATGTGCAAGGGCTCTCTGTGACACTGGCACACAACTACAATTGGGAATACCACCTATACCGTTGGTGACAAAGTCAGACTCAACAGAATACAACTAGTTCAAGGCCAAAAAAAAAACACCGCATATACCATATTCTTTATTGCCTGAGGCTCCTTTGCTTCTAAAGAGAGCAAGAGCAGCAGTAAATCCAGGATCCCGAATTTTCTTTTCACTCTAAGACAAAAGCTGCAGATAGCTGATGGAGGAACACGTCACTAGGAAATCAACACTGCATGCCCTCATCTTACTTTAGATCTGTCGAAGACAAGGTGGTAGACTTTTCCCATTACTGAGAAGAACTGTTCAACAATTAATACATCATTTTATGAGGGCACGTCACAAGTTGCATGGATGTTACTCACTCCAAGTTTCCATGTGATGCATGGCCACAGTAACCTCTGAGGAGACAGAAAGTGTTCAGACAGTCCTATCATACACTTGAATAAATTTCAGAATTCAGAGAAATTGATAGGAATGTTTAATTTTATCATCTTGTTCTCTTCTTTTCATTTAGAGAATTAACACATAAGCATCAAGTAAGTAATATATTGCCTGTCTGCCAATAATTTCTAACATTAGAATTTAAATGCTAAAGAAACTAGCAGGAAAAAAATAATCTAAAGATGCATTTCAATAACTTTGTGTATTTTTCCTTTTCTTGTAAGGCATGTCTATTAATCACAAAAATGAAAACAGGTAAAACAGCGTATTTTAAGTTAAGCACTATTTATTTCTTTTTAACTATTAAACCCCTACTTCAGAAGCGTTTGATCCTGAAATGCTCCAGTGTGACTCAACCTTGCTAACTTCAGTATTCAATTTTTAGACAAAGAAACCTTTATAAAAGAGTACAAGATTACAAGGAACACAATTTGTGACTGAAGCCCATGTTGTGGACTTGGAACTAAATCTGCAAAACGTAAAAATAAAAGGCATTTCATTGAGTGCTCTGGCCAACACAAAGAAAACACATCAGGGAAAGTTGTGCTAGCAGAATTTCTTAACTGGGGGTCTAACTCAAGGCCTTCTGTATCACCAAGATGCCTGCAGAACATGGCACAGCTGATGCGCCAGAAGAGTATCATTACTCTTATCAGAGAGCAAAGCTTATACAGGGAGCATTTTCTACTTCAGAACAAATCCTCCAGCAATCAGACCTATTTGTAAGTAAAGCAAATGTCATATTCCACAGCTGAAGGAAAAACCAGCAACAGCAAGCAAATAAACCACACTTCTGAGACAGCTAATACCACGTGGTGAATAGCAATTTATCACTGTATTCCTTTTGTTCTTTATTTTTTTAATTAACACCTTTTGCCACTACACACAGTTTGGCAAAAAGTTCAAAGTAAAGGAGTAAATTTAATGATACACTGTTCATGCTGTTCTTCTGACACAAGAATTTGCTGCTGTCAAAAGAAAACCATTTCCATGCCATCTCCATCCAGCCAGAAATCCTTCCTTTCTGACAGATGTGATCTGCATCACACTCCTCTACAAGCTGATTCACCCCCTCCAACAAGATATCCCCAAGAAACAGAAAACCACATTGGATAAAAAAGCACTTCAGGCTGCAGCACAGTATGATGAGTATCCAAACCAGCAACAAAGCGTGTGGTGAGAGCAAAAGATGAGGGGATGGATGGTAGAGGAAATGCAGAGGTGGAAGAGAAAAGATGCTTCTCTGCCAATCCCCCCCTTCTGGAAGTAGCAACACAGTGAGTGTGCTCAGCTGCAAGTCAAAAAGAAATGAAAACTAAATAACAGAAAGACAAAAGAACCCATCCACCTATCCCTGTGATTAATTCCAGCACTGAATACCCACAGAAGCAAGAATCCCTGGGATTTCCTTTCTATTCCCCCCACAAAACTATCATCTCACTGCCAGCCTAAAATGAAAGTTTTCATGGCGTGCAATTACAGGGACTGCTTCTAGAAGATGAGCTAGGAGCTGCAGCAATGAAGAAATTCTACACTGACAACCAAACAATGTTACTCCTGAGAAAAGCTCTGTGCCACTTCATTGAAATACACTGCAGTTTTAACATTATTTTATCTAAAGCAGTACACAAAGCACCTATACAAATCCTTGTTAAAAGAAAATATTGCTGGATTTCACTGACACTTTCCTCTCAGGCTGCTCTTCAGTTACCTCAGTATTGAGTAAAGAATCATCACCTCACAGAAATGATTAATTTATTATTGCTCCCTCAGCCTCACAAGGTCCTTCCCTGAGCCTTCACAACCAGTCCCTACCTTTACTACCCCAAATAACCACCTCCAAGCAAAGCTGTTTCACAACTATTTATAAGTAATTTCTAGCCAATATAAAACTTTCATCATCTCTCTCATAGAATCATAGAATCAACAAGGTTGGAAAAGACCTAAAAGATCATCCAGTCCAACCGTTACCTCAGAACCTTTCATGGGTCCACCACCTCAGCTGTCAGCCCACTTTACTAGTTGGTGGCTTCTACTTTTCCAGTAACTCCTTTGAAAAAGTCACTGTTGCCCCTTCCCAGTCATTTATGGCTCAGTCTGAAGCATTGGGTTAGGATCTGTAGTCATCAATCCATTATATTTTTTAACTCCTTCAGATGTGCAAACATCTCACCTTGACAAGTGACCACCCTTCAGTTTGCTCAGGCAGCACCTACTGCAAGCATTGCAATCCAAGATCTCTTAAGACATGCTTTAACTTCCAACGCTTTAAGTTCTTCTGTAACACACAAAAGCAAAGCTTGTTTCCTGCTGTCATTTCACCTTCTCTAAAGGCTTCTTCTATAGCTCAGCGGTGCTCTGGTTCTACAGGTAATATTGAGCTACAGATGCTTCAGAACAGGGGAGAAAAAGGAAGTTAAGTGGTACTTCAGTGGACTGTTTAACCTTGTTTAGATCCAGCATCTCTCCAAATGCAAAGCACAAATCATGTTTGTCACAGCCCCCAGCAGTAACACTCAATCTGCTCTGACATCCCACTGCAGACCAAGCCATCAGTTGTTTGTGGGTCCCATCTGATTCATAAGGAGCTACTCAGAGTCCCCAGAATTTTCTTGTTATCTCCCCCTGGAAGAGCATCTACCTAAACTAAATTAGGCTACAAGCTTTTCATTACTGCTTGCTCTGCAGCCACTCTAATCTTACACAGGCAAACGAGAGTCAAGCAGATGGAAATGCAGCAGTAATGCTGTTCGGTATTTTTGTGCGTGACCCTTAGCTATGCCTGGAATTCTACCTGTATAGATTCCAGTGCTGCAACAGGTGCTTTTTGGGGGGGTTGAACAGAGTACTTTGGTATCTGACATTCATCTGTAAGTCAGATAAGCTCCCAGTTGAGGTGAATTAACCCAAGAGTGAATGGCACTGTTGGGGAACTCATTTGTGAAGGGCTGTTTTGTTTAACGCTGTTTAAATAGGGTTGCAGTTCACTCTAAAAGCAAAGAGTTTGAACTCCAAGCAGTTCAAGTACAAAAAGTTAGATAAGGTTCAAATTACATTCAGGGACAAACCTGCTGCCTTAAAGTCCACGCAAGCAGAACTCGCCCCAGTTGCTTTTATTATCCTCCATACCTTGTACAGTAGCTCCGTGAGAACAACTGTGTTCATGAAACCTGATTTTCTGAGGCTTCACTGGGGGATTATCCAGTGTCTCAGTGCAAACTCTAATTGAAAGTACACCTGCAGCAGGGGCTATCTTTCATTGGACAGGGTTTCTCTCCCAGAAAACACATCCCAGCCAGAAACACAAAGCAGAATCTGAGGATTTAATGCAATTCAGATCCCTTTGTATTTGAGTTCAGTTGCACATATTATTCAAACACATTGCAATGAACTGAGTCTTCTTTTTATTTTTTTTTTTTACAGCAACTCTCAAGTGTCCTTTATTCAAATGTCAACATCTTGTACGCAAGGTGTTACAAGCGCATAGAATGGAGCACTCCCAGAAAAACAGGCAGATTGTCTCAGTGACCTTTAGTTGTGTTCTTCCATATTGACAGAACATGTGCATTTTTTTCCAAGACTCGTTTTAATGTTGGATGTTTAGGCTATCGTAGTAGTAGATAAAAAAAATAAATCACCACGTTCTTTCAAACATTTTGGTCTTTAAAGAACACACCTACATCAGATACATCAGATCCCAGTTTACCATTTCTATGGGAATCACTGAGCCACAGCCTGAACCACTGATCGAGCACCTGGGAAAGGACCAGGTCAGCCCTGGGAGCACAGGTGAAGGCAATTCAGCTGTGTGACAGGAAGGGGTAGAGCCCGGCTGCCCTCTTAGACCTCACTTAAGGGCTGACTGCCACTGGGGGAACCATCTCTTTCTGGAGATCCCTTCTTGGTGAAACTTTCCCCTGCAAGCCTGGAATCTTCTAATATAGATAAGCAATCTTCTTCCCCTCCCCTGTAGCACCTTTCTGTTATGCCAGTTCTTCCATCCTTACACCTCTGGTGAAATATCTTTTCCTATCATACTGATCTGTCCAATTGCTGCACTGTTCTTTTCCCACAAATACTGAATTGACCACCCAATGCCTCTTACTACATTACTTACCATCAAGGTAGTTAAAAGCAATTGAATGGAAACTGTTACCTGAACAGAAGCTTCTTGCTGTTCAAGCATTACAAAACAGTCCCTTGACATCATTGCCAGGCTCTTGCAGTGTAAGGGAGTGGGAAGGGGGACACAAGAGTCAGATGATGGGGAGAAGCCTCAACCTTCCTCCCATCCATCCAGACCAAATGGGTTTCTCTACTCTAAACTTTTCTCCCCACAGTTCTTCCATTTCTCACCAATTTGCAATTTAAATTCAAAGAGAAGCTGGAGCTGCACCTACCAGCATTAAACACACACAGGTAGGAAAAGCAGCCTCCCCAGGTGCCCAGGTGCATTGCCGAGCCCAGTGTGCATTCCATATCATTGCAATTCCACAGCTATAAGGTCCACTGGATAATGGCAGACTACAACCACCAGGCTTCAATGACAGCACAGACACTTCAGTAATCTGGGAGTCCTGGGGAAGTGCCTGTCCTGGTACTGGCCATCATTACAGGCTGCTGGGCTAGAACCTCACATACACAAGCCCCAGTTTCTGTGCCTTACAGGTGTTTCTATTGTAGTTTTCAAATTTCTTAACAATTTCTACATCAACAGTCTGTAAATTACAGCCTTTCCAACTCCTCTTCTAAAGGACATTAAAAAACAGACACAAAACAATTGTAAACATTAATGTCTAAACACAAGAACCCATGAATACCCAAGAGCTGGAGCAAGCATACAACCTCAGTGCCATTTGACCAAGGGCAGCACTCTCTAACAACACACACTTTCTCTACAGTCAGCACCCTCAAAACTTGTTAATGAGAAACCAGGCATAGCAGCACACGGCCCTATTATTTACATGTTCTATTATTCCAGTTTGTAACCTAGAATAAAGCAGATATCAATCTCCGCTTTCACACCCTGCTCTCTGTGCTCGCTAATGGCCTCAGATAGCAATGAAACACTCAAGGCTACACCAGCTCCACCTTGCTGCTGGCTACCAACAATAATTGAGGCATGTGGCAAGATTACAAGAAGATTATACCAAAGAAAGCCCAAGGATAATAATAGGATAATAATAGTCTCGTGCGGGTTGGAAGGGACCTTAGAGATCATCGAGTCCAACCCCCGGGATTCGAGCCTCTGTGTAGCAAAGCGGCACTTCTAGGCTCACCAAAGGGCTCACGGTGAAGATGGGAAATTTGACCTTAAAAGATATAAAGCCTGGAGACGCCCAAGAGGATGAGAAGGGAAGGAAGCAGATGGGAAGATAGCTAGCTATATGAGTTTTACAAGAAAAATTAAAGAGCACAAGACTCAATGCAACACAGCACACATACCTCATTATGCAGATAGAATTTAATTAGGTTTCTAACAACTGTGGTAATGGATCCAAAAGAGACTCGGGGCATATATTTTAACAAGATAATACAGACATATTACATAGGCACTAAATAAAGTCTGTGGCACTTAGAAATTGCACCCTATTGTTCACAGGAGCGGCAAGCCAAGTGCTTGCATTCTGACTTCACAGCTCTCATCCCCTGCACATCATCTGCACCCACTGCTTCTGTTCAAAGGAGTTCAGCTTGACACGTGAATACAGGTAAGAAGAAAATGCATTGTGTTTCTCAGAGAGAAGACGAGCTGTTTGTCAGTTTAGTTTGAAAGCTAACAGGATGAACTCCATGATACAGCTCCAGCAAAGGTTCAACGCAGAATTAATCTGGAAACTGGAAGCCTAAGTCTGTTACTTGCCTTCTTGCCAAAATTTCCTTGCTGGACTCATTACCTCTATTTGTGGCACTCCCAAACTCCACACTCTTCTCACTAAAGTCAGTTTAATATCAACACTGCCCAAAATGTCATACTGAAGATGAAGCAGACCAGTAGCTCATTAGATACCACTACTTCCTCCACCATTGCTTTTTGTTGTTGTATTTAACTCATGCAGAGAGTTTCCCTCAAGGAAAAGAAAACCACATATGGATTTGATTGTTTGTAAGGCACAAGTTCCCAACCATGAGCACAGCCTCCAAAGTCCCCTTTTCCTGAACGCTAAGAAGAGCTTCCAATAACACACTGGAGATGTTACTGCAGGCTGGGATTTTCAATTATGCCATTTTCTGCTGTTGTAATTAAAGAGTTAGACATGGCCTAACAGTGATGTTCAATAGTTTCTTACTGTCAACCAAACCACAACCAATAAATGGGAAGAACAAGTATTTGGAAACTATCCAAACTGCCACTGAAGCAGACAGCCTTGCTCGATGGCACAGGCTTTGCTCAGAGACCTCAGACATCAGCTGTATGCTAAGAACCGAAGGCAAAGGGCAGCAAATATAACAGCGCAAGATCAATTCCATTAAAGCCAGACACCACTGAGGAGTCAGCACACTATTGCCATGCTCTGCCAGCACAGAAACCACACCCTGAGAGAGGTCACAAAGCACCTACTGCATGCTCTGAGACAAGGGACAAGCCCCCCAGTTTCCCAATGCCTCAACACACTGGAAGCCAGTTCCTAAGGAACTTAGCAGGAGTCTGATCCCATCAATTAAACAAACCAACCACCTCAAGTCTGCATCTTCCAGCCCAAGAAGCTAAAAAACACTGGCCTATTTTCCAGTTCTGCTGTAAGTCAAACAGGTAGTTTTAAAACCTGGGTTGAGCAGCATTCCTGAACGAGCACCCAAATGGCACGCAGAGCAGCTTTAATGCAGGAAATAACTGAAATTCCCCTAGACAATAAAAAGTAAACTGCCCTACTGCCACCAGAGACAAGAGTAAGTTTACTTATGCACAGACTGATGTTGAGCACAGCACACCATCCCCTTCCTGCCAGTAGAACAAAGTACCACCTCCATACACTCTGCTGCAACAGCAGTCACCAATTCAGTCAGCCTGCACAGAGCAGGTGCAGGGCCACCAGCACCACTCGAAAAGCCAGGAAGATTTTTTTTTCCAACCATAGGGGCTATAAAGTTGATGAGAAAATGAATGGAAATAAGAACTTGGGATCTGAGTGCAGCTCTGCTGCAGACCATGTGCCACACAGCTCAGCTGTAGCACCAGATGTGAGTAGTCAACTGATGTGATGTTCAAGTTTTGGCAGGGACTACATTAGAAACATCCATGGTGCACCTGGTGACCCCTTGTGCAATATTCTCAACACAACCAGTCCAGTCCCAAAGCCTCACCTTGCGGCAAAGGACAAGGCATGGCTGGATTGGCTTTTCTGCTGGTGCAGGGCATAAAAACCATGTTACGTCTTCATCCGTATATCAAGAACATGCAGCTTCCTTCATTCCTTTTAAGGTTCCTTGCTGCACCAAAATGGCCGTGCCACTGTCCGTCAAAGCACTCCAGTAGTTTAACAACATACTATTACATCCCTACTGTTTGGACCCATCTGGAGTACTGACCCCATCTGTAGTACTGTGTCCAGGTGTGGAGCCCTCAGTACAAGAAAGACATGGAGATTTTGGAAAGGGTCCAGAGTAGGGCCACGAAGATGATCAGGGGGCTGGAGCACCTCCCCTATGAGGACAGGCTGAGGGAGTTGGGTTTGTTCAACCTGGGGAAGAGAAGGTTGCGGGGTGACCTCATTGCAGCCTTTCAATACCTGAAGGGAACTTACTCCCAGGAGGGGAGTAAACTCTTCGAAAGGGCTGACAATAGCAGGACATGGGGAAATGGTTTTAAGTTAAAAGAGGGAAGATTTAGGTTGGATGTTAGGGGGAAGTTCTTCACTAGGAGAGTGGTTAGGCCCTGGAACAGGCTGCCCAGGGAGGTTGTGGATGCCCCGTCCTTGGAGGTGTTCAAGACCAGGTTGGACGGGGCCCTGGGCAACCTGATCTAGTAAATGCGTATGTTTGGTGGCCCTGCCAGGCAGGGGGGTTGGAACTACATGATCCTTGAGGTCCCTTCCAACCCAGATCATTCTGTGATTCTGTGACCCATACCTGCTGATCTAGTTTTGCAAATGCAATCAGCAAGAAGGGCTGAAGACCGCTGCTATACAGCAGACACCAGCTCCTTCTGCTTGGAAGATGGATTTTCATCACTGAGTTTTTAAACACGTTTGCACAGGATGAATTATTAAAATATAGTTCTACTCTGTGTTTGTCCTATTCATTAGATATCTGTGTGTAGAATGTCACTTAAGAAAGAGCAGCTTCAATATTGTTAATAAAACATTTGCAGTCCCGTAGCACGAGCATTTAATAAATGTAATGTATAATAAACACGGGACTTCAGTTACTTAAAATAAGATTTAGAATCATATAATGAAATTTAAAGTAAATGCACACCTTTAAGGGAAAACGCATGCAAATTCAACAGAAAGAAGGAACTTCATGCACAATGGAAGTCTGGGCTGGGCAAGAAGTACAAACAGAAAGGATTCTTCTCCAGCATCATCCAACATTTGGGGAGATATTTCAGCAGTGATGTTTGGTGTATAACGGTACTGAAGCACTGAGCTCTATCTCTCATACACTCACACTGTGTGATGTACAGTTCCCACCCATACGCAATCATAGTGTCAGGAAACTGAGCTGCTATTAGAGATCTGCTTCTGTAATTCGTTTCTTTGTGATAAAGGAATCAAAATGGAAACTTCCCCTTCAATCCTAATTCCATCCACATAATTTAAGGCCACCTATGTACCACATATGCTAGAGAAGCATCCACAGATAGTTATTTCTTCAGTGTTTCAGATATTGCCCAAACGCAATTACTCTGCATATTTGAAAGAGAGTTCTCAGCAATCTGGCAGAGAAATGGGAAGTGCTGGAGGAAGAGGCTGGAAAAGAGACACTGAAGAACACCTGCAGATAAGGAGATGTGCTGCAACAGCTTACCTAACTCACCACAGCTTATGCCCTTGCACCCCCCTCGAAGAGAAAAATAATCAGACAAGGTAAGAATTACCCACTGCAAATAGCCTGAATGATTCAAATCTAGGGTGTAAGAAGTAGTTAGTAGTTAGCTGAACCCCAGCAGCAGACAGAACCCATGGCGAAATAACAGCACTCCAATGAATAGCGGTGCGTGCAGAGCCGGGCAGCAGCCCCACCGCAAGCGCTCTGCAGGCAGCACTGAGAGCTTACATAAAGGGAACCCGATCGCATTTCTGCCTTAGCTGACCACAGCCCGCTCTAAGCTGATTTACCACAGGTAGAAATAACAGCCGGCCTTTCAAACGCACATCCTTTCAATGGCAAAACGCGGAGTTGGATGAGAGGGATAGAAAAGCCGAGTAGGAGAGAGCAGCAGGACCTGTTAGAGCACAGCGCTGCCTTCGCCCCCCACAGCCCGTTGTTCTGGTGCCGACGCCGTGTTACCGATACCGGGCGATACACACTTGTATCTTTCTATACAGGATTTCCGAGGGGAGATTCACTTTCCGCGGTCTGTACTAAAACACAAACCTTTTAAAGCATCCTAAAGGAGACTCGGGCTACAGGAGCAGCCAGCAACAACACCCAAAATGGTGACTACAAGGAATAAACCAGACAAAAAGAGCTCAAAATGAAAAAGGAACGGAGCTCGGCTGCAGGAAGCAGGTGGCCGGGCAGCCATCTGGGGGCTGCTGGCTTCTTCTAAAGGAAAACCCTCCGTGTGCAGCCTCTTATCCCAGACACGGCATTGCTCCTCCAGCGGCCGCCAGCCCGGCACCAGGGCGGTGGGGGAGGAGAGGGGGGCGGTGGTGCCGAAACTCGCTCCGTCGGGCAGGAGCCGCAGGGGCCGAGAGGGACGAGGCCGGGACTGGGGAAGTCAGAATGGAGCCCCGCTCCTCACTCACCCGTCCTTGCGCTTGGCTTTGTAGACATGCCCGTAGGTGCCCCTGCCCACCTTGCAGCCCTCGTACTCGAACAGGTCCTCGACCCGCTCCCGCTCGCCGGTCAGTTTCACCTTGAAGTCATAGTCCATCTTCGCCGACCCGCGACGCCTCTCGGCAGCCGCGCACCCCGCCCCGCCACCCCCGGGCAGCGGCAACAGGAGGATGAGGAGGACGAGGAGGATGCCCCCGTGCCGCCCCGCGGAGCATGCAGGGCCGGGCGGCGGCGGCGGAGCTGCTCGCTCCTTCCCTCCGCGCCCCGTCCCCGGCCGCTCCGCTCCCTCCCGCCGGCTCGCGGCACAACAGCCGGGCTGCGCTCGGAATACGGCGGCCGCGCCTGGCCGCACTGCTGCAAACAAGCGTCGCAAGCTCCAGCACGGCCCCGCCTTCTCCAGCCCCGGCGTGCCTTGCGGAGCGGGGCCGCGATGTGCTGGGAGCTGTAGTGCCGTGCGACAGCCAGCTCCAGCGTTCTGAAAGGAGAACAGCGTTTTCTGGAACGTTCTGAGAGCGTTTGTGTTTATCAACAAACATACAGCCATAGTTTGGAGCTGGGTCTGGAGAGCTGTGTTAGCACGCAGCCTCCCCACAGACATTGTGTGAAGCAACGGAGCACCAAGTGCAAGGAAGTAACCTACCCCAGAACCCAACACGTAACAGCATAAATAAGCTCTAAAGAAATTAAACGACTGAACAATTGAATAAACCGGGTTTATGGAGCTCACTTGGAGAAACTTAAAATTAGTTTGCTGAGGTTTGCTGCCCTCTACAGGCTGCTACTATTATCGTCCTACAAGTACCGTGTGCTTGGGAAAGATGCTTCTGCAGCGCTATAATAACAACGTTAAAGAGTTCCTACTGTTATTTTGGTATTAAAAGAGACAAATATCAGACAAAGGAAGCCAAAGCACACTGCAGCTTTGAATAACTGATTATTCGCGGTGTGATGAGGAACGTGAATAGCAGGGGTTGGACTTAGTGAGTAAACCTAGTAGCACAGAGTAGCGCTGAGCATCACAACAGCCCGATATTGCAGCGCTCAGAGGGATCCGTGCTGAAATCCCCCCTGTGTTAGTCACACCATCGCTGTCCCGGCCGTTGGCCTCTGTCTGGCTGCGCATGCCCGGGAGGGGGCGGCGCTGTGCGGAGGGCCGCGCTCGGAACTCGCTCTCTCGGCTCCCTGCAGCCGCCCGGACCGCAATCGGGGTTGGAACGCCCGCTCTCTCGGCCAGGGGTCGGTGTCTTTCCGCTCCCGCCGCCGGGAGGGAAGGGGAGAGCAGAGCGGAGCGGGGCCGGGAGCCGGGCCGTCCCGCGGGCTGCAGGCGGAGCGGGGCTCCCGGGGCTCCCCGGCCCCTCTTCGTGTCGGGCCGCCCCGCGGCCGGACGGCGGCATGGACAACTCCCCGGCTCCGCGCCGCGGGTGATGCCGCTGCCCCGGGGGCGCGGGCGGCGCTGGAGGCGGCGATCCGGCCGGTGGCGGTTAGTGCGGGGCCCGGCCGGGGGAGCGTGAGGAGGCGGGGGGACGCGGCCTACCTCGTCCCGTCTGGCCGGCCGGGTGGTTGGACGGGAGAGGTGTCGGTCACCGCCCCCGGCCTCCCCCGATCCGGCTGCGGGCTGCGGGACGGGGCCGGCCCGGAGGTGCCGCTGCTCCGCGCCTCGCGTGGCGCCTGGGCCGGAGAGAGGGCTGCGGGGCCGCCGCTGCCCGTGGAAGCGGGGGAGGCCGCGGGGTTCTGATCGCCGTGCGACGCTTCCTTTGTCTGCCTTCGCTTCCCCCTCCTTCCCTCACGCACGGACCATTTCTCTCCCTCTTTCTTTTTTTTTTCTTTCCCTTCAAGTTGGGTGAGATCATCTCGCCCGGAGGCTGAGATGAGATGTGACGGAAATCTTAAGTGGTCTCGTGGTCCGCGAGGTTTCCTCATCTAAACTCAGTTGTCGTCTTGCAGTAGGGTGGTAGGCGTTCGGAAAGCGCATACCTCATGGCATGGGGGGCAGGGAGCCTTGGAGAGGGGCCAGAGCCTAAAAGCGTGTCGTATGTGCGGCTTGGGTAGAAACGATCATCAATAGTGGAGAATGGGCCAGAATAGAGGTGAATAAAGAAGGAAAGGAGTTAGTCTTGGGCTGGAAAATGCAAGCGAGTTGCTGGTATGTGGCACCTGTTTCTTTGCAGTGGAAGAGTAATCCAGAGCTCTAAATGGGTTTTACATTTTGATTTCTTAGTAAAGAGCCTTAAATTTTCAACTCCTTGAAATATTTTAAAGGCCAAAGTATTTCATTTTGGTGGTGTCTGATAACAAACATGGCTAGTAGCTGTCATCCTTGCAGTTATGTTAAGCAGATGGGACAGCCAAAGGCTTCATGCTTCTTGTGGTTTCTAAGTGAGTCGCTTAAGGAGTGTGAGTAGTCACCCTGCCGTCCCATTGTCAACAAAACAGAGTTTACTTGAGTTTTTGTGGGTAGTAGAGTTCCAGATTTTGCATGAATGCAGGAGGAAGAGCAGAGAATCCCTCTTTCACCCAGCAGTTTAAGTTTAGGTTGAGGGAGTCTACATGCGATGGGCTTCTCATCTCAGGAACCTACGTGTGAGTTTCTCTGCAGCAGCCTGGTGCTATAGGCAGGAAGTCAGTTAAGGTATGGGAGCTGTAGGGCAGGCACTAATACTTACTGTTAGGTTTTCCTCTCAACAGCAGCATTACGTGAAACTAAATAAACTATATCTGTCATCTTCCATGTGCTACTTATCTCAAGTATTAAGTCAGCTGGAGGCAGAGGCACTTTAATACTTACTGTGGTATGGATTAAGCATTTTCTTGATGGCAGTCAAGCGCTGGTGCTGTCAGGATAGCAATAGTGCTATAACCACATGTTGAGCAGAGGAGGGATTTTGTTTGGGGGAAGGCAGAGTAGTGAGATAAAGAGCTGGCTGAGAAATTGGTGTTTAGAAATGTGCTGGGAGAAGTGACCTGATTTGAGCATAGCCATTGTGGTAAACAAGAGCCAATATTTAACGGCGGATTGTAAGGCTGAGCACAGAGGGTGACAGTAAATTAACAGACCCTGCAAACATGATGGGAACAGAAAATGTCTTGAGAGGGGGTACCCAGATTTCATGTAGTTTAAGTTAAATGGGTTTAACAGCTAGGAGGGAAGCATTATGTACATCCAAATGCAGCACTGGATGCAGGAGACAGATGTATGACAAGATTGACTGGCATGGTTGGAAGTGCAGTTACTTGTGGTGAAGGGGGAAAAGTGGCAGATGGGGTGGAAAATGAGGAGACCAAGGATGCATCAGAATGGATCCCACAGAGAACATAAGCAAGGTATATTAAATGTATGCCAGCGTCTGCTGTTGGCAAATACATTTCCTGATTCTTCGTATCTGTTGGCAGCAGTGATTAAGATTTACTCTTTAATGAATGTATGTTGATTTGGTTTGCTTGTTGGCTTGTGAACTTGTCTGTGAAGACTAATTACTTAGTGGGAGTGTGCTGAGAATGCTGTTCTGTGTTTTCCCGTTTAACATTTGAAGAGATTGACATGCTGGTGAATTGACCCCTCAAAAAGGAGTATTTACCCAATAACTTCTTCTCCACGATTAAACAGAGTACTAGTGCTGCATGGCGATTTCTGATAATCTCATTAGAGAAGTGATCTGTTCTGTCAGTTGTCTACCACAGCAAGTATTACAGATGGCTTTTGTTAAATGTGAAGCCCCATTGAAAGGATGACACCCTGCTTTCTCTTCTTTAAAACTGAGTATTGAAGAACAGGTATGGCCAAGAACAGGGCAATTCATTCCTTTGTTAGCTAACGCTTGGACTAGAGATTGCAAGGAAAACGGCAAAGTTGTGTCAGAAAGTCAAAAGGATAACTTCTACCAAAAATATATCTGTAGGCTTTGTGCTATGGGAGTGGTAGTAAGGACAGAGATAATGCTGTAATGTGCTTATCATAAACATTTCAAGAGTTCTCCAAAGCAGTAACTGTTTTTTTTTTTTTTGGAAGTCTACACTGGGTAATTACAGAACAATGTTTTCAGTGTTATTTAGCTTCTGAAGTACTACACGCTGCTGTTTTACTTGGGAAAGGTGAAACACGTGTTTTATTCTCTTAATTTTTGATAACTGTCCTTATATAGCAAAAAATAAACCTGTCATCGCTATTGTATTTTATAGTCTGTGTACCAACTGCAACACCTTTCCCATGAGAAAAAGAGACTTAGAGCTATTTTTGTACAAGTTAGAAGCAAAACACTTGCATAATGGACGACACTGGTGAACTGACTTGGCAAATAACATAGTTTGGTTCTTAATCACCTTCAGCTATTTATTAATAAACTAATTTAAATGAAAATGCTAGGAACGTCTCACCATAAATTAGATAAAATCGTACTGTAATTATTGTACGGTCTAACCTTCCAATTTTGTATAAGGCAGCCTGGCATCATGGATCGCTCCCGGCACCGTGCAGAGAATGGCAATGAACAGGCATCTTCACGAGAGCGTGGTTATGGTGAAGATGAGAGACAACGACAGCTGGAGCGCCTCAGCAGGGAAGAAGCCTATTACCAGTTCATCAATGAACTCAATGAAGAAGACTACAGGTTGATGAGAGACCACAACCTGCTTGGCACTCCTGGTAAGATGTATATACCTTCAGCAGAAAAGTTGTACAGTGAGGTAATGTCAGGCTCCACATTTAGTAGAAATGTGAATTTCTATTTAAAATTAATGATAGTCAGTAAAAGTTAACTTTAATAGATGCTGAAGCTTGAAAAAAAAATAATGACTTATCAGTATATTGGTAATATTCAAACCCAGATAATTCATACTAAAGTATATCTGGCAACTGATACCATCTACTTGGACTTCTGGAAGGTCTTTGACATGTTCCCATACCACATCCTTATCTCTAAATCAGAGAGTTATGAGTTTGTAGGGTGGACTGTTTGGTGGATAAGGAATTGCTTGGATGGTTGTAGCCAGAAAGTTGTAGTCAGTGACTTTGTGTCCAGGTGGAGGCCGGTAATGAGGGCTGTCCTCCAGGGGTCTATCTTGGGACCAGTTCTCTTTAACATCTGTATCAGTGACATAGGTGAAAGGATTGAGTGCACCTTCCACAGGTTTGTGATGACACCAAGGTGAGTGGTGCAGTTGATAACAGCAGAAGGAAGGGATGCCTTCCAGAGGTACCTTGATAAACTTGAAAGGTGGTCCTAGTGAGGTTCAACAAAGCCAAGTGCAAGGTTATGCACTTGGGTTGAGGTGATCCCAGGTATGTTCACAGGCTGGGAGAAGGACTCCTTGAGAGTGGCTCTGTGAGGAAGGACTTAGCGGTCCTGGTTAGCAAAAAACTTAATGTAAGCCAGCAGTGTGTACTTGCAGCCTGGAAGGCCAATGCTGTCCTGGGTTCCGTCAGAAGAGGAATGGCCACCAGGGGGAGGTGATGGTACCCCTCTGTTCAGCCCTTGTGAGGTCCCTTTTGGAGTGGAATGGTTGTGGCTGCCCTGTCCCTGGAGGTATTTAAGGCCAGGTTGGATGGGCCCCAGGAAACCTGCAGGGGTTGGAACTTGATCCTTGGTGTCTGTCTCAATCCAGCTATTGGAGGAGGTGGTTTGACATGTGTATACCCAGAGGAAGATGAAGGCAACAAATGAGGCCAATTATTTATTACAAATTCTGTGCTACTAAGGAATGTGGGTAAGATGGAGTAATGGTAAAGAGAGAAATCCTAACAAACAGTTCACAAAGAAGGTGATAGTCACCATCAGGGATCCAGCTACATCTTGTTGGTCCATAGGGAAGCAGCAAGTCAGTATTGTCTTGACCTGCATGGCTGCAGTTTGGCGGAGTGGGTACCTGTTCTTCCTTGGAATTCTTTGGATTTTTATCCTCTCCGTAGCATCCTTTTGGTTGCCAGGGGCAGCAGCTGATTGCCAGGGACGCTTCTGTTTGGTTCGTCGGGGCAACAGTAGTTGCCATGGATACTTCTTTTTTGTTGGTGAGGGGCAACAGTAGTTGAAACAGCATGTCCGTTGTACATGCCCTTTCCACTGGGTAATCAACAGCAAATCAACAGTAGATCACGTGATTGTCACACGGTGGGCTGCTAGGTATGTGCACTGACTGCGTGGTGACCATCTCCTCCGAGACCATCCTCGTAAGTCAGCTTGAATGTCCAAAAGAAACAACAGCTGAAAAGGTTTCTCCTGGTTTCCCAGCAGCATGTTTCTCTTACTACTGTGCTTATGGTAACTGTTAACCCCAAAAGCTTGTCCAGCAGGTTATGTCTTGGATGGGTACCGCTGAACAAGCTTTGAGCCAGAAACGGTTCCAGCTTCTCACAGGGTCCCTTCCAACCCAAGCCATTCTATGATTTTATGGTATCTGTTTGTCTGTGGCAGTATCTTGGGCTTCTGATTAGTTGTTGAAAGTAAGCAGGCACTTGACACTCATTCAGTATCACACCTTCCCTTCCTAGTAACTACGTCTTGTTATCTGCTTACTTGTCTTCCAATTTCACACTAGTGCTCTTTGCTTTTAAGTTTAATTTTACTTCCTTTCCTTCAAGACAGAAAATATTATTTGTGCATGACTCTGTTCTGTTGATAACTGTCTCATCTAGCAGTGTGATCAAAATGTAAACTTATTTCAGGGGAAATAACAGCGGAAGAGTTGCAGCAACGTTTGGAAGGAGCTAAGGAGCGTCTGGCATCACAGACTGATCTGGAAAACAGAGAAGGTGAAGGTAGAACTGCTGGAGGTAAACATTCTTCCTTCATATGCATAAATAGTTCATACAGATAATTAAGGGAAGTGATGACTAATTTCAGTACCAGCCATTTCAAGTCATTTTTCCACTCTGCCACTGAAATGTTCTCAAGTAAGAGATTTCCTAATGATAAAAGACAAACTTAAAATAAATTCTTATGGAAGATTTTAATAGGAGCCACTAATTTCTTCTCCTGTTTTCCTTTTGCTAATGTGTCTAGGAGTGCAAAAAGAAAAATTCTTAGGAAATTTCATTATACATTAGGGAAGTTAGAGAAGAAGTCAACTGGTGAACAGTTAACCTTTCTTCTGTTTTGGTTTTAATATCTTATTTCTGTTTGTTGTAACAGTGAGGTTGATACTATCTATGCTTATCAGTTCCTCACCTGTATTGTCGCATTTGACCGTTTCCTTTTCTAAAAGGATAACATCTTAGTTTTTCTCACTTTATCAAAATTAGTTTACAAAATTACCCTCAAATCAATAGCTTAAGTGAGATATGGATATTGGACAACTGGCATTGCCTTTGGGCCATCTCTGAGCGCTTCCTCAGAAGAAGCTATGGAGATATATTAATTTCTTTGTACCTGCTGGTAAGATCAAAATTCCAGCTTGAACTTAGCAATTTTGGTGATGTTTCTATATACAGCATGTTTTCAGCAAAATTACATTGTCACTGGGAGGTAGCTGTCCTGCTACTGAAATGTTTATGAAGTCAGAGGATTTGGAATGCATCATAGTGTGCTAAGAATGCATTTGTGTGAATGCTTGCAGTTCTTTATTTCTCTCAGATTCTGATGTTCTTGCAGAAAACTCAAATGGAGATTCTTTGCTTGAATGGCTGAACACATTTCGTCGCACAGGAAATGCCACTCGTAGCGGACAGAGTGGGAACCAAACCTGGAGAGCTGTGAGTCGAACAAATCCAAACAGCGGCGAATTTCGGTTTAGTCTTGAAATCAACATAAATCACGAGCATAACAATTTTGAAACCACTGGTGAAGAGTATGTGGGTATAGATCATAGCAGAACATATTCAGAAAGAAGACATCAAAGAGCTGTCAGTCCAATAACCGCACGAACAAGAAGCCAGACAAGAAGAGAAGCAAACAGCCGGGCTGCAAGCACTGCACGGACCAGGTCTTTAAGAAGTTCTGTGGTGCAAAGCTCTGAAGCAGCCTCTCATCCAGTCTCAGGGAGGCTCAGGAGTAGAACGAGGGAGTCGACTGGCCTTCGCCAAACAAATACTACACATCACAGTTCTACAACTGCTGATGAACAAAGAGAAATGACGGAAAGAGGTACTTCTACAAGAGTCGGAAGGCGCAGTAGATCTAGAACTAACGTTCAGGTGAATGGAAACCAAAGACTGGAAATTCTACGGTTGAGGTCTACTTTGAGTAGCCGAAGCCGCTCTCCACTGCAAAGGCAAAGTGGGACTGCTTATTCTGAAGAACGTGGGCAGAGGCACGATAGAAGTACACCACAGGCTAATAGAAGCAGAAGGCAAACAGTGCAGCATCCTCAGCAGCCTGCTGAAGAACAAGCAAGAAATAACGCTCAGACGCCTCATCTTTCCTCTGCACCCCCATCCTCAGGATTAACTGCAGAAGAGGAGGAATCTAGTAGGCCAGTAGCTGCTGTTAGAAGGCATCCAACAATTACACTAGATCTTCAAGTGAGAAGAATTCGTCCTGGAGAAAACAGAGATCGGGACAGTATTGCTAGTAGAACTCGTTCTAGAGTAGGAATGGCAGAAAACACAGTTACTTTTGAAAGTGACAGTGGGGGATTTCGGCGGACGATATCACGATCAGAACGTGCAGGTATTCGAACCTACGTTAGCACTATACGGATACCTCTTCGTCGGATTTCAGAAACTGGACTTGGTGAGCCTTCATCAGTGGCTCTTCGATCAATCCTTAGACAAATTATGACAGGTTTTGGAGAACTGAGTTCTTTAATGGAAACTGAATCTAACTCAGAAATGCAGAGAGGTGCTCATCACTTAGCAGATGTACGGGCAGAGCAGAATAACTCAAGTTTAGTAAACAATAGCAGTGATCCAAGTGAGGTTTCTTCTCGGAACAGGCAGATAGTAGAAGACAACAGTGAAAGAAATGGACAGAGTGATGATACACGACGCTATGTTAGCGGTAATGAAAACCAGGATAGCAGACAGTCTCAAGATGCTAACAACCTAGTGGAAAATGGAACTCTGCCCATCCTTCGGCTTGCTCACTTCTTCCTGCTGAATGAGGACGATGAAGATGAGCGTTTAAGAGGTTTAACCAAAGAGCAGATTGACAATCTTTCTACTCGGAATTATGGGGATATTCACACCGACGAGGAAATAAGTAAAACATGTAGTGTTTGCATTAATGAATATGTAACAGGAAATAAGCTTAGGCAGTTACCTTGCATGCATGAATTTCATATTCATTGTATAGATCGCTGGCTTTCTGAAAATTCCACTTGCCCAATTTGTCGGCAGCCTGTATTGGGATCTAATGCCACAGACAGTGGCTAAAATCATTTGTACTACTCAGTATTCAAGGATCTACTTCTGCTCTGTTTATGATGAGCCAGATCAAATAAAGTGACTTGCATAGGGGTCCATTTGTGTGGGGAGTTTTGTTAGATTTCTTTAAAAATAATAGGGAACTTGTCTAAATCTAGTAATGTAAATAACTATTTTTCTCCAAGTGCAGATCTAGGAGTACACGTAGAACCAAATGATATCGGTAAAGTTTATATTTTTTTAGGTAATTTTGTTATGCTAAGCACTTTTGTAAATAGAGAAATGCAATAGTTAATCGGTCCTGCTTATTGTATGGTTTTTTTAACAGTGTAACGGACTCACTTTATTTAGATTACAAATTGTTTCACACAGACCTACCACTGTGTTGAAAGATTAGTGTCTAAATAGCCATTCATTAGCTTTTTGTTCTAAGAACAATTTCTTTTACAGAGTCTCTTGCTGGATATGTTTGCTAAAGATATTTAAGTTACTTGAAGTGCTCATTTTAATATACAGTATATTTTTTTGAACATCAAATATCCTTTCCAAAAACTTGCCAATTTGGTTCTATTTAAAATTTTTATGGCAATTTTTGCATGTGGTTTTACACAATGCTTAACGCTGACAAGTTCATGTTCAAAAGCGGATGGGTTAGTGATATAAAATGTACATAATTAAAAACTGTCTTTGACAATCGCTGTCTTTTCAGTACAGACAGCAGTCACGTTGATGACAATTCCAAGAGTGTGTCTTAACAAACCTATTTGCTCAAAGAGTAAATGAGCATTGAGAAAGCCTTTTTACTTTTCCAAATTACTCAATATTCATTTTTTTTTAAACTTCCTTAGTTTAAAGAAGGAAGCAATTCCTCAACCATTATACTGTCTACAATATGCATGTTTTGTGCATCCTACTCAGAAAAACAAAGGCTTGAAGTTTTTTTGTACAGAATTTTAAGGTACGTGTGTTATTAGTCCTCTTAAAACATGCCTGAGGACCAAATGGCAAAAGACACTAAAAAAGGCAAAATAAGCTTCCTTTGAAGTCCCCAAATTACTGTATCATTAGATATTAAACTTTATACCAGTAACTTATAAAGAAATAAAGTTGCAAAGCAAATAACCGAGGCTTTGTGTGGATTATTTTTGAATGGTATCCTGTACATCGCTAAGAAGACTTATCATAGAATCATAGAATTACTCAGGTTGGAAAAGACCTCAAAGATCATCAAGTCCAACTGATTTACTGTTGATTCTCAGTTTTTTTCCCCCTTGTTTCCCCCAGGTATGTACTCGTGTTTCCACAGTATGTGTTAGCTGCTGTGGTAGGTTAAGAGAAAAATCGAGACAAAGCACTCTGAAGGCTTTTGGAAGTATGCTGAATGTTAGGCAAGCTCATCTTTCTCTGAGGAATGTACATCTCAGTCTGTAGAGAAAGGCAGAATTATTAAATACATACATGTATATCTTGAGTAGATGAAAGAATATGTACTGAAGAAGTTTGGACTTTTCTGACTATGGACTGCCTTCACAGAATCACAGAATGACCTGGGCTGGAAGGGACCCCGAGGATCATGAAACTCCAACCCCCCTGCCTGGCAGGGCCACCAAACTTCCACATTTACTAGATCAGGTTGCCCATGGCCCCATCCAACCTGGCCTTGAACACCTCCAAGGACGGGGCATCCACAACCTCCCTGGGCAGCCTGTTCCAGGGCCTAACCACTCTCCTAGTGAAGAACTTCCCCCTGACATCCAACCTGCCTTGACAGGATGTGTTTCAATTAGAACACTTGGTTAGGCAAACCTGGAATTGAAATGTTACAATCCTACCTTAAGAAATTGGGTGACTTTTTCAGGTTTGCACTTAAAAAGTACCTCCAGGTACTCGATCTGGGGGTTTCTTGATCCAAGTCATCTTTGTGTTTAAGAGCTTGGTTAATTTATTCCCCATGCATTTCCTAGCAGCTTTCAAACTCACCTGTGCTCTTGATCTCCACGGAGATTTGATTACAGAGTTGATAAGTTTCGTTTGTGCGAAGCATTTGTTTTGTACTCAACTTTTTACTCTTGAAGATCCATAGTTCTTATACTGTAAAATGCCACATCACCAAAGCAACACTTCCCCATTCATTTTGCTAATTCTAATGCTTTTTATTAACAGAAGAGTCCTAAATCTTCTACATAGAAGCTATTCTTTATTTGTAACTGTCCTTGTTGCTCTTTAGTGGAAGGACAGATACTCACGCAGCATTTAAGGTGTGGATGCAGTAGGCATTATGAGGAGATAGAACAATAATTTATTTTATCCCCTCTGTGATCTGAATAATTCCTGATATGCCAGTTTTGGTTTTAATTGCTGCTCAACACTGAGCTGATATCTTAAGGAAGCATGCAAGAAGACTTCACCGTGTCTTTCCTGAGTGCTGGATAGTAACTCTAGAACTGGCTACTGCTGTGAGTTTTGTTTAGTCCTTTTCCCCAAATAGGAATATGAGAGCTGAATGTTCAAATTCTGTAATGCCACAGATTTTTGTTCTTTTCCTGTATGTTGTCACAGTCCTCCATCCCACTGAGGTGCAAATGGTTCACTGATCTACAACTTTCTTTTCTCCTCTTCGAATTCAGCATATTTGACAGCTTCCTGTGGATGTTTTCCTTTAATTTACTTGACTTTCACCAACCAATTAAGAGATGTTATCTGGTGCAATTCTCAGCTTTTTGTAGCAGCGTTCATTAAACACATCTTTCTCCCTTTTCAAAGTAACACTTGGCTAATGCGGAACTGTATTTTTCACCCTTGCTGTGCTGTACTTCAGGAATGCTCTTCGTAATTGTTGAACATAGAGAGGCACAGGGCTATATTTTTTCTGCTTCCTATGGTCTGCACTGAGGCAGCAGGAGCAGGATACTTTCCAGCCTTATTTCTGTGCAACAGCAGCCCTTCTCAGGTTTGACTGTACAGTCTTAACGCCATACTTGATATAAGAATCCTCAACATTTGAATCCTCCTGTATTTACTATCTTGGTTTGTCTAATAAGGAAGGCATAACTTTGTGCTTGGTGGTGCTGAGGTGTGCCAGGTGGCCTGGCCCTCACTCTGTGCATGCAGGGGTGATGGCAGAGCTTAGAAGACTTTCCTGAGGAGAGAAGTCCTCTGTGGCAGTTTTGGGACTCTACTTTTTTTGTGTTAGATGCAGGGCCACCTGATGCCTGTGGAATGGCATTGTTGGGTGGGATTCAAGGTGCCTTGATGCTGGAAGTTACAAGTATCCCCTTTTTAAATGCACTGATAGCACTAATTTATCAGGTTGTATGATAACAACAGGGCAAGCCTGTTTTTTACTCTGACCCTATAGGAAAAGTCTTTAAGCCATCTTTGGATTATATCTAAGAGACATTTCTTACTGGAAATGTGCTTCATGTGCAGAGCTGTTGGCAGTCGGTAGCTTTACCGACTGGCCAGAGGTAAAGAGGTAGCTTTATTTTTTGGAAGGAGTAAGATGTTAAGCGACTTTTATTTGGTGACATTAAGAGAACTAATTTTGTTCATATGGAAATAAGTTGGAAAACATGGGCAGAAGTTTTAAAAACAAAAAATCTTCACTTGAAATGCTAATTTGAGGTCAAGTGGCAGCACTAATCTAGAACATGTCTGGAGAGTCTTGATGCTGAAAATAACCCAGAGAGCTGGATTGAACCCTCAAAAAGGTACAGAGATCTCAGGATAAATTAACAGGGCTTTTCTTATTTGTTCATTTTTGTTTTTTCATTTCTTGTGTGTATGATGTTATCAGGGACTTCCTAGCTGCTATTATGGCCATGTAGGCCTCTGTAATAGTTTCTCCATTAATAATATATAAACTAGAATTGGATTCCTGTGTTAGAAAATAACTGCAAACTATGCAGAAGTGTTTTAGTTTCTTTCCATCGGACTCTTTCCATCTTATTTATTTATTTATTTATTTTAATTCAATCATCTTAGAGGCAGACTGTTTCTGCCAAGTAGTATTCAGGATATTTCTAGATTATCATTTCACAAATGATAAAGAGTGTTCTTGCCAGTTTCTTTAGTATTCTGGCACATCCCATTGAAGCATAAAAATTATTTCTTTCCATACAGATCACTAAGAAAAGACATTAAGTTGATTGAATCTGCAGGATTTACCCATTCCTGAAAAGGCTTTGAGACCTGACTCTCCTGATCATACACCACTGCAGCGTAGGTTTTGGGGCTGAAAGCCACATACAGGATATTAAGGGAGAAAGGGAGCAAATGGCAGGAAGCTCTGTGTAATGTTATCCAGTTGTACAATGTGGTTATAACTATGCAGCTGTGCTTATCTAGCTTTGATCACAACAGCATACACAACAAAAGAAATGAGCCCTCTAACAGTGCAGCACCCAAATGTATATCTTTAAAATGAAATGTGTCCTTTGCTCTCCTTGGATGCTGTGCAGCTAATCTGACTTTGTCCTGTGTGCAGAAACCATCTACTAAAGATGAGAACTGCAAGCACCCTGCAGCTTTCCATCAGCGTGTGGTGGGAATGGTCTGAGCCCACCATTTGGAGGCACGTCCTCCCTCAAAGCAAAATTTCTCCCATTTTCTTCCTACTCCTGGGCTTTACTAGAATGTGACCAGTTAAAATAAGACCCAGAACAGGTTCACCACCACCCTGACTCAGTGCAAGCTGCCAATTCACATTCACACTTACTCTAGCAGGTGCTTATGCCACCACTAAATTTATCCTCTGTGTGATGTAAATTGCCTGAGGTACAAAACTGGAACATATACCTAACAAAACAATATGAACACATCTTTGAATTTCTTCTATGGGTTGAACTGCTCAAATATGAGATCATTTTGTCCCATTATTTTAAGCAGTCCTTTAAAAAGGCCTAACCTCAGGCATCTGTAATACACTGTTGGGATTCTCATCCTGAGGTAGGGACAGGTGTGTCACTTAGTATTACTTCCAAGAAAAGCTCTCATATATTACACTGTACCTTTCCACTTCATCCTTAGCTTTAAGTCCTTATCTAAGAATTCCATTAAAGTGTATTTCCTTATGCGGCAGTTGGTTCACCACATTCCCTTATGTCTGTACTGTGTTCTGATCTTTGACATGAAGTTACATCTCCTTTCTTGCCTCTTTGTATGGAAGCAGGTCGTGAGATTGATGTCCTTGAGAGTAGTGCAATTAGGGAGACATGAAAACCCAGCAATTACACTGATTGAAGCACGCTAAGTAAAATCCTGGCTGCGGAAGCTTCTCTGCCGAGCTGAGGCCGTACCGTCCAGCAGAAGAGGGCGCCCGACATTAACTGCTGTTTCCTGGAGGGGGGGAATTAAACAGAAGGCTGCGACCAAAAGCTTTCTCCTGCCCTGGCCCGGACTGCGAGCTGGGAACGGAGGCCGCTGGAGCTGTCCGTGGTGCTGAAGGGCAGCGCCCAGCGTAGGGAGCCGCTGACGAACGCAACCACGTTTCCACAGCTTTAAAACTATCTTTTGCTTATTACATCTAGTAGATCGCTTTTTATTGTTTTTTTCATTGAGTGCAAATATTTACATGAATTATACAGTTACGCTATATATCAAACCATTTCTCATTAAACGACAGCCCCGTCTGCAATAGCTGGTTCAAAACATTGATCAAGGCAGTATGTTTTTATTTTTAAATCCACAAGAATTAAACAGGCAGAATTTTCATTAAATTACATTACTCTGGTCCTGTAACTGACCAATACTATTACTGGTACCAACCACAAGCTGTGTACTGAGCTTGTAAGGCCTCGTGGCTGAAGCTTGCTGTGTTTGAGCTGTTCTTGACCAGTGCGAGGCTTTGTTTTTACATTCTTTGGTTGTAACAGCAGTATCTCTGCGAGGAGGTGTCCATCATTTGATTAACTTTATTGTTGATCCAATCATTTATATGGATAGTGATTAGGAGTTATTACTCTCTGAAAGTCAGCTAGCAAAGTGCAGACTTGAGACCTAGGTAAAACTGGGTTTAGGGATAACAAAAAGAACAGAGAACAAGGACGTAACATGCATGATTAGCATTACATGTAGGAAAATGGGGTGTGATGTGGAACTGTAGACAAAGAAAGAAAGAATAAGATGTAGAAGTCTGTTGGAAAACATAAACATATCTGCAGGGTCACCCTCAACCCAAACTGAAGGAAAGGAGCAAGAAGAAACTGCTCCACTTCACACTTCTCTCACAAAGCACTTGCTGAGAAGACACCAATGACATCTGCTGTTCTATGGAGACTAGCACCATCAGCCTCACATCTCAGAGGGATGCTTGAAGGGTGAGCGCAACACCAAAAGGGGAATAGATTCAAAGAGTGTGTCTATATAGAAAATGAACTGTTACATTTCGTTTTGTAATAGCATTCTCTTTCTTTTTTTCCCTCTTTATTTTCTATAATAAACACTTACCTAACAATTTTTTGATTAGACAATTAAGTTTTCTGTTACACTACTAAGAAATTCTATGTAAGTTGTGTTTCCTTTTTATTTCTTCTTCTTTTTTTCATAACAAATCCCCGTAGTTTGTTTGTCTGTTAGTAACTGGAACAAAGGACACATCTTTTGGATTTTGGGCTTAACAGCCTCTCCAAGGTCCCAGACAGTATCTGACACTGTTAGAAATAGAATCAAGATATCCTGTCTTCCAGTCTGGCACATTAACCACAAAACCATTCTTCCTGCCTTTGCTTTATTTATTACACTGAAATAATTATGCATACTGAGATCTTTGAAAGTACATTGCTATAAATACTAGAAAAGTAAGCACATTGTAATTTGAAGATCATCAGCTCCTTTCTAGTTTTCATCACATCATTCAAACCATGGAGCCATTATGATAGACCTTAGGGAATCATACTGTCATGACTCATGGTCCCACAATATACAATATAGTATGCATCAGCAGCATGACAAAGCCAGGCACTGCAGAACAAAATGACAACAGTGAGGTCTGCACAGGTTAAGAATATATTTCTTTTCTTGCAGCTCAGGGCTAACCTGTTACTTGTTACTAATGATTATGAGCTTGTGAAAGAAAACCACCTCAAGTTCACCTCAGGACCGCAAATTACCTTTCCTGCGGGCCCAACACTTTGGCCTTCTAAGCAGGGCTCAGTTTGAGACTCAGTTACTGAGAGAATCTGGCACACCTTGCTTCCTCACAAGATACCTTCACAGTATACTTTCTCCCTTTTACTCCCCATTAACTGCAATGCACGATTACACTAAGCACCCGCAGAGAGAGATACCGTAGACAGATCCTCCAATACTCACAGGCCATGCAGGGGAAAAATTGTTTTTTTTCTTCTGTGCCATTAAATTCCGTGTAACTAAGGCTTGGGAATCCACCTTCTACAGGGATACAACTCAGGCTTGTTGAAATAAGTGTGAGACAAGTAATTAAAGCTCTTTGAGGAGTCAAGGAGACAAGTAGACACTGGGATGGGCTGCCCAGGGAGGTGGTGGAGTCACTGACCTTGAAGGTGTTCAAGGAATGTCTGGACATTGTGCTGAGGGACATGGTTTAGTGAGAACTGCTGGTGATGGGTGGGTGGCTGGACAGGGTGATCTTGTGGGTCTTTTCCAACCTTGGTGATTCTGTGGGTGTTTATTGTTATATGTGAGGATGCTGAAGTGCAGCAAGGTTTGGAGGCTTGGCATAAATTATGATATTTGAAACAGTACCAAAATTTTCCATCTTGTACTCTAGCCATCTCCATATGGTAGAGTGGTTTGGATAATGATTTAAGGCCATTTTTTTTTTTCATAGACTTTCACAGTACTGGACATTGTTTCTTATGCAGCTGATCTTTCCAAAACCTCATATCATCTCTGATGAGCTTCTGCCTCTCTTCAGCCTACCAGAAGATACTCATAGGGAACGCAACCCCAGCAGAAAAGGCAGTCCGTTTCAGTGTGGCATTGCTGGCTGTGCTTGATTGAGACCAGTGTCTATAGAGACACTGTCAAGAGACACTTTTTAGTTGATATAGTTTATCAGTGTTAGGATGGGGAAGAATGGGGCTGCCCAAAGACCCCCATCCCTGGAGGTGTTGGATGAGCGCTGGGCAGCCTGGTCTGATAAGTGGTGTCCCTGTCCATGGCAGGGGGTTGGAACTTGATGATCTTTAAAGCCTCTTCCAACCTGAGCCATTTTATGGTTCTATCGTTCTATTTCTGTTCTATAATTTCTTTCCCTTTTTCTGACCTCGGGCAAACTCCTTATTGCAAATGCTGCACAGAGTAAAAAAAGGTGATGCACTCACTGATAAGGTTAAGTGGCATATTGATTAATCTTTCCTTTATTTCTTTTTTTTTTTCTTTTTTCTTTTTTTTTTTTTTTTACCTTTCACTTACCAGACATTTTAAGTTGAAAAGGAATGACATGTTTTGTGCAGAGGCTGCCAGCGATGAAGGATGTCCTTGTAACTGAAACAAATGAGTTTGCTTGGGGATCTAGATGAAAGCTGGGCCTTGTTAGGATGCAGAAATGTGATGTCCCACAATCACAGATGGAAGGGATTGCAAGGGACCTCTGGAGATTGAGTTCAACCTCTGGCTAAAGTAGGTTCCCTACAGCAGGTTGCACAGGAAAGCGTCCAGAGCGGTCTTGGGTATCTACAGAGAAATAGACAGTTCCAGAGCTGTCATATTCGTTTCAGATATACAACTTTAGTAAAACAACAGGCCTACTTGCTCATTCTGGATGAGTTCAGCTGCGAGGCGCTCAGAGCCGGAGTTGTAGCACTCCGCCCTCAGGCAGACGGCTGGCTGCGATGTAAGGCACTAGGGAACCGGGCTGTCTCCCCACGACCTACAAAGAGGGCGCCCCGCAGCCGCCCCGCTCCAGGGGAGGCCCGTTATTTCAGTAGGCAGCGCTGAGGAGGCGGTCGGACCCGCGGCCGCTAGCGGAGGAGCCCGGTAGGCGACAGGCTGCGGGGCCCGCGATGCCCAACGAGGAGGGCCGGGGCCTCCTCCGCCGCCCGGGGCCGGGCGGGAAGGGGCGGGCACCCCGCTCACTCGGCGCTCTGAGGGAACGAGGCTGCGGGTCGCCCGCGCTGCTCCCCGGCGGGAGCCGCTCCCGGCAGGGCTTAGCGCCTCTCCCGCCCCCGCTGCAGGCCGCGGCGCTGCGCGGCGTCTGCGTGAGGGGTGGCCCATGCCCGCCCGCCGCCGCCGCAGCCCTGAGCCGGCCGCCCCGGCCTCAGCATGCCGACCAGGGCCGGCCTCGACACGGCGCTGAGGATGTCCCTGCGGCGGAAATCCTCCAAGATCCACTCCTCGGCCGGTGAGGAGCGGGCGAGGCGCGCGGGCGGCGGGGCGGGCGGGCGAGGCAGGGGCGGAGGCGGCGGAGGAAGGAGCGCGAGGGGCCGGGAGAACGTACCTCCGCGGCCACACCGCCCGGCCCTGCCCCGCCGGGACCGATACCGCCTCCCAACGCCTCGGCAGCGCCCGCAGGGGCCTCTCGGGGAACGCGGAGCCGCCCCGCAGTGCCACCGTGTATCCCCGCCGCCCTCGGGACCCCGCAGCCTATTCTGGAGCGCCGTTAGCCTCGGTGTCATTACCCGAGCCCTGTAGGCAGGTCTCGTTAAGGCCGAGTTCTTGTGCCCGGTGCAAGGTCTGCGGGGCGCTGGGGTGCAGCGCACTGCACCTTCTTCACTGTTTATTGAATACGGAATGTGCTTGTGTGGAACATTTCCCCATCGGCTCTACTGTGCGTAGAGCACCTTGGAGAGCGTGTTTAAGGTTGTTTTTGGGGTGATGCTAAGCTGGAAGAAATCCTCCAGCATCGCGTGGTTGTTAGCCAGCAGAACCAGACTAGAGATGATGTGAAGGAGAAGCCACTCTGCTCTGCACAGTGTGGTCACCGTGCTCGTGTCCTCCTGCTCAGCCTCACTGCTTGCTAATAAGGACAGAACCCCCGGGAGCTCTGCAGAGCTGCTGAAGTAAGCAGGATGCTGAGCAGTGAGCCGTGTAATGCTGTCTCATGGGGAATGGGAAGGTTTCAGCCTAAGGTTTAGCATGTTACCAAGCTGTAGGTATCCTCCGTGTAAGCCATGCAGATGAACCACCCCAGTTAAGCAGATTGCTTTGTCCTGTGGCTGGGGTTGTGTCTGCCTTGCAGCCTGACTGCAGTCAGCGGCAGGGAGCTGTAGTTCAAAAGAGCTGTTTGTAATGTCACATTCAGAGTCTAGGCTGGCGTGCTTGGCCAATACCAGCCCTTCAGAATGTACCCAGGTGCAGAACATTGGCACTCTGGGAGTGCTTGGCTGGAGCATGGCATATAAATTGAGTCGAAGCTTCAGCTTCTCTACATCTTACTCATGGATCTGATGGGTGGCTGCGTTGCATGTCAGTCATGGCGGGGCATCCGAGTCATACAGCAGCTTCTAGCTGGGATTTGTCTGTACCTTGACTTGGACTTTCTCACGTACCCTGCTTTTCACATAACAGAAATCCAAATTAGGTAATTATTTGAAGAAGGGTAGGAGTTGCTGGTCAATACTGCTTCTGTTGACAATGTATTTCACATTTAGAATATTTTTCTGTAGGATAACAGAGCCATATCACATTATATCTACACAAATTTCCATAGTACAGGTTTGTCTAAGTTAAATCATAGACTCATTAACAGGGATGACTGTGGTTGACACACTTTAGGACCCATGGGCTGCCACCTTTATCTTCCTGGAAAAGCACGTGTTTGGCAGCTGAATCACAGAGCTGAAAATGAAGTCAGGTATGAAAGTGTGATGGCAGTGCAAGACCTGAAGGCCTTTCCTGAGCTGAGTGGTGGGAAGGAGAACCAATCACCCTTTTATCACCCTCAGTAAAGGTTGTGTAAACTCATTATCCTCTATGGCTCCATTCATGCAATTTTTGAGTATTCTGCCTGCTTTCTTTTTCTAAAAGTATGCTTCTTGCTTTAAATACTTGCAGTGTATTTGCTAGTCCTGTTTACTTTTGGGTATCTTGAAGTATTAGCTTTTAGACTAGACTTTTAGAAGCGCGGAGATTTCTTTTCACGCTGTGTGAAGGATTTCAGCAGCTTATGGATGTACTTTACACAACAACACTCTGTGATGATCTGATGATGTCTTTTCACGTCAGATCCAGTTGTTATTTCTACCTTTGCATTTTGTAGCATCGTTTTCACATCTACTAATTCGGGATAAGATTTCATAGAATTACTCAGGTTGGAAAAGACCTCAAAGATCATCAAGTCCAACTGCAGCCTAACCATTTAATACTGTATTTAGTAGAACTTCAAACTTGCTTGGCGCTGGTACAAAGGACCACAGAAGAGCAGATGAGGTGAAAAGGAGAAATTAGAGATGGTGGGTCACCTCCTGCCACTCAAAGTATTGGTCCTCTTCTACTTTGTGCATTTGCTCATTAATCGATTTCTTTTTTTGCTTTGTACAATGAAATCTTTTTATTGCTGTAATGTTGTACCAGCTGGGCTAAATTGATTAGATTAAAATTATTCTCAAAGAAGTCTCCAGTTCTTTACTGTTGGAACCACAGACATCAAAGGGTAACCTCAGACATCAAAGGGTAACCTGTACTTCTCCTTCCTGTCTCCTTAAGCCACTGAAAATAAGCAACTGTCAATAACATATTGGATGATTATACAACAGCATGGTTATTTTTAGGGCGGAAAATGTTGAATTCCAACTTTATATTGGATTAAAGTACAAATGATCACGATGTCATTTACTGTGGTCCTCTTCAGCTGCTCAATGGTGCGCATCAGCAAGAAGAGATCAAGAGATCATTTTAGTGTAGAGTTAGTCACCGGGTCTTCTCCCAGGGCATGAGGAACTGAAATATAAACATTTTATTGTGCAAAACCACACTCCTTATATGTCTTTTCCATCTACATTTATGCTTAAGTACTTGCTGATATTCTTTGCTGTGTGTTTAGTCTTGAGACCAGTGTCTGTCTCCCAGACTCTTACTCCCTTTGACTGCGAAGGGTCTTGTTCCCTTCTAATCCACCTCTTTCTTTGGTCAGAGAAATGCTTCAGAGAAGGTGTCTTCTGATGCTGCACAGGAAAGGTTCAGGCAGTTCAAGAAGTGCAGCGAAGACTGAAGCTTTCACTGTGCAGCTCAATGAGGTCACCTGCTTTGGGTTGTCCACGTCATACTTTGGAGGTAGATAAGCACTCATCCTGAAGGCATTTTTAACCAAATAAACCCTAGGAAAGAGGTCAGCCCAGTGCTGAACTTACAAGAGTCCTCAGATGTTAACATTTAAATGTCTAAGAGCAAAGTCCCTGTTTGGCTGTGAGAAAGACACTAGGCAGCCACAGAGACAGTGGGCACTGAGCACAGAGGTACATCATCAGCAAATGCTACTGTAGCCATAGCGTTGTCAGACACAAATTGTAGCCTCTCAATTAGCTGCCACTCCACAGGGCTTCATTGTATTGAAGGCTTGCTGAGGGCCCAGTAGACACCCATATCGGCTGTTTCCAGTTGTCAAGTGATCACTCCATACATTTGCTATTTGGAGAAAGGCTCAGCTGGTCCATTTCCGTTTGAGCTTTCTTCTTTGAGCTGTCAAGCATATCCTGTAAAAACTGTTTCAATCTTTAAGATGACTGGTCTTCTGCTAACAAAGTAATGTTCTAGGTGACTGTGATAGCTTTATTACTGTAGTACATTGCTGTCTTGTATTTGTCTTCCTGTGCCATGTTTCGTTGCGACACAATTGAATTAGTTTGTATGGCTATAAATATCAGAACATCTGTTACTGATGGTATCTGTAGGTCCTAATTGACAACTGGTTCTTTTAAGGGTTATCTGATCACAAAATCTTTTCTGTGTATATCGGTAGTAGAGTAGAGCTGTATATTAGATATTGAAAAGGCAGCTGAATATCTGCAGCTACAATTTTCTGCTCCTGGGACAGACATTAATTAAGTTTGGCTTAGCCACACATAAATGTTATCCTTCCAGTATTTTCTAGCTGGGCATTTTGGAGCAATTGCAGTAATATACTAGATGTGAGATCTGAAAGCTTTAGATAACTGATTCCTTGCTGTTATACTAAAGGGCCTCTGACTCACTTTCTATGCTGAATAGGAAGGTTTGGGTTTGATTTGTTGCTACTTGAACACTTTGCTTTGTTGCTACTTTACTTTGTTGCTACTTGTTGCTACTCTGCCCCTTTACCTGAAGCACCATGGAGGGAGGCAATTGAGCATCCTGTGCTGTGGGATCTCGGAGCATTCAGCCCAGTGTTTATGAAAAGGATGTGTGAATCACATACCTCAGGCTTCTGTGGGCCTGGGAGTACTTAAAGCAAATGTCACCTTATGATAACTCTGTAGGTTATTTCTAAACAGTTTATTTCTAAACAGGAGAAAAAAGATGTGAAAGAATACGTACAAAGCAGCCATCCTGACTCTGATATGGTCTATGTCTCTGCCTTACTGGTTATGTGGACGCAGGTCAAGACTTGAGCTAGAAGCCTTGAACTGAAAGCCAGTTATACTTACGTTTCTGCATCACGGGGGAGGCTTAGCATGATTCTTGTTTGGTGATTTTGAGTGTTCAGTAGTCCAGTTGCTGGATATGAACTAAATGCATTAACCTCAGTTCTGGCACCTTGTTTTGGTGAGGGGCAGAAAGACAGAGGAATTAATAGTATGCAGTTGGATGTTGTCTAAACCAAGACTGAGGTGAGGTCCTATTTTGATCTATTGATGGAGAGTCAATTCTTTACCCCAGAGCTTCACTAATACAAACCTGTGCTTTGAAGCCATTCTTATGCCATTTGTCTGCCTGGTAGTAGGGGGAAAAAGAGCTCGTATAAGAGCTTAGCTGACAGACAGAGAGTGCTTTCCTTCTAACTCCCTGCTTCCAATCAAACTTGTCCTAATCCATTCCTACCTGAAGGGAATTGTTGATTCACTATGCACTCCATACCTGAAATCCTGACCCTTGATAAAGTTATTTTCCACAATCTCCAGTGAGAAAGTTCTTACCTTCTGATTTTGATGGAAGCCATTTTATTTACAAGTATGAAATGTGCTTATGTGTTCTTTCAGAAGGCTTTAGATGCTAGATATCTTCAGTAGGATAGCAAAAAGGAGTGATCTGTCTTCAGAAAGAGAGACTTCTAAGAAGGTCTGAAAGATTAGAGATGAATGAGTTTGTTGCTTCAAGAAACAGCAAAGATTTGGGAGCTGGGGTCCGAATTAACAGGCTTCTGTAAAGTATAATTATTGGTAAGTTTATCAAAATGCAGATCTGCACATTAACGCAGTGGAATTATTGCAGATATGTTCCAAATTGAGAAATTAGAGTTAGATACTATTTCAGGTCTTTACATATAGCATTTAGCCCCAGCATTAGGAAGTATTAAAGCTACATTCTCTAGAGTGGGTAAGTTTTCTTCTAAAACATTGCAGAAACTCATGTTTGTTAGTAAATGTGCCACTGGAGTTGCTGTTCTGGTTATGACAAAGCTCTTCAGGGCAGAATATACCATTTCAATGTGGCCATGTGCTTCTGTATTTATAGTTTTCCAGAATGTTGGTATTTTTCTTACTAGCTACCGTGTATGAGCTTCTGTTAGCCCAGCTATCATGTAACTAATTTCTATGCTCCAACTCAGGGGAGAGAAAAATCATTTCAACCAAAGGATAATGGTGGCACAAGGACAAACTGTCAGAGACATTAAGTTTGAAAATACATAGCAAGCAAATTCAAGGTATCAGGCAAGTGTTTGGAGTAGCTTTCCAGTAGGAGTGTTAGGAAGGAAACTTAGTTTGATTTCACAGGTAGATTGGATTTATACAGGTCTATGAAGCTGAACTTTTAAACAGGCTTTTGCTTCTAGGTTTGTGTTTTACACCAAGTAAATCCAGGAACTTCAAGGGCAGGAAATAGACACTATACATTGATCTTTCTTGGAAAAGATTGTAAAATGACATTTAATATCTGACTTCCACTGAATACCAACAACCATAAAACATGGTGTATTCCAGAACTTCATTTTTACCATGCTAGGACTGAGATGATTTGTGGTGCCTGCTGTTGCTTGAGTTTCAGATTCATTTCTTGCTCAAAAATGACCAGTAATTGCTTGGAAAATAGCAAAAAGTACAGAAAGGCAGTGCTGTGAAAACTGTAAAATAATGGAAGAACATGGTAGCGGAGGGACGAGGAGGAAGCTGGTAACCTTAAATGTCCTGTTAATTGATAGGAACAAAAGAAATCAGATTACCTGGAAGAGCAAGTCTAAGGAGGGCAACATGAGGTCGCAGGAAGCAGCACGGTCATGGCTGTCCACAGGAGGTCTGAACTGTTGAAGAAAAATGTGTATGTTCCTATAAATTGTACCAGTGTTATGTTGGAGAAAATAGAGAGAGCCTGCTCCTTTCCTTTTTTTTAGTATGACTGTGCATAAGGAGGAAACTGAGAATTTCTGCTGCTGGGGATCTATTCTGTCACAAGGTGAGCTGCAGTTGGTGTATATTTTTTAACCCTGTGCTATGAACACAGCTCGGATGCAGCTGATAGTCAAACCACAGGGGAGTTTTTATTTTGCTTTCCCAGGAGGCATTTTCCTACTGATGTGTTTGGTGCCCCATCCCAGGAGACTTTCCAGGTGAGGCTGGATAAGGCCCTGGGCAACCTGATCTACTTGTGGTGTCCCTGTTCATTGCAGGAGATCTGAACTAGGTGGCCTTCAGAGATCCCTTCTAACTCTAGGGATACTATGATTCTGTGATTCCCAAAGCCTTCCCAACGTTGGCTTATCAAGAACTTCCTCCTTTGAGATGTAGTGTCTGCTGTCAACCAAAAATTCTCTGTAGGAAACAGTGCACAGGATTTAGAGGGGCAGGTAGAAGGATTCCCACTGCATTGCAGGTAGACTGCGCATCCCCACTAGAGTCTGTTGGTTACTCCCATTTGCACTGATGGTTTGCACTAAGTTTGACACCACATACTAATAAAAATCTGACGTGTGAGCATTACATTCTGTCTTTGCAGGCCTCTAAAGATAGAACCATAGAATCACAGAATAGTCTGGGCTGAAAAGGACCTCAAAGATCATCTAGTTTCTTTCCTCCTGCTATGTGCAGGTAGATGGGACACATAGAGCATATGCAGACATTAGAGAGTAGACAACTGTAAACAACCCAATCAAAATTAGTACATGAACTAGCATTCCATAATGAAATATTAGTACTTTAAAGAGAAGGCCCAACAGCTACTAATTGGAGAAGGGCAACAGTGTGATGGCTTTACTCTTCACGGGGATCTAAAAGCTATTTCCCCTCAGTTCTAAGTGTTATGTCATTTGTGTCCATGCATCAAAGGAATTACTTTACGTACTTTATAGGGCCAATATAAAGACAGTATTTGTGTGGTGCTTGTGGAGTAGAATATGGTGTAAGAAAAGGTTTCTTTAGACAGATGTGCATGCAGATGAGTTTCTTCGTAGTTGCTGTCTGGCACTGGTGATTCAGACCTCTTGAAAACATATCCAGGTGAGTGTTCTGGAAAAGAAAAACAGATTGTGACTTTTCATTTTAAAGGTTTATTTATGGATTTATTTTGTATATTTTAAATACTTTTATGTAGTTATTATATAAAACAAGGGTGTTTCATAAATATATCTCTGTAGGTTCTTTTCTTGTTCAATTTCTTATTACTGAAATCACGTAATAACAACAATTCTGTAAGAAAGTTGCTACATCAGTTCCTATAGAGTGAAATTTGAGAAAAGCGATTAACAACTGAAGGAAGGGGGAAGGGAAGTCCTACATTAAGGAGATTGGCAGCGCTTCAGCTACAGGGCTATGCTGTGACTGAGGCTGGAGCCAGAAATAGAATTGGATTAACGAAAGAATAGCAAGTAGCTAAATGTAAGGTCAAAGCAAAAAGATACAGAAATGCTTTAAAATGCTCCCATATGCCAAAAAGTTTCGGGGAGATATTTAAGGAGCTTTTCTATTATGTACATCTGTGAAAAGGAAAATCAGTTCATACTGTAAGAACAGTGAAAGAAGACTTAAATAATAGAAAGCCAATTAAGAGATCAAGGCTTAAGCTTTAAAATATGAGAGAAAATCACAGTAACCTTTTCTGATCGCATGCACAGGTGTTAATACACGTGTTATGACAAGTAAGCTAAAAAAATAGGGGGGGCATAGCAAAAATAATGCCAGCACTACAAAATTAAAGGAACAGTAAAAGCAAGTTTTGTGAAGATGCTCCTTCAGACAGGACAACACAGTAACCTATAAAACTGAATAGGTTCATCCTGAACACCTGAGCAGAAAGTAGGCTTAACCTGATAACCCAACCCTAATTATTACAGCTCTCTTTATACTGATGTATTCAGTTATGTTCGTAGCTTTTGTCTTCAGTTAGAGTAAATATTGACTGTCTTTATTTCTTCTTTCATTTTCTATGTAGATAAGATGATATATGTTTTTTCCAAACGGGAAGGTGGCAGGACCTAAAATCATAGGAGGGGTCTGGCGGTAGGGAAAACAAATGCAACATCTGCATTTTGGTATAAGAACTGCACTCTTTGTCTGCAGTGGGATACAGATCAGCAGAAGGGTAGCTAAAATTTAAATCTGGAAAGTAACCAAACATGATTTTATATTAAAACAACTCTTCCCTGTGGTTAAGTTGGTATTTTTATTGCTGTTGTCATACACACATAAACTGCAACACGAGCGCTGCAGATGGGGCTCTCAGCAGCTGTGCAGTAAGAGCCGTTTTAAAGATTAAAAGATACGCTCAGTGTGAGAGACCCCTTCCTCCTTGTCAGGGTGTAGGGCTGCTTGGTGGTAAGAAATTAGTATTTTAACAGTGAGCTCAATATGAAGATAATAGCTCAATGGAAGGTATTGCTCCCTGGTGAGTAGCTGTGCTCTCGGCAGCAAGGTAGAACAGCCATGTGGAAATGAGATGGTAATGTCTATGAGTGTCTCTAAATGTGACATAGAACAGCATGGAGCAGTGTCACAGGATGGACAGCTGGGGGTGAGGGAAGGGATCTGCACCAGAGGGCGGTGGGCATGGAACAGCCTGCACAGGGCAGTGGGCGCAGACTTGAAGTGCTGGATCTCAGGGACCATTTGGAAAATGCTCAGATGCTGGGACTGGATTTGAGGTGGTCCTCTGTGATACCAGGGGTTGGACTCCATGATTCTTGTGTGTCCCTTCCAACTGGAGACGTTCTGTGGTTGTATGACGCTTAGCAGCTGGGGGCCTCTGCTCATTTATGAGCAAGTTGCTTCTGTGATGCTCTGTGGAGGGAAAAGAAAGAAAGCTTTCAAGTTTTCCCCCAAAAAGCATAAATTAAACGTGATCCCAGTAGTTATTCAAGATAACTACTTGCTTATTTTATCTTTCATTCTTAATATAAATAAATAAATAAATAAAAATAACCCTAACCCAGTCAGTCAGATTTGTCTTAAGAGCTACTCTGCAGTGCTCTCTGTACCTTAATGAGTAAGTGTGCTGCCAGTGAAAATGGAGTCACCGTGCACCTGGTGATGCACAGTGTGAGGCGGGGGTTTGTTTGCCTGGGCTGTTTTCCCTTTCCTCCCTAGGGCTACTTTGCCATGAAAAGCTCCTCCAGTACTGGCATATGAGTCATAAGCATAATTTCCTCTAAGTCCACAGTAGGCTGTGCAATACTAGATAATTAAATATTGAGAAGGTCTGTGATTGTTATCTGCTCATTCTGGTAGCAGTTCCAATAAAACAGTGTGTGCCACTTGCAGGCAAGTACCGGAATGTCTCAGAGCTGTTGGGTGGATGCGTTACAAATGTACTTAAACCTCAGCAGGGATAGAATAGGTCAAGCTGAAGCCTGGTTTGATAGAAAACAAACAAACGTTTGGGAAAATACACTGTGTGTCCTGGCAGATCTGTGGTCACAGCCCCAGCTGGTCCAGTCAGCAAAACTTTGCTGAAATCACACTCACCTCCTCCAGTCTGAGCAGTTCAGGCTGGGTCTGGTCTACACGCTTCCTATTAAAATGTGTAGAGGCACCATAAGGTATTTTTCAGAGATGAAGCCACTGAGGCTGTTCAGAATCTCAATCAGAGAAACGTAGGGTTTGGAAGGGACCTCTGAAGATCATCTAATCCAACCTCCTGCTAAAGCAGGCTCCCTGCATTAGGTTGCACAGGAAAGCATCTATGTGGGTTTTGAACGTCTCCAGAGAAGGAGACTCTATGATCACTCTGGACATCTTGTTTCAGTGGTCTGTAACTCTTAAAGAACTTTTTGCTCTTCTAAAATTCATCCAGCACAGATGCTACAGGCAAGACAGCTGTTCCAGGAAACAAAAGCTAGCGTAAGAAAACTTTTCAGGCTGTTTTTGTTTGTAATAGCAGTGCTCTATTGGGGAAAACTTTTCCAGCTATATTTAAGTACAGGAGTTCAGCATAATGATAGCAGGTGGATGATGCCACTCTAAAATTGCAGTACTAAAGTAACTGATATCTATATTCTTAACTTAAATTGCATCAAAGGGAAGAATCCATATGAGTACCTAGCTTAATAAGCTTGCTTTCATCCCTGATCTGATCTTCTGGCTGGGGCTGTAGAGCAGAGATGAAACTGGCTGGTATCTGTAAGCCTCTCCCATCTGACAGGAGGGTCCTTTCCTGCAGGGGGCAGTGATGGCAGCTTTTCTCCTGTCCTTATTTAAACATAGAACCACTGCTGAATTTTCTGGTTTGGATGTGTGTCTTATACGTCCATTAAGCTTAAAAATAGACTTGCCCTACTGAAGGCTTTTATTAAGGTAATGTTCACAAGTCTGTCTTGAGCTTTGTGCACATCTCTTCCTTAAACTATCTTTAACATCATTACTGTGTTCTGTTTTTGTTAGCTCTTAGTGATGCAGATCGGCTGAGAGCCACAAAAGATGTTCAGTACAGGATTCTTCATCTGTTGCTTAAGACTGAGAGCATTCCGCTAAGTCCCCAGAGCCCTGCAGCCCAGCTGTAGCATTTCCCATGGTTTCCCACAAGTCTCCCAAGTCTTTTGGAAGTTACAAATCACAGAATCACAGAATGACCCGGGTTGGAAGGGACCTCAAGGATCATGTAGTTCCAACCCCCTGCCTGGCAGGGCCACCAAACATACACATTTACTAGATCAGGTGAAGAGTGTTCACAAAGCTGGTGAAGAGGGCTTAAGTTCTCATGTTAGCATAGACACTCCTATTTCAAGGTGCCTTAGAAGGAGAAAAATGTTTGTTAGTGTTTGAAAAGGAATCTCAGAAATGTGCTGCCTCTTTTCATGCCCTGTCCATGTTGTGATGGTGATACAGAACGGCAGTCACTTGGAAATGCTCAGTACTACTGAAACAGCCTGAAGTTTCTTTCTGCTTCTTGCTGTTTAGATTCATGTCCATGTAGTCCATTCCTCACTGAAGATAGAATATCTGTTTCTCTTGCTGTATTAGAGTGATGGGTTGCATGGATTATGCTCATAGCTCTGAGGTTCAGTGTAGAGCTCTGCAGACAATAAATGACTCCTCCACTGAGCCATCCTTGGTCTGAAGTTGAGTGACTAAAATATTATCTAATTAACAGGACAGTATTAAACCTGTCCCTGTATCACACCAGACTTCACAAATGGTAGGTATTGCATCTGAAAAAATATGTATATGAGTTAAGTATTTTTGAGGACACAATATCCTAATTTTATTAGCTTCTACACTTAGATGGTTGCAAATATACTCTTCTCTGCTGGGCACTTGGTAGCTGAGTGTGGACTGCAATTAGTGACAATGAATTAGTTTCCAGTTTGCTCTCCTGAATGTTTCCATTAGCAGTCCCACTAACAGCTGTAGTGAACCTTTAATGAATACAATAAGCCACATAACCCACACAAGCCTGCGTGGCTGGGATGTGGTATATTCCATAATGACACTGTGCAGTCAGGTTTTCCATGTGATTTACTAAGTATTTCATCAAGAACTTTTTATGCTCGTTCTTGTAAAAATATTCCCTCAATCAGGGGAATAGAATAGTGCAACTTCATTGTTGCCCCTCTTTTTCTTGTATTGTCTTTGTTCTGTGTTAAGCACACTTGAAGAAAGGCACAGGTAGCAGATGAGTAAGGGCGTAGTGGATTAATAATGTGTTGTTGAACTAAAAACAATACACTTATTAATTCTTAGGATGTAGCACGATGCTGGAGTACCCTGTTGGACGACGTCAGTCTTACAGAGGCATTTTAATGGCTTTTACATCAGTGAAACACCTCAGCATTGCAGACAGGATCTGCTCTGTGCCCATCCAAAGGCATGGCAAAGCATCAAAGATGGACCTGCCATCAGCTGCATAAGGCTATGCTGTCTCTCATCTTCTCCTCCACTCTTCCTGCTTGCCCCCCTGCCAGTCAGGTTGTGGTGTCAAGGGAAGGGTGCATGGAGCCGGTTCTCTTTTGGCCTGGTGGAGGGCTGTGAGGCAGTGGTCTTGGGTGTAGACCAAGTGCTGCTGCCACAGGGGGGTGAGGAATACATTTCTTCCCTTTAGCCGGTTGACTCTCAAGCTTTCCCTTGTATAACAATCTAGACAATCTTGTCTTGAAAGTAGAAAATGGGCTAAATCAACTCCATAGCAGTGTTGATACTGGGCTAATATAATATATGAATAAATGTGACGAGCCGTAATAGCTTCAGGCTACTTGTAACAGGCAAACTAGAAATCCTTTAGCGTGATAACGCGTTTCATTGGTGTTTACTCAGTAGGTTATTAAGAACAATAAAAATGCATTCGTTTTGTTGATAATGTTTCATTGTTTGCAGGTGCTTCATCATCTTTATCTGCATCAATGTTTTAGCTTTCTAAAGTGGAAAGCCTATTTATATGGAAGTAATGCTTTTGAGACAAAAGCACTGACAGCTGAATTGCAAGGAATATGTGTTGAATCATATGCCTTTAGCTTATATTTTGGTTGGCTCCCCACTTAGCAGCAGAACACAAGCTGGATGTCAGGATGATAGTTCAGTGTAATTGTTCACTAATGGCTTTAAATAATAGATGTACCAAGACCTTACTCCTGTTTACTTAAAAGCTCAGTTTCTGTGGTAGGTTTTATCACTACGTGTTTAAGTAGGTGGGGAGGAGCAGTCTCTGTACCTGGAGGGCAGTTCCAGTTGGTGAAAGGGAGTCAAATGTTGGTTGGCTCATGACATCTCAGAGCTAATTTGTTCATGCTGCAAGGTTTTTCTTTTTCTTAGAGTGATTATAAATCAGCACTTGAACTGTACTCTGATAGTTCTGGGGTATCTTGGTGGAAGTAGTCATCATAAGGTAACTAGCGTAGTCCTATCAGACTACATAGAGTCCTATCATGTAACAAGCAGTATCACTAGAGGGAATGGCCTCAACTTGCACCAGGGGAGGTTCAGCTTGGGTAATAGGAGAAATTTCTTCTCTGAAAGAGTGGTCGGGTGCTGGGGTGGGCTGCCCATGGAGGTGGTTGAGTCACTGTCCATGGTGGTGCTGAAGAAGCAGGGAGGCTTAAATGTAACTGAAAGTATAGCTGGTTTTGCCAAGTAAAGCAAAGCTTGTAACAAAGGAACAGGTTTCCATTGTGCTTATTTTTCTGAAAATCTATTTTCAGAAGTTGTGATACAATGCTTTACGTCTTTATGAGCTTAAAATACAAGATCCATTTGTAAGTATCTCTTTCCTGTCAAATACAGATGAAACAGCTTCAGAGGAACAGAAAAGCTGAGCAGAGGCCAGGTTTGCTGTAAGGCTGATTTGCAAAACACAGTGAGCAGGTGGGACCAGGTACGTTTGTCTCTTGTAGATGGAGTGCTCATGAAACCAGGGGTAGCACAACCTGGCTGCTTTTTAAGACTCCCGTTTTGCGCTGGGAAGCCACCAGCCGCTGGGCTTCTTCACTTCACACCTTCTGAAAAGAGGGCAGTATTTCAAGTAACTTGTACAGATCAAGGGTTTTGCGGACCAGGGGAATATAAACCCATCATAGATTTTATTTATATATTATTTATTGTATAATAAGCTGAGTCCTCTGTAGACTATATGGCAATATGGGCTTTGGTGCACGGTTTTGGGATTAAAATCAAGTGTGTGTATTCCTTCAGTTTACAAAAAATCTGACTGTAAACAGATGAATTGACTGATGAATCACCAGAGACATTAATCTTACTCAAACATTAGAAAGCAGAACAAGAGGTTGGAAATTGTAGAGTTTTAATATTTTCATGCTTATGCTACATTATTTGCATGCATGTTTCCTGACCTGAGGCCTGCTATCAGTAACTTGGATATTGATTAACAAGAACTGTACTGAAAATTCTCTTATAAAATATCTCAGTGTTACTCCATGATCTCCCTGGCTGCTGAGCTGCTCTGAGAATTGATTCCCTTTCCAGGATATGGTACAGAATATGAATCTTTGATTGCTCAGGCAATGTAGACAGAACTTCCATGTGTTGCTTGATTATTAACAAGGGCCTGTTAGAAGGTTTGTCTTCGTGGCAGTTTTGTGTGTGTCTGTTAGCATTCAACATGATAATATAAAACTGGTGCCAGCTGCAAGTGTTATGTTGTGATGCTTCTGAAAAGGTACTTCACGAACATCAGAAAGGGATTTACATCAGAGTAGGACAAACAAGAGCAGGTTTCTGAACAGCATCCAGCTAAGAGCAAATGAGCAGAAGTTGGTTACACCTGAACTTCTGGCTTAAGTTTAGGCTCTTAAATGCAAGCGGCAGAAGCACTTACTACACTGCTGTCCTGGTTTTGGCTGTGATAGAGTTAAGTTTCTTCCTAGCAGATGTGTGATTTAGAGTGGGAACAATGTTGATAACACACTGCTGTATTAGTTGCCGCAGACCAGTGCTTACACTAAGCCAAGGACATTTCAGCTCCTCATGCTCCCCAGCCAGTAAGGAGCTGGGAGGGGACAGAAGCAGGACAGCTGACCCCGACTGGCCAAAGAGATGTCCCAGACCATGTGGTGTCATGCTGGGCAGTGGCACTGGGGGGCTGGCCCCAGGGAATGCTGTTGCTCAAGGATGGAGTGGGCGTTGGTCAGCCAGTGGTGAGCAAATGCGTCGTACATCTCTTTTTGTATTCTTGTACTTCCTTCTTCTCCTTTTCCCCATTGTAGTACTGGAAATGGAGGAGAATTTCCTTCATTCCTTGGTGTTCCTTTGGTGGGAGCAGCCACGGGGCCCTCTGTGGCTTCCTTGTGCTGTGCTGTGCTTCTCTCTGCTGGTTCAGCTGATGGGGCAGAGTGTGTCACAGCTTGTCTGCAGCTTGTGGGATGCATTTGCATCATCTGTCTGTGTGGAATGAAGGTGCTGAGGCTCAGCAGGTGTTTGAGGTGTAGGCACCGGAGTAGTTTGATCTGAATTTGAATAGAGTTAAGCAGTAGAAATCCCATAAAGTCCTTCTCCTTGGGGAGCACAAATATTTTAGTTCCTGTAGGGAGAAAAGCTCAATTTATTAGGACACCCAGTGTGACATGGAACTGTTACAGCAAGATGCTCCTGGCTTCCAGAAGTAATTGCCTTTTACAAATCCAGGAACAAAGGTGCAGAAGAACACCTTGTTGCTTAAAAAGCTCTAAAAATAAGAGAGTAGTTGATGAATGTTAACTTGTTCAAACAGTAATTAACTTGATAATGTTTTAAATAAGGACAGCAGTGAGGCTTTGAGGATCAGTCCTTGTACTACATTTGGTGAGACTGATCAGAGGTAGTTCCTCAGCTCTGAGCAGTATGAGGCTATGCTGGAATTGTTATAACACAAGAGAAGGTGTAGGCTCTTCTGGGTGGTTCAGGCTTCCTTAGTGAGTAAAACATGGGAAATGGTGAATATGAATAGAAGTGGGTGCTCTGTCTGTGTGAGGACCACCCTTTAAAAGCTTGTATGTTCCGATTCCTTAGTTGATGGTAAATAATAGAAAGATGTGCAACAAAAAAGAAAAGCCTCTGTCTTGCAGCTGTATTTCAGTAAGGACCCAGTAAACTCTCAGAGATAGCAATGCCATGCCTGTTTCTACTGCAGCCTCCCACATGAAATGAACCAGCTGATATCTGCTGGGCTCCTGAAAGCCCTTGGCCTGAAGTGGGAGGGGGTTAAACAAACAAGCTGTTACAGCAGAGAACCCTGAAAACACATCTCCTTTAACATAAAGTGCCAGGAGTAAGAAGGTAGGTTGTGCTTCTTGTGGCCTGGGTCAGGTTTGGGTAGGGATAAGTCAGCCATGTGCTTTATAGTAAGGCACCAAGAACGCAGGCTGCTCTGGTCGCTTGGCAAGCTCTTGGCATTTTTAATAGAAAAAAAATGGCTATACCAAAGTACTCAGCAAGGTACAAACAGATACAATATGTTTTGCTCACAGATTCATCTGTGTAGGGAGCAGATAATGTTCTCAAACATTGTTCTCAGATGTTTTCCTCATGTATTATGCAACATTTCCCTAATGAAAGCTGGATAAGAGCAACTAAAATTGTGAGTGTCTTCCTCTCCTGAGGAAAAAACACTTATTGTAGCTACCAGTGTCCTCCGTGATTTCCTGCCATTGTCTTACTCATGAATATTTGACGCCCTTTACCTGATGGTCCCTTACCAGCCATAGCTGTGCCTATTGCCAGGTGAAGTTCTGGCTTTCTGCTCCACCAGCCTGCAGCCCAACAGATCCCTCACATCTGAATCTGGCTTTGCATTGGAGTAAGCAAAACTCTGCTCTGCAGCGGGTCGTGTTATGCTGGTGTGCTGGCTGACTTCTGAGAGACAAAACTAACAGCAGCGATCTGCTGGGGTGGCCTCTGTGAGCAGGGCCCAGCAGTGCTCTGTGGCGAACCAGAGCCAGCTTCAGCTGCCCCAAAAGGGACCGGCTGCTGGTCAGAGCTGAGGCATGAGTGATTCTGGTTGTACCTCTGGGAGAGCAGATTGAAGAGAGGGAAAAACTGCACAACAGCAGCTAGGAGAGGGGGTGAGAAGTAGAAGAGAAGCAGCCAGCAGCCCAAAAAGTCAGCGCAGAAGGAAGACAGGAGGTGCTCCAGGTGCAGAGCAGCACTTCCTTGCAGTCCAGCTGAGGCCTGCCATGGGGCAGGTTGTCCCCTTGCAGCTCACAGGCACCACACTGAGCAGATCTCCACGTGCATCAGTGTGAGGTCCTCCAGAAAGAAATGTCCCAGAAGACATATACAATATTGCAAAGGTAGCTTAAGATATGATGTAGTAAGCCAAATCCTAGCTGTCTCATGGAGCTGTCCTGTAAGGCTTTAAGTGTGCTGCTGATGCTTTGTTTTCTTGTCACCATCCAAAACACAAGTGAATGGTCTGGAGGGGGGCAATGGAAAGGATAGGGGTGGGCCCTGGAAAACTGTTATAAGGACCATGTAAGTATATGTGACCCAAAAGAAAGGCACGTACTAATGGGTTACTATGAATGAAAGAAGGGAAAACTACTTACTTTCTTTTAAGGCAAAGAACTTTTATTACCTAAAGTAGTATCAGAATTAGCCTTTTCATTGAGGTCCAGAATACATCGGCATCCTGTTCAGAGGCAAGGAAAAGTAAGTTTAACAAAAACTAATTCCTATTTTGTAATCGCAGAGATGAATCAATCTATCTCGTAACCTCAAACACTGCAGATAGCAGCTCCAAAGGGAACTGAAGTTGAGTTCTATTGTATCTTTTTATAAGGATTTCACTTGAAAAAATCTGTGCTTTGAAACCTGGTATGGAAGGGTCAGAGCCCAGGAGCAGGTGGGTGGTTATTTTGAGTGCAGGAATTTAGGGCAATGTCGAATTCCCCTTTTTGCTGAAACATATTAGAATGTTCCAAGGAAAAGCACAGTAGTCTCCTTGTGTGGGTATACACAGACACAGACTGCACACTCTCCTCCTGTGAATCCATTGCAGAGCAATTTGAAAGTGCAAAACATGTATTTCACAGATTACAAGGAGGATCACTTTAATCAGCTTTGAGACCTGCTAATGCTGTAGAGATCTTTGAAGGACTACTGCTGTTTTCATCTTCATGCAGCTGATGCAAGACAGAATGAACATCATGCCCTTGTGTCGTCGCTGGAGGAGATGCATCTCCATAGGTAACTGTACAATGGGCAGCTGCTTTTGTGCGTTATATGGAACTGTGGGTGGACAGAATGAACAACAGCAGCTTTGGGAATGCTTTAGAGCAAAAGGTCAGTATGTATTCAGTAAATCTTTCTAATCTTGCATTGGCTAGAAGCCAGTGTCACAGGCCTTGCAGCTTCTAGCAGAAGCATCAGAATACAGATAGCTTTAAATCAGCAGTGTATAAAGGGGAAAATATTTCTCTGTCTTCTTTAAATTGTTCTCTTAGAAATCAAGATCAGCTGTGCTTGCAGCTGATATGCTTAAAGCTCTTAGTAAATTGTTACAGGAACAGATGAATTACAGAAATGAAAAAAGCACTTGTGTGCTAGAATAATGATTGAATTACAATGTGCCAAAGGTAGTTTTAGCTTCAACCGGTATTAATACAAAGAAACATGCCTCAAAGGTGGGAAGAGAGGAGACTGAAACTGTTGTCTTGTAAGATTAATTGTGACTGTCTGTTGTGCTAAGAAGATTTCTGGTGTCTGTTTCTGAAATATTCTTATAATCACTTAACGGATGCACTGCATTTGGTAGCATGGCCCACAAATAGGATTACTGGTTATGGCTATCCAACATGGCATTGTAGCACTCTTGTTGGGTATAGAATCTTCCTTGGGTTGTGAGATTTTTCAGAGGAGTGATGCTTATTCTTTTTCAATCTCTCAGAATCCATTTTTTATTTAACCTCTGCTACTTCATCTTTACTCTTTCATTTGCCATAGCAATCACATTGCTGAAAAAAAACCCACTCCAGGAACTGCAAAGGATAATACTGAATGAAAGGTGTAGAACTATTGCTGAGCATTTTAAAGTGCAGTGACTTCAGTGTTATGACTTTTCCATTGGATAGTTTGAGCTTAACATTCAAAAGAAACTTGGTAAGGTTCTTGTAAGAGGCTGAAAGTCCATGCAGAATGGATGCAGGACGTGTCTTCATGTGTATACACAGTGGAATCTGCATATGGATTGTTACCTTGAATGTAAAATGCTTCTAAGTGATGTTGAAGGAGCTCTAAAACCAGTGTTCTCCAAACTGTCTCAAATGCAGGCAATTTGTATTCAGTGCATTCTAATGCATGCATATGTCTTTTGAGCTTGACTGACAGCAGACCATACAAATTCAGAGGTATTTTAAAGAAGAAAAAATTGAGCTGAGCAGTATTGGATGAGGTGTGATGTCATCAGTAGATGAGCAGAAACATAGTTTTCCAAAGCCTCAAAACTGTATAACTGTGTGAAGAAGCGTCAGCGTTTGATATTTCAGGTTCTGACAGACTTGTGGGTAAGTTGAAAATAGGAAATAACTTAAAAAATATTTCTTCATTACTGTTAGGATACACGCACCTTATAACCAATCCTCCTTCAAAGCCAACTTTTGGGTGCTTCTTATGGGGTTTGTTTAAGTTGTCATCATGTTCTTCAAGCCATCAGCACAAACTTCTTGCAGAGCATTTAACCCAGTCTTAGTGCCTTTCCATTACTTACTAAGTTGTTGGAAACCCGGAGCTTATGGGCCCTGGATTCAACTCTTAAAATTACCTGCAGGTTTGAGAGAAGCCAGTTTTTGGAACCAGCTTTTAAAGGACTGATTGCACTTGAAGATGTTTTGGGTTTGAGACTGAGGAGTTTCATTGCTTGGTTGGGACATTCTTGTGTCTTACTGGAGTTGCAGAGCTTATTATGTTTTTAAATTTCTGCTGATGAAGGGTTGCTGCAGATGCAAGTATTCAGCTCTTTGTCATGGTATTAAATCTCAATTATCTATTGCCAGAGACCCATAGACCATTAACAGACACAGTATTGTCTACTAGAAAAATTACTGAAGCCCAAGACATGATGACGTGCTACTAGCAACTATGTGAATGTGCTTGGAGAACAGCTGAAGTGTCTAGAAAAGCCATTGTTGTCCAATGCAGTCCAGGATCTTAATACTGATCTTAACTGGTATCAATTACTAGTGCTCCACCGATCTGCTTCTGCTCTGTGTTTATTCTGAAACTGTGGTCATGATAAGTGCACAGAGTTATGTTTTAATGTCTGTAATCTTTCCTGTCTTCCACTGAAAGATGTGAGTTTATGTGGTGTCTGTAGTTTGTTCTTCTGGAGACTAACTCTTCTTAACTTATCAGTGATACAGGTGCAGCTGTAGAATTTAGCTGACAGTTGTGGCTATGAAGCAGGAGACAGAATAAGAATAGATTGCATTTGTCCCTTCTGCAGCTTTATTAGCTCAGCATTATCAGCAGGAGCTGCCTGGTTTTGACATTAAGTGAGCAGGTACAAAATGACTTGGGAGATGGAGAACAGCTATTTTAGGCAAAGTGTTATTCCTCTTGTGGTCTAATCAAGGTTGCATACAAGGATTGTTGCAGGGAGCAAACATCAGGCCTTTATTTTGCCATCCAAAGCAGCAGAAGAGGCCTTAACTCTGACTTCAGGCAACCCTTTACTTTCCCTTACCTGATTATTCTACCTTTTTTTTTCTTCTCTTTTTCTTTTGATTTATGTCTTATTCACATAGAGGAATTTTAGTGGGTAGGCTTTCTTCTTGTCCTTTACCTCAGTAAGAGCTCTGTTTTGTCTGTTGGCATATCTGTTACCTGTAGGTGATCATGCGCCTGAGTTTTCTCCATGTAGTTGTTGCTAAACTGTATTGCTGCAGTAGTTTGATTCTAGTTGCTGCTGCTTAATTATAGTTTTCTGCTAGGAACCTGTTCTGTCATTAGTGACAACACTTCATCATTCAACTGGATCTGGTCACATATATCAAAATCCGGGCTCCAGCTCTCTCTGCTTGCAGCATGTAATTCCATTCACTATCTGACTGAGCCTGCTGTTCAAGACAAGCTGTGTTTCTTGCGTCTCACTCTTCAGGAGTTAAGAACTGGCAAATTTGTCATACTTGGATTGACTGGTACATGCAAGCTTTGCTTTCAGCTTTGCCCAGCTCCATTTATAGCAGGAATCTTTGCACTGTTTCTTGAATGGCAGTGCTAAGCATTGGTTTTGTATTATTTATGTTCATGATGACTGGATTGATGTGTGTTTAAGACTGACATGTGCTATAAGCTGCATGTAGCTCTCTAGTTTCAACATAAGCAAGCCCAAACTATTGGCCACTCATCCAGCTTCTGGCTTTGAGTGATTACATGGAATTGTTCAAAAGATTGGTCTCACAGAAGGTTGACAGGTGGCCTCTTTCCAACACGGCAGCTTCTCTTGCAGAGCAGTACACTGTCTACTGTTTTAAACAGCTCTTTAGTTTTAAGTAACTACTGAATACTGAGCATTATCAAATCGGTTAACTTCTCTGCCCAACAGTGCCCTTCTTTTATTAATTTTATTAGTCTACATGCATTGTATAGCCATGCAGAGAACAGAGATGTTACAGAGCTGCTGGCTATTTAATTTCCTTTGCAATGCCTGGCTTAACTTGATTGATGACAACTCTTTTCCTGCATCTTGGATTTCAGAAAATAAGCTTCCTTTGCTCAATCATATTCTGTCGTGCCTCTGAAGCTTTATTTACTCTTAATATCCTTCTGGGGACCACTGTGTTCATCTGATTCTGTTTCCTTGTTGGTCTGCATCTAGCACAGAAGAAAACTCCTGTCTTAAAATCTGACTTTTCTGCTGTGCTTAAAATGTTTTTCATCCTTTCTATGCATCTTTAAAACATCTTCAAAGATACAGATGTGTTTTTGTCCTCTGACTTGAACAGATAGGTTATATGAAATGTGTAAATCCCAGTGTTCCAAGTTTAGCTTGTAATAGAACCATTACAAAGCAATCATAACTTCTTTGACTTGAATGCAAGATTTTGACCACTATAACACTTGCTGTTGACAGACAGGCAATTGGGTTAACTGAAGAATAAATGTCTAACCTGCTGTTTTGCCCATTCATGATGCTCAACGAGTATCTGTTGGAACATGAAAGTACTGAAAACAAAACAACGTAAGAGAAATTTGGAGAATATACCTACCAGTTTTAGTGTCAGAACTGAGTTCGCTTCCAACTTGTCTGTTCCATATTGTCACCAGCTGGTAGGAGAAATAAATACCTTCCCCAGAACTGTTTCACTGTATGTAGTGCTGCTTCTGTTTTACTGCATAAACTGCTAATCTGAGTGGGGGTAATGGCCCAATCACTGCAGTGTAATACAGACAATACAAACAGTCCATTTTGTTAGGGTTGCATGATGGGAGCCTCTTATCCTATTAGTGTAAGGGTTGTGTGGTTTCTAATGCTTGCAATGATGGAGGCGGAGGGAAAACTTTCCGTTCCCTTAAATGCTTAAACAAGCATTTCCTGATTGTACTGTGAAGCTTGTGTACTTATATTCCTTCACTCACTGTGCATGTTGTAGCTGGCAAACAGCAGTTTCTAGAACTTCTCATGGTCTTCTTGTTGCTGAACATCAGTCCTCCAGTCTGAAAGACTGTAACTGCTTCTGCTTATCCCTTACATTAGTAGGACTGATGCCATTGCATCTTTAAATGACTCTGCTCTTTAACCTGATTAGACACCACTGGAGCAGAAGTGTATCATTAGTTAAAATACACAATAATTTTCTGCTTTTTCCTACTCACCGTTTGAATTCTTGCAGGGATTTTGTCCTTGTTATATTACAAATAAAGGATTGCTTTGTACTGAATGGCCTGGACAGGAGTTCTGTAGGACCCTTAGGCAGCACCCCTGGGAGAACTGTGGAAATGCATCCTATCCCACTTTGTTTTATAACTGCCTATTAAAACTTAAGCAAATCCAAGTCATTGTGCCTACAGTAACTTCAGATAGAGCAAATCTTGCATAATTCTTGGGAGAAGTCAGTGGTGATTTGCAATTGTATTATTAACTTCAAGGCTGTTTTTATGAACCCTGATCTTTGCCTGCAAACGTGTGCCCCCACCTTATTTTACAGAACACTTCTCTAATAACAAAGAAGGGAAACGTTTAAAACAACTTCTGATGAGATGATAACTAGGAAATAAAGGACTCCATTGTAAGTTACTCTGGAACTTCCTTTCTCAGACTCTTGTATGCAGTATTACATTACTGAATGCTGTAGAAGCTTTCTGATTTTCAGAAAACAAGTCCTTAATGCTTATCATCAAGTTGTCACGTGAACTGTTTATAATTCATGGTTAAGATATCCCAGTCCTGGTGGGATCCAAGCTTTCACGGAAGACTGGACAGCTGAAGTGCCCTCCATCTCCTCTTAGAGCACACTGTGCTCTGCCTGTCTGAACTCCTACCTTTAAGCATTTTCAGATTCCCTGTTAAGTGCATTGCTGGGAACAGTGAGTGGAGTTTATGAAATAGTGCAAGAAGGGAGTGATTTTGGGGCAAAAGCAACTTGCTTCAACAAGGATTTTGAAGCTTGGCTATGTAAGAAGTTGTGGGTAATTCTCAATGGCAGAACTTCTCATTTGGTGTGATCTTTGGCACTCAGTGAATAGTTTTTGAAACTAACCATGTGTAAGAGAAGTTCATTAGGAAAGTGCTGGTGACTCAGAGCCTGGGATGGCTTGTGGAGAACCAATTTCATTTCACTGCAAGCAAAATCCCAACTTGTCTGGCACCTCTTGCAATATGTCTTACAGTTTCAGATATTCACTTTGCAGCTCCTTCCTCTGAGGCTTAGCCTGTAACTGTACCACTTCATGTTCTGTGAATAACAAAATTTGGAGGCTCTTGGTAAGATTGCTTGCTTTTCTTTATTTTATTTATTTTTCTTGGACAAAAAGTGTCTTTCAATTGTATCTTAATTGAAAACCACTATGTAATATATTTGAGGTGACACAAGCAGCTGTGTCTGGTTGTTTGTGCACTCATAAGGTGAGAACAGTGTAGGTGGTGATACTGGGAGCGGATTTCCATGATTTTTGGATGGGGAAGAACTGGCAGGATGGCTGGGAGGATTGACAGAGGAACTCAGAATTAACTAGTTTAGCTGAACTGTTCTAGTAGTGAAGAGAGTAGCAATGTTTGAATGCTGAAGTAACGCTGGATTATTCTTGCAGAATCTGCTTCTTTCTATCAAGCTCATAGAATCATAGAATGGCCTGGGTTGAAAAGGACCACAATGATTATTTAGTTTCAACCCCCCTTGCCACGGGCAGTGTTGCCAACCACCACACCAGGTTGTCAAGAGCCACATCCAGCCTGGCCTTGAATGCCTGCAGTGATGGGGCATCCACAACCTCGTTGGGCAACCTGTTCAGTGCATCACCACCCTCTGTGTGAAAAACTTCCTCCTCATATCTAACCTAAACCTCCCCTGTCTTAGTTTAAAGCCATTTCTCCTTGTCCTTTCACTGTCCACCCTCATCAACAGCCATTCCTGTTATCTTGATTTGACAGGTTAAACACAGACAGTTGTAAACTGTGCTGTTTACAGAATGCAAATGCAAAATGATACGCATTTAAGATCAATGTAATGAGAATGCCAAAACCTTCTGTAGTTAACCATACCAAACGAACAGGCCAATGTTCTACCATTAATCTGTTCTGTTCTAGTTTTCCCCCAGAGAAATTGGGTTGCAGTGTTGCAACATCTTGAAGAAATAAAAGAAAACTTATATCCTATGGGACAAAAACCTTCCCTGAGTGCCAAATTGGTCAGCCCTGAAGCAAAATGCTTCTGTATCCACACCTTTTCTCAACCAATGAACAGAAGTGGGCTTGTTTTCACCTTTTTGGAGTGAGTGCATGGTCTGGTCCCCTTGAGGAAGATGCCTTCTGAAGGTGGTGTTGCTTCTGGCACCACTGTTCACCAGGAACCCTTCAGAACCTTGGGGCTCCTTAATCTTAATGTGAGGAATGAGAGCTTCTACAGCCAGTAGTGCACAGGTCACTATCTGCAGGCTACTAGCTATGATCTGCTTAGAAGCAAGGGAGGGAGGTGGAAGGCATTCCTGCCGGGCAAGATTAGTGGGTAATCTTCCAAAACGAGGCTTATTCCAGTAAGAATGAAGCAGCTGATTTGAACCACTTTCAAAAATGCAAACCCTCTTAGTACAGCTGCTTATACAAGCTCACAAGCTTTGAAGTCGTCTGCTATAGCTAAAGAATGAGGTATATGGTTTTGTTTATGGAGCATCTCCCTTGGCAGTGGAGTGATCAGGAAAATAGTATGTGAAGTAAACCAAGTGACAGGACGAGGGGAAATGGCCTCAAGTTACGTCAGGGCAAGTTTAGGTTGGATATTAGGAATAACTTCTTTACAGAAAGGGTTGTTAAGTACTGGAATAGGCTGCCCAGGGAGGTGGTTGAATCGCCATCCCTGGATGTGTTTAAGAGCTGTTTGGATGTGGTGCTCAGGGATATGATATAGCAGAGGGTTTTTAGAGTTAGGGTATTGGTTAGACTGCGGTTGGACTTGATGATCTTCAAGGTCTTTTCCAACCTGCATAATTCTATGATTCTATGATTCTATTCCTAGGTTCATCTGACAGTTATTCCTATAAGTTATGGCACAGCTTTGTGATGGTTGATAGTGAAGAAGACTGGATAGTGAACATGAGGATTTCAGGAGTCAGAGGGAGTGATATGGGAAAAAAAGTAAGACAAGTAATGTCTTAGGGAGGAGGGTGTGTGTGTGGAGGGAATGTTTTCAATTGTGTGCTTGCAGAATTGTAATTGTACTTTCTGTTCAGGATCTTGACAAGGAAAACAGATGAAAGCTGCTTCCTTGCACTTAATGCTCTTAAGGATACTGCCCTTTGATCTCCACTCAGTTACACAACATGGAATCAATGGGAAAGAACAGCAAGTCTCCAGTAGTGCTCTTAGCTCTGTTCTTCTGAAGAGTAAAATGCTCGGGAAGATTGAGTGGTCCTTTGTGTTGTGGCAAGTTTCTTCAGATGGAGTAACCTAATATAGTATTATAATGGCATAATCTTGCATAATGTATAGTTCTACCTGGTTTGTTTCAGATGTTTGTTCATGAAGTGCGTACTGACAGCTTGGCTTATTTTTGCTGTCTGAGTTGGTGTCAGATGTAAGCAAAGGAGATCAATTTTTAGCCTCGCACAGGTTCAGCTTAATGCATCCACGGTATGAATTCACAGTGTGCAACACTTGTGTTGGGCAGGAGATGGTATCGTTGAAAGCATATTAGTTTAATTACAGTGGCTTCATTGACCAGGTATGAGCTCTGTGAAGTTTTGTTTTGGTACTGGACCGTGTTGTACAAACATAGTGGGTAATGTTGCCCTCTAGTGCTTAAAGTTTAGAGGTCGTAGAGCCTGTTTGCTATGACAAATTATCAATAATTTGGAAAGGCTGGGGTGGAGGAATAGAATATCAGCTCAGCTGGTTTATTTCATATACACATACACACATGAAGACAAGGCATATAGTAATATGTGAGAACTTAAGTGCTGAATCTATTAGGGCCATAGTAGGGCTGCTGTTTTTCCCTCAAGCTGCAGTAAAGAAGGACACAATTAAATTTCAGGGCACTCTCTATACCGAGTCCTTCTTGGGCACTGTTGGATCCGATCAGCTTGTTGCAGGTTGACAGCAGCATAAATCAGAAGTAGCTGCTGGATTTGGCTTTAACACTGACTTACAGAAAGAGCTGCTGTAACTTCAGGTTCTTAGAAAAAAAACATAAAATAACATTTTTAGTGGGTTATTGTGATCTAAGATCTAATCTTTGAAACAGTGAGCGTCGAGCTTTCGCTCTTTTCAGTCCAAGCTGGAATGTGGTGTTGTTGAAGGAGCCGTCTGGCCATGGGTCTGTCTGTGGGTCAACTTCTCCCATCCCCGTTGGCCTCGGTTGGGCGGCAATGAACAAGGGCGTGCGGCTCGAGGCGAGCAGGTAGGTTGGCCCCGCACCGCTGCCTGGGGGTCTCTGGCAGCCGTCGAGCCCCGGGTGGGGGTTGCGGGGCCAGATCCCGGTCCGAAGGGTGGCGGAGGGGCCGCGCCGCTGCCAGCTGGTTCCTGCGGGCCCGTTGCCCCCTCCCCGTCACTGCATTATTTATCAGCCGCCGCCGTGGTAACCGGCGGGGCGGTGCTCCTGCGGGCGAGGCGGCAGTTCGGCCCGGTCCTTCTCCTCCCTCGGGCGCGGCCCCGGAGGGAGCTGTCGGTCCGGGGTGTTGAAGCTGCGGGCAGGAGGGAAGGATGGGGGCCCCTCTCTGACCGCCCCGCTTTCCCGCAGGACCGGTGTGTTCCCCCACGGGCTACAAGAAGGCGGATGATGAGATGTCCGGAGCCACGTCCACGGCGGATCTGGACGAGGCGCCAGCACGTACCATTTACGTGAACCAGCCCCAGCAGTGCAAGTTCCGCGACAACTGGGTCAGGTACGGAGCTCCCCGCTTCTCCCCCCGGCAGTCGGCAAGACGTGGGCACGGAGGGATCCACCGCCCCTCGCCCCTCCCTGCCCGCACCGCATGGGGAGGACCAGCCCCGCGGCTCTCCTAGGGACGGTGGGTTTTGGAACGGCAGGATCTGGTTCTTAGGTACAGGAATTGACCTTAAAAATGTAGCGTGAGGTTTGGGTAAAGCTGGCTGTACAAACTCCATGCAGCGTGCTGTTCAAAATGAGTGATGCTCAAACAGATAACTCGGCCTAAGTGTAACGAAGTGTAGAATAGGAAGGAAGGAAAAAGCAAATCTAACGGGACAGGAATAGCTGAAAAGTTTACAAATCATATATCTGCACATTTGTTTGTAACAAAGAGCAGTGAGAATTGCCATTGGCAGTCAGAGCCCTTTCAGTGCAGGTGTGTGTGTAAAAGTGTTGGTGTGATGAACGTCATGCTCTTGTGGCTCAGAAAGGTGAGTAAGGAGCACTGCCACAGGGTTGTGAGGATGTGTAAGATGCACAAAAGCAGCGCACAGTTCGGTTAGTGAGGTGAGCAGATGGCTGCTGTCATGACCAACGAGTGTTATTTAGCAGGCGTCCGTTAGTGCAGATGTTTGGGTTGTTGTTCGGGGAGCGGTTTACACAATGGGTGCCTTTGTGACAATACAAAAGGATTTTATATCCTGTTGAAATGAAGGTTTTCATTGGCTGTTTTATTGCATGTGCATCATCAAAGGCGATTTGAAGAATATTATCTCAGATTGCTGGTCAGTGTAGTGTAGGGACTTACACACAATTTTCTACACAACTTGTACTTATGATATGCTAACCTATGAAAGCCTGTGGCTTAGGAGGAGTTAAAGTTAGAGATTTTCACTGTGTCTTGTTTTTCCTATGTGGACAGCACCATCAAGTGTTTTTTCACTTTTTTCTTTCTTAAATATCACATGAATTTGATGCTTTTTAGGGATAGAATATTTGCGTTTTTCCTGCTTCACAGAAAAAAAATGAGGGGATGGAGACTGGCTTAACGTGTAGTTTAGGTTTTTCTGAAGACATTTGGTTTGGATCTGGTGACATTGTATGGAAATATAGGGCATAACTACTGTACTAGGAGTTAGTTCTTAGTGGCCTTTTTGCCATCGCCTGAGGAAGCTGTGTCCAGCACACAGTCCAGAAGCTGCCTCTGGTTACCTAAGGGATGTTTCAGTGGCTGCTGGAACTGATTTCACACTGGTTTGCCTCTAGACTTGGGTGTTTTGTTCCAGGAGGAGTACTGGCCTAACTAAGGATAGGATGAGAAGAGGTAGCACGATGGGGAAAGCAGAGATGTTTGCATTGCCTAATTAACAATCATCTTAGCTCTTCTGCATTGCTTAGAAACTGAGCCATCTTTGTAATAGCTTGCTCCTGGTTATGAAGGAAGCTTTGACCTCTTCCTGACAAGTTTTAAAAGGGTGACAGGCTTTGACTGTGCTCTCTGCATCCTCTGGAGTCAGAGTTCTTCCTCAGCTCAATGGAAGCAAAGGAAGGTGATGTATCCTTGTACCTCTTGTTGTTCAAAGGGTGTCTTTTGCGTGAGTTGTTACTTGCTCATGTATATTGCTTCTTCTCTTCAGTACCAGTCCTGTGTTTATTGCCCATGGACCCTTTCACTAACTGTGTCCAACTTCTGGGTTTCTTGGTGCCATTGGAATTGATGTATGAAATATTAGTGTGCCACAATTTGGAGTGCTGTGTAAGCAGATAAGCACCTGCATATGAGGGCTTACAGCATTAAACCCAAGGAGATGGGGAAGCTGTTTCTTTTAACACTGTGTCACTCCTGACTGTCAGTTTTCGGTAGTAGTCAAGAATTCACAGTGTGAACTTGTGAATGCTCATAGGAAGCTTTCCAAACCTTGAGGCATTATATGGAGTAGTCTGCTTGAAGCTGAGCAAAACAGAGCAGGAAATGGAGCTGCGGATGGTGGAATTTCTTCCAGTTGAAAGTGTTTTAATTTATCACGATGATGCTTTTTGTCTTGTTCTCTCTTCCAGGAGAGAGGCAATGTTAAAAGCGAGCTCCTATGGTGTTTGTTTTTGTGGGAGGAAAAAGAAAATGATGTACATATCTATGTGTCAATGTCTGTCCCTATCTCTGATTTTGGGCAAGTTTTGTAACCCTGGAAATTCCTGAGTACAGCTTAGAAATTGTATACAGTACTAATGCAGAAATGAAGTGGATGGCGAAACAGGAGGAAGCTGTAATGTATTAAAGTGTGAGGATGTGGAAGGAGGAATTTTTCTCTGTCCTTTTTTTCTCTCCCTCAACTTAATGGTGTAAGTAAGTGAGTTTTAAAACTCAGTGTCACAACTTTTTGTGTTGTGTATACCAGACTTAGTTTATTTCCTTACGTGTGTCACCATTCTTCATTACACTGTAGAAGCAATAATTCCTTCTATAGGAACATCCTGTGTGTTTTCTCTGTTTCCTGTGTTCCATTTGAAAAAGTACGTCCATGTGTGACTTGGTTAAACTTCTAATGAAAGGTAAGTAGTGTTCTGTTTTTCAGCAGAAAGATTTTAGAAGCTCTAAAGTGTGCAAAAGTGGAACAAAACTAATTTCTCCCCAACATACCTTGCTGTGCGGAGCTCTACGCTCCTAAAGGTAGCAGTTGTAATCTGTAGTCTCAGGCACTGAACACTGATGGGTGGAAGTCTACCAGCTGTCATCACAAGCCTAAGACATCCTTGGCTGCAGAAGCCTGGTGACCTGTCTCACACTGTCTATAGAGACGCCAGGCTGCTTTTCTCTCCATTCTTCTCAACTGACTATGAGAAAAGGCTTTCTTTTGTACTTATTTAAGATACTTCCTCTTCTCTGTAGTTCAGGTGTGAAGCACAAAATAATAGTGAATCATTATTTCCAACCTGTACCTGGAGTGATAGCGCAGTGACTGATTAGGGTGGTTTCTACACAATTACAGCAGATCAGTGTGGTGTGAAAAGAGCTATAACAGGAGTGGCAGCTGGGCTGTCAGTTCTAACTTGAAACATTTTTTGCTGAGTTTGGTGGGCTGACTGTTTCAATGATAGTCCCTTATTTTTTGGTTTGTAATGTGATTGTTTTTCTTGACAGCGAGGGAGATGACTCACGAGTCTTTATTTCATAGTTTGAAAGCAAACTTGCGTAGTGCCTTGTAAAAACAGAGGGCGAAGATGAGGTGTGATGATAGCAGCTGAATTGCTGTGTCAATATTTATGAGATGTATGAGGTAATGGCATAAATACCTACCTAACATATCCTCAGTGTGAATATATTGATGCTGATATCAAAAACAGCTAGAATTTCTCCTGCCTTCTTTATCCAAGAAACAAAGCAGTGCTGAAATTACTTTAAAGACACTTAAAATTGTCTCTAAATTAAAACAAAACAAAAAACCCAAACATTGCAGGTGTCATAACTGCTTTCTGCAGTGATCCTATATTCCACACTTGGTAGTGCCTTCTGGTGCAAGGCTGAGGACATCTGCAGCAGGACTCAATGCTCAGCCTTGGTGTGTGACTTGTAGAAGAAGTCAGGGGCAGGCACAGGCACCACTAAGAGCAAAATTCTATTCCATGCCTTAAGTGGATCCAGAAGTCTTGTTGAAAAGCTTTTCATCAGAAAAGTATTAGATGGCTTAATCTGTTCAGAAGGCCACTCAAAATGCACCAATACCCAGAAAATCCATTGTTTGGAGAGCTGTGCTGCTATGGCTCAAATCTTGCTAGAAAAGTGAGCAAGTAATTGGTTCCCACTTCTGAACTGTGCAGTGTCTTAAGACTCGAACAAATCTTCGAGAAGGAATTACTTAATTCCTAAGGCAGAAGAATTGCTGCACAGAATTTAGTACTAAAGCTGTATCAAGGCTACTAGTATTAACACAGCAAGAATAGTGTTTAATAGGCCACTTAGCTGGAATCCCAGGCTGTCCTATCAATTTACTTGTTGTGACCACAGTCTTCATTCAACTTGAATTTTAGTTGTATGCTGCATTAAAAGGAACCAAATGTTAGGTTATATGGAAGCACTATAGAAGCCACTCGCACTACTGATACAGAGCAGTTTGTGCTATTTTGGAATGTGTGGGAAGATTTCCACTGGTGCTACTGAAATACAAGTTACTGGTAGCAGAAGCCAATTAGTATTGATCAGCTAATGCAGATATCCCAGTTAGTGTTATTTATCTGCACTTAAGCTCTAGATTGGCTTTCCTTTTGCTCTAAAAAGTGCTTTAGGTAAATGCTCCTCGAGTGAATCTACATGTATACAGCTCATGAGGTTCAGATAGCCATTTGTAGTGGTGTTTGAATTACATTTGGAAATCTTTTCTGTTATCATATGAGCAGATTGCATGCTGGACTGCTCCATACTTGCCTGATGTTGGTGATGTGTTGCTAGTTTGTGCCAATGTATTTGGAATGTCAATGTCTTCATTCTCTACTTGGATGCTCCTAACTCCAGACCTGTGGGACAGTGAAACAGGTGAATGTAGCCTGGGCAGGCTGTCCAGATAGGCAGAGCAGCTGTGAGAGATAGCTGCGGTGCCCCTCCACCTGCTGCATGCTCAGCTCTTTGGCATCCTGAAGGAGTTTCTTTAGTTGGTTTGTTTTCTCCCAGCATTGTGGTGAATTTCATGTGTCAGCAGCAGCAACACAGCGTGGGAATTAAGCTGGCTCTCTTTCTCCCCTTGCATAAATTCACTATTTAAACAACATCCACACACCGGAGCTAGTTAAAAAGCAGCCCAAATTCACCCAAACACAGCTGCTTTCCTGCATTTGTTGAATAAATATTGGCCCATCTTCAGCAATATGTATTCACTTTTGACTCTGCATTTTTACTTTGCACTGTCCAGTGAAATGTGAACAGGAGGAAGCTAAGTTTTTTTTTTGTAGTCTTTATGTAATTCAAGTGAGGATGGAGTCGATTTAGATGCATGTTTGAAGGAACAGTTACTGTTCACTTCTATCACCTTCTCTACTTGTCAGTGAAGAAGTAACAGTTCTGGTATTTTCAATGACACTTAGAAATAATGGCTTTAGAACTGGGGGTAGCGCTACAAATTTCAGATCCCCATCACTTGTAGCAGACTGGCTTGTGACTTGAGTTCAGTCATCTTCGTATCAGTGCAGTGTGTTTAGTATGAAGCCTATCCTGGATTTGCACAGTAACTGGATATGTTGCTAAACTCCCTTTATTGGACAGTAGTATTTCTAGGTTAATTGTTTGTCAGCTCTGTTTTATTGAGCTGTATTTGCCAGCGGGGTTGCTGAAAAACACAGGCATATTTCTTTAGTGATGACCTGACATTGCTGAAGCTTGCTAACACACTATCATGCCTGCAGAGCTTTTAGTGCTGTTTTCAAAATGTGCTTTGTTCAGTGCATTTGTTACTGACAAATAGCTGCGAGTCTTTTCTCTTCTCTATAGGGATTGCATGAATAGAGAACAAATGGAAAGGTCCTATTTGTTTGTGTGCTTTAGGAGAATCCTCCAGTGTATAGGATTTAGAAGTAAAAATGCTACCACTTCTATTAAGTGTGACCACAGGGCTTGGGTGTTTCAGTTAAACTAAGCATAAGCAGTCATACTAATGCCTGCTGTGTATTAAGACTGCCATGAGCATTGCTGTGGGAGACCTTTCTACTGGAAAAATGCTAATTTTGGCATTATTAATTAGCTTTTGTGGCTTCCCACTTGCTACATGTGGCAGAAATCCTGCCACAAGGGGCTGTAGGTTATGGAAAGCAGCCAGACTGTTACCTGGCTGTCAGTTGATCTTACTGAACTAGAGAGAAGCCGGATTGTTAGGCTCCAGTGGACAGCAGTTCATAATGCATGTCCAGCACTTCTTCCTTAACACCTCTGTGTACAAGGTTAACTACGGAAATGAAGCAATGAAGTGACTGAGGATAAGCTTGTTGCTGATGCAGCCTCTGAGGATATGCAGATAGCTCAGCCAAGCAGGGTTTGTAAAACTCTACATCAGTCCTGATATGTCACTTATGCACTAGGGTAAGTAGCACTATAGGCTGGAAGAAACAAAGATAATTAATACTGTGAATATCCATTGAAATTATTGTTCACAAATCTGCATACAAAACAATGGCACAAACAAAGCATGACTGTGTAGTGAAGAGGTATTTTTCTCTGGTAAGAGAGGGCTTTTTTTAACTATGATAAAGAGACGTGATCAGGTTTTTGAATATCACAGCTGTAGAACAGTTTGCCATTGCTTCAGTCAGCGCTTCTCTCTGCCCTCCCCATGCGCTGCTTTTAACCCAGACAGTGCCCATGGCACAACATGTTCTGTTGGTGCTAGGCTGTTGCTGTGTGTCCATGGGATAAGAACTGTCCCCGGGTTGAAAGTTTTCTCAAGTTACTGTACCCTGCAGTTTGAAACCAATAGAAATCCTTTTTGTGTACTTCTAAAGTTCAAATGGTTTAATTTTAATAGATGTGAACATTCCTCATCACTTCTCATAGTGCTTGGGTAATTCAAGACAACAGATTCATCCCTCATACATGACCCTGCAGGGGTTTTGTTGGAAGATGTTTCAGAGCTTGATGTTTAGACGGCTTGATGAAATAGCATTATAACAAAGTCATGACCTGTTTTATTTTGGGGTAGTTTCTTATATGTAAGCTGCTTGTGTGTAAGGTGTCAGTGTAACCGTAGAGAAACGGGAGGGGAAATAGAAAGCTGAAAACAAAGCAGCCATGTGGAGTATGGGCAGCAGCGGCTCCACATCTGAGTGATGGATGTGGTAGCTTTTGGTTCTTTGCCCTGCTCTGGTTGTGCATCTCAGCATGGAGCAATCACAGCCCATAGGATCCAAGCCTTGCACTTCAGGACTGCTATTATTTTCCCTCTTTGCTTCCCGAGCCTGTCTCAGACTTCCTTCAGAGTCTGTCTCAAACTGTCTCAAGTATTGAAGCACTGCATACTCTTGTTTCAGCTGGTGGAGGCAAACAGGCCGCAGTAAAACTTACTGTTGGAAGTTCAGTTCTCAAGGATTCACTTGACAGAGTGAAGGGAGCTCTGTGGGGCTGGAGGCTTCATTTGTTCACAATTAAACTGTTGTCTGCCAAAACAAGCCAGCATGGCTTGCTAAGGACCTCATTTCCACTTAAGCAATAATCACTGCAGAGACTTGTAGGTAATTGCTCCTTATAAACCTTTAATCTCCCTTTCTGGGAATTTGTAAACATCTGACTTTTATGTCTCCTGAGTCAGTTTCATCATTAAAATAACCTTCCACACGTACAAGGAACCAACCCAGCTAATAGTCTTCATGGCAGCACTGTTTGTCAGTAAAGTTCGGTGTGAATGAGCTTTCTCTGCACCTGCTATAATAATAGCGTGTTGTTCATCTAGTTAAATGCCATCTGAATTATGTAGTGCTTGCTGCTGTGCTTCCTGCAGCTACAACAGCTCTGGAGTTCGCTTGTTTTAATGCTGCTTCTGTACTCAAGAGCTAATGCAGAACTTTTGCAGCCAATATCAATCTTGTGTTAAGAGATGTCATGTGCCTCCAGGACCTTAACATGCACACACAGTTCCACTGAAGGCAGTGTCTGAACCCTTAATTCAAGTAGATCTTCTTGATTGATTTTTCCTTCCTCCGTTCCAGAGAACCTGACCTTTCGAACATGTTAGTGGAAACCAAACCTGCTTGGTGAGAGGAGTTCAAGTCCTTAACGCTCAATTACCCAGCCCCCCTATGGTTCAGATGTCTGTGGCTGGCTCTCTTTCCGCTTGCTCTTGCAAAGCGCTGACATGAAGCAGTGCTCATGCTTCAGCTCTCACATGCGAGAATATTTCAAGTATTTTTTTCTAATTTTTATTTTTAACTGGAAAGGACAGTTGTAGGTGAGTGTTGGTGAGGAAGGAGATCCTGTTCTGTATGACATGGGGAGTCTGAAGGTGAAGTTAATCTCTGAGCTGTCAATCTTCTAACAAACAAAACAAAACCCCACCTCAGTGAAGGAGTAGAAATGGATAATTTGGAAATGGTAAAGCTGTACCCAACTGCTTCTTGCCAGTGTGCACTTGCTTCTCACCGAGGTAACATTTTTGCCTTTATTACTGCTAGTCCTTGTATTTTCAGGGATGATTCAATAGAGGAAAACACGGCTTTATAAAACATATTGGGGATGGACATAGAGATAAGGGTAGCTTATGGTGTTATTACAGAAAAATTACCTGTTAACAAGTGAAGTAAATATATCAGAACAATTACTGAGTTTCTCAGCTTGCTGCTTGCAACTTGTCATGCAGGTGTTATAAGAAATAACTCATCTCTGGTATTTTTTTAGTAGCACAAGAATGAGCTAAGGTATGTGAATGGCATTCATTTTTCCAAATTATACAATGGCTGCCTTTAAAAGAAATCTCTGCATTTCTGCCAGGGAGCAGGGCTGGACTTTCAGCTCTACTGATGTGTATCCAAACACATTCAACAATGTCAGTCCCAGTTTGCTCTGCAATGTAACTTGAAACATAACTTACATGAATTAAGTTGCAGATATCAAGGAGACAGATCTCTTGTAATGTTTGTACACCTGTTTAAACATGAAACCCTGTAGGTAGGCAAGATGCGCATAGTTCACAGCTGTTGCTTTAGAAAATGCCAGTTTGCTGTTTAGTTGCCTGCACGTGCTCCACTCCTCTCCCTGCCCTGAGCTGCAGACCTGGAGTGCCTGGTACCCAGCTCCCACAACTGCTTTGAAGATGAGAAGGCAATGCTGGGGCTGGTCAGAGGGCCAACCTCTGCAGATACTTGTCTTTAGTGACTAGAAATGTGTTCTAGATTGAGCTGGTAACAGATGAATGTGTACCTCTAATTAGTCATACCTATTTTATTTGAAGCATCTGCCACGCTACTTAAGTAACAAAGTCCATGGACATAAGGACTTATTGCATATTAAGTTCGTACAGAAATGCCTCATTGTATTGATGTTAGCATAATCATATGAATAAGAGCATGGCTTGGAGCAGTCAGATGCAGAAGTTGATAAATGGTAGAATGTTATAAATGGTTTGATTTGATTGCAATTGCATGAGTTCTGTCTCTAATTCAATCATAAATTCTATGAGCATGCAATCTAGAAATAAAAATGGGTTCCAGCATTACATTATTCTGTTGCACTGGCATGGTGGCCTGTAGAGTATTATATGTAGTTGTAATGTATCTTTGAAATCTGCAAACCCTTATTGTTTTCTTTTTCTTTAGTCCTGCTTGGGGGATTCACTTCTGGGATAGATCTGAATTATTCACTTGATTAAAAAATGAGTTAAAGATGCAAGGCACTATTGAAATTTGTTCAATTATATTCTGCATTACAGGAAAGTTATTACACTTGAGATTATGTGCGTGTGATTCCAAATGAAGAAAGAAACAACTTGGAAGTAACAAATAGCATTCAAGGAAATAAATCCTCTTCATTTATGCAACAGATATTCTACTTAATCTTTTAAATGCGGATGTGTGTTTTCATTCAGTTGATTTTTGTTGCTGTAATTTACCTGGAAGCCTGATCCCCTGAGATTGCTGTAAAATATCACTTTGGGTATTGAGTATTGGATTCTTCAGAATTGTAGTAGCAAACAGTCCATACCCTGTTGTATTAGCAATGCTGTTACAGTTTCTTCACTTCTTTTTCGTAATGCAGTTTAAGTAATAACTATTTTGCATCAGACTTAGCAGGTATCTCTGATTGCTTAACGAGGGGACTATGAAATGGAAATACAGCTCCCACAGTCAAATGAGATGGGGCCTAGGTTGGTTGTATTTCATCACTCTTCCACTAATTCTACTCTGGTTTCCAAAATGGAGCTTCGTGTAGCAAATTGTGCTATCTTATCTATTATAACTGTTTTGTTCTGGAAGGTGCAGCAGTCATTAAATGGCTTAGAGATGCACATGAGGAAATAAAAGAGAGACAAGATAATGATTAAAGCATGGAGAATGCAGTTATCTGACCTTGTATGTATAAAGATAACTAAGACAACCCTACTAAACTTACTTGACTGGTGAAGGTTGTAGTAAGAATTTTGTTCACAGCAATGAGTTGTGAAAGACAGAACAGGTAGGCAGTGCATTTCATTTGTTATTTAATGATTTGTGATAGGTAGTGCTATGGATTGCAAGTAGTCTGGAAGGCTTAAAGCCACCTCCCTCAGTACAACATGTAAACATTTCTTGAACACCTCCAGGGATGGTGACTCTGCCACTTCCCTAGGCAGCCCATTCCAGCAGACAAACAAGTTTCCTCTCCTTGAAAGGATGAGAGGTGGAGAGCTGTCTATTCCCTGGGAACGTAAGCTGTCTTTATTAAAATAGTGAAATAAAAACATGAAGAACATTTATCACAGTTTGTCTGATTCTTGCAGGGCTTATATTCAGTATCTTGGAGGAAGACAGCTGAACCATATCTGCAAGCACTTGTTTTTTAAGGTTCTGTCTCATTTTAATGCCCAGAGCATAGATGAGGGAAGTAATACAGTGCAAAAGAAGTCAGAGCTGCTTTTGTAACTGTAAAAATTATTATTCTCATATAAGGGAATGTTGTGTGCTGCTTGGATAGACTGTGCCTCTCGTACTGCTCAGACAGCGCAAGAGAACTCATGCATCAGAACCTATATCCAGAAAGGACAGAGATCCCTGATGTAAATAGTATGTTCAGAGTAAAGGCTTGCGTGCAGTATTCTTCCTGCAGCTGGTTTTGGTTACTTGACAACTTGGAGGTGGCTTATAGAGCTCATTGACAATTGTGTGATTGAATCTTCTTGTCAGCTTGGACACTTTTCCCTAAAATGTATTTGTGTTTTTCATAATAGCCATTGTTGGATTTGATGTGAAGACAAGAAATGATGTATCTTAGAGACCACTTTGTGTTTATGGAAAATATTGTGAAACTGTGGCTGGTTATTATGGAAGATTGTTCATAACTGAACCTGTGTTCTGAGCTAGGAGAGGAGGCAGCTCAAAAATGTCACTGTAGAACTTCTGATTCTAACTATGTTTAACTCAGCCCACCCCAGTATTTGAGATTCATGCTCTGATGAGGGGCAAACACTTACGTGCTTTAACCTGAGCTCAAGGTGCTACTGCTCAGGGTACTGGAGTTTGGACACACATCAAATTATGCGGTGGTTCTTCCAGTTGTTGAGGTCGTAGCGATGTAGTGCTGTCAGCCTTCTGGATCTGTGTGTTACCTCTTGTTCTGTACAGCTCTTCATTGTTACACATATATCTGAGTTCATTCATATTGTACGTCTTTACTGTATGATCTTCAAATCATTTTCTAACAGTGGCTTTAGAAGCCTTCTTCAGATCTGCCATAATGTTCAGATGAAAGATTAAAATAAAAATCTTCTAATCTGCAGCACAGCCAAGTACAGCGTGGTGACTTTTCTACCTCGATTCCTGTATGAGCAGATAAGAAAAGCTGCAAATGCATTCTTCCTCTTCATTGCCTTACTGCAGGTATAGTTTTATTGTTTTACTTTCATTTATTAAATAACTGAATGTGGTTAAAATTACTTGAATGTTCATGGTCAACAGCAAAGAAGTTCTTGGATGTATGTTAAGTAGTAACATGGATGAGATATGTACTTAGTAATTGAAATAGAGGGAATTTGAGTTGTTTTTTTCTGACATAATTCCTAAAATTAAGCTAGTTATATTCTCTATACAGTAGTATCACAAAATATGGAACTATTGACCATAATGGGAGAAACATGCATAGATTCTTGTGAACATGCTGATTGTTTAAATAGTACAGAAACTTACACTGAATCAGTGATATTCTTCAGTTGAATGTTTTTCTTATTAAAGAACTAGTAAAATAAAAGTCCTGTACAGCGACGTAATCATGTACATTCATAGCAGTAGCTTCTTCAAGTTGGTTGAGAGCTTTGGCTATTGTGTCTGCTGAACTTAAATGGCAATCAATTACAGATCAGAATTTAAGCTGAAATGACCGATGTCATTTACCTGGACCTGAGCAAGGCCTTTGACATGGTCCCCCATCACATCCTCATCTCCAAATTGGAGGGAGGTGGATTTGATGGGTGGACAACTAGATGGATAAGCAATTGGTTGAAAGGCCGCAGACAGAGGGTGGTGGTCAATGGCTCTATGTCCAGGTGGAGGCCGGTAACGAGCGGCGTCCCTCAAGGGTCTGTCTTGGGACCGGTGCTCTTTAACATCTTTATTAATGACATCGATGAGGGAATGGAGTGCACCCTCAGCAAGTTTGCTGATGACACCAAGCTGAGTGGTGCAGTCGATACGGTGGAGGGAACAGATGCCATTCAGAGGGACCTTGACAGGCTGGGAAGCTGGGCTCGGGTGAACCTAATGAGGTTCAACACGGCAAAGTGCAAGGTTTTGCACTTGGGCCGGAAGAATCCCAGGCACCTGTACAGGCTGGGAGGAGTTGTCCTTGAGAGCAGCTCGGCTGAAAAAGACCTAGGGGTCCTGATAGATGAGAAACTTAACATGAGCCAGCAGTGCGCTCTGGCAGCCCGGAAAGCAAACGGGATCCTGGGCTCCATCAGGAGAGGGGTGGTCAGCAGGGATAGGGAGGTGATCATCCCTCTCTACTCTGCTCTTGTGAGGCCCCATCTGGAGTACTGTGTCCAGGTGTGGAGTCCTCAGTACAAAAAAGATATGGAGATTTTGGAAAGGGTCCAGAGGAGGGCCACAAAGATGATCAGGGGGCTGGAGCACCTCCCCTATGAGGACAGGCTGAGGGAGTTGGGTTTGTTCAGCCTAGAGAAGAGAAGGTTGCGGGGTGACCTCATTGCAGCCTTTCAATACCTGAAGGGAACTTACTCCCAGGAGGGGAGTAAACTCTTCGAAAGGGCTGATAATAGCAGGACTAGGGGAAATGGTTTTAAGTTGAGGGAGGGAAGATTTAGGTTGGATGTTAGGGGAAAGTTCTTTACTAGAAGGGTGGTTAGGTCCTGGAACAGGCTGCCCAGTGAGGCTGTGGATGCCCCGTCCTTGGAGGTGTTCAAGACCAGGTTGGACGGGGCCCTGGGCAACCTGATCTAGTAAATGTGTATGTTTGGTGGCCCTGCTAGGCAGGGGGGTTGGAACTACATGATCCTTGAGGTCCCTTCCAACCCGGGTAATTCTGTGATTCTGTGATTCTGTGTTAAGCTCTATCTCTTTTTCTGCTGGTAACTTCGCATAAAATGCAAAATTTGCTAGAAACTTATTTTAAAAACAAAATGAGCATCTCTTTTCCTTTCTTTTCACAGCAAATTCCAGATGTCTCTCCAACAGGAAGATATACCACCTTGGTGCCATTGCTGTTTATTTTGACAGTTGCTGGCATCAAAGAAATTATAGAAGACTATGTGAGTATGGATTATTATGTGGGAAATCTACACTAAAAGCAAATGGTGCATCAAAAAGCCATGAGATGCCATAAAGCTTTGCATCTCTGAAGTCTTTTTAGCCATTACTGAGCGGTGGCTAAATACTGTTTAACTTTCAAAGCTGCTGAGTCCACAGGAATTTCAGTAGCACACAGAGATAAGTAAATAATTTAGTGATACAGCTTAAATGGTGAACAAGGAAGTTGTATGGAAACAAGTTGGTGTAAAACAGAGCACTTAATTATACTTCTTCAAGTTTGTCTACTGGTGCTTTCATTAGAAAATCCTGGGTAGAAGAGGAACTGGAGGGTCCTGACAGATACATGGCCTGTTTAGTTGGTCTTGAAAACTGGAGATCAAAATCATTAAAAATGAAAAATTATCTCCAGGGCAGAACAAAAGAAAATCTGGATACTGTTTATAATGAGAACATGTTTATACTCTGCAAGATTCTGAAGAATTTAACTAAGAAAACAGTTTAAACACAAAGTACGTATAACATGTATGCTCTGACTGTCATCTGAATATACCGTTGCTCTCTGTTCCCTTTGTTTTTTTTTCTTTCAAAATCCAATTTTGGAGACTTCAGCTTTCTTCTGTTGTTTCATGTTTGTGTTTGATTGCCAGCATGGAGATCATTGCCTTAAAATTGCATTATTTTGTTTGTAAACCATTCAGATTTAGGCAATTTGTGTGGCTTTTTCAAAACATACAGGCAAGGACACAGTGTATTTTCTCGTAGCATGTCATGTTTCTAGCTGTAATGTTTTTGGAAACCTTCATGAAATGAGCTGTAATGAAATATTTCTCTTGCAGAAAAGACATAAGGCAGACAGTGCAGTGAACAAAAAGAAAACAATAGGTAAGAATAAAGAATCTTAAATATTTGAAGTGCAAATAGTGAATAATATTGTACTTTTTTGTTTTAAATAAAGACTTCTGTTGCTGAAGCTGTCACTATAATGTCAGCTACATGTCTTTTTGGAGTAGGTGGTTGCTGGTGTGTGAGGACTGCACTTTACAAAATGTTTGATGCTGACTGTGAGGCACTTGGGGGTGAGAGGTTGGGAGTAAGCTTTTACAGTTTAAAAGCTGATCTAATTTCAGGGTTGTCTGAAGTCGTGAAGTTCTCATATATATATATATGGCTTCTCATATATATATATATATGCTGCCCTTAAAATGCAGGAGGAACTCTAGGTATTCTGTGAATGTGCTTTCTTTGAGGTATCAGCAAAAGAAAAGAATAACAGACTTCCCATAAATGTGTATGTTTACCCCTAACGTATTGAAACTGCTTGACACAGATTACCTCAAGACATCATTTTGATTTTCTTTTTCCTTAGCTGAAAACTTGTGCAGAAAATAGCAAGGATTTATTGATTGCTACCCTGCAGCCACTCTGCAGTCATAGGATCTTGGTGTTCTCAGAGGTTCCCCAGTGGAGCTCTATAGGCAAAACTGAAACAAAGTGACTTGAACTTTCAGTAAAACATCTTTCTTCCAAAGTGGTTGGACTTGGTGATCTTAAGAGGCTCTTCCAGCCTAAATGATTCTGTTTCTGTGATTCTATATGTAGTTTAAGTGTCAGAAAGCTAAAGAAGCACTTAGTGGAATGTGAGGATCAAGACAACATGCTAAATTCACGCTTCAGTTCAACTGGCAAAATATATGCAGAAATATTTTCAGTGTGCTTGAGAGGTTATATTAGTCATTGAGATTGCATATTAATGAGCTTCAAAGAAAGCATTGCTTTATCAGTTCTTTAAGGTATTTTTTTCCTACAAGTTTGAGAAGAAGTTGCAGGTGCAGTTATCAATCCTGGGAAATCTGCAGTTAACTGGCTGTAGTACAACAGAACTTGCTATAGATAACATTAGAGGCTGCTCTTTCCAAGGTCGTGTAGGCAGTTCAGTTTAAGTCATTTATGGATAGAGAACATGCACTGACAAACACTTCAGAGGAAGCTCATAGTAATTGTGGAGAGATGGCCTAAAGAACACAAGATACTCTTAAGGGTCTAACTGGAACTTAGCAATTGAAAAGCAATTGTTTTGGTGTAGTTCAACTTGTATTTTTTGCGTTTATATTCTAAATACAGTTTTCAGAATATACTACTTGAAACTGTCATCATTTTTGTAAGAGGAAGTTTAGAAAGGCACATTTGTGAGAGAGTGGTAAGAGTGGAAAAAATGTATTGTAAGTATGAAAAGCCTATTTGTGTTCAGAGTGGAATTACAGTGTTTTTAAATTTAGGTTCTGTATGTGCTTTTAGGTACTTAGACTTCTCATACAGCTGAGTGAAGTCTAGGCCATGTCATCAGTGTAGAGAGCAGTTAGTTTAACCTCAAGCAGACATACATTGTCTGCTTAGCTATGTTCTGAATTCCACCTGCAGTGACCAGATGCTTCCTTAACAGGCATATAGACTTTGCATTTATCTCTGTTTAGCTTTTGATCTCTATTGTGTAGCTTCAAAGCACATTTCCTGTTTTCAGTTTCCCATAGAATGCGTTGACTTGGTTTACAGAGTGGGTTTGGTATATATGAATTAAATTGCCTTTGGAAGAAACCCAACTGCAAGTTGTTCTTCAAGTGAGCATGTGCAGCTACACTAGGAGCTGAAGTGTGTTAGGCTTGGAGCCAGAGTTTAGTGTCTTGGGCAACTTCACATGGTGTATATGGAGATTATGTTCAATGTAGAGAACACTGACCCTGCTCGGTGCTGATAATTGTTTCAAAATTTGTCTGAATCTTGGGTAATTATTCTGATCTAAGTTTACATTCTCTTTTCAGTTCTAAGAAATGGGACGTGGCAGGACATCGTGTGGAAAGAGGTAAATAAAATTAGGGGTAGGGTAGAGAGTGGGAGAAATAGTTAAAGATTTTTTCTTGCTGGAACAAAGGGGGAGGCCTAGAGTTCATATGACCTGTGGATGCTCTGTGACTTAAAGTGGGAAGGGTCCTTTCTGCTGTAATGGTGAAAACTGCCCTGCGTAAAGCCTCTAGATACTGATCTTTATGTCTTAGTACTTAGAACAAACAAATGTTGCAAAACTGTTGTATTCTTGCTTGACAGTTTATATGTTCTAGTGTATAAATAGTACTTTTGTTTTCAGTCCATGAGTCCATGAAGAGTAACTTTCACTGCAATGCTCTACTTCTCTTGGAAATCTGACAGGTTTTTTTTCTTTCTGTGCTGAAAAGCTCTTATGTTTTAATGCTAATTATTTACTGTAGTAAGGAACACAAGCCCTGCTGCCATCTTCACCTTGAATACAGATTGTATTGAAACCTGGTTCTGGGACAAGCTGAGATTTATTTGTAGAACTTTCTGAAGTCCTTCAGTGTGCACTGATGTAATTGTGGCTGTTAACTCCTTTTAAAGACAAAATGAGTTCTGTTAACTAATAGATGAAGCTAAAGTACAGACTTCTATTACCTCAGAGAAATGAGACTTCCCTCAGGAGACCTAAACACAATCCTGCTGAAGTGTTAGACTATAGCAGAAACTAAAGCTCTCTGGGGATTCTGAGGCCTCATGGTTATGGTTATTTTGCTGTTCCATGTCTTCTTTGATATGAAGACAGTGAACTCAAAGGTAATATTTGAAGCTGAGCTTGGAATCTATTTTTTTTTCTTTCCTTGTACTCATTGTCTTCTCAAATACTGCTTGCACTGGTCTGTATCTTGCATTTGCGTATTGTTTATGCTTGCATATGTTGTTAGGGAATAACTGTTCTGTGTTATCAACATGTTTACTTTAAGAAGGTTTCTGGTACTTCTTGAGCTTTCAAAGCAAGGGAATTTGTTTTCAGTGGGATCCAAATAAGACTAATGAATCTTCCTGTTCAATCATGCCATCTGTTTCATTTTTAATAAATTTGTATGTTCAAGTATTTGAAGCATGTTTTGGGCTGTAAGCAGTACGTGGGTTGCTCAAAACTGATATACATTAGCCAGTTCTGGCTTGCTGTCTTGAAAGAGTTGCATGGGTCCTGTAGAAGGACAGAGTTCCTGTGACAGGTCCTGGAAACTCCTAGGTTTGCTCCAGAAATTATGACTTTGCAGATCTCAAGTGACTGTAGGTCAGAAAAGAACTGGTTGATGCTATCTGCCTGTAGAGACAAAGCTTCTTGTTAGTGGTTGTTACAAGCAGTGCATCTAAATAGTGTTAAGGGAAGGTAACAGTGACTGAGTGGGTAAGTAATATGGAGAAAAAACAGAAGAAACTCTTCTTGAATTTCATCTTCTTCAAGTACCAAAGGTACATTTTTACCAGGGAAAATCTGTCTGTAGGTTAGATGAGACTGTGCTTAAATTAAAAGAGTATAATTCAGGTATGGATAATAGCTGAATTATAGAAGAAAACAATCACTTCTACTAAAATTTGCTGCAACAAGTTCATACTTTCCTATTTTGTATTCTCTACAGACAAATAGCTATATATATGTGTATATATACAAAATTATATATATAATTTTGCCTTCAAGAAACAGGAAGCTTTGATACTAGATCTATAATCTTGCAGTGAAAAGTACTCTGACTTACAGTAGCACTGTCTGTAGTTGTTTTGTGCATGTTCATGTTCTGTTGGGTGAAGGACAATAACAAACTAACATTGCAGACAAGCAAACTGTTTGTTTTTCTCTTCCATGCTGTTGCACCCCTGCCCCTGATTCAACAGGTAGCAGTAGGCGATATTGTGAAGGTCACCAATGGGCAGCATCTTCCAGCAGACATGATCATTGTATCTTCCAGGTATCCTGTTTGGGTGTGGAAGTATCTGATGAACTGAGGTGCAGAGGACACTAAACTCTGTATTTATTATTAATAAAACCAGACATCAGATAACACTATGTCTTCTCCACATCTTATAATTAAATTTCAGCAATGTTAAAGCATGCTTTAGTAGGCAATGATTTTGTTTTTAGCATTGCTGATAGGTTCATAAGAAAAAAGGCTTGGTAGTATTATGTGCTTGTAGTATACAAAGTCTGACACTGAGTTCTGAAGATGGAAGATGTGTTGTACAAGCTTGATGCAATCATTTGGCTTTTTGAGGACCCCCTTCATTTAATCAAGGAAGCTTAAGTTGTCTTTCAGTTAATTCCACTGAATTTCCAGCATATTTCCCTGACATTCAAAGATGTCTTCTAAAGCTTTTCAAGCAGTAATTTCAAAGGCTAGCCCAGATGGCTTTTCAGTAGCTAACCTGCAGCACAAGCTTTGGGCTTCATTCATGTGCTTGTTGTCTTTGGGCTGTTGAACACAAACCCATGTTGAATTATGGCAGCAGTAGTAAACTGAGTACCATTCCTTTTGCCTTGTGGAAAACAGCACAACTTTTATGATACAGCAGAAAATGAAGGCTGGTTGTTAGTTCATAGAAACATTTCACTGGTACTCAGAAATGGGAAGCTTGATCTCTTCAAACTATGTTATGTGATCAAGGATAGAAGTACCTTCTTTCCATGGTTTACAGTGTTATATTTTCAAACCAAAACCATTTTTTATAAGAAATGGTTTTCAACCTTCACACGCATTTAGTTGGGCTACTCTCGGTAACTTTCTGTTTCAGTGTTGAGAAATAGTTGTTCTGCATGAACTTCTTATCATACCATACTAAAAAATACCCCCAAACCTTTCTGATTTATGCCTTAACTTGGATGGGTCAGCTTTTTATCTATTATTCTACTAACTTGCTGTCACTGCTAATCATGTAACTGAAGAATTAGAGCCAAAGTATTTGAGTTTTAGGAGCTTTGCTTGAAATAAATAGCAGAACTGCCATAGTGAATGCTAGACAATTGGTGTTATTTCCATAATTCTCCTGAATGACAATACTAAGTGTCCTCAGTTCACCAGAAGGCTTTGCGTGCTCTGAATGGGTGGGATTGTTTGCTTTGTGTCAATGTGTTAATTTTTTTGTCTGAACTGTCAGAGTTGAAATAAACAATTGTTTATCTTCTTCTTTTCTTTGCCTTATAGAAGAAAGGTGATGTAAAATGAAGTTTGCATGCAGAATAAGTTTTCATGGAGGAAAATTGAAAAGTAGTTTGAATCCAAATGCAGATTTGCATGGAAACATTTTTACATTTCTGTGGGAATGTACATTTACAAGAAACTGCATTTTAAAAGTAGAGGACAAAGTGTTTCTAACAAGTAAAATTGGAATTGAATTGAAAATAGATGGCAACATCATTGGGTTTGGGCTCGGTTTGCTCACACAGGAGGAGAGAAAGAACAAACGCTGCACCTTTCTTCTTGAAGAAACAATTAATGGAGAGAAAAATCTATCTTCTTACTGTTACATATGTGCCTGTTTTGTAACAAAGCTTTACCTAAACAGCATTTGTTACTGACTCTGCTGATTAAGTGTATTTGCTGTTTAAGTAATGGTTTATTTTGGAAAGCAAACAGCAACTTCTCAAGAGTAAGAAAAGTGATAGACTGGAGACATGTGATTGAGGTCCAGAGGGGAAACAGGTGCTCCCTAACAACCTGAGAAGCCAGCGATGATAACAGTCTTGCTGGTGCCATGTAGAGATTTTCAGTCTTAAGCAGCATGTCAGGAAGTAATTTCTCCAATAGAACTTTGTTTCCTTATTGCAGACGCTTATGCACTGCTGTTCAATTTAGAAATAGGAAAGGCCATGACTAAATGAAAATTAGTCTAATTGTATCTATGAAGAATTTTTGCCCTTTTAGATAAAGACAGAAGCATCTCTAGAAGATGCAAATCACAGCCCTCAATTTCAATCTCATCAAACTATTCCCTGATTCTTTACAAAGTGTGGAGGAGCTCTTTAGCAGTGTCTTCAAATACAGTTGAGCAACTTCTGGGCATAGAAGTTGGTCCTGTGGATCACAACTTCAGTATGCATGGTTCACAAAGTCAATAGCAGAGAGCACTGCTCTCTTCTTCTAAGTGCATCCTCTTTGTACACTGTTTGCTACTTCATCAATGCACAGCTCTTGCAACCTCAGGTGGTTTTTGTGGAATTCAATGTAGAATATCAACTTCAGAAATCGAAATTAATCATGGTTTATTAAATTCTTATTAACCTGATTTAGTCCTGTACTTTTGTATAGTTAAATGCACGAGCGCGTTTAGATCCAAGGGCATATGTATTTTCAACACCTATATACCACCTATGTGATTTTTCTCTTCAGTTTATTGATGACATATATTGTGGACAGCTTAATGCAAATGTAGCATATAAAAAGTAATATGTTTTCAGTATCTAATACCTTGTTATATTCCTTACAGCGAACCTCAAGCCATGTGCTATATTGAAACAGCTAATCTTGATGGGGAGACAAATCTTAAAATACGACAGGTAAAATAAATTGAATTTTGCCATTTTTTTCTCCTCTAGGTGTCAAGTGCTATCTACTATGTGGACTGTAGGCTGTTTGACAACAGTATTAGTGCTGTTTGAAAACAAGATAAACAAAATATACATCTCTTTCCAGGTTACAGTAAACCTTTTTATTCAACAGAAAGAAACCCAAGCAATAATGGTTTGTGTACAAGTCTAAGGAGCTAATCTAGAGGAAACAGAGAGGGTATGAGGTTATAAAGGTAAATCAAGCAGACCTTGGTAGTATTTTGCTTGAGGTCCAGGGAGAGCTTTGACCAATTTTCCTGCCAGTTATGATAGCATTAACTTTAACCTGATTTGTGTGAAACACTTCAAATAGATTTTCACTCTGCCTCACTGAATTGAGCATAGCACTAATACTGAAAAGGTGTTGAGGTGTCACTCTTAAATGAATGTGACACTGTGGTTGGGGCAAGTCTGGCTTGGATCTTCTGGCATATAGTTTGTACTGACAAATAATTGTAGGTCTTGCATTCAAATTTGCAAGATACAGGACTATAATTGAAAACTAAAAAATGACAAATAGGATCTGTTGGAATAGCTTTTGGAATAAAAGACTTTCAGGCAGTAGTGAAGCCTTTTTCATCTATTTGTGCTTCTTGTTTTCCCTAAACAGTGATAAATTTTTGCCTGAAGGTGGAGTTTTTATTTAAAAGTACTTGAAAATAGCAATTTATTATTTTTATTTATTTATTTATTTTGAGTGAAACTTTTTTCTTTTAACTTTTCTCTATTTTTGGGGAGGTAGCTAAAATCCTCTATACTAAAAGTGAATTAACACCACTAGTCCTCAAACTGTGGAGGTGAAATTCTAGGCAATTTGTGCCCATTGATGGATGAATTTTTATCAAGCAACTTTTCACTAATACTAATTTTACTGGGAAACCCAAGCATTTCTAGCAATTCAGTGAAAAGAACTTTATCAAGAAGCTGCGTTGATACACTGTGCTTCCAAAGGACAGGCAGGATTCAAGTGCTGGTTTTATTAGTAAAAACATGAAAAATGCCTCTACTTGTGGTCAGAGCTGCAGTTTCTGCTGTCACATACACCACTGTTACTACTCCCTCTGGGGTGCTCAAAGGAGCTCTTCATTATGCTTCAGTTAATTTGTTCTCTGTTTGTGGTATGTAATGGAGTTTGGTCGGATATTTCTAGTTTTGCTGAAAAAATCCTATTCATTGTGGTGCTTAGAAACAGTTGAGAATCTTTGTGCTCTTTCTGAGATTGGAGAGTTACAAAAACATGAGTTTGGTTGTATCAGTATTTCAAAATCACGTGTATATGTATTACAGATTTAAAAATGTGTAACATCTATATGCATTATAGAATCTATACACTTGCTATTTGCTTGCTACACTTGCAAAAACGTGGCTTCCTGTTCTGAATCAGCCCAGTAGATCAGATCATGCATTCCTGTCAGATTTTATTTGCTTCTGGACACAGGCTTAAAATACAGTTTAAAAAGCAACAACCCCAAAAAACAGAACAAAATTGATGTGGGGAGACTTCTCTTAAAAACTTGTTGTAGCTTGTGGTACTGTGGTCAGACTGCTAAAAGAAACTCAAAGGGGATCACTCTTAGCCAAGCAGGGGCATTTAGTGTTGAAAAGCAATGGAATATCATGTGTGCAGTCCCTGAGATGGAGTGCAAATATGTTGAATTATAGCTGCATACTGGATTGAAAATAAACCTTGAGTTCAATCAGAGCATAATGCATGTACTGACCTGTAAGAGTCTACACTTAAGAGTGACAACATTTAGCAGCAGTAACACATCAGCAGAGCTGTACTTTGAGAGAAAAGCCAGGCCTGTTTTGGCTCGTTGTCTCCTGCTTCATCCTGCACATGTGTGACTTCATGGTTTATTGATATGAATTTTCTGTGATTCTCTTGGTCACAGAGATTGTGTAGGCTTTCTGGATAGAAGGATTTAAGGCAGTCTCTGTAATCAAGCTCACATGTGCCTGTGATAGTTAAATATTGCAGGAAAGTCATCTGAAAATAAAAACACAAAATGAGGAAACAAACCAACAAAACACTCAAGTGAATTTGTAATTATAAACTATTAGAAAAAAGTACCTTTTCCTGCCTTCTTGCTTTCTAACAAGCAGTTTTTGACAAGAATCTCCTTTGGCTTGATCTCTGCAGGGATTGTCTCAAACTGCTAATCTCCAGTCAAAAGAGGAATTGATGAAAGTGTCTGGAAGGATAGAATGTGAAGGACCAAACCGTCATCTGTATGACTTCACTGGAACCTTACGCTTAGATGGTCAAAGGTATCAGCTTGATAGCAGTCATAAACTCCTTTGGTTATGACAGATACTTCCTGCATGCTTCTCCTGTGCAACACTGACCGTATATCTGTTTGTTAGGTGGTGTAGTGGAAAAGGATAACAACCAACAGCTGTGAATCAGCATTTGTTAGTATAGGATGATGTAGTTTTGCCTTTCTGCAGAGTTTTCCGTTTGCTGGGGGAGACATGGCTTCTTTGAAATCATTATTGTTCTTTAGCTAAAGTGACACTTTGGAAGCAGCAGAGGAAATGGTTTTATTTTTAGGATTGTCTCGCAACAGAAGATGCACAGAGGAAACTGGAAAACTTTGTCTTCCAATGGGAGCTAAAGTAAGCTCAGTTCCATATTGGAAAATGATTCCAGAATCTGGAGTTTCTGTCAATGTGACTTGGGTCTGTTGCAACTCTTGAAAGGAAAGAACTTCTGAGAAAATAGATTTTAGGACTATAAATAATAGAACTTGAGACATCAGCAGGAGTGTACAGGTTTCATCTTACTGTACTTGCTTCCTTGCACCAAAACTGTATTATTTGAGTGACTAAGCAGAATAGTGACAGATGCAAGAAGAGTAAAAGATCACTTGCATATTACTTGAAAAATCACATAGGTAATACAACTCTTCCAAAATGCTTCTTTAATGCCGTGTGTACAGTTATAGCTTGCTTAGAGTAGATGGTCTGTTTGCAAGTGTGATGCTTCTCTGTCTTGAATATGAAAGGGAATTTCTTAACCAAAGTGAAGCAGAGATCTGCCACAGGTTGTCAAGTTCTGGGAAAACAGAGGAACTCCCTTGAATCAACTTCTTCCTGCTGTGCTTAGCATAGATTAGGCTTTCAGCAGAGGAATGAAACCTGTATATTGTCTGTATAATTATAAGACAGTGGACAGTAAAAGTTGATTAAAATACTTCCCTTTTTTTTCTTGAGCTGGGAGAAAGCTAAAGCTGAAAGGAGAGCTGTTTTCCTAAATTGTTAGTGAGAACTGAGAGATGCTTGTTTGATTCATGCTTTGCAGCCCAGTTCCAGTTGGTCCAGACCAGATCTTGCTAAGAGGCGCACAACTGAGAAACACTCAGTGGGTCTTGGGTATTGTTGTGTATACAGGATTTGATACAAAACTCATGCAGGTAAGTCTTCAAAGATTTGGGGTGTGTGTTCTTTTCTGTATTCTACTTGTTTTTCATATTTGAATTTATGAAATGGAATTATGAAAATCATTTATTAAATGGAATTTATGAAATGGAATTATGAAAATCATTTATGAAATGGAATTTATGAAATGAATTTATGAAACTCATTATAGCTGTTTAAGTAGAAGCATGAGGAGTGCAAGGATACTAATGTACTTGAAGTTGTATATGTACAAAAAGTAATGGAGGTATATGCCTTAATACTTGATATTCAACCAAAATTAATTGTATTCTATTTTTTAAATTGTCTGTTGGCTATACAGCATTTTAAACTGAGCTTTAGCAGCTGAAGAAATGATAATAGCTGCCTACTGTTTTAACACTTGAAGATAGACAGGTTAAGGAGAATCTATGAGATCTTTTCTACTGCATGTTTATCTTCCTCCAGTCTTTTGTGAGCTTAGCTGTTGTATGGAGCCCTGGCTACTATTCTGACCTTTCTGTTCTTTGTACGCAGTTGATCTACGTAGAGCTGAAGTATTAAGTTCTATAACTGACACAGAAAATAAAGAATGAATTAGTCTCTGCAACTATTTGTATAAACCTGATTCTTTATATTTCTGTTCAGAATTCAACCAAAGCACCTCTGAAGAGATCAAATGTGGAGAAAGTAACCAACATGCAGATCCTGGTTTTGTTCTGTATTCTCCTGGTGATGGCCCTTGTGAGTTCTGTAGGTGCCTTATTGTGGAACAGAACACACGGTGAAGTCGTGTGGTACCTTGGCTCTAACAGTGAGTATGCTGGCTGTGTTGGGATGTGTCAGACTGTATGACCATCCAGGGTCCTAAGTCTACCAAATATATTGATAAAATAAGAAATGGAGAAAGAAAAACATAAGAAACAATGCCTGTTACTAACTTTAGATGGTGTTTGTTTGTTTGGCATATAGCCTGGCTTAAGTTAGCCAGCCAGTGAGGCTGCTGTTAATAAAATGATTTAAAGGTCAGGCAAATATCACTGGGCTTCCACTTAGGGAGCAGGAAAGAAACAGAAAGAGGCAAGACTGGTGGTTGATGTTCACATTTGCTATTCACACCTGTGGAGATCCTATGCATTTGGATTTCCACAGAATTCTTTTTGGAGTAGAATATGTATTGTTGCCATATGTATCATAAGTACATTGTATCTGACTGTAAGATGGAAGGTATCCATCTTGATGGGACTGACTTCAGCTTTTTGCTTCTATTCGGAAGAAAAGGATTTGTCTTGATACATTTTTCCCCTGTTTTTCTGCATGCAAATCTTTGTGTGCATGCTAAATCTCATGATTTATCTGCTTGTGATTTTGGTGGTGTTTGAGTTGCTTTGGCTTCTGATGTCTGTCATTTGTAATGAGAAAACTGATTGGTTAGTATGCTTAAAGGGGTTTTGTGGTTTCATCTGTACTCCTTGAATTTATTAGCTCAGATATAAAAAATGGACCTCATGCAAACACTTAGGTATGAAATGCATCGCTGCCTGTTAGACCTCTGTTTTGGGGGTTATATTATCTGGTTATTAAGTGTATTGTTAAAATCATCTTGAGATGCAGATCATAAAATGATTCTCACTGCAAATTGTCTTTCTGCTCATGATAGTACAAACAGATGGCAAAAGGTATCTTCAGCACTTTTACAACAAAACACAATTTTGATAGTAATTGATGGGGGGGAAGCTTTTGTAGGAGGAGCATGGAAGCACCTTAGGCTTAACTCTAATTTGTGGTAGTTGCAGTATCTTCTAGTAGAAATATTGACAATTCTTAAATTATATTTTGTGCCCTCCACCTTGCTACTTAATGAGGAAGTTTAAATTCATTCCTTCAGATGAAGAAGGCAGTAAGAAAAGATGAGTGAAACAAACTCATCAGCTTGAGCTAACGTGGAACAAGTGTGACCATGAAATAAACAAGGATGAGAGAGTAGTGTGTTCCTGTGATAGGTGTGTTCCTGGAAATGAACACACAGTTTCCATCACTTCTGCAGTCATTACACATGGGAAATACTTCTGTCAGGCTAGATTTGGAATTTTCATTAAAGGTCTAATTTGTATAAAGACTGTTTTAGAAAAAACTTTTTTCCAGTAAACTGTGCTTTTATTCTTCATGTTTATTGATAAGAGGTATGATACTCACATGTTCACACTTGGAGGTGACTGAGTTCAAACTGCAACTCTTTGGCTTCTATCTCCTCCTAGTTTGCTCCTCTGCCATCATCTCAGGTTGCTTAGTTATAGGGTGTAACCCCGTTGTACTGGGCTCTGCTATTCAATGTGCCTCCTAAGCTTCAATAACAATGCAAATTGCAAACATGGAGACTATGTCTACTGCAAAGAAGCTGTGGTCAGCACCATGGAGAGGAGCTGTTATCCTATGTCTTTCCTGAACCACTTCTGTCTGCTGTTCATAAATGCTTTTCCTTCCCTTTAGGAGCAGTTGTGCTATTTGGGCAACTTGCCCAACATTGTCTCTGGTACTAACAGCAATTCTGCCTAAGCAGGATTCAATTAGTTTGTTCTCTGGATGTCTGTGTCATTTTGCTTGCTCATATTTCTTTAGAATGAAGGACTTCTCAAGTCTGCCAATGCTGGCAGCTTTTAGAACAAATTTTATTCTTTGTTTTTAATTCCACTGAGATATACAGGACAGTTTCTGAAGGGTAAAGCTTTGTTATGAGTGATATTGCTGGCTCTTAATTGGAGTAGTTGACACATTGAATAAATCTGTAATTTTGGGTTAGTGTGGAACATCATACATTTCACCATCTGCTCAGCAAAATATTCTCAGAATGTGTTCTTCTCTCAAATACACAGCCTCAACAATTTTATTCTTCACATGGCATAGTGTGTTCTATCTCCAGGCATGTGTTTTGTGGGTGTCTTTATATGTGTAATATTCAAATCAATATTAGAAAGACCCTTATACTAAGCTAACACACTTACTATTTACTTTAGTGCTATTAAATATGATCAGACACTACAGAAAGATGGTTGTCACTATTCTGTGCCACTCAGATTCCTGCCTTCTGTATGATTGTATTATGGTGTTCTGTATGATTGTCTTATGTTTTTCCATCCACAGAAATGCTGTCTGTCAACTTTGGGTACAATCTGCTGACATTTATTATCTTGTACAACAACCTTATTCCAATCAGTCTTTTGGTGACGTTAGAAGTTGTCAAATTCACTCAAGCTCTTTTTATAAATTGGGTAAGTAACAAGAATTGATGTATTGCAATCACTTTTGCAAAATGATGTAAAGAGCCTGAAATCTTCACCAGAATTTCTGGTTTTGAGGGTAGGACAAAATTCAGGAGATTTATTTCGTATTAGTACCGTGTTCCACAAAAAATGAAAAGATTTTGTTGTAAGGAGCTCTACTGTATAAATGATTGCTTTCATGTATTATAGGTTCTGAGGATAAGGGAAGTCTTTAAGCTGAGTTACTCATGGTACCCTATAGCTTCTCTCAGCCACAGCAGACATAAAGACTAGACTTGTTTGGGTGAGGTGTTTGGGTTTTTCTGGGGGGGAGGTTGGTTGGGTTTTTTGTGTGTGTTTTGTGTAGTTTTTTTTTTTTTCTTTTAAATCTTGTTGTTGGTATTCAGATCCACTCTGGTATGAGTCATGATATTTATGACATTTCTCTGAAGACATGAGTTGGTGGTGCCTTATGCTACAAAATGGTTATACCTTTATTCAGGCAAGCTTTGACTTCAGAGTGTGTATTTCTTCAGTTATGTACTTGAAAAACTCACACCTCTTGAGCTGAACATCAGCAAGTAGAAGAGAGATATTCCTTATCTTTGTATACATTAACCCTTGAACTTCCAGTAAAGATTTAGCAATTCTTCTGAAATACAAGAAGACTGGAGACTTTAGCATTCATTTTGCATCTAATTTTGCTTTCATTTCAGGACATGGACATGTATTATCCTGAAAAAGACACACCTGCAATGGCCAGAACCTCAAATCTTAATGAGGAGCTTGGGCAGGTAAGGAAAAGCTTTCTGAAGTGTAATGTTTGTTGTATAGTTGGGGAGATGGAAGGTGTGAAAGAATGCTGTACAAACATGCTTTGTTCTTTTGCATTGTGGCTTGCTTAATGCAACTTCTTCACTTTCATTAGTCCAAGTCTTGCCAGTATGAGGCATGATAGGGTTAGATTTAAGGTCATACAAGCAGTTTTAAGCCTGAGAATTGAGTCTGTATTTTCTACCATCTCTTGTAACTGACTTTGTCCTTGAGGTATCTGTGCTTGTGATGGTCTGTACCAGAACAGGACGTACAGTACTACACTTGGCTAAAGAGCAGCCCCAAACATCCTTGGCCTTCCTTAGTCATTCATGTTTCTTACTGCCACACAAGAAATGGAAGTAAAAAAAGATGCAATGTCATTCCTAGCTTAGATTGTGTTCCTTGACAAGCTTTTCTACTTTCCTTTAATAATAACTGTATACAAACTTTTGGTTATAAGATATTTGTTACAAACACCATGCATCTGTTGTGGCTTATGGAAGGTGGGAGCCTTGAGTCTGTTTATGCTTCAGATTCTTCAGGAACCTTTACTTCAGTTTCCTGTCTTGCTATACGATGTTAATACAACTGAAATATTCAGTCAACATTGAGCTTGAATAAGCCAGTGTAACTGGAGCTGTGGCAATTAATACCTACTATTTGATCCTTGCTGCATTTACAGATAAATAAGAGAGAATACCATTAAGGAGCTTTCCTGATTGTTTTCCCTTAGTTTTGATAAGACAAAAGAAGCTGTAATAAATCTGCATTGTGATATTCCTGGATCCTAGGTCTCTTCCTGAATTTTCCTTAAACTTTAACTCTTTTCCATTTATTTCAGTCTTGTTACTTTGCAAGTTAAATTTAAACTTTTTTCTTCCAGGTAAAATACCTGTTTTCAGATAAAACTGGTACTTTAACTTGTAACATCATGAACTTCAAGAAATGTAGTATTGCTGGAGTGACATATGGGTAGGTATGACTTCTTAGAAACTCTGTAGCTAAACGTGTGCTGGTAATGGTGGATACTTTTAGATCAGAGTACCAATAGAACGTTTTGTTCCGTGTATATTGCAATGTATTTTATGATCACAGTTAATAGCTTTCATTTTTATGTCCTGTGACACAAATTAGGAGACATAAACCTGGAGAATACTTTACATAAGAAGAGAAGAAATCGTACTTGCTTCCTGTCTGCTTGTGACTTAAATTAAAACAAAAGTGCTGAATTCCCTCTGGCCCTTTGCAGAGAGAAGACGATGTGGCAGAAATCTATTTTGCTTCTAGGACTCCCTCTAATAATGAGAATTTCACTACAGTCAAATAATTGTAATTGTTGTCAGAAGACAAGAGTTAAATCTTCCTTGTACAGGAGAGATGTCCACTTGGCTATTTTTGTTCTGTTTTTATCAATAGGATCTCTTGGAATCACTCCAGTATTTCATAGCACTTGGCTTTTTGGCTCTCAGATGCTGTATCTTTGGTCTCTGCTAATTTTTGAAGGCTACTGTTAAGGTCTGCATGCAAAATAGCCTTTGAGTTTCATGGTAGCTAATTTAGATACTTCAAAACACAGAAAATATCATTCAAACCTTTGAAAAGCTGAATCTACGATTCAAGTGTGTACTTGTATGTGTGATGGCACATCGATCTCTGCCTTCTACCTATTTTCTAGTTTGCATAGTGGAATAAATGCTTCATGGGTTTGTTATTTTTCTTCCCCTTCTTATTCTTCAGTCATTTTCCGGAGTTGGAAAGAGAACGTTCATCAGAAGATTTCAGGTAAATATATTCCAGGGTGAAGGAGGGTGAAGGATAGGGAGTGGCTGTATTGGCATGGATGCCTGCTAATACAGTGCTTGTTTATAACTGCCAAGAACAAAGTAACAACCTACGAGTAACTTCTACGTTCAGTCTCCAGAGATAAGTGTACTGCTATTCCTTCACTTCATGAAGCTCAAAGTTGACAAGGAGCAAAGCTAAGAAACCTTAGTTGAAACGTTATGATTTACTTGGTAAGCTGGGAAGGTTCTAGATGAGTCACTATTATAGAATGGAGTGAAAACCTAGAAGGAAGTCGTCCGCAGGAGGTACCAATGCAGCATATTCAGGTTAACAGGAAATGGGAATGAGCCAGAGAGGGCCTTTGTGGCTTTGAATGTCCGATATGGGTAAGAAGTGAGTTACCACTAAAGAAACAGGGGCTATTAGGAAGCTACTTCTTTATGAGTTAAGCTTTTCTAGTTCAAATTTTTGTGATTACTTTTAGGAAGAAGCTGATATGAGAGGCTGCTACTTCTGCTGAGATGGAATTTCTGTAGATGCTTCTCTCCCTTTGTGTTGTTGCTTCCTTTGTTAACTTCTTCTAACCCCCCCTCCCCCATATGCTTCCTTTAGTGAGTTCTGTAGAAGAATTTCTTCCAGATACTAATTTGGACTATGTAGGCTCAGAGTCCTCCAAGAGTCAACTTAAAGCAGAATTCACTGACTTGAGAGGAAACTTGAAATCAGTGTATTTTAAGAATACTTAAAAGCTGTTTCTGCTACACCAGTCCTGGGAGGTGTACTGACACTTGAATGCTGAAATACACTTCCAGGCATACCTCTCTAGGCTTCTTACTGGTGCAGTGAAGAGAGTGTTGTTTTCAGCATTTTGTGTGTTAGTCGTATGATCTTTTCACTGTACTTGCTATGGCAGTAGGATTTTATTTTAGTTCTTTCTCTCCAACAAAATGGATGAAGTAACAAAAAGAGATGAAGTGATAAGGATGGCAACGTTGTGACTGGTACATTTGTCTTGTCTTGCTCTGCAGCCAGCTGCCTCCTCCTACCAGTGAATCGTGTGAGTTTGATGACCCAAGACTCCTGCAAAACATTGAAAATGACCATGTAAGTCTACTTCATGAATGTCATGTGTCTCTTAAACGCCCTATTTTCTAGACCAGTCTGAAATTGAATGCTAAACAAGTCTGCTTTTGTGATCAAGTTTGCTCTACAGATTTGTCATAAAAAAGATGAAAGCGTGGAGAGAAATAGGAAACAAATCGGCTTCCTCCTACCTCTTCCTGTTAAAATACCTTTTGTTTTTAGCAATAATTCAGGGCATTACAGGGTGGTTGTGTTGAGACCTGCCTAAAATGCTGTAAATGATGGAGATTTGCTTTCTGCTTTGCTTTACAGTATTAGTAACTTGAAATGCTTCACAGTGCAGATATCTGAAGGATTGTTTACTGTGCATTGCATTAAGTTCTTCAAGGTGATGGGGCCTGAAGACAGTTCCTGTTATTTCTCTCTGGATAATATACTGGTTTCCTGTGTGGCTTTTGCAGTCAACTGCACTAGAAAGACTTACAGCCAGGATGAGGGTTACCTCCTGTTCCCATGTTCTGTTTATCACAGAATCACAAAATCATAGAATGATTTAGCTTGGAAGGGACCTTTAAGAACACCTTGTTCCCTCCCCAGCTTTTCTGTAGGCCCTCTTCAAGTACTGGAAGGCCACTGTAAGGTTCCCCTCTTCTCCAGGCTGAAGATCTCCAGCTCTCTCAGCCTGTCCCCATAGCAGAGGTGCTCCAGCCCTCTGATCATCTTCATGGCTTTCCTATGGACCTGCACCAACAGCTCCATGTCCTTCTTATGTCTGGGGACCCCAGAACTGGATGCTGTACTCCAGGTGGGGTCTCATGAGAGTAGAGGGTCAGAATCACCTCCCCCGACTTGCTGGTTGTGCTTCTCATGATGCAACCTAGGACATAGTTGGACTTCTGGGTTGTGAACACACATTGCCAGCTCACGTTGAGTCTTTCATTGGCACACCCAAATCCTTCTCCTCAAGCCATTCTCCACTCAGTCTGTATCTGCGCTTGGGACTGCCCTGACCCAAGGATCTTGCACTTGGCCTTGTAGAACTTCATGGGCCCACTATAGGTAATATGTTCTTGGGTTCTTACTATGTGCTGCTCTTAGGGGTCTGTAGATATGATTTAATGTTTCAATATGCTAAGCAGGAGAGGCATACAGTAGATGGATTGACAGTTTCTCATCTGCCCTTGAGGTGGCTCCTTAACCTTAGGATATCTCTTTGTTTTTCTTCTGTCCTCTGAATAGAACTTCTGCTTTGTTGGACAGATGGGATTTTCAGTGCTGACAGATAGGTTTAGATAGAGTCCTTAGGTGTCACTGTAAAGACAGCTCAGATAGAAACCTTTGTTCATCACGTTCAGCTCTTATGTACTCAAGCTGCTTTTTAGCTGGCACCTTGAGAGCAACGAAGTACTATTATTGCACTGTTAAACTGAACTCGCTGTGTTAACTCAGCAATCAGACAGTGGGGAAATTTCTGCCTGATGATACTTCACATGGGCCTTATGTACACCAAAGATGCCTTTTGAAGCCTGGCTGTCCTGCAGAGACGGATGCTACCCATGGAGAAGTGATGATTTAGCATAAGACTGCAAGGATGGGTGCAACAGTTTGCATGCGTTCTTTTAAAATCAAGTTATCTCTTTCAAACTGCATCAGTAAGATGAGGACTGGATTACAGGATAGAGGGAGAATGAAAAGTTGCCTGTTTCTAACCCTTAGCTTTAGGCATGTTGTTCAGGTGCATAAATTGTCTCTTTTTATGTGGATCACTTTGGTGTCTTAATTTTCATAACTCATTGATGCATGCAGAGTTTGTTCACAGATGTGTGACAGTCTGTGCCTCATTTAGAGGACTGAGGTGATGAAATGGGACTTACAGCACCAGCACCATTGTGCGGTTAGATGCTGTTGTACTCAGCAAGGCATTGAATTCCCTTTAAGTATTTGCCTTTTTGCAGCTGGAGCTATCCGTGTGATACCTTCTATGAATACTCAGTAATGTCACACTGCTTTGGTAGTGAAGATTGTATTGCTTTTTTTTTTTTTCCAATCTGCTTGCATGTGTTACTTTTAGAGCTGTCTCAACACCAAGTAATTTTCTTTCCAAGTTGAAAATTAAAAGAAGATATAATATGCAGGTGGCTCCAAAAGTAATGCCTCCTGTTTATTTCCCTGGGAACTACGATAGATAGAGCACAGTAACACTATTGTTAGTGTTAGTATCTATTTGATAGAGCAAATTCTCAGCTACAAAACACTGTTTTTCAACATAACCACACCATTAGTCAATTTGAGCAGATCATCTGATTAAGACACTCTTCATTTTCTGGTGTGACAGCTGTGTATGGCTGTCTGGAACATGGCTTGTGTTTCCAGTTGCTGTCACCACTGCTGAAATGCACCACCCACTGCCTCACTGTGCTCACACACACTGTTTGGTCTCCATAAATGTTCAGCAAGTGTTGATGAGTGCCAATGGGCGCAACGTTTTCCATGTGCAGAAATTCATTGATTCATATGCACTTCTGTGTCGCAATTAGTTGACAAGAAATACTTCTTACTCTTTTGATTTTTCTTATGCTGCATATGGAACTTGGACATTTTTCTTTTACTCAAGTACAGTCATTGAATCAGTGGTTATTTTTCAGTGGTTTTGACATGATAAACTTGTGTTTAATTCACTTAGTATTCCAGTGCCCCTTAATGTGCTTCTGAGTGAGTTCCTGAAACACCCACTTCCAGCCTTACCAGCTTCCCTTTTCTAGAGGTGACCAGCATGTCTGGATCCTCAGCAGTTCTCCACATTGTTTTGTTCATAAAACTGTAGGAATTTTTATATATTTTTGAGATACTAAGTTATAATTCTCTCTGGTAATGAAATGGATAACTATTTTACTATCTGCCATTGATAGAATGGGCAGCATTGATTCATAGTAGTAAGGTCAAGTTATTAAATTGGGCTTTAGTGTTCTGTTGATCACTTGTAGACCAGTTGCATGGAAATCTATCAGTCTAGCTTATCTGGAAACATTATAGAGGCACTGATCTGATGCTGCTGAAAGTGAATGAAGAAATTATATTTAACTCTATATGTAACCTCCTTGTAAAGTGAGTGACTCCTAACTGTACATGTGGCATGCAGATATGTAGTTCTGCAGAGTTTGTTCTCCAAAAGTTGCGCCAAGGTAAGTTTATGTTGGATGTTAGGAAACACTTCTTTACAGAAAGGGTAGTTAAGTACTGGAATAGGCTCCCCAGGGAGGTGGTTGAATCACTGGATTTGTTTAAGAGCCGTTTGTATGTGGTGCTCAGGTATATGATTTAGCAGAAGGTTGTTAGAGTTAGGGTACTATGGTTAGGCTGCAGTTGGACTTGATGATCTTAGAGGTCTTTTCCAACCCGGGTAATTCTATGATTCTATGATTTCTGACCAGTGCTCTGTGTTCTGCTTGATAATAGTTAATGTTGTGCCTTCTAGATAAGGCCAAAAATAAAATAATAATATATATAAAAAAAAAAGCATATCTGTTTTGATTGTAAATAACAATTCAGAGACTGCTTGACTGCTTCCAGGAATGAAACTGTCTCAACATGTCTACATGTCTGTAGCTTGTACTTTAGAGATGCAGTGTGAATTAAGTTTTGCCAGTGGGATATATCACTGATAGAGTGGTTTCATGTTCGACATTCCACAGTGATCTTATTGTGAGAGTTACATTGCGTTTTTGCAATAGAAACTAACAGTGCCAAGGTATAGACCCTTAATGAACTTAATACTTGCTTACAAAATGGCTGCTTTAAGAAAGATGCTGAGCAACAGAATAGAGCAGAAGCTGGGACAACCTGACCAGGGTAAGAAATTAATCCAGAGGGCTTGTGCAATACCCACTGTGGTCAAACATGAACAATGTGAGCTTATGAGAAGGAATACGCAAGGGAAAGACTGTTAAATACATGTAAATATATAATTGAATTTATGCTTGCTAGCACAGTGTAATAGGTGTCATAAATCAGGAATTGGGGCTTAGTAACCTTTAGATATTTTCTGATATGGGCTTGTTCTTAAATATGGCTTTTGTAAGTAGTAAGGGAAGGAAAAATACAGAGCAGGGTAAGGATGCCTGGCATAGGATGAAACAGCTATAGCAGCTTCAAGAAATATTGCCTTCTGTATCCATGGAAACATACAAAATCATCCTAAAAACAATTGGTTGGTGGTAGGCCTCATATGTAAAAGTGGATTGGCAAATACATTGCATGGATTGTAAGCCTGGAGTACCTAGTCAATAGGTAACAGGCAAGTAAAAACCTGTGGTGCGAGGAAAGAGGTATAATGAGAAGAGTTTCACTGATCAAGTGAGCAATTTCTCCCTTTCCATAAAGGGGTGTGCACCCACCATTGCAATAACTAATAAAAGCTTTGCTGCTTCACTGAGATCTTTACCTCATTGGAAATTACTGAAGCTGGGTGTTTCTCATGTTATCCAGAGAGATGCAATAGCTTTGACCCAGAGCTGTATATCCCCAGAGTGAGGAGTTGGGGAAGAAGGAACCTGGAATGAGAGCTTTGTTCCTGCTGCAGATTTAGGAGGAAGGAGAAAGTGGAATTGGGAGAATATAGAGCTGAGTGTAAAAGAAAACTTATGGGGAATGACTCACAGAGACCATCAGTAAGAATCCGAGTACCAAAATGTCTCAGATTTGCTTTAAGTAGAGGAAAACAAGTAATTAAGCAGCATCATTTAACATGTGATCCTTCCATCTTAAGCTGGGTTTAAATGTTAGGTGATGCAGAGGATACAGTACTACAGAAGCCATTAGTGAGAATGAGCTGTTCATAGCTCTGAAGTAGACATTCAAATATTTTGTCCTGATTCATTCCAGTGCAATAAGAATTATATCATTGTTGGAACAATATAGAAAGGAAACAAATGACAGCTGTGTGGAAGAGCTGGCCTGATAAGCTAAACTGGGGTTCTGTCTGATGATCAGCTGCTGTAGGTTTGGATGATTGCCATGGAGTCCATTGTGAGATGTGAAAATACCAAGGCAGCAGCAAATTACCCTGCTGGATTGTAAGCAGAAATATCCTATATGTAGGGAATGATTAAAATCAGTGATGTTACTTGAGACAGGTTTTTTCTAGCTGATAGAACAGATACTATTAAAGCATGCAAAGAGGCTGGGTGATAAAGAAGGACACTGAAGGTCTGCAGCAGCAGGTGCTGAATTGACAGTCTGGAAGGCTGTGCATTTTTGAGAGGTAGAGGTGTCTTTCATGGCTTTCACTGGAAATAATGGAGCAGCATTGGCTCCAGCTTGGCTGGATGATGTGTTCCTGTGTAATAGCACATGATGGTTACTTTTGCTGCTATCCACCCTGCATGTTCTTCACTCAGAGTGCAGTGGCAATGAGTAGAATTTTGGTGTGGTTACTTTGAATCTATTGAAAGCTGTTGTGGAAGCTACCAGAGCCGTAGAGCTTCCTGCTTAATTATCGGTATCTTTTGGCAAACACATTTTGCGTATGTGAAGCTTGTGGTGCTACATATCATATCATAAAATGGGTTGAAAAGGGCCACAGTGATCACTTAGTTTCAACCCCCCAGCAGAGTCACCAGCCATCAGACCAGGCTGCCCAGAGCCACATCCAGCCTGGCCTTGAATGCCTCCAGGGATGGGGCATCCACAGCCTCCTTGGGCAACCTGTTCCAGTGCATCACCACCCTCTGGGTGGAAAACTTCCTCCTCATATATAACCTAAACCTCCCCTGCCTCAATTTAAAACCATTCCCTCTTGTGCTATCACTGTCTACCCTCATGAACAGCCATTCCCCCACCTTTTTATATGTTCCCTTCATGTACTAGAAGGCCGCAATGAGGTTTCCTCAGAGCATTCCCTTCTCCAAGCTAAACAAGCCCAGTTCATGCAACCTTTACTCATAGGAGAGGTGCTCCAGCCCTCTGATCATCTTAGTGGCCCTACTCTGGACCTGCTCAAAGAGCTCTGCGTCTTTCTCATGCTGGGGGCCCCAGGCCTGGATGCAGTACTGCAGATGGGGCCTCACAAGAGTTGAGTAGAGGAGACAATCACCTCCCTCTCCCTGCTGGCCACTCTTGTGTGAATGCAGCCCAGAACACAGTTGGCCTTCTGGACTGCAAGCACACACTGCTGGCTCATGTCCAGCTTCTCATCCACCAGGACCCACAAGTCCTTCTCTGCAGGGCTGCTCTCAAGGAGATCTTCCTCCCATTTGTATAAACACCTGGAACTGTCCTGGCCCAAGTGCAGCACCCTGCACTTGGCCATGTTGAACATCATTCTATTTTCATGGGCCAACTTCTCCAGCCTGTCCACGTCCCTCTGGATGGCTTCCCTTCCCTCCAGTGTACCAACTGTACCATTCAGCTTGGTGTCATCTGTAAACTTGCTGAGGGTGAATTAGTATTTAATTACAGAATTGGTACTTCTGTTAGGGGCTTTGTATTAGGGGTTTGGAAGATGTCCTTGCTCTCTGCAGCTTAAGTGAAACATTTATCTTTGTCAATATAGTTGATTAATGCTGGCCTTTGACTCTGTTGTATTGATGTTCTGGAGCCAAGTAAGAGAACGACTACAATCAGGGATTTTTATTTTTTTTTAAAATTTTATTTTATTTTTTCAAGGTTTTTTTGTCTGTGATCTAAGAGATTATCTGCTCAGGTTGGGGGATGGCTACCACTGTTTGTGTGTAACACTAAAATTGACTCTCCTGCTGTTCTATCTAGCCCACAGCTGAACACATACATGAGTTCCTCACTCTGCTGGCTGTATGTCACACTGTAGTTCCTGAAAGACAAGGAAATAAAATAATCTACCAGGCCTCCTCTCCAGGTTGGTTGCTGCTTTCTTTTTATTAGTATTAGTATTAGTATTAGTATTAGTATTAGTATTAGTATTAGTATTAGTATTAGTATTAGTATTAGTATTAGTATTAGTATTAGTATTACTATTAGTATATGGGGAGATGTAAGGAGTGGATGAATGGGCATGAAAGAAGGTCCAGAAACTTCTTAAAAGATCATTAATTTTTAAAAGCAAGATGATTCTGTATGATACTAGCAGTAGATCTGGTATCCTCTGTCATCAGTGCACACTGCTTTTAATGCCTTCTGCAAAACTGCTGTTAAGTCCCATTATGTTTTTGACAGGCTGAGCATATAATCCCTTCTGCCCTTAAGTGGCCTCTTACTCTTGTTTCCCTATGGAGTTGAAAAGCAAAGCTAAAATTTCCAGTGACTTCGCTATGTAGAGGGAAGTGGAAGTACTGATTTGTTTCTGCATGTGCAGTTACTTGGTATATTTGGCACGAGTGCAGTTTGTTTTTCTTTATTGAGTAGATGCTGAAACAGGACCCCAGTTCAATACAGAGCAGAGTCCTGGCCTTATTTGGATGTGCTCTTCACCCATTTTGTCATTTCAGGAAGCACAAGTAGTACTGGCAGAGCTATGTTGGGTCAACATTCAGAATAGCAGGACCCTGTTCCCCATCACAGAATCGCAGAATGGCTTGAGTTGGAAGGAACCTTAAAGCACATCCAGTTCAAACCCTTTAGATGTATGTTGTAAGAGTATAGAGTAACTCAACTTTGATCTTATTTTCTGAACAGGTATTTCCCCCTTTTCATGTAGAAGAAAACTATTATTCCTCCACAACAGTAGAACTTAATGCTTCAGTAATTGCAGAATGTTTTATACAGATGGATTATGAATTTTGTCTAACTGATCTCACATGGCCTCTCAAGGAGTAAAATGTGAATATTCCAATGAATGTGCAGAGCTATTCTAGCAGTTGTACAGACATGGAAACTTGAATACATGGGAAGGGGAGCTTCTGTTTTTGCACCGTGTCTTCCTTAGATGTGAGCTTTGTACTTTCCTTTCTCTGCATATCACATCAAATTTAATCTTTTATTTTATTGGCAGATGAAGGGGCTTTAGTGAAAGGAGCAAAAAAGCTTGGTTATGTCTTCACAGCAAGGACTCCACATTCAGTTATCATTGATGCGGTAGGTTGACCTGCATGGCACAGTGTGCCAAACTCATGTAGAGCAAGTATGTTTCCTGTTTGGTTCTTACTTATAAAGCCTTTAGTTTGATAGGTACAAAAGGCTTTTGTTGATTGTGAAGAGTTGTCTTAGTCTATTTTATATGTAAAGTCCTCTGTTCTTCTCTGTGGAATGGGCAGTAGGGAGTTGGAAGCTCATGTGAAATGATGGCAGTTGTGCTTGAAGAACATTTCATTTAACCTAGGAAGCACAAAGTAGCACACATGCAGAAGGAAGTCATAGAATCAAGGTCAAGAAAGACCACTAAAATCACCGCCATGCCCATTAAACCATGTCCCTCACTGCTACATCCCCTCGTTTCTTAAAAGGCATGTCTAGCACATTTCTGACTGTTGTATTTAGTAGTTACTCTACTTCTAAATGTTGAAATGTTGTTATATTAAAACATTTTTTTTTCTTCCAAGTTAGATAATCTTTGAATAAATTTTATCTGCTTTGCAATCTCTGCATGTGTGCTGGGGTGTGTAACTAACAGATAATATTTGACATGGGCAGCCTCAAACTCATGGAGCCACATTCTGACTCTAAGTTACAGTTTGTGCTGAAACGGCTCCAGATGTGTAGAGGTGCAGCTGAGATAAGAATTTTCTCTGGGATACCTAGTAGGTGCTTACTAAGAATCATGACTATACTTTTTTCTTGTCTGTGCATTCACTTTCATGTTTTTGGTACAACTCCAAGCTTAAAACATCTGACAGTCTGGAACTTGTTTCAAACTTTTTACTTTGTAGGAAACTAATGCTTAGATTAAGGGGAAGAGTTTAGGATGAGGCATATATTCTAGATCTGTCTGTGCTCTTATCCCCTCTGCAGAAAGCAGAGGATGCTTATATCTCTAACAGCAAGATTATTTTCTTTTTGAAGTAGTATACAAATAGTAAACAGAAGTGCCATGTCAAACGATCTTCATTAAACAAGGCTCGACATACCAGGAGAGGGAGCTATTATCTCAGCATATTTACACCAGGATGTATAAGCAAAAATGCTTCAACTAACTTGTATGTGTTAGCACATGGGATTATTGTGCAATTTGTACTTAAAATAGTAAATATCTTTGTTTTTGTAGCTGGGAAAGGAAAAAACCTTTGAAATTCTTAATGTTCTGGAATTTTCCAGGTAAGTTTTCTATAAAATATTTAATGTGTGGTAGCTACCCAAGCTCTTTTTACTGTGAAGTTGCTGCTCTGGAGTGTTGCTCCATGTCTCACTTATATCTTGATGTATCCTTTGTCTACTTCAAGAACATGACTTCAGATTGAATGTTAACAGAAGTTTTGTGAATTTCTTGTGTTTTACTTATGTGGGTAGAGTTGCTCACTGGAGGACTTTTTGTGCTTATTGTAACGAGCATCCCAGCTATGAACAACTAGCTGTGATTGCTTTGGATTTCTTTTCACCTTTTCCCATTCTGAATATAGCTGCTTAGGCTATGTATGGAAATATCTAAGAGATGCTAGAAGAGTCCTCCAGAGTTTCTGACAAGTTGACTGCTGTCCACAGACAGAAGTATCTGTAGCCCTCATTCAGTGCTTTTAGAAAATGCTGTCGTAGCCCTTCCCTGTGTTTATCAACTTTCCCCCTTGACCAAATTAGGGTGTCCCTATAATTACATCCCAAAAGCACGTGGAAGCTCCCCAGGGAACTAGTTTGTGGTATAAATTTTTGACATAGTTTGCAGTTGTCCTTCCAGAATTGCTTCGGAAAGCACAAAAAGGCGTTTTTGTCTGATGGCACATAGTAAGAGCTTGCTATTCTGTAAATGTTTCCCAAGCCTACAAAAAGGGGTTAAATCTGCCAGAGTAACTTTTAAAGAGAAGGGTTTGAGACTTCACATTGTACATACTTGTAAGAAAGGAAGGAGGACACCTCTGCTCCTGGTTTCCCTCTGCTTCTGAGTCCTTTTTTTGGCTAAGAATTACATGAAGTCATAGACAGCTTTGGGTTTGAAAGACCAGTGAAGATCATCTAGTTCATGTTCCCTGCCCTGGGCAGAGACATCTTTAACTTGATCAGGTTGCTTAAAGAGCCATCCAGCCTGGCTTTCAAGGATGAGTCCAAGTATGCTTACAGATAACTTTTGAATATGAAACTACAGTTTCTTCAGGGTTCTCTTGACAGGAGTTTATTTGTTTGCCTCTCACCCTTACAAACTGCATTTTTATTTCCAGCGTTAGAAAGGAGAGATGGATAAGTGAAATGTCAAAATGTATGTATTTAAAATAATTAAGTTTAAAAAAATCCCTTACCTTACACTCTTAAACCTTAGACTCTTAAACTGTTTAGCTTTACTTTAAAAATATAAGTATACCAGACTTGGCTGTCTTGATGTGCAGCTCTCAGAGAGTAAGAAGGCTAAAATCTGGTCTGGAGTGTGACTGCTTTCTGTGATATTTTTGCATGTTATGCATTCTTTTGAGTTAAAAACTTAAATAATGGCCCCTATATCAGTAGGTATTTGTTTCAATATGTTAGGAGTAACACTTTCGGCTTTAATATTTCAATTTTTAGCTGGAATCCCCAAAGCTAATGTCTTTGAGATATAATAAAAGAGTTGAGTGTAAATGACTCCTCTTTGTTCGAGAAAATTGTTGAGCCATCTTGCTTTTTTCTGAGCTCTTGCTCATGTTTGGCTGCAAGTATAGGTGTTTTAATCAAGTGCCTGTCCATGGAAACCACGGGGCTGAAGCTGGGAATGTGCAATTTAATATTTCTCCTTGCTTTCTAGGATTGTGAGGTCTTAAGTTACTACTCTTCCATCTCACCTGATCCTTGATGCTCTAAGCACAACTGAGGATTCACTGTCTAGAACAGGGCTTCCGCTTCATCAATATAAATAATGAAAACAAATGTTTTTCTTTCAATAGTAGCAGGAAGAGAATGTCTGTGATTGTTCGAACGCCAGCAGGAAAACTACGTCTCTACTGCAAAGGAGCTGTGAGTAATTATAACACTTCAGTGGAGAGCTAACACTACCAGTTATTATTTCAACAGCTGTGACCGATGCTGGCACTTCAGGTCTCATACATAATACCAGTTGGTTTTTTGTTTAGGACCAAGTGATTTAAGAGGTCTGTAATTCCTTCTGAATTGACTTCTTTTGCAGGCAAGTTGTTAGGCTATTTACTATCCAAGTGGAATCCTGAAACTAATAGAAACAGTACCCTCAATTTAAGCAAGGGCTGGATTTCACCCAGCCGTGCACCAGGAATTCAGGATCTAGACAAAATGCTGCAGTCTCAAGCTGTAATACTAACTTTTGCTTTCAAGTGGTTGGCTCTTGATCTGGCTTTCTCACATCTCTGCACCTGCTGTTATTTGTCATCATGACTTGCTCCATGTTAAGTTTCTGTCTCCATTGATGGACAATAACTTAACAAAATACAAAGACTGTAAAAACAGTTCTGTCCATTGCCATAGTGTTCCAGTAGAAAATCAGTGAGGTGACTTTTTGCAACAGGGAAGACTGTCTCGAACTTCCAGTAAGGTTTACTTCACACATAGACTTGGGTGTACGGCCTGCTTCAGTTTAACTCCTATGATATGGCAAAGATGGTGCTTGCTTCAAGTTAATGTGGCAAGAATGAATTAACCCTGCTTTTGCTACGTGGTACTTGAAAGTATTGTGCATAGTAACTTCTCACTGATTTGCACCTGTTCATGTTCAATCACTGCTGTTACTGTGCCTCTGCCTCTGTTAACAGTTTCTGGTAGATTGGCAGTGAGAAGGATGGAAAACAGGAGTAAAAAACTTCTCACTGTCTTTGATTTGAGCAGGATCAAATGTCCAATACACTAATTGCTACAACCCTTTAGCACCAATGTGGTGTTTCATTTTGTATGTTCTGCTGCATCCACTGCTCATCTAATCTTTCTGTTCTGGTGATCGCATGATAAAAGAGACAGAGACAAGACAGATAGATGATGCTGCTGCATTTTGATTACTTCTTTTATTCATGTACATAAGTATTTCAATTGCCATTTGATTTATTGTTAAAGGAGTTGTGGGAGGAAGGTTTTTTCTACCTTCTGTTCTTAAACATCAATGGGAGTCTTTCTAGAAAGGATTACAAGAAGGCTACAATGAGTACTAACTAAGAAAACATACTTGCAATACTCTGAACAATAGTACATTTGCTTAATTCAGAAAGGAGTGTTCTGTAATGTTTGAGGGGGGATTACATGATGGAGAATTCCCTGTTATTTAAACTTGGTAGAGGCAGAGTGTACATCTGTGCCCGTTCTGTGAAGTGGGTGCACTACGACCTCTGCCACTGGGCACAGCTCAGATTATTCAAACCAGTACCTCTAAAACCTGAATGCATTATGTTAAATTTATAAGTCTTGGGTTCTTATGTAAGCGAGTTCAGTCAGGCATGTTCACTTGAGCTAGTAAATATGTACATATAAACTTTGTATGTAAACTTACACTACTGTAATGAATTTGCTTTTAATAGGATAATGTAATTTTTGAGAGGCTTTCGAAAGATTCCCAGTATATGGAGCAGACACTGTGCCATCTTGAGTACTTTGCCACAGAAGGTAAGAGAAACAGCATGTCAAAAGAATTCGACTTATTACATTATTTCCTGCATTATCTGAGCTTTCTACTACCAAATAAGATGGTTATATATTCAAAATTGATATGTAGCAGCAGATTAGCAACTTTTAAGATAACTACGTAAGGAAATATGCCCTACTACTTCTTCTGTGCAATTATGGCACAGAAATGGAATCTGGAAGGAGTTGGAGCTCAGTATTTGTGATTAAATGAAGGGACATTAATTTAGTTGGAGTAACAGGTATTTTTACCACTGCAAAAAGTCAGATGACTTAGTCTCTGGCTTCATGAAGCAGACTGATAACATGAACATACTGAGATGTCTGGAGGACACAAGATGATCTGAGATGGTCTCAAGGCCTTTGACTGATGTAGCACCTCTGTTCACAGGGAAGTGCTTTGTTCCCTTTCCTGCAATAGGATAAAATATTGGCATTTACTCTAGATTACAGTACTGAGAATTAGAGAGAAGCTTGTACCCATTAGGCTCTCTTTTTGCACCAGCATTAGTAACCTATAAGAGCCCGACACAGTATCTGTGGAAACAAGTGCATTAAAAATGTACAGTAAACCATAGTTCACTGGTTTGCAATAAGAGCTTCTGTGAGAAGAATTTATTGTTCATTAGGCCATTTTTTAGATATTCAGTCACTGCATGTACTAAAATTGCACTGCTTTCTGTTTTGTAGGTCTGAGGACTTTGTGCATTGCTTATGCTGATCTGTCAGAAAACTCTTACAGAGAGTGGCTGAATGTCTATAATGAAGCCAGTGTAGTTTTGAAAGACAGAGCTCAGAAGTTGGAAGAATGCTATGAGATCATTGAGAAGGTAAGACTTTTTTTGAGGGCTGAATGCTGATTGCTTTTGCATGCATTTTGGGCTAGATACAGTATAACAAAGAATTCTTTTCAGTTTCAGAAGAATGGAATTGTATTCTTAATTGAAAACCTGTGTAAAGTTAATCTAACTTGATAGCAGAACTGATATAGTCAGCATGTTGCATCAAGTTCCCACTTGCTAATATGTGAGGAGAAGCTGCTTCTTTTTTATAGGGCAGTCACAACTGAGGTTTTCTGAAGGATGTTTTGGGCACTACAGGCATTACCATGTGCTCAGTGTGTCCTGGAGCTCAAAAACTGCTCCTTTCATGTGAACTGTTGAATGGATAATTCTGAAAGTTTAAAGCAGGTGTGAGAGGAAGTTTGAACTGATGGCACGTCTGCTGAAATGTTAAGATGTCAACACTAGGGGCCAGTGTTTGATATTTACTGGTCTTTTATCTGCTTTCTCTGGGTATTTCACTGACTTTTGTTTAGTGGTTTGTTTTAAACACTTGTTGACCTTAAATTGCTTTTGTTAATATTAACAGTGCAATTCAAATTCCAGAAGCTTCTTCATTGGTTATTCAAGTTATTTGGGACAGGACAGGGGAGAAGACTGAGACTAGGATGGGAGCCAGCTTTAATGGAGTAAGAGAAATGCTCCAGCCACTCATGAAGTGGTAGCTGGAGATTAGGTATTGTTTTTTCAAATCTAATGTGTCATCTTCTGTTGGCTGGTCAGTAGCAGTGTTGTTATCTAAGCATTGATTCTGAAGATTTATGTAGCTTTTTGCCTTCCTGCACTTTGCTTTCATATTTTTACTGATTTCACCAGTGAAAAATTATCTTTGTTGATCAACCCATTTAACATGGGTTTGATTCTTTAACTTGAAGATGTTTTTCTCAGTCCTTAAAACATTGTTGCCATCTGCCTCCTTTCATAATTTAACATCTCAAAAATGGGCTGCCACAAGTAGGCTTTTGATTTGGAGTTTTGAACTTTGTAGCACCATATTGGAAGGAAAAAAATCGACTATATTCCTTTCATGTTAGTTTACTTTCTGGTCAGGGAGTGAGCAAGGAATTGCACTTGAAACTTAGATTTTCCTAGAGTTTGTGTTTCTCTGGTTAGTTCTCTAGTATAAGGAATTTTTAATATATATATATATTTCTAGATAATAAACTGATATTTAGTATAAAATAACTGTTTTAACATGCCATCTTTACATTTAAGGGATTTAAATAAGAGCGGGAGTGGTACTTTAATTCTGACTGAGGCCACGGGATCACAGTATAGTTGTGTGTGTGGAGACAAACTTCATCTGCCCTTTGGGTATCAGTAAATTGGCTGAGAGGGCTTCAACAGGTGCTATAGTAACTCCTTGCTTAGGTAGCTTGGCCATTCCCAAAACTGTGGTTTAATGTGTAATCATTTAACAGCTACGTTTGGGAACACAAGACAAGATGTTGCGGTTACATACTTGCTCTGTGTTTGTTATGTTCAAATGTTGCTTGCTAATGTTTTACCAAAACTCAAAAGGGTTTTTAAAGGGAATGGCTTATAGGAGTTCTTACTACTGCCTACTGAACATCTCTTAACAAAACTTTTTTGTTGTCGAGGCTTACGTTAATTAATGTTTAGTTGCATGCCTGTATGGATAACAGCTTCCCCTTCAGTTATTTATACATGCATAGATAAATACAAGCAAGAACTGCTGTAAATGTTCTCTTCATCTATTTTTGCTAATTTATAAGAAAATTAGTCCTTGCTAACATGAGAAGTTGTTACAGTCTTTGCTCAGTTCCTGAAATGGAGCGTATGGGTAAACTCAATTTATATCCATTTCTTTTAAATTGAACATTTTTGCATGTATGAGCAAGCATTAAAAATGCTTCTAATGTTAAAATTGGGTAACTGGGTTATGCCTTTTGACAAGATGTATTTCTTTGGTATTTTTGTCAGCCTGACTTTTTTCCCTGTAATGATGCCAAATCTCTTCAAGTAATCACTCTACAATTGCATATGAATATGGCTTATTCTGTAGTATTAAGTGGTTGTGTGAGACATTCTTTTCTGGCATGCATCTGTATTAGACTACGGATACTTGGATTGATTAATGTCCATACCACTTCTATTACATAGATGTAGTGATCATATCCATAAATAGTTGGAATAATTTTTGCTTTGATTGTATCTAGTTTATGTGCACATTTTGCAGGAGGGAAGTTAGTTTCAGTGATGTTATGCCAGGTGACTTTTGTTCTGTGGGCTTAAGAAACATAATCTGTGGCCACTCATCATGTTGCTACAGTGATTACTGAATATTCCAGTGTATATGTTCATCCACAGGATAGCTTTGGAGTTGTGTAAGTTCAATTAATTGCTTTTGAAACTCTGCCAACTTTCTGATCATAAACACTGGGTTCCATTCTATACATCCTGAAATGTGATTTGTGTGCTGGGGAAGTAGAAGAGACACGCCAAAAACCTGCTGCAGTATGTAGTGCTTGTCAAAAAGCTGTATTGGCAATGAGGCACAACATGTTTTTAATTCCCTGTTTTTAGAGTATTCTAAACAGAGATTTATCCTAAGAAACCAATCACTCAGATTCTTTCTTTCAGGACTTACTGCTTCTTGGAGCTACAGCCATTGAAGACCGTCTGCAAGCAGGTGTTCCTGAAACAATAGCCACACTAATGAAGGCAGAAATTAAGATATGGATTCTGACAGGGGACAAACAGGAAACAGCTCTCAACATAGGTATTCATTTTGGTTGCATAACGTTTGTCTGAGGTGTAGCAGGTTACATAGTAGATGTGATGTTTGGGGCTTTTAAAACAAAAACAGGCCTGATCTGTACTCATAGACTGGCTCCTTGGTAGCTGAGAGGCTTGTGGAAGCCTTTAATTTGGAGAATTGGGAATTCTGGAATGAAAGTTTTGCACTGAATGTCAGGCTACGTGGAACTGTTGGAGAGGATCCAGAGGAGGGCCATGAAGATGATCAGAGGGATGGAGCACCTCTCCTATGAAGACAGGACAAGGGAGCTGGGCTTGTTCAGCCTAGAGAAGAGAAGGCTGTGAGAGGACCTCTTTGCAGCCTTCCAGTATTTAAAAGGAAATTACAAAGAGAAGGGTAATTGACTTTTTACTTGGGTAGATAGTAACAGGACAAGGGGGAATGCTTTTAAGCTCAAGGGGGGAGGGTTTAGAGTGCACATCAGAGGAAGCTCTTTACAGAGAGAGTGGTAAGGTGTTGGTACTTACTGCCCAGAGAGGCTGTGGGTGCTCTGTCCATGGTGGTGTTCAAGACAAGGTTGGATGGATTGTTTGTCAAGGCACAAGGTGGGTATTCTTATGTCTTAAACTTACTGATGTATTCCCACCTTTCTGATTCTGTGATCTTACCTTACAGAATACTGTTTATAATAATTTAAGACCTGATCCACATGTACAGTTACATTCCAGTTACTGTATGCACTCTTGGGAGTAGAAGTGTCTTCATTTCCTCACAGTGTGTGGCAGTGATGCTTACAGTCTGCTGCTTGCTTTATGGATATGCTTATGTACTTAGGTCATCTGCAACTCTTGGCAGCCACCCCAAGGAGATGAAATACTTTGTTCTTCCAGTTTGCTCTTGATTCTTTGGTCTTCAGAGTTTGTGTGTTCAACTGTTGTCTTTTAATTGCATTATTGACTTCTCTAAAGAGTAATGCTGTAGGGTGGTTGCACGCCTTCTACTCAGTTGTGTGCCAGTTTTGCAGACTGAGTGTGTTCATGATGGCTTTTAATACTGATCAGACATTACAACTTAGTATAGGATGTAGGAGTTCTGTTTTCAGAAATGTCTTCAAGCATGACATACATTCTGCTTTCTGTTTTTAGCTGCTGAAGCTGTCATTAGCCTGTCCCTGCCAAAAGCCATAGAAGGCTTTGCAGTGGTCTTCTAGCATTGTAATTCTCCTGAAACAATTTGCAGAATCTGAACCTCCCTTGCCTTTCAGTGACTCTATTACTCTTAAATCTGTGACAGACATGTGCTTAGCACCATCCTGGTAGGCTCCCAGAAAATCTGAACTGATGTACTCTAGCCAATAACTTGTGCAAAACTAGTTGCATGTATGAAAGGCCCTAAAATCTTTTTCAGTAGCCATCAGCTGCAACTTACCCACAGTGTCTCTAAATTACTCCATTTTACATACCTTGATTCTGTATCTCCACATTATAGTAAGTGTGTAACCTGAAAGTCACGAAGCCACAGATCTACGTGTACAACTGCTTTCTGTTTTCCTTACCTTACTCAAGCCTCTCCTGGAATACTTCTGTCATTTTTCAGTTGCAGAAATTGAAGCAATGCCAGCGAGCTTCTCTGTGTCCCACAGCGAAGCTGGAGCAGGGCATACGTGCCCTCTGTAAACACGGAGGATAAGTGTTCTTGCCTCAGATGTATTCTGTATGCCTGCAGTGTGAGAGTGCCTGTGGGCTATGATCTTGAACTCTGGTTCAGGCAGTCTTTCTCCCAGGATACTTGAAGGGAAACAAGTCCCAGAAGCACTTGATTCATCTGCTCCGTGGGCTTTTAGTCAGACTTTTAAGTTTAAGACCCAGACAGCAATTCACAAGTGTCGATTGACATTTTATATCTGGCTTTGAGCCAGCAGTTGATCAAGTCAAAAGCATTGACAAAAATACGCCCTGATCTCAGAGCCTGTTTTTGTTTGTCTTGTTAGTTCTGCCAGAAATAGCTATTATAAAACTTCCTATATAAAACAGGACTACAAAATTCTCATGTAACTTTATGATTTCCAGATTTTGTTTTATATTAATACTAGACTTTAACATCTTTGTAGTTTGAAACTTGTGCATTATGCATAGATCTCCTATTCTAAGCTTGATCTCACTCCTGTTTAATGTGATGACAATGCACAAAATGATCTCTTCTGACTCTGTGACTCCCAAGTCGGACTAAGTTAGCATTTTCCAGTGTTTTTTCTCTAGCTCCAGTTGTCAATTGGCATCTTGCTAGATTTGAAAAATTTAAAATGAAGCATTGAGCAGCAGTTTAGAAACTACAGCTCGGTGTTGCAGCTGCTATTCCAATCAAATTCTCCTAGAAAATGCATTTGAATTGCTTATACTGAATTTGTAACAGCCTACTGCGTGAGGCTGTTGCTGTTCTCTGGGGAAAGAATAACCCTGGCATGGAGGGAAATGATTAAGTTTGTAATATCCTCCTTTTCTTCTCAGTAAAAATAAGGAAATAGTTCTTCAGCCTGGGACTAACTCTCAAAAATGGCAAACTTGGAACTGACTTCTCTTCCCAAGTCAGTGTTTTGTCTGTACCTGTTGTGGCTTCCTTTCTCAGTTCTGTGCTATTCCCTAAAAGGCATCTTCACTGGCGTAGGCTGTCTACAAAGCTTTTGTGTTGCAGGTTGCATTTCACTAGCATATATTTCATCTCTTTCCCAATGGTTTCCATGCCATTCCCTATCTTTCTGTAAAGCAGAAAGTACACCTTATCATCTTAACTGTATTAATAAGCTGCTGTTTCTGTAAGGCTGCATCTGATACTCATATTATACACAGCTGTGAAAATGGAATAGAAACAAAACTTCTGCAGGTAATCATATGTAGTGTCTGAAGGAGACCGTATGATGCAATTATGCCTTCCACAAAGAAAGATGAGGGATTTTCTTGACAGAAGTCATTGATGCAGGCTTGTCAGCCCTGGATTATACCCAGAAAACTGGCCCAATTATAAAAAATACTGTAGCCTGGATAAATGATTTGCATTGCAGTTCATGAGCCTGTATGGCCTTCCTTAGGAATCAAAAATCTCACAGAGAACAAATCCATGCCTCAAGTTTCTCTTACTGATGGGAGATACAAAGAGAGACTTAATCTTTTTATACTGACAGTGGTTCTACTCGCAGGGGTTCCCCTTGGGAGCATTACTGTTATGAAGTAGTATACTACTACAACATAAAAAAATGTAAATAGACCAGAAAAAAAACCCACAACCCTTTTTTAGGCCTCATTTCACAACCATTATTTCGTGAATTTTCTGTGATTCATTTTGATGCAAAAGTATGGCAGAACTGAAACAGTTTGATTGTATTTTCTTTTCTTGCATGACTTAGCTCAGCAATGAGGCATATGGTTAATGTTTCAATAGACGAATAAACCTGTGCTTATGAAGCCACATCACAGCGCCATTTGGAAGAGAACTTGCATGTGCTTTGAGAATGCAGTAGAGCCAGTCTGCAACTTTTGCTTTGCTTCTTCTCATTAATAGTGATGGAATTACACTGTTTATTCTGTTAACTCCATTCACATATATCCTGGATGGCTCATCATCTAATGTCAGTGAGGGAAGAACTGCTGGGTCAATGTTATGAAGTAGTCTTGCAACCTTTAGCTCTTAGTATTATAAAAAATAAGGAATTTTTCTAGTTTCAGTATTTTTTTCTTATTTGAATCGTGGTGTCCTGCTGAATGTGTTGAACTGCCTTCAGAGTGCTGCTCTGCACTGTGATGATGTGCTGTTTGTTGTTCGCACATGAAGAACAATCTAGTACAATCTCTTGATGCCCATAGGAGCTGGAAAAGGCTCTCTGAGTATCACCTGAACTGTGTTTTTTGATGAAACTCAGGATCACCTTCCACCTAAACCCCCACAGCACATGCTGAGGCTAAGTGGAGTGTGATGCAGTGATGTGTGCTGATGTAGAGTCTGTGCTTCCAGCTGTATGATGTAGCTTCAACTGACTTCAGATCCATTCCTTTAATGTGCTGAAGGTCATTCAGCTTTCATAAGGATAAATGAAGTTTATGTATAGGAATGATTACTTTTACTGTAGAGATATGCTATATCTCTAAAGAATGTTGTATTTTCTTTGGTTAAGCAGTGTATTTGGAATAGCAGATAAAATGGAGTCTCCATTGCTAATCAACTTGTCAAGTTGGAGCGTGGCCTTAACCTTCCAGTAGCCTGCCTGGTGGGAGTCACTGCTCACATGTAAATCCCAGTCTGACATACATATATGTATATAATCTGACTTCCTTTTAAGACTGAGTTCAACTGTAATACTTCTCCAAAAATCTAATTCTTCTTTCCTTTCTCTTGCAGGGTACTCTTGCAGACTCATTTCACAGAGCATGTCTCTCATCCTGGTCAATGAAGATTCCCTAGATGTAAGTAACTAAGTAAATTCCAGTGTAATTCTTGACCGAATGAGGTATTACTCAGAAAATGGAAAGTTGATGGGCTTTCTCACTTTGATTCCTTTCACTTGGCTTTAGGGGTAGCAAGATTAAACAACTCATTTTAGGAGACCACTAATGATCACATAACAAGCATGCTAAAAAGGATGTGTTGTACAAAATGAGCTTCTGTAGTCTCTGATCACAAGCCGTACAAATCAAACTAAAGTCTCAGAACAAGGAACTAATTAAATCCATGGGTTTGATTTTACTGTAAACTGGTGAAACCTGCAGTATGCCTTCAGGAATGTGGTTGGGCTCTGCTACATGTATAGGAGTAAGATGTTTGAAGAAAGGAAAAAGAAGCTGGAAAAAAGCAATTTCAGCATAGGAAGCTATCTTCAGTATTGCTCGGAATGGCTGCAGTCAAACCTATGTCTTAGTAAACTATCTTTTGAGCTCACCTGAGTGCACCTTCTGAGACCCAAAAATTAGATTTATAAGTGATAGCTGTGTTCCTCAGGTATGTTTAATAAATAAATAAAAAGAGTTCAGAAAATAAAAATAATATACTTTATCTTCTGGAGGAGGTTCATGTACATTTTACTAGTTTGCCTGTTTCAGTGTCAGCACTTGATATCACTTGAATATCTGGTTGCTATTAAAGATATTTGTAGGACAGGATGAAAGATCTATATTAAACAGAATCTGATACTTGCATTTAGAATTTGTAGTTCATCCTGCCTGACATGATGGGTGTTGCAAAGCTTGTATCCCCACATACCAAAGGAGTTAATGAATGCCTGGAAGTCCAGTGGCACAAAAAAAAAAACAGCTGAGAAGTGGTATTTTTCTAGTTGCATCTATGTGATTTAGTTAACAGCAGCCTTGACGGTGATTTCAGCTCAGACTCAAGTTTTCTGAATGCATCTGTAGCCTCTCATGCTCTAGTGCTCCAACTCACCAGATCTCAGGAGTTCCAGGGGGAGTCCATGGGGGAAAGGACTGCCTATGGGGGAAGAAAGGCTGCATGACTAGTTTCTGTGCAGCAAATTGCACCCTGGTGGAAGCTGTCTCTTGCTGAATTTGAGCAATGAAGGCTGTTACTTCTGCAGCAGAAATTAACTGTCTTCTGTGTTTCTGCGTAGTTAAAGTTGTTTAAATAATTCTACTTGGACGAGGAAACTGCTTTTCTTTTCTAAATTATTATTGCATTAGATGTGCTGTGATGGGAGTTATGTACATTTGGTTTCAATCAGATATCTTGCTGAAGACTCCCATCTGCTCAGACAAACTTATCCCACTTTTCCACTTCTGTATGGCCCCTCTTTGAGAGAACTATTCCCTTCCTGTGGGATCAAAATACTCTGCTTCTGATGAGTATTCTGCTGTACGTAGTTGACTGGACCTTTTAATCCAAAGAATGATGCAGAACCTCAATAGAAAATGAGCAGCTATCTCTCTATTTGTTTCACTAGACAGCTGTATTAGGGCTACGATCGTAGGAACAAGGAAACTTGGATTATTTTTTCTAAATGTATTGGGAACTCACCCCAGAAGAAGGAAAATGGTTGTGCCTGGTTTTTGAGTTTCTTATAGGTTTAAGTTTTTGACCCTAGAAATAAGACTTGTATTTCAATCTAAATTCAAACTAGTCCCTTGAAAATTTCTAGAAGGAACCACTGTGACTCCTGTGGTACCTATTTAGAAGTAGAGTTGCATAAAGATTTGTGATTCCTAAAGAAGGGTGTGCAGTATGAAGACAGAGGTTCTTATTGGGTAAGAGAATGAAAATGGAGCAACGTTGCTTATTATTTAGAAGTATCTGGAAGTTGGACAAGATGACCTTCAAGCCACATTGACTTTTTTCACTTCTTTTTGTATATAGTGATAGAATTGCAGGCAGATTTCTGTTTGTGAATAAATTGCAGAAGGTGCTGAGTGGTACCAGATATCTTCAGCACTTACTTGTAAATCATGACTTCAGGTAATTGGCTAAAAGGACCACGAGAGTGCAGTCTGAATAACAAAAGTGGCTTATTGTGTATGCTATAATGGAGAAGGCTTCCATCCTGGGAGGGCTCCATTAAACAGTAGTGTTGGTAAATGGAAAGGGTGTTCAACACTGGCAAAAATGAATTTGCCTTTTTAAAGAGGAAAGCCTGGAATTAGGCAGTAAAAAATCCATGCTTCAGTTTCCCCCCCCCTTTTTTTTTCTCAGTATTTCCCATCTATAACATCAGGAGCAGCTTGGCCCTGACCTTTGTGGAACAAGCCCCAGTTAATTGGTGTGATTGCACTCTTGTCTTGTTTACAACAGAGGTGTAAACTCTATGTTAATTACTTCTAAAATTTGGTATGTTTTCTGTAGCTTTAGGAAAGTAGGAGTTATGGTTAATTTTATCAATGCACTTCATATCCGTGACATCCTATTAGATCTTTCTGTTGTTTAGGCAAGCCTTTAATTCTTGTCTACAAACATGAAAATGGAGGCCTCTAACAGCTGTTTGATTCAGTAGATCCAGTGATGTGTTCATAGTGCTGCTTTAGTGAGAACTCATTGTGTGACCATAGCTCTTGACCATGGTCTTGCTCACCCATGGGTAGGATAAGTGGCTTAGGGACAAGGTGTGCTGACAGTCTCCACACTCTTCTTTTGAGTCTGCTTCAGATGATCAGCTGCCTGCCTGACAGCTTTAGTTGATGATCTCCACCTCATTATATTCATTAAATGCCAAACTAATTGTAACAAGCAAGTGAAATCTGACTTTACTTTTCCTTTCTTCACAAAGATCTACAAAAGCAAACCTGGCTACTAGACAAGAAACGTGGTTGGGAAAAGAGGCTGGAGCTATAGAATATAGCAGTTACTTTCAAAAACAATAAGCTTTCTTGTAAATAAATGTAGCAGCCCTGTTTTGGGAAGTCCTGGTAACTTCTTGAGAATTGGGGATCCAGAAGTGTGCATAAAGTCTGAATAAAGAACTGTGTACTTTTTATAGTGATACAGAAAGAGTTAATATGTAGATTTTAATACTGCTCTACACTGCTCTAGTTTTTAAGAGGAAACAGCTTCCTACAGTTGTACTGCAAATGAGGAAAGAGGTACAGTGTTAGAGGAAAAAAGTAGATATAGGGTAATAAACTGAGGAGCTTAAAGAGTTGAAAAGTCGGAGCAGTTTTGAAGCCATAGTAGGCTCTGTGATGGGGATTAGGTGAATGAGAAAATATTTTTAAAAAATTGTTAATTTTCAGTGTTAATCTGTCTTCTTATTGACGTTGTTACAAATGCCTGTGTTGAAGTGTTACCAGATGCATAATAACTCAGATATGAATCCACACCAAGCAAAGTTATATTGACAGAGAGACTGCAGAACTGTAGGGGCGTTCTTGGTCATGTGTGAAAAATGGCATGAAAATATTACTGAGGTTTCCACTCTCTTAGTGTAGGAAAGCACTTCGTATAGATGGAGATGTAAATGTTTTGAACTGTTCACTTGCTCAAAGTGTGAGAGGTCAAAGATGACAGTATCAGTAATATGGGTCCCTTTGTACGCATCTTACCATTGGCTCACTCTAAGGATATGGTGAGAAGCCCTAATCAAGCATGGATTGAGACAAAATGAAAACCCTCCTTCCTTCCTTTTTGCCTGACCTCTGTCTACACAGAAAAAAACACAATCAGCTTTCTATTTAATGTGATTTAAAACACCCAGGCTAAACAGGAAAACCACTTGGGTCGTCTTTTCCTGCTACCTCCAATTGTGAGAACATCTCGAAATGAGGAGTTCTCTGCTTGCTGACAGGATTCCTTTTGCTGTGCACTTGAAGATACTTTGCAGAAGTGAGTGCTAAAAACTTGGCAAACTGATGTTCTGTGGGGCCTTGTGCACATCATGTGGTGGTGGGAGAATGGGAAGAAACAATAGAAGGGTTCCATCTGTGCATAGCACGCTGTTTTCTGCAACTTTTAATCCTAGCTGGTATCTTCTGGCTTCTACTGTGTGAGCCAAAAAAGAGATCTAAGACTTAAAACAGTTCTAAAAAGAAAAGCTGGGTATCTTTCTTTTTTATTATTTTTATTTTTTAAAATTTTTTTTATGCTTTTCATCAGTGTTGTCATACTACTTTGTAGTCATCACCTCAAGTTTGTGATTATAAAAATGAAAATCTCTCTTCTGGTCCTGTAACTTTAGATAAGTTAGAACTGGAGATGACAAACCTAATCTCAGCTGAGCATGTCTTTGGCAGAGGTTCTAAGGAAGGGGTCACGACTGCTGTCTGAGTGATTTGGGGCTGAAAGTGATAGCTGTTAAACAGCATCTCCTGTGCAAAGTTGAATTTACTTTAGATGTACCATGCATCGGCATTCTTGGACCATGGCAGCATGAAGTACAGATTTTAACTTGAAATAGTCTGTAAAAACAAAACAAAAAAACCAACACAGTTGATATGCTGGTGAATAAGTGGATAGGTTTGTGCAAAAGCAGCAAGTAGAAAACGAGCATTGCTTGTTCTGTCTTCTCTTGGCCTCCCATCTGGTACATACTTACATTTAAGAGCAGTATTAGAAATGTTTCAGTAAACACCAAAACTAATGGAAGTTAGTTTATCAAAACTAATGGAATTTTTTATGCTCAGAGATAAAAGAAAAATGAGAAACAGAAATACATGATGTGTCAGATGAGCAAAAAAGCTCACTGATGGATAGCTGCTGTTCTTTTAAGTGAAGAAAATTGGTGATTACATGGTGTATCACGAGCACATATCTAATATTAATGGTACTTCAGCTAAGATAACCTTTTTCTTTCTGAAACAGGAGTACAAACTAGTGAACCTTCTGAACTAGTGCTTCCAAAATGGTTTTCATTGCATCAGCCTTAATGTTAAACCAGAGCGGCTCTGTATTTTTCTCATGGCCAAGCACCTTTACCACTATTTTTAATGTAGAACAGAACTTTGTGAAAGCAAGCCAAATGTAAAACCCTTATGTGCTTTGTTAATAATTACCACTGGTTCTTTTAATTATAAGGTAGTTTTATTCAGTTAATTACTGCCTATTTTTCAACACTGGATCTCTGCAGTTAATAATGGCTTGTTGCACCTGTAACAAATTATTACTGCTGCTCAACTTAGCCTAAAATGTATCAATAGAAGTTTCTCACACTGAAATCCTACAGCATTATATTTAATATATTCTGCCTCTGAAATCCATTAAGGCTAAAAATGAATTTTTACAGGATCCAAGTTGAGCTTAGAGCCTTTAAATATTGATGCCCTTTCCCCTTGTGTGACTTCAGCCCCCTCCTTCTGCTCCTTGGCATGCAGCAGCAGGTGAGATGTGATCGAACAACTGTCTTGGGTTGTTTTTGAGAGCTAAAATTTTTTCTAAATCTTGCAGTTGAGGGAAAAATCAATAATTTCTGTTCTCTTTAGAGAACTACTGGGAATAGAAAAGACTAATCCCTAGCTTGGTTCAACTGAATTCTAGAAACTTAGCATAATGATCTGCAAATGTTTATCCCTTGTAGACCTAACTACATGCATACATATGTTCACTTGATTTTTCTTTCCTTTTCATAATAAAGCTTCTTCAATTGAAAATGTTTTGGGCTCTGGATTTACATTGAGTGCAGTTCTTGAATTAAGTTTCTTCTTAAATTGGAAATGCCATTAAGTCATCTTTTGCAGCTCTTAACCTGGACAGAAGGTTTTTGTTGGCATGTCACTGATGTTGAATTGTGAGAGCTGTGGGAGGAAAAGCCGAGAAAGGGAAATCAGGTGACCCAAGAGGCCCTGGAAAGCTTGAGATGAATCCTGGATATTACAGCTGGTAAATCGTGGTGATGGTGTTTGTTACTTTCCATGCAGTAGGAAGAAGTGCTGCAAACTGTATCAGTTGGATCTCTCACTGAGTTGTATATAACAGTAGTGGAAGGGAAAAGCTAGAGGGAACGATTCTGAACCTATGTGTAGTATTTTGCTGTACAGTAATTCTGTTAATAGAAATGGAGCTACATGGTAGTATGTGTCCTGCAGAATTAGTGTGCTTGGTCTCAGAATTAACACCCAGTTACTATATAGATGTGTATGTAACCATGAACTGATGCTCCTGTGCAAGAAGGTGCTCAGTGCCAGCGTCTGTGATAGTTATCTGCCTAAAGAAGGAATAAGAATAGAAGCAGATGCTGGACTCCTTCATTCAGTGCTTGCTCAGCTATGTTTTTTTGTGTTCTACATTGTTTGGATGAGCTATTAAACGTGAATAGAAAACAATCTGTTCCTGCTATAATGGTACTGTATAGCACTGTTTAAAACACCACCACCAAAAAAAAAACCCCAAAACCACAAAAACCAATAACAAAAACAACAATCAAGTAACTTCACAGTATAATTTGGTGTTCCTTGTGAGTGTAGATACTTTAAAGATCATTTTTTGTGTTTCATAAGAGAGGAAATTAAAGTACTTTTTTTTTCCATCTTCTGCTGTCATTTTCCTGAATACTTTCAGATAAGTCAGTACTCCAGAAAACTGAGTCAGTGTCTGCAAGATTGGTTTTAGCCAACAACCAGCTCTTCAAGTAGATACTTGGGGTGCCCCTGTGCAGTCTGTAAGCTCTCCAGTTACCAGTCAGGTTGGAACTGTAACCACCCATACTGCATAACATGGCGAATTTGCAAAGGAGGCTAGTTAGGAAAGCTAGGGAAAGAATTCATTTCTCTGCTGTACCAGGTTATTTTTTATAGCTCATTTATTAATATACAAATTAGAGCTTGTGCTAATAAATAGTTATACAATGGATAGTGCCCAGTAACCAGATAGATCTACAGAAATATCGGATAGAAAAGATTGCTCTTCTGGTTTGCTTTTGCAAAATAAGTAGAAATGTTCATAACTCCAGATATTTGATAATCTGTGCCAGAAATGGATACGGAGAATATACAGCTTCTCATGTTAAAACCTGCTTCATTTTGAATTTACTGTGTAGAACTACAAATTAGGGCATCTAAGTGTCAGTGTAATGTAAGTTGGCCTTGTAGGTCGAAGCACACACAGGGCTTGTAACCAAAGTGTTAGATTTTCTCAGGAAGTAATACCATTAAGCTTCAGCTGTGAGCGCTGAATGAGTTGGGCTGTTATTTTTGCTTTATTATGCTTTCCTGTTTAGCATTCGTTAATGACTGTTTTCCCTTATCAGCAGTGGTGGTTTTTTGGTTTTTGGTTTTTTTTCCTGTTAGTATTTTCTTGCACTGTAATAGCTGGTTTGCATGAAATGGGAGTGCTCGTATCATAAAGATTGCAAGGATGTACTTTTAGGAATCCAGAGTCCAGGCTTCTAAATAACTGTTCTATAGCTGGTGTTTTGGGGGGTGAGGAGGGCAGGGTGTCTGATATTGTCTATCGTTCTCTCTGTCTTTGAAAAATGCTTTGGTAAATCACTTTTCCCTTCTTGTCTTCATCTCTAACAGTGATTGTATTGGACAAGACTCAGAAAAGACCTTCCAGCTTTAGCTTTAGGCTGCAGGTATTTTAGCAGCTGGGGAGTCGTCCCTGTAATGTCTTGTCCATGCTGTAGGACACAGTAGGTCATATTACAGAGAAGTAGAAAGGAAGAGTGTTGCCTGAATTCCATTTAAAATATGTCTCTTTTCTAAGATTTCTCATATGTTTGAGGAAAATGACTTAGGATGCTTTTCCTCTTAAAACTATTAATGATGTTCACATGTGTGAAGGGTTATCTCTCAGTCTTTGAGTGTTACCCGTAACTGTTCTCAGTTGTGTAACAAAAACAATAATGGCTTCAGTTGGACAGTGAAGCAAGTACCCGTTGGCTTGAAAGACAGGATTTTCTGCACCATACTAACATCTTCCGAACAAGCACAGGGAAATCATGGAAACTTAAGAATGCATAATGAGGTGAAAACAGGATTTTATTTAATGAGAAACTACCCATGAAATGCCTTTTCTGCTTACAATAAAGAGTGATGATGGTTTTAGGTGAACAAGGCGAACTGAAAGCCTGATTTGTAGGTAAATGTGTTATGAATACTGATCCTCTTGATTGACATGGTTAATATTACACATCTGTATAAACAATTCAGGTTGGCCTTTTGTATTGAAGGGTAAGAACTCAATAGCCCTTTCTTTTCTCAGGATACTTATTTTCATATCTGATCTTTTGCTTTCATTGAAGGGGAGGGAGGCCTTATTTATGTAAATTTATGGTGTGTGGTGCTTTATGGAGGCTGGTGTTTTTGTTTCTGGCATTTGTCTATTTGTTATTTTTTTTTCTATTTTTTTATGTAAGCAGTTTTCCCTTTTTGGGCTAGTTTAAAGCAATGAGATTGATTTGCCTGCACTGTTAATTTAATGAGGGTAGCAGACATCTTGCTTTGGGATAAGAATTAGGGTATGACTAGATTGCATTTTCAGGAAGCAAATTTAGTTATATAGGCATCTGTGCTCTTATTTTTATGGTTCACGTAATACTGATTTATTACTTTGTTAAACCGTTTCCCAAAGATTAGTTTCACTTTTTAAAGAATTAGAGCATCCTTCTTGTAGCTGAGGCTTGGTTACTTCTTATGGCTTGTTCATCCATCATAGGAAGGAATAAATTTTCCTCTCATGATAATTAAGGAAAGACTTTTAACATTTGGGTCATACCAGAGAAATGTCTCACTGAATTCTGCAAGCTTATTGGTCTGTGTCAGAAACTAGAGTTAAAGAATTCTCCATCTATATGAAGTTAATATTTGTGTGCCTTCTGCCTTCCAAACTTGTACACTGAATAGAACTGATCAGAAAATCATTTTGAAACTGTAGATTTTTCACCTGCTTTGTCCATCAAGAAGTACATTTGATGCTTAGCTGAAGTAGTGATGGTAGAGTCATTTTTTCTCCATTTTATATCTTGAAAGGGATTTGTTAGAGAAGCTGACTGGCTAGAAGTTAGGTGCTAAGATAGTTTTGAGACAAAACTGGATTTGGATATCTTGCATCTGATTTACTTGAGTAGGTTTGTTTTCATTCTGTGTCACTTGAGTCATGCTCGTTATTTATCTAAACAGAATACAATGCTGTCATAGCAAGTTATCTGGAAATCACTAGTTTTTCTATTTTCTACCCTATCTGAAACCTCTACTTTACTGTTAGGAGTATTACATTGCTCTGTAAGCAATGTAAATGTTAATGTTTTGTAAGGAGAATGCCTCAGTCCATCCTTATGGAATAGATGCCACTGACTTAAAGTGCTTGAGCAGTTATGTTATCCAGTGGCATGTGATTTTACAAGTAATGCCAGAAAGTGCCAGATCTTACAGGTACTTGCCAAATCTTATAATTATCTGAAGCAGTGTCCTAAGCAGGCCTAGAATTTTCATTCTGAAATGTCAGAAATTAACGCTGGGAATTTTTTGTTGTTTTTGTTGTTGCCTCCTTTATAAAGTTCTGGGACCAGGAACATTCAGAGCTGGAGTGCTAGGTTGCAGCAGCATGTATGTCTGCCATGTGCTCTGGTCCTTCATGCTATCAGGACAAGATGAACACAAAAGCATGGGTGGGGAGTAAGGGCTGAGGCAGATTACTTCACAAGCTTGGAGTGTTTGTGCTCCTCCTGGATCGTCCTTAGTCCTTTTTTCTTCTACTTTGAAATAGGCTAATTTATGAAGAGGGTCAGAATCAATGAGAAGCATTGACTCAATTCTACCATGCTTTCCCTTGTACCCCACCGTGATAAAAGCAGATGGTGAATTTCTGAGTTTCTGATGGTGATGTGTTCTGTTTGTTGGTAGAGTGGCTGTATTTCATGCCAGGCCTCACCTGAATAAAACACAGGCTTGTAAAATAAATTGTTCAGCTTTGTCACTTAAGTTCCCTCCTCAGGCTCCACAAAGCTTCTCTTCAGCTGTGTCTTGTTCTGCTGTGAGATGTGCTTATCCTGGGAATACTTTTTTCCTTCTTTTTTTCCCCCCTCTAATTGTTTCCCTCTTGTATATCATGAACTTCTTGTTAACATTCGCGTAGCATTACAGACATCTTGTGACAGATGATTTGTGTGGCAAAACTAGCTGTTAAGAACATGATTTCTGAATTAGTAGTTTTCCAACCTTTTAACTTTTCTGACTCCTCCATAAATCTCAAATTTGTGCATATATATGAACTGTCATAAAGTTTAAACTTTGCAGTTTACTTTTGATTTGGTTGACTGCACAATATGGTCTTGAAAAAGCAGAGTGTTTCCGTATGTCAGGACAGTTCTCCATCCTTGCTATTAGCTCAGATAAGCAATGTAGGATACTCTGTGTAACTGACTCAGTCAGTCTTACGCAGTTAGATAATAGGGATCAGGGTTAAATCTTAGCACTTTTACATCAGTTGGTAATGGTCAAGAAAAGAAAAAGAAAAAGGGGGGGAAAAAAGTATAGTATGTTGTGATTAGGTCTTTTTATGGAAAGACAGACTGCCTGCATGTTCTGTCGAGGAATGTAGTAGTAGCCTGCCACAAACATGCTGTCTAGATGGGAGAAATCTATTTTTAATTTCGAGTAAATTCCCCTGAAAGAATGGAAAACATTCCTCCTATTTATTCATTTACAAATATGGCATATTGCAAAGGTTTTCTTTTAAAATTATCAGCAGACAAGAAAAAGTCAACAGCTTGCAGATTTGCTCCAAGAGAATTCTGCGAATATGTAATAGGGTCTATAAACTAGAAGACAAATGAGCTTTTGGCAAGTAGGGCTGCTGTAAGCTGTGTCTGCACTTAGGAATGGTTGGGTGCATGCTGTGATGTTGAGCCCCTGGGAATTCTGAAGAAATATGTGGAGTTTAATGATAAGACTGTTGTCTTCCAGCATTATATGCCAAAGTTGCGATGACTCACAAGCAACTCGTTCGGTGGTGAGTTGGGTCAGCTTGTTACTGCCTCCTTGTTGAAAAAAAAATTGCCAATTTTAAGCTCAGATCTCATACTGATACTCATGGACAGCAACTCTGCATTACTACTTGTACCATTTCCTACTGCCTTTCCTCCAGGATAATGCTATTGATGGGGGAATTCTTCAGAGAGCCTGGAATTATTTGAAACAAGCAAAGCAATCCTTTACTCAAAGGATTTATTGAGACAGCTACAAGCATGTGAAATCCTCTGAAGCTCTTTTTGGTCACTGTGAATGTTGATCATTGATGGTTTCTGTTGGCTGAGATGGAGAACGTAGAATGCTTCCAATGTGTGCCGTTATTTCACCCTATGCACTACCATTACACTGGGGCTTGATGTAATGCAGCTCTCTTATCATTCTGAAACTGATGTTGGAAAGCAGCTTTGTGAAATGACTGTGAAGCTTTTAGTTTTGCCTGCTTTACAAACCTGATTTATTCTTTTTCTGGTCTCCTGGTTATGTTCCCAATTTATAGTTATACCCCAGATCCAAATGCTGTTTTGTAAATGAGAGTTTGCAAATGGAATGAGCTGAGTAGTTTTGGGTCTCACTGTGTACACTCTTGGGTTGAGTTTTATGTTAAAGAGATAATGTTAGAGCTGAAAGAGGGTGACTGCATACGTGCTTCAGAATATTCACCTGAGTGTCTGCCTGGCTGTATCCAGAGATTCTGAAATAACTAATCTGAATTCCCTACTGGGTGCTGCAGACTTCATGTCTTTATCAAGAAGACTGCCTGTCTGGTGATACAGAGCTTTGTAGTAAGCCCTCTTGCTGTTTTTTTCTTAACTTGAGTTTTGCAACCTGTAGTTTTCATATGATTAATTATAACTTAATAGTGATATTTTTAATGATCTCTGATACAGGGAAGTAGTTGGTGATGTGGTGACATTCTGATGAATGGCTTTATGGGAAATACCTCAGAAGATACAATATGGCATTTAATGTGACACAGACTTCTGAAAAATCTCAGGTGGAAGCCTACTTGTCTAGTTTATCCAGTCTGCACATTTGTGCAGTGCATGTGCCTTTGGATCCCTTACAATCATATGAAGAGAACTGCTCAGCACAGAGTTGCTTTACCTTGTGTTTCAGTTAACGGTAAAGAAATCAGCAACTCCAGCTTAGGAAGCAACCTAGATGTTAGCTCAGTCTACTTTCATGTTCCTCTTGTTTGAAGTAAAGCCACATGGCACTAAGACCTTAACTAAGACTCCTTCCCTAAGGATTCATCTCTGAGGGAAGAACTGGAGCATTCCTCTGTGGGGCTGGCTCAGGTAACAGTGATGTTAGGTAGGAAGTTCATGCTCATGTAGGCCTAGATCCAAGCACTTGCATGATGTTTAGAATAATACATGTAGCTTGTATTCAGTATTCAGCTGTGATCTGTTCTGATACTCCAGGAATGACAAGGTAACCCCTAGGACAGGTAGATCTTGAAATGCTATTTAATATAGGATCAAAGCAGTAATTGAATTGCATTATTAGCAGATATCCTAATTAGACCAAAAGACTGAAAAATGATGGTTATTTAGTAGAAAGCTGGCCTTAAAATCTTCATCTATTTTCTGAGTCCAGCAAAGCTCGTCACTAGGAAGCTTTCTTTCAAAAAATGGAGGGATTTGGTGCCTGTGTTTAATTCCAGCTCTTGTAGTTAAAGTATAGAATTCACTGAAATAAGAAGATATGGTCATTTGTAGAAAGACAAGGTATCAAATTCTGCAGTAGAACTGGGGACCATTTATGCAGCTAATTGTGACCAAAGATGTCTGGCTTGAAGAATTCTGCCCTCTCAGTGGGGAAAAAAGGGTCAGCAGAGCATGTCCGTTCTGATGTGAAGTTTAGTAATCTGTAGAAGTCTGGGAAAATGTGGATGAATAAAACCAATTAATAGTTTAAGGGATTTGTAAGATCTCATTTGGTATGGTAACATCTATGATGTCGTTGTAGCAGTAATGTGTCCTAACTTATCTATAAATAATGTGAGGAAGGAGGGGCAAGTTCAGAAATTAAAAAAAATAACGGCTAGTTAAATTTTTGAACTTATAATTTATTTTCAAGTTATTAAAACGTAATTGCTACATCTCTATTAGGTTTAATATTACCGCGATCCCAAGGGATTTATAGCTCTATCCAGAGCTTGACAGACAAACTCTACAGCTCAGTAGACAGAGTTAATAAGTTTAGTAAATATTAATAAAAATAAATCGATTGTACAACTATATCTTTAGGGAAATTACTCTGGTGGTTTAATGTTAAAAAGGAACATGATCTTGATGTTTTTATGGGGTTTTCTTATTAAAATTATTTTTAGTAATTGAAGAGAGTATCATATTAATTAGATAAACTTTAATAAAACGTGAGATCCATACATGGGGTAAACTGATAGGGAACTAAATGGTGTGTTTTTAAAACTAGGGGAGAAAAAAAGGCTTTCTGAAAGTTAGTGATCACCTCTAGGGAATGGTATTTATTTGAGTAGAAAAGAGAAGTTTGCCTGGGGCTTTCTTACATAGTACCTTTATATTCTTGGCTAGAAAATAAAAAATACAGGAAACCATCAGCATGAAAGCAATTGGGTGTTGTGTCCAGCTTCACTTGAGTCTCTGCTGGGCAACAGTTAGACAGAGTTCAGTTTTATTTCCAGCTGTTTGTACGGCTGGACAGAAGCACTCAGATGATGAGCATGCGGTAACCCAGAGAGGCAGCAGAGCGAGACCTGCCTCCTGGGCTACCTGCATGTGCCAGATAAATGGCATTTTGCACAGGCTGCTTGTGAAACCAGAGCAGATGTTTGTGGTAAAATCAGCAGCATTCCAACTTCACACATTTTGGAAGCAAAGATGCTTCCAAGCTTGTCTGAAATCCCCATGTAAAGCATCAGTTTATAATCAGTTAGAAAGGGGTTGAATAATACCAGGGTCTACCTTATGGGCTGCCTTGGGACTCCCGTATTCATTCTGCATTGTAATCATAGAGACAGTTGCCAACAAATATGTTAATTTTTCATGGCTTTTTTTTGTGCTTTTGGAACTGTAAGGAATGAATAAACGAGCCTGCAATAGAGGAAGGTGTTAGAATGAGTTACTTGTGAGAGTCCCGAGTCCCTGGAAGATGCTCCTTCCTGTGTGATTCAGTACCTGCCACCAGCATATAACTAGTTTTCCTAAGGCATGTACTGCTGGTCACCAGAATGTTTTGGGGAAGCCAGCTTAGGGCAGCAGAGAAATCACTGTGGTGGTTTTGGACAGAGAAAAATCTTTGCGTGGTGGTAGTGGGGGTTTTTGGTTTTGTTTTTTTTTTCTTTTCTGGGGGGAGGGGTTGAAGTATGTGAAGGTAAGAAATTGAAGCAGTTTTGCTGCTGGGGGTTGAAAGCAAAGAAACCCTTGTGAGGGATTATTGGAGTAGTAGTTTGTCCAGCATTTAGGAGTCATGTGAGTATTCAATAAAGAAATCTGTAAATCAGGGGGGTTATTCTGGCAACAGTGTTAGGAAGTATCTGCCAAGAATGAGTCATTCCTATTTGTCAATATTGTCAGAGAGTGCTGTATTCAATGAAATAAAAAGTTATTGCTATGACCACTGTACAGAAGTGTAGTTGAGTTACCTGTTATTAATCTCCCATGAGCAATATAGATTTTCAGTATAACTTTTTGTGGTAGTCATTTACGGAAAATGCTTAAACTAAATATTACTCAAAATGCACCTTAACATTAAAGAGTCATATAGGACCAAGAGTGCTTCTATCACATTTCATACCCTTACAAGAGAGCTGAAGCACTTGTACTGATGCTTCAAGTGCCTCAACTTAAGTCACTGCAACATCTGTTAAAAGATGGCTGAGTTTCTTATTGGCTATTTGGATCTTTGGCTATTAATATCTGTACAGTCTAATCACTATTGCTGTCACTGCTATTGTGGTATTTTTTTAAAAATGGGGAGAATCTTGTTACATACGTGTGCTTAACAGAAGCCTGGTGTTATTGGGGGCTAAAATAGGCTGAATATTTCAAAGACTAAATATCGCAAACTAAAATAGGAAAAAAATAAATCATTTTTTATATCCCAATAAGACACTGAACTGAAGTACATTCTACTGCAAAAATTGGCAGTGTGTTGTTTAAGACCATGTCTGCTGCCTTGTAAATGCAGTTTCAATAATCCCCAGCTTAGGTTCCCATGTATAAAGGACTGGCTACAAAAATCCTTTCCCATTAAGCATTTCTGGAACACACGATGCTTTATGAGCAAAGGTTAACTAGGGCCTGAAGGAAGCTCAGAGCAGGAAAGCACAGATGAATTTGTAGCAATGAAGACCAGTAGCCAAGCCAAGAGTTATTACTGCTGTGTTATTATTTAAAGGTAGGATCTCTGTTGCTCAGATCTGCCAGTGTCTTATGAAAGATGCAGTTCTGCCCTAACTCATTTCAATGTCCAGTGATGACTAAATCCCTAATTCCCACAGGATAGGATTTCAATTCATGTAGTCAGATAGGTAGTCTGTGTGATTTAAGAATCACTATTTCCCTCTTGAATCTACAAGTATTACCTTGACTGTATGTGACTTTAAGTAGAGCACTGAAAGTCTTCATGGTGCTGCCTACTGAAACAAAGCATTCCTACTGAATTGTTTTTAGCTGCTGATCGTATCTTGTAAGGATAGTGGAAAAAGCTGCAGGAAGAATATGAAATACCCAGAACCGTGTGGGACTGGGAGAAATGAGGTCTCAGCATCCCTGTGAGTTTCAGGGGTATTGTATACAGTCACAAAAATGGCATGATAAACTTGTGTATTTTGGGCCCTCGGATTCTTACAAGGGTTTGTTTCTGCAGGTAGAGCATTTATTGACTTCAACTGGGAGAAAGCATTTTGTGGAAATTGTTCTATATTAATAGTAGCACATTGCTGATTTTGAGTGATACTTGTGACATCTCGTAGTATTAAACTGGACTGTGCTTAGCAAAGGTCATTTTTCTATTGCATTGTAGCTTGCTGGTGCTTGGAATGGTGAAGACTTCACAGTTTATTTTTTGTCCGCCCGAACAATTCTAGTTAGCAAACAAACAAGCAACACTGTCCAGGGATCAGCTTTGTGAAGGGCCCCCAGCATTTTATCTCCAAGGAAGCCAGTGGCTGAGCAACAGTCATTCCTGCTTGCATCCTTTTTTCATGGCTGTGTGGGGAAGTTGCAAGGCCTGACCACCTGCAAGCAGTGCCTCTGAAGCTGCTGGCAGGAAGACGGTGAGAGCGCAGCGCATCAGCCTTCCCCAGCCACACAGCCTGTGCTATGAAGGAATGCTGTTGGATGGAGTAAAAAAAATCTCAGGCAACTGACTGATTCTGGAACATCTTGGTCTTGTCACTGTCTTTTTTTATCTGTTAATGCAACTTCTATTTATTTTTCTTATTTTAAATCCCTCTAGTCAAGGCTTCAGGCTGTTGAGGAGCCTCCAGCAGATCACTTCCATAACTAAACCGAGCCTCCTCTGAACAGTTAAGGCTACACTGTAGATGGCAGCTTTCAGCAAGGGGCAGTGGCTGCAGCCCACTCTGTGCCATGCAGCTATGGATAGGTTGGATGCTTCCTCTCTGGTTTCAGCAGTGTGAGTCTGGGAGCAGAACCCCTGCTGTGACATGTTTACATGCACGCATGTGCTGTCAGCTGAAGCGAAATCAACTGGTCCAAGTAAAACTTGCTTGTAATGTGTTTTTCAGCTTTCTCCTTATGTCCCCTCATTGCTCACTCATTTGCTGTTGTTGAATTGCAAGACAAAAGGTTTGCATTTTTATGGTCTTATGAACGACAGTGTTGATCGTTGAATCGTTGATCGTGTAGAGTGACATCTTCCCCAAATCTTATTAGAGCAAAGTCAATATTTAGGTTCATCATGCTGGATTGCATGAAGCCAGCTAAATAATTCTGCTGTGCTTTTTTCATTGTGTGATAGAACGCTATGCAGATTGTTCAGCTAGTTGATGGGATCCCTAGCTATACTAGTATATGGTTTTCAGATTTTTAAATGAGCATAAAACTAATTTTCTTAGGTGTTGCAGGTTTTCTTTTTAACATGCTCTACAAATGTTAATGTTCTGGGTAGCTTTGCTGACAAATGTCTAAAATCGAATGAGTTATTTTATCCTATAGATCTGTCAGATATTCTGTTTTTTAGTCCTGATACTGATACTGTTTTGAATGCTGAGCTGCAGAGCTTGTACTTTTAGTTTTGGGATACAGGGAAAAATCCAGCTGGGCACATCTTTGTTCCATCCTTTCCATCTTCACATCATCTTTGGCCGTGTTTTAGTCTGCTTCTCAGCTGCAGGAGTGTCCAGATACAAAGCATGCCTTGAAGAACAAGTATTTTCTTTGCTTAGGATGCTCTTCAGCCTTCACCCAACCTCTTGGCAGCGTCTGAATGTTTTAAAGAACTTTGGCATTGTTCTGACTCAAATGCAAGATGTACCACTTGTGTCATTTTCCCATTTGCTTGCCCAAGGTTTAGGCAGGGGAGAGCTGCCTTTCCGTGCTCAGTATTATTACAAGTCCTAGGAGGGCACAGATGGGACTGAGGCCAGGTATGAAGAGGCCAGTCCGTTGCATCCTGCATATTCCCCTGGGTAACTACTGAAGGGCAGTTTGCCTGAATTAACTCATTAATGAGTCAGTGATGTTCAGGGACTTTAAATGAGCTTAGAAGTCCTTACATAAGTCCCAATTGGATGGGAACAGTTGGTAAACGTGCGTGTTTCTTCTTTCCAAGAGACGAGGTCTTGGAAGTACAGCTTGTATCAAATCCTTCTGAAAACACCTCTGTGTTGTTGTTTTATTGCCTAGTCAGCCATGGGTAAAAAGAAAAAAATACATAGTCCAAGGAGCACAAGTAACCTCTGATGTTTGTCATGCTTTTAAGGTGGAAGTGAAATCTCAAAGGATATTTCAAGAACTGTAATTTCTCTCATATTTCTCTTCAATACCTGTATTGTGTCTAAATCAAAACCAGGGCTTTAAGAAAACAAGCTGTGTTAAAAGCAATCTGCTGCTTGAAAGCCAGTTTTATTATAGAGCTCGCCTGTGCTGATCGGCTGCTCTGGAACTTTCTCTGCTCCACTCAGAGAAACAGATTCAATAGTATGTGAGCACTTGAAAGGAAGACTAATATGACAGGCTGGCCTGTTGCATGCATGGGACTGTCTTGAGTAGCTTTGAGTTTATGGTTTGCTGTTTGGCTTAATACTCAAAGTAGTTTGCTTTTACTTAAGCACTAGAACAACTTTGGCTATGAACTCTGATAGTGGCATGGCTTCTGTTACTTAACACTAGCATGCAACTGAGCCATTAACTGCACAGATGCTAATGGTCGCTTTTTTGAGGGAGGTTTTGGAGAGAGGAGTGGGAGTAAAAGACTAAAAATAATTGGAACTGGCTTTTCCCTAGTCCTTTTTATTAGTATGTAGAGAGGAAAATTCTGTCTTACCAACCTTGTTTTCATGTCTTGTGGGTTGACTTTACCATATATGAAAAGGTACAAACAACACTTTTTCTTTCAAACATGAGAGATGGAATATAACTTGGAAATGAAAAATAATTTTTCACAGTGAAAGTGATTTTTTACTTGTCTGTATCACTGAGATGTTTGAGTATGAGGAGATTAGGCTGAGGCAGTCTGGTCATGTACAAGCCAATTGAGTCGATACTCTTTCCTACACATGGCGCTCTTTTTGAGAAAAGATGGATTCTTTAGTATATATTTCATGATGTTTGTGTTTTTTTATGTGTTAATAAACATGGATTTTGTACTTTCTAGCAATAGTAAAACTCCTTCAGTATATTCTTAGCTGTATTATTGGGTGCTATTGGTCTCACTTTCAGATAAGTTGTCCTTTCGACACTGATTCTGAGTGATAATATTTTATATCACCTAGGGTATTGTAATGGGGATACTATACCAATGCAGTATTTTATGTCTAATTTTATATGTGCACTTTTAGAGATTAACATTACTGTTTTCTTCATGGTAGTAAATTATAAGGTAAATTGGATGTCCTCACTCCAGTGTCACTTTCTTGGCTGATTTTTCCCCAGCAGTTTGTGGACATCTGAATGTACTGAGTTTATTTACTGAAGCAGGAGGTTAAGACACTGGAGGACAGAATCCCACATCTTCAGGATCTAAGGCAGAAGACTGTAGTATCTTCTTGTTCTGAAGATTACTTGTGAGCTGAAAAGTTAGCTGTTCTTTGGGAAAGGGTTTAGCAGGAGCATAATTTTCTTGAAGAGCTTCCTCCTTCCATGATAAAGCTGGACTAGTCTACTGGAAAAAGAAAAAAGCAGTTGAGAAGGAATTGAAAGAGCTTATTCCATTGAATGCATTTAATAAAACTAAAATGCCAAAACACAAAGACACCAAGGCATTCTAGCTTGTTAGCAAAACTAACAGGCTGCTTCCTCTTGGCAGAGTACAGTTGCTTTTAATAATTACACAGATGTGTTATTGTGCAGAACAAGCATTTCTTTCTTATGCTTTCTGTCGTACAAGTCATAAACTATCTTGTTGTAATATAAATTGTTCTCTGTGGTCAAATGACTAATATGTATTGAAAGCAATGGATAGTCCCATGTAGAGCATTTCTGGAGTAAATGAAAATTGTATAATCATCTTAATCTTGTTCTTGGTTTAAGGAGAACAAGATTTTAGTTCGCTCTTTGAAATCCCCAGTCTTCCTGAGATGTGTTTCTTACATGACTGCCAAAGGCACCATTCTGAGAGCCAGGAGCCTTTTGCAGCTACACTGCCGGGATACTTCATCTGTGAGGCAGTGGGATGGTTGCTGAAATGGTAGATTGTTTTATTCCATATGAAGAGGTAAAAGCTTCTTATCCTTCCTACTTCTCCCCTGCTCTGAGCCTTCAGCTCATGGACTAGGGGAATAAGTTCCTTTAAAGACACCACATGGCTGCATGCTCAGTTTAATGCTCTCAGTGAAGCTATCTGGCACTCTGCATCAGATTGGACTCCAGCACTTAAACATGCAGTTCTAAAGTGTTGAGCTGTTCAGTGCTTACAGCCACCTTGAAGTACCAGACTTTAAGGTTGTCTGACAATGGGATTTGTGTTTGAAATGTTGTACCCAACTGGCATATTTGGAAATGACTTTTCTGTCATCAAACACCAGTAAAATACTGTTTTTTCTTTTTAAACAACATGCTGCATGTTTGGAGATGAATGCTCTGCTGACAGGACAGAGGTGCCTTCAGGGTCTGTTTTCTTCCTTATTTACAAAGTTCCTTGGCTCCTGCATAATCAGTTTGTTACAGAACTGAAAACATCCTTGAATAATTATCTACACCTCTTGATGGTCCAGTTCATCTGGACTTTCAGCTGCCACTGGAGACGTCAGAGTACTGATATGATCTGTTTATCTAATTTTTAAAAGCAAGATTTGGTCTGTATGTGATAACCTGAGACTTGCTATGAAGATTAAGGACTCTATATAGGAGGTTCAGATTACTTGGCTTACTGTGAAGGAATTCCAGGTTGAAGTTGAATTCAAAGCTATGAAAATAATCTCAGTGCAGCCATCTAATATCTCTGGGTCCTTTGTATGGATGTTTTTCTTGGCATGGTAGGAGATCATATTCATCAAGCAGAATCGCAACGCAATTAAATAGGCAAAGGTTTCTGGGTAGAGGCAGTGATGTCATCTGATGTGCTTGAAGAATGGGTTCTTGTTGTCTTGCCTCACATTCTTAGTGACATTTGCAAGTTGTTGATGTATAATTGTGTAGTATTTTGATGCTGAAGTTCTTGAAGTAGATATGGTGAGATTTCTCTCAAGTGGATTTGTATAAACAGATCCCAGTACTGTGGGGATTGTATATGTCATATTGTGCAATTTGAGCTTATCAAATGTATGTATCAAATATATGTGGATGATGAACTGGCTGAATGACGGTGCTCAAAGGGTCACAGTGATTGAGGCTATGTCTGTCTGGCATCTGGTCACCAGCAATGTTCCTCAGGGCTCAATTCTAGGGCCAGTACTGTCCAACATCTTTGTCAGTGATCTGGGTGCAGGAGTGGTATGCATCCTTAGCAAGTTCACCAATGATACTGAACTGTGAGGTGCTGATGATCCTGTTGTTGGGCAGGAGTGCTCAGTTGCATGAATACAAGACAGGAGCAGAAAAGGTGTCAGTAGCTTTGAAATGCATGTGAGTGAGGTGTTATGCTGTGATGAAAAAGCCAAAAGGCCAGCTGGAAATATGGTGCAGGAGCATAGCCTACTCTCTTAAATCATCATAAAAATCATTTTAAAAATCATCATATCTTGGGGGATATGATTTAACTGGGAAGTATTGGTAGTGGTTGGACTAGGTGATCTTCTAAGTCTTTTCCAACCTTGATAATTCTGTGATTCTGTGATTCAACACAATCTCTGCCTCATCTATGGCTCTGTTTAGCCAGGTAGTCAAAGCTTATTGGCCATACCAATGTGAAGTTTATATTTTTGGGTTTGTAATGCACAGAAGGCCAAAGTAGTTTTGTAGATGCTCTTAGAATCATCATCTTTGAAAAAGTATGAAAATGCTTGTTTGAATTTTGGTGATTAGAACATGGAAGTTTGTGTTGTTTTTGAGTAGACTGTAATAGGATATGCATATTCTCATATTAGTTACCTGGTAATTCCCATTATGTTATTTTGAGTATACATTTAGGTAGCCATAAAACGCAGCCTTTGGCAAACACTGCTGTATTTGAATTTTTTTTATCCCTGCAATTTAAGTCTGAAATAAAAGCATTTAGAAGTATGTAACACTACGTGGAATCAGCTGTATGGAGGAAGCTCTCTTGTAAGGACTTGCAAAAGAAAGGAAGCAGAGGAACCTGGCCTACAAATCCTGCAAGTGTGTTCTTCTACTTGAGAAATCTTCTTTCCTAGGCTTTCTGGTTATGTACTTTGCTCTCCCACTTATAGCTAGGCCTCTGGAAGTTGCCTGTCGGCTTTCAGAGACTTGTTTGCTCACCTATTGGAGTTCAGTGTAAAACTTGGAAAGCTGGCAAAGTGAGTATCTGTTTTAGAACTGAAGTAGTATTTCTTCCTTGATTTGAGGAGACATTTCAAGGTTAGCACTTGCACATGTGCTATTTATTGTGTAAAGTACTTCCAGAGACTCCTCTGCCCGACAGGTGTTGCTCTAAATACTTGTATCGTGTTTCACCAACTTTGATTTAGACATTAGTTTTCTTGCCTTTATAATCGTTATCCCAACTCTCCTGTAAACTTGTGTCTGCCAGATGTCCTTACAGATCCCTCAGGCATGGCAAAGGGTTTGAAGCAAAGGACTCCTCACCACTCAAATATGATGTGAAGTGTCTGAGTTGCAATTAGGATACGGTGGACAGCTTCAACGTAAAGTTGAGCTGGCAAGTGTTACCTTGAGTGTAGTTACACTGCCGGTCAGCCGTGGAAAACTTCTCATTTAAAACTGGGGCAGGGACATGGCAGGCATTCCCACTTAAAAGTTTCATTTCAGTACAGCAAAAGAATTGTTACATGTGATTTCTCACAGTGTCTACTCATACGAAGTGGGAGTCATAAAAGAAGAAATTATGGTACAAAAAGTTGATCTGGCATTTCAGTGTTTTCCAGAGCAATGAATGGGTTGGCAGGATGGTGGAAGAAGTCAGAGAGTACTTGCATGGCACGGCTAGCAATACTTTCTAGATTTCTGATAAATATAGCATGTAAACAAGTAGCTGACTGACTGTTAGCCTAACTCAGCGGTTAGCATGTTAGCATGGCATAGCGGCATGGCATAGCATAGCGGTTAACATCTTAGCATGGCAGCTGGTTCTGTGAGGATCACCTGAAATTCTTTGAGATGGAGGAGGAAATTCAGAAAAGTGTGTGTAAATTGTAGAGACCAGAGGAGGCCTGAATGTACAACTGATTTAGTGGATATTTGACTACCAAGGTCTCAGACCTAGGAGCAAATCCTCTGCTTCAGGTAAAGAGGCTTCATCGTCTGTCTAAATCATGCTACTTGCTGTTTAGTTTTCTTTTCAAGTTCTGAATTATAGATGTAGATACAGCTTCATTTCTGTCCCATGCTGTCATCTTGGTGACACCGTGAGTCTTTCCAATAAAGAGTCAGGAAGTAAGGAAGAAGGGATTTGTAGCTCGTCTTACAGCAATTTCTATTTTCTCTCTGGATATCAGCTTGTTTTGTTAGATAAGTTTAGGAAAGAGTTGTTAGACCACAAGATTATTTTGCTAGTCCTACTGATTCTTTTTTTTTTTTCTTGGCAAACATTTGATGCTGTTTTTTCAGTGGATAACAGACTGCCTCAACCACTAACATTTCTTTCTGTAGCATGTAAACTTCCCAAGCTCCAGAGGGAGCACATGGACTGTATGCTGTGCTGCTGTTAAGCAAAACAAAAACCTTGAAATAAAAATCTTACAAGATTGTTCTGTAGCCTATGCAGGCTTTAGTCTTTCTTTTAAGAACCTGTTGTTTCCTCTTGTTTTCAGTGATGTCAACTGAACTCCATTAAGTTAACTCAATTTTCATTGGCTTACAAATTCAGTCTAAGTATCATGCTAAAATCTTTAGTATTTGTTACATGAAATTAAAAACTAATAGTATGGGAAACCATAGGATTTGGTTATGTCACTTTAATTACTTAAATACAAAGCTTGGCATAGCAGATGTTTTTTTCTGAGGCCTTAGAAAGTGAGAATATACAAACATGCCATTAAAATGTTGGTTACAGATCCTGAGAGTGCAGTCTAGAGAAAAGACCACACAAACTCTGCTTCAGGATGTTTGCATTTTCTGCCTGTCAACAAATTACACTCTGCTGTGGAGATTTATAGTAGTGCGCTAATCATGTTACTCTGTCTTCTGAATTGAAGCTGTGCGCACACAAAGCAATAAAATGTGAAAGTTTGTTTTTAAGACAGTAATGCAAGTCGATGGTCTGCTCAAGGATGTGGTTGTGGTTGTGACTTGTTAAAGTGGAAATGGGAAAATAAACAGGAAAAGCATATGGAGTAGGTTTGTTATGGAATATACCACCATGACTTGAATTTAACTCAAGCATGAAGACTACAATATTAACCCTTAAACACATTTCTGTGAGTCAGAATTCTTGATACATCATTAATCAGAATCCACACTGCCCATCTCCCTGATGGTGACTGATCAAAAGGGGAGGAAAAATAAGAGACTCTGATTTACTTTGCTTGCTCAAGTTGCAGTCTTCATTTAATGTGCTACAGAGCTCTCATTTACTTGGTAATTGTGTATGAATGGATTCTTAAGGCCTTGTGAAGCTCTAATTAGACTGATAATGTTGCTCTGGTTAAGCAGGATGCTTAGGCACATGCTCATGTCCGCTTTGGGCTAATGAAATATCTGTATTTGAATTGCCCCCTGAATCAAGGATCCTGACTGACTTCTATAGCCTTCAGACCCTTAAATCAAATGGTATCTGTATTTCTAATTTTGGGGACAAAAATCCATCTTCCATTACAGTAAGTTCTGGTGGGCAGGCATCTCTCCAGTGTTCTCCAGAGCAGCTGCATGCTGTGTGTAGAAAGGAAGTCTTGAGGGAAGAAAAAGAAAGTTCATTGTGGATGTGTGAAGTGCTTTGTAATATTCCAGTTGTTGGTGGTTGTTTTTGTTGTCTTGTTTTTTCCAGAACTCCTGGCAAACTTTCCATTTACTTTTGATGGGTACTTACCAGAAAGGGGAGTGATATTCCACTGGTCTGAGTTTAGTCAGGCTTATATTAGGACAAGTATTGATTTCTTCTCCATCATTCTTCTTCCAGGAAAGGATTGATTTATTCATGCCTGGTGTGACTAAAAGAAGAAACTTTATCCCTTGATATCAAACAAGAGTAAAAGCTAACTATCAAAGTAGAGATTTCTGTTCTAGTTGTCAGTAATGAGTTGCCCATGGAGGAATATAGTTCCCCTTGGTTTCCAGATGTTTGTTATCTGCTTAGCGAGGAAGTCTTTGTTATATACCCAGTGAGATCTGAGGTGGGTCTCCTTTGCTTAATTGCTCTGGCCTACAGGAGCAACGAAATAGGCTCAGTTGTTGTGTTTGTTTGCTTTTAAAAAACAAACCAAAAAAATCCACAACATTTTAAGTAGTTGGAAGAAGCAAATGCAGGAATTAATACTTGACTGTGTAAGCTGATAGCTTGTAAGTGAGGAGTAATTTATTGAGAGCTTTACAAAATGCATTTTAAATGGCATTCCTGACATGTAATTGTTGGTTTGTAAATTACTGTGGTATGTAAAACCTACTACTAGTTCTGCAAGACCTTGTATATGAAATACATAAGTTCAGTGACCAGAGCATGAATTAGAGATGCATATGTGTAGTCACTACAGTAAGCTATGGAGAGGCTATCGTCTTCTCACCTGATGAGAAACATCACCTTAGGAAGTCTTCCTATTGCTGCATGGCTTTATTTTGGTTCCTGCTTTCTCTGGACAACAGATGCTGGCTGCTGAATAACATTCCTGCTCTCCTGCCCTCAGATTCTTCTCCAATCTGTGGGAGGGGGTGGTTGGGCTGTGGCTCTTCATTGCCCTTCCCCAAGATACAGACTTAGTATTTTTTTCTGGACCATTTTCTTATGGTTTCAGCAGTCATTTGCTTTGTGTTTAGTTTTCAGGGACAGTGTATATAAAGCACACCATGAAGTCATAAATCTAAGCCCTCACAGCTTAATGAGGAAGGAGGGAGTGAGACATTCATTATTGTAATGAAGAAGGTGCAAAATGTAATCTGTCTGAAATAGCTGCTGTGTGCTGACAGTGCCCCGTGCAGGCTGTTGTCATACTTGTTAACTTAATCTGTAAACTTGTCTCTTCGGGACTAGTTTCTGAGTTGAAATTGGAGTTTGTTTGGAATACCACACCCATAAGTGGGGCTAGAGAAAATAAATGAAAAAGCAGCTTCTGCTCCCTTTTTCTTCCTTTTTCTTCCTTTCCTGTGTGAAAGTGGCCCAGTTCTCTTCCCACTTAGGCTTTGTCTGAAAAGTACAGTCATATAATGGCGACTTTATCTGACAGATCCTTCCATTTCTTCAAGTCAAAAATGCTGCTTTGATTGCTGTTATATTCAAGTCTTCTTCACCACTAAAAGTTCATTTCATCTCCAATTTTAAAATTATTATTATCATTATTATTACTTCCCAGTGGTCCTGAATGGTAATTCAGGATTAAGGACTGCTTTGGAACAGACATTGCTTGTGGCTGATGCCTGAGCTGCCAGCTGCTGGGAACCAGGAGGCTGTTTTGGAGAATGCAGGGATTTGCTTTCCATACTCTTTTTTTTTTCCCTTTGACCACTGACGTGATGGTGACCCTCAGGTCTGATTGACTGTCACTATTTTTGTGTGTATTACTTTGCTATCTTTATTTATTTAAAATTGATCTAGTTAAACTTTAGCTTTATATGACATTTGAATTTGGCATTGGCTTGGAAGTGCAAAATTGTCATCGAGTTTATTATATAGTTCAGACTTTTGCTTTACATATTTACATAGTTTTTCATGGAAAGCATTATTCAAGACAAGTGAAAAATAGGTAACCCATAAGCACCACAGTGCTCTCAGTCTTTCTGCTCATTGCACAGCAGCCGTTGTTCCATGGAAGAAGTCAGACCAAGTTCACCCAGTGTTATGCATGAAAAACACTTTTAAAATTGATTGAATAATTTCACTTGGATCTCTGGTGTATTTTCCTGTTGAAACGAAAGCTGTTCTTATTTGAGCTGGGAGTAGAAAGACAAAGGAAAAAATTCCTTTGCTGTGACCTTACGAACACAGACATCTCAAGATCATTGACATAATCCTGTAGCATAAATCACAGAATGGCCTGGGCTGGAAGGGACCTCAAGGATCACGAATCTCCAACCTCCCTGTTTAATACCAGACCAGGCTGCCCTGGGTTCAAGGCCCATCCAACCTGGCCTTGAACACCTCCAGCTATAGGGGAGATCCTGAACAACCCAAGATATATACCTGTTAGTTGTCTTTTTTGGCTAGGGACTCTAAAATTTGCAGATCCTTCAGAAAATCTTGGTAAAAGCCTTAGCACCCCTCATATAAAATAGCCATCTAGCTTTCTACAGTGGGAGGAGCAGGATGGTGCACATCATTTCCTGTTACTATATTCACAGAAACTGAATGATGTTTTGGCAATATATATTCCCCACTTCATGTGTAGATACTGAAGAAATTGAACCGAATGCTGGCCTTAGTTGACCTAATGTCTCTACATGAGGTCCTGTTAAAATGCTGTTATCTTCAGTGCTAGTTTGGGTACAAACATTATTGTCTACTATTGCATAGTCCAGAGATGCCTTATTGCAGTTTGGATGCCTTTTCATATAATCATGAAACATTTATTTCTTTTTTATACTTCAGGCAACAAGAGCTTCTTTGACTCAACATTGTAACAGTCTGGGGGACTCCTTGGGCAAGGAAAATGATATTGCTCTGATTATTGATGGCCATACACTGAAGTACGCCCTTTCATTTGAAGTCAGACAGAGCTTTCTGGACTTGGCACTCTCCTGTAAAGCCGTCATTTGTTGCAGGTAAGAAATACTGGAATTTATTTTAATGATAACAGAATGGGAATGAAGCTTTATGAAATTTCACCTTGTATGTTAGCTTTCCTTTCGTACGTAAGAGTATGCTGTTCCAGAAGTAAGCTACAGTCATGAACCACTTGATAAACTAGTTGATTTCTCTTCTGTGGAACTGTTGAGAAGCTGGGGCTGTGCTGGGAGAAGCAAATGAGAGCTATGGAGAAGTATGAAGCCCTTCTCCAAAGCTCTCTTCTGAATGGTTGCCAACCACAATGACTTCTAATTCCAGCTCAGTTCCTTGTAACGCTTCTTTAGCTGTTGCTGTTTGATTACTTTTTGAAGGGAGCGTGGCATGAGGTATTGATGAGTCTCATTTTTGCAGCTGTTTCATAGGACTGAATAACATTGTGTTTTACAAGGTGGAGCTCATATAATTGCAGTAATTGTCTCTTGAGTACAACAGGTCCAGTTGTTTTTGGAATCCAAGCTAACAGTGGAAGTACTGAATCCACCACACAATTCTTATGCCACTCTTACCCTCCGTGGAAGTATATGCTTGTGTATAGAGCTACTCTGTGTAGGTCTGTGTTATTACCTTTGTGCTCAGTTACCTTGGGCTTATAAAGCATCAGCTGCTCAGAAAGTAAATGGATGCCATGTTGTCCACTAATGGTGTTATCTACGGAGGGAAGTTGACAACTGAAGTCCTTATTTTCATCATCCACCTGTGCGCTTTGGTACAGATCGTTCTGAAGCAGATTGTTAATTTATTCCTCAGAGATTTGGTGAGCTCTAACAAGGATCTATCTAGTTGAAGAAAATAATAGACTGCGATGTTCTAAATTTGTATTTCATTTTATATATATACATGCGTATATGTATGTATGTATGTAGTTGCCTGTTTTACAAACAGAAATGTAATGTTAGGCGTGATGTTGTTTTTTTTTTCTTTTTTATAACCAAGCCAACAGCAGTTTTAATTATTAATGAATTAGAAAATTGAGGAACAATGCAGGAAAACCATACTGTAAAGTATAAATCAAAGGGAAAAGATGATGTAATTTCTTAGGCTTAAAAAGAGGAATAAAAATAACAGGGTTTTGAATCCCCAGGGGAAAAGAGGAATGGCTTTAATAGCCTTTAAGTCTTTGCAGGAAACTTTTTCATTTACTTGCCAGGTGCTTGATACTGAAAGAGGAAAACATTTTTTTCTACTCTGGGCTGTTTTAATAGTACTTTGTGTGTAAAATAAGACAGTGCACTTAAACTTCAACAGGAAAAAGTTTTAAAATGTAATTGGCACAGCAAGAGGAAATTTCAAATTAAACAGAGTTAGTCTTCAAACAAAAATGTTAATTGAGAGGTACTTGGTACGATGTTCAGGCGCTTTAGGAGGAGTGGTGTTGCTATTCTCAACAAAGCATATATTTGTGGGACTTAATATTTCATAAATTTACTATAAGATTTTTCATTCCCTCTGGGTGTTTCAGCTGCATTTGCCATTCAAGGATTTTTTCTTTAATATACTTAATATATACTGTATGTTCATTTGCTGGGCTTTAGGCATAAACTGTAGTTGAACTTGATTCTCAGGAGTAATCTCTTAAAATGAAACTGTAGTAAGCCTGGCTCCATTTTGCATTTAGAGGGAGAGATGGTATCTTCTGCTGGGGTTAAGTCTTCCACTGTTGCATAGTCTCTGAACAGGCCACTGGCACAGGAGGAAAATACACCCCTTGGGAGAGTGGGGAAGCTTGAAAAATCAAACCAAGCAATTCTTTAAGAAAAAGCCTTGTTTGTTGAAAGTTTTTCCAGAGACTGACAGATCTTATCTTCCTTTACATGACTGGGATATTGGTATGCAACTAGTCCAGAGTGAGCAAAAGTTACTGTTCAGCGGAAATAAATGTTGCTTGGAAAGCAGTTCAGCTGCAGACTTCATTTGTGAGACCTGGGTTGTTGCTCATCTGTCTATGGAATTCACATGTATTTTTAATTGTTTTATGCAAGTAGCAAATTGTGTTAAATGCTTAAATGAGACTGTTTCTTTTTGGTAACAAAAGGGTATTTTGTTGTTTACTTAGTTTTTATGCCTGTTGGAGAAAGTTAGTTTGTACAGCAGATTACTCTTTGTGTTTGAATAAGAATGCAAAGAAAGGAGGATGTAGCTTTCATGTGACTACAGCATAATTAACCCCTTACTGAGGAGCCTGGCCTGATTTTAAAATCATCAGTGTTGCTTGAATGAAACAAGGATCTCCAGAAAGATGGGAGGCACAAGACTAAGACCACATCTCTCACTGGGCTCCCTTAGGTTGTTTCTTGCGTTGGTTGTATTGCTGGCCACCTCTGCAAGACATCTTGAAGTAGTGGCACTGGACAGCAGTGTATTAATTTGATCATAGAATCATCTGAGTTGGAAGGGACCTTTAAAGGTCATCTGCTCCAACTCTCCTGCACCAAACAGGGACACCTACAGCTCAATCAGGTGCTCAGGGCCCTGTGAAGCCTGACCCTGAGCGTCTCCAGGGAAGGGGCATCCATCATCTCTCTGGGCAGCCTGTGCCAGTGCTTTTCAACATAAACTTCTACAAATTGAGAATGTTGGACTGAGCTTTTGTACCTAGACCCTGCAGCCTTTTTCAACAGTGAGCAATGACCTTGTTTAAAGAGGGTTTGGGTGGGTGTTGGCAAAAGAAACCAACAACTCTACCTCATGTCTGACTTAAAATCTACTGTTCTGAACTTTATTCACAAATGATGAACATCATCTGGCATGCAGTGGAAGTGTTGGGATGGTAATCACTCACCTCACAAATCTGTTCCAAATGGTACAACAGCAGAAGCCAGTCAAAATTTATTAAGCTGTTTCATTGCAGGTTTTGAGAACTTGCCTTTACAGGACAATTCTGTTGTGCTCTCATATACCTTCACTGAGATATAGTGAAGTGCTTTCTAATTAAAGATGATAAAGTTAGTTTGACCATCCTTTTCTTTTCTAGCATTTATTGCGAAAGAGCCATTTGTATTAGAACACCACCAACCCTTCCTGAAGTTTTAATATCCAGTATATATCTGTTTCCGCTTTTCATTTTGGGCTGATGGAAATCAGTGTAGCTGTGAGGAATTGTGAAGCTATCGTGACTTCATCACACTGATATATATGTTGCAATGTCTCATTTTTGGGTTTTGGCTTCTGATAAATAGTCAGCCTTAAGAGGAACAGAAATAAATGTTTCAATGGCTGTATAATCTGTCAAAATTTCTGCCTTGCAATTAAGTGTTGTCCTCTTCTGCAGAGACCCATGAACTGGCATTGCAGTATAAAGAGAAATTGAGGAAATAGAGCAACAGTGATTTCTGTGCATTATCTGCTGTTTCCACAACATCATTTGCCTTTTTGTGGTTACAACACCATGATTTTGCTGGCTTTTATGTTTGATAGTTGTTGACCAGTATCTGAATGTTAACTGCAGAACTCTTGCTTAGCCTCACCAACAAACCTTGTCAGGATATGTGGCACAAACTCTTGTTTTCTGTAGCTTGAGAAATAGTGGAGCTGTAGTGATGGTAGTTAAAAGCTGAGGGAAAAAGTAAACTAAGTGAGAAAATGCATGTTCTTTGATGAAAATAACCCTCTCTAACAACAAACAGAAAACCTGATGGTTTGCACTTTTTTTTTTTTTGCTGTTCCAAGCAGAAGTACACATATGGGTGTTAGGGGTGGGGAGAAGACATGAGCCCAATAACACCACTCTGAGACAAGATGGTAAATATCCCAAAATGAGCATGTCCTTTGGTTAAAGCACGTCTATGAGTGTGTTGAAAGGGAAGAGGTTTTAATGAACAGAAAGCAGATGACAGGGGAAGAAGAAAAGCAGGCTGTGAAGAGTACCTGTTGCTAATTATTAGTGTCACTTTGTCAGCTAGGTAATGAGAAGACTGATGAGGAGACAAGAGAAGTTGTCTCAGCATGTGTGTTGTAAGGCCAGAGGTTGCATGCTTCTTGTCTTCCATCCACGTTCTGAGGAGACATCAATAATATAGCTCACAAAATGAACATCTGGAATACCTCTTAAATATTTATGCCCATAAGTCTCATTGTTGCTGGGGTTAGTACCTGACAAAGTGATTATTCTGTGCAGTAATTCAGAATGTATGTATTTATTAAATCAAAAAACTGTCTTGTTGACTTGCATTAGAAAAGAGATCTATTTTTGTGACAGAAAATTATAACACAGTTCTGATAAGAAATATGCAAACCAATTCTAACATTAATTGGTCCCAAAGAAAATTATGGATGTGTTGCATTTTCCTGTATATACATCTGATGTTTTCCCTCATCTCTCACCTACTGAATTATCAATGCTTGTTCTCTTGTTATATTTCTGACAAGTCATGACAGCATGGTATTCATCTCATAGCTTTGAAAACCATGAGGGAAAAACCATTCTGGCAGCTTTAATTTTTACACGTAATGGAAGTAGGAAGAAGGCATGAGGTTGCACCATGATGTTATACTCTCTGCACACTAGAATAAACACCCACAGATAATTAGGAATGATTGCCTGAAATGTCCAGTATATATCATAGAATTACCCAGGTTGGAAAAGACCTCAAAGATCATCAAGTCCAACCACAGCCTAACCATAGTAAACTAACTCTAACAACCCTCTGCTAAATCATATCCCTGAGCACCACATCCAAACGGCTCTTAAACACATCCAGGGGTGGCAACTCAACCACCTCTCAGGGCAGCCTATTCCAGTACCTAACTACCCTTTCTGTAAAGAAGTGTTTCCTAATATCCAACCTAAACTTACGTTGACGCAACTTGAGGCCATTTCCCCTCATCCTGTCAACAGTGAGAAGAGACTTGCACTGCCCTCAGTGTAAGCACCTTTCAGATACTGGAAGAGAGCAATAAGGTCTCTCCTCAGCCTCCTTTTCTCCAGACTAAAAGTGCATATATTTATGCACTTGTAAAGAAATCTCAGGACTTAATTATTACTTTTCTTTAAAACTTACTCTAAAACTTACTCGTTGCTTTGCAAGAGCTTTATAGACTCCAGGTGTGGAGCCCTCAGTACAAAAAAGACATGGAGATTTTGGAAAGGGTCCAGAGGAGGGCCACGAAGATGATCAGGGGGCTGGAGCACCTCCCCTATGAGGACAGGCTGAGGGAGTTGGGTTTGTTCAGCCTGGAGAAGAGAAGGTTGTGGGGTGACCTCATTGCAGCCTTTCAATACCTGAAGGGAACTTACTCCCAGGAGGGGAGTAAACTCTTTGAAAGGGCTGACAATAGCAGGACACAGGGAAATGGTTTTAAGTTAAAAGAGGGAAGATTTAGGTTGGATGTTACGGGGAAGTTCTTCACTAGGAGAGTGGTTAGGCCCTGGAACAGGCTGCCCAGGGAGGTTGTGGATGCCCCGTCCTTGGAGGTGTTCAAGGCCAGGTTGGACGGGGCCCTGGGCAACCTGATCTAGTAAAGGTGTATGTTTGGTGGCCCTGCCAGGCAGGGGGGTTGGAACTACATGATCCTTGAGGTCCCTTCCAACCCGGGTCATTCTGTGATTCATTCTGTGATTCTGTGACTTGCAAAATGCCATCATTTCTGTGTTGGAAAGCCAGTATGGCCAAGCTTCTGGAGAAGGCTGGTCTTGGTCATGAGTTTTGGGAATTATCTTGTCCTCTGAGAGACACTGTGAGCTTCTGCTGAATGTTTTGGCTTCTGTTCCTTCTTCTTCATTAAATTCCTGAGCTGCGATGGTTGCGGAGCCTCCATCTCATAGCTTAGCTCATTCAAATGCATACCTAGTGTTTAAAGAAGGAAAAAAAAAAGTTACCTTTAACTCCAGACATCTCTGTATTCGACCAAGAACACGGAGTAAAGACTTGAATCCTGAGTGTATTCATGTTGCTCCAAAATATTGATGTATCTTTTGGCTGTAGTAGCCACTGCTGATCCATCCCAGTTCAGGGTGGTTCTCTGGCAAGGAAATAAATACTTAGCAAGTCAGAAATCTCTCGGAATCCTATTCAATTTCTTAAGATGTGTTTTTGTTTACATTTAAAACACAGGAATGCTGTTGCAAACGGTATTGCTTGGTTTTTAAATGACTCAGGTGAAGCAGGTTTTGCTCTTCCCTTGCATCACTGTTCAATTGCCTGATGCCTTGAACTTAAGTGGTTCCTGCTGTATGGCCAAACATTTCCTTTGCTTAATTCAATCCCTTTGTTACAACCATGACTATACTAAGAATACTTTTTTCCCCCCATTTTTTTATTTTATTTTATTTTATTTTATTTTTTCGGTGTTTGTGATGAGGAATTAATTCAGGCAAAGTAATCTGTAAGTCGTGCTGTTCTTTATTTTCCAGTGGTAGCCACAGTTTGCCAAAATGGTCGCTTTCTTGTGTCATTCATGAAAAATAGTGTTAGAGTATATTTGTATTGGTTTTGGAACCTCTTTGTTTTGATTCATGTCATGTACTTCTTTAAGAGTTTGGTTTGTTTTCATACAGGCTGACCAGTTGACTGACTTCTCTGGTCATAACTATGGTTGTGAATGAATCATTTGTTCCTGAAACAATCTACTACATTCACCTGAACTTCCTCTGCCTGTAACCGTTCTTGCTAGACAGTTCACTACCAGCATGATTTTGGAAGAGCTGGAGGAAAGCTAAATACAGCTAAATGCAGCTGACTTTCTTCTTGTTTGGAAACAGGTTTTTTGGTGTTGCTTTTTTTTTCTTCTTTCTTTGAGGAAAAAAAGTGTGCCTTGATTTTAAAACAAAGACAAACAAACAAAAAATCTAGCTTTTTATTTTTTTTCCTCTCTGAATGCTGTTTACCGTAGCTATTTGCTTTTAAGTTAATTAATTGCCTTTTTGCTTTGTGAGTCTGCAATATAGGTGAACAAAATCTTAGTAATTTACTTGGAGTATTTCATAAAATGCAAGTGAAATGTCTGTCTTGACCTGTGCCTTTATAACTCCCACAAACAGTTCCAAATGGTATCAGTTTCTTTATACTATGGGGCTGTGACCAAAATTCTACTGGTCTTGTCACGTTCTGAATAGGAGAAGCAAGCAATGCTCTGTTTAGTGCTACATTTCCCAACCTGAAAAATAAACATTCCTTAGATACTGCACATGAGAAAACACTATACTGCTGGAACGTGTGCTATTTTAGAGGAAAGATAAATCTGTGGTTTGGAAGACCTTCTGTTTCATGACAAGTTCATAGTACTGGTATATTTTTGTTTCCACAAGTGTTACTGTGTTAACCCCTATATTCTGGCCCAATTCCAACCTGAACAATTATTTCTCAGTGGGTTTCCTACTGTTGAATGTGATATTCTTCTTTGCTTCCTATTCGAAGCTGTTTTAAGGTTGCCAGTATGTATGCTAAAGATTGCTAAAGACATGTTTGTTGTTATTTTTAATTTTTACAGTTGTGAGGTTAAGAGATGGCTCATAGCAATCCTGGCTTACCAGAGTCCTTCCACCTTGCCAGTGCAGTTGTAGATTAACTTTGATATTAACTTTCATCAGCAAAATGTCCAAGTTTATCAGGATGGCTTATATTGCATATATATTATGTATTCTCTGACTGGATGTGCAGAAACAGCCTTTGGTGCATGTATTTTCTGTACCTGCTAAGAGCAGTTTATTATTTTGATGATGTAGCTTAATAGCAGCTAGTTGTCCCATCTCTAAGTTTTGCCCCAAACCTAAATTTCCATCAGACACTGCTTTATTAGACCATAGTAAAGCAGAAGTTTTCTTGTTCAGTCATTCTGGTATTGTTAGACTTTCTACATAGTCTTGTTTCTCCCCTCCTTCTTGCTTGTTGCACAAAATACCTCGAGCTCCTGGAACAGTAATATCCTGCCAGAGAGTGACTGAATGTTTCCTCTTATGGAATTCCCTGCTGGCCCATCAGGCTGGATGGAGGCCAAGGTGCCGGTGACTTTCTGCAACCTTGTTAAGGCATCTTGCCTTTTTAACTACATCTAGATAGAAGAACATAGAAAGTAACATCTAATACTTGAAGAGCCTCATGAGGCAGTAAGTAACTCTTCCTATCCTAATCATTGCTCACCATTATGAATTCTCTTGTCTGAATACTGTCTTTACACAAGATCTCAAAACTTACCCTACGTTTAGACAATATAAGGATACTCATTCATTTGTTTAAGTATTTCTTTTATTTCAAGATTTAATATTTGACTTTTACTAATACCCAGATACATGAACGTGCAGAAGAAATGAATCTCTGAGGACCTGGTGGTGCTGCACTGCATTAAAAAACAAGACACTGGAAACAAAAGAAATCACTTTTGTCATAGGATCCAGTCTTGTGCTCTGTCCCTCACAACCAGTTTAAACATTCTATTTTTTCATATTTGAAAGTACCAGATATAGAATCCCAAAGACAGTAGAAATAATCCTTTGCAGGCAAGAGTTTCCTTTGCAGGTCTTCTGTGAAGTGTCCCACTTAACAAAATAAGCCCTGCATTTCTATTGTAGTTTTCTTGATGTTCTGCATATATCTTCGTGTATACAACACACAGGATCTCAACTTCCTACTGGTGGATCTTTCATTGCTTCTAAACCTCTGTAGGGTGTTACTTCTGTTAAGATCACCTGCCTATGGTCTTGGAAAAACTGTTCCTTGTGGGCTCTAGTGAGGAGGAATGAAAAAGCATTAAACAAAAAAATCTGTGACAAGTAAGTGTTGGTCTTCATTTTGAGACCCTAATACTACTGACCAGATGCAGCTGGGATGAAGGCAACTGTTTGAAAGCTCAAATACCTATTACTGTGCTGAAGAGCATTTTGTTCTTCAAGAAGCATGTGCTGAACATTTGTGGTCCAAATAGTTGGCCGTCCTGAGGCTGTAAGATTAAAACACCTTATCTGCAGTTGAGGGTAAGATTGCTGTAGTTTACTTCTTCCCTGTAGTTTCTCACTTAGCCTTGGCCTCTTAATGAATGAAATGTCAAGCTCAACCTGGCTGTACTGGAAGGTGAAGGCTCATTTTTGCATGTGGTGTGCTCAGTGTCAGAGTCACTGCAAAATGCATCCACAGCAAAAAGCAAGTGTGCTTCTCCTTCTGCCTGATTATTATTTTTTAAATTCTCTTCAAGATGTTCTGTTTGTTTGCTTGTAGTTGCATTTACTGTTGGTTAAGAAGTTATATCTCAGAGGGCAAAAGATGAAGTGATGCTTGTAAGCAGGTTCCATGCAAGCGCTCAGACTCCACTGCTGTTAACCTCTGGTGCCAGCAATTGTGCTCATGGATGGATGTTGGATGGCTAATTTTGCTTTGTTTTATCAGTACATCTGGTTTTAGAAGTCTAAGGAAGAAATGCATGCAGGCTTTCTCCCCCTGTTTCTCATGTGTCTGTTTCTTTTGATAACCAATATGTGTGGGCTGGAAATATAATCTGTTCAGGGATATTTTTCTTAGGGTAGTCTTTTAAAGGCAAAATAGAACTGAGTTTTATTCTGCCCAAGTGTAAGAATCTAATGAATGTTTTTAATTTAATTGCTGTGCTGAGGAGTCCATAGCACAATTCATGAGATCTGTTGGTTTTGTCTGGATAGCTGAATGGGTGGAGGAAATACCTTTCTAAGAAGAAAAAGTGGCTCTGTAGGCTCTGGCCTACATCTTGTGTGTTTGCAACAGCTGTTCTTGGAGACTGTCCTATTGCCTTGTCCTCCATCAGCTGTTATTCCATTCAGATGTGTCTGCTTCTAAAGGCAGACTTGGAGTGCTACCTGGTGACTTGCTGTCCTTTATCTCCTACTAAGATTTCTTTTGCATTATGGTGGTCAAAAGTTTGGTACTGAACTTCTGAACAGCTCTTCTGAAAACCATTGGTTGTCTTTGTGAAAAGCTGTTTGTCACTTTAAGGCAATTCTCAGAAACTGGGAATTTTTCTTCTTCCTTTCAGAGGTTGACTTATGTTTAGAACTTTGTTGTAGCTTGAAAATCTCAAGCACCTTCACATGCAGAGAGGCTGTTTTTGAAGCAGCTGACTAAATGTGATTATCTGGTTTATATGAACATTACATATATATCTATATATAAGAGTATCTGCAAGGTGTGGTTGAGAAGCTACAGATCTATTTATCCCCCTGTGACTACTGCATTTAGATTTATTTTTAAATGCTGTGATTAAAGTGTAGATCAGCAAGACATGGGAATGTCCTGTTTGGGCTGGGACACTGGAACCAGGGCATATCCCAAAGGGTCTGTGGATCCAAAAGCTGCTGCTGAGTAGTATCCTGGGCTTGCTGGGTGGCCCCTCTGCAGAGAGAACCTCTATGCATTGAAAAGCTGAATAATCTCTCTGCCTTGTTCTGAGCAGTTGCTAATATTGAACCAGTTGTTGCTTGTGAATCTTTGGTGTTGTGGATTCTTGTTGGCTGTTCCAGAGACTGCTCACTTCATTTCTCATTTGGGGGACGAACTGGCCTTTGCCATGTATGCACTGGCACAGGTTGTCCAGAGAGGTGGTGGTCTCCCCATCCCTAGGAACATTCAAGTCTCTGAGCACCTTATGGAGCTGTAGGTGTCTCTGTTCATTGTAGGGAGCTGGGCAAGATGACCTTTAAACTGCCAGCTCCAATGGTTCTGTGATGCTATGCTCGGCAGGCCTCAGTGCTTGTTGTCACTTACCAGGTATTTCTCTGAACTTTTAAGAGACTTACTTAGCATGACTTACGAAACAGAGTGGGAAGTGTGAAGTACTCATGTCAGAGCCTAAGTGTGACTGAAGTGGAGGGCAAGGGTGGGTGATATTTTGTAAATAAGTCAATGGCTGGGGGGCCCTTAAGCGTAACACAGTAGTAGCCCTCTTCAAAACAGCACTGCACCTCTTTTCAATTTAAAATAGGAAAGGAGAGCTGCTGAAACAATGACTCACTCTTTAATAAATACGGTATGGATAATTGTTAGTATTTTTCATTTATTTGCTCAATCAACAGACGAATCTTCTACATGAAATAGACAAAACGTGTTCGGTACATTGATCTGTGGTGTGGTTGGTGGGGTCTCTGCCCATCTCGTATCAACTGAAAAACTGAGGAGCACCGTAGGCAGAAACTAAGCACTCTTCCATTCATTTCTCCCCCTCACCGCCATCTCTGAATCTTCAGTTTAAAACAGAGATAAGGCGTATGCTTCAAATTACAAGTAATAAACAAATGAGGATGACATCATGAAGTAACCATATACAAAAGAGATTTAGTCTGAATTGATAAAAGTAAGAAAATTCGAGGTGAAGTTAAAACTCTGCCCACAACATAACGACTTACTGTACCATGTGCTGCAAAGAGGGTTGGGATCATACAGAAATGTCTGTATCCAGAAAACAGATGGCAGCAGCTTTTCTTTTTTACAAAAACAATTTTGTGGTTTAATATATGAGTAAGCATTTAGGGAACTTTTAAAAACATGTATCCTGGACCCAATACCATATTCTTTGTCCTGAGAACTCATTATTATTGTTTTGATACAGTTGGGATCTATTACAGTATGTAAAATGCTCTGCTGACTTGGAGCTCTGTTTTAGTGTCTGTTTGCACACTAACTGATGCTTATTATCAAAAACTGGCTCCTGTTACATGGCTCCTGAATGTGCTGGAAGGAGACGTGATGTTCCAGGAGCTCTGGCTTGACAAGGCATCTCGTGGGGTGAAGCCAGTGCTTTGTCTTTATATGACCCATCCTTTAAAGGGAGCTGTCTGGAGTCTCAAATACTATGTATTTTCTGTACCTTGCCACACAAATGAAGCTGGTGTGTGAAGATGTTTCAGCATGGACACAGATCTGTCACTTCAGTGTGTGCTACAGAGCTGTACAGATTTTCACGGGCTTGCTTAATTTAGATGGAGTTGCAGAGAGCCTGGAGAGCTTTGCTGAAAAATGTAATTTATTCAAAGCAGGGAGCTTTGAGAGTGGAGAATCCATGGAGGAAAAGGATATTCCTCCAGCCTTGTTGGGTTATTTGTTTTGCTAAGTTTTTATACCATTTCAAATGGATTAGGTTAACGTATGACATTATTTCTCTCCTCGTCAAGCTTTGCATGAGGTTTTGAACATAAGGAACAAGAACACTTGTGGGGTGGGATGCATTGTGTAGCCATATCCCTGGAGCTTATACTATGCAGCCTCTTTTTATAAACACTTGACTACTTTCCTATCTCATTTGTGGCTAATCATGCATTGCCTTATATGTATTTTTTCAGCACTACTCCAAAATTTGCCTGGGCAGGTAAGTGTGATGGAATCATACAGAGCATTGTGGGCTATTTTGTAGAAATGCTGCTATGGAGCATAGCTCTCTTTCTCAAGTGAGAAGTGATGGGGCACAAAGAAACAGAGGAGGTTTAAATTGGACACGAGGAAGAATTCCTTCATGGTGAGTGTGGTGAAGCTTTGGAATGGGCTGCCGAGGGTAGTGGAGGAGTCCCCATCCCTCGAGGTATTAAGAAGTGTTTGGATGTTGAGCTGAATGTCACATGATTGCACTCAGTAGGTCACGTTAGGTTGAACTTGGTGTCGAAAGTCTTTTCTAACCTAGATGATTCTATTTTACAATTTTAATGAGAATTTTAATGATATAAGAAACTGCATCTTTCACAATCATTGCCTCATCTTGTCTGACTCCTCTGACACATCACGGTTTTTATTCCCTTCTTCTTCAGACACGCTCCCACTTTATTCACTTTGTCTCTTCTTGCTTTTGGATGCTAGTGGTGCACACCAGGCTTACGGGCTTATCTCTTACATTGTTGACAGTCTGTGGTGTCGAAGGGAAAATAGATTATTTTTTTCCTTTCTGAGTATGTACTGCAGAACTCAATATTTTATGAGATGGTAGACAGCAGAAGCAGTGGCAGCAGCAGCAATATAGCTGTAGCTGCAGCCAACAAGGCCATTGTACGTGCTCAGTATTCAACCTGAGTCCAGAATGGGAGAATTGGAAAGAATTTTGTTTTTGGCTTGAGAACAAGAAAAGGATTAAAATACCAGTAAACTTGCTTTAAGTTTTCTTTTGGAGAGAAAGAAGGAACTGAGTGCAGAAAGCTGTACAGTATGGTGTTTTATGTAGTGATGACTGAAGATCATAAAAAGACTTCTTTCTATTGTCAATTCTAATTGGCGGCTGGCACTGATTAGCAAGAGGAAGAAATTGAGGGGAGAAAAAAAAAGACAAATGGGGAATTTTATTGAATAGAAAGCTGCTGAACAAAAGAGGACTTCTGTTCCTGCACATTTTAGTGGTTTTAGAGAAATAAGCCTTCTGACCTTCAATCTCTTTGAATTATAGCTTGGATAGCATCATATAGGGATCAATTTCTTAGATGTGTTTAACTTGTTCACTTAAGCTCTTACATGCCTTGATCCATTTTGATTCCCAAGTGTGAATCGGAGTTTTGCCTACAAACTGTTTATAATTCTTTGTCTCCTCTGTTTAAAAGAGAAGGGGGCAGTGGGAAAGATATGAGGGTAAGTAGTTCTTGGAAATGTGGTGTGCTGTATGGTTTGCTAGGAATACCTATGCTGTGAGCTTTTTGGTTTTTTTTAACCACCCATGCAGTAGTGCCAGTGACGTGCATAAATTTTGTGTGGCAAACTCTAGTAGTGAAATCAGAAATCTCAGCCCATATCTGCTGGTGCTTATAAGGTCATGTTGGATTGAATGTGAAGTACTTGCAGCACAGAGGCTCTATTTCTCTATGTGTAGCACCTTATGCAGTCTTCTAAACATATATGTTTGGCTCTTAGTCAATGCAAGTTGGCCTGTACCTTCTGTTTCTAACGTGGATTTACAAATGTGGAGTCTGTCCATGGCTTAGAGTCGCTTCCACTTTCCAAGTGAAAAAATAACATCTCAAGTACGATGTGAAAACAGAATTGCAGTGCTGAAGTTGGTGGCCTGATGTAGCAGCACAAAGAGGCATAAATGCCTTATCTAGAAGGAAGTTGGCTGTGGATTTTTCATGTTCTTGCCTTGCACATTCACAAGTTCAAGTAATTGAATGGCCTTGCATCTATCATGCTTGTTTTAGAAGCCAGAATACCTGACGTGTGCTCCCAGTTTACTGTTGAGTTTTGACTTTTTAAACTTTCTCTAGCTCAGCTGTCTGTAAAATCAGGATAATATGTGATAATGGCAGTTCCTGACATCTTTGCACCATGAGGGGTCTTATTAACATGAGAGTGGGGCAAGTCTCTTCTCACTGGTGACAAGTGACAGGACGAGGGGAAATGCCCTCAAGTTGCGCCAACGTAAGTTTAGGTTGGATATTAGGAAACACTTCTTTACAGAAAGGGTAGTTAAGTACTGGAATAGGCTGCCCAGGGAGGTGGTTGAATCGCCATCCCTGGTTGTGTTTAAGAGCCGTTTGGATGTGGTGCTCAGGGATATGATTTAGCAGAGGGTTGTTAGTTAGGATACTATGGTTAGGCTGCGGTTGGACTTGATGATCTTCAAGGTCTTTTCCAACCTGGGTAATTCTATGATTCTAAACAATGGAGTGGTTCTGTACATGTAGGTAGGACTCCATTGTTTTACAGTAATACTGAAAAGAAAGTAAATGTGGAGTAGATGTATTTGTAAACATCGATGGATTAGCTAATGAAATTGCAAAATCAGCAAGTGAATTTTGCAAGGCTGGTGATAATAACAGATAGGAAAGAGAAATACAAAACCACTGGCTCAAAGAACAAGAGCAAACTGCTGTTTGGCTGTGGAATTAGTTAAATACCTGCCTAGTTTATGTGCTGAAATTAAGTTAGCTGCAACAGACATCTTCTCTCCAACAGGATAAACCGCATAGCGTGAAGCCTGACTACAGAAGCCCAGAGTGCTTGTATCTGCTCGCCAGAGTATCTGCTATGAGAAAATTGGCTCTGCACGTGCACATTAACAATAAGAGCTCTTTAAGTTAACTCCACACTAATTCATATATAAAATCTTGCTGTTAAAATTTGAAAGTACCTCTCTAATAATCTTGAGGAAAGCGGAGCTGTGACCAAATATGCTGCTTGTATGTGTAAATCAAAATGCATTTTCTTCCCTTTTAAAAATTAAGTTATAGTATTTTGCACACGGAGCAGCACTGAGTGCAGTGAGTTCTTCAGCAAGCCATTTGGAAGAATTGCCACATAAAACTTGGAAAAAATCTTTTTTGGCTTAAATATTGCATGGGCTGGAAACTTGCTGAAGGACATAAGCAAAAATAGTAGATGTGGCAGTAATATGAGCCTCAAGACAGGGAACGGTGCTTTCAGGATAAGTATCAGATACAGATTTATTAATGATTTAGAGAAGGAGGCTAAACAGCTCATCAGTTAAATTCACGATTTAATACTAAGTAGGGAATTTTTGCAAGCTTGGAAAGAAAACACGTACAAAGTATGGAGTGGTTGGATCTTAGGAGACAGTAAGAAAACAAAATGAAAAGATGTATGTTTTAGCAGAGAGAAAGAGAACTGGCATATTTCTTACATGGGGGAAGTTTGTTCAGCATGTTTTACCTGGCTGTACATATGCTTCTGCTGTGCTAGTTCAGGGACGTGCTTTGGCAACTGTAATTAGTGTTGAATTCTTATTCATGTTGAAGACTGTGCGTAAGAATTAAAATTGGGTCATAAATACTGTAGCAAATCAGAGGCTATTGTTCGTGAGACCATACTTCTCTAAAAAGCAGACTGATTCTGCAGAGATGCTGAGGGTCTGTACCCCTGAGGACTCATAAGAAATGAGAGCATTTAAAACTTCATGGATCAAACTCTTTTAAAAGGTTTTCCAACAACGAGCTAGTTTATGCCCTGAGCTAAGCTGCAATTCAGGCTATTGTTACTTAGTGTTTATGTAAACTGTTCTTGTCCAAAATATGTGATACTGTCTCAGTAAAACAACTTTTCTCCTATTCTGTCTGTAGGGCACTCACTGGAGGATGGAGGGGGAGTCCAATTGTGTTTTCCTGCAGTCAGTGTAGTGGGTGTCTACATACAGTGCCTGTGGGGCTTCCAGAGAAGCACATGAGCAATCAATCTATGGTGTCTTTTTATCTTCCAGCCCACTTAGCTGCGTAGGCAAGAAGCACATAACATCCTGCTCTGTGCTGTGTAGAGTCCCAAGCACTGATCCCTTTCCAATAGATATACTGCACAGAATTTGATTAGCACACAGGGAGCCGAGCAGTTCTGGTTCTAATAGTGCTATACTTGTCTGTCTTGCCAAAAACATTTTACTAGATGCTGTTGTACCTGATGCTTGATATTATTGAAGCTTGGGGAGCATGTTGTTTTATAAATGACATTGGATTTCCTCAGCATTACATGTATTATTAATGTTAGCAATTTTTAAATTGGTCATGTTCATTATAAGGGAAAGTTTAAGCTCCCTAATGTAAAACACAGAGCAGTTTTCTCCACATACTCCAACAGTGTATTTCACTTGATTGCATGTTGATAACCGAGACAGACAAACATGGTACAAAAGTCTTAACATTACTTTTATTTTTTGAAAAATTACCCTAAAGGTATTTTTTTCAAAGGTTCCCGCTCTTAGTATCAAATAATTCAAGTGTGCTGAGGACTTGTTTCAATTAAACCTTTCACATTCATTGTTTAAGCCCTAATACAATTAGTTTGCCCTTCTATTGACCACATTTATTAATATCTCCTTTGAAAAACTGCCTTAGCAGACTGCAGCAGGAAACTTAGAATCCTAAAAGCTTTCCTAGTTTGTTTTCCGACTTGCAAGTGTTAATGTGGCTCCTACCTGCCAAAGCGGAGCAGACATACTGGAAAACATCACACTACTCTTAAGTAACTGCTTCACGATGAACAGACAGACATTTTCTGAATAACCTTACACAGTTCTGTACGTAGCTTGCAGGGTGAGGGTTTTAAGCAAACAGGCGAGAGAAACTCATTCAGGGGTGCGGAGGGTAATAAGGCCTGCAGTGGTGGTGCAGTTCGTGCAGGTGGGGGCGTGGGGTAGAGTTGGCGGTCAGTCACAGGAAGCAACAGGGGCAGCATGGAAGTGTACGCTGTATAGCAGGGGGGGAAGGGATAGTAATGGAGTAGTAACAAAAGTGTGTCCTATGTTATAGAGACTAATTGAATGAACCTTGATGGATATAAATGACTGAGCTCTTCTCCACTTTGATTTCTGTATTTTCTATTTTCTCCTTTATTATGGATTACTTCTTGTAGTGGTATGTCTTTGGAAACCTTGTTAACAAAGAAATACTTTATCCCCAGTAAACAGATGATCTGCACTTACTTTCACATCTGTTAGCTAGGTGTTGCCAGCTAGTGTGTCACCAGTTTTAAGTTGGGGTCTGTTTTCATTTTGGTAGTGATTGGGTTTTGGTTCGTTAGTTGTTAACATCAATGTTTTTAAAACTTACTGCAACAGATAGTGGGAAAACCACTGATTTATATAAAGCTTTCTCTTAGATTTACACTCTCAACAATGTTACAAAAAAGTTTGACCCAGGGCTATCTTCAGTTCTACCTGGAAGAAGTTCTACTGGTAGTTCTATCTACCAGTCACGTGGTGTAGGGAACCTGCTTTGGCAGGGGGTTTGGACTTGATCTCTAAGGATCCCTTCCAGCCCCCACAATTCTGTGATTCTGTGTGAATTAATTTTTCCATGGAGCTCTGGTCACAAAGCATCTCTTTAGAAGCCAGCTGCAGTAGCTCTGTGATCCCCTGAGGATGGCAGCCTCAGCATGCATACTGAATTGCTACACGTAGCACTTATCCAAGTGGTTTTACAGGTGAGAATTGATCTTCCTTCCCACTGGCTCTGTGCTGGCATTTATTTCTTTACTCTGGGAGGATCTTTGACCAAACCAGATTCTTTCCAAACACTGTCTTTCAGATTATTTATGTACAAAATATTTTGGTTTTAGAAGAAGCAATCTGTCTTGAATTTGACTCTAATGAATGATCACTTTAAAGGCCAAATAGCTCATCATTATTCTTCTTGCCTAAATCTGACAATCCAACTGAGTCTTCCAAGCATAACTGAGCGATAGCACTCTTCAGTTCTTGTAGTTTCATGAGGCTATTGTACAGGAGGCTTGATATGAGACTTACCCAATCCATTTGAAAGGCTGTAACAAAACTTTGCCTCAGTGCTCAGTGGTTCCCTGAAGGTAACTGGTACACGTGTGGATATGAGGAGCAAATAAGCAACCACTTTCTCCTTTGTTACTCCAGTGCTTCAAGTAGAAATGGCTGCACAGGGAAGGATGCCTGTGTCCTGTGTGAAAATGTTTCAAATTTCTGTGATCTTTGGAATGTGATAAAGGTGTTAAAAGCATCTGAGGCTCTACCCCTCACTTCCTTTCATTGGGTGACTTGGGGGTAGCACTGAGTGATAATGGACTGGGAAAAAGGCTCCTTTAGTTCTGTTCTGGCAGGAGACCTGGGCTATTACAGAGTAGTTAAACACTTTCCTATTTTAAAGCAGGCCAACAGAGCAGGGAAGGAAAAATTAGAAATGGTTTGGTGAATATGTGTGGTGCCTTTGCTTCCTAAGTTCTCCACAGTAATTTTGAGTATTTTCCACTTCATTCTCCCTCTCTACCTGGTGCCAAATTGTCTTCTGGAGTATAAATCTGGCCACTGATGGGGGGATAAACACTAATAAAATCCTCCTTGCAGCCTGGTTCTGTGAGGTGCTAAATGCCTCCTATTAGTGCTTGACACATTGTGGAATTAGGATTTTAAATCAAGTTTATGCAGTGATGGCCCTATGATGCTGTTGTTAATAACAAATCATGGTAGAAAACTCTGTAAAATATTTTAAATGGTTAAAAGGGGGGGAAAAAAAGAACTTCCAGGAAGTTGATGATAGAACTTTGAGGTCTAATTCAGCATGGAACCAAGTGCATTCAGGATTAACACAAAGACACTGAGCAAAACCACCAGAAGCAGTTTTTGGATGCTCGTAATTTGCAGGCTTGAAGCAATTTTTGTGTTAGAGATTGAGCATAATATAGTATTTGTGATGGGCAGTTGGCTACGTTAGTCATTGAAAATGGCTTTCCAGATGCCTCGATGCTTATCTATTTGGAAGCTGTTATATAATTTGAAAACTGAATATAACTAATTGGTACTGCCTTCTTGACAGTGTTAGCATGAGTTATGTGACAGAGAGAGTAAGGCTAATGCAGAGATATAAGCCACCACTCAATAGTAACAGCCACCTTCAAGTATTCCTTAACAGGTTTTTTTCCTAATATTTAAATATTTTTTGTAGAAATCCTTTGGTTTGTTTTCTGTTCATGTAGAAACTCCCAGGAAATTGTCTCATTTGAGAATACTTATTCTTTAGGTTACAATTAATTGCAAAATCACTTGCGTTGTGTGTGTTCTGGGTCTCACCAAACTACCACTCCGTTATGTCTAGGAATTAATAAATAAATGGATCTATTATTTCTTTCTTTATAAACCAACCTTCAGGACTTCATATTTTTCTCCTCCCATGAGTGACTGTAAGTTGAAACATGATCTGTTTTGGGACTGGCTGAGTTCCTGAAATTGTTTAAGTGATTTGAGAACCTTCAGCATGATTTTGCTTTGTGGATTCCAATAATGGAATCATTCTGTGGCTGCAACCTCATTCATAGCAAATTAATAACAATGTTATGAAAACCTGTGTAAACCAATAAGGTAGAATGTGACATGAAATTCCTACCTTCCTACTATTACTTGTTGTTAGAATTGGCTGTCATATTGTGTTGAGTTTCTGAGGCATAATAGCAAATTTTACTTAGTTATTCATATATTTCACTGTAAGCAATCATGCTTTTGCCTGCCCCTTGAGAATAGTGAACATATCTTTTTCTTTTAATGTTATGAAAAAGCTTACAGCTCTTCACTTACCCATGAGGAGATAATGTCATTCACAGTCTGTCCAGCTTCCCTGGGAAGGCAGATACTGAGCCCCGTTTATATGCAGCAGGGGCAGCTGAATGCTGCAGATGAGCTGCTGAGCATGTCATGGAACGTAATTGCATCAGCGAGGTGGACTAGCAGAGTTTTTGTTTTGTGCTCTTTGATCTGGAAGTTGCAGTTCACAGTGCAATAGGAAACACGAGGTACAATCCTTCAGGCTCCCTTCCACTGCCTTACCCCCAAATCCAACACAACCAAAAGAAACCCCCCAAGCACCGCAATTTGAGTCTAATAGTAAAACTGAAACGGCATCTGAGTTTAAGCAATGGCCAAGATGGACTTAAATTATTACTAGGAAGTTAATGTTCTGTTACCTTTAGGGAAATAACCCTCCGCAGAAATATTTTGCTTACTAATTTGACCAATTTACAGAAAGCAATTTAAAGTCTCTTTTGCCCTTGCTCTGACACTTGCATTCTCAGACACCGGTGAGGGAAGAGAGCTGAGCCGGCAAGAGGAGGGATGCCTGGTGCCAGCTTCAGGTTTTGAGTAATGTGAGAACTGACATCTGCCTGAGATGATTCTTTTCAAACACCGCGACTCACAGAGCAATGCTCCGTGGGATTTAGCGTGGGGAATGTGCTACGGTATAGTAACAGCTGGCTACAAATATGGATAGCAGTCCTGAAAATACAAACAAAAGGCATCCCAAGCTGAGGTCAAAACAGGGAAGAGAAATAGCATGTAAAATGGATTTTCTCTTTTCATGTAAATTTTCCTTCTTAATATTGTCCTAATAAACTATGGGCAAAGGTAAGCCCTGTGGTTAGTTTGTTGATCCTTCTGGCGCTTGCGCTGCCAAATTTGTACTGCTGCAGGCCTTGCTTTAGGTTGATTAAAGTGTTTGTTACTCTCTGACCAAGTGTTCAACAACTTCTGGAACAGTTCTTCCCTATTTTTCTTTAGATTAATTTAAAAAAATATGCAATCTTGCTTTTTGTTATGGCAATAGGATTGCATCAGTTTTTCCTTCTGGTTGCAGAGGTAACTTGGACAATACATGATGCAACGTGATTATTTTGTGGAGGTTCCAGGTGGCAACACAAGCTTTGCCGGAGCTGAACTGTCAGGGCTGACAATGGAAAACAAACTCCACAACCTTGCTTTCCTAGGAAACAGCAATCTGTTATTCTCTGAGAGAACTTCCATGTCTATTGTCACCGCCCTTTGGAAGTTGCATCTTCCTTATGCTAAGATCTTCCAGTTTGTGCCACCCTTCTTGCCTTGCTCTGTCCTTGAACTGTTTTGAAGAAGTCTAGCCTAGAGAGGCGTATCCCAGCATCTTGGCTGCTCTGATTCACTTTGCTTCAGTGCACTTTGCTCGCAGCTTGTCCCAAAAACATGTATGCAAACTCCCGTGGATATACATAGGAAGACAGGGATGCTGGAGTGAAGTGACATCTGGGTTTGATGGCAGCAGAAGAGTAAATTCTGTAAAAGAGGATTTGATTGCAGTAGCTCTTGCCCCGACTCTGTCAGTCGGCTGAAGACAGAACTTCCATTCCTAACACAACACTCCCCTGGTCTGCATTTTGGGCTGATAAGGCCTTGCCTCTGCTGTGTGGTGGTGCATTTTCTGATGAAAACTTTTAAATAGGATTAATCCCTGCTTGTATGTGATAACACTGCCCATTAATGTGTTTGTAGAGTTGGGAACTTGAGCACTTCAGGTTGCCAGTATTTGTAATTTTTCTGTTCCGAGAAAACTGTTATTAGGCAAGGGAGGTTCAAGTCTCACAGAACTTCTGCCATTCTCTCATTCCATCCCAATCTATGAATCCTTGGGGAAAAAATAGCATTTCTCAGTGGTGCTACACAGTTTGTGGTGTGTGGATCCATTGTGACCCTGTTAGGCGTGTTCACGTGTGCCTTGATTCATATCTGATGAACTTGCCAAGCTCAAGCTTTTATGCCAAGTAGTCTTAGAGGCAAGGTAGAAGGGAAACCATAGGGGTAAGGAGCTGATGAGCAGATCAGGCATCCAGGAACTTGCTTCTATGACTAAATTTCCCCAGCATACCTCGCTTCTGCTGCAAAGCCAAGACAAAGTGTTTAAATGTGTGCAGTAGGTGGGGAGAAGGCAATGCAAATGGATAGATGTGTGGCTGGGATTAAAGGTGAGAGCCCTGAAGCTGCATGTTCCTTGTCAAACATGTTCATAAATGTCACTTTGCTTATCAGTGAAGGAGTGCCAGGGAAAAGCAGAGCTCCTTTAGGAAGTTGTCTCTGTTTGTGAAGCTTCAAGAGTTCATAGAGGCTGAGTTAAATCCCCATTAGCTGCAGCACAACCTGACAGCTCATGTTGGCTGGTAGCAGGTACCATCTTATTACAGCACGTGGTGGTGGAGCACTGAGACAAAAGGACTGAGCCAGTCCCAGCTGTGCTGCTGGCCATGTTGTGTGTCAGGCTGTGAGCAGCAATGAGCAGAAGGTGCTGCAGTCAGCTGCAAGGGGTCTGCGAGCAGCAGAGGTTGTTTGCAGCATAGAATACCGACCTTGGGGCAAATTATTTTGTTTATTTTCCCTCTCTTGCAGCACTTGCTATTTTTAATTGCATATTTCTTTGGCTTTATGCCACCGGATCACGTAGCAAGACCTTGAGTTTCTTTGGAGTTGTGATTATCAAAATCAATAGTTAATGTGATTACATCCTTCCTGAACTGAAGGGGAGGAATTACTGTAATCTGTGCTCAGGTGTGATGCCCTCAAATGCATGGGGCTGAATGGATGCTGCTGTCAGTGTGTGGTGGTGACTTGTAGTGATGGGGCAACCTTTCTATGTAGTCCCACTGTGCGATTACCTGAGAGGAAGTGGTTTGTGCTGGAATAAATGGGGCCAGGTGTTGTTTTACGACTCTGTTTTAAAAACTTTGAGGCTTGGGACAAAGCATTCAGCCTTATGAACTCAGTGCTACAAACAAGTGTTCAGAAACTTCCAGTGCAAAGCTATTCGGTTGTTTAATTATATAGATAGATAGACAGATATGCCATATACAAAAGGATCTACATTAAAAAACATAAAAGTGATGAAATAAGACTGAACATAAAAAGAGTATTGTTTGCCAACAGGAGGCGTGGGGATTGGTTTTCTCATTTCTGTTTGTTGGGTTTCTTGATGATTTTTTGGGGGGTGAAGTGGGGGAGGTGGCTTTGGAGCTGAGGGGAGTTGTTGGGGGATCAATTTAGTAGAAACGCTTTTGTCTCAGTGGGATCCAAAAGTTTCTCTTCATTATTTTCTCTCCCAACATCCTTTCTTGGCTTTAAAGGAGGGGATGGTGGGGAGAAAGAGGCATCGCTTTATAGTTCTATGTTAAATTAAATGTGCAAACAAAGCTATTGCAGGGAAGAAAACAACCAACCAAACCTCACCCTTCTCTAAAAGCTGGAACATTCCTGGCATTTCAGCTCCTGAAAAGCTTGATTTACATTATCCTAAATCACTCCCTGTGATATTAATCAATACTTCTCTCAGTTTTAAAACAGGAAATAGCTTCAGTCTGTGTTTAAACCCTGCAACGTCTCATGTCGTGACCTTTTAGTAGTTGGTTCCTTTTCTCCCCCTTCCCATTTTTTCACATAGGCCTCTGTGTCTGTCCTGACTTTTTGAGCTGTGGGCACTGTAGATGTTTCGGTTCCAGCTCCAAGTGCCTACATTTTACAGGCCTTGACTTCTTCACTTCCTGTCTCCTTGGCTTTTCCCTTTGCTTTCCTTTCCTTTCCATGTCACGCTGTTTTCCTAGCTATGCAGTTTTTGCCTGCAGCCATTCAGTGCTGGGCTGTGGGCTTCTTTTAGCCTGAATACTCTGTTCCATCTGCTGAGATAATGAACTTCTTGACACCAGCTGTATAAATCATTACTGTGGACGGTAGCATGGAAGTAGGTAGGAGCATCTGGGAGGCTAATCCTGCTGTCCAGGCAGGCAGTGTGGGTATCCCGATCCTGTGCCTTAAAAAGGTGAAATCGTGTATTTCTTTGTGGCATTCTGCTCAGTAACTCAATCACATTAAATCCCTTCCTGAAGGGGTACAGGGACACTTAGTATCTCTCCACTGGTTTCCGTTTGTTGTGTTTGGAGACCTGACAAACCAAAAGTATTGGAGGGCTTTTAGTCTTAGCTGAGCAGACATGTATTGAAAGAACACTGCATAATTTTAACAGACCTTGGCTTAATTAACAGGATCTTCCAGGAGGGGCCCCAGGTCTCCATGGCCAGGATACTGGGCTTCACTCACTCAGGCGTTGGAGCGGGGCTCCTGCCAGGGCAGCTGTCTGCTGTGTGGTGAGGAATGCTGCTGCTCATTGATCCATCCGTGCACCAGGATAAACAGCGGGCAGCATTAAACTTCTGCATGTTTTCTTTCCTTCTGGTGCAGGTATTTACTGTGTCTACGAACAGAAAACTGTTGTGTTTCTTCCTTTTTTTTTTCTCTTTTTAAGAGCGTAGACGAAGTGTAGGCTGGCTTGCTGGCTGCTTTATTTCTTTTTCCTTGTCTACCAGATATGTTGTTTTTTTCTTTAAAGAGCCAAGTCTCCAGAGTGCTGTCCTCAAGTTCAGTTTCCTGGTTGAAAATCTGCATACGGTAATGCAATATTCTTCTCCGGGAAAGATTTTTATGGCATATGTAAATGAAATAAGACCAGCCCCTGGTGGTATTGACAGGATGCTGAGGAGGAAGCTGACCGTGTATTAACGTGCTCACAGCGTAGGTCATTCTCACCGAACCCTGCAGCTCTGTGAGATTCAGTGCTTGCTGGAGATGACTTTGCATTCTTTCAGTGACCCTCTGTGAAATACGCTTTCATTAATGAGAAATATATACATATTTTTTACAGGCATCTCTCCTTAAGCGTAAAAGATGGGACGTGTAATTGTTATGTTTTTAGAGGCACAATTAGAGAAATACATGTGGGTCTCTGCCCAAAAAACTGGTGTGAATATATCACAATGGGAATAATCACTTTCTTTTGTGATTATTTCATTCTATGAATCAAACTGGCCTCTCCAGATTTTAATCTGCTTGGAGATGATCTTGTTTTCTCCCTTAAACTGGTAAAAGAAATTTGAATTTCTATCAGTTTTTGTTTTCTAAAGCAGAGAAGGCTTTAGAAGGGAGAGGACTGAGTTGTCAGCAGACACGGCAAACACTGCTGCTGCATGGGTGGATCAGATCCGTTTACGGGTTTGCTGTGGAATTAGGCATATTGCCCTTTTAAGAAGTCTTCATTGCAGACAACAGATAGTATTTCTTAGGTGTCTTTCAGGAACAGTTGTAAAATATTCTGGACAAAACTGATCCTGAACGTCTTACTGCGTGAGTTCTAAAATCTGGTGTTGGTACATTTTTTTTTGCAGAAATTTTCCAGTTGCCCTGTTTCACAGCTGGAAGTGTCCTTGCGGTTCTGGAGCATTAAGAGAGGTATTAATTTCCCATGTTCAGGAAGCAGTAAGCTTTTTGTCTGCTTTCTGTAGCGCTGTGTTGAAAGCAAACCTTCAGGCAGGTTCTTTTCCCTTTTAGCAAATTTGTGCAGCTGAAAGAAAAATATCTTTTAATGGAGTAATTGGCTGTTTCCACCAAGAATTCTGTGTTTAGGAGGTGCTGTTGATAGCAAAGCTGAGGAGTGTCTGTCAAGCAAAACGCTACCAAAGGAGACAAATAGCAGGACATTTTCTGCAGCAGGAAAACGGAGTCTGCATGATGCAAATTTTGGAGCGCTACATGTGGTTTGAAGATGACCTTAACATTTCTTCAAATAGAGTAATGAGTGGATCCTATTCTTGAAACCAAGGTAGTGAGGCTGAACTCCTCTCAGTCTGAGAGTGGTGTCCAATGTTTGGTTGGAATAGGCGATACAATTTAAACTGAGACACTTGTAGTCTCTGTCTGAGCATTCTCCTGTCACAGGAAAGAAATGCTGCCCTCCTTTTCTCCTCTAAGTGGTGACTCTTCCCCATCTGTCTGGGTGATTGCCTGGATTTGAGTCTTGGAGTGCTTTTGTTTTCATGTTCACTTAAGTAAGAATAAAAGCATTATCTGAGATAAACGTACTTTGGCAAAATATTGGTTAAAAAATTGTTTGTTTTTAACTTTGCCTTCTGCGTTAATTAATGAGTCAGGATGGCTGGGAAGAAATATTCGGTGTGTCCTTGCATGTACGCTATGGCTGAGTCCTGGAGGTGGAAATATCTGTGCAATAAGACCTTCCACTTGGTCATACTGCCCAGGCAAAGGCTCCTTGGCATTCTTTGTGGTATCCTTGAGCTTTTCAAGTTTGGTTTGCCTTCTGGAAGTGTTTTAGCTGAATTAGGTACGTAAGAAAACTGTCATGAAAGAAATTAAGGAACAAAAATATCAGTAAGTGCCAAATTATGTGAGTGAAGAATTTGATTATCTTTGCTAGCTCTGTTACTTACTTGAGGAACAGTAGTTGCTGTGCTTTTTTATTTTTTCCCTATGCTTCTCACTCTTTATAAGATTTCCTTAGTCCTAATGGATAAAGTCTGTCAAAGCCTGAATATTCTCCCAAAAACTTTCCACTGCTTTTCCATATTCTTTTTTTTCGTCAGTTAGTACAGAATTTAAGGAACTACGGCCCATTTGCCATGAAAAGTAGCTAAATCCTTCATTTTACTCTTCTTTTCAATTGGTTTTGTCGGAAATCATTAGCTTGGGTATTTTTCTAAAGATCCAGATTACCATGTCATAAAATAGGATTCGTAATATTCAGTGCAACCTTTCGTATTTCATATTTAAGTAAGTAAATAAAAATTTGAAGAGTTACTTAAGCCTTGAGGAGAAAAAAAGGGAAAGGGACCTTCCATAAAACTTCCCTATGCTCAGCCAGTTATGAGAATGAGCAAATCAATGGCAAGGAGATGACAGCCAACCAAGCAGTCTGAGATGTTCACGAAGAGATTTGCTTTTCTTTCTGAACTCCTCTCTGCACAAGGAAGTAGGCAGTAAAGCTACAAAAAGAAACTTGAATGGTCGGTGTTCATAAATGCTGTAATTTTTCAAAGTCTTTTTTATATTTAATCAGTCTCATCAAGTTGGAAAAAAATATCATGCATTATTAATTAGTGATAACTGATCTCTTTTTGCCTAGAAGAAAGAAACTGCATAGAAGCAGGTGTACTGCTGTCAGGTTTTCAGTTCCAAGCAATAAAAGATCAGTTCCCTGGCATGACATCACATTATGTTTTACTACACAAATTGCTATCAAATTCACTGAAATTCTAGGATTAGAACATGAGCTGAATTCCAGCTTTTCTTATCCAAGGGCTTTTCAGTAGGATGCGTTCCAAGTGAGTTGATAGTACGGCAGCGTAGCTGTTGTTTAACTGGAGATAGGTTGGTGTAGAATCTTGTTTGCTGTAGTTGTCATCTTAAGATCAGTTTCACATATGAATGTTTGAACCAGATAAGACCCAGTGAACTCTGCTTGTCTTTCCAAGAGTGACCATTAGTGGCTGCCTTGGAAAAATGTGCAGTGAATGTGGAGCCTCTGCCAGCAGCTGGATCTGCATCTTGTTTTCATAATCCTTGATTCATTATTTTCATAAGTTCTGATTATTTTTTTTCTAATGTTGATTACAGATCAGAGTCTTAATTGCACCCTGGACAGAGGGTGTTCTGTACTGTGCAGGGCAAGTACTTTTGCTTTTAAACTTGCCTGATTAATTTCACTGGATGCCATCAAGCTTCCGAGTTTTCAGAAATGATGATAGTCATTCTCTCACTGCTTTCTTTCCCCCTACCACCTCATCAAATGAACCTCTGGTATATTGACTTTTTATTGCCTTTTTCAGATAAAGGGTCTTTGCTCAAAAGCTCTTGCATGTATTTCGTCTTCCATAACTCCCTTTTTCTAAGCTCTTTTCTACTTCTTTTTATCAGCTTGAGAGATAAGAGAGACCCATTAAGAATGTGGGCACACCATGAATTTATGCAGTAGCACAGTGGATTTTTTTTTTTTGTCATTTATATTTTCCTGATTTATAAACTTATTTCCTCTTTGGACACAGCTGAGCAGTTTCCTTGGGGGGAGCTGATATTGCTACATCCAGAAATAAGACTGACTCAAAGCTTTGCTTAAGAACTGATGTTCTGATCTGATGGCTTCTAGAAATATCTGGCTTCTTAAAGTGAGTCAAAAGACTGTTGGTAGAACTAGTAGGTAGCTGTAGTGCCCACATTTGTCTGACATGCATAAAATAGGCCTCCATGTATACAAATGCTTTTAGGGACTGGCTTTCATAGATGACCTTCCCTTCCTTGGCCTTTCCCATTGGATTGCAGGAGCAGTACTTGAGGAAGGCTTGTGGAATGAGGGGGGCATGACCACATTCTCATGGCCAAACCCTATTCCTGCTTTTGTTTCTGCTGTTGTTCAGAGAGAAAAATACAGCCATCTCATCTGGATTTATTCACGTCTCATGAAGAAAACTTCATTGCCTGTCTCTAAAGGAACAGTTTAGTTTTCCTTATTTCCTTATGTGTTTTGTGCATCTGGGATGTGGTCAGTTAAATCTAAACACAGGCATTTATTTTCATAGCAGTTAAATAGCTTTCAATTATAGATTAAGCATCAGAAAAACAACAGACATCTTGCTGAACCCTGGAAGGGTAAAGTGCAATATACCACAGCCTGAGTTTGTATTACTCATGACACGTTTGAAGAGTTGTAGACCATTTGTTCAGATCTATTTTTTTGTCCTACTGTTCTTCTGTAAACACTGTAGCAGCCCTGTAGAAAAACAGGGTATTGGGAAGAGCTGGAAATCTGAATGCCTTTACTAAAGCAAAGCCAGAGAAGTTTGTCACTGGATTCTCTCCAGTGCAAGGAAAGGTGTTGAAAGAAAGGTGAGACAGTGAAATGAAAGACGGTAAAAGGAATTTTAAGCAGAATGGAAAAGAAGGAGGGAGGTCATGTTTGGTTTTTCTAATTATGATTTCAGGAGAGTAACAGGCTGCAAAATTACTTGATTATCTTATGTTTGTGTAAACTCCTATGCTTTTTCTGAAGACACCAGAAGTGCTTTTTTTTTCTTCATAAACCACGTTCTATCAAAGCCCTTTCATAGTATTACAGAGCTCTATAAATTGCTGTCACAACTAAAGAAAAACACTTTTATCTGCAAGCACTTAAGAACATTACCACTTTCAGAGCCATGTAAGACGTTAGTAGCTGGCATGTTCAACTCCTTTCAGCTTTCATGCTGACATGTACCATATTGAAGACATTGGTTGTTTGTATAATACTTGGTTTGATCTTTTTTCCTTTTTTTTTTGCTTTCAGTACTGTTGAATCAATCAAAGCAAGTTATTGCTCTGTTGGGCATTAGCATACATTTAGATGTTTCTGCATTAAGAACTGTTCACAGAGGAAAAGGCTTTTATGTCAAGGAGGAGAGTAAACAGTATGACCGCAGCTGCTTTGAGGTGTGCTGTTATTTCTGACCCACGTATATTTGAAAATGAGCCTGCTTGTACTTGCAATTACTCCAGTTCAGATTACACGGTTGTGAAAGGTTTCCCCCTCCCTCTTCTTTTTTTTTCCTTTCCTTTTAATTTTAATTCCTTTATTCTCTGTAGCAACCAGACAAATGCTGCAGATGGAGAGAGAACGCTCAGTGGCTCTTGAAATGGTTTGCTCTGTTCATTGATTAGCATGCACAACTGAGTTGATTTCTTTATCTATTGCTACAGGATGTGCTGGAAATAGTAATGTAGTTAGTTGCTAATGCTAAATATTCAGAATTGTTGTATGTCACAATACTTACCTTGGAAGCTTTTTTTAAGGTGGGCTTATTTGGAACACTCAGCTCCACAGACGTTTTTCTGATCATCTGGACCTTATTCAAGCCTGACTGAAGTCAATGGAAGGATTTCTGTTGATTTCAGTAATCCTTAGATTGGGATTGTAGGCTTTTAAGCAGAGTAAAAAGACTCTTAAAATGCATCTGTGGCTCAAGTCGTCTTATTTATTATGTTTAATTGATGCTATAAATATGCTATGTTTAAATAGGAAGAGGTAGACAGCGATCAAGATGTGGCCCAGATGTAAAAGACTGGGAAGTCTTATTGTAGAAGTTAGCATTATCCATGATGTTCATTGCACAGTGCAACATAGTGCAAGAGGGTTTGCTTCTCAACCTCCATTCAATTTCTTTGATCAAATCTCTTCTTTTTCACCCTGAGTCACAAATAGGTATTATATAGAGCTGGAATCATCCTAAATGCTAATACGTGCACACAAGTTTCACAACAGCTGTTATAGAAACATGGTTCTTGAAATTGCTCTACTGTTTATTGCTGATATGTCCTCTTTAATTAGGAGAATTAGTGAGATCTAGTTCTCAGTTTTCACATCTCTAGTGAAGGTGAGGGGAAAAAAATGGAAATAGCTGTTACTGCAGGGTCCAGCTTTCTCTGAGAACAGAGTTATGATCAGACATTATGTACTAGTGAGAAAAATGTTAAGTTTTGCTTGATTTGGTAACAGCCATGTGGGGAATGATTAAAAACAAACAAACAAACAAACAAAAAATATATATAAGGTTTTGTGAACTGACCCTTTTGGAAAGGATCTTTTCCATGTGGAACTCTTACTTCCTGGTTCAGAGCAATTTCTGTTAAGTCTACATTGTCCAACAACTTTTTAGGTATCACAGCACTCCTTCAATAGGCAAGTCCCAAAATTGTCATAAAACTGAGAGTTCAGTCATAAAACAGCCCACATGGATGAGACCTCTGGAGGCCTTGGCCAAACTCTTGTTCAGGACGGGATTGTAAGCCCCCACAGATGCTGTCAACCATGACTTTCTTTAGTTGCACCATGAGAAATTCTAATGGGTAGAGACTGCACAGCCTCTCTGGAATATCTGTTCCATTGCTCAGTATCTTCATGAAAATGAATATCCAATTCCCAGTTTGCAGTCTGTGTCTGTTGCCCCTTGTTATTTTTTTTTTGACAAAATGAAGGAGTTTTTGTTATGTGCTGATTTTAACTGAGGCAGTGTCCATAGCCTGCTGATGTTTTTATTGTTGCTGAGTGATGGGAGCATGCCCAGGCCTGGCTGGACTTCTTGGTAGGGAGGAGCCTTTGCCTTTATGGCATGGATGCAAAGCCTGGGGACAGGTGGCCTGAGTTAGGCACAGGCTTATTCCACACTTACTCCATTTACATCATGCAGATGGCTATAAAGCTGTGGGGAGTTGGCTGGGGACTGACATTGCTTGGGGTTGGCTGGGAGTCTGTCGATGGGCAGTGAGATGTGATGTTGGTTAGTGGTGGACAGTTGTAACTGTGCGTTGGTCGGTGTGTGGTGAGTAACGGCACTGTGGGTATATACTATCATTGCAGTTACTGCTGCATTTTTTGTTTCCATTTTCCTTTTCTGTCTCAGTAAATAATTTTTATCTCAACCCATGAGTTATGTTTGTTTCCAGTTCTCTCCCTTGTCCCAGTGAGGGGGTGGGAGGAGTGCATGAATGGCTATGTGGTGCTGAGCTGCTGCTGGATTAAACCACAACTCCACTCTCAGTAAGCTGTACTGTAGTTAAGTACCTGTTGTCTGTTCCTCAATCAGACTGTGTGCACCCAGGTGACACAGCCTCTCCTTATGGACTGTGTATTTTGGACCCCTGACCATCTTAGTCATTCTTTACTGGACTCTTTCCAGTTTCAATGCATGCTGTTCCACCTTGAGGCCCAAACCTGAGCCAATTACCCATGTTACCTTGCAGGTGTTGAGAGGGGTGATGATAACTCCTAATGCATCGAATACACAACTTACCTTATTCACAGTAAAAGTACACTTTTGGCCCATTGAAACTGCTGCCTGCCATAGCCCCAAGGTTCTTTACAGCATGTCTGATACTGAGTCATTTTGCAGCCTGCACCAGTGTTTGCGGTTATTTTGTTCCACATGTGGAGTTTTACTTTTCTCCACCTTTGTGAGGTTTGTTTGTTCCAAATTTCTGGAGGTTCCTTTAAATCAAATCCCTGTGATTCTTTGTCATATAGTCCCCATATTTCAGTGTCATCTGCAGACTTCTGGAGGGTATCATTTTTGTCAGCATCTGAGCCGCTCGTGATGCTGAGCGGAATAGATCCTCAGGCTGCTCTGACTATTACCAGCTGGACACTGAATGTTTGACCTTATTCTAGTGAATTATATTTTATACAAAATTAATAATTTGTTATGTCCCAAATACATTTAAGTGGTTGGGTTTTCACTTGGGCTGTTTGCTCTGTCCTGTTCCCACATGTTGGCTTGTGTAGGAGATGTTTGTGCTGGGGATGAGCAGCGTAAAATGAGAATGAAAGGCTCAATTTTTAAAATTAATGAGGAAACTACAGTACAATTAGAGCCAAATGCACTTAGAGACTAAGCAGATTCTTTTCCATGGGTTTTTTGTGTTGGTTTTTTTTTTTTTCATCTTTAAAGTTTAGTAATATACTTTCTTTGGCATTCAATTTGTTTTTAGAATTTTTTAATCCAAAGTGTTAGCTTTGATTTTAAGTCATGATCAAGAGTGACTGTAAGACTATTTGTAGACTAATCTTGATGTTTTTCCATCATACTCATGGGAGAGCTGCTCATGTAATATCTTTCCATCTTCATGAACTGAGTGTTTTGACACTTTCATGTTAGAGTTGTTGAGTCTTGGAATTTGCGGTAGTAACCCTTGACTATGCCTTTCACAGCACTGCCAGCAAACTTGTAGCAATGCTACTCTGATCCTATAAAAAGAAAGTGAAATGCTGTGGCAGGGGTAGAGAGGATCTTATAGATGTATAGAAGGGGAGGTTGCTTTTCAAAACTTTGAAGGAAAATGTAATACCCTGAAGATGATATAATTGGCATCCTGGCAAGACAGCCATCTTTGCAGTTAGTATACAATATGTTCTGTAGAGACTGACAAAATTCTGTACACACATCTGATTTTTGGAGGCTTGTGATCAGTCTCTTACCTGTTTTTTCTTCAACTTTTTCTCTCTGATTTCTATTTTGTGTTGTGGGCTAATGTAGTAGGAGCTTCTAGAAAGTGCTATGTATCTGCTGAATCCTTCAAATGGAGCTTTTCATGTTCTCAGTTCTATGTTCAGTTTCTGCAACTTATCTCAAGATCTTTCCAGTTGCCAGGAGTGTAGAAATGGTCATATTTAAGGGGCTCACCTTTTTCCTGTGGTGGTGAGATCTTTCCCAGTGCTTTCTGTTTCATAGAATCACAAGGTTGGAAAAGACCTACAAGATCATCTACTCCAACCATCACCATTGCTACCACAAACCACTAAACCATATCTCGTAGCTCCTCATCCAGACATCCCTTGAACACTGCCAGGGACGGCAACTCCACCACCTCCCTGGGCAGCCATTCCAGTGCCTGACCACACACTGAGAGAAAAAGTTCTTTCTTATGTCTAATCTAAACCTCCTCTGGCACAACTTGTGACCACTTCCTTGGGTTCTGTTTGTTGCCTGGGAGAAGAGGCCAAGCCCCTCCTCATCACAACCTCCCTTCAGGAAGTTGTAGAGTGCAACGAGGTCTCCCCTGAGCCTCCTCTTCTCCTATACAGTCCCAGATCCCTGAGCTGCTCCTCATAAGATTTGTGCTCCAGACCCCTCACCAGTTTTGCTGCCTTTCTCTGGACCCCCTTCTTCCCTGTTTTCCACTGTATCTTTGTAAGGAACTTTATCATACGGTCTGTTTCATGAAACAATTTCAGTTGCAATCCAGGCTATGAACATTTTACTTCAGCAATAATAAGGTAGCTCTGTCTGATACTTCACTTTTGGCACTAATAAGTTGGACTTCCTCCAATGAAACATCACTCTGGCACTAATGATCTGAAGCAGTCCAATGCTTAAAGTCACCATAGCAGGGATGCTTTGCTTCTTCTGGTCCACTCTGGTATAAAAATGAATGAATGGGCAGGAAATGTTCTGTTCCTTGTTCCTGGTAATGGCCTGGTACTTCATGCTGCCTCTCAGTTGTCCAGAAGTTCACCCGAGAAGAGCAGAAGTTATTAGGAAAGGATTCATTACAATGCATGCTGAAAGTCTGCAAAGCTGCTTTCATAATTCCAGGAAAGAAGTTCCTTCAGGCGCTACCGTTCTGCCTGCTTGAAGAGATTAACTTATTAAATGCACCTATCTGCTCTCTCCTGTTCTTCTCTCCTTGTGATCTCTGTTCAGGTGTCTTGGTTTACCTTCCTTAAGTAAAAGATGTGGTGGGAGGAACAATGTGACCTGGCATCTATTAGTGCTAACAGCAGCATTTTGTGGCTTTTTAATAAAGATGGAAAGGCTTGACATTGGGAAGACTTGGCTCCTGGTTTCGTACTCTGCTGGAGACTAAGTCAAAAAGCAAAATTGTTGGCTTTGTTTGGGTTTTTAATCAAAATAGTTGTGCTTTTTTTGACTGTCTGCGCTTATGGAGTACACAGTCTGTACTGGTAGGGCTGCTCCTGTGGTCAGAAACGTGGATGAAACTAAAACTAAAAATCATATGTGCGAAAGAATATCAGCTCTGAGAGTTGAGACACATGCAGGAAATGAGAATGGCAGTTTCTTTGATGCATTTTTCTCAAGGCCCCTGAAGATTTCTTTTAATAATAGTGAGGTGGACAGCTTGAATCTTTAAAAAGAAGTGTAATTCTGCAAGCATGATCCAGAAGTCAATGCAAGACTGCTAAAAAACAGAGGCAAATTTGCTAGGATTTTATGCTTGTGTTAAAACACTCCGGACTGTGCCTGTGCTGTGAAATGGGAGTGCAAAGAAGTCAGCACAGACACTGGGTTGTGGCAGCTTGTCCTGCACAAGTGATGCACTCCCACACTGCTTATGATGTGGAGCATCAGCTTCATGTCTTCTTCAGGAAAGTCTTTGAAAGGATCTTCAGACTCACATGCAGGGCACCAGTATGTGCTCCATTCACCAGTCTGTCTCTTTTGTTTTGCTCTGTTGAATGGGACCTACAGATATCATAGGCCGTGTCCAAACGTGTTCCCTGAGCACTGACAGGCCTGGGGGGCATCAGCTGCCCTGCTGGGAGCCCCTTGGTGTTTGAGCACCCTCACACCCTCACACATAGTGAGCATGCTTTGAATGTTTTTTCTAAGCTAATATTTAACCTACCTTTGAACAGAGTGCAGATCTAGCACACCAAGACTGAGAAATAAAAGGAAGCTCATCCCAGTCAGGCTTCAGGTGCCAATGTCTTTTCTGTCTAAAAGTGGCCTGTTTATGGCCTTTTGTTTTTAATGATCTCATTGTGAACACCCTCATGCTCAACTTCCCCAACTATTAAGAATTGTAAAACTAGAAATCCCCCTTTTTTTTTTGTTTCTTTCCCCCCTAAATGTCTACTTGTTTAGGGACTCAACCATTTTTTTTCTTCTCAGAGACTAGACTCCAGGGAAGGGTGGGAAATACCTCAAACACTGTCATGAAAAGAATGTGGAGGGGGCTCACCTTTCTTCACTGGTACAGCAGCATTCTGACTTCTGAACTGTGCCAATCATTCTGAAATGGAAAATGTCCCTCTTTTTTACAGATAGGAGGCACTTTTGTGGTGGTTAACGACCCCTCAGCATGACATTCTGATAGTTGCTGGGTAAGATAACCTCCCTGAGACTGCCTGTTTTGGGAGCAAGCCATTAAGAGCGCCTGTGCCTTTGGGAAGTAATTCCTAGTTGCAAGTCAATCACTGATGTGTGTTTTTATTTTAAATTCCAGGAGTTATTTCTTCAGAGGGGGGAGGAAAATGAGTCATACAGAATTATTAGTGCTCCAAATGAAGAAATACACCTGTCAGTGCTTGGAACACTGAAATAGCAAACTGTCTCCAATCTGTTAGCTATGTCTCACTCCATCTTCCTCCCCTGCAAGTGTTTCTTGGTTGTGAGGTTGGTCCTGCAGTGGTAGCACTGTCTGGAGCTGCTGCACTTGGCGTCTTGGAGCTGAACGCTGCCCACGCTGTGCTCAATGCTGCCACAGGGCTCTTGTGGTGCCAGAGGCCGCGCTCAGAGGGGAACTCGTGGTTCCATGTTGGCCTCTCTCCATGGCTGAAGGGCCAATTAGTGGCCATGGGTGGCCCTTGTCACCTAATTCCACCAAGTGTTCCAAAATTCAGTAAGCAGCTGTGCTGTGAGACGTGTGCTCTCTCTTTGTGCATGTGCTGCAGGTTATGAAGGCAGTACTCCATGTGCTTCAGATTGACAGGTTTTTGCTCTGTCATTAGGAAGAGAGGTTTCTCTGCTGCATGCGAACTGCTCAGCCTGATTAGCATGGAAATGAAAGTGCCTTAATCAGCTCGGGGTGAGGAAAGCTCAAAATTAATTTGATACATTAGTTTCACTTTAAAAATGCATTATAACTGTTGCCACTAGCGACCGTTATAGTTAAAAATGCAAAGCAGTCTCCCATTCAACTCCATGTTTGTGCTAACTCATCACTTTCCAAATGATTCATTTCCCAAAGTAGGTTTTTCTTGTTTTATCTTTACCCTGTATGTAAAGCAGGCTGGGAGAATGGCAGTGGAGGGAAACAGGCAGAGGGATATCAAAGGGGACAAAGATGCTGACTTGAAACTTAACCCTGCATTCACTCTGGCACTGTGCATCGTGTCATGCTGCTAAATAAGTGAATCCAGCTTATGGAGATTATTTCGTAGTCCTTGCCCTGTGGAGATCGCTTCTGTGGCAACTGAGTGATGAATGAATTGTGGAGGTAATGGAATGCAGGTGGGGATTCATCTAGTGATAATAAAAAACAAACAAACACAAAAACAAACCCTTGTATGTATTTAAAAAGAATATCCTTGGTTTTCTGATAAAAAGATAATAAATGAATTTGTGGGGTTCTTCCTCCACAGTCACCCACGGAAGACTGTAATTCTGTGGCTTCGTAACTACAAAGACAGCCCTATACTTCAGATAGATAGATAGGATAAGAGACAGTGGCCTTGGGTTGTGCCAGGGGAAGTTCATTTAGATATGAGGACAAATTTCTTCTCAGAGAGTGGTGAGGCAGTGGCACAGGCTGCCCAAGGTGGTGGTGGAGTTGCTGTCTCTGGTGGTGTTCAAGAACCGTGTGGATAGAAGCACCAAGGAATGGTGTTTGTGGGCATGGTGGGGATGAGCTGATGGTTGGACTGGATAATCTTAAAGGTCTTTTCCAACCATAATGATTCTGATTCTGTGATACTGAAAAGAAATTTCTATTATACCTAAAGTAAAGCAGGAGGAACTGCCTATTATTTTGAAAAGAACTGTGAAGTATTCTATGAGGATTTACATGGGGGGTGAAGGGAAGTGATACAGAACCTCTCTTAGCACTGAAAATCCTGTCCTGGATAACCTGAACTTTTAAGAGGAGGGGAACTCTACCATTACATATCTAAAACAGGACAGGTGGATTGCACTCCAAGTGCCAGTGTCTCTCCATTGACTATAAAAGGAGTGGGCTGTGATTAGGAGATAGAGATGTCTCCTTTGGAAGCACTAACAGCTTTAGAGACAGCAATAAGTGAGCTGATGGATAGCTCATAAAAAAGAACCAAAGGAATCTATCTGTTTAGAGATGTAAGTACTGTTCCAGAGCCAGTCCCTGTGAAATCTAGTTGGCAGCAGGAAGAGCACATTTGGATCACTCCATAAATGAAAAGCATTCATTGTAATGCACGTTTTGAGTCCACATGTGTGAGTGCTTTTGTTCATCATCCTTCTGCACAGGTTACTGTGTAGGTATAGGTCTGAGCAAGATGCCTCACAGCATCACAGATGTAATCCAAGACCATCCCTTTGGATGACACGTGGTTGAAATCTGCACACTAGCGTGTGTCAGAAGAAATCGATATCTAATTAAAAGCTGCTAAATATGATGTCATGGTTACATTCCTTACTTGCAGTGGTGCATTAATTTACCTTGCTTCTCTTTCAGAGGATCAGTGCATATGCTTAAATGTCAATATAATTGATAGCTCTCAGCCTTTCCTGGGCTGTCTCCCTTCTCTGCCTGTACTGAAGATGAGGTCACTGAGTGTTTTGAGGTAATAGTGCATTTTATGATAGAACAGGGTAAAATCATGTTCAGTGTCATGAAAGTAGGCTCTTGAGAGCCTCTTGTGTTGCATTAACGAGGCATTTCAAGGAAGCAGAACATCTAATTAATGTTTCATGTTAAAGACATTAATGTCTGTGTTAAACCCTGTTACAGCATGGAAGCAGGAGGAGGTAATACTTGAAACAGCTCCCTACTTTGTCTTCCTCATTCTTTCACAAATTAACATTAAAAGTTTAAGCAATAGTAAGAATGTTTTAAAAGAATATACTTCACTGAAGTATATACTCCTCTGAATTAGGGGTGGGAGACGTATGCAGTTTGCAAAAGAACTGCTTCAGTCTCCTTGGTCTAGAAAATACAGTGCATAAAGGGAGAATAGAGGGCAGAGGCCCAGCATTAAGCTGTGCCTTGCTTGGGTGTGGAGGGGCTTGTGGGGCTGCTGGCCCTGCAAGTACAGGAGGGAGATGACCTTGCAATACAGTTTGATTATACGGTGATCTCTTATAAATTACCTGGTCCTGTTCCATATTGATCATGCCTTTCTTGTATAGTATTGACTTCAGCAGGACCTCATCTTCAGTGGGCCCTTCAGACTTGAATATGATAAGCAGAAGCCCATCAGTACTAAAATATTGCACTTATAGTTCCCATCTGTGGTTTCTCTATACACGTTGGAGCATGTGCTAGGATGCAGCTGTAGCTTAAGGGCTTTTGTAAATAGCACTTCTCTCAGTTGCCATCAATTGCTCTTACATACCTATAACAGACTGTGCAGTAAGTGCAGATGTGCTGAGACTGAGTTGAGAATTTCTTCCTCACTTCCCGTCAGCAGTAGCACTGTGTGGAGCATGGAGCTGACCTGTGTGAGAGGGATGGAGGTGTTGAGTGTGTCCTTCCCATTGCATTTGTGGCTGTGATGCTCTGGATGGCTTTTGGGAGTAAGAGAAATACATCCCTTGTCAGTGAAGTAATGGAATTGATTGATTTTAAAGCAGAAAAAAATGAAGTTAAAGCTCTCTTATATTACTTTGCTTTGTTAAAATAGATATTTAATGCTTTATTTTTACTTAATAGATGTATTTGCTGATAGTAAAAGTACAGGAGCGTATAATTTGAAAACTTCTGAACTTTACATTCTTCCACAGTTTCCGTATGGATTTAAGTGACACGAGAACAACAAGGCCATGTCTTTCTGAGGGCCCCTGACTCTGGGCTGCACTTCTCCCTAAGCCTCTTCCTAAGGCACAGTGCTTTGAGTCCTCATTGCCTTCACCCATCTCACAGCTGGGGAAGTAACATGACATCGGGGTGTCTGTCACTTCACTTGGGATGCAAACTGCTTTCTGTAGTAATCTGTTAAAGATAAAACCAAGCAGGTCTCCTTACCAGCTGTTACCCTCTTGGGTGCATGCTCTCAAAAGTGCCTTCCTGCTCCTCTAAGTGTGGTATCTGAACTCTGACTTCTCCCAGGAATATGCTTAGAAGAGAGAACTGGTCTAGGCTAAGTTAATTATCTCTGTTTTGAAGGATAATTTGGAGTAAATACAATAAAAATAATTTATGCATAAATGCTTCCAGTGAATGCCTTTGAGTTTCTCTTTATAAACCGTTGTGAGACATTGCTGGCTGGCTGGGTAATGCATGAGTAAGCAGAAGATTGTGATGCAGCTGATGTTTTGCTCACATCTGAATTCTTATTTGGGTATATATCATGGAGAGTCTTACATCCTAGTATTGCTGCCATAAGCTCTGCAGTGAGAGGCAAGGATGTTCCACCAAAATGGTAATTACCAATAGTTGCATGTTGCTGCAGTTTATTCCTCCAAAGTAGTTGGCTCTTTCCTTGTGCTTTTTACTTTGAACTTACTCGTTTGTCCAAGAATCTTTGTGAACTTGGCTTTTCCTCCTCCTTTTCCATGATAGCACCTGAGGGAAGCTTCAGGTTAATCGTGTCCTGCGCTATAATCTTCTACTTATTCATGTAGGCAGCCTATCAAATGTGGGAAATGAACTGCAGCTCTGATCATCTGGCTAAAGGGGATTAATGTCATCCAGGGCAGCACTGGTACCAAACAGATTACCAGGAGCAGGAGAGTGAGTTGGGAGGGGTGTAAACTGCCCAGGAAATGGGCAGCCATCTCAGTTCACAACTTTTGTAGTTACACTTTGTGCAGCAAAGTGCATTCCCTGGAGAGTGATGATGTATTTGATAGAAGGGGGGGAACCAAGAAGGTGCTTGTTAGCAAGAGCTCAATTAAAATAAATGACTGCAATCAGGTAACTCTTTGTGCTCAAGTCTTTTTTAGATTTCATCTTAAACAGAGTGCAGAAGAACTTCTGGTGTTTAAAGTGTATTTATAGTTTTTACTATGTCTAATTTAGTTGTCTTTTTTACTTGGTGTATTGATGTTGTTAGTCTTTAACTGGGTGTTACCTAACTGTGATTCTGTAGTGTGTCATTTGATGTAGAGAGTAAAAAGCGTGCTCTGTATACATTAAGTAACAGTTCACAAATCTGTTTATATATGGGCATTTGGTTTATTTGACAATTAATGAGTATTTCTATTGCCTTACAACTGAAAACTAAATGAATGCAAGCTGGCCTTGTTCTTGTCCGGATAAGAAAAGGCTGAGGGAAGACCTTCTTGCTCTCTACCACTGCCTGAAAAGAGGCTGTGGTGACGTGGGGGTCGGCCTCTCGCCCCGAGGAGCAGTGATAGGATGAGAGAGAATGGGCTCAAGTTGCACCAGGGGAGGTTCAGGTTGGATATTAGGATAAATCTCTTCTCAGAAAGAGTGGTGAGGCATTGGAATGGGCTGCCCAGGGAGGTGGTGGAGTCACAGCCCTTGGAGGTGTGTAGGAAGGGGGAGATGTAGTACTCAGGGACATAGTTTAGCGGCAGTATTGGTGGTAGGTGGACAGGTGGACTTCATGATGTTAGTGGTCTTTTCCAACCTTGATGATCCTGTGATTCTATGCAAGCTGTGCAAGTTACTCTTAAGGGATCTGGACTCTGAAAAGAATGCCATATAAAAAGCCGCCATTTTCCCCATTCCCCAGGCTCTCCACTCTCCCCCATTTTCACAGTAAAGCTTTCAGGTATCAGTTACGTTCATTTTGTTGAATGTTATTAGGGTGACTTGAGATGTGGAAAGTTATGTCTAAAGCATTATTTGAGGGAATAAAAAATAATTTGGAACTTTAACTAAAACTGATGGGGAAAGGGATTAAAGTTGTTTGTACAGATGGGCTTAGAATGGAAATATTTAATCTACATGTAGGTATTTCCAGAATACCTCATATGATTTGGTAACCTGATCCACCTTTTTCATAGAAAAAAAACACATTTTGGATGTCTCATCTAATTTAGTGACCTAGTCTTGCTTATTTTTCCACTTCCCTGGTTTAGACACCATTGAATTCCATGAATTTTTATCAAACTGAAACTGATATAAAAATGAGAGAAGGGTCAGGTTAATGCAACTGCTGAAAATCCCAATGAGAATAATACCTGGTAGTAGTCAGGTGTTTGATGGCTTGTTTTTGAATTCAGTTGGTTTTGAATTGAAATTAACATCACCACTGAAGCCAATATGGTACCAGCATGGAGGACATATGGGAAATCAGGGAGAAGGCTTATTTTTGGGGGGTGGGGGGGGAGAAACAAAGTGGGTAGTCAGGGTAGAAAGGCGGATTTGCAGGAGGGAAAATAAGCTGAAAAAAGAGTGAGGTAAGCATACAGAATCTTAGCGACCGAAAACACTTCAGATGGATTTATTCTCTGAGCACTTATGATCTTCCTCCTTCTTAATGGAGGTGCACAGTTATCTGTAAACTATAGTTGCTAGAGAGGAAAATCCCTTCTCCAGTGTTCCCACTATGATGCCAGTGGTTTACACCAAAGAGCCTCAGATGGCACTGGGGGATGGAAGAAAAGCTTGAAAGTGTTTCATGTCTGCTTGGTCTTATTTTAATCATTACCTTCTCGTATTTTATGCAAATGCTAAATTATTTTTAAAGCTGCTTTCTCTTTCTGCAATGGTTTGGCACAGGTTCTGAAGCTTCGCTGTTGAATAAAGAAACTTTCCAGCAACTGCCCTTTGATTATTTCTAAATGTAGGTGACAGCTGTCCTTTTGGAAAAGGAACACAATTCAGCATGTGAGAAACTGACACATTTTTCTTTCCTTTTCAGAGTATCTCCTCTTCAGAAGTCTGAAATAGTAGACATGGTCAAGAAACACGTGAATGCCATAACACTTGCCATTGGGGATGGTGCCAACGACGTGGGAATGATCCAGACTGCTCATGTTGGAGTAGGGATCAGTGGCAATGAGGGCATGCAGGCAACCAATTCCTCGGATTATGCCATTGCACAGGTCAGAGGCAAAAAAAGTCCAGTTGCCGTGTACTGTGTCAGAGACCCCACTATGTGGCTATACAGTGCCCAGTGTCTTCTCTTAGACTTAGAGCTAAAAGAATCTCAGATTATTTCCTTTTCCAAGACAGCTTCTGAAACAGATACTTGTGATATGGTATTGGAATCCTTTGTTTTGATTTCTGCACTCTTCACCCCAAAGCTCTGTCTTCCCTGGAAGCTTCAGTTTCCTCCTGCTGGCTGTGCAGTCACTTGGCTCTTCAGTAGTCAGGGAAAGGCACTTTGTGATGCTTAAGCTGACATGCTTTAAGTGCAGCTTATCTCTCTCGGAAAGTCCTTTTCCCTTACTATGAATAGACATTACAGACAGGTTTGTAGGAGTGCGGCCGTTTGGAAATTCTTATTTTGAGGTCACGTTCTCCTTTTATATTCCCTCCACCCCCATCACATATCCAAGAATTGTTCACAGTCCTGAAGAGTTGAGCAATGTTTTCATTTTAGGTATGGTATTTTGAACATCATTTGGGTGAGTGCTCCCAAACAATCCTATGAAATCCAACCCAAGAGGAAAGTAGAAGAACCTTTTTTGTTTAAATGAAGGAACTGAGCTGTAGGACTGTATGAAGTTAAGTAAGGAAGGAGATAATTCAGTGGACACAGACATCTTCTGAGTACTGTTTACAGTTCAGGTTCCCTGTGTTGGTTTTGAGACTGATCACAGGGCAAGAATGAATGAGAGCTGGCAAGAAGCAGGGATGATCCACTGACTCTTCAGTTATCTCCGTGCATCAGCTGCTGATCCCATCTTCTAGGAATCAAATCTGCCAGATTTGTTCTACCAACTGATACAAAATGTTACATTTTTTTGTGATAGTTTCAGTAGAAGGTGAGGTTTTAAAAAGGTAAAACAATAATGGTAATATTTAGACAGATAACTGTTTAATGTGCTAACTGTGCTATTGCTGCTATAGAGCCTTTTGTGGTCAGGTGAAGCACCTTGCATTCCAGGTCTGAAGAACTAAGGCCTTCTAAATTTATCTAGAAAATTTTGGTCTGTTTCTTCTAATGGCTTATTCCATAATAAACAGTGTATAAAATTATAGGAATTGCCATAGGCATAGTCTTTGGTGTCTTGCAATGATTTTCTTTTCTAGCTTCTGTAGGTTATACATTGCTTCTGCTGCATAACTTAATTGAATGCTATTTACTTAAATTTCCTCAGAATGCCTATTGCTTCCATTTTAATAAGTAAGCATAAGCAGTGAGAATTTTGTCCACAAAGAGACAAATAGCATGTTCTACACGCTTTATTTCTTTAACATTAGTGGCAGCAACATTCAGTCTTAAGTCTCTTCACGTTCACATGTTGCTTCTAAATTACCAAAAAGAAAACCCATGTCTTTGGACTTAATGTTGAAATTAGGGAAATAAGTTGTTCTTGGTCTGAACTCGTCAGGGAGTTAATGACAACAACAATGAATCTTCTTAGTTCCACGTGAAATAGAAGCTGGTCACATGAGCGCGGAGTTTAATCTTTCAAAAATTAGTGAAATCCTATGGATCTGTATTTTTTTGATTATTTAAGAAAGGTTTATGTTAGAAAAGATGTCAAAGAATCCCCCTTGCAGGGAGGACTAATAGTGTGCGGTTATGTTTCAGAAAAATGTTCAAAAGAAAAACTTGATCTCCATGGGGTATATTTCTTTCAGGGAAGACATATAACTCCCACTGAAGTGTTACTGTGTGTGCATGCCTTGAAGGCAGAGTATGTTCTTATTGAGTAATTTAAAACGACCGCTCTAATGTAGCATCTCATGTTCAAATGAGATTTCAAATACAGCGGTGCCAGAAGTAGGCGCTTATGGAAGAGAAAGTCTCAATATAAACTGGTTCTGGATTCCAGGGGGAATCAAGGCATAAACCAAACAAAAATAAAAAGGCAACTTACATCTGACTCTGCTCCAAATAACTTCCACAGGTACAAGGAGCATCTGCTTGAATCATCCTTTCCCCTTTAAATGATCTTGCACCAGTGATCCATGTTTAGAGAATTCCCAAACCAAACGACCTGACTGCTTGGAGAGACTCGGAGAGTAGTAGAATTTAAAAGCTTTTTCCCCAGTAAAAAGTTTTATCATCTTAATCCTGAGAGCACCCGGCGTGTGGGGAATGTCACCTTTTCTGAACTAGAGCAGCTTCTTCCTTAGGCAAGTGTTCACATCTCCTTCAAAAACCCGTCAATGTAGCAGTGCCCAAACAAACACAATATCTTAGAAGGGCCCTATCACCCATGGTCACTCAATTGTGCCAGTAGTTGTGCATTTACATCATTCCAGTGATCAGCATCAAAAATTTACTTCCTTGCTCCGTCTTAATAGTACTCCTTATCTCTGCAAACAGGCTTGGAATTGTTTTACTTACCTTATTAATGTCTCTCACTGTGCAATGGAGTGGATTCATCTTTGTGACAATAGAGGTTAAAGAGCAGTTAATGGTAGGATTTGTCCAACCTGGAGCTGCAGAAGGAGGAGCATCTGAAATGGTCACTCTTCAGATACAGCAGAGAGTATTTTAGGGTGCATCCAACTCTGTTCTTTACAGGAGGTGTTGGGGGCCGCTTGTCAGGATGTGATGGGAGTCTTCCCATCACTGCTGATGTTTTGTCATGGAGATTTGAGGAATAAAGCTATAAAAATGGTGCAGATTAGTGGAGGTAGTAGGTGACTCATATATTACCTGCACCCTTCTAAGTGTCCTACTTTCAGTCCTGATTCAGGCTGGGCAGGGGCTGAACCATGAAGCTTCTTTCACTTTTATTTTCTCTCCTCCTTTATTTCTGGCATATCCAAACAAATCCATGTTGCTGATGCATGTCAGAAAGGTTGTTCTTAGAGGATTTGTGGTTCAGTGATTTCTGTGCTGGAAATCATGGGAGTGGAGCTCTCTCATGACAGTTCTAATTCATTAGTGCAGCTTTCAAAGTCTCAAGTAAGTTTTTTAAATGACTGAGCTAGAATCTACTTTTAAGAAGTCGGTCTTTACTATCAAGTTCCTGAACTGAAGAGGAAGCAAAGCAAGTAGTGTTCTTGCCTTCATGTCCAAGAACCCTTCAGGTTCACATGTGCTGAACAGTAAATGTAGAAATTTTTGACCATGAAATTAAGAGTTTACATTTATTCTTAATAACATTAACCTTGCCTGATTTCACTACAAGGGTAGTAATACGACCTGAAGGCTTTTTGCTGTTCAAAGACAGGACACTTGGTGTGTTTTTTAGGCTTTGTTGCCAGAAAAGACTTCCAGTAAATAGTAAGTGTCAGGACATACATTTTGTATATGTGTGTTGCTGAAATATTCAGATATTGTGCTTCAGCAGATTTCATAGCTGATCTGAGGCCTTTTTGGCATGTGGGAAAATTCACTCTAACCTTTTTTTATCAAACAGTTCTTCATATCTGTATAAACTTGTTTTCTCTCTTTCAGTTTTCCTACTTGGAGAAGCTGTTGTTGGTCCATGGAGCTTGGAGTTACAATCGAGTTACCAAGTGCATACTCTACAGCTTCTACAAGAATGTGGTTCTGTATATTATTGAGGTAGGAGTAACAAAAGGGATGGGCTTTAAAGGTGCTTACTCCTCAATTCGTTTCTTTCTAAAAGGAAAAAGAGAAATTAGTTGGCTTTGGTTATTTAAGAGAGAAGGCATTTTTTTTCCTGTTGCCCATTTACAAACTGTTGCATTGCCTTGCAGTACCAGTGAAATAATAACATTAATCAGGTCATTTGATTTAGTAATATTTAAAACACAACTGCTTGTATTTTGTAAAATTCACTGCCTGAAGAAGTCAAGTAATCAAACTGGGTTTTGAAGGAGGTCAGATAACACTATGAAATCAATATAATTTTTCTTAGATAGGAGCGTGATCTCATGCTTTGGGTTACAATCTAAATTTAAGGAGGGCCAGGAACGGATCTTTCTTATTGTTTCTTGTTGCCTGTTCAGATACAAGATGAACTTAAACTTAGCATGTTGGGGCTTGGGCTGAAAAAGCAAATTCTATATTTTTTGTGGAATTTTTGTTGCATATTTCCATATGTGTATGTATTCATTTCTCTGTTTCTACAATTAAGCAGTCATGAATGAGGTTAATAGTTAGAAAATTAGAACACTTATAGTTAGGCAACCAGCTATGTACATTTCAGCAGATAGTAAGTAATGTTTTATTATTCAGTGAATCATACTGCGGTCAGTGTGTGGATATCCATCTCCCTCAGGGTACAGTCATCTTTTATGCATGTTCTTGGGCTCTTAGAGAATAGCTACTCTCCATTAACTCATGTAATTTTTCCTCTTGTTAACTATTTCTGAATTAGCTTTAACCCTGTGGTGTTTTTTTAAATTTCAGTATAGATTAAAACATGCTGTCAAAATAATGACAGTGTATTGCTGTGGTGGTTGCACAGGATGGTTGTCTGATATCCAGTGGTTCTAGATTTGTAAAATACTGCGTGAAGCCTAGAAGTCTTTTCTATATTGTAAGAATCCAGTCCTTGTTTGTATTCCACTGCTTTAGCCTCTCTCCTGCAATCTCACAAGTGTGTTCTTGCCCTACTGAGGAGGGCACTTCCACAGTTCTGAGGCAATTTTATTATGCTTATGCTTATGATTATGCTTATAGTTAAGATTTGATTTATGCGTAGCTTTCTGAAATGATCCTTAACTTGATTTTGGCTGATCACAAGTTATGCCTTTTAGCAGTGGCTTTTAAGTGTTATTGGAGATGACAGTGATACTCATTATTGTGAAAGAGAAACGTAAAGAAAGAGGACTTGTCTAGTGGGGTTTTTACTGAGTGTAGGAAGTAGCATTCCCTGAACAACTCAGGAAAATACTTATCAGCTTCATGATTGTCATTTTCCCTCTAAAATTCTTTTCTCATTTGGAAAAGTGTTTTCGAAAATCCTCCTTCTCAAATATTACATTTGGTGCTGAACTTTCAGTGGAGAGCTAAATTACATTCTACCCTGTGAGAAGCTGGGCAAGAGGTTGAAGAGAGGTGAAAGCCTCTGGGACCTCCAACCTGAGGCAGCTTAATCATCTCTCTGCGGGGAGGCATTTTATTAGATGTTGCTATATGATGCATAAAATGCAAGTCTGCTCTGAGGATGTAAGGTCAGATGTTCCCTTCTCTTTGCTGTCTTAGATTGTGTTCAGTTCTGCTGTGTGCTGTGCTGAGGGACACGAGCTTTTGGCTCTGACTTCCCTGAGTAAGAGTGGGAATCGGTTCCTTCCAACACTGCAAATGTGCAGCTGCCTTCAGCCCCATGCCTTGCTGACTCCTCTGTGTGTAGAAGTTGGGAGCAAGTTTAAGGCTTGTGGGAGATGAAGCAACAGAAAGATGAAATTGCTACAACCACAGTGGTGGGTAGAGCTCAGTTTGTTTCTAGTTCCTATGGTGAGTTTGTTTCACTAGTGGCTTTGAGGAACTTGACCTACAAAACCAAATAAAACTAGCCAAATTGACTGCAAACTGAAGAGATCCCAGTTTGGGAATACTGCAGGTCAGAGGGGGATGAAAGAAGAGTTCTCCAATTCTGTTTTCAGCTCTACATAGGGAAAGCTGAGTTATTCTGTACTTCTGCCATGACGCTCTGTAGCATTGATCAATTTGTGGTATGGAAGAAGCTCCTCAAGGGAATCCATTCTTCAGCTTGAGATAATAGTGGTTCAGTGCCCAGTGCTACTGCCCTGCTGCTAGTGCATGTTTTATGTTCCTGATTGCTCCCCAGTACTCTGGACAAGCTCAGTATTTACCTGAACTTCCTGCTTGGATGTGTGGCGTACGGGGAATATTCTTTTAACATTATAATGAGATGGGGATTTGGACTTGAACTACATTCTAACTTGATCTTCTAAAGCATTGCACTGAGTAAATATTTATAAAGTTGAATCAAAAAGCACATCGGTCAATATGACAGACTGTCAGTTACACCTTTGTTACTGTGTCTGCATTATTTCAATGAAGCTTTAACACCTGAGGAATAACAGTAATAAGGCTTATGGAAATGAACTTTGCAGCAGTGAAGCACTGGAGCTTCATCATAACTTTTTTTAACCTGAGATTTTATAAGTATCACAGACAGAAATGGTGCTCAGACTTCAGCACACAGAATATCTGGACGCAAAAGTTGGAGAGGCGTGTGTAAAAGAGTAAATTAAACTTGATTTAATTAAACAGTGATGAGCACTTGAGAATACCTTGAGAATACCTCCTTTCCTGACACCTCGAGTTTGGTGTACTAACAGTACTACACTTAGAAGCGCATCTCAGTACAAAACACTCTTACACCAGGAGATCCCAAACTGTGGCAGCTAATTTTGTGATTTTTCCTTTAGTTTCTGGGAAAAGTGGTAATTAAAATAAAGAATTTGGGATTTGGTGGAAAGTGTATTCAGGTAACTGTAATCATGGGCTTTACTGTTCAGTGATGTTCCCAGGTTAAAGCTGATGTTTCCCTTCCTGCAGTGGCCAATTCTTGTAGAAGACACTTAGGCCCTGTAAACTGTTTGATTTCAGCTGCATTTCCAATGACTGAAATATATCTGACTGAAATACCTGTGCATCATTACATAACACCATCTCATAGAATTACTTCTGTAGCTGGCTTTAAACTGAATAGTGAAACAAAAGATCTGTTTCACATTTGCTGAGCTGATATATTTCACTGGAGATGATATAAAGTTGTCCCGATGACATCAGAACTTTGAAATACAGCTGACTTCGAATGTAAAAGAATACAGGAATGTTGCTTTCATGTCATGCTTGGAGGAGTAGAAATACAGCAAGATCAAAGGTGATATCAGTAATAGCAGGTAAGAGTTCAAGGCATTTGGGAATGGTTCTGGGGAAACAGTAGCATGGAAGATATCTTTCAGGTCAGCACAGGGTGTGCAGGAAAGAAGTGCTCAGTACCTCACTGGTGCTAGCATGTTGTTCATCTGAAACCTGCTTAAGCGCAGAGTGCCTGAGTACTGTGGAATAATTAAATATCCATGTCCCTCTGTCAAGGCTTGGTGGTAGAGGGTCATGATGCTCAACTAGAACAGAAAAAGAAGTGAATGGAAATAGAGGGGAAGTGTATAGCACGTGTAAATTATTTTTTCCTCTGCCTTATGTATCCAGAGATAAACTGTAAGCCTGGATCTGAACACCGTTTCTTTATGGCAGTTGAAAGTCATAACCTACACCCGAGCAGTATTAAACAAGATAGATCACAGAATCGTAGAATGGCCTGGGCTGAAAAGGACCACAAAGATCATCCAGTTTCAACCCCCTTCCAAGTGCAGGGTTGCCAACCACTGGACCAGGCTGCCCAGAAACACATCCAGCACGGAACATCTAAACATACTAAAGGACAAAATGATAGGATTTCTGTTTCTAATTCAGAGCTGAATTTTCAGATCTTATTAAATTCCAAGTAAACACAGTGCTTCAATATGCAAACTTTGAAATAAGCAGGGATGTCACAAGTGCAACATGGTCTGACTGTGGTGGTGTGAAGGGCTCTGAGTGCTCTTGGTGGTCTCCACTCAGACTTGCTGGTAGCACCAGCTGTGAAAGTGCACAAGATGTTCCTACATGAGATCTTTTCTTCTTGCTGCGTGAGACTTGTTTTTCTTGTTTTTATGCTTTCCTGTCAAACAGATTTGTTTAAAAATGCAGAAAGTAGGCATAGGAGTTCTTTCTAGTCCTGTTACCCAAACAGCATGCAGAAATTTGTCTATCTGACATGACACTAAAAACATACAGCTCTGACGTTTCTGTGTGCTTATTCCCTGATTTATACAGTCAGGCTTGTACTTAACTCACCATGCCTTCTGTTTCCAATTGGCTTTGTATCTCTGAGGTATAGCCAAACAACAGAAAACCTGAAGCCTGGGGATTGTTGGAGTAAGTTGAGGACTGGAGTGCAATAACTGTTGTCATGAAAAGCAACTTTGTAAGAAGATAACAGGACAATATTTTCCCCCCAGTGTTAGGCTGAGATTAAGAACATCTGGCTGTAAAATTCCTGAGCAGGGGTAACAGTAATACAGGCAACTAGTTGTCTTGTCATGCTTACAGATTCAAATGATTCAGTTGCATGTTGAAATACTATGGTAGGCATTTAATACGCCTTACTTCTATGTGCTTATGCTAGGTTAGTCTGGTAGCTTTATAGCAATTCTATATCACGAAACAAAGCAGGAATATCTGCCATTTCTGTTTGTGCAGTGACCTGAAAATTCAGCTATGTGACTTCTCATCATACCCCTGGTCAATAACTTACTATGGACAGGTGCTTTCAGATGCACAAAAGGTGGGATTCAGTGTCCTTAAGGTGGGTGGCAGGTGTAAATTCAGGTGCTTAGGAGAAACCTCTGTGATGTCCATTTAGATGGCATTTATGGGTTGCCCAGTGGTCGCAGAGAGCAGTGTAGGACTGTCAGATGTGCCACAGGAGCAGAAGCATTACTGTGTTAGCATGTATAGATAGCTAGGCAACTAAACCCCATCAGAAAGAGAGGTTTCTTTGTTCTTCTTGTTCATTTGGTGTTTGAAACTTTAAAAAAATAAGTAAATAAACAGGAATCCAAATCCTCCAACTTAAGCAATGCCGATCAGTTTAAAAGATGCAGAAAACTTATGGAAGTTGTAATAAAGACCTTGCAGACCTGGAAAGCACCGTGATAGACACACTGTGAGAAGCAATACATGTGTGTGATACTCATCCCTCTCCATCATTTTAAGAAAAACTGGCCTTATGTGCTCATTTTTCTCTTGCACTGTTTCAGACTTAACATAGGCTCCAATTCAATAATGCATTCTTTTGTAACAGTAGTTCCAGAAGTCAGATCTTGGAAACTGCCTGCCAGACTTCCAGAAATATCACAAAACATTATCTAACCCAGAATTATGCAAATAGTGGCTACAGATGTGTTTATTTTTTGTTTTAAAAATACATCCTGATTCCTTCTTGGTTGTTCGACAGCTCATAGTTTATATTGCTGCTGTTGACAGTTTATTCCTTATTTCAACCCCCCGTTGTGTGAAGAAATTGTCAGAATTGCTTATAGGCTGGTCTCATCAACTTTAATCCATGATTGACTTCTTGGGTTTTGGATTCCTAATTGAGTATGTTAATCCCAAGAGTTTCCAAGGAATCAGTCACAAAGATAAATCGATGCTAATTTTCCTTTCTTTTTTAGTAATATATACTGCACAGTGAATCATTAGAGAGCAGTCCATCTTTACTGAAAACAACATTGACTCAACTAATAAATGGCTGGTTTCGAATTTTCTTTCAAATAGACCCAGAAGTGATCAAATCAGTATTCTAGCATTGACATTTTATTTTATTTTATTTTATTTTATTTTATTTTATTTTATTTTATTTTATTTTATTTTATTTTATTTTATTTTATTTTATTTTGTTAAGGGCGCTGCCTTGGCTGCACCTTATAAGCAACAGATTTGGTAATTTTTAAAGACTGAAAATATTGTAAGTAATAAGTGTGGCTCCTTAGCTTGGTCTCAGAATCTCTTACATAGAAGGTTCAATATATGTTGCCAGAGAGTATCTGCAACTGATAACACTGATCAGATCCCCTCTCAGTCTTCTTTTCCCCCAGGCTGAACAGACCCAGATTATTCAACCTTTCCCCATGCAGGAGATTCTCCAGGCCCTTTATCATCATTGTGGCCCTCCACTGGACTCCTGCTAGGAGATCCCTGTCTTTTTTTACCTGGGGAACCCAGAACTGGACATGCATATTTGGAAAATGCAAACCTATCCAGCCAGGACAATGCAGTGCATATGTCTGACTTGTGGGTAAAAAGATGGCTGAGCTGTAATTCGATAGAACAGTTTTTGAGGGCAAATAAGCCCCGTGAGGAAATAACTTGTGCTCAATGTGTTCAAGTTGATGTTAGCAATGTGTGTGATGTGGTAGAGGTTAACTCTGAGAACGCTATTTTAAAATCCAATACCTCTATCACTATATGTGTGTATATTTAAATATATATATATCAAAGTATTATTTTTATATCTAAGTATACACAAATGTGAAATACAGCTTATTATATCTTGGGCTTGTACTGGTTTCCTTTATATCTGGCCTTTATCCCTATAAATAGACTTCCTTTAGGGGAGACATTCCTGATTTATGTGGGAATAACTAATAGCAAAGTAAAGTTCTGTACATTTTTATTTTCTATTTGTGAAGTTTTATTTTTCTTTCTCCTGGCCTGAAGCCATGGGTTGGAATGGAGTAGGTGCAAGGTTTTCTTCTCTTCACCTGTACCTCAGTGCTATAAATAACTGTAAGTTCTAAATGTATTTCACAGCAATTGACTGCAGTCTGCAAATAGTAATACAAATGAGGCTCCGTTTTGCCAATGACAGCTTGGTGATAGAACTGTCTGAAGTGACTGCCTGACAATTAGCTTAATTCTCTGGTTTAGAAGCTCTGAGCCACTGGTACTTACAAACAGCCCCGGCAGCGTGAGTGCTCCATGATTTAATGCAGCTTGATGGCGTTGGTCTGTCAGGGGAGAGATAAGCCCTATGTAGGAGTAACTTGTTGTCAAGGTATTCAAGCTGATAGCAGTGGACATAGGTTGCTCCAAAAGTAATACCTCCTATTTATTCCCAAGGAAACTACAGCTGACACAAAGAGCACAATAACACAGTCTGATAGAGCAAATTCTCAGCTACAAAACACTGTTTTCAACACCTGATGGTTATTGACAGTTATTTCACCGTTAGCTGTACACTTTTGCCAGCGATAAACAGGAACCTGCACACCATTCTCATAACAATCTGCACCATCTGAGATGACTCACTGTTGCTGTCACTACTGCTGAAAAGCACCACCCACTGCCCCACTGTGCTCACATCTACTTTTTGGTCTCCATAAATGCTCAGCAAGCATTGATCAACATCACTGGATGTCATTTTCTCCACATGGAGGAGCATATTTGCTTCTTCTGCACTCCCATGTCAGCCACCATTGTGTCAGACTGCCCCTCTGCTGCTGTCTGTCACACCACAACAACATGTAACAGAATGTTGGTGGGAAGGTTCCACCTCTACTGCCGTACCACTACCATCTGCCATTGACATCGTGGGCCAACATCACAAAGCAGGAGGCATTAACTTTGGAGCAGCCCTCATACTGTGTTATACTGCAGTTATTCTGTGTTAAAGTGCTATTTAAAGCAGCGATTAGCCTGGCAAAGAGGAGAGATCTGGAGTTCTTGTGTAAAACATAGTTCAAGTAGGGCCAGAGAGCTGGGAACGTGGCAGAAAATCAAATAACGAGTCATGCTTTTGTGAAACTTCACAAATTCTTTATTTCTCTCTATTTACTCCTGTCAATGATTGAAACAGTAAATTTTATTTACTTCTAAAATGTTTGTTTTAAAATTAACATTGAGCTTGTTGTTGGAAATTTGGGGCTCCTTGCTATGAGCGGCTCCACTGAAGGCAGATGAAGACAATTTCTGCTTTCCTGACAATTCCTTGGGATAAAATGAGTGTGTTTTTTCCAAACCATGTGGTAGGATCATGTTTATTGTTATGTGCTCATAGGAAAAAGAAAGTATGTTCGTCTGCATAGGATATGTTTCAATACTGTATTTCAACAGCCCCATTTTCTAGTGCATTCATAAGACAGATGCATGCTATTGATGCATTCATGGCTTCCTGGACTTAATATTGCTTCACAGATGATTACAAATACCTCCTAAACACTAGCTCAGAAATGTGTTGTCAATGGATTTGGGGGAAAAATAGCTTCCTTGAGTTTGCTACCCATGCGTATAAAACTTTTTATAGTGTTTACGTAATGACCTGAGTTTATCCTGACTGTTGTGGGGCTTCTTGTTTTCTTTGGGATTGTAACCTGAGGAAGGTAATGCAGGGAACAAATTTAAGTGAATAGAAGCTCTGTTTTTAAATCCTGCAAGAAAACAGTTTTGCCATTTCACTTGGATGAGCACTAACAACTAGAACACACACGAAAAAGCCCAAAACAAAACAACAAAAATCATCCAACAGCCACCTCTTTCCATTTTCACTAATTAACTACTAGAAAGAGTATTTTGTTTTGGGATTCATAAAAGCATCTGTATCCTAGTTTAAGTGTGTGTACAGGACTTAGAGTAAAACACGTCACTTATGTTTGTGAAAGCAGAACAAAATGGTTTATAACATGGGCTTGAAGGTTTTATTTCCTTGAGTTTCAGGGTCTTGAACCAAATTTTTTTTTGGTCACATTAATGTCAGGCTTTTAAAATAAATAACAGTAGCCCACATCTCCCGTGATCCCATGAGTTTAGTCAACTCTTTGAAAGGGTGGATAACAGCAGCCCAAGGGGAAATGGTTTTAAGTTGAAAGAGGGAAGATTTAGGTTGGATGTCAGGGGGAAGTTCTTTACTGTGAGAGTGGTGAGGTCCTGGATGGAACAGGCTGCCCAGGGAGGTTGTGGATGCCCTGTCCCTGGAGGTGTTCAAGGCCAGGTTGGATTGGGCCCTGGGCAGCCTGGTCTGGTATTAAATGGGGAGGTTGGCAGTAGAGATTCATGATCCTTGATGTCCCTCACAACCTGAGCCATTCTGTGTGATTCTGTGCATGTGTGTGTGATCAGTTCAGTGCACACTGCAACCCACAGCACCATTGGCATTGCTTCCACATGTACTGCTTCAGCCTCTCTGCTCAAGAAACGCTTTGCTCAGTGTGTCACCCCAGAGATATTTTCCTCCTATAGGGAGCTGGGATCTTTGGACTGGGGAGGAGTATAGGAGTTACTGTTTCTCAGCAGCCTGAGGGGTTTTGTTCCTTTGGAGGGGGGGGGAGGGGGGCTGTCATCGTTCTTGTAATGCATATTAATATTAACTGCCTAAAATGTGCCTGAAATTTACGTGTAAAACATATCTCTGTAGCAGCAGAAGCCGTCAGTAACCAGCAACACCTGAGCCCTCAGCATTATTTGTGGTGATGGTTCCTGTCAAGTTCAATTTAGGTAGAAAAGCGAATCTGTCCTTTGGGTTTGCTAACGGTGTTCTGACCTTTACTCCCTTTCACTGCTGAGGAGTGACAGGTGTCTGGAGAGGCTGAGCAAAGTGACTGTCAGCCTCTGCTCTGTGTCAGCTGGCATTCGTTAGCACTAAAACTGCACTGGTTTTGTACTTCCTAAAATGTGCTTGTGCCTGTTAACACATCCTGGTTTGTGATGAGATACAGGGATAGGCAACCAAAGTGCTGTACCCTTCTGTTTTTACAAAGCAGTTCCACTTCAGGGTGAGATTTCCACAGTGCCATCGTCCAGCCATGTTGAGGTGGGTCGTGCACTGGGTGCCTGCCATCGAGATGCCCTCGAGAGGTGCCCATCCCACATGATGTGTGTGCATGGCACAGCTGGGCTGGGCTTCCACCATCACCTGAACCCACACCAGGGCTGTGCCTTATCCCAGTGTGTATGTATGCTGCCATTAAGATGGACACTCTAGTCTTCCTTTTTCCCTGGGATCATGTTCCTTTTCCCCTCCCTTGCTCAGGCACCAGTGTTGCCTGCAGGATGCTCTATGAGGCTAGGGGTTGAGGCAGATCAGGTTCCTGATGCAAACAAGAGTTCTTGGTTGAGAGTTAGAGCCATTATTGTGGCAGGTGTGTGGATTTTTCAGCATGTGTGTTGGACTGAGGGGCATCCCATACGTAGAGCTGGGGAAAAGGAAAGGAGATTGAGAAGTGAAGGCTGATCCCAGAGGACTGAGGGCTGTGGAGCCTTTTCCACAGGTCTGTCACGTGGTGCTCATTACCTCGGAGAAGCTGTGATCTCTCAAAAACTTGGAAATCATTGGAGGCCATAATTTTAAGAGAACGTATGTAGAAGCACTGGATTTTATGGCGTGTGATTTGTGGGATATGGAGGGGGGGGGGAAACCCTTAAGAATGCGCATTAGGCCATCTGGACAGGGAGGAGGAGCTGGTGTGTGCTAAAGTACAAGGTGTTCCTGCAAGGGAGGAGTGATAAAATGATAGCAGCAAAACTCCTGGCAGAGTTGGCTTGTCTGGAAAAAGATAATATTTTTCAAGCAGTTCCTGATTAGTGCTGAGCTGACATAAGAAGGTAGGAGTGGTACATGTAAGGGAAGAAGCAGGCACATGCTACCTGCTTTGAGGGTCTCAAGACATAAGACTTACCAGTCTCTTCAAGTTGCCTGTGATTGCTGAAATGCATTCAAGGGAAGGAATGAGTGAGATGGTAGAACACTAAAATACGGGTTAGGACTAGAAATCTGTGCCTGACTTGATTAACAGGGAAGCCTTGGCAATGCCTCCATTCCTGGGCACTGTGAAAAGGGGAGAGAACTGGTGGTCTGCCGAGAGTTGCTGTGGGGTGTCCATGACCTGTTTGGTCTGGGGGACACTTTGCCAGACACTAAGTCTCCTTTTAGCTTCACTCTCTTCTTGAAGAGACAGTCTGTTGCCTCTTCAGAGATGGCCTATTTAACTTTTTTTGCTTTTTGGGAGATTAATGGAGCTGTTAGTCTGCTGTTTTTGACACTTAAATATTTTACTGCTAGCTACATGGTTTCTAATGAACGATGCTTATTTCTGTGGGTTCTTCTTACTCTCAGGATAACTACAATTGATGGGAAATATTCATGAGCACGAAGGTATTTCTGCTGGGCATGATCTCAAGCTTTGCTTCTTTAAGTCTGACTTTATTTCCTACACAGCAGCTTTCTGGATCAGTAAACGAGAGCTTTGCTCTTCAAAAACACAGCACAATTCATCTGGTCATTGCCTGTCGCTCCTCATGATGAGGGCTGCATTGCAATCTGAGTGTTGGTGTCTGTCTGGGCTATTTTGTTTCTGTCTTTCTACCTCTTTCGCTGATGGGTGGGTGGGAAATCGTGCTCTTGAGAAGTTTCCAGTCCTTGCTTTTACTGGGCTGACATTTGAGACCGATCAGTACGTTTGCTCTTCCTGTTTAACAAAGAAGCAAATTAACATGTTTTGTTGCAGCCTCAGAGTAGAAGTGAATGATAAAAACACCAGGTACAGTAAAATCCATTTGGGGCTGTGCTCAGGCATCTGATAAAATTCTCATTTGCAAGAAAAGTTCCTGCATGGAAAGTTGCCACTGCATGTGCTTCTATAGTACAAAATCTAGCAACACTCCTGCATCTACTGTCATATTAAAAGTAATGAGGCTCTATTAATTTTATGGTATTTCTCTATTTGGAGTTATGTCTGGAAACTCCTATGAGTGGGGAGGAAATGTCAGCTCTCTTTGGTTTGAACAGAAGTAATCACTGTATAATTCCAGCAAATAGGCAGAAATAGACCTTCACCTGTCTGGATGAAGTTGTTTTTTGTGTTGTTTTTTGCTTTTTTTTCCCCTCTCCTACTGGCATCAGTCACAGCAGATGCCTGCAGTGAGTCTGTATCCTGCTCCAGAAACTTATTTGGGACCTGGTGTGTATGCCATTAGTAGAATGGTTTTTGTATTGCATTTAAATAGCTCTTGCTTCAATTGCAAAATTTTCCCAGCCAGGTCTCCTGGACTTTGTTAATGAGAACAGATCGTTCAAGGTGTTGGGATGTTAAAAACTACTGTCAGCTCCTGCCAGCACTTCTGCAGCTGACAGAAATTGAGACACTTGGCCATTTCCTCTGCTGGATGCCTGGGCCTGGTGCAGTGTCATCTTCTGGAGGGCTTCAGCTCAGTCCAAGGCAGCACTGTTATGTCTGGCTGCTGTGCTGGGATCAGCAACACCATAAAGGAGATGATGCTTGTTGAATCTATTTTTTTTCACTTGAAATACTGCATGGGCAGTAAAATACAGAATCCATTTTTATTCCACATCTCCACCTTGGCAGCGTGTCTTTCAGCTTTGAAATACAGCAGAAAAAAAAGCTATTTTTACATGCTAGAAACTATTAAACGACATGTTTGTTTTTAAAAACAAACTGTTTTAGTGTCATTGATGCTTTGATGTCTCTAAGGGGAGTGGCACCATATCTTACAGGGCTGAGCGTTCAGCACGTTGGCTTTGTAGCAACACACAGTAAGTATTCTGAGTGATGAATTAATAAGCAGAAAACCATTTATTGTAGAAAGCGAAAGAATCCTTTTACATTCAAAGCTTTTGTTGTAACCTGTTCCCCAAATCATTAATCATCTGTTTTGCCAAACTGCTGTAGGAAGTTGCATTTCTGGAGATCATACGTGCAGTCAAAGTGCTCGCTGTTGCATGATCTGAGATGGACTCATCTCTGCTGTAGCTGCAGTTAGAGCTTTTAAGGGATTGTCTTAGGAATGTGTATGTTGTTCTGTAGTGCTCATGGGTTGCTCTTTCCAGTGCATGAGAGGATTCAGCCTAACTTGAATGCTCTTGTTTGAGTATGTGCCAACCTAAGGTATCTCGGTTTGCCATCCATAAAGATGCTTTCTGTCTGCTCTGAACAAAAGCAGTATATTTAAGGAAATCGAAGACACAGTTGTTCCACTGTGCTGGGGAAGGAGTAGGAAAAAAAAAATAGTGCTGCAAAAAGGAAAGCAGGTTTTCTCTAGTATTTCAAGCTGCTGGAACTCCAGCACAGTTCATTTTGAGAATTAATAGCTTAAGGTATTTTTCTAATGATCCTTGGGTTTCAGCTATTTCCTGACAAGCATTCTTGAACCAGCTCACTTGAATGTGCACATCCCTTTGTGTCCTTGATGTGTTTCTCAAAGAGGAGCTGTTTCTGTGTTTGCATTACTCCTGCCTAATCTGTTTCCCAAATTGTTTTGAAATCCCTGTTGTATGTACAGCAGGAGGCTATATAGTTGCAGTGTGTCAGACTTGGTAATTCCCAATATCCCTTGTCTTTAAAACAAATTAGTTGCTAATGAAAGTTTAAAAGGAGTAGAGTGAAACGTGGATATTGCAGCTAATATTTCCAGTATTTGAATGAATCGTGGCCGTTTCTCAAAATCTGAAGCAAGAACTTGATTCTTTACTGACGTTTTTTGTGGTACAAGATGTTTAGAAAGAATATCTATAGACTCAGAAAAACAGATCTCATGGAGCCAGACTAGTTGCACTTTGTGCTACTGAAAGTAAGGGATAAACACTGAAATCATCGCACTGTTTCCGTCATTCCTAGAATGACAAGTTCTTCTGCAGCAACAAGTCATTTGCAGTCCCTTCGGTGTATTGTTTTCTGCTTTATGTTGTGATAATGTAAAGTTAAAGGTAAATTATTGATATTAAAAGAAAACCATTGACAGCAACTTGAAGATGCTTCACTTTTTTTTTTTTTTCCTAGGAAGGAAATATGCATGTGAGAGGGATATATGGGATAATTACATTTTCATGTTGAAAGGACACCTTCTGGTTATGCATGAGAAATCCCGCCCCCAGTGCCAGGTGTGTTTCTCTATAATCACAGGAGCTGAGGAAATTGTCAGTGTATGCTGCTCATGCTTAGCAGACAGAATGTGCAGCAATGTTGCTCACATAATTTTTTCTGCCTCAATTTCATCCTCTGTCATTGAGGTTTCCTCAGCTGATTCAGCACTGAGCATTGCTGAGAAGATAGAAACATCCCACGGGTCAGAAAGGAAGGGTCTGCAGGACTCAGATTATCTTTTTCCTGTAGGTGTTCCCTTGGTACAGTTCTGTGTGAAGTATGGAGTCCCCCTGTCCTTTAGACAAAAAAAGGTTAACTTTCTCTTGAAAGATATTTTTAGGGCACCTCAATAGAGAAAGGACATGGAGGTGCTGGAGCAGGTCCAAAGAAGAGCAACAAGGCTTGTGAAGTGTTTGGAGAATATGCACTATGAGGAGAGACAGAAGGAACTGGAGATGCGTAGTCTGGGAGAAAGGAGGATGAGGAGAGACCTTATTGCTTTCTTCAAATACCTGAAAAGTGACTTTTTTTTTTCACTTGGGATGGTAATGCAGTGGAACAGGTTGCTCAGAGAGGTTGTGGATGCCCCAGCCCTGGAGGCATTCAGGGCCAGGCTGGATGTGGCTCTCAGCATTCTGGTCTGGTGGTTGGCAACCCTGCACATAGAAGCGGGGTTGAAACCATTTGATCATTGTCGTCCTTTTCAACCCAGGCCATTCTATGGATTTATGATTGCCGTGAGAACGGGGTTGGTCTGTTCTCACTGGTGGCAGGTAAAAGGATGAGGGGAAATGGCCTCAAGTTTCACCAGGGTAAGTTTAGGTTGGATATCGGGAATAACTTCTTTACAGAAAGGGTTGTTAAGCACTGGAATAAGCTGCCCAGGGAGGTGGTTGAGTCACCATCCCTGGCTGTGTTTAAAATCCGTTTGGATGTGGTGCTCTGGGATTTAGCAGAGGGCTGTTAGTTAGGATAGTGTGGTTGGGTTGTGGTTGGACTCTATGATCTTTAAGGTCTTTTCCAACCTGAGTCAATCAATTATATGATTACAAAATGAATTTTTAAACAATTAGTAAATTAATAATCTGATCCATACCATGTAGGATGTTTTTTTCTTAACTGTGATTTACTGCAGGGGTTTCCAGTGGAGATTTGTGTGGTGTGTAATACGCTGTATATACTCATGTTTTGATTTTGAACCTGGAAAACCTACATTAAGTTTGATTATGTGTGGGTTTTAAAATGGCTTCCAGTCAGCAGTATTCAATCATAATAAATGACACATGCTGATACTCAGTGTAACTCCACTCAGTGCCCACAGTAGTGTTCTGACTTGCAGCAACTTTCTGCAGACAGTTAAGTTGCGCACATATGCACAACTGGCTGAATTTAGTTGACTGGCTGTTTGTTGTTTGGCTTCATGGTTCCACACAAGCTCTGCCTTAGAATGTATAATGAATGAGACTGAAAAATGAGGTGTCCGGAGTTTTCAGCTATTATCTGCAAGACTCAGTGGTCGGAAGTGTGAAAGACCTTTGGAGGTAAGACGTGAGAGGGGAAAGTAGCTTTAAATCGCTCCAGGGAGAGCTTCAGAACACCAGAACCCAAAACAGTACCTCTCTGTTTTCAAAGCGGTGTATGCAGGCAGAGCTGCATGACTCTCATTAAGTTCATTTGAGTCGTGCAGCTAAAGCCCCATGTGATGTTTTGAAAATGTAGGGAATAAAAACGACCTTAAACCAGACATCTGGGCTTCTATCCAGTTTTCCGGTGATAACTTCTGATGCATGCCGTTAATAAAGCATCATCCATAGGCTAAATTATTAAACTACAGAACTCTTTGTGGAAAACTTATAAGTCAGTTTTTATCAGAAAATATGTGTGTGCTCCTCAGCAGCCATTGCTGGCCAGGGGGCCCTTTTGCTCTTGTTCAGTTTCTTCCCCTGTCCTACTTTTCACTTGTTTTTTGACTTTGTCTTAAGTTCTCACAAACCTGTAATTGGGATTATTCCTTCTTCTCTTCTGTTAATTTCAGGGGGAAATTAAATATAGCCCTTTTGAGAAGAACATTTCATTTTTTAAAAGCATTTAGCCTGCAGATTTTACAAGTTACCTTTATAATATCCAGATATACGTGATACTGGGAACTTGCCATAGAAAATGAGTGCTTTTTATTTGTCACACCAGGTGCTTTGCTCTTTGTTGGCTTTTTTTTTTAGTCACAAGAACCCTGGAATTTCAGAGTATGTGCTCAAATCATATACATATAAACTGATTTCTTCAGAGATGTACCCTGTTTTGTGAGAAATTACCCAGCAGGAGCCCTGGTGACTCCTCACTTTCTTAAATCTCTGTTCTTTGGCAATGGAAGAAGGTAAAGGCTTCTATGGAATATAATGGCCAGTCTTCACATGTGTGATCTGTTTCTTACCATCTAAGCCTGAAGCCTGGAAAGAAGTGCAGCGGTCACATTGTTGTTCTAGGAGCGGGCAGGCTGCTGTTTCAGCTGAAGGTTGAAATAACTTCTGCTCTGTTTCAACAGCGTAAGTATTTGAACCCAAAGGAAGGCAAGCTGATTGTGGGGTACTTGGGATGATTAAAATCCAGCTGCTGTAGTTTTCATTTTAGAAAATATTTCCGAACTTGTCAAATCCCGTTTGCTTCAAGATTAATATGTACAGTAGTCTTCTAATAGTAATATCTCAGCAAAAGGAACACATGTTCGTGATAGAACCTGATACTAACCACAGAAAGAGGGTAAAGGATAGCTCTCTGGGAATGCCAGAAGTTGACAAAGATCAAACCTTTGAATGTCAGCCCCTTGCTATGGTCTTGCAGGCAAGTGCAGCCCAGGAATCAGCTGTATCACACTGGGGCATTTCTGAGGCTGGGGCTTTTCCTCTGAGTTATTTCCAGCATTGACAGTGGAACAAAAAAAAATAATCTCTGAAGGGCAGGATGATTGATGCAAGTAACTATTTGTTATCTTAAAATTATCCAAGGAACCTACTCCGTGGCAGTGAGAAATGGATTGTATCACGTTCCTGGGGAACTGGATATATCGAGAAGAACTAAGAGAAAAGTTTGGGAGTTAAAAGCATTAATTGTATTTAATAATTTACCTGAAAAAAGAAAGGAAGAAAGGAAGAAGCAACTTGATTCCTTAAGGAAAGAAGAGCCTGCATGTAGCTTCCGGACATTTTTCCATAGAAGTGGTTGGCCATGGCTGAATGTACTGATAAATTCTCTGCTGTTGGAGCTGAGCAGCTGAGACAGATCCCAATGTAAAGTGGTTTAAGGTTTCTTCTAATATTTGAGTAGTACAAGTGTAATAATAAGCTTTTTCCCCCACCTCTCAACCTTCAGTGTTGAAATCCCCAAGCAGTGAAGCAAAGGCTATTTCTGACATCCTCTCTCTCCTTGTGTAGTCATCCAAACTATAAACAAACGTTCACTTGCCTGCCATATGAGCTTGACTACACAAGGAAGTTACAGTGGTTTAACTGTGATGTGATTGTAAATCCATTTAAATTGGTTCCAAATGTTCTGTGAGCACTCTAAGCCTGATTTATACTGAAATGATAGTCTGGATAACTTGTTCTGTGGACTTGCAACCTGCATTTTAAATTAATTTAGTTGATTGTTGTGCTTCAGTATGGAAGACATACCCTTAAATGCAACATTAAATCAGTGTCCGTTGTGATATCCTATTTAGAGTTGAAATGATCAAGAAAGTACTCCTGAGCAAGTGAAGGCTGGGAGAGCCACATGCAGTAAAAGAGTGGTTTCTTTTGTTTAATTCCAGATGAGTCTCTGGTGAGTTTTGAAGAACTGATAGATACTCTGTTTGTCAGTTCTTTGTGTCTGTATTGCTCAGTGTTAGCACCCTGAGGAACAGTAAGCTGGTTGTCGTCTGCTCCACTGTACCTGGTGTGGGTAGACCAAGTAAGATTTGTCTTTTAAAAAAAAAAACAAACCAAAACAACAACAACAACAAAAACATTGAAATGCCATAGAAAATGAATTTAGTGTTTATAGTGTGAGTGAGGGCCTGTGTTGTGGATATAGATGCAAGATAAGAGGATGTTTGAGGGCATAAAGCCTGCCAAGATAGCTTGAAGGATTGGACTATATGGGATCAAGGTACCAGATTTCAATTTAGCTGTGGGCCTTATGTATGAAGAGACATTTTCATAGCTTAAATGCCACTGAAGAAACCTTCATGACACCTAGATTACAAGACTTACTCTCTTATCTATTGGCATCCTCGAGAAGGAGTATCTTTTCCCATTGTTGCCTGAAAAGTGATCTGGGCTGCCACTTCTTCAAGTCACCAGACCTGTCTTCTAAAAAGATTGAGTAAAAATCCATTGCTGGAAAAGTACTCAGTGTTGCTTGTTGACCAGCTGGTAGAATTGTAATTTAAGGAGAGTTATTCCTTCATCCTTATGACTCTTTGGGATCCTGTTCATAATGTTCCTTCTCCTCACTAGTCAGGTAGGTTTTGATAAATAAACCACAATGCTTATGATGGCTGAAGAGGTACAGCTATTGCAAATTGCTACACAGGCAAGGCATATAGAAGACCTACAACATTTACAAAGCTGGATATTTTGCAAATATAGAATGAGTACCTGTCAACTACCTGTTCTGTACTCTTCCCATTAAGAGAAACCATGCTGAACTTGAAAGGTAGGCCAGTGTGAACCTGATGAGGTTCAACAAAGCCCAAATGCACTTGGGTTGGGATAATCCCAAACATGTATACAGACTGGGAGAAGAGGAGATCCCTGTCTTTTTTGGACCTGGTGAGCCCAGAACTGCACGCAGTGTTCTAAGTGTGACCTCACCAGGGCTGAGAAATGTAAACGCATTTCTCCTGTGTGTGAATTTCTAGGATTTAATAATCTAATATTTATTTTTAGTGTTGCAGTTTCTTTGTGCACAGCTTTATCAGAAGATACAGCACATGATTTAAAAGCATACTAAGAATTTCTTCGTATGTGTTGCAGTGAAAGAAATCTAATTGCTTCTGAAAAGAAGTTCAAACATTATTTCTTTATAATGAGAAGTACATCAGTAAGTAACTTGCCAGTGAAATGATGGCATGTGCTTAGTCTGCTGCATATTTTGGCAAAATATGTATTTTGGATCTAAATCTTTTAGCTTTAGTCAGCATGTGGAGAAATAATTTTAGACTTAATTTACTAATGTTGCATTTAATTTTGACATGAGAGAAGTGGCAAAGAGAACAGAAAAGGTGCCATTTCTTACTAAGTCTTAAGGCCTTTTGCTAAGAGATAACACATTTAAAAAGAAAATGGAAAATCTTATCTATTTCAGTTTGCCCCAATGACCAATAAAATGATTGTATTAGAAAATAAAAGTAGAATAAAGGTAAGATGATAAGTAGTATCAGGAAGCTTTTCAGATTACAGCATGCCCTGATTTTTTGGGGAGAGAAGCTAGACTCTGTGCTGCAATGCTTGTAGGACCTAATGAAAAACATGGGCTGCTTGTGGGATTACCACAGTGAAGGTTTACTGCTGTCAGTGTGACAGAAGGAGAGCTGTGGTTTCTGTAGTGCTCTGGTTTTCTGTCACTAATTTTGCTGTTTTCCTCGGGTTCCAAGCTGTCAGAAAACTTTATATAAACATCTTGGAGAAAGTAACTTAATTCAAGGGCTTGCAGACACTGAATTTTATTTCACAGGGAGAAAGGGGGGAAGCTTAGACTTGCAAGGGGAAATTGGCAGTTGATGTAGCTGTAATAGGGAATCCTGAGGGGCCTACAGCTGCAGACCTAAAATGACCTTGCTACTGAACTGCTCCTATACACTTAATTCAGCAGCTCTGTAGAAGGCTTCCTTTGTGATGACAAGGAAGGTAAGATCTGTGAACCTGCATCTGTAAGTGTAACTTAAGGGACTCCTACAAATGAAAGAAGGAAAGGAAGGGATTGAAGTGAAGTGTCCTGTAAAATGGGAGCTGGAGAGTGACAGTCAAGGTCTCAGTCACCATCAGCTTTATCCAGTCAGTTAATTGAAGGAGTACTGGAAATGCGTTTGCTCCTTGAAATCACAAAATCACTTTGATTACTTATAAGACATTGCCTAGGTTCGTATCGAAGACAGAAGAACACACAATGGCATTCTAATATTGATATTCTAATATTCTAATATTGAATATTGATCTCCCTATCACGTTTTGGCTTAGTGCCCTTTGCACCATATGCAGATGTGAGTGAATATGCATGTAACTACACTGGGAAATTCTCTTCTTCATTAAGCTACATGTCGCCTAAAAGGAAGCTGCTAATAACCCAATCCTATGGGGAAAGGCAAGCTTACCCACTAACAATGAACTGAGTCCACTATCTCTTCCAGAATCCTGCTAGACAGAGTATAAGAATACAAAAGAATAGAGTAATGTGAAACAGACTTGTGCAAAGCAGAGTTTAAGAATCTACAGTCTTATGGAACTCAGCAAGAGAAGTGTGTAACAGCAGAGATTGAAGTCATCAGTCTAAGTATATTGTTTTGTTCAGGTCCCTGTTGTTGTTGCTAGATTTGGTCCAATACTGGTGCAGTGTCTTCACCATCAGTATAGGCTGTGAAGACTGTGTTGCTGCACAAATGCTCTGCTGTATTAGAAGCATCAGTAATTTATAGATTACCCATTGTATATGATATCTCTCATCCAAACCTAGAGCAAAAGCAGAACCGTTTTAGTGAATTACAGCATTCTATGCAGTCCTTTCCCTAATTCAACTCTGTCTTCCTCCATCCTGCTCTAGCTTCCATCCCTGAACAGTGCTCTCAGATTCAAAGTTGTCTTTACTGCCTGTTCCTGTGTTCTTGCCAGTACCATCGCAGGTACTACGTGAGTCACCAGTTGGCTTGAGTTGTTCTTTTCAGCTGGCTTGGGTGTGAAAAAGAGATACTTTGTCCTCAGGAAAAACAGGGAGCTTTTTTGTAACTTCAGGGCTTGTATACATATGTATATGCTCCAGCTTGTCTGAGGTAAGGAACATTCCATCAGTGTCTGAGATAAAGCTTGCCAATCTCTGCTATAGCAGTCTGTGCTTTCCTTCCCTCTCATTGCCTTTGCTAGGGAATAGTAGCAGCATCTTTTTCTCCACAGTCTCTTAATCTTCTGTTTGAAATACTGCTTCTCTTTCTCCCTGACATGATTCTTGTTAATGTACTTGAAGTGCATAGCAAAAATTCAGGTACTTAAGTTGCATGAAGCTGTTGACATTTCCACAGATATTAATACAAATCGTTAAACTTGCAATTTTTATCCATTTATTTGAGCACAGTTTGTTTGAGAACAAATTAAAAGCAGAAAACACAAAGTACTTCTTTCTTTTATCATTGGTTAAAGATACCGCCTAGATTCGGAAAAGCCATGGGGTCATTTAAAACCATGTAATAGCATGTCCTTATCTTTTTATGCGAGATGTGGGTCAATTACACAGTTCTGAAAGTTGTATCATGACCATTCTGGACTGATTACATGCTGAGGAGATACAGTAATTTCTCATTAATATCTGCCAAGCTATTAGTACTCAGACTACACTATTCAGGCCCTCAGTGAAGTGCAAGCAGTGATGGTTAGAGAAGTTGATTGGGCAGATCCAGGCAGTAGCAAGGGGGAAAAAAGAACTTTACGTTGGTGAACTGACTGTGAATGCCGTTGCTGACTCATGTTCACATTAACAAACCTTTCCCTACACCTGCTCTCAGTATGCTAAGGAAGGGAGTGTTAGGAGCAGTGTATACGTGGTGGAAGGCTGATGGCACTGGGAACCCATGGTGGGAGCTCCCATGGCTCTGAAGCTCCCAGCGGCCTGCTGTGATGTCTGCAGCCTGCGGCAGAGCCACTGAGCTGCTCCAGGTCTAGAGTCAGTGTGTGAGTCCCATCACCTTTATGGTGTCTCGTATATACATGACGAAACAACCCTTGTGTAGCTGCAGCAGCTTTCTTGATAGCCCAGGAAACGTGAGGGAAGCTGAAAAATTCAGAATGGAGCTGGCTGTGTTTGTACAGAAGAAACTTTCTGAGGAACTGTAGCGTATAACCACATCTTTTGTCAAGTACAGCTGCCCTTTGGTTACACAGCAGTAACCAAATTACTGTTAATAATTAGCAGTTTCTAATTGTGCTACCTGAGGCTTGCTTCTGCAGCAATTAATGATGGAAGAATATGAAGTTCTTAAAACACTTAGCGGTAAAGGGTGGGAAAATAACCTGCCACATCAAGCTAAAAGAAATAAGCCTAGAAACAAAACCTGTCTGAGAGCTGTAATGGGCTGCCCGGTCATTTTGCCAATGATGGGAATACTGGATGCATAAATGGTGCTGGAAGAGCCAGCCTTCATGTGTCCCACTGGCTGGTTTCTCTGGAGTGTGCTGCATGGTCATCTGTTGATGTGTGTCATTTGAGACAAGAAACAAAGCTGCTGACTACTGGGGGGCACTGAGTAGAAACATCTGGAGAGATTTGCTAATTCCTATTTAATTTTCAAGTCTTCAGAATTACTGTATTTCAGCTGAAAATTACTTCTCATGCCCCTCTGCTCCCTGTCCTGCTGAGTGCAAGGTGTGCTTCCAAGGAGCAGTGCTGACACTAGGCCTGTGGGTAAAGCAAAGCATGGCAGCAACTTCTCTGAGGAATAAAAGCCAATTTTCTGCATGCCCTTCTTGAGTAAGAAGCAAAAGATGAGGCTGATAAAGCTGTGCTTTTTATGATGCTGGAGTATAAAATGTATTAGTAGTCAGCAATAGAAGAAATAACAGCTGTTCAGGCTTATTTAATAAATTAGTGTTTAAAACCAGGGAATCTGTTGTATTGGTTGCTTTGATACCAGTTTGTCTGACCAAGCTTTGCAGTAAAAATGCATAGTTGTTTTGTGATTTTGTTTTTTTTAATGAGAGCATTTTAATGAGCAGTGTACAGCTTTTAAAATAATTGTTAATATTTGGCAGGGAAGGTGGGAGACGGTTCTAAGCTTAAAAGTGCACTTGTTTGGGTGCACAGGCCTAGGGGGAATGGTTTCAGTTGAAAAATATAGATCTGTTTTCCACACACAGCTAATAGGGGAAATATTCCCTGGCAGCCCGCGCAGGTCTCAGGCAGACATGCCTACTCTGTCAAATCTTATTATCAAGGCTCTCTACCTATATTACAGAATTGGTGCTGTATCCTCTCTAATGAAGGGATTATTTTAAGGCCATGTGCATTTCAGCAGGAGTAAGAGCCTTGTGTTGAGAGAGGCATCTGTAACGAGGGGTTTTTAATCAGGATACATTATTAATGAAGTGCACGGGAGACGCACAAACCTGCTTTATTAGGCAAACTGTAAATGAGCCCATTCGGTAAGAACGTGCAAAATGTGTGTGTGCTGAGAGAGGCTATTTTGAGAATTTAACTCATTTCTGAGCAGTAAAGGCATCCAGGCTGGCTGTAATTGGTGCCTGTGGCAATTGTTGATACCCTGACTACATTAGCTTTCCATGCCCTTTAGCAGAATTGAGAAAACATTTCTAGTACTCGTTAAGCTGTCTATTATCAAGACATCATAAATATACACGTTTAGAACGGATCGTTTTCTATCCCAGTGCCTTATAGCACTTAAATAAATTAGTTCCTACTATTTCAAGTATTAATGTTGCGGTAATTATGCATGAAGCAATAATGCAATTAAAATTGCCTTCCAAGTCGCTCAAGTGGGAATATTTTTAGAAAATAATACTTGATCTTTTCTCAAAATACACTCCCGAGCAGGTGGATGGGCTGTGTGGCTCAAAATAATGGCAGCGTGAGACTGTTTTACCTCAGGATCCTCCATCGCCTGCAGCTCGAGTCAATATTAACCAAGTATTACCATCTGTTGGCTTTTGTTGACCTCTGGAAGGAGGCAGCGGTCTGATTTTAGTTTTTTTTTCTCCTCCTCTCTTTTTTTTTTGCCTTCTCTAGTGGCAAAATGCCCACATCACAGCTGGCACAGAGCGCTCCAGCAGCAGGGGGTTCATAGTTAAACAATGCAGCCACACTTCAAGGTGGGAAATATGGGCTGTTCAGTTTGCAACATATTCCACTTCCTTTGTGTACAATGCCTACTGCTTTCAGATCTTTGCAATATCAGCTATAATAAAGTGCAGTAAAATATCAGCTCGGCTTTCAGCCTTAGGTCTAAATTTCTTTACATTTAAATTGGACCTCTTGTTCCTTGGGAGAAAAATATGTATCTTGTCGCTGAGTTACAAGTGAGCTTTCCCAGCTTTTTGGCAGTCAGGTAATAGTTAAAGGGAAAAGATTTCTTCTTTTCCAGCCAGAAAAGCGGTTTAATGACTTTGGGTCCATGTGTTCATAGCAGCACTGTAGCTGAGCCCTGCAAACCCCTGGAGCTTGGCAAGCCCAGCAGACTTGGCAAGTTTTCCTGCCAGCTTACCAAGTCTGAGTCAAGCACGGGTTGCTGCAACTTCGAGTCTGTTTAGAATATTTTGTTAACAGGAATATTGAGGTGGAGGGTTTTTTCCTTTGCTGACCTTAAGGGATACCATCCTCTCTACAAACAGATACTGCTTAAACTATGTGTACCAATTTATGGCTTGTGTTAAATGCAAAATAAGCGTGTATTTTATGCAAAGTATCTGATTTGTTGCTCTTGACATGAGGGTACTAAGGAAGTGCATGACATTCTTTCCATTGATTGGCATTGGATAATGTGAAGGTCTGCTGGAGACGAGCATAGCTGTTATTTTTTCTGCGTGTTGTGATTTCAGAGTGCAGTGCAGGCTCGTGTGGGGAGGAACGGGGAATGTACTCGCTTCTCATTTTCACCTGTGTAGATCCTGCCAAAAGGAAAACAAGTTCAGATTTTGAAATAGGTGAACATTTATGTTGCTGACAGTTGGTTCTTGCCCAGCAAAATCATAACAGTCCTGAAATAAGGACAGTGCTTTTCTGCAGAAAATTCATATGAGGTTAAAGCAAACTTCAGAAGACTAAAGATTGTGGCACATAAATGCTTAATTACCAAAGTCATATCCATCTCTGTATTCTTCAATAGTGACTGATGAATTCTGGGGGCTTTTTAGTATTTCTGTAATGAATTCTGCATCACCCAGTTGTAGGATAGCTACTTTCTTAGTTAGAAGGAATGGGCATGTAGAGAGAGTGCCTTTCACTTGTACTTCCAACAGTCCATCTACTCCATCTACTGCTTTGTAAGACAATTTAATAGCTTGGCTTTCTCCAAGTTTTACATAATTGTGTATTCACTTCATTACTGCTAATATTTTTATGGGAAATGTGAATGAAATATAATAGCTTTGCCTGGTTTGGGGCTTATTTCCTAGCTATGAGCCAGCTACAGCAACTCTGACTGCTTTATTTCATCCGCCCAATGGAAAATCAAGGATGTCTGTTGCTGCAGGATTACCTGTGAGAGGCTATGGCTTCATACAGCAATGATATCTGAAGTACCATGAGCCAGTGTCATAAAAGGCTACTAATCCTCCAAAGTTCTGTTTTGCCTGGTGGGATCTAAAAGACTCAGCAGAACACAGGCTGAGCTTGCCAGATAGGCAGACAGGCTTTTGGTTTGTGAGCTATTTTAAGCATCTTGTATTGGTACCCTTATTCATCACAGAGTCATTGAATGGCCTGGGTTGAAAAGGACCATGAAGATCATCTAGTTCCAACACCCTGCTATGTGCAGGGCTGCCAACCACCAGACCAGGCCTTGAATGCCTCCAGGGATGTGGCATCCACAACCTACTTGGGCTCAACCTCCCTGTTCCAGTGTAACATCACACTCTGTGTGAAAAACTTCCTCCTAATATCTAACCTAAACCTCCCCTGTCTCAGTTTAAAGCCATTCCCCCTTGTCCTATCACTATCCACCCTCATAAACAGTCTCTGTCTTTCCTGTTCGTACGTTCCTTTCAAATATTGGAGGGCCACAGTGAGGTCTCCCAAATTTGTTCACGCTTGCAGTAAACTGCAAGAAGAATAGAGGGGATGAATGCCCAGATGATCACTGCTAAATACTGAGGAGGAAGCTTGTCTGAAGCTCAGATTCTTGCCAAGAGAAGCTGCCCTCAAGTTCCTTACCTCCCAGCCCCAAAAGAATTGTTTTTCCCCAAGACCTTTCATAGTTTTCATTTAAAGAACTGAGATATGCAGTTGGGTAACAGACCCCAAGTCTGTGTGAGGATGGTCAACGTGCTGCTTTGGGCCATTAATTGGGTCCCGAGAGTGAGAATGGGAGGGTGGTGACCACTCCATGTACTGATGGTGTAAGTAAAAATGATGAAAAAAGGTTGGAGTGTAGAATGTGATTTTCTTCTGTGCTTTTCTCTATGCAGACCTGGAGGGATGAACACATAATCTTGTTTAATTTAAATTCATGTATGATTGACAACATGAATGATAGAGGAAACTGAATCTTAGGAATTAGGTATACGTATTTGTAGTTTATACAAGACTGATGTATTTCAACTAACTGGAAATAGAGTGAAACTGATGGATCTTGTCACTCTTGTCAATACTTAAATCTTCCCTTAAGTTGTCTCTGTCTCACGGTGAGGAGTCCCAGACTACTTAGATACCAGATTCATACAAGCAGTTGCAGGTCTTGATGTTGTCTTCTTACCTTCTCTTTCCTGGTTACTCTATACCCATTTTGAATGAGAGCAGAGGCCGAATGGTATACAGCTTTGCAGGGGCATTTCTATTGCACAAATTACAGGTGAACCAGAGAATAAATGATGCTGGCAGGAGAGTGCTGATACATCACTGATAGAACAGTGTCAGGACAGAGCTCTGTCTGTGAGTGCCATGGACTGTTGGGCAGTGACATGTAAAATAGCAAAGTAAACATAAGATAACATATGTTAAAAATGGTGTTGTTTGAACTGTAATTTTAAACTAAATGTTGTGGTACATGGTTGAGCCCAAATGGACTTCACAAATGAACTTTGAAAGGGACAATAATCACAAATTCAGAGTGCTCCTTTGACAGCAAAGACTTTCCTTGGGAAAGGACAATTTTTTTCCCTACTTTCCTTAGCCTTTCAGTGCTCACTGACTGAGAAACTTTGTTCCAACTTAGTAAAGCATTTCTTATTTTAAAAAGCTGCTTCAACAAGATTAAAAGTAGGATTAAGCAAGTAGGTCCAATTAAATTCTGTAAAGAGTTGACTTACACAATGCTGCACGTAGCATTCTTCTGGCATTATGGTGTTAGAGACATCTCAGAAGGGAGCTCAGAGGCCACCCAGTTCAGCCCCTGACTTAAAGCAGGGTCGATGCAGAGTTTGAACCAGGTTGTTCAGGGCTCTTCAGCTGTATTTCATAGACGTGTGAAAGAATGGAGCCTTCGCAGAATCTTCAGGCAACTTCTTCCATTGTTTAATTCTTAATTTACGTTTATTAAATAACAATTATTATCATGCTGACAGTAGAATTATAATAATGCAAGTGACGAATTGGTACCTCTGATTTTTTAACTATAACAGAACACAAGTCAAACAGAGCATCCATCACAAGACAGCTAACATGACAATTCTGATAATCACTGATGGAAAGTAGGTTAGCTCGTGGCTTTAAGCATGTTGTTTTGCCAGCAGTAAGACTTTAGAAATATTTTGAGGCCATTTGTTTTTTCTGGAGTAATGATTCATATACAGTAAATTGTTCCTTCACCTGAGTATTTTATTTTAAACAAACAGCACTCTGGCAATATTTAAAGTCTTAAGATTTTGGAAAAGAATAACTTCCTGACACTGCCGATCATTAGTTTTGAAGCATGACAAGCAGCTGTCTCCAGATGGTGGTCTGTGTTCCATAGCCTCCTTCTCTACTGTAGATGGAAGCATTTACTGCAGTAATAAAGCTTCTTGTAACCTGTCTTTTCTTTGTTTCAGCTTTGGTTTGCTTTCGTTAATGGATTCTCTGGGCAGATCTTATTTGAGCGATGGTGCATTGGTCTGTATAACGTGGTAAGTGCTACATGTTTTGAATTGGTATTACTTAGGATGTGTGTTAGTGTGTGCTCTGTCCCATCTCTCCTAGGTAACAATCTAAGTGTATTGTCAGTAAAGGTGAACTCACTTGTAAAAGCCATTTTGATCTACCTTGAGCCATAGAAAGCAAAACATTGAATGCTGTTTTTAATTACCAAAATAAGTGTTCAGTAAGGCTGCAGCTTTTGGGTGTACTTCAGTTTTCTCTTTGAAAGCATCTTTGGTCTCTTGTATTGAGATATTTTACTGGCTGCTAACGTTCAAAATAGATCTCAAGTCTTAGCCTTTGTGTTTTTATTTTCTTATCTTTTCATAATGTGTTATTGTCCCAGTGATTTTGGTCCATGCAGAAACATACTGAAAAATTTACTGATAGATAGTAAATATGGAAGACCTTCTTTCAGATCCTGTAAGAATTAGATGCTCAGTGAAGCATTGTGCACTCTCTACTGAGTCATTACAGAACTGGAAGCAGCACGCTGTGTAACCAGTATTCCTTGCCTTAACCAAGTGTAGGATGTGTGCTTTTCAGGGTCCCACACTGTATCATGTGATTTTATCACTCTAATTAATAACTTTAATCTGATTAAAGCCTGGAAGATCTCTGGTGCCACGTTTTGCTGCATACCATCAGACTGAGCTGGTCTTCTTAATAGAGCTTTATATTTGAAATGTTAGTGATGGCTGGATTTATAAGCCACGAGGACGCTTTGTCAGTGTTGAAAAATCCTTTGCATTTCTTTTTAGAGGGAAGAAATTTTATTTATTTATTTTTTTATCAGACTTTTAAATATATGGAAACACAGAAAAAGCCAGCAAATTATCTCTATCACTGTGTAGTATTAATGGAAACATTTCTGTCACATTTCTCTAATCTTAAAAATGATGGCACAAACCCTCATATGCTGTAAGATTCCATACTCTCCATGGAAGGCATTAATTCAGGGATTTTCCACTTCCTCTTCACCCTCATTTCCTGACTGTTGCACAGTCTGTCATTCATAGTTAGATATTTGCATCTATTATCTTTAAACCTGGTTTGATGGATCTACCTACCCCGCATTTAAAGCTCATGGATGAAGCTCATATTAGAGAATCAGTGCAGTATAAATTAATCCTTGTTTCATAAGGCCACTATTTTCTGAAAGTAGAATTGGTCCCAAAGAATCACAGAGAATCAAATGCTGGTGGGGTACTCAGGGCTTTCACAGTTTGAAGGGGTTAGGTTTTTAAGTGGAGTTTAACTCTTCTGTTCTTTTCCACATTAATTAACCCTCTGTTTCATGAGCAGTCTCATTAAAATGCTAAGTGTAGGAAATCTTACTAGCATTGTGGATCCAGCATTTATAGAATCATAGAATCATCTGAATCAGAAGGGTCCCTTAAAGATCATCTAGTCCAGCTCTCCTGAATTGATTAGGCACATTACAACTAGATCAGGTTTGTATTGGTTTATGCTGGTTCACATGATAGGAATAGTGATAGGGCTGCAAAGAATGGCCTAAAATTGTGCTGGGGAGGTTCTGGTTGGATATTAAGAAAAATTTCATCTCTGAAAGAGTGGTGAGGTGCTGGAATGGGCTGCCCAGGGAGGTGTTGGAGTCACCATCCCTGGAAGTGTTCAAAAAACACTGAGATGTGATACGATGTTGGACTGGATGATCTTGGAGGTCTTTTCCAACCTTGTTGATTCTATGGTTCTATACTGGAGGCTTCCTTTCAAATTAAAAAAAAAAAAAAAAACCAAAAAAAACCCAAAAAACAAACAAACAAACAAACACATCTTGTGGTTGATTCAATTGGGAAGTGTCCCATGAAACATGAAAAAAATATGGAAATATCGTAAAGGTATATGAGAAAGTGTCATGTTTTGGACATTTGCTTTATTCCTAAACTTAGCTTTGATTAAACATATTGCTTATTTAATTATGCCTACAAGTGTGGCTGTACTTGAACCCATTCTTTCAAGGCTTGTTTGTAAAAGTACATGTTGTCTTTCCTTTGCACTCTGACATGGCCTGCCCTCCCTAGATGAGCTGCCACATCAGAAAGTTCCAATGGCTAACTTCTTGAATGCAAGCTGCTTGGTTAGTAGCACCAGTTTTCATTTACGCTTCTTTTCTTTGCAAGTCAACATTTGAGAGTTGCAGATCGCTGAAGTTTCTGCGTGGATTTGTTTGGACACTTGAAAATGCTCTCAATGCACCAGTTGGTAATGCATCTCCACTGAAGTGTCTGGGAATTTTGCTGTTGACTACATACTGAAATAATATCAGGGATCCACTTAATACTCATGGCCGCTTTTAATGAGTCTTTGCTTGCTTTGCAGATTTTCACAGCGTTGCCACCCTTCACTCTGGGAATTTTTGAGCGATCGTGCACTCAAGATAGCATGCTTAGATTTCCACAGCTATACAAAATCACTCAGAATGCAGATGGTTTCAACACAAGGGTAAGGGAGCAATCTGCTTCTTTAAGAATAACATGAAAATTTTGTTTTCCAGGTCTATTTCATCACAAAATAATTTATTCCCCACTGTCTCTTCTGTTTCATACTATGATACTGCAACAAGGTGGTTGTTTTCAAAGGGATTATGTTTTGTTTTGAAAAAGAACAGTACCAAAACAAACAGTTTGTTTTTAATTGAGGATTTTCGGAAGTGGCTTCAACTGAAACTTGTCCTGAAATCTGAACTGTGCATTTCAAATAGTCATTTGTATCTGAATATGACCTTCTGATTCACACCTACTAAAAAACGGTTATCTTACCTTTTTCCTAGAAACTGGATGTTTTCGTCCACGTTTCTTCAATATAGAGGTTGTCACAGCACTTCCTACTAGAGGGCTTTTCTACAGTTAATCAGTTCCTCTCTATTATTAGAGAAAATAAAAATTGGAGAGTAAAAATGTGTTTATTTTGACTTTAACTTTTGAAAAATGCATTTTATTTCATTCTACTGTTTTACATGCCAGAAAGTGCCAGCACTGGAACTCTGTGTTTATTCCATAAGAGGCACATATTTAAATGTAATTCTGAGTCAGGGAGGCTGTAAGACTTCTTTGATTAGAGGGGAGGGAGGAGGAAACTGTTGAGCGCATAAAGCTCTAGTTTGTGCAACACTGCTTTATCTGTAAGGTTAAGAATTGCATAGCATAGAAAGTACTTGCCCACTAAAAGAAAATAGAACTGTTCATGGTACAGAATCAGTCTTTTAAAATCTTTCCTTGTGATAATTAAAGAAAGGTGACTCCAACTGTCTGCTGTATTTTGATAAAGATCTTAAGTTGCAAGTCTGCTTGCCTGTAACATTTTAACTTGTTAGAATAAAACTGTCCAACTGGACCGGTGTTTTCCTGTGACAGAGCAGAAATTGTAGGAGGAAATGGATCTTAGGAAAGTTTAGGTATTTCACTTCAGGAAAAATATCGTCTGACTCTAAACTACACAATGAAGCGTCTGTTGGGAGTTAGAGAGAGGTCAAGAGTTTTGGACTTTACTGATGACTTGGTTTGTTTTCCCTCAGGTTTTCTGGGGTCACTGCATCAATGCCCTGATCCATTCCGTCATTCTCTTCTGGTTTCCACTGAAAGTACTGGAGCATGGTAACGGCTTCATTATTTCTTACGTCAGTAACTGATGTTCAGTCTTACAGAGCCAATGTGTTTGCAGAATTGGAGGTCGTGACAAGTTCTAAGAAAATAATGCTGACAGTTCAATAGACTCTAGCTGCTATTCTTGGCCCAGTTATCTGGTGGCTTCCTGAGTTTATTCATATTTAACTTAATTACTGTTCATGTAACGACTTAAATACTTAAGAAATTAAACTACTGTTTTGCCAAAGTCTTACTCAAACACTAAAAACGTTCTGTACAACACCTGATTTTTTTCAGCTATGTGTTTAGAACTCAACATTTTACTGTATAATGTTTTTGCAAGGGTTGTTAAAGCAGCTGGTAGCTGTATTACAAGCATTTGTTTTATCTTTCTGGATCTTTCCCATTCCATAGTGCAGTAGTATAAAATATAGAGTGAAAGAATGAGGTTTCACTATCACCAAAGTCTGTGGAAGAAGTGAATTGCCTGGACTGGAAAATATCAGATCATGAGGCAGATATCAGGAAAACAAGACTTTTTTTGTCTGAACCAAGTTTACTAAGACTTGCTTTCTATGAAATGTAGTGCAACTGCGCAGTATTTCAGGGAACAGTAAATCTCATGCAGTTCCTACTTAGATTTATGATATAATTGTGTGGGCAGAGAAAACGTGGGAATCTGTTTTACTGTATTAAGAAATGGGACAAGATCAGATGAGGAATCTGGGGGAGTGAAGGTTGTATTTATCAAAAACATGAGGTTTTCAAAACAAACGCTTATGTAGAAACACTAATTCCAAGATCCTTCAGCTTGAGGATGGATTAATTGGGGAGGAGGTAAAAGAAAGGGAAAAGGAAGAGAAGATGAATGCTCACATCAAAGGAGCATGATTGTAGAGATATGGAGGAGGCAGGTTCATGTTTCGCTCTACCTGGTTCAGTAAAACTTCAGTGTCATATCCTCAGTGACAATTTCACACAGTTTTCTGACAGACCATACAAGAAGGAGACCTCCCTTTCCTCTGTGGGCTGAGAGCTCTGTTTCAGTTTAGGGGGAGAGAGATTGTTTTTGTTTCACTGGTCTTTGTTTTGCTTTGGGGGGCCTGGGGTTGTTCTGTTTCACTATTTTTATGGGAAATGTTAATCTTGAATAGCTCCTCTTTAAATCCAACTTGAGCTACTCTGGGCTGTCTGTAGTAGTTGCAAGCTACGCTTTCTCTTTCAGCCTTCCATAAATAGTTTTCTGACTGTTCAGTTCCTAAGTAGATAATACACTGTTGCTCTCAACAGTTGAAATGGTAAGGCTGGAATAGTCACCTGTTTACATGGTAACTCTCTTTCTGAAATAATTTCAATAGGTTGCTTAGCTTGATTTCCAAAGTGGATCAAATATTGAATTTTCAAGTTTCTCTGTATTTTTAAGTAAAATAAAAGAGATGCCAGTGCCATAGACAAAAATGCACCATTCTCACTGGGGTGTTTTTTAACCTCTCAGTTTCCTTAGAATCTGAAGCACACATGTTCAGTAAATGGACACTTGTATGGCTTTAGAAAGATGTGTTCACTGAACATCTGTCTGTTCTTGTTAACAGAAATATCATTCCTTTCAGGACTGTTTAGCTTCCTGAAGTGGAAGGTCATGGAAAACTCTGGGGAAAAAAAAAAAAAAAAAAAAAGGAATAATTCCCTTGTCACATTACAATGTAACTTTAAAGAAAAAATGAGACTGGCAGCAGATTTTACTCCATTACTTAGATGTGCACTTTGGTGTGCTAAAGCAATATACTGTCAGGGTCATTAGACGAGTTTATTATAGAGCTATCAAAATAGGTAAGTTTTTAGGCATGCCTCTTTGTCAATAAACTGAGACGTCAAGCATCACCAGAATTTATGGGATATGGAAGGCTCCATTCTCTCGTGCTCTTTGCCTTTTTTTGTTGACAGTAGAGGAAAGAGCAAAGAGTCTGCTAAAACTTTGTGTATTTGTGAGTGATGCGGTAAATTTCTGAGGCCACAAAGTACCAGGAGAAAAAAATGGGCTGATGGAAATGCCTGTGGCTGAAGATCAAATCTGTCGGTGGGCAAAATGGATCAGGTTTTTGATCTCGTTCTGCTGTTTGTGATTAGTATATCTGGTGATGTTTCTTAGTAGTTTAGGTTCAAAATGGAAAGAAAAGCCACAATATCAAATCGGTGACATCTCTAAGATATTCAGAATCTGTCAGTTGTTCAGAGAAAAACACATTCAGTGATTGTAGAAGCAAACCCACACGAGTAGCTTGGGCAGCTGCACTGTCTGAACCTCTTGCCCATGTGCTGGACAGTCTTCACCAGAGGTCAGGCTGTCAGGGGCTCTTCTCTGTAGACTTCAAGATTTGCTGATCCTGGAGACGTACTTTACAGGAACATAGTTAGCTAAGTAGGTGACCCTGGTTTTACAATGTCAGACCCAGTTTTGCAAATAAACCTAGCTAAGTGGTACCCTCATAAGTAGAAGCACTGTACTAAGCAATATGTGTTTAGGAACAAGTCCAAGGGTTTTATCTTAAGCCTTTTTCATCCCTGCTGTTTGTGTATTTCTTTAGCAGTTGTCTTAAAACCTGTGAAAATACCAGTACTTATCATGCTTGAGTAATGCTTGAAAGTTCCTGTGTGTATGAGTTCATCTGGCATTAGCGTAGCTGTTGAGTGTGCTTTCATGGTGTTCCGGTTTTATTCAGCATGGACTAAGAAAGACTAAACAGACATTTGAAGCATTGCCAAGGTTGGCACTTGCAAGTGATAGATTAACATGTACTTACCCTTCTGTGCACTTGACCAAGCAAAAGTGTGGAGGACTGAATGCTGCTCAGTTACTGAATTAACCTCCAGTGAGGTATTTTAGGTACTAAACGTGCCCTTAAGAGAAAACTGCAAAAGATCAGTCTACGTGCACAACTTTATTTCAGCGCAGATCAAGTCACGTGTAGGCTTTATTCACCATGGAGTTTGTTAGAGCTGTCAATAAGCAGCACAGAACAGATAGTCACAGAAGTGATGCCGACCTACCTCAGCTCTTCGAGATAAATTACACATTAATGCCTGGCAAAAGCTTCCCCTTCTTCTAACGGCTTCTGGCAGGCAGGGCTGTGTATACACATTCTATCTGAGCACCCTGTCTTGTTTAGCACAACTGGTGCATTACCAGTAGCTCACAGCTTCTAAAAGTGCTCTCTGACATTCCAGTAGACAAGTTTGGAACCAGTTACTGTCTATCCTCCTCAGCATCTCCTTGATGCTGCTTCTGTTCTGTTGATACTGGTTAACAAATGTGACAATTTTTCTTTTTCAGATGCCGTATTCACAAACGGGCAGGGAATCGACTATTTATTTGTTGGGAACATAGTTTACACTGTAAGTTTATTTATCCAAGACATTTTTGAATGGTAATTTTTTTACGCTGTCAGAAAATTATGTAAATCAGAAGAAAGTTTAAGTGCAGTCAGACCTGTGTTGTGAGCCTGATTTTTCACCCACATTCATCTTTTTACACATGGACCAACAGTATCTTTTGCTCTGTCCTTCCCCACCCCATTCTGCCAAGGCTCCACAGGTGGGTTGGTACATAGATGGTACTTCCATTTTTTGGTGCTAAAGGGAGATCGGGCTGTGGACACCTCTGAATTTGAGAGCGAAGATACTGAAGCTGCCTTTTGTCTTTTTCCTTTACAGTACGTTGTAGTCACTGTTTGCCTAAAAGCTGGATTGGAAACAACTGCATGGACTAGAGTAAGTATTCTTCATAAGCTTTTATTTTATTAACATTCATACAGTACTAAAAATCATTTAAGGCTGCAGTATTTTAATAGCATCTTTTATTTAAGGATAAACTAAGTTCCATACCTACGGGAGAGGAGAATGAGTGCATTCTGAAGATGTGATAAAAAAAAGAGCATCCTGTCAGAAGCAGGAATAGTCTAAAACTATTTAGACAACATTTTTAAACATTGAAAATTTAGAGAAAGATGCTACAAATGTGCAGACTACTGTAATTGCTTACGAACAGCATCTTTTTACTCTGTAGCTCCTTTAAGAATTAATGCAATAGTGCATGGTGTCTGCCCATAGATAAACAAATGGGTTTTGCAGAGTTCTTTGAAGCTTGTAAAAAAGCACTGTTGACTTCACATTGGCTGAGAACGTTTGTTTGGAAACTTTCAGCAATAAATAAGGGTTGTTAGTCAAACAGTTGTGTTGATTCCTAGATTTGAGTCATTTACTTGCAGTGAGTGAGTGCTCTGTTATTGGTAGGTGTCAGAATTTGCCGGGGCAGTGACCTCCAAAGAATATGGGGGGTAGGAGGGTTCCTGTGTTGATGGACCTCCAGATCTTTTCTTCCTTTGTCTAAACCTCATGAAAACACAAACACTGCAAGTTTGGTGGAGTCCCTGTTTCTCCACACCCACATGAGATGCCTTTCAGAAATGCAGTTTTCATCGTATTCTAAGACATGGTGCCCTTGAGACCAAGCTGTTTTGAGGAGCCCCATATTCTTATTCTATCCGTTTTCTGGAGGGACTTGGCTAAATCTCATAACCTCATTCCTCCTATTAGCTGTAAAGTGTTTCCTTTCGTTCATCACAGAGGAATTGTTAAGATTAATGAGCTGATGTCTGCTCTGAATTTTAAAGATGAAATAGTATCTGTATGGGCTATTTAATTATTAGGGAAATGCTAATGCTTTCTGCCTCGTTCTCTCATCAGAAAATAAAGTCGGTTCTTTTTTGTTGTTGCTTATGCACAGGTTCTGTGTTGTGTACTAACATTTTAAAATGCAAAAGTAGTTAGAAACAAATTAATCCCCTGTGCACTGAAAGATGACTTATTCCAATCTGCAGTGGAGGCACATGAGCCCTTTTAGATTCTGTTATGTTTGAATTATTTGATGCTTCCTCCTCTCTCCCCTTCCCTGGGTAACTGGTGACTTTTCAGTCACCTGGGAATAAGAGCAATACTCCCTTTCCTAACTTTATTTTTAAAGATATAATTTTTATTAGATCTCAGTGTTCTTGAAGAGTGGCATTTTATACAGAAAGTTATTTTTCTACACAGAAAAATGATTGTATTTATAGTCAACTTTTTCTATATATACTCTAATCCCTGTCCCATTGCTTGGACCAAGTGATTCTCATCATCTTGGAATCTGAATTACAATTATTATTTCAGCTGTGAGTGCATCAACAAACAAAGAATCTTCAGGTTACTTGAAGAGTATTAAATGTACAACATTGAGTTAAGCTTCTTCTCCATCATCAGCTGGATTGGTTACATGCAGTTTGTTCTTCAGAGCGAGAGGGACGCTGCCACTTGGGAGACACGTTGGGTTCAGCTGAAAGCTTTAAAATAAGAAACACAGATTCAGTGTTGCTGAGAGGCTGGTATACCCAGTAGGCAGCGTGGAAAGAAAGGCTTTGGTAAAAGCAGTAACATGACAAAGAGCAAAATCTGCCCATTAGAGCCGTGTGGGGCAACTTTACCTTCGTGTTGCCTGCACATAACATTGCAGCAGGCTTTTCCAAAATATGGCCTTCTTCAGTGCTTTGCCATTCTGTTTAAACCACTTCAGATAAATTGGATGCACAAGATGCATGCTGTGTAGGCTTTTTAATGTGTTAGCACTATATTTCATTTTCTGTCATTTAACAGTTCTGACAATCTTGCTTCTGCTTTGCACTTGAGTTCTTCAGCAGCAAATGATAGATCAGTGGAAAATTATCAGTGCAGAGCTTGGTAGGGTTAGCATTTCAGAAATGGTCTCAAGCAGGACAAGGGGGGCTCTTTCAAAAGCAGAGAAAGGTAGAGAACTAATTGCAAATAAACACAAACCTGATATTTGTGAAGGGAGATGTGTGGCAAGAGATGATTGGGAAAACCATGAGAAGATGATGAAAACAAAAGGAGTAAAGACTTTTTTTGCAAAGCTTTGCAAGGGCAAGGTTAAGAACTACAGAACTCAAGAACTATCCTGCCAGCAGAACGGAAAGAACCAAGACAAAAGAATTCACTAGCCTAACTACACTAGGAATAGGAATGTGTCTTTGAGTGGTTTCCCTGCTTACTTTTATCTTTACAGCTTTTAATTGTAGAACCTGTAGGAGTCTGCAATTTGGAAGTTATCAGTCCAAGCCATGCTGGCTCTTCTGTCTACTTGTTTGGATGAAAGGTTGTGGCTCAGGGGAAGCTGTCATCTACTTTTGGGAGAGCAGGGTTGGTGCAGTTCTCCTGCCACTGCTTGGGAATGGCTTCTCTTTAAATGAACTCCTGCAGCAGCCTCACAGCACTCTTCTGGCTGGATAGGGAGCTAGGATATATGGTTTAGTGGTTTTCTGTAGGTATGGTAAAGGGAGAACGGTTGGACTAGATGACCTTGTAGGTCCTTTCCAACCTTGTGATTCTATGATTCTATGATTCAGTGTAGCTGACCACCACAGTTGCTTGCTGTGGCAGGGCTATATTCTGGTCAGAAGACTGGCACAAAATGTCCCTTGTTTTCAGAACAGCAAGAAAAACAGATGAATTAAATTGCCACAACTCCCCCCAGATTCAAAAAAATAAAATCTCCTAGTCTTTTAGTTTTATTCACATTAAAACTGGATCAGAATAACTTTTCCAGCTGCTGGTCAGGACTCCTGGGTGGAACATGTAAAAGAAAAGTCTGAAATCAAACCTTCCTGCCCACAGTGTCTCTCCTGGAAGGAGCCCACCCCACGTCCTGCTTGCTTGACCTGCCTCAAGGGTTGAACAAAACTCTGACTTTTTGAGGGTGCCTGGAAGAGCATTCTTTCCATCACCTCTAAAGTTCTTCTGTATGAATGCTCCTACTGTATGGCAGCTCCAGTTGCTTCCAGCTATCTGCCAGTCTGCACTGGTGCTGCAGGCTCCCTGCTTGTTTGTTTTCTCTGCTTGTGCTCAAGAAAGCTCTCCTTTCTGAAGATGCTCAGTACTTCCAGGCAAGGAGCAGTCTTCTCCCTCCAGAAGTTTCAGTCTCACAGCAGGCAGAATGCAATACCTACTCTTAGGAACTTTGATTCTCTGACACCCTGTTTGAAAAAGAAAAAAAACAAGTCAACAAATACAGTCATCAAATACAAAGTATAAATCTGAGAACTAAACAAACATACCGTGTATCCACTACAGCCCCCAGTGAATGAATTCATTGCCATGTTTCTGAGGCCGTATGTATGTAGTAATTAAGATTTATGCAGGTACTTCTCTGAGTTGGAGCCAAAGTCATCAGCCGCAGGGGTTGTTGGCATCCAAAAAAGCTGGAGCCAACAGTGAGCTCAGTTGCGTGTTACAACCAAAATTACTGATTCTATCCACTGCACTGTAAAAGTAAAACAGCTTAAATCATCTTGAACAGCAAAATAGTTTGGGTGTGTAGGAGAAATGACTTTCCTTAGTGCAACTGAAATGAACTGTGTGCTGGACGTGTTCTTGGTCACTTTGATACAGCTTTTATTTACTCTTAGTCTGCAGATTAAGTAAAGATGTAAACTGTATTGCATATCCATAAATCACTTAAAACACTTTTAGAGCAGCAAAGGAAAGCTAATCAGTAGATGTTGATGGTGTAGGCAGTGCTATATCACGCAACACCGAACTGTCTTCAGTGAAAAAAGCGTGTGGTGCACATGGATGTTTGCATGTTCTGTGACATGAAGGATTTGTCAGTATGAACTTTAACCTGTGCCTTTGAAAAATTCTACCTTGATGCGTGTGTTGAACCTGGCATGCGTACAGTGGGAACCAGGAGCTAGATGAGAGAAATCAGGGCTCTAAGGAAAATCTGATGAGTTTTTGGAGCTCCAAGTAAGACAGATTGGCTGGGAAGACTGACTGCCTGCCCTGTTGTGAGGCAGAGATTAAAGAGGAGGCTGTTTTATGCTGTTTAAACAACCTGTGCTACTGGCCCGAGACCAAGGGCGGTAGACAGGCCTGAGTGAGGCTGATAGAGACCTTACCAGAAAAATAAGTGCTGTGGTGGCCGGGGAGGTGCTCTGTACTGACTCTTCTCTCTCTGCTCCTTGACAGTTCAGTCATCTGGCCGTCTGGGGAAGCATGCTGCTCTGGCTCGTCTTCTTCGGTGTCTACTCGGCCATCTGGCCCACATTCCCCATTGCACCCGACATGCTGGGGCAGGTCAGTATGAAGGCTTGGTAGCACAGCAGTGCTTGGCTGCTTCTCTGCCTCAGCCAGCACATGTGCTAGAGGCTTGTAAAGGATTGTATACTACTAAGAGCACTTGTACTTAACATTTTTTAAAGCTCTGTGCATTCATTGAGCTTAATCTCCTCATTAGAAGAGCTCTTTCTCCCTGAAGATGACATCATACACAATCATAGGCGCTGTAGAATCTACATGGCAAGACTCACTTCACTCGAATAGCGGTGAAATTGGCTCTTTGATTAATGCTTTCCTAGTTAGACTTCATCTTTTATAAAACTCTAGGTACAAATTTAGTTTTTGCTCTAGATTTGTGGGCTTTTTTTTCCATTATGGATTCTCTCTCCCATGTATTTTGGTGTAAGATTTTTCCCTTTCCCCTCCATTTGTTCAGAATTAATCAGAATTGACTTGAGAACAGCATGAGATGGTCAGAGGCAGAAGGGAAGCTGACCTGTTAATGGTCCCTCTATAACACCAGTGGAATGTTGGATTTGTTCCTTTAGTGTCAGCTGAGTTCCAGGTGGTGAAATTTTTCCCTTTGGCGTCATTATTTAAACCTGTGGTGAGCACAGTGAGTCACGAGCCTGTAAAAGTCACTCAAAAGCCTTGTGAATATTGAAAATAGTGGGCTTCAAGGAACAATGAAGAATTTAAAGATATATGGTAAAAAAATTATTCTGTAGAGCGGAACTGTGTCAAACTGACCCACAGAGTGAGTTTTACGTAGGAGTTGCCTCTTAAGCAAGGATGGGAGCAGCAGGTAAGTGGCCGACAGGCAAAACCTAACTTTTTGGATAACAATTCATGGTGTCATCTGTGTGTTTCACAGCACGTACCACAACAGCAGAGGTAGTTCATGTGTTGATGTATCAGGCAGAAATTTGGCTGAATATCCCGTTTGGTTATGCCGTTAACTTCTGCTTCAGAGCAGATTGTAGTGCTGCCATTAGGGTATCAACCTTTTTGTACATAAATGACAAGGTGAGCTATTTCTTCTGAAGATTCAGACTGTCAGTTTAATATTGCTTTTTTTTCCTCCACCAACATGGATTTCAAGTCCCTAAACAAAAAGATGACTTACATTAATAAAGCTCTGGTTTTCCTTGGATACATTTTAAAAATACATTTTTGAATTTAAAGTTTGAATTGATTTTCTGACATCATGACTTGGAGAGTGGTACTATATATAGATATAGTGTATATCTATATAGATATATATGGTTTGCATATTATGTTTTAGACACTATATTCTGGTGTGTTGTTGGATTTTCCTTGATCGAGGAAGTTGAATCAAGGAAGGTTCCTAAGGTAAAAGGAACTTGCTAACCACTTACATGAACTTCTACAAAGGCTTGTGAGTAATCAGATGCTGTCGTAATTCCAGCTTAAGGCGAAAAGTGCAATGATCATGCTAGGTTGCCTTGCTTCTTCCCAGTCTTAAGGTATTCTTTGCTCCTGCTGTCTGTCTCTCTGCATTTGCAAGTAATCAAGATATCTTAAAAGTAAAATGAGATGACAAAAAGGAATTCTTTGTTTTTTAAATATTCTTATGTATTTTTTTAAATGAACCAAATTCCAGAAGCTGTTAGGTATTTATTTTATGCAAATGCAACAGCACTTGTGAAGGGAGCTGTTCTAACTACTGTACTCATCTGATTTCTATGCCAGCCAGGACTTTGTGCCGTGAGTAAAAGGCACAGGATGCGCAAAACACTTTATTCTGCCCATTCATCAGATGTCAGCAGGGAGCCTTGCAGATATTTAATTAGGTGAAAAGATGTTTAATTTCTGCTGGGATTTACTGAACCATTTCCACAAAGTATTTCTTCCTTTTGGCCATCATTATGATGAGCATTGTCATTCAAAGAGTCAACATATTTCTTCTTTCTCCGCCGTATAGCTTCCTAATAGAATGCGTGTAATGCAATAAAACAAATATGTGATAAAAATGTCAATAGTCCTTCATAGAGGTTTTCCAATATCAAGACATCTGGTACTGTGGTAATAAACTCTGGTTGTTTTGGGGATACCTTTTCAGATATACAAATAATAGTTGCCTTTAGAAGGATCTGTAGGAATTATTAATGTTCCCATTAATGAAATGTTTTCAGGAAAATTAGTATTACTGTTTCAGCCTTGAGGAGAGAGGGTAAAAAGAATGGTTTTAAAATCTGTTTTTGGGAGAGTCATAGATTGTGGTTAATCCACAGTGCAGGTTAGCAATGTCTAGCTTTTTGTATTTCTGCTTTGTGATATATGTGGTCATAACTCAGAACTGGGATTTTGAGTTTGGAACTCATCTTAATGTCAGAGCGCATTCAGAAGACCTCCCTCACATGAGCCTTCCAGCCCCACCACAGCAGGAGGATGTTGTAGTTGGAGCTGCTGCACTTTCCATTTTCTTTTGTCCATCTGCTCTTGAGAATAAATGGTTGTTCCATCAGCTCTGCTTCTGTGGAGTGGAAGCAGATGAATGTAGGAACCACTCTAATGCTTTCCTAGCACTAATCCTTTATGGAAGACTTCATTTTCTTCTTTTCTCTTCTTGTTTTGATTCCAGTTGAAGTTGTCAAATTTTTGCTATGTTATCTGATTATTTATTTAGAGTTTAAGAAAACTGTGCATCCCTTTTGCCAGGCTGCTTTCTAAAGGATCCCGGCAGTGATGTCTGTTTGATCCTATGTAATGTGTCAGTAGCAGTACTTTCTCAAACTTGTGGTTCATCAAAGAAAGCATCTTCCCCTCTTAGCAAAGCTTCCTCTTCTTTTCTGTTTGTATGCCATTAGCATGACAGATCCACCTCAGCTCTTGCAGCAGATATTTGACTTTGGAAGGCGCTGTAGAGGATTTCATTTACGCTGCGTGCACGGCTGGTTTTGTGCTGACCTTTAGTCTGAAACTCTTTTTAAATCTTGCTGATTGAGTTCTTGCCAAAGCCGGTGAGAAACCCGCATGGGAAGACTTGAACAACACAAGACCAAGAAACAGCAACAACAAAAAGCTGGAGATTAGATGCTAATCATTTTTTTCAACATAATAAACAGGTTTCATGTTACAGCCTTCTCAAATGTTACTGAATGGTTCTGCCTTTTTTTTTCTTCTCTACACTTGTTTTTGTTGTGTTGTGTTTTGTTTTTTCTTCCAGGGGTTTCAGTTGTTTTCTCTTTGGCTTCTCATATTTCCACAGTGTTTGGAGCTAGTTAGAAAATTGGCTGCTTTGATTGTGGTTTGTCTGCAATCAGTTGCACATTACATTGTGGTGTCAGTGTTTTGTTCTGTGGAAATTCTTCATTCAGCTGTTAGTCAGAAATCAGACTTGGTCTGCAAATTGAGGTTCTTAATGCCTGCTGATCATGTTTGTTTTTATTATTATACACAGTGGTCTCCATGGCACTTGATGTGGTTTTGGAACTTTTCTGCCGTTTCAGTCTAGGCTCCAAGTAGACAAATTAGACTAATGAAGCATGCATATATTTTCAAGCATCTGTTGAAGGAGTGGATTTGTTGTTTTTATGATCCACACATGGCTTCCAGAAATGAATCTGTCATTTTTAGGTCCCTGGTGTGTTCTGTATCATACACCAAAAGGAGACACACAAAAAAAGAGATGGATGAAATATTTTTACTAACTTCTGAATGTGAAATCTGGGGATGAAACAATCTTACTTTCTGGAGGTTAACCCCCAAAACATGCCACTTTACCTGGTGGCAACTTTGTGACGAATCTGTCCTAGATATTTGTTAAAGGTATCCCAGAGTTCATTCATCTTTGAAAGTAGTGCAGCTGTTTCCAGTGCTGTGTTGGCCTTCCCTTGTAGATCCATATGAGAATAGGGTTATGCCGTGAGCTCATTCTGGTTCTGGAAGTGACGGTGCATGTCAGGAAAGTCAGCTGGCCTTGAAGTTTCTCTTAGTTTATCATGTGTGCATCTTTCCTATGTGGTTTGTTCCTGCTCAGTAGTGGCTGGTGAGCTGGTACATCAAATGGAAGAACAACAGGAAGGTGACTGTAGGTAAACTGCTACTCACAGACTGTACAGACAGCGTGCACGGGCTGTCAGCTGCTTTTCCTTCAGTGTTGTGATGAAAGCTGGGCCCTGGCCATGCTGTCTGACCAGTGTCTGTTTTGAGATCTGGTAGCTTTAACGAGTCTAAACACAACTCAGTAGCTTAAGTTGAAACATAGTGCATACAAAGGACATTTACACTTCTGCATGATCAGCAGATTAACCAGATTTTTTTGCTTTGGAGTGCAGTATCCAGGAACACAGGAACAAACTCCTTCATTCAGGACAAAATTGTAGTTCTGTGCTGATGGTCTGTGCTTCAAAAACTGCATCTTTTTTCAGTCTGAAGTACAAGGCTGCTCAACATCCTTCAAAATCTGCCCTAAATTGCTTTCTCGTGCATTTAAAAGCAAAAAAGTCTTGCTGTGTGCTCATAGGAAGATGTTTGTAAGACATCCTATTCAATATTTTCTTAATTAGAAACATCTGGCTTTTACATTTTAAAAAAGCAGCTACTGTATTTTACCAGACGCAGCGTACACTAGTATTCATTTCTACAAAAAGAAGTCTGTATTTTGAGCTATGTTGACAAGCAAGGAAAGACTGAGAATGCACGACTTGCCATAGTGGATCGGAGCATTTCTGATGTTGTCTGCGTTCAGCATTAGAACAGGGGAAAAATGAACTGCTCTGCAATGTGGGTTTGACATTTAAGACTGGGGTTTGTGCACATCCCTGTTTAAACAACAGAACTAACCTGAATTTTCATAGAATATAGAACTGCAGAATATAATGGTGAGGAAGGGGCCCACGAAGATCGTAAAGTCATATAATATCCTGAATTGGAAGGGACCTACAAGGATCACTGGGTCTAACTCATGGCTCCATGCAGGACCACCCAAAATCCAAAACCTGTGTTATGTCTGAGAACGTTGTTCAAACTATTTAACTCCAGCAGCAAGGGACTGTAACCACAGCCCTGGGAAGCCTGTTCCAGTGCCTGACCACCCTCTGGTGAGGAACTGGTTTTTTTATGTTAAGAGTAGTGAAGCACTGGAACAGGTTACCCAGAGAGGTGATGGATGCCCCATCTTTGGAGACATTCAAGGTCAGGATGGATAGGGCTCTGAGTACCTGATGGAGCTGAAGTTGTCCCTGTTCATTGCACGGGAGATAGACTAGATAACATTTAAGGGTCCCTTCCAACTCCCAAGAAGGATGTTGTGGGGGACCATGTCAAAAGCTCTACTGAAGTCCAGATAGATGGTATTGGTGGCCCTTCCCCTTTTTGTTGATGCAGTTATACTGTCATAGAAGGCCACTAGGTTGGTCAGACAACCAAGTAGCTGCATCCTGGATATATTGTTCAGAAAGATACTATGAAAGACAGTATCAAAAACTGTGCTAAAACCTCAAATAATCACACTTACTGGATTTCCTTGGTCAACTGCTTAGGTAGCATTGTCATAAAAAGAATTTAAGTTAGTTAAGCAGGGCTTTCCCCTTTTGAACATGTGATGGCTACAACTAATGTCTCTGTTGCCTTTTAAGTTAGAGTAATCTTTAATCTTATAATAGTCTTTAATCTTTATTTAAGATTATTATTATTATAACTGGGGAGTAGGCAAACAGTTTTTATGTCTTGAAAAGTGCTTGGCCTCTTTGATACCTTTTGCCGATCAATTTTGTAGGCTAACAGTGGGCTACATAAGGGATATAGGGAGGGCTGAAGGGCAGTGCTATAGGCTTTGTAGCCAAAAAATCTGTCTCTGCCTTTGCACAAATTCACTGTTCATCACTTCTGTCTGTGGCTGTCATATGTAGGAACTAATCACACTGCAGGCATTGTGCTGGCATCAAACAGCGACCTGTTCCTACACAGAGTTTGTTGTCTTGATAGTCTGGAATTGTTGAAGGTGGGTAGGAGAGAGAATATGAAAGTGGACAGAGCAACATCCTTTGGTTCTTATAATCTCAAAGAAAAAGAAAGAAAGGTGGGAGGGCAATTGCCCATGTAAGATGATTTTTAAAAATACATTTAAAGTTCACAGTAATGAAGTTGTTGCTACTTTAAAAAATAATCTGAACATCAGATGGGATCTATTCCAGAGCGTGACTGTGTGTTGGAATTAGTGGTTTTATAGCTTGTTCTGGTCACACTTAAGTCGTTTTGTTTTCAGACGGATGCAGTGGAACCCAAATAGCAGATATTTGGGGTTTTCTTGGGATGTTGTTTTCTCCTTCGTTCCTTGGAGACACGAGGGCTGTGTTATGTTTTTATTTGAATTTACTTTGATGTATTAAGTGTTGTTTTGTTGTTTTTTTTTTTTGTAGGGGGACTTAGTTTTGCTGAATTTGTGCTCCACATCCTGTGCTAGTTGGGTTGCATTTTTGTGAGAGCCAGGCATAACTATTTTCTATGGGAAAAATATTTCCAGATCAATTTGAAACATACCTTTATTCCCTTTCCTCCCTACAGTATATGTTTCATGAGATCATTTTTTCCCAATTGTATCATGTCAAAATTTGATCCAAAAAGCCCTGAGGAGTGGAAATGATCTTTCTTATGTTGTGCTAAGACTGACGTGGGTACACAGGCTTTAGGAGCAGCAAACCTGAAGCAGCGCAACCCTCCTGAGTGCCCCATGCATGGCTGTGGGTCAGACAAGGCAGTATGTCCCCTACTGATTTCCTGTCCACTTGGCAGCCAGCAGCAGCACCGTTATCTTGTGCTACTTCTCTGCTAGGGAATGTGGTGAAGATAAAAAGCAGTTCTAAGCTGAATGCTGTGAGCACTGAGAGTGTTTTTGGATGTCTGTGAAGCGGGTCAGAATGCACCTATTTGTCTTGTAGAGTGTAATTTACCAGATCTGTGTATCACTTGAGCTGGTATGTCTATGGCAGTAATCTCATCAGAAGACTTAGGTAGGTGTCTATGGACTATGGTGGTGCTAAGCAGACATCCGCATGCACTTCTAGTGGGTTGTGTTTTCCAGAGAGTAACATGTAATTGGGTGGGATTGAGGGGAAACAAAGACTTGGAATATTACAGGTGCTGTCCCTAAAATCATACCTGACATGTGAGGACCTGCTCGTTATCCAATGTGCTACCATTCTTCTCTGTAGCATAAAACGCAACAATAGTAGCCCTCAGTTGCTTGATGTTGGGAATAGGGTGTTTTCTACTGCTAAGAGCTGCAATCTCCTGCCAAACATGCTGTAGGGAGCACAGATCTGGATTTACAGCCCTTTTGCAATATGTCTGAAGGCAGTCATGTTTTCAGAAGGATCCTAGGAAGAGAGAGAATGAACACCTACCAGTCATCAGCACCACCTGTATCAGTCCATGAGGTGCACCCAACTCTGAGCCAGGAAACGAGATTTCTGTCTAGAGGAAAGGAAATGAGCAGAAGGGATTGAATGGAGAAATGTTGGTGTTCAAAGTTTCCATTCTGTATTAAGTCCATTGCTTGCCATTATACAGGTGGATTGTGAAATGTGTGAGTGACCAGAAGAGGATAATGTGGTTAGCAGAGCGTAATTTTAGACTCTTGAAAAAGTGACTGTCACCACTGCAAAAACTTTGTCTGAGAAGTTTTTTGAATAGCATCTAAAAAACATCTAAAGGGTTGCATTTTGGTGTTTCTTTCAATGGTCCCTGTGGTTTCCATATCTTTGAAAATGGTTATTTTCTGTGTTTTGACCATTAATATATGTACACACAGCAGAAGAGCTAGTGCTGTACATTTCATTTCCACATGTGGAAGAAATATTCTTGTTAAGAGGTTTTGAGAGTATTTGAGAGAGATGTACCAAAAAGGAATATGTTCCACTTTTTTTTCCTGTGTCCATAACTTCAACTTCAAGTTTTGTTTCAACAAATTTGTAGTGAGACAAAATCTTATTGAAGCTGATGGGTCTAACCAGTGCCATTCATTCAGAATATCGTAGAATCTCAAGGTTGGAAGAAACCTACAAGATCATCCAGTCCAACCATCCTCCCATCACCACTGCTACCACAAGCCACTAAACCATATCTCATAGCTCCTCATCCAGACTCCTCTTGAACACTGCCAGGGATGGCAGCTTGACCACCACCCTGGGCAGCCATTCCAGTGCCTGACCACTCTCTGAGAGAAAAAGTTTTATACATTTTCTCTGAGAGAAAAGGTTTTAATATACGTGAAGAGCAGATGAATTCTTAAAATACTGGTGTCTTCACACAAACTGAAAGGTGTATGAAAGGCAGCCCCAAAATCTAAAATGATTTCTAAAGTGCCAGTGACCATATCTAGGGACAAGTGTATTTGTTGTCAACTGTGCACATAAAAGAATGTGGAAGTGTAATGAAGTGGAAGTGGAAGAGGGAGGACTGAGGGGTAACTGAAGTGAAATTACTGGCTGGATTTAGAGTTGGGACTGTGAAGAACAGGTGTGTTCTGGTCTTTGATGTTAGTAGTCAGAAAAATGTGACGAACTCATGTTCAAATAAGCAGAATTGCTTTAAAGAGATATGCAGTCTCATCAGCTTCTCCTATTGAAAATGGTCTATAAGGATTCAAATTTAGCCAACTGCAATGGGCAAGACAAAGTAAATGATAACCAATAGTGGATGTCGATACAGTTTGTTTCATAACCAGATAGATTAATTGTGCTATTCTAATTGATTATTCTAACTTGCTTGTATCACAGCATTACATTCCTTAGGTCTCACCTCATCCCTACAGGGAGGTTGCTGATTACCTGGCAGGAAGCTGAAACAGTTCCTGCTGTGCCACCACTCAGCCTCAAGATCAAGGTCCCTGGCCATTCCTTGGCATTCATAGAATCATAGAATGGTACGGATAGGAAGGGACCTTAAAGATCAACTAGTTGCATCTTCATGTCCAAATTCCCTGGCGTGTTTCCTCCAGCCATCATACAACACACAGTGGACTTGTTGATGTTGAGAGCCCTTGTGCCATACACAGTGGAATTCATATTGGAAGGTGGAAATGGACTGGAGCCCAGAGGTTTGCTATGTACAGTCTATGAGCATTAAGAACTGTAGAGAGGTTGTAGTGTTGTCTGTAACAAGAGTTCTTCTCCGTCTTTTGTAACTGATTAATCTGTTGGATTGAACAGTGCAGAGAAGTTCAAGTTAACCTTCTCGATATTCATTATGGAGATTCTGAGCTTCCCTTGAAGTAGGCTATAAGCAGATCTGTATAAATTTGTCGGCTAAAATGGTATCTACAATTGCATTTGCAGTTACATTTTACATCAGAATCTCTTTAGATGCTACTTTAAGAAAGACAAGAGAGGTTGTGAGAGAGAAAGAAATGTCAAGAGGGGCAAAGGGAAACAAGAGCTGCGGAGGACATTGCCTGAGTTAAATTATGCTCATTAATTCAATTTGAGTCAGGAATGTGTGTAAATAAACCCTGGCAGCTGCAGCAGCTCTCATTTCTGCAGGGCTTTGGCAGGAATGCAGGGGCCAATGGACATGAAATCCTGGCGCTCTTTTGAGAAATTGCAGGCAGACAGCTCTGCGGCCGGGAGAAAGAACAATCAAAGATTTACTGAGAAGATGTAATCACTTTAAGCAGACTTGAAGAGTGTGGAGTTTCAGACATGCAGATTTGGAGGTAAAAACCAAGTTATTGGAAAACCATGGGGCTTACCTAATTCTCCTGGGCTAATGGCATTATTCATGTTCCGAATGTCCAGCCTCAAAATGGAGTATGAGTATTGTAGCTGCACCATTCAATATCTTCTTAGTAAACTGAGCAGTGTCCTTTCACAGCTAATTGTCTAATTTGTGCTTTATAGATAAAGTGAAATACGTTGGCCGCATGTAGTGACCTGTCTTGTATCCTGGGAAGTTCAGCCTTTGGTCCTCTTCCTGCTGCTGTGTCCATATGGATGCATTCTGTGATTTCCATCACTTGATGTGGTCCTAGGATTTGTCCTGTCAGAAACATTCAGAGGACAGATATCTCAGTGGGTGCTGAGCTGAGGAAGGGAGGTGGGGGCTGGTTCTGCAACGGTTAATGAGTGATGGACGGGTGGTCACATCAGCTGCACTTCTTTATTAGTAGCAGTCACTGTTTGTCAGACAGTGCTTTGGGTCTGAGCTTGGTCTATTGGCTCTGTACAAAGAACAACTGGAAGCTATGTCAACAGTCCCTGAAAAAAAAAAAGAAGGATCCTTGCTTTTGTTGGCTTTCAGCTAGGATTTTAAATAACACTATCACCTAGAGCTAAAACCATTTGAACTTTAATATTTGAGGTATCCACTGATCAAAACGTACCAAACAGTGGAAAACTCATAGCTTCTTTATTGATATATGCAAAAACAGGACTTTTTTTTCCTGAGATGAAAGCCAATTTCACTGTAGTTCCTCTATTCTGCAGATTATTTTATCCCATTTCCACTGCCTTCAAATATTTGCGTATCTGAAACTTTCTTAAAAGTGTGCTTGCAAGGTGCCCTATGTAAAAACAAGACCAAGTGAGGTCAAAGCTATAGAGCAAAAGATGTGAACAAAAGCTTGATAGTGGCAGTACTAATGGTTAGTGTTTGGATTTTCATTGCACTTTGGACTAGCTTCTTTTGCAGTGCATACACAGGTGCAATGTATTTAATTTGAATTTTTTTTAAGAGTAACAAAGTATGTCAATAGCACTTGAAATTTCAAAGTAGGGATTGTAAATCACGCTTTGAAATATGAAGCTTCCCGCTGTCATTTTCTGTTCTTGCTGGGTGTTGTACAGGTACCAAGGTATGGCCAGTGATGAAACCAGAAGGTGCTCAGTGATGTTCACAAGCAAGAAGATAAAGAGCTTTTGAACTGACTTGTGTTTTTGTAAATAGCTGTCTCACAGAAAAAGAAGCAGAGCTGCATTAAGTCTATTGACTGACTTAGGTCATGTTTTTCTTACTGCTCTGTGGGAGAAGAATACTTGAGCAGACGGGAGATTTTACACCACTGAGGTAGGAGCACTGATGGACACTTGGCTGTGTGGATCATAAAAACAGGGAACTATGAAAGGCAGCTCTCTGGTCAAGCAAAGAGACAGATTCACATGCAACCCTTGCATTAATTATGTTTAAAATGGCGTAAAACCAACAGCATGCTGAAGTTTATTGGTCCTTCAGACAGATTAATTACAAGCTTGTCATAAATCTGTTTCTTTTAGTATGGCAACTATCTGCCTGAGCAGTGGTCAGAGCTCAGAGCGAACTGCTGAGAGTTTTCTGTGTTCTTTCATACTCCCCTTCGTCTAAGCTGTTGTTTACATCCACTATCACTTTGCCCCTTTCAGCCTAACTCACTCCCGACTCTCCTGGCTTCAAACCCCATCTAACGTGAGGTTCAGCAATGGGAGAGCACAGGAGCTGCTCACACCTGCTGCCTTTCAATAGCTGCCTCTGGGCCAGTAGCCTCTGGCTGGCTTTGCCATTCTTGGAAAAACTGAATTTTAATGACTTTGCTCTTGTCAAGAGCAGTGTAAGGAATGCTCTCTCCTCGGTCTCAGAGCAGTGTCTGAAGACACGTGTGCGACTCCCCTGGAAGCCTGTGCTTGCTCTTCGCCTTGGCTGGAACAAAACTGGCTGTGATTTGTATTCTGCCTGCTGTGGGCTCCCCTGCTGATGTGCAGAGCAGCATCTAATACTGGAGTCTGCACACAGCACAGCCTCATCCTTGTGGCTGCTTTCCTCTGGGCCTCCCCGTGGCAGCCCAGGTGCCTATGGCCCAGCACCCCAGAACATCTCCCAGCAAGTGCCCTTAGTGCAGCTGCATTGATGAAAGCTCGCAGCTGCTCCACCCACAGTGCTTCAGCACATCATTTCTGCTAATGCACACGTATCTGCTTTGTTGATATGATTTTTTGTTACTTTCTGGGACTTGCAATGGTTTTGCTTTAGCTTCTCAGAGCTGGCTGCGGAGCAACCTTTGCAGCCTGAAGTAGAAGTCCTTGCCTCTTCAGCCAGCTCCTTGCAGGGCCCCTGGGCCGAGCAGGGCTGACAGCCACAGCCCTGCTTCCCCAGCCCCACACCTGCTGCGTTAACAGCCAGGGGAAGCTGCTCCCTTGCTGCAGACCGTGCATATTCCAGCCGGGCTTCAAAAGAGCGGAGAGGACTCGGGGGAGGAATTCTGTGAGCAGAGCAGCTGTCACAGCAGGGGACTGAAGGGCATTTTCCAGAGTGCCCCCAATTAATTAGTGTTACAGTGGCTACAGCCTCTCACAGCAGCCCAGGTACGACCGAGTGCCAGCGCTGCAGGGAAGGCCCTGAAGAGCCATTTCAGCCAGTTCTTTGCTTTTCGTTTGATTCCTTCCATTTTTCCTTTTTCTTCCAAAGGGATTCAACGAGGACAGGAGTCATGGCCTCACTGAAAGGGAATTTTATCACAGTAGAATACATTACTGAGTTACAGCCCTTCTTTGCTGCTTTGCTACTGCTGGCCATTTGTGTAATCTGTTAAACAGTCTGGAAAGTTAGAAATGTCTTTGCCAGAGCTCAGCTATAAAGCATGAAAACCAGCTTATGCCGTCTTAAGTTGAAAAATCAATTGGGTCTAACGTCTGCCTGCATTGCTATGCTGTGGCCATCTCGGTGACTGGCAGAGCTGTTCACATGCCATGCCTGCGCTCTGCTATCAGGATTTAGCTTCCCAAAGCCCAGCTGGCCTCACATAGTCTGTGTGCTTTGGGGGTTTTGCCATTTGTTAAATCAGATATGCAAAGAGCTTTCCTCTGTGCGCTTCCAAATGTAGGACTTCCTCCTTCCAGTCTGCACTGGCCGGCATCTCAAACTAAGTAATTCTTAGCCAGGGCCCAACAATAGCTTTTAAATCTGTCTTAAAGTTGTAAAGCAAGACAATAAAGTTTATAGCGATGAAGAAAGAAGATATTCCCACTTCTTATCTTAGTCATGAACCAGTAGATGCTTTTTACCACATAATATTATCAGATAAGCTGTTTAAACACCAGATTGAAGTATTTTTAATCAAACTAGTTCCATTAATTGAATGATTTTTGTTTCTGCCAGTGGAGGTGGATGCTTTTGTTGTTAGGAGCCTTGGGTTGGAAGGCTTGGAGGATGGGGAACATTAGTGTGTTAAAGTAATTATTGCTGTGATTTTACAGACTAATAGCTCGTGACCTTTCCCTGCCTCTCATTGGAAAGCTGGAGATTTCCCCTCGGTGGTAATCTAAATCTCCTATTGTTGAATTTTTATGGTGAAAAAATCCCAAGTAGCCATCAACTTTCCCCTAGAATCTTGCTGTGGTCTTGAGCAGTGTCCTTCTAAAAATCTAATGGGTTTTACTGTGAAACTTTAACTCTGCTTTTGTATGTGCAATTTACAGTATGGTAGCTATTATGTTTGCATATCTGACTTCAAACAATCCCTTGCAGTGTTGTGTAATTTCTTTCATGACTTGCATACATGTGTCATACTTGATATTGCTGCTTTCTCTGCTCTACACAGGATGATTTGTTCCTTCTTTGTTATGGGGGAAGAAAACACAGTAACTACTCATTCACAGAAAATATGACAGAGTGAATAGTTGAACACAGAACAGTAGCGAAGGTGTGGTAATTTTAAGCCCTGCTTAATTAGCGCTCTATCCCACCGCACTATCCTCAGCAATCAAATAATGCAGAGTGCAGAGCTGCCATATAAATTATTAAAATCTGTTCCTTGGAGAAGAGAGATGTTCCTAACTCAAATGCAATAAAGATTTATTGGATTTTCTGATAGAGGGAACTGAGTAAATACACAGTGGGGAAAAAAGTTACAGGGGGCCGTCCACCAGTGACCAGGTGGTTAAAAAGAAACCTTTGTGAGGGATATCATTTCTTAAATTGTATGCAACATTTTGATGATGGTATCAAAATGCAGTTCATCAGCTGTGTATTGCTCCTCCTGCAGAGGAATTATATCAGTGCTAGTTCAAAAGAACTGTTTTTCCCTAGCTGCTCTATTTCCTAGGCAACTTAAACTATTGCTTCAGTTTCCCGTTATTTTCCCATCCATCTGTTGTCTACCTATTTTTCAGTGTCTACTGTTGTGTATTCCCTTCAAACTTATTCATGGTCTTTAAGTGAAAGAGGAATCAAACCGCTGTCTTTTCTGCCTTCAGCTGCACTCAGCATTGTTCTCTTCTGCTTCTTCCAGTGGTCCCGTTGCCTGGAAAACACATCCTTCATTGCCTTTCCAACTCCGTTACATCCATGCACCTTCTGTTCAGTAACCTCTTGGTTTCCTCTGACATCTCATAAATCACACCAGTTTTCCTATCAGCCTCTCAGTGCTCCCTGTGTCTTCTTCGTGGTGTTCCCTCAATCACTGTGATACTGATAAACCCTCTGTGCTATTTCCACTACTCCCCATCACCCAGTATAGTCTTTGGACAAGGTCTGTCCTCTCCATATTGGATGGTCATCATAACTGATTTTCAAGCCAGTGGCTTTTCTGTCTTTTGTTGTTGTTGCTGCTGTTTTTCACAATGTTGGTGTTATTTTTCTAGTACAAGCTACCTCTTGTCCCAAGCTGTCACGTTTCTTTTGCCATCTCTGTTTCTGTGGAAATGTGGTTGTACACAGCAAGCTACAGTTCTCTTTTAATTAAATGAGGTGTTAATGAGAGAAAGCAAAACAGATTCCAACCAGAGCATCCTAGCAGAATAGCAACTGGGTTGGACAGAAGTGTCCTAACATCTGCCGGCTTTGAGCCTTTTAAAGCAATAATGGTGTTTCATTCTGTGTAGCAGATGCCACTGAGATACAGTGTGTTGGTGAGCCATGGTCACAGGTACCCTGCAACACCATGTTCGCCTCCAGTTTCACTGCCTGACTCAGGGAAAGCAGTGCAGTGGGTTTTAATTAGAATATTACTTCTTAGTGCTGAATAATGTGAAGAGTGTGCTAGACGGTTCTTCATTAAATGTGTGGTTGACAAGTACTTGTAAATAGTGTTCAAAATAGATGTGCGACTGTGATATCTTATTAATAGTCTTCTCCCAGCATGTGTAAAAATTTGTCAAGAAGTACATCAAAAGGGTTAAGAACTCAAAGAAGTGGTTAAGGATCAAATGCCTCCACAGAGGAAGAGGGAACTCAAGACTGAATAATGCTGTGAGCTTTCCTGGAACAGAGCACTGCCAGCTGCTGTTATAATCCCATCACTTTCAACAGGCACACAGTGAGTCTGGGACCATCTTGTCTCCCAGTTCAGTATTAAATGAAGTTTTGAGGCTGGCACGCAGGGTTATGTCATCCTCTTGATGAAGTGGCCTGTGTTGTGCATCCTCACACATCTGTAACCACTTAGGAATGCCCCTAAAGTTTTCCAAACTGTGACAAACCACAGGATGAACAAGGGTAGCTCAGGGATAGTGGAGGAGGAACACCGGATTTTCTAATGAATAAGCCTTCGGTCCAGAAGGCAGTAAATAACTTCAGAGGAGAGACTTCTGCTCTGACTAAGCACTTTGCTTTTTCAAGAAGCAAATCTTATTAATGCTTTTTCACTGGAACTCCCTTTGCGTGGCTTGTCCTGACCAAACGTTTGGACTTGTGCCTCTTGCAGACAGCTTGCAAAGCAAAGCACAACAGCAGTAGAGCAGGATGTGAGGTTTGTACAGCTGCTGGTCTTGTTGTAGTTGTACTGGGCTGGGAGAAAAACAAAGCGACACAAGTAGGTGTTTTGTGAACACCTGAAGGGGCTGACGCTTCTTCTGAAAGTTACTTTTCCCCTGTTTGATTTTCCCTTCTCTACTCTCTTATCTTTCCTTCTGCCTTTTCAGGTGACTCTGCATCCTTCGTTGCCAGCATTCCTTGGTCCTGGAGAGATCAGGAAATGGGTGCCATTTCCCATAGTGTTTGAATTACAGTGGCTGGCTGAAGGAGTATAAAACACAGGCCAGTCCATTACTCAATCTTGCAGGCCCCACTTGAACTTCTGTGGTGATCATGGTCTGCCTCTTATTTCAGCCAAGTGTAATTTGGGAAGCACTAGTGCAGAGCAAGGAATTGATGACCACTTTTGTACCTTTAGTCAGGCCTCAGTAGTTTTACTGATGCTGCCCTAGTGATTATTTTGCATTGGACTGTATTACTGATCAGATGAGTATCATTTTACTAAGAAGGGTCAATAACAAATAGCTTGCTTGATGCTGAGTCCTTTAATTCAAACATGACAGCAAGGTGTTGTGTCAGAAACTTCCAGCAACCCCCAGGGCATTCAGCAGAGCCATGATAGGGCACTTGATGCTCACAATGTATTCCTTTCTGGTGAAACAAAATCCCTTCCTTCACCTGAGGTGCCAGCCTTCCCGTTAAACCCCTTCCCAGTACAGGTTCAAAATCAGCTGAGCTCTGCTGGCATCCTGTGCACCAACAGCTCTCTTATACTATCTCAGAGCTGATCAAGAGCAAGGACATAGGCTCACACCCAGCTGCCCCTGTCTGCTCTAAGTTACTTCCCAACTTGATCACAGCTATTCTTTTTAAAACAGTAGAATGGAAAGGATTAATTTTTAAGGGGAGATTCATTGCATTCTTCCCTGGGGAAATATAAGGTATTAATTCAGATATGCAGTTGCATCTTAGAGTTAAAAAGCATTTTTGCATGCTGTTGCTAAAAGCTGTCCTCTCTGTGCTAATTATTTCTGTCCCTGAACTCTCCAAATTCCTCTGTTTTGGTATCCCAAATTCCCTAATCACATACTTTCAATCTTTCCAAGTTTCAGCAGCTAAAATTTTCTTTCCTATCCATTAATCAGACTCTGATCTTTTCAAATTCCCCTTCAAGCTTCTCCTCCTGAGCTGTTTCTAGTTTAGTGTTGCCAAATCCTGCCATTTATTACAAGCAATGTGAGCTTGGCCTTTGCTCAGGAGGCCATAGGAGCAGGAGAGCATTTGCAATATACTCCTCCTACCTCAATATGCTTTGGAACTCAAGTAAATCTGGCTGTCTGCTGTACTATAGCATGAAGGAAATTGCTGTGCTCGTCAGGCAGAAATTCCGTATTTTCTATATTCGTCACATCATAGCTGTGAATGTATGTACCTCTCACTACACTTTCTGTTATTTGGTGTTACTTTGGGCAGGTAACACATTTATCATATAAGACAACTGAGCTTCTAAGTGTTACTTTGAGCCAAGGTAGGAAGAGAACCTGCTAGAGTAAATAGAGAAAAAAATAAGCTCTTAGCTGTACTGCTTGAAGAACAAGCAGCCTGTACTGTAGGCTTTGTGAACCCACACTAATGCCCTTATGTTTTGCATTTGCTCAAGCATTAGTGCTGATTTCTGCTAGAAAAGAAGCCCGCTTTCACCTTTTCAGTAACACAGATGAAGTGCTATTGTGTGGGGGTTTACTGCCTGGTAATGTTGATATAGAATACCCTACTTGTACACCCTGAGCTAATAAGCGTCAGTGAAGCTGACAAACTGGACTAGTGATGCTCTGTTCCTGATCTGCTCTGGGGAAATAAAACTCTGTAAAATAGTCAGGAAAGGCCTAATTACGCTACTGATTTTTCTTTAATGCAACTCCAGATCTTTCCAACTTTCCAATTGAAATGCATTCTAATAAAATAAAGTGAATGTGGTTTTCTACTTTTACTTGTACTCCTACAGTGTGTTGCACTTTCCATGTATATAGGCATTGGGTGAGCTCTCTCCGTCAGTGCAGAGATAGCTTGACTCCAAACAATGCTGCTTGTTCTTTGGCCTCTTCTGACAGGCTGGTTTTTCTCTGTGGTCATCCTCATGGTCAGATGCTGAATGGAAGTTGCATAGGCCTCATCTTGAGTGAGTAAATAACAGTGCTGATAGAATGCAAGAAGTCTTTTCTCTCCTTTGCCTAAAACCATCATTTCGCAAACATCAGCAGAAGCTCCCAGCAGCTGTGGTCTTACAGAGGCTCTGAGTCTGAGCAGGAGGAGAAAATCCCCAGCACAGGCCAGCTGTTGGCCAGAGGCAGAAAGGCCGTAGACTGTTCTCATATATTGGTCACTGGAGCTCTTCACTTGAATAGCAGCTGTAGCAGAGACCAGATGAGAGCCCCAGCTACCCACAGCAATATACTTTCCGCTGGTTGAGCCCTGGGTTACTTTCTCCTGTGGGTTTTGTACAACACTTTAATATACTGTGTAACACTTGAGGGCACTTGGAGCCTCTCTTCTCTATCTGCCTCCACAGTTCAGTGACATCTGAGTGAACTTTAATACTGAGACTGGCTCTTCAGCCAAATGTGTTTGAATTTAGCCAGTGTATTTCTCAGTTTAGAAAGGGACAGGCAGAACAAAGAATGATAAACCTAATCCTTATTCTTAACGCAGAGGCTAAATAGACACTTCTGTTACTTGTTTGGCACAAAATTCTGCTGTTATGATTTGGAGCTAAGATGATAAAGTAGTTTGAGTCCTTTTGTCATACCAGGACCGTATGATGTATGGTGAGAGCTCTGCCAGAGAACAGCACTGCATCCCTGGGAATGAATCATTCTTCTTCCCATGCTAGGATCTGCTGCTGACCTCAGCGTGCCTTATGACTGTTTTCATCATCTTTTTCCGAAGTACATAAATACCCAACTTCTGCACATTGCAGATCCTTTTGTTGATATGTTTAATGGGTTCAGAAGCGTGATTGTATTGAGTGTATGTACCTCAAGGGCTTCTTGGGCTCTTGTGTCTTGATCCTCCCGTCAATCTTCATATTGCTTATGGTTAACTATGTTGGTGGTAAGTTAGGCTAAGCTCCAAACAGGGACCTGAGAACGAGTTCTCATTACTGAATGGACTCTGAATTAGGCTCAATGTGTTACAGCCCAGGCTCCAGGGAGATGCACGGACTTGATGAGTTCCATCTCCAGCCTGAGTGCAATTTTAAAGTAAGGCCAATGGCCTGCAGTGCAAGAGGAGAGCATGCAGGTCACCACATTTAACAAACCAATGTGAATTAGTCAGTCTGATCTTCCTGTTCAGCTTAGACACCGCTATTAATTAGGTGGACGATTCTCTAAAAACTCACAGAATGTCCTGAAGAGTGTTTTCACAGTTTGGTAGAGTAATCACACCTGTTTCCTCCAGTTGAGGTGTTCCTCTAGTAGCTGTGTTCACTCCTCTATATTGCAGAGTAAGTGGTGTAACAGAGCATAGTCTCTGAGTTTGTGAGTAGTGCTGCATGTGGGGAAAGCACTTCTTTCTCCCATGGTTCTACAGCAGTGCAGTGCAAAGAGGAGCATGTGCTTGCAAACCAGAACCATCTTGGGAGTATTTCCTCATTTGTGGTAAGATCTTACTCCATTAGCTATATGATTGATTCTCTTGAATGGAATGCATTCTCTGCCACGCTGTACAGGGCAGTATCTCTTTTTGTTAATTACTCATGTTTATCTTCATGTTGAATCCCATCTTGCCATTTGATTTTTCATGTAAGGTTTTTATTGGCAGTTGTTAGATGTAGTGATTTAGCAGCAGTGTTTCTTCAAGAGGCTTTGCTATCACTGCAGCTGTTTCTTTTGAGCTATATTTAGCTCTGCAATGCCTATGTTAATTCGGAAGTTCTCTTTTGGAAAAGATATGCTTAGTTTTATCATTCTTTGAAAAGCTGGGGAGTACTTTCAGATGTACTTAAAAAATGATGATGTTTCTGCTTGAAAAATTAAAGCTCTCAGGGCCTTATTTCTGCCTGGTGCTTCTGCAGGCAAGATATAATTAGTCATCTGAAAACTCTTGTTAAAAAAAAATCCTCTGTATAAATGCAAAGAACTGAGAATGAAAGGATTTAACTGACTGACTGTAGAAGGACACAGGCCTATTGAATGTCAAGTAGGTAACCCCTACAGCTCCATACCCTATGCTGTATGTACCTCCTAGAGTTCATATAGCCTGCACCTTGCCTTAAAACAAGGGGAGAGGAATAAAATAAGACCAGATGTGGATGAGGAGCATAGCAGGTAATACCTGTCTCTAATACCACAACCAGGTTTCTGCACCGAAGACTTCCTGAGCTCTCCCTCCTGGGTGGTTTTAAATATAAGGTATATTTTCCAGCTGGGAGATTCCCCCCACTGGTGGGGGGTGATTCTGTGCTACCATGGCCACCGGGTTTGTGTGGTTAAGTGTGATACACCCTCAGTTTATCAACATTGTCATTCTCAGTTTGCTGCTCCAGAGACATAGCAGAGGTGGTGACATCCAGCTAGTTGGCACATTGACAGTGCATAAGTTGGTGTGGGCTTATAGAGCAGAGCTAATGATATTCATAAATGCACTTCCATTAAGAGGGAGAAGTGTCTGTATTGTAAGAGAACTCATCCAAAGTTTCAACAAGTTTATTCAAATAGTGCAGTGTATTTAGTTTGCAAATCCATTTATATCATTCTTTTAGCAGGGAAGACAAAAACATCTGCTTTACTATATGCTTGTTCCAAGAGTGTCTGTCATCGTTTCTGGCAAGGAAAAAGTTAACAGGTAAACCCTCAGGAAGTAACTACTTCAGTATTTCCAAAATCAAAAGAAATAATTATTGGGATGACAAAGAAAATAACTTCTTGTTCCCATGAAAAATAAGTGTTTCTAATGGAAATAATTAAGTCCCATGGCAAATCTGAACTATTCAATCAGGTTTTCTTAATTTGATCTTTAAAACCATTTCCTTTCCCACTTGCCAACTGTCTGATACAGAAATGCTGATGATTTTAAAAGAAAAATGAGTAAGACCCTCACTTAGAAGAAATGGAACAAAAGGAGCTGAAGAAGTAAATTTTATGCCTGATGGTGAGTTTTGAAATTCCCTTGAATGGCTCATTTGTACTTCTGCTATTGTTTGTCAGACAGAAGAAAAAATGCTTACGGACAGAGGAATCTTCAGAAAAAAGCACATATTTCTTATTCTGAATTCTGGATTTCCAAGTGTTTCATGATAGTTTTTCTATCTATTTTTCCATGTAGGGAAGAAAATAATACTCTTTGGCACAGGTGACAAAGGAATTGAAATGTGTGAATTAATGACACTTAAAATGCATAAGGCTTCATAAAGGAGCTTACTGGTTAAACCATGGAGTTTAAAAATGGCTGAAAGATGTCTCGAAACAGGTTTAATAGACTGTCTGCAAATGGTAATTTCTCTAGTTGGAAACAAGTTACTAGAGGCTTACTCCAGAGGATTGCTCTTTTTAATAATACATATATAAATAATTTGGATGAGAATATCAGATGTGTGATCACATTAAATGTTCACTCACACTACCAAGGGTAGGGGAAGGGAATAGAAAACAGTTCAGAGGGATTTGGGATCTTTTAAGTGTCTGAGTCTTTCAGTGGAAAAAAACACACTTTTAATTCAAACAGATGTAAAACAATGAGTCTGGTGGCAGCTATGACAAAAAAAAAGCCAATAGAGCATTCACACACTGACCAGACACGGAGTTGAGGTTTGCTCTTCAGCTGTGTAGCTGAAATTTTTAAGCTCAGTGTAGCTGTGCAGGAGACAGTAAGAAAGAGAGGTTTAATACTGAGAGAGGGAAGAAGGAAAATAACGTACAAATTGAAGAATATCATGACTGAATAGTGCACTGCTGGATCACAGAAAGGAATGAGATGGGCTGTGGGACTCCAAGGGACAGATTTCAGTCCTATTACACAACTGAAACTAAAAATCTCCAGATACTGAATAGGGAGGAACTAACTGCAGTAGAATCTGCCTCCAAGGCTTTTTTTCAGCAGGACTGTCAGTGGGGTAGGGCTGGAGGATCAGCTGGAGGTGAGTCATCTGTTTTTGTTAACAAGAGGGACCATAGAGCCTGAGGTAGTTGTTTGAGGTTACTTCTCTTTTTTGAGCTTATAGCATGGCAGTTCTGATCCATCCATCGGAGACCTCTTAGAAAAAGAGACTGTTGAATGTTTCTTTGAGGTGGTAGGATAACTGAAATACAGCGAATCTAAAAGAGCACTTAGAAGAGCAGTGGCAGTGGCAGATATACCCAGGACAGTCAAAGCTCAACAGCAGGGAATAAATAAGATGATTAATTCTGAAGTGTTTTGTGGGACAAACAGGAAGGTAAAAGAGCTGCTCTTTGCCCACCTCTTTTGTCAGTTTCCAATTGCAACATTTTGCCCTATGAAGGTAGAAGCCCAGGTAACATCAGTGTCATCAAAGGAAAAAGATCTGAAAAATTTGAAGTTAATACAGAATTTTACCAAACTGTAACGACAAACTTGCTCCAAGGTAGTTTTAGTATGATGAATTCAATATGGAAGTTGGCTTTCATTGGGTATCTAAAGCCCTGGAACAGGCTGCCCAGGGAGGTTGTGGATGCCCCGTCCTTGGAGGTTTTCAAGACCAGGTTGGACGGGGCCCTGGGCAACCTGATCTAGTAAATGTGTATGTTTGGTGGCCCTGCCAGGCAGGGGGTTGGAACTGCATGATCCTTGAGGTCCCTTCCAACCCGAGTCATTCTGTGATTCTGTGATTCTGACCCCATGCTGTGTTCACATTCCTGCTTGTGGAAGATGAGTGCCTGCTCTGATACACCCCAGCCTGACACCCAGCGGCACTGGGCTGGCATCCAGCCTGGCTGTGAGGGGAGTGAGACTGGGTGCAGGAGGAGAAAGGACTCCCTGGCACTCTCAATCACTCTCAATCACAGGTTCTGTGATTCTGTGATATTATAAAATGCTGAGTGATCATTTAATATACTACGTTAGTGGACCCTGGTAGAGAAGAATCATAGAATTGCTCACAACCCAACCATAGTACCCTAACTAACAGCCCTCTGCTAAACCATGTCCTGAGCGACGCATCCAAATGGTTTTAAACACATCCAGGAATGGTGACTCAACCACCTCCCTGGGCAGCCTATTCCAGTGCTTAACAACCCTTTCTGCAAGGAAGTTTTTCCTGATACCCATCCAAAACTTAGCTTGGTGCAACTTGAGGCCATTCCATGAGGACATGGTTGTGTTGGTCATCATAGAAACAAAGCTGTCTGTTATCAGATGTACCCAAAGGAGGCAGTATCTGAGTGATAGTTCACTAATACGTATGCTGGTAGTTGGCAAAAAAAAAAGGGCTATACAGTCTCCCTTCACACTGAAATGACCTACGTGCCTCTGAAATGAGGCAAGTGTAGTGGTTGCTGAGAGGACCTTCAGTGTGAGAGGGTGCATTTTTGTACCGTGATTCTTTTTTGCTACATCTCTGAGTAAATCATCTTGAGAGATGGACAGTTAAGCCAAGTTCTTGAGCACAGCTCAACTAAATACTGACTGCAGTTTGTGTAGGTATAGGTTTTGATGCACGCAAATTGGGATCACTATATCCTCAGCCTAGTAGCAAATTATGCTGTTTTGTCTGCTTGGCCATGTTTTACACTATATTGCTCTGGTTGACTCCTCTTGCTTCCTCATTTTTCTCTTCCTCAGATATGCTTATTGTACTGGGGCTCTAGTTTTGTATGGCACTAGATAGCAGGTTTTTAGCAAGCTTGGAAAATTAGGGCTGCTATGCTGTAGTGTCCTATTATGGAACATGTCTCAGAAAGTCAACCCATGACCAGAGCATTGGCAACATATAGGTTAGTATGCTGCTGAGAATTGTAATCCATAGGTAAAACAGTGGAAGGAAAACTCAGTCAACAGAGACCCCAAATGCAGATGTGGAGAGGTAGGGAGTGGGATTTCATCTACATGGTGAAAAAGTTGTGATGTGGCTAAAAGAAGTTTCCAAAACCCAGTATGGCTCTTTGACTGGAGTGAGGCTGATGGTTTGTTGCAATTTAACAGTGTTTATGTAGGCCTAAAAGTGTTTAGAGGTAAGCGTTTCCTGCCTGGTTACAAACTTGTTTAATCTCTGCAATATAAAGAGTTTGGAGAGAAGCTTTGATGTGTCAAAAAAACTTAGCAAGAAATAGTACCTGCCTTTGGTGGAAGGAATAGGTTCATTGCAGAGCTTTAACAGGTCTCTGGGTCACCTGAGCCTCTGCAGGAGAGAGCAGAGGCTGGCGGGAGGTCAGTGGAAAAGTGCAACTTCTGACAATGTGGTTTTTTTTTCTCCAATATCGCGCATCTGTGAAAAATGTAACTTTTTTCTTTTTTTTCTTTGGTTTTTTTTTCTTTTTTAATAGAAGCAGTTCTTATGCTTTTCCCACCAGGATGTGAACAACTTGTCGCAGTTGTGTTTGGTGGGCAGACACTCGTCTGATTTATGAACACAGTTCAATTACGGGTACAAATTTTGCAGATGCAGAATGCATTTGTGAATAAGAGTCTTTCCTCTGATATTTCCTCTTTGTATTCCACATTTGGTCTTGATTGCGCAGCCAGTGAAATCAGTGGGAAATCTGCCATCAGCTCTGATGGGAGCTCAGACCCTTGGGTCTTTATGCTTCTGGTTATTTCCACTCTTTTATTTAGCTAATAAGAATTACACAAATTCTCCTCTTACAAAAATATTCTCTCTGGCAGTAATAAGATATATTTCCCCTGAGAGCTATTTTTGCTATATTGCTATTGCTTTCTGATCCTTAATGGCCGAATCCTGGTCGAGCCTCTCATGAAACTAGTCTGCAGGCTTATAGGCTGCACAGTCAATCAGAGAACAAGGGAAGCAGGGCATGGCCCAAAGAAAGGACTGTCTGACTGCTTTTACTGCAGTGTGAGGGCTGGGGGTAGAAATGGAGATCGCTGAAATGAGAGTTTCTAAAATGGGTGTTCTGATTTGTCACACTAAGAAAATTTTATAGATAATTTAATCCTATGCACAATTAATGGCATGAAAAGGGACAAAGGAGGCCATACAGATCTCCTCTGCGCTAAGTGGAGTGGTTTAGGTCCTTGTATCGTGTAACTTTACACCTAGAGATGGGAGCAGGGTAGCAGCAAATGCTGTTCATATCAAGTTGTAGATAAGGGTGTCACTGGAGCCTTTTGCCCCTTTAGGTGTCTTGTAACAGCCTTTCACAACAGCTGTTCCATTTTAAGGATGAGTGCACACAACAAATTCCAGACATCCCATGGCCAGTGCAGTTGCTGAATGGTGAGTTTCGGCTTCATTTGGTACAGGCCTCAAGAGGGCTGAGACGGAGCTGTCAGCGCTTATTGTTCAGCCTCTGAGATCTAAATAAAGAAAACATTTCAAATTCCAGTTGACGCTGTTGTTTAACTGGAGAGAAATAAACACTGAGAGCGTGAGTTTTTAAACCAGTCGTATCCCTCTTGCATTTGTTTTATGTTTCAACTGTGTGCCTAAAAATATGAAAGTCTTGGTTTAATATCTTCATAATCTCCGACAGTTAAAGAAAGGGATAAGAAAAGCAGATTTACTCAGTGACCAGGAATAAATGAATATTCATTGTTGAGGATAAATTGACCTGTATGCTTTTCTTCCTAAATTGTCTTCAATCTCTCAATTCTATTCAAAAGCTCTGAGCGTAACTAATGCTGCTTTTCTGAAGTATGCTTTTAATAAGTCAGCTTTTGCTCATATTAGTAGTTTATGTGTTTATTAATACAAATAACTGCTGGTGGAATGTTGGCTGCTCATCGTCATTTAAAACAGCTTTTGAGTAAAACAGAAATATATTTCATTTTGATAGAACTCCAAACGTTTAAAGCACAACCTTATGGCTTATTAGAGAGTTGGACTGGCTTCTTCTATGAGGCAGCCGTACTTATTTTTTAGAAGCCCTTCCGTAGATGATTCCTCCAGAGTTGTGAGGGCATTTTTAAAATAAGATCATTATTTTTTTAAATGACTGAAGCAAAAGCCTACTAAATGTTGCTCAAGAAAACAAAAAGCAGCAGAAGGAATGTCTGGAATGACTCTCACACATGCTGGTGGAGAAGCAGAGGTAAACACTACCACTGGGATTATATATAGCTTCACATGACATGTTCATTTCTGACATGAAGATTAATTTTAAGAAGAAATGTAGTGCTTGCATGGATTTTCCTATCTCCCTGCACAGCAGAACTGGTCAGAAAATTGCATGTGTGACTTTGTCCATGGTGGCTCATCTATGGACAGATTTCAGTATTTTCCAAGGAGTTGCACCCCTCTCTGTCCCTTCACATCCATAAATCTTCACGATGCATGCAGCTACTTTAGAAGTGAGTCCAAAATGTGTTGCTGTCTGACCAAATGGTAGTGTAGCTCTCCCGAGAGAAAGAACACATTGTTTTTGCAGTTTTAAATAGAGCTAAAAGTTTAGTTGTAGTATAGCCCAGCTATTAAATTACTTTCTCAAGTGTGTTAGGAAATATACTTGATGGCTGGGAATACAGAGAGAGTGTGTAGTTTAGTTACTGGAGCTAGACAGAGCTATTGCCAAATGTCAGTACCGTCGTATACTTTAATGCAAAAAGCTGTAATCATTTTATATAGGAATTATTCTCTTTACAATACTAAGGGAAGCTGGCCACATTTTGTCAGCACAGGATACTTTCGAGCATGCATAAGACTGCAAATATACAAGAAACAGCGTATTCTAAGGTTAACTGCACATCCGTATAATGGTGTCAACTATTATATCTCAGCCCCTCCCAAGAGGTAATAAGCAAACATTCTGTAGACGAATGGTCTCTTTTTTTTTTCCTTTGCTCCCATGTGAGGCAGTCTAGGGTTATAAATGTTTTGATGATTTATTTCCTTCTGCGTCTTTCTTCTCCTGCTGTTCCTTACGTTCTCTCATCCTTTTCACATTTTCTTCTTCTTCCTCACCCACCTCTTCCCCATATTAAGTTTTTTTAAAAATCAAATCAAAACAAGAAATACCTTGTGGCTAAAGAAGTGCTGTTTATTTCACTCTGAAAACCAATACTTCTCGATTTACTTCCAAACACCCCATCTTACACCCCCTTAAGCTTTTGTTTCATGATAGCAAAGTTCTTTTCACTCTGAAGAGCTTTCTTCTCGGCACTGGTGTTTTATTTTAGGAGCAACTGGAGGCAAGTATATGGCATGCTCTGTTTGTCTGATGTCAATAGATCTTTGTTGAACATTCCTAAAATTATCACCTATAGTATCATCGTTCCTTGATCTAATGAACTTGGGCATAGTCTTGTGGAATGTCTTCTGTTTTTCTTTCCTGGGAGGTAACGGACCTCTGTAGTTTCTTAGTAAAGATGTTGGAGTTTTCTTTCGAAAGGTTACAGTCTTTCCCACTACACCGCAGCAGGTACTCCAAGATACAGCTCTTTAAGAATTTCTAATATGTATTCCTCCATACTATATGCTGTCTCTTGGAGGCAGGAGAAGCATGTCTGCTTCTGACATTCGTATTTCTGTACTGAGAACAAGTTCTCAAAGTAGGATACTACTTCCCTCATTACCTGGAGATGTTTTTGGGTCATAGGAACCGCCGCTTTGCAACACCGGAGGCCCAGGTTCGAGTCCCCCTGTGGCGCAGGTGGTAGAAGTGCCGCTCTGCTACACAGGAGGCTCGAATCCTGGGGGTTGGACTCGATGATCTCTAAGGTCCCTTCCAACCCGCACGAGACTGTGATACTGTGTGATACTGTGATAGCTCAATTCAAAGAATCACAGAACTGCTCAGGTTGGAAAAGACCTTAAAGATCATTGGTCCAACCACAACCCAACCACAGTGCCCTAACAGCCCTCCACTAAATCATGTCCCTGAGCACCACATCCAGACAGTTTTTAAACACATCCAGGGGTGGTGACTCAACCACCTCCCTGGGCAGCCCATTCCAGTGCTTAACAACCCTTTCTGTAAAGAAGTGTTTCCTGATATCCAACCTAAACTTACCTTGGTGCAATTTGAGGCCATTTCCCCTCATCCTGTCTCCTGTCACCAGTGAGAAGAAACCAGCCCTGCTCTCACTGTAAGCGCGTTTCAGTTATTGGAAGAGAGGGAAGGTTTGGTAGCTGGGCTGAGCATTTATCTGGTCGCAAGTTGACCCCCATGATGTTTTGCTCTCTCATGAGTAGAAAGTTCAAGAGGACTAAGTTTGGGAGACTGTATTTGAATGTAGTATAGTCAAATGTGAAATATCCAGGAATCAACATAATTGCTTATCTTTATCAATTTGTGATAAGCAATAATGATCTTGAGTTACCAGCTGCATCATCTCCCCAGACTTTCCACCGAGTTAAGTTTTCTCAATACAGAATCAAAACTGAAAAAAACCAACTGGAATTATATTGTTTCCCTATAATGCTTCTCATCTTTTCATGTTAGAGACTGTTACTCTATTATACATTGAACAAAGGCAGAATAGTTTCCCAGAAATGAGTATCTTCCCATCTACATGGAGATAAATAGCTTGACCACGATTTCACACTTGATCGTTGTCCAAGCCAAAGTCTGTTTTTCCTTACTCTTTACCCTATGCCCTGCAACCTCTGTAACTTCACTTTTGGTTTCCAGACTGAAAGAGGAAGATTTTTTTTTTTTTCTTTCTTATTATTATTTTCTTTCTGAAGTACTGTGAGGTGATTCATTTCACTGACAGTAGTAGAGCCTCTAATTCACACAAAGGTTGGTGAATGGAGAGATGGATGCATGCAAGGTGGAGAATATTTCTTGTGTATGCAGTGATGGAGCCTGCAGTTGTGTGCAGGGGAGCACAGTGCTGTACTGCAGTTTGGTGTGGGTTGAACATGGGGCTATTTGCACAAAGTGTGTAGAACTGGAGTTTCTACAGGTCTTAAAGCTGATGTCAGTAGCCCATGTTACCTTTAGGAAGTGGCTGTTCATATTTTTTCTTGTAAAGGCAGCATTAAAAGGGTAGTCTTAAACACTGATATCCCCAAATATTATATATTAGCATTAAATGAGCTTATAATAATAATGGGAAAACCTTTAGGAATTGTGACCTTTAGAATCATTTGAACCGTCTGCTTTATGTCAATTTTTTGCCTTTTAGAAAGTGCTAATTCTTGTTAAGTCCGCATGAGAGACTAGTTTAATGAGCAGATTAAATGGGTGATTATACGTCTTTTAAAAATGGGTTTTGTGGCCGGGCTTCACGATGCCACTCTCCGATTTGGCACTGCAACATAGAGAAGTCCTTTTAATTACCCCTGCAGGGTCACTGGGACCCAAGCTGTTTGCTTTATTAAACCCTGATGGCGCCTTTGGAGCAGCTCCTTCTAAACTCTGCTGTCACAATTGTATCTAAATTAGCATCTGAGTGACCCTCTGTTCAGGCTTTCCAAACCCCAGCTGACGGGGATTGGCAGAAGATGCTAATTGGTGGGGCCGGGCTAGGGACAAGGGCTTGCCAAGATGACAAAAGGACTAATGTTTCTTTCAATATGCATCCAGATTCACATAAGTACCTCTTTTAATTACCAAGAATTATTGTAATGCCCAGTCAATGGAATAATTGACCCTCAACAGGGAGAGCTTATTATGTAATAAATAATGGCGCAGGCCTTGTCAGAGTAGCAGGTAGCGGGGTGATTTGCAGGGCTGAAAAGAGCTTTTCTCAGCAAGGGCTCTGGGCTAGACCAAGGCATCCCAGTAGGAGTCCAGCGAAGGGGACTAATTTGAGTTTAACTGAGAGGAAATGCGCTGAAAGCTTTTAGACTTATCCTTAGGGTGACAAAGGAAGGGGAAAAAAGAAGAGAATTGGGTTAGTAGTTTGGCAGCTTACAAATAGGGGATCTCTCACTGATGAGGCAGACAGTCGCGCATTGAGCAGTTGTTTTTATGCCAGGGATTTTTTAAAAGTATATCTTCATCTGTGGTAAAATGAACCATCGTTAGAAATAGGCTGTTGGTATATGTAAATTGCATCATGGCTCTTTTCTAAAGAAACAAATGTGAAGTGGTTTTGCGTGGCCTCCTGTCCTTCCTTTTTGACTCATAAATCCCCAAAGATGCTGCAGACGGGGGGGATTAGATCTATTCACAATGGCACTGAAATAAATACAAGATTCATTTATTTTGTTGGTGCCCCCAGAAAAATTCAAGATTCAAGATCGGGCCTTCTATTCTGAAGTCTGCATGTTTTGCTCTGTGTTCATAAAGAAAATACAGCCTACAGTAGAGTAGTTATCCTGGTGTTCTAAGTAGACTCTGGGGATAATCTTAGAAACTATTGGCAAATGTACATGGAAAACACATAGAGACATGGAAAATCCCTTCCCCTCCCCCTTGCAAACATGGAAATAGGCTGTGCACACACCGTGCTCTGGGGGGAAATGTTGGTAGTCTCATTTATGACAGAGCTCTTGTCCTTTTAGGTCAGTCTATTGCAAGTTTGGCTTGACATATGTTGGCAGAGCTACTACTTGGGGAAATCTGCGTAGTGTCTGCCAAAATGAGTTTTGGACCAAACCACACTTCTTAGTAGCTTGCTTCTGTTATTAAGGTCACTCCTGCGAAGCATGCATTAAGCAAGAAAATAAATATTGGCTTGGCTAGGTGATATATGAATAGCATTTTTTGTTGTGTTTGTAAGGTCACCAAAAAGCTGTGATGGAATCACCTCCTTGTGCTGAATTTCATTTCAGTTTATCCACAGTTCTGTCTTGAGGGAATAATGTTTGTTATGTACAGTACATCGGTATTCTGAAAAAAAAGTATATTCTAGTTCAGAGATGCTACCAATGTGATGCTCCTTTAAGTAGATACTTTTTGCTTTGTGTGCTCTTTAATAGCATGGACATCCAGCAGAGGTTTAGCATAACAGAAGGAATACTTCAATCAAATGCTGATAAGCTGAGTTTGAATGTAAAATGAATGATGTAGATTAATTACCCACAAGTCATCTTAAGCTCTTTCCATTTAAATGTGCTCTTTTCTGCTCCTTGTAATCTGCCCTTACCTGTCACTCAGACTCAGTGCTTTCAGGTTGCCAGTGAAGGAGAGGAGCAGGCCTGGGGATAAATTTTGTCCACTAAACCCAGCTATATCCTTCCTAAGCACCCCATCTCCTCCAAAAAGGTATTCGGATTGAGATGGGCTGGTACCACAACAGCAGAAGTGGTACGTCACATCAAGTGATCACTCAGAATCAGTATTTTCTGAAAAGTGAGCCAATCTTAAGCTCTACTTTTTAAGATTTTAGTGAGTGCCTGCGGAGACTGTGCACATTCTCTCAAAGAGTTTAAACTTATGCAGCACACCTGAGTAACCACAAGACCATCCTGGCACTTCCAGCCCTTCACCTCTCTGAGCTATGCACTTAACATGTACTGCTGTTGCTGTCATGAGCCCTTATCAAGGTCCTGCAGTTCAGACTGGGTTGGGAACGTCCCTGTCCCTAAAGTGTGTTGTGTCTATTCAGTACTGGAAACAGAAGAGTCAAAGCTAACAGGCAGTGCAGCACAGCATGAGAAGGATCTATACATTACTGAGGTGAATACAGAGATCTGGAAGGGGAGGAGAACTTTTAGGTGGGAGAATGAATGGGAGGCAGTGAAATAGCTTTGATAATTTTCTCCAAGAAGCAGCTTCATAGAAGTTGAGGATGTTTGGCTAAAATCAGTGAGTCTACAAGAAGCAGATGAACCTTAATTTCTGCCCTTTTCTACAAAGATTTCTATGCTTGCTTGATCTGTCTCCTTCTTCACTACCTCTCTCAAGCTCCGTTTTTTTCTTTATTTGGTGAGGCTTGAAGCAGCAAGGAAGTTAGGGTTGTGCCCACTCTGATATTTGAATGAGGTGGCACTCATGATGAGTTAAAGAGATGAGCATTATAATACTTATCTTCTTTTCTGTGTGCTCTGTAGGCAAAAGTATCAGCTGATCATTGTCCTCTTTTTATCAGTGACTGTAGGGCTACAGTCTATAAAGCACCGAGACTTGAGTGATAGTTAAAGTAGATGATGAGGTAGCAGGGTAGTTATGAATTATTTTACATCTATTTTTATTATAGAAGATGAAGTGGAAATTATTATTCCAAGGGCATTTTTTATGGAAATCAATCTGTGACCTTAGCAAATCTTATTGTTTTAGAAGAAAGTTAGGAGGTCTATTGAAAATTCAAGTGCAGTAACTCAATCGAATACTATAGTGGAGATAATGACAAGATAGAAAAATAAATCTGTACCCAGTAAATTCCTTGATAAAACAGTTATTGTCTAAATGGAACACGGTAAGCACTTTAAAATCCCTTCTTCTTTTTTAACGAGTGCTCCTGAAAAACCTTAAAGGTATGCAAATGAACTCGGTCTTCAAGGGAAAGACTAAGAATTAGATATAACTTAATTTGACTTTAGCTCTTGGAAATGAAAGTGAGGAATAAATTTTCTTATTAGGACAGCAATAGGCATGGATAACTGAATCAATTATCTTTCAAATTTTTCCTGATATGGTTTTCTGTAAGTGGATATGGAGTTTGGCCCACAGAGAATTCAGCCGTAAAAAACATAAGGGGAAATTGCGTTAATGGATCTTAAGTCAAAATGACATGGCTTGGCGAGGAAATTGTAGTTATCGGCGTTATTGAAAACGTTGATGGAAGATAAAGGCGACCTGGATGAGACAAATTACTTGGATTTCCTAAAAGCTTTCCAAAATGCTCCTCCTAAAATTCCACTGAGGAAAATAAATAGCCATGTAATCCAGGGTAAAGTGCTGGTGTGGATTAAAAATCGTTCAGGCAGGTGTGTATGTAGGAAGCAGGACTGAGGAAGGTCAGTGAAGTGACCTAAACACAGCAATGCTTTAAGGCGAAAAAGATGGGAGGATGTAGAAAAAGGGGGAAGGGAACTTCTCTCAAGTTTATCCAGAGGGGAGGGAGGCTGATGGAGGTGGTTCTGAATAGAAACTGCCTTTTCTTGAGGATGGTCCGTGTAAGAAGCACTGCAACAGTGAAAGTTCATGTGCTTCACACTTTGAGTATTTAAGTTCTCTTCATACTTCTTCAGGAATGTTACAACTCCTGTATTGTGCAAATGGCCATTCCAGTCTACCTGGGTCGCTGGCCTCCTCCCGCAGCCTGCCTGTGAACTCTGCACTTTGCAGCTGCTGAGCTTTGCTGAGGATGTGCCAGGATATGGGCTCAAATGTATCAGGGCTTCGTTAGATGCTAAAAGCAGTGCTGTCAAAAGACACAGCCCGTGCCTTTCTTGAAGGCTTTTAATCTGCATTCATTAACACCTTCTTTATTACGTTGTTTGACCAAACACTTAGGAGAGGAGATGTTGTTTCAAGCAATGTATGGCTCATGTGCTAGAGATGCCCAGCTGATTTGTAGGATGTAGAAGATGAGCATGTGATACACCGAGTATTTATGAGGTAAAAAAAAGGGTTAAAAAACTGTAGAAAATAAAACTCAGGAGTTGTTGGGTTTTATTAAAACTGAACACATTGGAGGAAGGATATGATTTGTAGAAGACTGATTGAACAAAATCTCTTTGAGATATACATTATTTATCAAAAGTAGGGGGGGCTGCGCGTGGCAGTGACTGGACTCTTGCAATAACAAGCACTGCTTTAAAGAATAGATCAAGACTTTTAAAATAAAACAGTGGGTCCAATTCCTTCATGAGTCCCCTTTGATACTAATATTGCATCTTGTTATTTCTGTGTGGGGCGTTCTGTTGGTACTTAGGAAACTTATGAGTGTAAGGAAGCGTCTCTTCTGGAACAGGTGCTCCCTCAGAAAAAGAGAGCACTGCTTGTTACTCTGTTAAGCTCTTGATACCAATTAGTTTTAAAACATGAAACAAATTTTATATACAATCTAAAGTGAAAATGAATGTTAAATAAACATCTGCAAAATTCATTTAACCTGTTTACTTGCCTGCTGAGATGTACCATGAATAGCTTAGTTGCATACTTAGCATACGCCAGAATACAGCTTACGCCATTTTGGATTGATTATGTGATGGATCACCGTGCATTAGAAATATGTGCTATATTTACAGTATGGAAAATATTTATTTCATAGCTTATTTGGTTAGATGTGAGCAAGTGTGGGAAGTATGTTAGTATATGGAAACGCGGAACTGTTTAAGTCAAATGTTTCCGCTGCTGGTAATATTCTCATTACAGATTAAATTTCCACCTAAAGCACAGCTATGCGCTTCTCTGCCCTTCTCAGCCTTGCCAAGAGGAGGCATGTCTCTTCAGCAGTCAGAGATTTGGTTTAATCAGAAGCTGTTCGCTCTGGTCCCTTCCATAACAGGCCAGGTGGACAGAGGGTCACTGAATGTCCAGCTTTGAACAAGAGGATACAGTTTAAGCAGGATTTATTACAAGCCAAGCTATATGAAATGTTGCTGTATCAGGTCACTAATCCAGTTAGTCCTCTGTCTTCTCTCATGTTACAAGTAGTAGTTGTATTTTTCAAGATCTTAAACAAATAAATAAATAAATGATTTCAACCTTCAGGGACTGACTGAAGCATCAAGACCTGCTGACTAACCATGAGAGTCTGAATAACAGTTGAGAGTGCCTTATGCTGTGATCCATGAGGATTTATACCCTAAAAATTGTAGTTCCTGATGTGGCCCTTTTTGCAGTCTGAAGAGGACTTGCAGGTGTTTGGTAGAGCTGTGTTACTGATACACAGAGAGGTCAGCTTGATCACATGGTGTTGGCTTTCTTTGAATCCAGCTGCTAAGCTACAATAAAAGAAAGCTAAAAATACATCAGATATTTTCCTAATACTACACTACCATGAAAGCAACTGGGCAGTTGGAGAAGGTCATCACAGAGCTACAGGTGGGAGGAGCTGCCCTCTTTAGGCAGTCACTCCAGTTACACAGTGCATTCCAGTACGATATCTGGTGTTTCCCTCTTGCAGTGCTGTTTCATACCAGCAGAATTGGTGGGGGGAACAGGATTCCTCCATGGTTTGATAGGTTATTGGTTTCTGAGATTTCATGTCTGAATGCATTCCTCATGCTCTGCAGAAAGGCTTACCACTCAGACTTGCTCCTTCCTTTTGTCCTGCCAAAGGTATTTAGCAATGGGAAGCACAAGGCAGGCTGGCAATCATGCCAGCTAATGATGAGCTAGTTCTGGTCTTGGATACCACTGAAGTGTTTGCAGAGTACCAGGATCTCACATGTGTTTTCAGATGTGATGAATTCACATCCCTTTACTTGAGCCTCATATCCCATTACTTTGTGATGCAGTTGACAGCTATATTGCTATCAAGACTGAAAGTTCCAGGTTCTTTGTCAATCAAAAGTATTTCTGATTAGTAGCTGAAAGAACTCTGTTGAGTACATTTACCCAATAGCTGAACGGGCTGCAGTTTCACAGTGTCTTTAATGACTTTCACTGGAGCTGGATTTTGTTTCTCACTTAGAGCCACTTAGTTGCGCCCTTAGCTTCTCTGTATTGCATCCACAGAGCGGATGTAGAAGTGATGCTCCCAGTGGTTTTCAGTGAAGGTGATGGGGAAGTGTAGGGAGTGTAGTTTCTTTTGGAACTGTTGGTTTCCACTGAAGGATGTGATAGCTCCACAGCTGTTCCTTTATTTTATGATAAGCTGTGCACTGTGCCTCTTACCTTTAAATGAAAATGTCATAGAACCATAGAATGGTTTGGGTTGGAAAGGACATTTAAGATCATCTACTTCCAACCCCCCCTTCTATAGGCAGGGACACCTCCCTCTAGACCAGGTTGCTCAAAGCCCCACCAGCCTGGCCTAGAATGCTTCTAGGGAGTGAGCATTCACAGCCTCTCCAGGCAACCTCTTCCAATTTCTCACCACACTCACAGTAAAGAATGTCTTCCTAACATCTAGTCTAAATTTACACTCTTCCAGTTTAAAACATTTCCCCTTGCCCTGTCATTACCTGCCCTTATAAAAAGTCCCTCCCCAGCTTTTCTGTAATCCCCATTCTGGCACTGGAAGGCCGCTGTAAGGTCTCCTTGAAGCTTTCTCTTCTCCAGGCTGATGAGCCCAAACTCTCAGCCTGTCCTCACAGGGAAGGTGCTCCAACTCTCTGGTCATCTTAGTGGCCCTCCTCTGGACCTGTTCCCACCATTCCATGTCTTTCTGGAGGTCCCAGAACTGGGCACAGTTTTCCAGGTGGAGTCTCAGGAGAACAGAGGACCAGAATCACCTTCCTTGAGTTGCTGGTCACACTTCTTTGATGCGACTCAGGATGTGGTAGGCATGTCAATCTATGTCTTCACCTGGTTCAATCTGTAAGTTCAAAAAATGAGAGCAAAAAGGTTTCCAGAAGGAAGTATCAACTTTTTCCATTGTAATGCTGTTAGTGGTCCTGAGCAGGCTCATGGAAGTTAATTCAAAGGCTGAAAGGCTGCTATTTATATGCTTACAGAAAGCAGAATAAAAAAAGAGTTTGCCTTGTACTTTGCAAGGGAGCAAAGGCAGAGGGAAATGAAGTTCTTCTCTTAAAAAAAAAAAAAAAAAAAAAAAAGTATGGAGAAAAAGCACCAAATAAGGAAATGTATTATTACTGCTGAAGAACAGTGTTGATGCAAATGTATGTAAACAAGTATAAAAACTTCATCTGAAAATTACTTGTGAAGAGCTTCCTTCTAGGAACAGGAAATTCCAGGACAACTTTCCAGTGGTGGTAGTAGAGGAAGAGAGAGAAAACAAATTGCTTTGTAAAGAGGAACATAAGTTCACAAGGTGACAAGATGAGAGAAATACCCTGTTGAAAAAATAGACAATTTCTGCACTTGAAGTGGTACAGCAGGAGCCGCAGAAGTCAGAGCGGTGCTCTTGGCTGCTCTTAGGGCAAGCTTTGTAAATGTGTACTTGAAATGATGCCTTGTGCTGCTGCCAACGTGAGAGGCTGATGCAAGTTCAGTGACCTGCGAGTCAGCTTCCAGTTGGAAATTGCTATTAATCCACTGTAAGCTTTCACTTGTAGATAAGCCTAAATTAACATTTTAATGTTCTGACATAACTGGTATTCATTTTTAAAATATATTTTATCACTTCAGAATTGTTGACTTAGGATTACGTGCTCCTCCTCCTGTGCATTGCGTGCTGGAGTTGTCTGATGACGAGAGTGAGGTCTCCTGGATTTAGAGACTCTCTTCTCTATATACAATCATACATGTGAAGGATACGTACTGCCCTGGTCACTCCCTTTTGCATTAACTCAGATACTTGGGAATGGAATAAACAATGAAGTGTGTATGTATGTGATACTCTGCTCTTCGGCCTCTGCTTCAAAGTCATCATGTTCAACAAGACTTGCAGGTGATGGCAATCAGAGCTGTGCCATCCAATAGCCTTTTGGTCAAGTAGGTTGTTATCCTTTCTTTCCAAAGGAAGCTACCAGGAGCCTTGATTTTTCATTGAAGTTTGTCTGCTGCTGGGATTTGATCTTTCCATTCTGAGCAGTGTCTAGAGTGCTTTAAGGTGTCTGTGCTGCGTACCAAATCAGAAGAATAATTTCTAGTAGTCCCTTAATGATTAATGTGTACAGTTTTGCTATCCAACGAGTTCTTTAATAACTGGGAAACTAGTTTTACAGAGCTGATTCGGATTAAGGGCAGTACATACTTCATTTGTTCGGGCCACAGAAATGCTGTTTTGGAGCTGTTTAATTTTGGATTCCTTTAGTTTTGTACTAAAAATTATAGCAGAATTGAAAAACTTGCAACTTGTAATATATCACAACTTCATCCACATTTTACATTATGTGAGTCATGGAAATGATAAATGACATAATTCATTAACTGATAACCCCAAGTATCAGGTTATATGAATAGAGCAATTGTATGGAGACATAGAATATCCTAAGGGGACCCATAAGGATCATGGAGTCCAACCCCTGGCTCTGTGCAGGACCACCTCAAATCCAAACCCTGTGTCTCAGCATGCTGTCCAAATGCTCCCCATCTTTAGGAAGCATTTTTCAGAACAGGTCATTCTATAAGCATCAAGAAGCTTTGTTGGAGAGCAAACTGGGCTTCTTGTGCTGTCTCCTCTCTTCTATTTTTTGTACATAGGATTAGCTGGAGCTGCTGTGGGTCTGACATTTAAGTGTAGGGTTAGAAGCCAGCATCAGTCTGGAAGGTGATTAACCCAAATACACTAGTGTTTTTGGGCACCTCAATACAGAAAGGACATAGGGGTGCTGGAACAGGTTCAGAGAAGGGCAACAAGGCTTGTGAAGGGCTTGGAGAATATGCCCTATGAGGAGAGACTGAAGGAATGGGGCTGTTTAGTCTGGGGGAAAGGAAGCTGAGGGGAGACCTTATTGCTCTCTTCCATTACCTGAAAGGTGCTCACAGTGAGAGGGGGTCTGGTCTCTTCTCACTCGTGACAGGAGACAGGATGAGGGGAAATGGCCTCAAGCTGAGCCAAGGTAAGTTTAGGTTGGATGTCAGGAAACACTTCTTTACAGAAAGGGTTGTTAAGCATTGGAATGGGCTGCCCAGGGAGGTGGTTGAGTCACCATGCCTGGATGTATTTAAGAACTGTTTGGATGTGGTGCTCAGGGACATGATTTAGCTTGTTGTTAGCTTAAGTTGTTAGTTAGGGTACTATGGTTGGGTTGTGGTTGGACTCAATGATCTTTAAGGTCTTTTCCAACCTGAGCAATTCTATGATTCTGTTTATGCTGTGGTGACAGTTCATGTCTGTTCTTTCTAATCTCCTGGCTGCCCATAGCTGAGCTTCAGTGGTTTGTCCATAGGAAGCCTGATTACTAAACTGTGTAAGCTGAAGAAAGACAACTATTGTTCTTATAGGTAGAATGTTTATTTTTGTGCTGCTATACTGGCTTCACATTTGGTTTGGGGAACGTCTGTACTTTCTAGATAGGTCAGATATAGTGAGTCAAGATTGTGTGCCTTGTATACAGAGTCCCCTGCAATAAAGCTCTACTGAAACCTGTGTGGTCTGAGGGCTTTTTGTGTTTGCATTAGTTTAATTGCCTCTCTGACCCCTCTTCCTCAACTGGCCTTTCAAGCTCTGTGGGCTCTTAGCCTCACTGATATCTCTCTGCAGGATCTTTGTACCAGGAAGCATCCGGGCTTGCCTGGAACTCCCCCAGCTCTGCTGTCTGATTATCGAATAGCTTCTCTGGCTTAACATATTTAATAGCTGTAATTCACTTCCTTCTGCTTCAGTAAGACATGGACGAGGAGTTTATTAGTTTTAGCTCTCTTCATAATACATCTGTTTCAGCATCTGGCACCTTTTCCATTTCTTTCAGAAGCGCTGTATTTCTTTGCCCTCTGAGAAGGAAGAGTCATTTATAAATATACTTGCAGACTGTTTCTTTCATGTAGCCCTTCTAGTTATTTGATCACCTGTGTTAATTGCTTTTGTTGTTTCCTTTTATTCTTTTCCCCTCTGGGTTAACAAGATTAATTAGTCCTCCTTATTGTAATTCTGTGTATCCAGAGCAGTGTTTTTTAAGTTTTAGTCTTTATCATACCAGTCCAATAGGACGTATTTTGTGGTTAAAAGCATCCAAACCGACTTTAATCCTGTGTTAGGAAAATTTTCTCACTGCATCTGTAACATAATATCAAAGAAGGAAATCCAGGAATTAGAACAGCGAGCTGTAGTTCAATCTGAACAGAAATCAACTCTCTGACTTTCAGCTATTTTTTCATTTCACAAACTGTGTCTAAACAGGCTCTTATGAGTGCTGTGCAGGGAACCTTGAATCCAAAGTTCCATACCTAATTTTGCACTAAGTATACCCACTGTTGACCTCATATATTTAAAGGATTATCCATGAAAATCCTCACTGACGTCTGAATCACCTTTTTTCTAAGAATCGAGGTAAGCAGTTGTTGTTCTGGGAACTCTTTGGCAGTTTGAAGTTGCCAGGTTCAGTAATATCTCTCAGGGTTTGAAAATCTACAGTGACTCAGACCTCCTCCTTATTTCAAATGTACTTACTTTGACAATAATAATGCTGGACTGTCTTATCTCTTGCTTTGCATTCTTTATAATTTTCCTGAAGAAGATCTAGAAGTTCTTCTGGTTTCTTGAGTCAGAAGAGGGTAATGCTCCTAGCCAGAAATAGGGCTGTGCTTTGCGCTTTTGTTTTGCTGTTTATAACTTGACTCCACATCTGTGTTTATCTTTATCCAGTGTTCCCTTGCTACTTTTTTTCTTGTCCTCTGAGATACCTTGAATATGTCTGCTAAGAAAACCCCATTCTAGGATATGCCTATGCTTTCTCTGTCCTCTGTTCTGCATGGTGATACATATCTCTCTTTTTATAGATACCACACATTATAAGTTTAAATGAAATGTCTTTTTTAGTCACTGGACAAAACAATGGATTTAGTGAAGATATGACATTCAAATCCACCTCAGACACTGTTAAGTGTAAAGAGAAGAGAGGAGAACTTACAGGATGAGAAGTAGAAGAGAAGGAGAATGCAAATTTGAGAGGAGTTGAGGAGAATATTGAGGAGTGCAACAGAAGAATCATTCTGAGTTTACGGCACTTAATAGGAAGAAGTGGGAATTGCTGATGAACAGAGAGGTGTGTTTTACTCTGGGTATGGAAGAGAATACCAGTGTGCTGCAATAATCTGACCAGATGTGAGACTGCCCAGATAAGGATAAGAGTCTTCAGCATTCCACCACACTATGTTATCATTAGTACAGAACTCCAGGAGCTGTCAAGCACCTGTTCAACTTGATGCCTTCTCCCAACTTTTCCTTTTTCTTTTTTTCCTGCTTAGTTGATCAGCTTCTACATCCAGAATGCACTAACCTCTTGGGTGAGCAGCTACATGGTTATGGTTCTGTAAACTTATTTATCAAGTGTCTGGAGTTAGCGGTGAGTCCTGGACTGTCATACCAAAGTTCTGAAGTTGGAACATGCCTTTCTTTTTTTGCTGTTTGGTAAAGAGGCTTGGATATGGTCTCCTCAGGCTGATAGGAAGCACCTTGCTGCTATGAACGTGCCCTGGAGCTTGAAAGCAAGATGACACACAGGGTCAGGTTGCATTGTTTAGCTTGCTGATTTACATGTGGCCTGAATCTCTTGTCTTTTGAAAGGTGTTAGGTGAAATATAGTGTGTCTGGACAGGAAAGTTAACAGGAGGCAGCAAATGCCTGAAAATGCATAGTCGATATATGGGGCTAAGATCATTTTCAAAACTTTTATTAGCATGATAATATCTGTCTTAGACTGTATATAACTGTGTTAGTCAGGGCAATTGGATATGGAAGCATCCTGAGTCTGTCAAGACAGACAGAGCAGCTGACAGTGTGTGGAAATGAATCACTTTATCTCTTTGCTGAAGTGATGTGTGAATTGTGTGCTTTAATGGAGGTATGTCTGAGCGCCTGAACTCTGATGTGTCCACATCCAAGTTAAAATAAATGCTACAATCTGTCCTGTCCTAATTAGTTAAACAAATGCTTCTGCTAGTGAAATGACAGAGATGACTTTAATCTTCTAAATTGGAGAATTTCTGGCTCTGAGCCAGAGGAGAACATAGTAGTAGCAGAAATACTGAAGCGTGTTAAATACTGAACATGTAGTTTGCTTTATTGTTGGATCTGCAGCCATTTGGACAGGAAAGTGAATATCTTTGCAGTCACAGTGAATTTCATCATTTCCATTCTGAGGGTAAGAGAATATTGCCCTGGGAGGTGTGGTGAGGTTCAAACTAGTAGTGTGGCTGTTAGTGAAAGTTGTAGGGGAGCTGATGTCCTGCAAGTAATGGTGTGTCACAGCCTCTTTCAGATCAGTATGAAAAGCCTAAAAAGTTCATATTAAACTTTTTTAACATGTTAAACCCCTAACAGTTCCAACTAGCCAGGAGTCTGTGTCACGGAGGCTTACGTAGCGTTTACGTGTGTCTTTTAAAATGCATAGAAAATCACCACAAAAGGCTTTTAAGAATGGGGGCAGGGAGCCTGTAATGAGAATTACAACTTTTGTTTTAATCCTAGGGCTGTTAGTGTGCTGCAATTGCACACTGAACCTGGTAGAAGCATAAGTGGGGTAGTGAGCTTCCCGTGCCAGAAATAAGCATGAGGTAGAAAGGCTACATGCAGATTAGGAAAATGAAAATGATATAAATATACACACTCTACTGTCACTAATGTAGTATAGGTTGTTTAAAAAAAAGGCCAAGATTGTATGAGGAAGCACCGCTGTCATGTTAAACTGGGGAAGAATTTGGCTCGTATTTAATGTCACATCACTCATTTAAAGCTCTAAAAATAGTGTTTATAATAAAACCCCTGACACAGCCATGGCTAGCAGAATTCAGACGGCCCCTTTCCCTTTTTAATTTGTGAACAAAGCTTCCCCTTTGAAGAAAAGTGTTTGTTTACAGTTGTTTATCAGAGCAGGAAATGGATCAATTAGATGTAACTTTTAAAGTTAATTGACTGCCACTACTAAAACCACCTGACATCGTGCTGGTGCCAGCAAAGCCAGATGAGAAATCTCACCATTGTTGCTGTGGGAAAGGCAGGGACATGATGGGAAATGTTATTCTTGGCACTGAGAAGATTAAAGATTTTAAATATTTATAGAGTCTTATCTAAACTACTGATTGGTTATTAGTGCCTTGCATTGAGGCAGGGATGTGTGAATCCCTAGAGCTTCATGGCCTTGTCCCATCTGAATGCATCTGAACCGTTAATATGGAATTGGTGCTCTAAATCTTCCTCTAGCCGTATCCTTTCCACCCTGCACTGCCTTTGTATTTATTTTTTGCTTTTGAGTTATTTTGTAATAACAGCACAAAAGAAAGTTTAGGAATCCTTCCTGTTAGAAATATTTGGTTTCAAAGCTGTATTTGTATCTTTTTTCAGCTGCACAGGCTGAAAAAAAAATGATCTTTTTTGCCTGTTCAACAGCAGAATGACTTCATTAGCACGGTGCTACCTTGTTGCTGTATTGAGTTTAGCAATCTTTTCTACTTCTGCAGTACTTCCCTGCTGACTCACAGGGTTTGGAGGGGAGAGGTTAACAGATATTCTGGATTACTTCTTCCTGACAAATTCCTGGCCCATTCGTACACTCAAGAAAGCTATTGGATGCGTTTATTGGTGTTGCAAATCCACATTTTTTTCCTGTCAGTTGTGAATAGCTACAGCTTTTGACAACTGTAATGAGGCCTTTGATAATGCTTATGCTGCTTGTAGCAAATAGACTTACTGCAGGAGTCAGAAGCCCTTTCAGAAACGCCAATCTCAGATCTGAGGGAACCAAGGTAACACAACCTATAGCTATAAAAAAAAAACCTCCTATCTTGCCTAATATGGAGCCTCACAGGAGAACCCCTTGAGTCTTTAAATGAGGTTGAAACTATTTGGCATGGCTAGCATGTTTCAGCTACTTTTTAAAAAATTAATGGTCTTTTCCCTCTGATATTATTTCCACGTTACTGTCAAGCCTATGGTAAAATGGTAAGAGAGAGTGAATGAGCTTGGGGCATACTTAACAAGTAAGAAAACTCTCTAGGTCAAATAGTTATCTTATTTAAAAATAAGTCTAAAATTCGATAGACTTGTGAGCCCAAGGCAAGCTTAATTAAACTTAAAGGAGAGCAAAAATAAGCATCTAAAATGCTGTTTTGGTTCTCGTAAACCTGAGTAAGCCAAAAACTGGATTATTCAATTATGTATGGTTGTGGGATTTGTTTTGTGAGCATTTTCCTACTTAGCCCAGATTTTCAGCAACATTCTCTTCCTGCCTGTGTGCTCTTGGCTGTTTCCAAAGGAGGAGAAGGAGCTTCAGGTTTTGATCTGGGGGCTCAGTGCTCCAAGTCTCTCCTGTTTTGATATTAGGATGGCTGTGGGCATACTGGAAAGTGTGTCTGCGGGGAGGAGGTGATGCATTTATACTGTTCAGGATATTCACCACAGAATGCCTACCTGCAGCTGTGCTCACTTCTGCACTGTAGGAGGTGGAGTTGCTCCCTGGGGAGGTTGGTGAAGCAACAATTTGCGGTGCAAGTTTAATAGGAAGGTGAAGGCTTGGCCATACCATGCGTTTTGTGGGCTGAAAGCTTGTCAGTTCTGAATCAGTTCAACATGAGAGCCTGTCAGACTCATGTTCACTTTCTTCTGGTAAAACACTCTTTAAACTGCTCTGCATAACTAACATCTGCATTGAGTTACCTTTCTCCCTTGTATTTCTTGACTGAAATGCAGTTTGATGTACTTTGTCTGTTATGCAAAACTAAAAGCTTTGAAGAGCTCATTTAATGGGTGTAAGTATCATTGAGACAGGCAGCTACCTGGGCTGGTTGTGTGAGGAGTTAGTCACATCCTAGCTCTTACACACCTGTTCCTTTTGTTTTTCCCATCATTTGAGAGGGAAGGAGAAATGAATAGATCATCACTATTTTGATGTAACAGGTCTCTTCACTGTGATGTGTGTTAAGTATCCATGCAGGAGACTTTATGTACACTCTGTGGGTTAGAAGGAGATTTATCAGCAACTGCCTTTGGAAACCAGCATTCCTGATAATGGGATTCTCTGAGGCCACAGAGCCCCCAGCTCTGTTCACCTCCTTGAGTCATCTTTTCCAGCAGGGTGGATTTCACTGAGCATCATGAGGACCAACACGCAATCGCAAGACAGCCAAATTTTATAAACACAAGAGAACTTCCTTTTAGAAGAAAGTATAAGAAGCAAGGGGATGAGTGGGGTAACTTGGAGGTATGAGTATAAGATGATATGTAGAGGTCAGTGTAGCTTTAAGGTGTGCCACTCACTGTTATGCATTCTCTCAGTCATGCTCACTTGATTGCATCAGTGTTTTATATCTGATACTCCTAGCTTGTATCACTTAACTGTAGCTGCAGTCAGTGCAATCCAAATAGTGTGTATCTAACCAACTACCCAGCTGTGACAATCACAGAATTGTACGGGTGAGGGCCATGGGTGCCGCTGTGGAGGCAGTTGCAGTTCCTGCCATCCTGCCTTCCAGGGAGATTGCCTGGAGCTGACTTCACCTGCTCTTGGCCCAGAAGTAGTGTGTGATGTCAGGATGGTTGCTTAATTGCTATGAATGTTCATTTTCCATACCTATGGTATGGGAAATAAAACTTCCAACTTCCTATCTCACAGGCATAGTGTAGAGTCCTAATTAGCCAACAGCATAGTTCTTGCTGGAAAACCTTGGACTGAAAGAAGCTGAGAAATGCAAAGTATTGCAAATATTTCATCTAGCTGTACTTGAACGTCTGTGTGACCCATACTCGAAAGTCACTTAAGTGTTTTTGAAATATCCCGAAGTAGTCATGCTGGTAATAGCTAACTCATTAGTAAGCAGTCTGTGGTATGCTCACTGCTCAGATGTGTGTACCTGGGGGGCCTGGGTAGGCCTCCAGAATTCCCAAAGGCCGAAAACATTGGTTTTAATGGAAAAGCATGTTGGTTAGATTTTTAAAAGTGCCTGTTTTTTCTGGTACTCAAATCCTGAAAGACCTTTGGGTTTCCTTTCTGATGTCACTTAAATGGCTTTGGAAAATCTCAGTACCTTTACTATTTTAATGTTAATTCCAAAATTAACTGTTTTTTTACTGTGCCTGGCTGGCTTTAAGCAGTATGTCACCATCCACCCTTTTCTCTAGCTATGTAGAAGCTATTTTAAAACTGGTCCTGATGATATGCTGCTGACGTGATGTTAAAGTGTAACAGTAGAGGAGTGTTTCTTGTAGAGCTACACACAACATGCCATTGTAGGGATTTTGCAACCAGGGGAAAATAAAACGGGTCAAAATAGGTCAAACCACAGTGTGAGGAGTATCTGTGTTAAGTGGAAGATGAGAAATGAAATAGTAACCGTTACCACTGCAATGAGGAATAGTGATGTTTGTGTATTCAATTGGTCTGAGTTCGCAATGGGGCTCTGAATTGTGCTGCTGCCAGATCTTGTACTGCTGCTGTCAATCACGTTTTTTTTTCCTTCTTGAAAGGCTCATGGCACATTTATTTTGGATAGTTTCTTAACAGGTGTTTCCTTGACATTACGAATGCCTTAAATGAGAACTGGCTTTATGTCCGGAGCTCTCAGCTGAAATCACACGGCGGGCCAACACAGGCGCTCGCGTGTTTACTCATCTGCGCCCGCGCTGACAGCAGATCCCCGCCGATTCCCACAGTTGGCCGGGGCTGGACACAGAGCAGATGTTGGGGATTACGGGGAAGGCTTCGGAGGGGCTTTAGGCCTGCGTGGTTGCGGAAGTAATTCATTGTGGAGATGCAGACAGGGCCCGCCGGACCCACGCTCAGGAGTTTGCTGGAATAGGCCTCGGTGGATTTCAATATCCAAATCAAAAACAAATGTTTTCCTGGTACCTTTTAATTAAAGGGAAAGCATAAATCAATATAATAAAGTTAATGTACCGAGAGGTATCGCATTTCTACAGTGTTCTCCCTGACAGAGTAGCTGGCAATGCGGGTCTCTTAGAAGAGCCACAGCTCGCTGGGGTGAAGGGTCTCCATGGGGTGGCCCCATGGAGGTGAGGCAGCTGCAGGCCTGGCCTGGCACCACCACTCAGGAGAGCCTTGTCACCTCGTAGCGGGGCTGGTGGTTATTGTGGTTGTTTTGCAGATGTCTCGTGAATCCGGGGTTGCTTCCTGTGGGACTTGTCTTCATTTGACTTTTGTCTTTTGAACACTGCATGCTCAGAAATCAACCGTCTGTGGAAAAACAGAGGTGGCACAAGATGACCAAGACTGAGTGGTGGAGATGATTTATTGTGATGTCCCCAGAGACATCACATATTGCACAACATGCCCTTGAGTCTTTGAAGGCATCTCTGTGGACCAGAAAGGTGACTTTTAGCTGTGGTTCATGTATTTATAGGTTCAGAGCAGACATCTGTAGGAAGGAGAATTTATGTACGTCACTACTATCCTCTATTGTGCTGTTGTTATTAAGATTTTGGTTAAGGGTGAAAGGAGTAAGAGAGAAATGGGACGCATCTCCAAGGTTTGGCAATGGTTTGGTGGAGGCAATTGCAAATGTACTTTGTATGTGATAATGCAGGAAACAATGATGTGGTGGCTGTAGAAAAAAAAGGTCATATGTACTTCAGCAATGAGGTAAATCGCTTCATGAATGAAAATTGAGGGTTTGTGGGTAGTAGTACCCATTTGTGGCAAGACTCCATTGATCCACGTCAAACTGCAGTCATGCTGAAATAACCCAAGTCTGTAGGGCCTTCAAGAGAGACTGTGTGACAAAGACTTGGAGCTGACTGTGCTCAGAACACAGAAGAACAGCCATTGAGTATTGAGTAGCTGAGCAAAAATAAAATCCCAGGTGAACACGTAGTCACTGAGCTAATAAACTGCTCTGTCTGGAGAAATGTAACATGGGGAAATCACTTATCTGATGCAATTCTACATTGCTATAACAGATAAAAAAAACGAAAGACCTGTAAAATTAAATTTACAGAATGTAGTTTTTCAGAACTATGCGTGGAAGTGAAGTGCTTTCAGGTTCAATTGGTTGCAGTAAGAATTCAGCCTGGTTTATAAACCTACACCTCAATTTGAAAAACTGGAAGAGGACTGCTCTGGACTTTGCGGTTATTACGACTGATTCTTGCTATATCATTAGCAGCCCTATTCTGTAAATCCTGAGCTACTGAGAACTCTCCAAGATGTAAGACAAGGAACCGGGTAAACTTGTACCATATCAGGAAATCAGTTAAAAGCAAAGTATCAAAAAACACAGAACTTTGTATTTATTGAAACTGTGCATCAGCAAACCCTGTGCAGAGCCACAGTACTTTTCAGCAGGCTGCATGCAAGCTCGGGTGCCTACATGCCCCATCTAAGTTGCTGGGTCAGGACTCTGGAGAGTCTAGCTACAATCATCTTACCTGCTATATGTGTTGGCAAGGTGCAGGATCTAATTTGAACTGATTTTAATTGAAGTTTTGGCACTTATTGTTGCCAGTCTTTGCTATATATATGCTTAGAACCTATTCTATCATCAGTGAACCTTAAAATCTGTTTATGACAGCTATGTGAGAGCATCAAATACTATTTTCTCTACTATAGAAAGGTTTTCTACAATATACTACTTAAACATTTTAAATAATAACAACTTTTAAAGCAGTGAGGTGGACTGTAGTTTTGCATTTTCTCTGAGGTTAGGACACATGCTCAAATTCACACAGTGAAATAGTATGTAAAATAACACTGAGTTTCCTGAAAGTAATATTTTTGCTGCTTTTGATTGTCTTTTTACTCAGGGATGCTGCTTTGCTAATACTGGAGGGGAGGGCATATCTTGGAACAAATGCATTTTGTGTGAGGGAGCCGGTGTTGGTGCAGTAGCACAGTTGGAAAATTTCAACACACAAAGCCAGGAAATGTGGAGGTTCTGACTCTTTCTTTTTTGTACGTGTAACTTGGCAGGTAGTACAAATATCTTATATCTTCACTGGCAAGCAACAGCTTCTGCTAAACATAATTATTCCCTTGGAGCTTTAAATTCAAAGGTGGGTTCTGTAAAATTTAATTTTTTTCCCCTGCAGCTTTCATGATAAAGGAACAGTTATTAAATAAGGGCAGCTACCATACAAGAGTGGTTACTATTAAAACCTGCACAGGAAAAGTTACAGGCACCAAACAAGAGTGGTTATATGCTGAGCATGACTTCAAAAAGAAGAAACATAATGTAAGATATAAATTCATTTTTATATGCAGAATAAAAGTTTGTGCTGAAGTGCATGAAACAGTGAACAAGACAAGCTGTTTCACTGTCAGGTCTATTGAAGTTACTGCTTCGATTTACATTAAGTTCTTTGTATTCGTGACTATGTTTAATTTGAGGGGGGAAGGAAAGAAAAACTGCAAATACTCTAAAAACGTTCTGGCTTTCACACTGGCAAGCACGCTTGAATACAGATTTTATTTGGGCTCAGTGAACGTGGATAGCTGGACAGGCTACCACACAGAATCATAGAATGGAGTGGGCTGGAAGGGGCCTTAAAGATCATGTGGTTCCAACTGTGGCAGGTTGGGCCTGCTCTTCCACATCCTCAAGTGCAAGCTGAGCTTTAGGTGCTACAAAATAATGTTCTGTTGTGCTGCACAGCTATCTAATTTGCAGCATCTAGGAAAACCCAGATTGTACTGTGATTTAGGGTACTATCAAATCCAACCCAAGTGAGAGAAGGTAAATCATGGATGCCATCCACAGCATTGTCTGAACCACATTTATTTTTCTTCACGGTATTCATGATGCACAAGAACTCCTACTCAGATACTTTTAATTTGTGTTGGGGGAGCTCAGACTAACACAATTAATTGAATTAATTGAAATATATATATTTTTAAACCAGTACCATTTACCTAAAGATTTACTGAGGTATTTCACCCACTCTAAGGAGGAAGTTTTTGTGTTAATGAGCTCTGTGCTCCCTAACAAAATTTCAGGAAGTCACTGATGTTTATTTATATGGAACATGATTTTACTACGTGTTTTTAACCACTAGTCTTCTCCAGATGACTCTGAAGAAGCATTTGTTTGCATTATTATTGAGCTTAACATAACCAGTAATGAAAAAAGAAATGACAGGCTGCATGGAACTACATCAGAGTTTACACTGCCAGTGAACCATAAAATCAAATTAAAACACTATCTGATTAATTTCCTTAATTTTCTACTATTAGAGTAATAATGGTAAGTAACATGGGCTGGCGTCTTATTTAATTGGTAGTGTTGTATACTAATTAAGTAATGAAATAGAGTAATATTTTCATAGGCAAAGCTGTATATGTACAATATGTTTTAGTTGACACAAACCAGAGCTTATTAACACCCTTTGAGACACAGTTGCCTAATGATATATTAATGGGTATTTCATATATTTTTCAGATAGTAAATTCTGTTAATTACATTAAACAGTAGAACAAAAGAAGGTTGCTAACTTGTTGTGTTCTTCCATTTTGGAAAATTAGTTCCTAACAGAAAATGAAAGGGAGTAGAAGTTCTAAGGGTTTCACTGGGCAGTTCCAGTTCCTGGAATTTTCTAATCATGATTGTTCAAAAAAGTAGTTTATTATTGTTGCTGTGATTATATTTTTCTGGGTTTTTGGTGCTTTCATCTGTATTTTCATACTTTCTTTTTACCACCACAGCAAGCAACTTCTTTAATGAAAACCTTCTTTCCTGAGGCCTAAATCCCAAAGTATCTTGGGCTTTACTACGAATAGCAAGTATATGTCTTTGTGATAGCACTGGCATTTTTCTGTACATTCACAATACTACTCCTATCTTCCCCTCTCCACGTTTATATCCAGGCTTTAAGTTAAAATTACCAATAGGCTTGATTGGTATGGCATGAAAGTTAGCTAGAGGATAAGTTTCTTATTCTAGTCTTCCATATGGTTTTAAGAAGGAGGTTTAACAAGTCCAAGGGCAAGATGTTGTACCTGAGTTGAGACAATCCCAGATAAGGCTCTGAGGAGACCTCATTGTGACCTTCCAGTACTTCCTGCTTACAAGCAGGAGGGTAACCAATTTTTTACACAGACATATAGTTATAGGACAAGGGGGAATGGCTTTAAACTAAAAAGAAGGGAGATTTAGGTTAGATGTTAAGAAGAATTTTTTTACTCAGTGTGATGAGGCGCTGGCACGGTCTGCCCAGGAAAGCTGTGGATGCCCCATTTCTGGAGGTGCTCAAGGCCAGGTTGGATGGAGCCTTGGGCAAGCCTGAGCTGGTGGGCAACCAGCCCATGGCATGGGGATTGAAAATGCGTGATCATTAAGGTCCCTTCCAGCCCAAGCCATTTTATGATTCTGTGATTGGCAAAATTAAGAAAAAAGAGTAAAATATCTGAAAAAAGTATCTGATTTTTCTGTGCTTCTTTTACCACTCTCAAGGGGAAATGGCTATATGAGTGGAGACTGGAAGAGGGAGGAAATAGGTTTGAGACTGGACCAATGTGTCATTGTGTTAAAGCCAGCCAGCCAGTGAGGTCATTGTTTTCATCTGAGTCATTTTAGAATGAAAACTTACATTATGGAAAACATTGCACATCTTTATTTCAGACATGGAAATACCCAGCCAGCCTTTCAGGAGTAGAGCTCTGCTGATTTTATTCGAGGTATTCCTGCCTGTCCCAGTGGTGTAAACAGGGAGGGGAAATCAAATTCTTATGCCTCATTTTTTTAACACTTTGCCACTAACCCAAAGTAAGGAATTCTCTAGGCACACTTCAAGATGCTTGTTGAGGAGGGAGCCAATAAATCTGTTCATCACACCTGTCAGCCCTGAATCTAGTAAACCTGTCCAGCCTGCAGCAGGTTACAGTTATACTAAGGGGAAAGGTTCTTAAGCACTGACTCATGTTGAGGCTATATTATGTTCCAACATTCAGAGGGAAAATTCTTGAGACTGCATTCTTGGCTATTGATTCTATTTCATACACAGGCTCTGGTAGGCTTGGTCTCTGTGTAGGACAATTTAATTGAGGGACTTGGGCAATCTGCCCAGCTCTGCAATTGATTTGTGTGGCCATGAACAAACCATGTCATCTCTCTGCACTTGGGTTTTAATGTGTATGGTCTTTAAGGGGAGTCTTACATTAGTAACACTTTATCTTGCTGTAAGATGTGGTAATTATAACAATTTGTGTGTTTTGTATGATTTAGCAGCACAGTGATTGTCACATAAGCTAAGAGGAACTGTAGGAGGTTTTGGCTAAATGTAACAATTGCTCTTTTATCATTTAAGTGAGCAAAAGCCATTGCTACTTTATGTCTTCAGAATAATTTATGAAAATGACACTAACTTTGAGCTGTTTGTGTCCCATGTGCTTACAGTGTTAACCTGTGGCGAGTCCAGTGTCTCCTTAAGATTAATTCAACCACTTTCTTGATGAGCATTTAATATTTTTGGTCTTTCAAGGTTAAACTTACATGTCTTTTCAAAAAAAAAAAAGAAAAAATAAGGAAAGAAAACTAACCTGTGCTGGCACTGAAACGTTCAGTCTTCAGAGGATCCAGAACATGCAGAGACTGCTTGCTCTGTAAGGGAAAGCATATTTGGGTAATGGTCTTCCAAGTATATGAATTGTTTCTAGGAGTTTCATTATCATTTTCATGGTATGGGCACCCCTCATAATCATCACACAACCCACTTCTCCCCATTTCCTCCTCTACTAGTAGCTGCCAAAATGGTAGTATGCTGTCTTCCATTTTTGACTAGTGGGGACCAAAAGTAATCTGCCTGTGATTGCGCAGGTGCCCAGTTGACAGCAGGTTGGATTTGGATCCCGAATGGGATGCTGGCATTTCCGTGAATATGAAACTGAAATTGAGCAGCTTATTGGATCCTTATCCATGTCTCACGGAGACAGTTATGAGCAGGATCTAGGCACAATTCCTGTAATAATTCTTGTTGCACTATAAATACAAAACCAGCTGTTTTCATGGTGAAGCTATGCTTATGCTGTCCATTTTTAATCAGAAATAGGATGCATGGGCATCTGAGGAAATGAAGCAATAAAAGATTTTATTATTTAGAATGTGAATTTATATTTTATCTTACTTCTCTTGAATAATCTGAGATGCTTGTGATCCTTGTTAGCTCTGTCTGAATCATTTACTGGTCCCCAGTTGTTTCCTAACCGTGAGGTGATAAGAATACAAAAACGATCAGAGTATCTCCCCACACCTGAGAACTTCCTGGCATTATTATTCTCACTGGAAAGAATTGTTGAAATTGGTGGCACCACCTATTGGCGGGAGAGTAAATCTGGGAATGATGTTTATTTGCATTCTAAGATAGAATAATAACATAGATTTTTTGGAAACAACTGTGTTGATTTGCTCCTGTAGAGCTACTCCTTGACTGAAAAACATACAAACACCACTTAGTCTAAAGTATATTTCTAAAGCAGTAGTGATGCAGAGCACATCTTCATAGCTGTTTGTGTTGGCCAATACTGTCACTTTTTTATTGTTGCTATGTTTAAAAGATTTTTGCAAAGGTACCCACCCTTAAAAAGCAGCTTTGTGACTGGTTAAAGGTAAGGACCTGGTAAGGACTTTAACCAGGTAAGGACTGGTTAAAGGTTAAGACCTAAATTATTTGCCGATTCTGTGAAATAACTGATGGTAAAGTTTTCCTTGTTTTGTTATTCTCATCCTTCCATTTTAACAGATGTTTGCCGTAGTCTGAAATGAACTGTTTCACTGTGACAGCTTCCCCAGTGCTTGGAAGACACTCTGTCAATGGCAGCAGTTTAAGCCACAGTGTCTTCAGCTGGAGGACCTGCATTATTAGCTTTGAGGGTTTCGTGGATGCCGTGTGATAAATGGCTTCTGGCAGTTGGCTTTGGGTGTGCTACTCACTAGTGTGTATGCCAGAGGAGTCTAAAAATGACTTAGCTGCACATCGTGGGGCCTGTGTGATGATAGAACTGGTTGAAATTTGAGTTTGTTTAAAAAACAACTTCACTGTGGCCTTCTTAAAATATGTGAGCATAAATAAATATATAGATACATTCTTTACAAGGTGGTGGTTCCTGTTGAATAGCTCTGCTTTTCTTATCCGGAGGAGATGCCTGATAGTTGAAGGCTGTCACTCCTTGAGGCTGGGCATGGAGGTGCTGTGTTTTCCTTGAAGACACATTGCAGTCCAGGCAACACTGCATTAGTGAATAGCTGAACAACTGCAGTGGGGCTTGGGAACAGCTGCAAAGTCTGGGGAAGGCTTTGTTTCGATATATATGTGTTCTCAGTATAGCTTCAGTTCATAACCCAGTTGGAAAATATCCGAAAAATGCTGTCTATGGATGTGCCCACATTAGGTGGTTTCCAGGGATTCCTCTGCTGAGGAGCTCTGGTTGTGTGAGCAGATGGTGTAACCCTGCTGGGGCCGGGGCAGCATTCAGGTCCATGTGCAAGGCAAACCAGTTCCCATCCTGCAGTGGAATGGGCACACAACTGCATACAGAAACTAAAATCAACTGGGCAGAAACAGTCCAGGTGAGCTCAGGAATGGAGAAAAACTTAAAGCTTGCTGTGTGGAAAAAGTACTGTCAGTGTCTGAAGGGGTGAGATGAGATGGATGGTTTTACTGTTGTGGTGCAGTTTGCCGACAGGCTAATGCTGATGTGAAATGCATAGTGGCAGGTAAAAGGTATGTGACTTGAGCTTCTTAGTGCAGAGAGCTTAAGGTGCGAAATGTCCAAGCTCATAGCACTGATTGAGCTGACAACATGATAAAAAGTAGCATTTCAGTTCCTGGTGAACACATAGTTGGATTGTTCTGTGCATTAAAAGAACATCAAGTTTCTTTCTGCTAGGAAAGCAGCAAGTGGAATGTAAAGTACTTGGAGCAAAAATGCCAGAAAATGCACGTATGATTAATACTGTGGTCCTTTTCTTGCCTTTATTAGCAGAAACATGGAAAGATGGTCAGTGCAAATGCTGATGTGATTAAACTGCTAGTGCCTGCAGGGTCGCAGCTGAAGAAAAGCAAAGCATGAGTGTGAATCTCATCATATTTTGCCACTGCATTACTGTAGTTCAGTTCTTTGGCTGACAATTAAATTAAGATTTTCCCTCTTACTCGCGCCTATCCTTTTTCTTAAGTGAGCATCGATCAAAACTGACGATATGCTTCTGGCATTCTCATGTGAAAGTAGGCATGAGGGATCACAAATAACTACGAGCTGATTCTCAGTCTGGAATTTGTTTGCTGGCTGTCCGTGTGGGTGGCAGTGTCCATAAATGTTTTAGCACAGTCTGGTTCACTCTTGGTCTCAGTACAAGATTTACCACTGACCTGTCAGTCTAGCCACAGCATGGAAGACTGTTCATTCAGAAGTGAAAAATGCTTTTGGAAGTCTTCAGTACTTAGCAATCCAAGGGCAAGCTGCTGCTGGCTAAATATGGCTGAGCAGAGAGGTGGATGACTCTAAATAGGGAGTGACACTGGAAGGAGATGCTGGGTGCAGCAAATGCGTTCCTGGCTTTGCAGTGTGGTGGTTGTACTGGATTTTAAGCCCCCCTGTACTGAATGGTGGAAGTTCCTTCTGTTGTGATCAGATGCCTTTGTCTTAACAAAGTACATAGCTACAAATCGTCTTCTCACAGTCTGTTTCAAGGGCTAGAAGTCATGTTCAATTTCATGTTCTATAGCTCAGCTTTGTGCTTGTCTATAAAATTTCCTGACACTTCAGTGCTGTGGGCTGCTGTTCCCTTGTGTGCCGCAAGTGAGGCACAACCAAACCATCTCAGTCTGCTTCACTTCAGTGTCCATGGGTATATGCCTCCCTGCCTTTGACTGCAGTGCACACAAGCATCTGTAGGTACACCCATGGACATTGTATGGGACATACAAGAAACTGAGAAGCCAAGTTTTGGGTAATATACATGGTGTCATTCATAAGCAGCAAGAGAGGGAGGTGCAGCTAGCTGCTGGAAATGCTGTTGACACCTCTCGGACCATGTTTTACTTGTGAGCTGCACACAATTCATTACAATAGAAAAATACCCTTTACTGGTGTAGCGGAGAAATTAAATGATTCTCATGGGATGTGCGTATGTATGTTCACACACACATGCAGGAGGTGGTGAGGTTGTTTCCAGTCTCCTGTGTGTCAAACCAGGTTTTACCATTAATTTATCCATAAAAGGTTCTAGAGAGACCTCTAAATAAATGACCTGAAATAGCAAGTCCATAAATAGTGCTGTGTTTCAGCTTTGTTCCGCAGCTCTTTCTGTATGCTGGAACCTGTAGAGTTTGTGTTTATCTTCTTTCTCAAGTCCTACCAAATTTTCTCTTCAAGCATTGCAACAGTGTAAGAAATGCAAATATAAATTTGGAGCTCTTTGTAAAAAGCCGTTAATAGGGATGGGAGTGAATCTTCCCCTCACCTCACCCCCAGGTTTCAGACAGAAGTAATCTGAACAGGAATTACTGTATTTAAGTGCAGTATGACTGAAAACATTTTAGTGAGACATCTTTGTTTGTTTGTTTTTGTGACAGTTTGATCTGAAGCAGTAAGGTAGAAAGGGTAAGCAAAGAACAGAAAAGACTCATTAAAATTCAAAACTGAATGTTCATGGAGCACTTCTCCACAAGGGAAAATGTCTGCTTGGGTAAAAAAATAACATCAGTAGAGGATTTGGTCTAAACGCAACGTTTTTGAAAAAATCCAGGAAATGTGGGATTATGAGGAATGATCCTGGTGAAAAATGCTGCTGTTGTTTCTCAATTACAGGCCTAATTTCCATTAAAAGTTGTTGAGACTTCTGCCTCTGTTCTTACCCCCACAGGTTTCAATGTCGTCCCAGCCACAGTTGCTGTTTCTTGCTATCCCTCTATTTTTTCCCTGAAAACAACCTCTAAACGTGTGATGGCTTGAAAATGCTCATTATTTGTTTGTTTTCTTCGTAGGCTGGAATGGTGCTAAGATGTGGCCACTTCTGGTTTGGGTTATTCCTCGTGCCCACCGTGTGCCTTGTTAAAGATGTGGCGTGGACAGCGTAAGTCCTGAACCTGTCTTCTCTGGTGTTCTGCTTGCTTTTTAAGTGTCTTAAGTCCCAAAGCTTCCATTGTTTCCCTTGGAAGTCTTTTTAACAACCAAGATGTTTCTGATGATTTGTTGGTATGTTTTTGTTTTTTTATGTGTGTGTGTGAACATCTTTCTTTAGCCTAACTAATGAGAATTATTTTGGATTCTGAGCAGCTGGAGGTAACTTAGTCACATTCACATTGCGTTAGAAGAGCAGCAAAGAAAGCATTGCCCTTGCTTTGTTATCTGAAGGCAAGGCTTGGCTTTATAACCTGATACAAGGACCCAACACTTTCTAACTCAGGCTAAAATGGAGGTCCTAGCTGCCATGAGGAGGCCGAAGATAATAATAGCTAGCATGTCACTTTGTCATGAAGGCCCAAAGTGAAAGCTTCATGATATTTAACACTTAGCTCCAGCAATGTGCTGTTGATAAATCCAGGAAGGCTTGGAAGAGGAAGGAAAAAAAACCAAAACCAGAATGTTTGCCAAACATGGGTACATTTCAAGTTCCAGCATATGGCGTAAGTCAGGTAATACGCATGAGTCTGAAATTGTGATTTTTTTTTCTTCCCTTGGGGCTGATGGCACAGTTAAATTAAACTAATTCTGCTTGACAAATCTACCAATCAGTAGATACTTATTGTATGCTTTCCCATTTTCTTCATCAACTTAGTTTTCATGAGCGACGCAGCTAAAATTAAACCTAAGTATCAAAATGTAAAATTTATGTTAAGGTCGAACTATGATTTAATGGTCTTGCACACTAGAGGGTTTTTTGTTACATTCATTAAACTTCTCCAATTGAAAATAATTTAAGAACTCTAAAGTTGAGGCCAAATTGAGGCTGAATTTGGATACTTAAGTGAGCTGTGTCAGTGAGCTGGTTTTTAAAACACTGAAAAAGTCTTACAACTCATTTAGCGTGACAGGTCCTGCTCCTATGTCAGGCATTATTTAAAATTACATGCTCAGAAGTCAATGGGAGTACAATGGTGATAGGAGCCAAATAGGAGCTGAACTGTTTGCATTATCAACAATTAAATGTATGTTTAGGTGCCCAAGATTGCACTTCAGTTTTTCAAATGTTTTCGTGATAGTTCAGCGTCCTGAAGTTGTCCTCTGTTCTTATTAGCTCTTGGCAAAAATGGCTACAGAACTGTAGAACAGTCCAGGCTGAAGCAGGCTCATCCTCAGCTATCACTCATGGAAAACTGTTACTGACTCACCCTGTTTGTTCTTTAGTATTTCTTGGAGAATCTCAGCAACGTAATCCCTTCATTGGTTCGGAGCTGGAATGTACAAAGATTGTGAAGCTCTCAAGACAAACGTGTATGATTGATACGCTGGATATTTTCCCAGCAGATTTTAAACAGGAGGCTCCTATCAACATTAAGCAAAAAATCTGTTCTCTAAGCAGGACTTCTCTTTTTAACCTATCACTGAAAAATTAACGCCATTAACATTTTAACTAGGATAAATGAAATGACACAGCTATCAGCACTGCCATATGGAAGGAGTAAAGGTCTGTTTCCTTTCCAAGAGACTTGCCATTCAAAACTTGAGCCCAAGGCCTCTGGAAATCAGTCAGCACATTTCCACAGCCGTGGTTACAGCACATTGCTGTCCATAAGTCAGAACAATCTGGTTTGGGCCATAAAATTCCAGCAGCTATGACTTCTTGTGGTCGTGGAATTTGTCCCTTTCCATTCCTTTTGGACTTGAAGTGTATTTCCACAGAAAGAACATCCGTGTGACATACTGTACTTCAGTACAAACTACTGTCAGGAAAACAAATATGACTGAGTTTTTGTCTGGAACAATGCTAAAAGAGATAACCCAGTGTGTTTAAGAGCCATGCAAATACTTGTTTCTAAACTGCTGTGCTACATCCAGTGTCAAAATGTTTAATGCTGGTGAGTATGAGCTGATTTTACATAGTTTACACATCTAGTTTTTGTCATACATGCCACAGTTGTCAACACACCTCTTATCTCCCGTATTCTCTGCAGCTCCAGGCTTTTTATTTAAATATTCTTGTGTGTGTGTGTGTATATATGTATATAAAGTGAATCAAGGAAAAGTAGAATACTTCTTGCTTTAGAAAAAGAAGGAAGCTTATTAATAATACTTGGCTCCAATACCACATTGTTAACTTTGGTCCGCTACCTTGAGTTCAGTGGCTTTACTTGGATTAAGTTTTTGCCTCATGAAAGTCCCAGTTGTGCTACCATTGAAAAGAGCAGTTTTATAAGGTGAGTCCTTCCTTACAGTTGGCACATGTCGTTTGAATGCCTGTCACTGTTGCTAGGATGTCTTGAAATGTCAGATGCACAAAGTGATGTGAGAATCATAAAAACAGAATTTATTCTAGCAAAATTAGGAAAGAGGGCAAGAATTTATTTTTTAAAATGGTGTCTCAGCGCTTAGTGTTATAGTGAGATATTTCTTGGGCCTTCCAGTCCTTACCAAAGTCCTGATGTGCTTTTTTTTTTATGAGGGGAAGAAGTACATTGTATTTGCCAGCCCTTGTAGTCTAAGTGAGTGAGAAGGTGCGAGAGCTCTTCTCATCCATGTGTGCACTTACAGTCTCTGGAACATGGGACACCTAATATGGTGTTGATGATGAAGAGTCACAGTCACTGTGTCACTGTGCCTCAGAAAAACTTGTGAATTCAACCATGCTCCTCCCTGGCAAGTCCTGCCCTCCACAACCCCTAAATATCCTCCCAGGGCTGTGATGTTCAGGTATGCACTTCCCTGAGTTGGAAGAGCCAACTGAGATGACGAGATGACTCTTCAGCTGTTCTTCTGGTCCCTGATCTTAATATCCTTATGTGTGAGGGAAGTTGAGTTTGCCTTTTTAGAACTCAACTTTTATAACAACAATTGCAGATGAACGGGAACAGCAAATACAAGAGCTCATAATTTATTGAAGGCTGATCACACATCTAGGGCCACTTGTAAAGTACAAGGTAAAAGCTAAGACTTCTACCTGTGTTTTTATATATCAAAAGTTAACAATGTGCTATTGTGAAAAAAACATGAAGTATCCAGTCCTGTTGCCAGCAGTCCGTGGAATATTTGCAATTGGCTTTGATGGGAGCAAGCCCAGACTCTGAGGCAATTGTAATACCATATTTTAGTATTTGTTCTTGGAGAAATGTGTGGATAGGTCAGCTCAGGCCCTTTTATAAATACTTCATTACTCATTCCTCCATGGATGTTCTTTCTCCAAGTGAAGAAGTGACTCAGTGCATAACAATTACCTGGGGGGTTATTGTTGCTTCATGGGTACTCGGCCATGGCAGAGCACATGTATTCTGTTATTTCATTTTACTCCTAAAATACTTCAGAACACCTGACTTTGGAGCAACCATATTTTTCTCCGTATTGTGCAATACCTGCTTTTGCTGTCCTCTGCTAATTGGACTTGGTATCGCAGTTTCCATTTTGAATTCGCTGTTTGCTCTGAGGGAAAAGAACATCCCTCATCTCCTATGCTGGGTGGCATGAAACCCTGAGAGAAAGACTGGATAACTTGCAGATTTCTGTGTTCTCATCCATGGGGAGAGTAGGTTTTAAAGGGGTTTTGTAAGTTCCAAACATGCTCAGCGTTTAAGTTTACATTAGTAAGTAAAAGATGAGTTCAAGGTCAAGGTTTTAATGTATTTACTCAAATTAAAGAGTGTGGCAGTTATGTCAACTGCAGAGATTATAAGAATTAATAACTCAAAGCTTTCTCATCTAAGAAAATCGCTAGTTTCCCAACCTCAAAGAGTTTAACCATTAGTCTATCAAGTTAGAGTAACTTGAATATAATTAATATGTGTGCAGCTGTAGGTTATCTCACCTTCTTGAAATGCTACATTTTAAAATAAGCTTGCTATTCTGCATGCTCCTGTCACAATGTGCTGGTGTTCCCTTCCATGTGGTAACTCCCTTGGTGCTTTAAATCAGGAACACTCCTAAGTACATCCTTGATACCTCCAGATTTTACTGTTTTATATTTCCCTGTTCTCTTTGCTTTACTCTTAAATTCAGATATGTTCTGAAAAATTTTCATTTTAGTTTCTTATTTTGAGACATTTGGGGCCTAATTCAGCACCACGAAGGCCAAAGTACTTGGATATAACTTAGTATTAAGCCACTCACACACAGCAGACTCAGCAAAGTTTTGTGGTTTTCGTTTCTTATTCCCCATGGAAGGAGGGATAAGAATCATGCTTTTTAAAAATAAATGCATCTCCATTATAGTTTAATTATAGATACACCAGTTACTTTTCTGCTAGAAGGAGGAAGACGTGATTTGTATCGTTGGTTAAGGATGATAGAATCTGCCTGTAGGATTTTTATACAACTTGGAAAGAAATTTTTGCCACCTCTGGAATGGAAGAATACAATTTTAATGCCATGAAGTGAAGCAAGTGGTGTGTTACCCTACTTGTCTCCATCTTGTTTTCAGGCTTATCGTGCAGTCACATGCTAATCAGTATTGCCCCATGGGACACTTGTCCTCCTCTAAGTGACACAAAAGAGGAAGCTGATCAAAAACTGCCCACTGCAGAAAGATCCCCACATTTCATATTATTGCTTTGTAAATGTCAGGAGAGGGGACTGGGTCCTCCTTATGCCAGTTTAATTTTTAGAAGTATTAGAGTGGTAGGTGAAACTGAAAAAGAGCCTTAGTATTTACAGGGGATAACTGGTTTCCAAATTCTGGTTACGTGTGTGGTGCATGCATGGCTCATTGAATCCCCGAGCTGAGAAAATAGGACAGAGCCAGTCTTGTTACTGTCATCTTGAAAGCACAGAGAAAGAAGTGGTTTTCCAAGTCATGTGAGACTGATAAATGAAAATAGAGGGCCTTGAATGGCAATTATTATCTGAGACTCTCCTCAGGTTTTCAGAGCAGTGTGATGCATAGCTCAAAAAACCGAGTGGAATCATGTTTTACTGCCATGAATATTCAATGAATTTCTGTTCTTTTGTCTGAGAGCTCTGGTCCTGAGCAGTCCCACAGCAGCAGTGTCAGGTCTCCACAGTCCGATAGCTGTGCTAGCTGGTTACATCTGGAGTGTTGTGTTGAAGCAGACAAGCTCTGCCAAATTTCTTGTTTCTTATGTAATATTTCCCAGGTATTGTGAATCTGGGCTGACTGTTTGTGTGCATTCACTGCCTTATTTCCCAGATCATGTGAGGGAGTTGCCCTGGCTTTTCCTACAACAAATAAAATGGGGCTTTTTTAACAGCACAACATTCATATGGCTTTCCTTGTGTCTTTCTTGTCATTGTGGTACAGGGCCAAGCATACCTACCATAAGTCTTTGCTGGAACAAGTTCAAGAGTTGGAGATGAAGACAAGAGAGCTGGGAAAAGCCATGCTTCGTGACAGTAATGGAAAGAGGTGGGACAATTCTATGCTGATGTTTAAGAAAAAATAAAAAATGCTGTTCTTGTCCTCTCCAATTTTTATTGTTCAGATCTGATTGCAGTCAGGTAAGAAGTCTTCTGTCCTATATTATGAATTTGTTGCTGTTGTTCCTTTCCATATATTCTTGTTTCCCCCACCTAAGTCAACCCTTAGGGTTTTGTTTCTCCTGTGTTATTGCTAGTGAGGCTGTATTTGTAAGCTACAGCTCAGTCTCCTGGTAACAAGTAGTACTATTAACTGGTCATTGAGCCAGACTGTTTTGAAAGGACTTTGTTGCATATACTTTCTTCGCCATCAAAAAAAGTCAGCCTGATAAGCTTGTCCAAGCAGGAAACTGTCTGGGACTCAGGATATACGGAGGGTTAGACTGTAGCTAAAGGGAGAACTGGCTATTCCAGTCTTTTCCTACAGCTTCATTCATTCTCACCTCGAGGTGATGGGTTTTTTTTAAAATGTTTTTGCTGTTTTCCACTGCAGTTTTGCAGGCCCCTGTGCTCAGGGTTCTCAGTTTCTCGTCGTACCTCTCCTCTGTTTCCACACCATATGGACTTGAACATATTGCTATTATTGAATCCTTCATTGTAAGGGGAGAGTATGTGTTGGTATGCGTTGTGTGGGAACCTTTGTCTCTTCTGAAAGAAGCTAAAGAAAATCAAAGTGAGGCTTTTGCATCCAACAGTTTCATTTGCCATCACAGAATGTGGTTCTGCATCAGCTAGTCGGAAAAGCTCCCTGAGTTCAAAAAGGTTTTAGAACTAACTCTTCTGTTCGCTAAACAATATGGCACCACATGACTTGCTAAGAAACGATGTGATCATTAAACTGGATTTTAGCAAACCTTATAAACTAGCAAACTGAGTGGAATGGAGCTTTTAAAAGATTTTGTTCTTATGGGGCAGGGTCATCCTTTGAGCCTTTGATGTGTATTCTAAGGTAAACTAATTGCCATATTGTAGCTGCTGCTAAGATGAGTGGGTAGTAGATTTTTCAGCTGAACTTGTGAGTTAATAAGCACTATTTTTAGGAAAAATTATCAGGGAGTGAGTTTACCAAGATTATAGTAAACAGAAAAGCTTTAAAAAAATGCTTTGTGAACTACAGTGTGTTTGTAAGATTGCCTTAGTGAGCAGAGTTTGCTTCTCGGAGGCCAAGACAAAGTAAACATAGTGTTGTTGATTAAAATCACTTCAAAATGCTTGGTATGCTCAGTTTTTATTGAGCCATTTTTCTGCCCTGACTTTTGGATTCTACAAAACACTGCACATAAATTGTGCTCGCTTGCAAAAGTCACAAACTGCGCATCAGATTGTTTAAAAAGAAAAAGCAGACTTTGCAGCTCTGGTCAACAACGTTTTATGCCATGATTAAAACCAACAGAAATGCCTGAAGTCAAGCATCTAATTATAAATAGGTGTTGTTTTTAGTTGGCCGAGTAGTCACCTTAAAGTCAGTTGGAGCCAAAGTGCTTGGTACCAAAATCAGGTTAACGTCCCAGCCAAAACAAATGGAAGGTGTGACTTCGGGTTGTGAATTACTGAATTTGGTAGACCAATTCGATGCCAAGCAAGTGGGATCCAGTTGTGATGAGGACTGGCTGTTCCCAGACATGCTGTTCAGATAGTAGGAGCCCCACGGCTGCTGTTGTGGTTCCTATCAGTGTCTGGGACAAAGCTGCATTTCTGTCAGTGAGATGTTTGTGTTTTCCTGCCAGCTTTAAGTGCCAGTTATTGACAGCCACAGAGGAAAGTGAATCCTCTTTGCAGGCGGAATCTGTGGGTTGAGAGGCAGGTTGACATAGTATTAATAGTGAGAAAGGTTGTTAGCATTTAATCTGTTTATATGCATGTATCTCCTAGAACTTGATGGGTTTCTTCTCTGTTTACAGACAGTCCTGACTTGCTGTAAATTTAAAGACCATGTTGTAATTCACTCATACACTCTGTGTTTTCATAGCCTTTTATTTTATTGCATTCTCATTGCAAACTCTCTCATCTGCATTCCTCCTCCTCTGTATAGCTTCACTTCATTCTCGCAACGCTTGCATGGAGATGATGTAAGGAATCCCTCCTGGCCTTCTCTCCCCTTCTCCCTCCCCCACTTCTTTCCATGCATTTGTTTGTTCTCCTTCCTAATTGCTCCCAGATTTTCTGGGTGGTCCATCTGTGAACTAGATAATGGTAGAGTGCCTCTGCCTGCTAGGAGCTGGTGTGCTGTGCTTGTGATGTGGCCTCCAGAGTGCTCTTCAGAGTTGTTCTGCCTTTTATCTCTTTTGTTTGTCTCCTGGCTCTTTCACACCTGCTTGAAATCGGGAGCTTGTCCAAAGGGAAGGGTGAGGGTGGGAAAGAGGCAGAGGGACCTTACTACAGTTACAGCTTCTCTGGTTCATATTCTTTATTTTTTCTTAAGTGTCCTTGAAGCTGGTGGAAATGAGGAGATGCATGCACTGCTCTCCCCTGCTGCCCACAGCCCCATTGCTCATAGGATATTACTGGCAGTGTGACACTGTGCAGAAAGGGAATATAACCAGAGTCTCTTCATTTCTAACACAAAATGGAGAGCTGTGTTAGAACTGCGCAGGTCTACCAGTCACCTCTGAGTGCCAGTGTCAGCTCTTGGTTGGAAGTGTTCCTAAAACACAGCCATTAGGTGTTGGTTTGTTCAGGCAGCTGTGAAAGATAAGCTTGCTGTCATCGGGTCTGGTTTCCTGTCTCACATAGTAGACGCTATTTTTGCTCAGTGTTTTTTCACAAACAACAAAGAAAATAAAATAAAAATCGCACCCAATTACAGATAAGGGGGATTTGGGGAGCTAATTGCTTTTATCGTTGCCTAGAAAATGGGGGGAAAATGAAGTGCAAGATGTGGATCTTTAGGATTATTCTGCTAAACAAAAAGTAATTCACAAACCCCGGAAGGCAGTGAGACCATCTAGACGTGCACAACAGGGTGCCAGCAGTTTGCAGCAGCTCACTTGAATTTCTGTGAAGTGTGGGCAGGGCAGTATCTGGATCTTCACTGCGGTTTGGGTAGGAGCACTGGAAGATCTCATCTGCCTCTTGATACCTAAATACTCACATCCTGCTTTAGGTCTTCGCCCTGGCAACTGTTCTTGCTGGAGACATTTTTCCAGGTTAATAAAAAGTGACTTCTAGTGCCAGTTAGATGTTCTAAATCATTGCTTCTTTGAGCAGATTCTGAAATTGGATTTGCTTTTATTGAGTTTAAGCTGCATCCTGGTCCTAAATACCTTAGATAAAGCACTAGTGTGATGCTTGAAGGTGATACTGAGTATATTGTGAGCCATAAGGGGTTTCGTCCTCATTTTTTTTCTCCATACTACATCTGGACATCTAAAACTTTTATTTTTCATGGAAGCTGGAATGATGACAAAATCAGATGATTCCAAGAGTTGGGGGATTTAATCAGGGGAAAGTGCCGCATCCCTGGAGGCGTTTGACGCCATTTTGGATGGGGCCCTGGGCAACCTGATCTGGTGGTTGGCAGTTTTGCCCATGGCAGGGGGGTGGAACTGGATGATCTTTAAGGTCCTCTCTGACCTAAGCCATTCTGTGAATCTGTGGAAATACTTGAAAACTGATGACCAGAAATAGCTTGAGAAGCAGAAGTAGGAGCGGGCAGCGAGGAGTTAGCAAGGGACCCCGTGCTGTGTTCACATTCCTGCTTGTGGAAGATGAGTGCGTGCTCTGGTACACCCCAGCCTGACACCCAGCGGCACTGGGCTGGCATCCAGCCTGGCTGTGAGGGGAGTGAGACTGGGTGCAGGAGGAGAAAGGGCTCCCTGGCACTCTCATGTAACAAAGGACAGGATTTAACACTAAATTTACGTGGATTCACAGAGGTGAGAGAGGCAGTTTGTGTGCCAAAGTAAACAGGGACGTGTGGAGACACCTGCCCAGCAGAGCTAATCATGTTAACCTGTGAGATTTACACAAAGAAAAAAAGGTTTTCTACAGGTTTGTATTCAAAAGTGGCATTGAGTTCAGCTGCAGCGATTTTTTGTATCTTGAGGTAAGTTTGCAAGTAAACCTTGCCTCATAAAGGGCCAATCTTTAAGTCTTCGTTCACTTTTCACTCCATCTAACCTCTTATTGAAGTCAGCAGGAGACTGTGTGGAGTAAAGCCTGATTAGTGACCAAAACAAACTTTGTTTTGGAAACCCACGTCATTTCAGCGCTCCGATGGCCAACAAGGAGAGCTGTGCAGCACGCTCCTTGGGACAGTAGATTTTCTGTTGCAGAGTTCCCCTACATGAAGCTCCCTTTGAAGGTGGCTTTTTGGTTGTTTTTCTGTTCTGTCTTGTAATTGTTTAGTAGCTGAGATGAGAACAGTATTTGACACTGAAGAGTGATGCAGCTTTCACTGTTGAATTGCTTTACAAGGAGCTGAAGGGCCTGGGCTGTGCTGTGGGAAGAGTGCCTGCATTACTGAAATGCTGGGACAATGTCCTTCAAATTATATGGAAAACTAGAAGGCAGCGTCCTTTATTTAGCAAAGAGAAAATGAAGTGACTGCTGAAGGAGACCCAGCTTCTTGGTATACACAGCACTTTTTGGTGTGCATTTTAGCTCTGCTTCCAGATGTTTGCTGATGAAAGTTGGCCGCTTCTTCCTTTCATCTCCATTTTGTAGAACAAGCTCTGGTTTTCCATGCACCGAAAAGTGAGGTGCTCCCCAGTCTCCTGCTGTCTGTCTTCAACAAGGAGTCTCCATGGTGGAAATCCTCTTTCACTGCAGTGCTTTTCACCAGAGCCGTCTGCTGCTTTAGTGAAACATGCACGACTGGTTCTCACCTCAACAGCAAGCTGTCTAGTGACCTCAGCCTGGGTTTTATTGGGTGGGTGAGCACAGAGGCCTATCTTGTTTCCATAGCTGTGTGAGGAGGTGGGCAGTCAGGCGACACAGGCACTCATGGGAGGGCACCTTGCAAGAGGTGGGAAGCTGGACAGGGCCTGTGGCTGTGACAACCTGAGGGTAGAGAGCCTCCCGCCAAGCAGGGCAGGAGCAGGAATGCTAAAACAATCTTAATTTTCCACTTGTGACAAACCCTGAATGAGCTTGTGCATCTGATCTCCTCATTCCTGAGGAAGAGGCCAGCATTTTCATTTATGTCACGAGGAGCAAGGCTTGGGCTCATTATATGTCAAAGCACTTTGTCTCTTTATTGATGCATTCCGAATCGCAGCCACTTGAATAGAGAGGCTGTGCCAATAAGGCCCCTTCACATCAGCAGGTACAACAAATCTTATTTAAAACAAACACAGTCCTGTGTTTTCAAACGGTTACACAGCAGTGGGTGTTTGGAGCCAGATTCTGGTTCCATGAGTGCCTTGACCTGGGTGCAGTGACTCAGGGTACTCAGGACCGCGGTCGGAGCCCATCGGTTGAGCATAAAATGAGGTTAAAGAGAGGAGAGCTGTATTTTGGTTTTGAGGTCCGAGGCTTTTTATCAATTTTTCCAGATGTTCTTCACACCATTTCTGGGAAGGAGAGGCGAGATTTCCCCACCAGCATACACAACAAAGTGACTGGCATATTTACGATTTTTTCCTTGCAGTTTTACTAGTAAAAAGATATTAGACTCCTTTTACTAGCAAAACGCACATAAAATGATATCAAGGCTTTTTCTGTTAAATTCTTTGATTCCATATGGTAAACGTTCATGTATGGTAGGTGGAAAACACTTAATTTTATGCATGTCCCTTCGCCTCTCTCTCCTGTCCCATGTCAGTAAAGAATCGCCACATCATTTCCTCGTGTTAATACATACTGTTAATTTCCGGCATTTCTAACCCCTGTGTGTGAGGCACTTGCAAATTACCGGAGTTGGCTCTGTTTTAAACTGGGCAATGTGGATGCAGTAAGGCAGAGGAGGGAGGGAGCAGGAGGAGAGATGTCAGAAACTGGTGGAGAGGGTGAAGGGGAACTGCCACGTTCCTGCAGGCACAGGCAACCCATGTGCCCAGCTGCCTGTACACAATAGATGGAGCTGATGTGACCCTTCTCCAGTGCAATTAATTATTTCACATCCTGATGGTACCTATCACAGAACTTTGAGGGAGATGCAGTGCCAGAGGTACAGTTAAAACCTGGTGACATGGAGAAGGATTTAGATCTGTGATCACATCTGCTAGCAAAGTCCGAGTTGATGGAGGTACAGTATCAGTACAAAGGCCAAAATGAAGCTGTAAATTGAAAGGGAAGATTAGGAAAGAGGGAACATAACAAGACGGGGGTTAAAACTGATTAAGGGGCCAGTCTCTCTGATGCCTAATCCGTTGTTACTGGGTTGGGCACCGGGGATCTCCACAGGGGATGGAAGAAGAAATCTCCCCTCCAGGCTGCACAGCAGGAGAACTGCTCTGTAACAACTATTCCAGTGTAATGGCTTCAGCAGTCTCGCCCAGCTCCTCCTGGCTGTCCCAGCTACGAGGAGGGGCAAGACGCAGTGTGCCTTCCCAACAGGAACACAAAAAGCCATACTAGATACTAAATGCTTAGTGGTCAGTTACAAAATACATAAAAGCTTGAAGAAAAGCAATTTGGTCTTTTGCAACTCAACCAAAGGTCCCGCGTTTTGCTCAAAATTGTATCCAGACGCTTTGAAAACTCATCAGCCTTCCTTGATGCCCTGAAAAAATAAATAAATAAATAAATAATCAACAAGTAATGAGAGGAGACCTTAGAGTTTTTGAGCAGGAGTTATTTAAAGTTTATTCAAAATGTGGAAGTATACTTTACTGTAACATTCTGTTGGGGATTTTTTTGCTTGCTTGCTTAAAAAACAACACACTTTTCTGTAGACACCAAGCATGGAAAACTTCAACCCCACCAAGGCGGCTGCTGCTGACAAAATGAGTTACTAGGAAGAGAATGTTAAAGTTGCAACTTCATTGTCACCTTATCTGTAGGGGATATAACTGAGCACCCACTAGAGTAAGTGCAAAGTGAGGCACTTAAGAACAAGAAGAAAGCAGCCTTGATACTGAAGGAGGTAGCTAAAAAGCAGCAAGTCATACGTAGCCTTTTCTGCTTCTTGGGGGCTCAAACTGAGTCAGTGCCCATATTTTGGAAAGTGAAGGCAAAATTGTGCAGCTTCAACTTTAAGTTAGTTGGCTTTGGGACAGTTGACAGTGATGCCCCCCCATGTTATGATGTGCATAAGCTCGTGTAATGTTTGCAGTGCTTACAAGTGGAAGGGACTCTAGGTAGAGAGATGTCATGTGTTATACCTGCTGGTTTTCAGAGAGCCATATGATGTTTATAGTGTGTGCTGTTAGCGATGCTTTTGAATGTGCTTGGTAACACCCCTTTCTGTACTGAGTAGTTCTCTTAGAAAAATTTAGGAATAACAGCTTCAAAAACTAAGGCCAGAAACCACTGTCCAAGTGATTTCTCAAGTCAAAGAAGGGCTTTTGTGCATCAGGACATCAGTAATGACAAAAAAAAACCACCATAAGTCATTCTTGCTTGTCACCTAAAGGAGAGGATTTGTCCTGCTTTTAACCATACAGATTTCAGACCAACTTGAAGGAATTCTGGGGACTTGAAGTGAAGAATTTGGTCTCAGAACTCAGCATAGTGCCCTGGTGTCACCCACAGTGCCAGCTGAAAGCCATAACGTGCACTGGCCTCTGTCTGCTGCTGCTGGGTGGTTCTGCTCTGGCACAAGGGGATCTGGCAATGTGGATGGACCCCTGTGCATGGGGCCTGCAGCTGTCTGGCTTCTATGTGGAGTATCCTGCATGCAAACATCTAAGGTGTAATGGGAGAACTTCCAGGCCAGATCACAAGCTGTAACAATGGTATTGCTCCAGGGAAATAGAAATGAACTTGGGAAGAAGCTAGAGGAGAACTGCTGCAGTAACAACACTTGGGAATGTCAACCCATGGCAGCACATGATGCTTCCAGCTTCCTTGGGCGGTCAACTGCATCTGAGCCCTTTGCTACTCCCTGGAGCCTGGTTGTATTGATGCAGGAGTCACCTGTGATAGGGAGCTTCTTTCACATCTCTGGCTGCAAATGGAGCACGCCACGCTTCCCTCTGTACTTCCTTATGCACTGTGCTCAGCAACCCCTTGGTCTTCTAGACATGGTCTGTTTCTTGTTGATGGCTCATGGAGTATTCATGGAGAAGAATGCAGGAGGGACTTGGATGTGGATGTTTGTTGCCTTATTTCAGCTGCAACCCAAGTGATTAAACAGTGTGTGTAGACGCTGACTCTGCTAAGAAAACGCTGATTTTTGCTTTATTGTTTATAAGTCTCAGATGCTTCCTTGTGAAATGCTCTGGAGATTTCCTTTGATTACTCTGCAGCTTCATTATCAGTAATGCCTGTTTGCCTTTTAAATTAAGACTTCCTACCCTGATTGACCTCATAGTAAAACATTCCTGAAATCCAATGACAGATAACCAAAAATAACATCTCCTGTTTGCGGACCAAAAAAAGAAAACAGCAGAAGCCAATTGTTGCTACTTTGACTGTTCTGTAGGAGGGTGATTTCATTTTGTGCTACCTCCATCCCATCCTCTGGTCCATGGAGACATATTTGCTCAGACAACTAGTCAGGGTGAACCTTTCCCATGTGCAGCCCTTTCTCACCCTTTGTCCACCAGAGTAGTGACAGATACTAGAAGTGTTTAAGCAGGGTTACACTGCACAAGAAGTGAGGAATGGAACTTGGGAGAAGCGAATGCATCCTCAGGAATAATTGGTGTATTCTGGCAGGGAGGGATCTGTGAGCCCCTGTTCAGGTCATGCTGATGTAAAATTAATCATGCCTGAACCTTTGATTAACCTTTAGATGAAACTTTAAGGAATCTGAGAACCAAGAGACTGAAATGAAAATCAACAGTCTGCTTGTAAGCGGTTTGGTGATTATGGCTGATCAAAGCTAAGCATGTCTGATTGTTTCAGACCTTTTTTCCTGCTCTTCATATTTTATGTTGATGCAACTTTCGGAGATGGAAAAATGTCAACAAAGAAACAGCGAGCTTTAGTGTAAGTCACTGTTGGGAACATTGGTTTTAAGAAGTGAGAGAAGAGTATTCGTCTCTCTAAAGTCTAAAATGACAGGAACAGAAACTTCTGATCTTTTCACTCATTCAGCCCCATCAGAAGCTATGCAGAATTTTTCCCCTTCCTCCTCGCTGTTGTAGCAACGAGCAGTAGGGCAAGGGGCCAGGGCTTTCCAGCACCTGTAGGGGGCCTATAGGAAAGCTGAGGAGTGACTTTTCATAAGGGCATATAGCAAAGATAGATTTAGACTAGATATCAGGAAGAAATTCTTTACTGTGAGGGTGGTGAGACGCTGGAACAGATTGCCCAGTAAGGTTATGGATGCTCCTTTCCTGGAGGCACTCAAAGCCAGGCTGTATGGGGCTGTGAGCAGCCTGGTCTAGAGGGAGGTGTCCCTGCCTGTAGCAGGGAGGGTTGGAACTAGATGGTCTTAAAGGTCCCTTCCAATCCATCTATTCTATGGTTCTATGATCTCTAGCTATTTACATGACAGGAAAAGCATCCTGCTTGTCCTCTGGCCTTACCCATGAAGGTGACACTGGGTGTCTTGCACTGAATGGCTGTGCATCTGCCATTGGGTGCTATTAAGGCAGAGGAACAGCATCTGGGATGTGCATTTCTGTGTTATTTGCATAGTTTTTAGCAGCCCTGGGAATGCTGCACTAATAATCCAATTCTGCCTTTAAGGAAGGCAGGAAACACAACCAGATCATTTCATATGTCTGTCTGAATTTTGAATAATCCAGAAGGGCAGCAAGTTAAGACAAGAGCAACCAAGCATCTTTGCCCATTTCTCTTGCCTGTGCTCTCCATCTCCATCTCCATCTCCATTAGCAAATCATAACAAAGCACAATCTCATTTCATAGCAGTTCAGCTCATGAGAGAGAAGGGGAGCCCTGAATTTTCTTATGCTCAGCTGTGCATATGTTTTCTCAGGGAAGATCCAATTTTAAGAGACACCTGCATCCACTTTAACCTTCCCTTTATTGTGAGCCCTGCTTTGCCACCAGCCAATTAGTGAGCCGGGGGAGGACATTCTGGGTCAGGCTATACCAAGTACCGCAAATCCTCATTAACGCTAATTAGTCCTCAGTAGGTTAATTGGTGGTGAAGCTCATCTTTTTTTAATTACTTGAGAAAATGAGCCAGCAGGACGTTGTGGTCAGCTTTGAATTATTCTGTTTGTTTTGATGCTCCTCATTTGAATGTGTAAAGCCAGATGTTTGCTGCCTGGGTTTAGGAGCTGTTTGCTCTTGTGAAGAGCAAGAAGGGAACACACAAAAATAAATTGAAGGTCTCTGTTGACACCTTTGAGCAGTTCAGATGCAAAAATGGAAGAGTTATTTTATTTGTGGTACGGACAGATAAGATGATGTTTTTAGTTTATCTTTTCTTCTGTCATATGCTTAATGAATTTATGTAATGTTGTTAGCACGGACTTTCAGGCAGACTGAAGTAATCTCGTCCCACTTAGGAAGCCATTGCAAAGGTATTTCTCGTGCATTCTTTATTGTTGATAGCAACTGAGTCTAGTTTTCTATGACTTGAATAATTACTTTTTCAGTTGTTTTTTCAAAGTAACCCTCTGAATTGGACCTTTTTTTTTTTTTTTTTTTAGCTTGTTTTTGTTCTGAGCAACTATTGATTTGTTTAGTTCAAAGCATTCTGTCTGTGTGCTGTCCTTCGTGTAATTACAGATAGATGAAGCTTCTCCCTTGCCCCTTCTGAGGTCACTAACCAACCAAGTAAGGCATATTTCACTGTCACTTTCCGGGTCATTGACTCCCATCAGGATGTCTGGGTTTGTGATTTCTTTCACTCTGACACCTTTTTTAGGTCCTGAGTATAAACACAAGCATATCCAGTATTTACCATGTGATTTCACATTCTCTTTTTTACCCTTTTACTGTGATGCATCTGATGATGCCATCCTTGGACTCTGGTGGGAGGGTTTCTTTTCTGGCTATTAGTGTCTGGAAAGTAGATTTAACACTTAGAATCATCACAGCTAATACTCAAGATTGATTTATAAGCTGTACGTTTGTGGGCAAGGACTAATACGCCTGGAAGTCTGAGGCCATCACTAGTTTTGCACTGTAGTGAAGGGAGACCAATGACATGTCTTTATTTTTTTTTATCTTATCTGTTGGTAGCAGAGAAAAACCTTCTGAAAGCAAGGACTGAGTTGGTATCAGTGCAGACTTTGGTCTAGTTAAGTAATCAATTCAACTTCACTTTGCTTTCACACTTCATACTGGAAGATCTAATACCTGTTAATAAATCATACTCATCAATTTCAGAAGAGTTGTGTTGCATTCACTTCTGCATATTAGGAATTCATTTTATACTGTTTGATAGGTCTCGACATGCAGTATATTTAATTATAGCTTGCACTTAGAGCATGGTTGTCCAACCTTTTGACTTGCCTGAGCCGCAGTGAGTGAAGAGGGATTATCTTTGGACCACGTATACATAGGTCACTCCAAAAGTAATCCTATTTATTCCTATTTATTTCTATGGAATGGATACAAGAACATAATAAGACTGACCAAATTCTCAGCTAGGAAACATTATTTTCCACTTAGTCACCACCACAAGCTATTCATTTTTGCCAGCAATGAACAGGAGCCTACGTGGCACCCTCTTAAAAGTCTGTAGCAGCAGAGCTGACCCACTGTCACTGTTGTCACTACTGCAGTGCAGCTCACATCCACTGTTCAGTCTCCATCAGTGATCAGCAAGTGTTGAGCAATGTCAGTGGGTGCCATTTTTTCTGCACAGAGGAACTCAGTGCCTCACATGCACTTCCATTTCAGATGCAGTTCTGTCAGTCTGCCCCCCTGCTGCCTGTCACACAGCAACAGCAGGTAATGGGGTATTGGTGGGAAGGTTCAGCCTCTACTGCCATACCACCAACATCCACCTCTGACACTGTGGGCCAACAGAATAACATAGGGAGCATTACTTTCAGCACAGCTCTCCTTAAATATATACTACATTTATTATATGTAGAGTAAAAACCCTTATTTTGATTATGATCTTTTTAAATTAAAACATAAAAAAGAGAGTGATGAAACCATAAATCTGCTGGGATATGTGACCTTGTTTTTGTGAAACAAACACATCAGTCAGGTTCAGTGGCAGTGGTTGTAATTCATAGTGAGTTCTCAAGGTGTTCATCAGAGATTTTTGATGAAATTTTACCCTTCCTGTACTTCATCCTTCAAAGTAGTCGCTCACGAATGTATGTAATGCTAAAAAGTGATGACACAAGTAAGGTGTGACTGTGAAGAGAGGGATGTGTCTCTCTGATAAGAGGACTTAGAAAAGTTTGGTAAAGAGATGATCAAATTTTGGGTTGCAACTCTTTACATTCCATTTGACAATTTATGAGTAATGTATTTATGTTAACTGAAAATGGAGTTGCAGATTAACCAAGAAATGGATGATTTTTTTGGCAGTCTTGAAACATATTCTCAAATTCCTTTATCAGAGCGGAAATCACAATGGCTGCATGTTTTCCGCCGTTCCCAGGACTGTGTTTAGCCAATGTGTCAAAATCCATAAACTCATTTGCCATCACTTTAAGCAGTCCATCCAGAACTGGCCTCTGGTCTCTTGCTGAGATGGGTATGGAGAAGATGGGCAGGGATGCCCCTTCTCTCAGTCACGGACCACTACTAGGTTCAGATTGTTTGCTGTGCATACCATCTGTGCACTCCCAAGTGAGCTGGCAGGCCTGTGCTCAGCACTGTGGTGTTGGGTGGTACACACACCAGCAGTGGTGGTTTCTGGAGGCTGCCAACCTTTTAAGCTTAAGTTAGGATAATCTCACTTTGTCCCTGCCATCCTCTTCTGTGATGACCCTTCGTAGTGTGTTTTCTATTCTGCTGCATACCTAGAGCATTTGGGTTTTTCTTTGTGTACTGGGTTTTCTTTCAGTCAGACAGTCTTTGTTCTAAGTTGGATCTTCCAAGATCTTCAGAAGTTTCCATTCTGCATCTCTGCTTTAGTGGAAACCTGTGATTCCCTCTTTTTCTTGAATGCATGCAGATCTCGTGATCCAAGTGAGCTTTTAGAGGTTTTTTGATGCTCTCTATTGGTGTCTTTAGTTTTGCTTCCAACTTCTATTGAAGGGAATGCTAGCAAGGAAATACAACTGACTGCAGACAGGAAAAGCAACCAACTCTGTCTGTTGCAGGCGTGATTCTGCTGTGGCCAGGGAAGGAGGGAAAGAGATCAACCCTCTGAAAATGTTTTCAGTTTATAAAGATTTTATGGGTAAGGTCCATAGGATATGCAGTTCCTTAACCTGGCTGTCTGGACTTACAGATCACAGGGGGGAAAAAAACGTAAAAAGAAAAGAAAAGAAAAAAAGGAGGATTCCTCCCTTTCTTTCATGGGCATCTTGTTACTCACTAAACAGGGGCCGTGCGTCTGGATATTAACCTAATGGAATATTAAGTGGAATATAAGCCTGCATGGCTGGATTACACATTATAGACGTATCGGAGATTCTTTGCTTACTTTCTTGTTTGAAGTTAGCAAATTGCTTCAATGAAAGGGAGTTGTTTGTTTAAAGCTGTTGTGAGCTTGTTGGCAGCAGCAGCTGTGCTTGCTGGGATTTCCATTTCATGTACCAAATATATGTGAACTTGTAATCTAACCCAAGAAAGATACCGGCATTCGCCTTTCAAATGTGTATCCACGTTTATGGCATAACCAGTGGAATTACTTGTGAATGAGGACATGAAAGAACAAGCAGACTGGAAATGGAAGCAGGCAACAGAAACGTGGTGTAAATGGAACAAAGGCATTGCGAGGGGCTGCACTATAGACATCTGCTGCATGCAATGTTACCATCTCAGTGTTAGGAACAAGTATGAGACAGGGAAAAAAACAACCCCATCTTACAGGAACTTTCATAGAATCATAGAATGGCCTGGAGTTGAGAGGGACCATAATGATCATTGCCAGCCACCAGACCAGGCTGCCCGTGGCCACAACTTTCAACTGTAATATGTCTCTCTTAATCATGTGATATACAGCAGTTCCTGGAAACCCCAGTCCAACAAGGTTTGGACACCTATGCTGTCTTCTGTTGCACTTTATGCCACTTGCTTATGCAGATAAGTGCTCTGAAATGTCTGGATGATGGCCATTGTCTATTCTGGACATACAGTTCCTGATGAAATGAGTAGCGTCTGTAAAAACTTAAGTGTGGACAGTGACTCTAATGACATGCATGTATGTGTTAAATCCAGTTAGTTTTCTCTTTCAGTTGCTTGAAATACATATTTTTCACCCTCAGTTTGTGTTTTCACTGTTGGTAAGCTCAGGCTTCTAACATGAGCCGTGTAAAGGAAAGGGTACTTTTGACCAAAAACTGAACTGAAAGTTTTTTCTCCAGGATCAGAGGTGAAAAGCTTTAGAAGTCAACAGCAGTTCTGCCTTCAGTAATTTCAAGCATTTTTGCAGGTGTGATAGAGGCCTCTTGCCATGTGCTAAGCCACAATGCACTGCTTTTCTCTCTAAGGCAGTTGGTGGGTGCCATCATTTGTGTATGTAATACCAGAAAGAGATCTCCTTTGAGATACTCCGTGCCACTCGATGTTGGACGTTTGATATGGCTTATAACAATTTATAGATGTCTTCCCTTCAGAAATCACAGTGGCTATGACATTAGGGACGGGTGAATTAAATGTAACCCTTAAAAAGTGTCCTTAGAAAGGAAGAGTTTCCATTACTAGAAAATATTCTGGGTATTGTGCAGTTTTGTGGGGAGGTTTATTTTTTTGTGCTGCCACCATCTCCAATACTGACAAAGCCAAAGCTGACAAGTACTTTAAGTACAGCTGACACTTATCTTAAAATTATCTGGTTACTCACTGACTTTTTTTTTCTCTCCCTCAGCGTGAACGAACGTGATCATTTGTTAAAAAGGCTCGGCAGGAAAACTCCTCCGAGCCTTTTCCGTGCTCATTCTGTCCAGCAAAGTGTATCACGTAAGTAACAGCTCATGTATGCGTGTGTGTTGCACAGCAGTCAGTCCCAGATGAGTGAAGCGAAAGGTGATTACTTTTTAATTAAATTGTAGGTAGAGATAATCTAGTGCAGAAGCTGAGCTGCCAACCAGGAGACATACATTTGGAAGCGGAATTAGTGTATTTGGCCCTAGGCAAGCAGAGCTCAAATGTGGATAATTCCCTAGGATCCAATCAACGGGCCCAGATGACAAAATCCCAACATGCAGATTCTCTAAACGTAAAATCCTGATAGTCTCAAGAATGCTGTGAGATCAAAAACTCTGCAGGATAAAATAAATGTTGTGATAGAGCCTAGCTTAAATAGAAATGGCATCTTTATTCATAAAGTCTTATTAGTTGTGGTTAACTGAGAATACAGTGATATTTCAGGATGCTGACTGGGAGTTATGTATGTGTCTGATGAGGGAAGCCATGGCGTGCGGAACTGCATTCCCTCTTTGTCCTCTGTAGGGAGGAGAGGTGACCTCGCACCTCCTCAGTGATGCTATTTGGAATAAATTGCCAGTGTTTAAGTCATCCATTTATTCATCTTCCAGGAGAAAAGCATGACAGGCCTCTATCTGCCAGACCTGAGTTGTTTTGCTCATCTTACTAAGGAAATAACCCCCTGCATGCAGCACTGCTGCTCTGAGGGCAAGGGGCAGGCAGTGGGATTTGGGTTTTGTTTTACTGTTGCAATGAGAAGTTAGACCATTGACTGCTCAAGACTCCTAGAAAGCTAACTGGAGTCGAATCTCATTTGCTGACTGTATTGTTTTCTGTGGCAGAAATGTGGTTCCTGTCATGGTGGCAAGGCTGGGATTTGAGAGCTCAGATGCCTGAGGAATCCTTGTTTTCCATGGGAAATTTCATCAGAATGGGTGGAAGACTGATGAATCTGCTTGTCTTTGTCCTTTACAAAACAGCTGTAAGGATATTGCTGGCAGTGGGATATAGGGTCTTTAGTTATCAATCTATTTGCTCCTGGCAAAGGAGACTGACGTGCCAAGCAACCCTGTGGACCATGTGCTCCTTCCAGCGTCTAATCTCGTGAGTCAGGGAGATCAGGACGCTGACTGCAGCTCTGCTGCGGGCGCACTAATGTGTTCTGTGTTCCAAGGAGGAGAACTGGCAGAAGGAACTGGTAAAATACATAAATAAATTGCTGTCAAGGAAGTCTGCTGTAGACACCAAAGTGCAGAAGGGAGGTGCACCAGTAGTGAATGGTCAGACTTGATATGTGCTTTTAGTTTGGTGTAGCACATATTAGTACATTAATAAGCAAACTGCTATCAGGAAAGACAAATTAGGCATCTAAATAAACTCTTAAGTTCAGTAATGAGCTGAAGTGCTAAAGGAGTCAGCGCAGTCAGGACAGGTTCCGGTCAGCAGTCTGTGTTTCACATGAACATACATTTGATTGTGAAGATGTCAGGTTTCAAAGACTCTTCCTACAGTGTGTCCTTGATTCTTTAACATTTTCATCATCCCTTGTCAAATGTGCTTTCAAATGTTACATAGCTGTACAAGGCCATGTGAAATTCGGAGAGCCCATGTGCTGTTTTCACAGCCCTACATTGTATAACTGTTTACTAAATGCTGGAAATCTTCAAAGCAAAGAATTGATGAATAGGGCAGTTGCCTTGACTTGCTGGGCCAGCATCTTAAATCACACTACGTGCACTCTGTGTGAAGTCTTGAACTGTCGGTGTGTTATTGCCGTGCTTCAAGTTCTCAGCCTGTGAAGGCCACTTCTCCCAAAAATCGCTTGTGTGACTCCAGCTCAGAGTCTGACACTTGCATATAAAACATTAAAATGGTTTGTTTAGTTAGGGCTGACAAAGGCTTAAGCAAATCATCTGCTTTGGTCCCAGCGAGGAAGAAAAATGAGGTTAGACTTCCTAGAACAGACTGTAAGGATGCAGTACTGCTTTGAGATGAACTTTTGATAAAAAATGTTCCCAACTTTTTGGTGGGGAAGCAATGCCTGTATAATTAGTTTAAGTCCTATGGAGGTAAGTGCTAGCAAAATACTGCAGGGAGTTTCAAGGCTACTTCTGGTGGTCTGCAGTGGCGGGGGAAGATGATGGAGTATAAGCCTGCTCAGCCCTGTGGTGAGTGGGAAAGAGGAGCTCTCACAGCGTGTCTCATAGCTTTCTGTTGGTGAGCCGTCCCCTTTTCTAAAGCATTAGCAAACAATTCAAGTCTCCATCCCAATTACTGCCTTTTCTTTTTTAGCTCTGACTTTGTGGAAGTAGCAGCTCCTTTAGACAAGCTCTGTGGATACCAAAGACAGTTGTTTAGTCCCCTGTCTTCCTTGCATGACTGACCTCTGCCACCTGTGTCCCCAGAGCCTCACCAGCAGGACAGGAGGGTGATGCTGTCCCATTTGTTCAGGTGCCTTCATCCTTGGCTGTCTCTAAGGAATGTCCAATACAATCTCCCCAGTGCAGATCCACTCTCATAATTCAGAGTGCCTTGTCAGCGTTCAGTTGTCATTTGTCTCTGCATGCACTTACAAACAGAGCGGAATCCTCCTGTTAAGCACTGCTCTGGCAGAACTCCCCTTGAAATGCAGAGTGCCGTGCCTGAATGAGGATTAACGTGCTTGGCCCAGATTTCCTATGTTTGCAAAGAAAATCCCTCTTCCTTCAACAGTATAATGTGATTGCATAGAGTAAATGTGAACGCAGGGCGTATGGTTTGCACCTTATTAATCAATGGGAAAAAAGCACCTGTCAGCTGAGGTTTGTTTCACAGCACGGGGGCTGACGAATAATAAATAATAATAATGTGTTCATGCTGAGGACTCTAATCTTACCATTTATTTTCCACTAGCAGACACCTTCTTCCTCTCACTTTACTCCTGGTGCATTTTGATTTGAAAAACAACAGGGTAGCTACTTCAGAAGCTTTTAAAACTCCATTCCCTACTATATTATGTGTGTTGGAAATGTATTATCTCTGCTGTTGTTTTTTCTTACAAGATAGCTACGTATTTGCTGACTGTTGAGTAATATGACTGTACTTTAAAATCATCTTAAGGAAGAGGGAATAATTAGTTTAGAATCGATGCTGAGGCATCTGGCTCTGTGTTTTACATGCACATAGCCATAAGTTAGTATCTGGGAAAACAGAGATGGGACCATTTGTCAGGAATTCCTCTTGGGTCCTTTAGAAAACACAGGCATGGTTTATCAGCAGGGAAATGAATGATTTCTGTAAGCATCGGTCAGAATGCAGAAGATTTAAAGCAGCTCTTGCTTTCCCAGGATCAGTGGAAGAGGCTTCTCTGAGAAGTCAAAGTGGAGTCTGCATTTACAGTTTAATTGGGAAGCATGAATTGTAACATCTTATTAAGTGTCCTTAAAAACCATGCAGAACAGTGTTCGGCCTGAGAGAGAATTTGGCTGGCCAAGCAATGCTCTAACACTGAGTTTTGTTTTGTCTGACATTTTGGTACACATGGCACTTTTTAAAGGGCTTTTTTTTTTTACAGTTCATTTCCATTTTAGCGGATTTGAATGTGGGTGTTTTTCTCCCAAGACAAAAAATATGATGGCACAAGGCATCTTACAGTGCACACTGCTGTGCGTGTGAAATAGTGAAGTGCTCAGGAAGGAAAGATTTCTGGGAGGCTCCCAGCCAGAATCACTGTTTGTTCAGCAAACCCGGCAATTCAGGTGTATCAGTTGAGCACAAGGAGCAGGAAGCCTCCAAAATAAATCTCTCAAGTACTTAAAGATGTGCACAGTCTTTCAGTGAGCAGATTTTTATGCCATCACAAAGTCATAGGAGTCAGAAGGGACCCCTGGAGATCATGTAGCCCAGCATCCTGCTCTCTGAGCCCCATGGAAGCTGTTGCACGTGAGTGAGCTGCTGAGATGGAGCAGTGTGCTCTGCACATCCAGGGTGTGTGCAGAGAGGGTTTCTCTAATCTAGCGTTGCATGGACCATTGCAGGGAACAGAAAATGATTATGTTAAATTAGAAACCTGATGGGAGACTAGATTCTGATCTACTAATAGAATATCAAAGCTTTGAAAGGAAAAAAGCAAACCACCAGAATTCCTTAGGTTGCCTGATAGTATCAGGTACCAAGGAAACCTTAGATTTGATGAGAGTGTCTGTGAATCTCCGCTTAACAAATGAGCCACACTGACGGAGATTTAGAAGTGCTCCTTCCCTCCGTTCACAGGAGGTCTCTGAGGACAAAGGTTCTTCCTTCTGCAGCGGCTGTGAGTGGCTGCGCCCACAGAGCCCCCAAGAAGCGTGTTCCATCCTGGGGCTGGAACAATGGGAGCCTTGTTCTGCGGGCAGGCTCCTAGGTGTGGTTTTAAAGCCAGGGTTCGGGGAAAAGTTCAAACTTCCGAAGTGTTCCCTAGTAACTGGCTGGTGGAAGCTGTCATTGTTTTTGGTTGGGGTCTGAAAGCAGTGGAAATGGAGAGTGGAAATGGAGAATGAGGATGGGCCGTGAGCATTCACAGCATTCTCATTCTGCAAGGCACAGACAGCTGCCTGAGCAGCTTGAAGCTTAAGCTTAATCATATACAAATTAAAAGTATGGTATAAAATGATCTTGCTGTATAGAGATCAATGGTAAAAGCTTCAGACATACTGCCAGATGTCCAGCTTTGACTGAATAGGGGCAAGTACTGCCATCACAGCCTTTCCTCTGACAAATGCACAAAAACCTTGTTGCTGATATTCCAGAGTGGATTAAGAACATGAGGATGTAGGAATGCCACTGGTATTCTTAACCATTGCTCATCTTAACCCACCAAAAATTTGTAGGCTAAGGTGTTTTCTGCTGGTTTGTGTTAAATGTCTTTATCTGACTGCATTTTGCTTTGGCTTTGCAGAGTGGTTGCTCTGCCTAGCTGTTCTGTAGCACTGGAAATAAGCAGGTAATGGAAAGATTCCTAAGTCTGACAGGCTGCATGCAGTTTGTGCAGTAAGCACTGTTTTCTGCAGTAGTTATAGCAGTTGAATCTACTGGTAAGCCAGTAAGGCAAAGCCATCTCAATGCACATCAAGTTATGGAGCACAGCTGCCAGGCTGTTAGGGCTTAATCTTGAAGTCTATGACCAAACTGACTTTCCATTGAGAATTCTGCCAAAAATGCAGACAGGAGGCTAGTCCTTCAAATGGAAGAATCCCACCAGAGGTATTTGTTAGGTGAGAATCCACCCTTTTTAAAATGAAGACCTGTTTTGTAAAGATTTCCTTTGCAGTTATATAGGATGCATATAGTTTTTTCCAAAAGAGTTGTATTTCATGAATATGCTTTGTGAACCTTCAGCTAGAGACAGGAAAGCCCAAGCTGTACCTCTGTAGCTGTATGTATATTGGCATGGAATCTCTCAGGAAAAATGAATAGGGATGCCAGGATCAGTCACGTAATGAAATCAAAGTTCCTTCAGTGTTACAATCACTCCAAGTGGGAAATGTGATTTCTCTTAGTTCTGGATGATGTATTTCTGTTTGAACCTCTTCCATCTGCTAGCAAAAGTTTCCTGCCATGCTTGTGGTTCAGGTCAGTTAATCTTCTGCTAGTGTGCTCTTCTGCTAAGGTAGGGTACGTTCTGCCTTCTGAACTCAAATCTCCAGCAGCATCCCTGTGGCTTCAGAGGTGATGTTGACCCCCCTTTCTGTGAGAGGAGAACCAACCCCCCCCCCCGCCGAGTAACTAAACAAGACTCTCTTCCCAGCAAGGTCTCCTTCATATCTTGCTCCAGCCTTTTCTCTCTGGGTACGGTTGTATCAACCAAAATTGCAAATCTTCACTTGCCCATTTAGTCTTTAAAGAAGCTCTGCTACTGTGGGAGTCAAGCTGGTGTCCGAACTCTATGCAAAGTTTGTTAGCTGGGTCAGCGCAGAGGAAATGTTGACCATGTACACTAACATGGCCTGGAAGGGAGCGTTAAGGACAGCTGTAGATGACAGAAGTGCAGCATAGAAATGAAGATTGTTCCTGTCTGTATTGTAACTTCAGCAATGCCTAAAACTATTGGTAAAAACAGGCTGCGCCCCTGAGCTGAACTGCAGTAATTTTTCTTCTTCCTTTGTTTTTTCAGATGGATATGCATTTTCTCAAGAAGAACATGGTGTTGTCTCCCAGTCACAAGTTGTTCGATCCTACGACACAACCAAAAGGAGAAGAGAAATAGAATAAATGGTTCTTTGCTTGATGGGTGGTGGGAATAATGTGATTTGGATCAGTGCGTCCACTCTTAACACATTCTTGACTAGGGTTGGCAGCAGCAGCCAAAACACCAGAGAACTCATTTCTGTGGCCTTAGCCAACACGTTTCTGTATTCTCCCTGCAAACCTTGAGTAGTACATATTGTGGGGGGAAATCATTGTTTGACTTCAGTTGCAAAGCTCTGCCTAAAGTTTTGTTTATGTTGTTATGAAGCAGTTGACTGTGCTATGTGAGGTGTGAAATTAAAAACAATGTTTTACCACTGTTTAAAGCATCAGCATAAGGTTGTTCTGGGAGAAAAGCTGAAAATTTATGTTCCATGAGAAATCAGCCTTTGCTTAATTGGAACAGGGTGCTGAGATTTCCTGTTCTGTTACATACAGACCAGGAGCACACGGCTGCATGCAGACCTTATTCCCTCCAGCATTCACTGATCACTAGATTTAACTGAAATATTTAACAGACAATTTGGCATAAAAATTTTGATTGCAGTGGAAACGCAATCCGTAGCTAAAAATGCTTATTTGCCTTCTTATGACAGAATAACACAATAGCAATGAGTTATATAGAATACTTCTTGCCCACTTACGGGATTTATTAGGGCTCTATCTTAGCTTTCTGAAATCAGATTAATAGCTTACTCACACAGCCGGGCTGTGGGAGTTGGAGAGCTTGCCAGGTGGCTGTGTGGGGCACGTGGCATTCTCACACAAAGGAACTCACATAGATAACTCTGCAGGTTGTATTTCGATGTGCGCTTCAGATTTAGCCTGGGATTTTCCTCCATTACCCCATTCCCATTTTAACAATAGAAGGAACCGGTCGGGGCAGAGAGGTAGAAGTTGTTCACATCTGTAGACAGAAGAGCGTGTGCAGGCGCACGGGAGCCTTGTGCCGTGATCCTATGGCGGTGTTCCTCCGGCCAGGTGGGATGGACGGGCTGGGGAAAGTTAAGAAAGGTTAACACGGCTGTGTGTGCACGTGCACACAGAGCTGCTCATTGTGGGGACAAGGCCTGCTGTTTGTTTGTGCGGCCCTTCTCTAGAGCAGATCCGTCCGCGGGCTGCCTGCCCTCTGCGTGGCGAGCCCTGGGAAGAATGCTGCCTTCACTGACTCGCTCTGTGAGTGGGGCAAGCGTGCTGCTGCATACATTGGCACTATGGAAAAAGAAGGAAAACTGGGGCATAATTTAAAGCTGAAAGAGCTCTTAGAAAGCTTATGCTGTCCTCCAGACAAGTTCTATTAATTTTAGTCGCCAAGCCACGTTTCTGAATAGCATAAAGTAAATACTGCTGTGTTCTAGCCGGGTTTTGTGGTTAATGTATATACTACATCTGTGCGTTTAAGAAGTTGGCGCTGTTTCTTGCCCTATTGACCGTCATCCAGAAACTTTTGTTGATTTGAATATATCCGAAAGCAATTTGAAGATGAATATTTATGCTTAGCAAAGAGAAAAAAAAAGCTGGCCTGGCCCACTGGCTTCACCTCGCTGATGGGCTGTGAGCGGATGCCGGTGCTCCAGCAGAGCAGGCCAGTTCCCAATGCCACCTCAGGGGCCTGAGTCTCCTCCCAGGTTAAGAAGAAGGTTTGGCTCCTGCGGCACCAGGCGGGATCGCTCCTGGATTAGGTCGATGGCTCAGAGGGAAAAGTCATCACCTTCTTTCTGCAGTGCTAATGAGACAATTATGCAATAGGGGGAAATTGCAAATAATTTTGCCATAGGCGTGAACATCGAGGGGCCAAGTGTGTGCGTGTGTGTGTTTTTCTGGGAGATTACTTTTGTTCAAAGGCAGGGATTCTGGGGGAGAGAATAAATAAGGGGAGGCTAAACCTGATCCCGGGAGCTTGCAGATCTTAATCCCGATCTAACCTGTTAAACAGTTTATTTCATTTAGAAGCAAAATCTTTTTAGGAAATGAGTGGTGTCTTCGAATCTGCAAACTGCTCCTTCCTGCTGTAGCACCACAAGGAAAATTAACTTCTCACTGAGACAACGTGAGATCAGCTCACTCTTTGTATTCTGAGCCACACATAAACATCGGTATGTAAACAGTTTGGAGGTTTTTCTTGAGGATGCTGAAAAAAAAAAACGTTTGAAAACCTCTGAATAAAGGAGAAGGGCAAATAAATGTGTTGAGCAGAGAACAGAAGGGATCCCAGAGTCTTTTCTGTTCTTAACGCGGTCCAACAAACGTTTTACAGAGCCAATGAGGGGTGCCGGGGAGGAGCAGCTGCCATCCGATGTGATTTATTTTATTGGCGCAGGCCGTGGGCTGCATCGCTCTGACCTCTCTGTAAATTGAGGTCAGAGGGGGGGCATGAAGACAAACCCTCCCTCGAGCGAGTGGGGGCTTGGATCGAGGTACGTGTGTTGGATGTCAGCTCAATGGGAATTACACATGGGGTTTGTCACACAGCTATACAGTATGTGACACCGGGGCTGGAGGGTCAGGCTTTATCATCACTGTAAGGCCTTAATCTCTATCTGAGTTAATCCTGCGGAGCCCACCCAGGTCAAGGCCTGGCATTTTTCTTGTTCTTTGGAGTCGTTACAGGAATTAATCTGTTGTAATACACTGTAGGCTGGATGTTGGAGTTGCTTGCTGTTGTGAACAATGATTAGGCGTATTCCAGTGTCACATTAACAACAGGAGAAGGGCAGCTGTTCTGTATCAGCAGGATTCCCCGTTCATTAACACAAATGCACGTAGCAATAACAGCAACCTTTGAAAGCACTCTGTGGAGATGGCATCATGTAGACAGGGTAGCGGAGCAGAGGGAATGGGAGGTTTCTGCTTGACTGTCCAGATTTAACTACCTGGGGTTGAGTGGAGAAGGGTTTCTTCAGCAGCTCTCTGCACTGGCCACAGTGGTGGGGCTTGGTTCGGTTCGGGTCTTCTTCAGTATTCAGGAAGAAGTCACGATTTTCCTGAGTTAAATCTGGATCTGGTTGCTCCTTTTGCTTACACCGCAGTTGTCATTTGCACACAAGGTGCCCTTCCTTTGGCAGCCACATCGTAACAACTGAGCAGAGCTGAGACATTTCCTCTTCCCCGCCAGGGCTGCAGGCCTTGCTGTGTGGGGCTGGCTGGGAAGTCAGGAATTACTTGTCAAGCAGAAATGGCAAATAACCAATACAAGTATCCGAGTCAAACTAAGCTGCTAATGTATCTGAATTGTGTCTGGAGTTAGCACAAACTAACATTGCAGGGATGTAAATTAAGATAGCAGTCAAGCCTCACTGTCGGCACTTCACCAGCCCACACACTTGTCCATGCGTGCCAGAAGTGTGCAGGCTCGGCCTGCCCCGCCAGCAGCACACAGCAGATGCTGCACGGAAGGCCTCAGTTCCTAAGCCTGCATGATTTTTGCAGCGTGTACTTGGGCGTGTTGGCTGAGAGACAATCAGTGCACCCTGAGCAGGTGCTCACCCACAGCAGCACGCTGGATTTGTCAGCTCAATCCCTGGTTTAATGGCATGGAGGGTATTTTACCTTAGTCTTGGATCATCGCATTATCAATCCCTTAAACTTCCATTAGTTTTCAGGACACACTCCTGGCCTCTCACTGAGCCTACTGCTGAGCAGGGCACAACAATAGGAAACACCACAACAGGTCTTTCCAGCCATAATGGGTTGGGGGAGAAATTGGCTGTGTCTGTGCTGTATCTGCTCCATTTGGGCAGATACATGCTCAGTCTCTGTGCCACTGGACAAGCTGCTTGAAATCTGTAGGGTTTCTCTCACAGCATCTCTATGGATGCTGAAGCAAAACGTTAAGTGTGTAAAGGACTGATTTGGTGCAGGCAGGCCTAACAATGAAGGAAAGCCAAAATATTGCCCAGGTGTCACCGCGCGTAACCGTGAGGTCAGCACCCCTGTAATTACAGAGTGATGAAGCTGAGGGAGAGAAAGCCAACATTTAGAGAAAGACATGATTGTTTGAGGTTTTGGCCACCTTACTGGGTGGCTTCCCCCAGAAGATGTTCCAGATGTTGTCTTGGCATAAATTAATCCCCTTCCAAACATCTGCTGGGCTTCTCGGAAAACATGGAGTTGAACAGCTGCCATGTGTGCTCTGCTCTGCTTTGCCTTTCTGGTTGATGTTCTGGTTTAGGAGGTGAGTGCAGACGCACTGCCCTTACCTCCAGCAGCACGTAGACTGAAAGCAGCCCCAAGCAGCTCCCAGCTCTCCTCAATCAGGGCCTGGGCTGATCCCCAGCAGTGAGGTGGCTGATCCTTGTGGGTCTGTGTGGGAAAATCTGCCCCAAAGTGCAGCCATTGGTCCGGGAGGTCACACATTCAGCGGTCTGAGTGACAGGATCCTCACCCACATCTTTTTCATCAGCGAGCAGAGTCATGTGCGTGTCTGTCATATCTGTGCTCAAATTGCTTAAATATTGTTACAGATGGAGAGGTTTTAATCTGGGCATGCAGCGCGGAGCGGTGCTGTGGGGGAATGTTTAATTGGCTCCCAGCAGAGCAGCGGGAGCTGGGTGCCGTGTGGGTTTTCCTCCAGAAGCCTTCCCATTTTCACCTCCTGTTCATGTCCTCTGGTCGTTTCAGCGCAGCATCGCGTTACAGTGGGGTTTGTTTCCCTCCCAGACTGAATACAAACAAAGGTCATTTACTCGTGTTTTTAGAAGGTTCTGAAAACTTAGCGAATTTGTAGCTTGGAACAGCACTGTTGACTGTTGTATGTCTGCACAAAAATATTTCCAATAAACCTTTTGTTAAAGCAACTCAACGGACTCAGGCTTTTTTTGTTTTATCCACTCCACAAGTTCTGCAGCGAGAGCTCAGCGTTGAATGCACTGGACATTTCACCTGCAAAGCTGCTGTCAGGGTCAGTTTGGGTTTTTATTACCTTCTGGGGATGGGGACACCTCTGTTAGTGCCATGGGAGAGAGCTGGGTTCTTCACAGCGGGGTGAGTCAGGCCCAGCCACAAGGATTGTGTCTGGGTAAGAGCAGTGCCGGCAGGCTGACGGCATGTGCCTGGTGTTTGAATGGTGTCAGGAGGAGGAGACCAGTACCAGGTGACTGCTGTGTGTTAACCATCCACCCAGTAGAGCTCTAGTGACCTCAGGGAGAGAGAACTGCACGATCCCCATAGAAAGTAAAAGTGCGTGGGCCTTAGCAAAGATCTCTTTGTCCAGATACTATTAGATACTGGTGTTAAATAGATTTCCGCAGGAACAAAATGCATATTTATACGTAGTCTGGCTAAAACAGTTCGTCTTTAGGGTGCTATAACTTGATGTTTTTTTCCTTGCAGATTGTCGCACTGCTGACTGAGCCATTTTTAAGAGCCTAGAGAGACTCGTTTCAACCAACAAATTACTTCTGGATTTTTTAAATGTAGGAAACAAAGAGGGGTTGTAAGCCAAGTTTCCCCATTTGCTTTACAAGTCACTGTTGGAGCACGTTTCCAAGTGCTTTTATCCCAGAAGCCCTGGTACCTGCCTCTCCTTTCCTGATGTATCCCCCTGTGCCACAGCCTGGCACTGAGAGCAGAGACCCCTCGCACTGCCACATGAGCACCTGCACCAACATCAGACTGGTGATAGATATGAATAAAGCTTTATTCACCTGGCTGTGGGAGAAGGTGATGGCTCCCTGCACTGTACTCTGCAGTGTGCTGGGAGCGAGATAACCCTTGGAATTACTAAGCGTAACGAATTGTTTCTTACACCCCTGATTAGAGACATGAGTGAATTACCCCTCTGCACCCCCAGCACTGTGACAGATGAGCGCCCGCTGCTCGCGGCCCCCAGCACACATTTGCAGGAGCAGCTGCTGAGGCTGTCGCCGGCGTCCTCGGTGCCTCATACCAGACCAAAACGGAATCAAAGGCCCCAAACCCTGAGATTAATGCTCGAGTCTGAAATGGCAGCACTGAAAAATACAAGTGTAACTGAGAAAGGTCCGGTTGAGGAATGTTAAGCGGGAAGATTTCAGAAACATAATCCTTTTGTGTGAGCTTGCTACGGCAGCACCCAGCCACCGAGCACTGCCTTCCCCAGGGGCAGCCCTGAGCCCTCAGCTCCACCCGTGTTGACTGAGAGGTGAGTCCCCATTAACATGGCAGGAGCAGAGGGTCTCCTGCCTCTTCCTGCTCTGCAGTGGAGTGGTAACATGCATGGTAGTGCTCACAGACCTTGTGTCTGACAGTGCCTGATGGCAAAGAAGCCTCAGCACAGCTGTCACAGACAACAGCACTCGTTTGCTGGCCCCTGACAGATGCCGTGGGTTGGTGGTTTGTGCTGGAAGCCAGCACCCAGTGCTGGGGGGAGAGGAGACTGGGAGACTCCCTGCACACAGCAGGATGCAGGTCTGCCTTTAAACCAAGCCCCTGGGTGTGATGGTGCACCAAGCACAGCCGTGGCATTCAATTTGCACTGCAGGAAACTGGGAACCCCGTTTTCCCCACAACGGGACTTTGGCAGCAATGCAGAGTGTTGGCTGTGTGAAGGCACCGGGATTCTTTTTCTCAAGTACAAACACTGAGTAGTCAGCAGCTGCATAAGCCAATATTTACTTCTGGGGTAATAAATCACAGCACAGGCTGTGAGCCACAAGGGATGCTCACCTCAGAGGGACGTCCTGTGCAGAGCCAGACCTGTCCCTGGGGCACAGCAGCACAGCCATCCATCTCTGTGGGCCTCTTGCATGTGGCTCATGGCTGACATGCCTCAATGTCTGGGGAAGAAGGGAAGGTGGTTTGGTTGTTGTGTGAGCACAGTGCTCTGATGGGATGCCACCCCGCCCTGGCTAAACAGCACTGAGTCCTATTCCTTTTGTTTCTCCTACTCCTTCCTACTCAGTTTTAAGTCAACCTACAAACCAGATGGTGCCATGCCAATGTGCTGCAGCGCTAACCATGATGAGTTACCAACCAGCCTGATGGGAAGCAGCTCATCCTCTTTTTTTAATTAATCAACATTTTCCAGCTTGACGTATCATCATTCTCAGCTTTACTGGAGGTTTTCTGAAGGACTGAAAAGGCAAATAAGGTTTGCTTCTCTGAAAGCAGTGGGCTAGAAGGGATGTCATTGCCACTCTTACTTGGACACTTGAATTGTGCTTTTGCTATCAGAAGTCTACTGAGTGCATGAAAGGACCCTGCAGCAGCAGACAAAGGGTTGCCTTCAGTGTTTGGGGTCAGTTTTCTATCAGATTTCCTCATTTACTACTGACAGGTGAAACATGAAAAGGAAAGCACAGCTTCGCACCGAGCAGCAGATACCAGCAGGTACAGCACAGTGGCATCGCTGCCCCACTGGGAACAGAAATAACCACCCAGAATGATCACTATTAAGAAAATGAAATACTTGACCAAAGCTTTCCATCTGGGAGCAGAAATAAGCGCTCCAAAGGTTGTGACCCATGTCACACCCCATGGTTGCCTCATGAAGAAACAAGGTCCCCAGCTGCATGCTCTGAACAAGCCGTGTGCCATGCAATTGCTTGCCAAGTGCTTGCCTTCCTGCAATCACTGCTTGGAAAACCAGGGAGGCATCACCTTTGGTGGGAAATGGGCTCATCTCCCACCAGAGCTGTGCTGCTACATAACTCCCCCACCTCCCTGCACGCTGCTACCTGCATGTGGGATGCAGGGAAGTGCTGCAAACCCCACTGAGGGCAGAGAAATAATAGAAAGGGACCTACAGAGAAGCAAGAAATAATACGAGCAGGAAACAATAAAATGAGCTTCAGCTTGGAAAAATACATGGGAATACATGCAGGGAATAATATTTAATAACAACTTCAGTGGGAGGAAAAGAATTGGGAGAGCAGAAAACGTGAAGGGCAGAGCTCCAGCAAGACCAAAAGTGGGCAGCAAGTGAGATGTTGTGGAAGGGAGGAGCTGAAGTTTCATGTGCTGATCCAGGACTTGAAATCTGGTTTGCTCTCATGTGGGATCACATTCCAGATTCAAGCACAGGATGCTGACTGCACTGAGCTCCACATCAGCACACACGGCAGTGCCTGGCAGCAGCTGTATGGTCGCTCTCAGATGCCAGCAGGGGTGGGGATGGAGCACAGGGCACAGAACCCCCAAGTGTTGCCAGTGACAGTGCAGCAGTGTGTGGCTTTGCTCCCCACCACCAACAGTCCCAGCTGGCACAGCCTGACCACTGCTGAGAAAAGAGCCTGCAATCAGTAGTAAGGTATTGAAAAAGAAGCACTGAAAAAGCGCTCGGTACGGGCCCAACTGCAAGGAAGTGAGAACAGATTTAAGAGGTGTAAACAGCGGGACAAACAGGAGGAATTGTTCGGGGCAGTCTGGGGAGATGAAGCTGAGTAACGGGATGAGAGCTGGCAGGGCCTGCAGGCACAGCGCTCAGGAGGGCTGAGCATGGGGCTATGGGAGAAAGAATTAGAAAGGAGGGAAAGACAGAAACTGCATAGCAAATAACCATCCTGCTGCAGCACCCAGCAGCCTGCTGAGCACGGCTTCTCTTGCTTTCCTGCTGGGGTGCACCCACACCACAAAGCCCTGCTTCCTATTCCTGCCAACACCACTCGGCCTTGCAGCACCTCCAGGGCAGCTGCTGTGGCTTCCAACAACTGTGTGACAGCGCAGCCTTGGCTTCGCTGGGACACGTCGTTACAGGAAGGGGGAAGCGGGGCACTGAGTGCACACAGAAATGACTGCGACAAAGCGAACAAAAGGAAAAGTCACACCATAAAGTATTTATTAAGAAACAAAGGGGGCTTTTTTTTTTCTTCATTTGTAAGAAGCACTTCAAACCAAGTGCCCTGCCAGAGATTTAAAAGCTGTATCAAACGTTAACATTGGTTTTACATTATTATACATGACATTAAAAAAAAAAACAAACCAGCACATCTCACAAACTTCCTCTTATTACAACTCGGGTCTCTTTTCCTTCTGCTGTAAATTATTTTCTACAGATTTAAATTTAACTTATTCTTTTTTTTGTTTTTCATTTTCTTTTTTTTAAAGAAGTAAACAATATACAAAGAGTCACCTGAATGCCAGGGGTCTCAGCAGGCGCCCTGGCAGGGGAAGCCAACCACCCCAGGAGGCCATCGGTCTCAGCACAGTGGGGGTCAGTACCGCGCTTGTAGGAGCTCAGTGCCTGGGGAGAGCCCGGCCAGTGAGAGCAGAGCTGATCCAAGTCACCCATTCACCTTTGTCCTCCGTGGTCACAACCGTTTTGTTTATCCCTTCTGCAGATGACTGTGTGTGTGTGCAGCACGTTTACAGGCAGATTGTCACACTTGGTGATGCTTCCACGCATCCACATGGTTTGAAGAGAGACGTACAGAAATAGCAGCGTCTGGTTATTGCTACGTACTGATGCAGTATCAGACAAGGAATCCTCTGCTGGCTCTGCTCCGCTTGTCACGACAGCTCGCTCCAGGTTTTGCCCATCCCACACAGCTGCAGCACTTGGTGCCACTGCTGGGGATGCTGCTGCTGGAAGGGCCCGCAGCCACAGGGCGAGCTTTGTCACCAGCCTGATGGGTCGGTGTTTGGGGGGTGATGCTGACAGAGGTGGATGGAAGCTGCGGCTTGAAATCAGCTCCAAGGGCAGCCAGTGTCCTGCAAGCGCTGCTGGTGGCAGGAGGAGCAGGCAGCTCACACCCTGCTCGGAGCAGAAGTTCGCAGAAAGAAAGCAAGCTTGTGCCAACCACTACTGGTTCTCAGCCTAGAGGCAAAATCAAACCACAAAGGGTTTCAAGTGCACCAGAAGAAAGGGATGAGCAATTGGTGCACTCCTACATAATGTGATTCCTACATAAATACCAGGAAGGGAAGCTGCTCTCGCAGAACTGAGCACCACATGGCAGTACACCCCACAACGTCACAGGAGCCAGAACCAGGAACCAAGCACACGACGGCTGCCCTGTCCAGCTCTGTCACAGTGGGAAATGTCACTAGGAGATGGGATGAGGAGAGGAAAAAGGCTTTGTGAGCACTGCGCTCTCGTTCTGTGTAACAAAGCTCTTCCACGAACTAATTAGGCAAAGACTTCTGACCATGTCACACCTGAAGGGCACTTAATGGCAGCGGCATTATCTCACAAGCACAGTGATCCGAAATGCATATGCATTTCCAGCATAATCCTTTGCCACTGTAAATCATGCACGGGAATGAAAGCGTATCTGGAAACGTTAATGCAGCGGTATCATCCTACAGTTTCTGGCAGCGGACCTCGATGAGAATAAATGGTTTATAAACTCTGTCTGACATGCATGAGCCTTCCCAAATTATTTACAAGCGCTGTTCAGGGAGCCGCGTTCCAAAGAAGTATTTCTCCTCTGCTCAGTTCAGAAACTGAAAACACACCGCAGCAGGCAGCTACACGGTGACCGCCGGGTACATCTTCTGCTCTCCACCAGCATGTGGGTACGGGGACTGGATCTGCCGGTAGCCACCCTGCAGCCCATCCAGGAACTGGGGCACAGGGGCGAGCGGCACCGCGTCGTGTGGGACAGCATAGCCCACGTAGGGCGGGTGCAGGAACTGGCCCTGGTGCGGCACGATTTGGGTGGCCTGCTGGCAGTTGAGCACCGAGAAGTTGGTGGGCATGTTGACGTAGACATTGTTCATGGTGCCCTCGGGGAGGCAGCAGTTGGTCTGTGAGCGGGTCGGAGGGGCGCGGGCCCCCGAATTGGCGCTGGAGCTGGAGCTGGCAGCAGTGCTGGACTGGCGTGAGGATGAGCCGCGTGACGCGCCTGTGCTGGCGATCATGGGGATGGTCTCCATCAGGCGGGCGCCGGCGGGAGCGTGGCTCTGCTGAGGCTCCTGCTTGGGCCGCAGGCAGCGACAGCAGCAGGCGGCCACCAGTGAACCCAGGATGATGAAGGCGACAAAGACGGAGCCGACAATGAGGAACGGCACGTAGATGGGCACTGCAACGGCAAGGAGAAGGTGGGCAATGGGATGTGAGCAGGACGGCCCCTTCACCCCACAGCCAAACCACCCCCAGGACACAGTCTGGTATTCAGGATGTGCATGTGGCAGTCAGAAGCAGAACCGCAGCCCAACGAGAGTCCTGGGAGCAACCATGGCATCTGAGTGGATTGCGTCTCCAACCAGGAACACCCAGCAGGAGAGCAGAGCACCCAGCCGTAGCAGTGCCCCAGGAATGAGGCCAGGAGCTGGAGCAGCCCCAAGGATGGCCATCACCGCTCCACACATCAGCCCCGGCTCTGCACAGGGACTGGGGCTCTACCACCACATGCAGTGGGATTTGAACGCAGGGCAGCAGCGGTGACAGACAGCCTTGTGAGGGACTAGGAGTAACGTGGGGATGCAGTCCCCCTCCAGCACTCCCCAAGGCTCTATATGAGTCTGGGTCTCAAATCACCACTAAAACCCACCCCATGAGCAGAGCTCAGGGCCGGACCGGAGGGCGAACGAAGCCCTGCGCTGAGCTCGGCCGGTGACCCAAAGGCTCAAATCCTTCCCCATTTCTCCTGTAACTCCAACACTGCCGAACACGCCGGGCTCACACGGCACCGTGCTCCCGGCAGGTGCACGGCTCGCACTTGCTGCTCTGCACACAACTTCTCCGACATCGAACCTGCCCCGTTCACAACATCGCGGCAGCGAGGCTCAATGGCAGCGGGCGCGCTGCAGAACCCCCGGGGCGGCTTTAGAGCTGCGGTATAAGACTCCAACCGATCCCTGACGTTCCATGGTATGAAAAGCCGCCCGCAGCAGGGCTACAGGGGCTCGAGTTCCCCCCGTCGCCCCCCCGTGCGGTCCATTCGCTTTTCCTCTTCGTTTACAGCCGGGCTGCAGCAGCACCGGCACCGCAGGACGCGTGAAGCGCCGTCCATCCGCACGCTCCAAGTACCGGCGGACCGCCGAGCGGAGCCGAGCGGAGCTGAACGGAGCGTCCGCCCGAGGAAAGCGCGGCCCCGTCCCGTCCCCGCGAGCCGCCCCGTCCCTCACCTGCCGCCCCGTCGGTGCCGTCGCGGGGCCGGCCCTGCTCCCCGCCGCTCTGCCGCCGGTCGTTGTCGCAGCCGCCCTGGTCGAGCCGCGCCTCGGCGCTGGAGCAGCAGTACCGCAGCGCGCAGCTGCCGCAGCAGATGGTGGCGTCGCCGCCGTCGAAGCGCTCCGGGCACTGGAAGCCGTCCCGCCAGCCGCCCTGCCCGTCCATCCAGCCGTGGCAGTACTCGCCGCTCCCCGCCGCTCCCGCCGGCAGCAGCCAGCCCAGCGCGGCCAGCAGCAGCGAGCAGCGCCCGCCCCACATGGCGCCGGGTCAGAGCCCGCCCGCGCCGGGGCAGCGCCGCCCGCCCCCCGAAGGCTCCCGCCGCCGCCGCCGCATGCCCGGGCCTCGCCCGCCGTGGTGCGGAGCCGGGCGGCGGCGCCGGTCCACGTTACACCACGTTACACCGCGCTACGCCCCGCCCGCCGCCACGGCCCGGCCCGCGGCCGCCATGGGCACGGGGACGCCGCGCTGCCGCCTCCGTGCGCCCCGTCCGGGCCCAACGCTGTGGGGGGGTGCCGCGCCCCGCCCTTATAGTGCCGGCAGACACAGCCCCGCGCATGCGCTCACCGCGGGACGGCCCACGGCCACCGCCCCGACGGCGCGGCCCGGCCCGGCCCCTCAGCACCGGCGGGAGCGGGCGGCACCTGCGGGGCGAGCGGAGCAGCCGGGGGGGCGGGTGCAGCCACGGGGAGGCACGGGATGGTGATTCCCGACCGCATGAAGCCAGCGGGGCGTGCACTGCGGGGATCAAGGACCGGCAAAGTTTGCGTGCCCCTCCGGAGCGGCGGGCAGCCCCTCAGCGACAGCCCGGGGCACCGCCTGCCTTGAGTTTGGGCTGCGCTCGCGTTTTCACGATGAGAAAACCCGCTTTGTTACCGGGCGCACACCCAGCACAGCGCTCCGTCCCGGCTCTCCCAGCCCCGTCCCGTCCCTGTGAGCCCGCAGCTCGCTCCGTGTGGCACCGCCGTCTGTGGCGGAGAGGCGGATTATTCCATCCTCAGCTGCCTCCTTTACTCATCCCCGTGCCCAGCCGAGCAGCTCGGGCACAGGGTGAGATCGTGGCTGGGCTCTGAGCTGCCAACTCAGGCACAGCCCGGCGCACTGTGGCCGTGCTGCCACCGTGTGACAGCGGCGGGAACGGAGCGCCGAGAGCCGCTGCCACAGAGCGGCACAGTCACAGAGTTTATTCCCGTTAGATATCCGTGCTTTCCAATGCACGTGTGTTCGGGAGAGAAAGGCGGCCTTTTACGGGCTCTCGTTTCCTGAGAAATAATTAAAACAAGTTGAGCCAAGGAAAAACCTCACTAGAGGGTCAGGACAGCAGGAGCAGCCCAGGCTGTGGTAACTGAAGCTCTGGGAGCAGGCCCTGGGCAGCAGCAGCCATCACTGTACTGGGTCCTGTGATATTATTAGTGCAAATGAGTAGAAAACTAAAAATGCATAAGAGTGTTTTATAGATTAGGAGATTTTAGCATGTTGCTTGCAAAACTAGTGAAAGACTATACTTGCTTGCAGCATTGCTGTTTTACTTAGCATCAAAAGTACAGATAAAACCCAACTTGGAGTTCTACTCTCATGGTCTGAGCTGTGAGCTCAGCCAGCGGCCCAGGCGGGGGATGGGCTGACTTGTGCTTCAGCAGTATCATAGAATTGCTCAGGTTGGAAAAGACCTTAAAGATCATCGAGTCCAACCACAACCCAACCATAGTACCCTAACTAACAACCCTCTGCTAAATCATGTCCCTGAGCACCACATCCAAACAGTTTTTAAACACATCCAGGGATGGTGACTCAACCACCTCCCTGGGCAGCCTATTCCAGTGCTTAACAACACTTTCTGTAAAGAAGTGTTTCCTAATATCCAACCTAAACTTGCCCTGGTGCAACTTGAGGCCATTTCCCCTCGTCCTGTCTCCTGTCACAGGTGAGAAGAGACCTGCCCCGCTCTCACTGTAAGCACCTTTCATATACTGGAACAGAGCAATAAGGTCTGCCCTCAGCCTTCTTTTTCCCCAGACTAAACAGCCCCAGTTCCTTCAGCCTCTCCTCATAGGACATATTCTCCAAGCACTTCACAAGCCTCGTTGCCCTTCTCTGGACCCGCTCCAGCACCTCCATGTCCTTTATGTACTGAAGTGCCCAAAACTGAACACAGTACTTGAGGTGAGACCTCACCAGTGCCGAGTACAGGGGCAGGATGACTTCCCTAGTCCTGCTCACCACATCATTCCTGATACAAACCAGGACACCATTGACCTTCATGGCCACGCTGCTGGCTCATATTTAGCTGCCTGTCCATCAGTACTATGGAGGCATACGAGGCATGCCAACACCCACCTGCTCCTACAGGGCTATTCCTGGGGTTTGGCCAGTAAGCTGTGACTGTGGGGTTAAGCAGTGCAGTGTTAGTGGCAATGGGTTGCTTTAGACAGGCATCAATTTCCATAGTGAGAAGATGAAATAGCACTTCCTGGCTGTCAGGGCCACTGTTAACAGTGTTAACAGTATTAGAGACCTTTGATGTTCAGCTTGGAGGAGCTGCTATTCAGCTACCTAACTGTGGAGCTAATAGACTAGCTTCAGCTACCCAACTGCACACAGCTTATACTCTTTCTCCACCCAACGCTGCATCCAACCGACAGCCTAAAAAGCTTCTTGTCACCTTTTCCACCCCTGTAAGAGCTCACACCAGACCGCTACTGAATTCTGAGTATTTATCAAGGCTTTTCCTTTGGCCATGAGCACCCCCTAGTGCCCAATCACCATCACCATCCTGGCTCACCGTTGTGATTGGGACGGTCAGCCCAAAAGCACACCCAGTGGTTCTGCAACACAGCACGTTAAGGACACACAGCCAACAAGGCGCTTCTTGCCCAGGAGGCAGATATCAGCCTCTGGTTAGAACGGGATTTTGGAGACAACTGCATGACATTTTACAACGGTGCTGTCCTTGGGCTGCCCGACTACACGCTGTACATTGACACCTGCATTGAAAAGAAGAGGGAAAATCGATCAGTTTGAGAGCTCTGTTGAACAAACCAGGAAACCACCTTTTGTCTGTTCAGCTGTTGACCTGGTAAGGTCAGGCACATGCTTTCCAAGTTCTCCATGTAAGAGTTCAGCAGAGCTGATCTGCTATCAGTTCTATGTCTAATTTTGCAGAAGCTTCTAAACTTAAGCAGCTCAGAGTGAGCTAGAATTGCCTCACTGCTGAAAAGTGAGGGAAGGAAGGAGCACGCTGATCTCTGGAAAGAGTTGTGAAGGCTGAAGCAACACCTGGCACACTCATCTCACTGCAGTGCTCCATGACTGCAGCACAGGGCCACAACTAGATTCCTGAGGCTGATAAGAAAGCACTGAGTAACAAACCTCACAGCAACGCAGCCAAGTCAGCCACAGGGATTGCTCAAATACCGGTGAAGAGGAAGAAAACCTTATTGCCTTAGAGAAAGGTGCAAGAAAACGGGAGTGTCCTGTAAACAAAAGGTGAGGCTGAGCAACTGTGCCTGTAAGAGCTTTGTAGGGGCTGTATGAAGGTGGCCCTCTCCTGCCACCCAGTGAAAGCAGCATTCTCTAACAGAGCCATTGGAATCCCAACAGAAACCCTTAGGGCTATTTTATTTCCCCACCGAGAAAACTGAACTACACTCACCTGTTTCTACCAACTAAACACAGCAGTTAAAATGCATAATTTAATGCTAGAAATTAATTTATTGCCCTTTATTCCCCCTTCCCATTACATATCTGAGCAAGAGTTCTCAGAAAACAAGCTGGTATAGCACAGAACTTATTTGCATGCTACAGCATGGATGCATTTTCCTGTAGGGTTACTCCCCATTTCTCATTAAACCCTGCACATTACTGCTTGTTTACCCTCTGCTGAGGCATTCCAGGAAACAGCACCACCACCAACAGGTAACAGGCGACTTAATAAAAGTAATTCAGGGTCTGATAATAGGTGAGCACTGGGAGGGAGAAAAAACAAACACCCAAATTACCATTGATGTTAAAAAGGCCACTCAGCCTAAGGCTCAACACAGTCACGTTAAGAATATACAGTCAGAACACGTGTACCAGGATCTGGATTTCAGAGGCCTCTGGTGAGGAAGATGCATGAAATCTTCCCAGCTCCCCCCCCATTTCAACCTCTTCGCTCCCAAGCTAAAATAAAACAGCAGATGTGGGTGGCAAGCAGCACACAGCAGCTTGTCAGTGACACAGGAAATATGGGTGTACAGCTTCTAAGATGATGGACCAGAAAGAGGTTCACAATGCAAGCAAACTGAGGCTTAACTCTGTCATACCCCCCCTTACAGATACTGCTATGAGAATAATGGAAAACCCAAGGTCCTTCTGGTGGAAGAGGCCACATAAATCAGTTCGCATCACAGCTGTACAAGGTATAACAAATAAAGAGAACCACATCCATCCCACTTCAATCTTCCCCTCTTTAAAGAGAAAACTCCAGACTTGATTTCATTCCACTGTGTGTAAGTACAGGTCAGCTTCTTAAGACACCTTATAGGAAACAGTCATCCCTCGAGTCTGTTTGTGTTTTGCACAATAATTGTATTGCACAGCTTCACATTGAAAGAATATTTCAAGCAACATATGCAGTGCTGAACCGTGAAAGTCATGGCTAAATTCAAAGTAACATTCTGGGAAGGTAATTATTTCAAATCCAATTTCAACCACTTCAGTTTGTACTACAGCATGCAATTATTCCATTATGTCATCAACTCCTCCACCTAGCCTAGAATTAAGGAGATACGGCTGCCTTAACATGAAGAGAAACAGAACAGATACACAGGAGGCTCAGCCTGCTTTAGAGCTGACAAATCTGACCTAGTGCTACGTTACAGCACAGCCCAGCTTCATATTGCTCAGTGTGAGGAGGCTCCAGACAAAAACCACAACCATTCCCTCCCTGCCTGGCCTTCCTTTCACTCCAGGGATGGAGGCCCTAACTTCAGCAGGGAAACAACCCATACAATCCTACATGTTAGCTGATGGTGGCTTTGGTTTCCCTACATAACATCGGAATACAACAGGAAACGACCTTTCAAATAGGCAAATATGTATTACAAGGATCACAGCATTTGTTTTATTGTTCGCACAATGGCAAGTTGCACATATGGACAGAGTACATACTTGGAGTTAGTTTCACAAATTAATACATTACAAGTCCAGTGGTTGAACATCAGTTATTAAAAAAGCAACAACAAAAGAATAAAACCATGGTGGTTTGGCCTGCAGCCCAACGTAAGCTCTTAAAAAGGTGAAATGAAAACATCACTTTTCCCCAAACATGAGAAACACAGCCTGAATTGCGAAGGAAGGGGCGGCCTGCAGGGATGCAACCACATACAAGTGTACAAAGGCGAGGAGTTCTGTGCTCGGTTTCTCTGAATTCTGCCAGATGAAGCGATAAACATCTGTCCAAAAGCAACCACTGCACACATCACTTCCAAAACATATAGAAGACAAAAACACTTCAGTAACTGAATGCAAATAACCCAATGCTTGAACAAAACAAGGAACAGAAACCCTTATGGTGCATTAAGTGTTCTAGCAAAAAAAGGTGCTTTTGTGAAAATGATAAGGAATGCTCATTTGATGCATCTTATACACAGAAAGCAACACTCAAATCTCAAGTTCCACGTTCACACTTCAACTCACACAAGGCAGCATGTACCTCCTTAGGATGCTTTCCAGATGTTTCTAGCACACACTGAATTGGAAATGCAGCACAAGCAGCAATGATGGAACATGCAGGATTCAGACTCTACTGTTGCAGTGGCATAACCTTCAAATTACATCATTTTCTCAATTCTTCAGGAGCAACTTGCTGTACTGTAGCTCATATTGAAAGCAGACATACAACTGCTCTCGTGTACGTGCTAGTAGCACTGACAAGCAGCAAATGGATCAGCTCTGATTTGTAGCAGTTAATTCCAATCATGGCTACAACAGTATAGCATACACACACACACACCCATCTGCAATGAAGAGCTCGTGCATGTTGACAGCTCTGCCTGCAGGCAGACCTGGTGGAATCTTGAAACCCTGCAACATCCTGCTGTGCAGCTGAAGGAAAAAACAGTTTGAGAACATTACCCAGGAAACGTCTGAGTCAAGATCTCAACTTCTTCTTTAAGAACTGGTTGAGAAATGGCTAAAATCAAAGAGTTCACATACCGCATCCACCAAACACTGCACACAAAACTTCATGAGAGAGCAGATGTTGGACTTCAGCTGGTCTTAAGCAACAGAACACGAGAAGCGATGATGGCACAGCCTGGGACCCACCGTTAGAAATCCAAAGAACGTCAAGATGTGGAACCACAGAGCAACGAGGACAAACAGAACACCAAGTAAAGGAGACCTGTCTGTGGGGAAAGGTTTGCACGTCTGGTTTTATTTTATACATATACATACACACTGATGTGTGCGCTGTACTGTATATATTTACATCCATATACACAGAAACACCCTGAAGTAGATTTAAAGGCCATATCCAGGAACAGAAGATATGAACTCTAGTATTTGTACTAGAATATACTTTATCTGTACAAAAAACAAATATGCATATATTCATGTGGTATAAAGCTTATTAACAAAAAATATTCTGCTACTAACATTAGTTTAAATAGATGGTTTTACAAGAATCTTTAATAATGCAGTATAGAACATTTCTAAAACTAGGGCCAAAAATAAAAATACATAAACAGGTTTCTATTCACAAGAAAATAGCTGTTCGGTACGATCCATTCTGTGTTTCAGACTAGGGAAAAAGTAGCAACTTTTTTTTTTCATTTTTATTTTGTATAAATCTCACGGGATGCAATTTAATCAATGCATCAAGCTAGAAAAATAGACTTCTCAGATGAACAAAGTTGATTCACTTCCACTTCCCCAAGCGGGCACCTATCTCTTCCCTCGCTTGTTTCCAGCCGGAGGTTTCTTCAGCTGAAGAAGTTGCCCTCCTGTCCCAAAGCCTGCAGACGCAGGATTAGACACCCCGAACGTCAAGCCAGCTGATGCTGTGATACCAGGATTGCTGAAGTTAAACCCAGATGTAGTCGAGCTGCCAAAGCCTTACAAAGGAGGGAAAAATATTTTAAAACATAGGTTATATCATTACTGCAAGTTTGTTTCTCCTTGGAGCTGTGAGCATCAGCCACTTTATTACTGTACTTACAGCACTTTATACCAACATGGATCTACAACAGTATGTCATGTTGCCAATACATGTAGACTTGCTATATCAGCTGGGACACTGCAGCTCTAACAGTCTACTTCAGTGACTGTAAGCAGCTCTAATCTTAGATCACAGCCTATTTACAACACCGCTATTCAATCAAACTGGCAGCCACGAGTCCCAGCGAATGTGCACAGTAATCGTAGTACTATGACCCCAGCTCAGGCTCCCAGCACTGCATGTTGAGATATGTATCGTGTATAACGCAGGGTGGAGGGGGAAGGCAGAGGTACAAGCGGACCATGAGCCCCACTTCTCCTCACAGCAAGTTAATGGTAAAGCTGGAAACAGAGCCCTCTGCCCTACTCACTATGGGCCACCTTTCCCTGTCCTCACAACGTAAGTGGCACAGATCCTACATTACATAAGAGGCAGGAAAGGCACAAAATCTCTTGCTAAATACCCAGTATCTGAAAACACCCTTTATGACCTGAGTCAAACAGCAGCCATGTACGCAAAGCTCTGGGAAAACTGAATGAACAGGTGAGCAAGTTCTGCCATTACTTATGTTTATATAAAAAAGGAGGGAGAAGTTACTGTAGCAAAACTCCATTTGGTTCGGCTACAAAGCAAGATCAGCTGAAGAAAATCCATTCACCATTTACAGCAACAGTAACACCACATCATTTTACTTTCGTTTTTGAAGTATAACCAACTTTATAATACTCAAAGAGAACTGGAGGATAAGTTTCCAAGTACCGGTTAACAAATACAAGTTGAAATGAGCCTGATGCTCTTCACCTAATGCTGCAGTAACACTTCAGAATCTAAGGTGGAATTCTCCCTCCTGTAATGTCTGGATCTGGATCAGACAATCATGCTACAATAACTCACATCTTGTTGAGGGAAAAACCAAGCCATTACTGACATTACAATGGTAACTGCAGCCCTTCAGCATACAGCTGCCTGTGCACAACTCGCTGTGTAATAAGCACGTGCATCTCAAGTACATCTAATGACATTGTCATTTGGGCTTCACCCAAACCTTCTGGACTAATCGGTCTCTCATCCTAGAAGGTAAAGGGTGAAGCAGATGTCACTGTCCTTTCATTTTCCTGTTAGCTCTGAGCACTACATAAGATTTCAAAAGAATAAATCAGTTTTTCATCTGGAAATCCCATGAATGAAAAAAAAATCTTTAATAACACAAGCTGTTCTTTGTAAGTTAAATCTATCTCTTCAAGTTTGATGAGATAGCATGTATCAGTTGCTATAGAACACATGTACACAATCCACAGTGAAGTTGTATGTGATACACTTTGCTCCTGGCACTGTGGATGTGAACTGCCTCCATGCAGCTGCTTCTGGATGCAGGGCTTATTTTGAATAATGAAGGGGAGGCAACATGAACTTCAGGTAAAGTTAGAAAAAGAAAGGTGCATAAGCTGTGTGTGACAGGCAGCTGAGAAGATGTTTAATTTACCTATGACCCAGGAAGCAATGGCTGTACAGGTGCTATTTGGGAGAGCCACAGAAGTGTGGACAGGTCAAAGGGAAATTAATCTAGAAGGCTTTGACCTACAATTTTTCAATAGTTTTTTCCTTTTACACAGAATATTCAAATGGAAATGTTTAGAAATCAACTTTCAACAAGACATACACAGTTTTAGAGGGACGAGTAGCACACAGCCTTAAGTCATGGCTACAGCATCATCAATAATTTCCTGGCTGAAATTACCATTATTATGTATCAACAATTCCTTTCAGGAAGTAAGCGACCACCTGCCCTTTGGAGACACAAACTCAGTGTCAGCCTTAAGGACCTTAGAGTCCACTTTGCTCACTGGGCATTTGCACCTCTGCTTCATAGAAGTTGGAAAAGACTTTCAAGAAAAATCAAGCTCAACCATCATCGTGGCCTACAAAGTCCCGTCACACACACTCAAGCAATTCAAACTTCATGCAAACCCTTCAGAGAGGTAACAAATAAAAGACAGAAGCTTTCTGATAACAGGTTGTGGTAATTTTTGTTCTTGTTTGATTCAGTGCCACAGTTCAGCAGATGTCAAAACCAATCTCCTCCTCCTCCATATCACAACAGGTACTCATTCAAAATGGATTTCCGGCACAGCTCTGGCTGATTTTTACTAAAGCCTCTGTTACATAATTTGCTCATGGCTACATATTGATTATAGACAGCTTCACTTTCCAACGGTAGGAGCAGGTCCTTCCATGACCCCATTCCATTGCCTCTTGTACCACCATACTGACACTGCTACTCTTCAATAACAATTCTCCCCTACGAATTTCCAGCTGTGATTTGAAAGCATGCTTAGTATCTCAGTTTTCATACAATCACTCCCCCACAATATTATCTCTAAAAATTCAGTGGTGTTTTCTCTCCTCCTCTCACCATTTTGGGAATCATTGCTCTTAACAACATTCCGCTTCAATCAGTCATTTTGGTTGCCACTAGATAAATAAAAAGTTAGGGATTAAGACTGACTTGTCATTAAGAGTTGGCTTTTCACAACAGAAGGAAGCTCCGCCTGCATTTCAGAGTGAGATATGAAACATTTGTTTCATTGCACAGTTCCTCCTGTTGTATCAGGATGGCAGAACGTTTCCCTGTGACTTGGGCAAAGCACATCTAAACAAAAGCAGTAACATCAGTATATCCACACGTGCCACCCATCCTCCCCATCTCTCTACTGTTGAAAAGAAAAATTCAGAAACATAAAACTCCTTTATGGTGGGTAATTAAATATTCTTGTTTCAGGACTCTGGTAACGTCACTTATAAGATGGGACAGAGGAGCTAAAAGACCCATTAGTAGCCTTACACATCATTTATACATGCTTTAATATAACCAAACCCACTCTATGATCCCAGTCTAGATGAGGAATTTCATGAAAACTGTACCTTATAACACAAAGCTTAAGGTACCTCAGAGGCCTATTTTAAAGAATGTACAACGTTAACCAAGCCAATGCAAATTCATGGGAGCTGAGAAGATGCTGCTCCACGCTGATTTACTGGGCAGTTACTGCAAATAGCAGCCAGTTATTATGGTTACAGTAACACAAGTTAAAGCTTCTTTTTTAAAAAGCAATTGTGCTACTAAAATCTGATTCCTGGAGACAAGACACTCCTTCAGTCTGTCACTGAAGAAAGGCTAATGAGCTACATAACTCAAAAACAAGCTCCTATTTAAGTGGCAAACAGCGATGCAAACTAAAAATAAAGTACAGGAAGTGGAATTATTTGCTTATTTGTCACTAATTTATGCATTAATTTCAATAGCTCAGTAACAACACAGCCTATGCATTCAGGCAGTAACAGCATCTCTATGGCCCAGACTGCAACTGATTCAGTGTGATGCATCCATTCTCCTCCTTCAGCTTTGACAGACACCATCAAATGAAAAACAACACCCACTCGATACTTGAATTAAATAAACAAACCGACCAACCTGCACTTAGACTTCCTGATGGTTTACTTGTTGTTCCAAACCCAAATGACGATGCTCCTGTGGCACCGCTTCCAAAGGCAGAGCTACTTCCAAATCCTAGCGGAACAGTAAAGACACACAACAAAGAAATTTATAGGCACAGCAATTAAGGACATGCAGGTTTTGGGTAAGTATTCTAAAAAACAAACAGTTCTAAGCATTCTTTGGTAAAGAAATATTCCCAAGGGTACCAACAAAGGTGTATCTTATTCTCTTCTCAGCATTGCTTTCTATAAGAAAATGGTGCTAGCAGGAAAGCCTTGGAGAAAAGCACTTCCTTCAAAACACAAAACTCAATAAAACAAGCTGTAAGCGATTACACGTGAAGTATCCGAGCTCACCAAACTGCTAATGAACTGCTGTTAAATCAGCAAGAAAACAATATAGCAAATGAGACAGAACTAAGAAAATTCAGACAAACTATGTGACTTCTATTACAGAAAGCTGCAATCTTCATCCACTACTCCAGAAAAACTCCCCAGGCCAAGAAGAGAGCAGACTTCTCCTTGAGTTACTTGGCTCACTTCAGGGCTTATTTCATCCACCCCTACTTCTAAGCTGCACAGTGATAAGTTCTATATAACCAAGTAAGCTCAAATCTAGAATAGAAACATAATTGCATAATTTTTAATGGAAAAGTCATCAAAAAAATGGCAGCCATGAGTGTTGAGTTGTATCTTCATTTTGTATTTCCTATTTATAATCACAATGAATACATTTCGGAATTTCAAACTCTGCTATTGGCACAAAGTAACTTCAAGACAAAGGAAAAGCAATCTCAAACTGCACGTACCAGCTTAAGGACAGATCAACAGGAGAGAAATATATTCTGTATTTTTTTGTTGTCTCAAGAGATTACAAGAATGGTATGTCCAAGGAAACGAGGCCCCCATGTTAAGTACGATGTGTTAGGTAATGTGCTTCATTGAAAATGGAGTCTTCGCCATTCCTTCAGCAAAACAATTTTTACCTTTTAAAACTAGTCATGACTTGATACTATCTGAGACTGGGTTCCATAGTCTTCTGCTGGTTTTAAACCAGAGTTTTAATTTAATATAACAGCAAATATCATCTGGACGCGAGTTATTTTGTTTTGAATGATGCACCTTTTCCCTCCTTTCTAGTTGGCAATGAATTACCAATGGCCAGGTGTCTATCAGCAAATATTTCATGAAGCACTGGATCAATATGCTGCTTATCTTACATACTGAAGAGCCAAAGCCTGGACGCTCATAATCGACCAATTCATAAATATTTATGTTTCCCAGCTAAAATGCAGTTTCAAGAACATTGAAATTGTCCTGACTGAGAAAATTCCAGATGTCTGAAATATTCATTTGTCTCATTGGATCCCAAGAGCATTGCTGCAGGATAGTTTGCATGTATTCCTTTATTCTTCTACAGTTGCTTTTGTGAGACAGCTTTCTTGATTTGCCAGAAGACCAAATCTTAACAAATTAATATAGAATAGATGAAACAAGCAATTGCAGACTTGGTTTACAAGGATGGCAAGGGAGGCCTCTAAGACCAAATGAGAAGCAGATGTCCACCAATTTAAAACAGAATGCTCTTAGTATTAGCAGAATTGATAAACGATCTTTAGACTATAATCTCTGGATGAAAAGCTGTATGGATTTAAAGCATCTAAAATATTGCAGGAATAACAATAATCCAGAATTATTCTCCATTCAGCCCACTGTTGTTAGTTATTTCTCCTGTTTGCTGTTGTTTTATAGACTTTCATCTTAAAAAGCTTAAAATCCAATGAGAAAACACACTGGTAGGCTTAAAGATAATTTCAAGATCATCATTTAAGGTAAAACTGACAATCTTCAAGTATTACATATCGCAGCAGTTGAGCATTTCCAATAGCCAGTGATGCTTATTGCTTTTAAACATGCCACCATAGCAGCTCTCATACTTTGAGAGATTCAAATGCAGGGATGCAGCTGCAGAAAGGGTATAATAAGAAAACCCACAAAGCACCGTTTGTGCTCATCACATATAATCATCTTCATAGATCATACACAAAAGCTTCAATAAACACTGCTGCCTTTTGATTTGTACCGTAGGAACCACTGACTGATATAGATATGATATTTGCGTACAAACGTTCCTACTTCTAGTTGTAGTTCTGCTGAAAATGCGTTACATTCAGATGAAAATGTAAGAACTTATATAATTTTTCTTTCACGTGTCTCTTACTAACACTGTTAATCAACATTTTGAAAGCATTTTATCCCCTCTCTTTCAAACGCTGCTTTGCTTTAGAGGTTGAGACAGACTTACTTTTCCCTACCTTACCACTGATGAACAGCGACAGCTAAAGCAAACATTTCACCCAGCAGGATTCCAGGACGGTACTGCTTTCTAGTAATCAATCATATCTTAATCCAATAAGAAACTGGCACGCAAAGTTAAGAGCTGGACACAGCAGGTGAAACATTTCTATATATTGATTATAATATTCCTACGTGCTGACTTTCAAATACTCAAATCAGTGCAAAGTGTAGTTACAGAAGGATGTTCTCAATTCACTTTCCTACAGCTCCTGCAATGGGTTGGGTTGGAAGGAACCTCAATGATTGAGTTCCAACCCCCCTGCTGTGGGCAGCGATGCAAACCAACTCCCGCGTGAGAACTTCAACCTGGGTTTTTACTACAGTATTGCATTAGCCATAGCTACCTCTTTCTGTAAGGCACAAAGAAGTTTGTGAGGTGCAGACTGCTAACTATAAAGGTCTTGCCCCAAAACAGATCATCCTCTTGGTGAAGTTCAAGGTTTACAAGAGATTCAGATGTGCGATATAATAGTTCAATGAAATATTAGAAAAATTAAAGTGTACCTCCAAGGCTTGAAGAACCTAAGCCACTTGATTGCAAGCCAGTGCCAATACCTGAGCCGAATGGCGTTCCAAAACTAACTCCCAGAGATGGTTGTGGCCCTGGTATAAAAAAAATGAGAACAAACTTGCCTTACTCTTTCATAGTAAAGAGGTCCTTCATTTATTTAATTACTTGACCACGTGAACATCATCATTGCTTTCATCAAATCCCATTAAGACTCTAAACTTTACCTTACCCAAACTCCTCACTTAATTGTCTGCCTTTATGTCCACCTGACAAAAACCTACGAAAACACTGATTGTAATGAGGTAAAACTTGCCCCAAACCAGTACCACGACAATAACACCACTGACCATTTCAAGAAGCCTCACCTTGAACTTCCACAATTGAATCACTAATCAAAACCCTGACAGAACTACAGCTAATGTATTGCCACTTGTATTAATGGAACTGGCAAAGTGGCAACTTTAAACCAAGAACAAAAGAACTGACGCTATTCTATTAATTTAATAAATAGGAATCTTCAAAATTACTCAGGTATTCCATCCAAATTTAAAGAGAACACTAAGATAAAAAACAAGACAATGACTTTATTTTATTAAATTTATTGTTCATTTTTTAAGCAAGTCAATTACACAGTAACATAACAATTCGATTTGTTTTTTTTCCACACAAGTGATAACTGAGTTCTGTTAAGCTCTGCTACATTACACCATTCAGTAAGGTAAACTAGTCAAACCACCTGCTTTGATAACATTTACAAAAGGCACAATTTCGTGTACCTTAAGGAATTTGATACATTCAAGGTTTCAGAGTCAGAGTTTGTCCCATAACTAACAAAAGTTGACAGTGGTTCCCCTGCACATTCGCACTAAAGGTGCAGGGCTGTCAAAAACCATTTTCAGTCTAAAATGTACAGCCTCAGTTCATTTTATTTTTCTTACCTTTTTAAAAACCATTGGGAATAAGGAATCAACTTGCTAGCCCATTACTAACACATTTTAAAATAATTAATTCTGATAAATTAATATATTCTAACAGTTTTCACAGTACAATTTCGTATTCCTGTCTTTTTCAAGCAGTTTTCAGTGCACTAGTCAGTTTCATCACAAAAAATACAGTGCCAAACTCTTAATCCATAGGCATTTGCACCTTTCCTCAAGACGACCTTCTTTGTCTTTGAACATCCTTTATTTACTATGTCTGTGACAGTCATGATTTATTCAGATACTACTATAAAGATCCAGCGATTGAGCCTTTTTCCTTAGCAGCTACTAAAGTTTGGGTTTAATTCCAAACATGCTCCTTAATACCACAATACTTTCTGTATCTAATATTTATCTGAAGTTTTAAATTGTAAGCAGTTCAAGCTTTTAAAACCATTTAAGTTTTTGAAGCTTTCAATGGAAAAAAAAAATCACTTTGAATCAAGTGAAAGGCACTGTATATTAAAAAGAAACATTTCTGCAAGGAACACAACTCTTACGTGATCCAAGCTGAATGACATCTGCATACTCACAAGTAGTGTTCAGCTAAGTTTGAAGAGCAACTCAAAGCTGTTGGCTTTCAGTCTCCGCTTGGTGGGGAGCAGATGGAAAACTCAAGCTAATCTTCCAACTGAAGTATGCCAGATGCTTTAACTACGAATTTCCACAAAGCCCAAACTAGAATTGTTTACATCCAGTTTAAGTACTGATACAGCTACCTAGCAGCTCTTAAAAAATAATAGATTTCATCAATAAAAAGAAACCCCTAAACAAGCCAGTCATCTAATAAACTAAAAGAATCCCAGAACACAAATCCAGTTCTTTCAGAGTGCACAGGTTTTCTGTCTCAGTAGGAGGCACTGTTAGTGGAAGACCTTAAAACAAAACACTAAGGTCTTCCATACAAGGCTTTTATTTCCCCCTCCAAATGCAAAACGCTTTTAAGAGCTGGTAAAAAAAAGAAGACATCATTCTAACATCTCAGATTATATAAAACAGGATCACATCTCTTAGGCTAACAAGCTTCTCACTGAGCAACAGTATGTGATATTTGTTGATTCTGTACCATAATGTGCTGAAGGCATCATCGCTATTTAAAGTTACTGTAAGCAAACAGTTTTTGATAGCAAAAAAAGCCAGTAATAAAAGATTCCTCAATGCCAAAAGTACTATCAAAAATTAGCACTTCTGGTTATTATAGGTACGAGACAAATTCTTTAAAACATGTAATTTAACAGCTCTACAACTTGCTCTATTTGCCCTGTAGAGCATTACAGTTTAATTAATTGGACCCGCAATGAAGAGTCCACACAGGTCAGCAGAATTTCCCAAAGTGACATTCTTCATCTTTTAGATCACAGCTGGTCCTAACAGTGAACAAATTCAGCGTCACAACTTGGATCTGATTCTGACAGTAATACATTGACTAGTTTTAACCGAGGTTAGTACCAAATTACACAACAAAATTATTAAGTGCTATGAAGATTTGAGTATCATTTTCTATTAACACTTTCAAGTCAAAACACAATTCATTATGCTACGAGCTTGATTACACATCGACCAACTCTGCACTTCACCAGTCAAGGAGAGAGTAACTAAGTTCTTGGGGTGAGGGGTTATTTGTTTGCTTGAAAGCAGAGGGAAGGTGAACTTAAAAATGCTTTTCAAGGCAACAGTCTCGCTAGAAAAACACCAGTTTCAGTCTCATGGGTTTACAGCTCTTAGCTCACTGGGCAGCAGCTTCCACTAATATCTTCCATTTTAGACTCATCAATAGTAACAGGTAAAGTAGCCACCATCATTTTACCTTCCATGCTCTTAGAAACTGTTCAGGGAAGATGGAAGTGGAGGCTATGATCAGAACTGTAGCTACTGCTGCACAAAAGCATAACCAGCCCCACTGCTATCACTAAAGATGAGCTCAGAGTAAAAGTGCTAAACCAGGGAGAAACGCTGCATGCAGACAAGATAAACGCAATCTTATTGACTCTAGATTCAAAAGAACAGCACAAAAATTGTGCTTTACTGTGCACATCAAAATCCTGCTATCCAGGATCAGTGCAGTACATCTTTGCAAGCTCACTTCCGTACAGCCAGGATCATCTGGCTTTGTTTCAGACACGCCTTGGCACACAGAGAAAGCAGATGTGGGACATATCAACATCCAGGAACTGGGGATACAGCCTCTGATCCCACAGATCCAGGTTTAGATGTAGCTACTAAACCTTTGACTTCTGAACACAAATTTCAAATAAATTACATTTCTAAGAGAAAAACAGTAACAATAAGTCTATTTAGTAAGGTTAAATTAGAGTTCATCATGTAAACATCAAATACTTTTTAAGAAGAGACTAACCTTCCTGATCCCCCAATATTACAGTACCACACATTAGATTTTTAAATGAAAAACAAAGCTTTCAAGTCCAAACCAATTGACTTGTTTTATTTTTATCTTAAAAACAGCAACAGCAGGTCAGGAATTACACAGACCATCCCTCTTCTCCATTCCATACACCTTACTCCACAATTCCTTCTCTCATAACCTTCTGCTATCATTCCCATATCCAACTCTAAAAGACCTAATCTTCCAAAGGAATAAGCATGATTCACTTCCAGTGGACAGATTATCAACAACACAAAGTTAAATCAAGCATTTGCAGTTTTACTGCAGGAAATGGCACTAAAAGTTCTTCCTCAAGCAAGGAAAAGGAAATAAAGAAGCAGCAATCTTCAAATATCCAAAGATTCCTGAAAAACTGAAATAACAGATTCTTCTCCACTCAGAAGAACAACGATAGTGGTGGCCTTAGGTTGAAGCTAAGAAGTGTCAGGAAAGGGGTTGAAAACAAATCAAGAACTGTCATCAATAGTTGAGGAGGATTATGAAATGTTCCTTCACAGTAAGTTTCTAAGACTCGAAGATCTCTCTGGAATAGTTCAGAATTGCTGTCAAGCCAGAGGGTAGGTAAGATGACCTCACATTCCATTAACTATTATTTTAATGATATTATAAGTATTCCAGAAGTGCCACTCAAAACATCATTCTACCGCTACCTTTCCAGGTTATCAAACAAGTCTCAAGGAGGGCAATGTTATTTCAGTTATTAAGCAGTAGACTTAAGTTGTTGACTACTTCTGTTGGCATGTGCAAGATCAGTGTCAATGGCTTTGTTCTATCTGCACCACTTTTACAGCTGGTGCGTTTTTGGCTTTTGAGACACCGTCAAAAAAAAAATCCAAACAAAAAACCCATAAAAAAAAACCACCACCACCAAACCAACCTAATAAAAAGGCAAACAAAACAAATAAAACACCAAAAACCCACAGGAATGTTGTGCCCTTTGGCTCCTTCCACTACAAAGCGTTACATAAAAGCTCTGAGGTATGAAGTCGCCTTACCTCACACCTACTGATACACATCAAGTCTGCACTTCTACTCCTAAGGGAATATTCATGGCTTGCCATCGGTGGCATCCAATCACTGAAGTTATTATCAGTTATCTCAAAACAGGACCAAGAAAAGGAAATTTGAATCCCTTGCCACAACTCATGAAAATGAAAGTAAAAGTTTAAATTCAGCATCTCAATGACGTGACTCGCACAGAATCCGAGAGTGACCACAGTCAGTATTAAACAAAGCAAGAGAGACAAGGAGAAAGATGAAAGGAAAAGGAACTAATCTGGTAACATGAATATGGATGGAAGTGTGTAAGCCTAAAAAACAACCAGTGCAACTACATTACTTTGTAATGCTGCTGCTTAAGAGCAGAACCTTTTGTTGGCATCACTTCAACAGGACTTCCATGAATTACAACAGCAACAGAATAAGGAAGACCAAAGACTACAATAGTAATTTAGAATATAAGCATTTCATAACTTCCTTTTCTGCTGCATTCATACTAATTTGGCATCATTATCTTTTAAGCTTATCTCCTTGCCAGGGCTGGAAGCACATCCTAGTTTCTTTCTACAGAGAGGACAAGGACGGCCTACTAACAAACCAAACTCTTATCAAAACCTTTCAAAGTTTGACCACTGCTATAAGACACAGGAGGGAGAAAAGTTGCTGATTTGACTTCAGTACAAAGAGGCACACGTCTTAAGAGAAGAAGCGTTAGAATGCAGCTAACTAAACTTCCTGTAGTTTGCTGATGCACGTTCAAGTAAAATTAAATGAAAGGCCATTATTTCTGCCAAATAACTGTACGCCAACTAACTTCTCTATGTCCAAGAATCCCTCTCTGAGAAGCAATGGTTAAGATACTGACGTCAATTAAGGTGCCATAAGTTACTTCTTTTGCTATACATACTAATATTTTTATTAGCAGTGGATCAGGCATTTCTTCTGCTTTAGTTTCCTCTTACGTATACATGCATTACACAGAATCACCAATCCACTTTACTTTCTCTACTAATATTCACAACCACAGAACAGCCAGCAAAAACTACCCCAACATTACCCTGATAAGGGGGTTGGCTATAACACAGTAAGACACCCACCCTCCTATCCCTACAGATTTTTGTTCACTATCCTTCCTGTTCCGCAGTATTTTTCACTTTACAGCTCCAAAGTGCTATATAAAAACACATTATTTGTTGTACACATGAAAAGGGTGCTGTGTCTTTAGATATTCTCTCCTTACTGATTCTTAAATAATTTACTATAACCACACAGTTCTGGAAAGAGGCTATGCTAAAAAGTATTCAGAGATGTTACGGAAGAGCAAAGACTCACATTCCAAGGGGGTAAATTAGAACAATACAGTAAATATCACTAATACAAATAAATCCACAAGTTTAAGTATCTCTCGTATAATTATTGCTAAGTCTACCCTGCTTTTTCTATTGGCTATGCATCAGTAACTTATCACAACGTTTAGAGTCTTAGTCTAACACATAGGAAGACTGCATAGAAAAATGTTACACAAATTTACTACTGTTGTAACACTAATAATCTATAACTTGAATGCACTCAGACCTGTAGCAGGCTGTTGCTGCTGAGTAAGTGTTGCAGCCATGGCAACGGCTGCTGCATTTGGTATGTTGCTGAAAGGGGTCGGTCCAGTGGTAACGCGTGGCGCGCTCTGCCACTTCTTAGCTTCTGTTCGTCTTGCCTCAAACACATCCATGGCATCTCCCAGAAAGGTTTTCCTGTAGCCAAGGTATTGGTCCTTGAGCATCTGAAGGGGTGGGGGAAGCCATTTTAGTTCAGCATATTTGACAGAAAACTGTAACTTACTAAGAAAAAAAGAAACCAAGTTATAAATATCATTTCCTTAAATTCCTTAAAAAGACCTGGAAGGATCTAAGCAAGTTAGAAACTCCATAGGCAGAAGTTTTTCTGTACTTATATGCTGCAAAGTGGTTATACATGTAATAGGGGGACATTCTAAATGATACCAAAGTCTTTTAAGGTTGGTGTAAATCAACACAATTTGGTTACTTTCAGTATAATAACTGACCTAAGAGGCAAAATGCAGCAGCATTATTCATCATAACAACTTTCTTTCTGTGCTATCCTTAATGCATAAAGATACCTTTTGCTCTTTTTCACCTCTACTTCAGTGTATCCTTGCTTACGCTTCTACCTCATTACAAGCTCTAAGAGTATATCAGACTTTTAAAACTCGTTCTTGTTTTTGATACACTTTGTTAGCTGCACTAAATCACTCCTTTGCTTTTAATTACAAAGTTCCCCTTTGCCCTCACCCTCAGGACCCCACCTTCAGCCACAATACCTCACTACATCTTATGAGGCACTTCCACCTGTCACAAATAAGGGAAATATGGATATCTTAGGTAACATAAAAGGACTAAATGGCTTCATTTAGCAAACTGGTTAAACTGATCTCATTTACAGAGAACCTGAAATAAAACAAGTTTACTAAAAACAAAATCAAGCCCAGTAGATGTAGCTGAACTTTATGGAAGATGTACCATTTCCCAAGTTTCTGGCCCAGCACATGCTTGTTTCTGAGAAAAGGAGCACATTTAACTTTAATTAAAAAAATTTCTCACTCTGATGAATTCAGAGTCTGAATTTATCAGAAACAGCATCTATCAGAAGCAAAGATCCCTCTCCTATCAGAACAGGAGTGTTATCTTTGGTGAGAAAAGATGCTTGTGGAACTTTGAGATCTAACACAATGCCAGAGCTCAGAAATGACATTAGATAACCCAGAGCAGGCCCTAAGGCAGAATGATTAAATTAAGTTCTCCACCCTATTGTGCCCAAGCACATTTTACTCTTCGCTGAATCTGGACAGAGAATGCATCTATTATATAAATATATTTATCAGCTAACTCTGCACAAAGAAGTTTCAGGCCACGTTTTACTTCAGGCCTTTGAGGTGAGGCATATATGCAAGCCAAAAAGCCTTCTTCAGACAAAGGAATAAGTTGTGATAACAGCTCTGATATGATTTATGAAGGCAGAGGCATCAAGTGAGGAAGAGACAGCACTTCCTGAGCAGCCTGGTCTGGAGTTTGGCAGCCCTGCATATGGTGGGGGGGTTGAAAGCAGATGATCACTATGGTCCTTTTCAACCCAGGCCATTCTGTGATTCTTCCAAACTGCTCTACTCTCCTAGTGTCTATGAGGTGATAAACTGAATCAGATTGTTCAAACGTCCCTCTGCAGCATGTTCATTTCCCTTATTTTTTGAAGCTTTAGTTGCAATTTTGTTTTCCAAGATATCACCCATTGCACTCATTAAGACTGGATCTCCCAATAAGAAAAATCCTCCAAACAACCCCTTATTTTCAAGCAATAATTAAAAAATAACCTCTTTCATCCTGAATCAGGCCAACCAATTACTTGAAGATATCACTTTTAATACTTGGATACTAATCCTGCTCTTCATATCAAAGAAGAGATTGATCACCCCACACATCACAACTTTGGGCACACTCAGATCTCAGGAGCAATAAGCACAAAACACATCCAGGATCCTTTTTGTTTAATTATGCTGAAATTACATGAAAAAACTGATCTATTCTGTACCTGGTATCAAAATGAGTTAACTAGAGCACAAATACCTGATGGTAGTTGCTGTAATAAAGTAAATACCAATGTTGACCAAAGCAACGAGATACAAAGAATCTAATTCCTACAGGAGCCTCTGCATTCATTAACATTTCAATTTGGGGGGAAAAAAAAGCATATATATATATATATATATATATTGCAAAACCAAACACTTGTACTTCACTTGTTTTATTGTGTTGGAGGTTGCTTTCTTGTTACTACAAAGTTCTGATACTTACTGATGCTGGAATGTACAATGGAAAACCCAAGCCTGACATCAGCTCCTCTGATGCCCTACTGCATTAGCACTCTTTCAGCAGCAGTGTATATAAATATATTAAATAAACATATATAAAACCACTTTCCATGAAACAGGTTGAAAAAACAAAGCCAGAGCACATTTCTTCCCACCAACATCCTTCATGTAACTGATTAACAATGAAAAAGAAATTAGATGAAAAACGTTATAACTTTAGTGACAGCTCAGTTGCCACCATCACTATTAGCAAATGTTTCAAATTCAACTTCAGCTGAATGGAAGTTACCCTTTTAATCCAAGCATATCAGACAATTGTCATTTCTTAAAAGAATTTAACAGAAAAAAGCATAGTTGAAGACACAGTATCAGTAACTGTGACTCCCCAGTTTTTTCACTAAACACATAGAAATGCATCAAAGCAACATACCTTTACGTTTTCATGTATGGACTGAAGTTGTGCTGCTAAAGCTACAAACGTTTGATAGATTTGCTGCATAGCCATAGACAAATCTGTAAAAGGCACATAGAATATTGTAAGTGACAACCTTACTTCCATGAGGAAAGGCTTAATGTTTATACTGTAGCAAGAAGCCCACTCTGAATCCAGGTAGAATAAAGCACAAAAAGACTGTATGAAATAAATTAATGTCTATGGGAAACCCAGAACTTGTGATGTAACACCTGTCTTCCCACACACAGAACTAGTTTTTGAAGCATCATTTCTCAGGGCTCCAAACTTAATTTTGTGGGGAAAAAAAACCCTAAATAAAAACACCCCACCAGAAACAAAACCAAGACTTTATCACTTCCCACACTCATGTAGGGCAATTATGATGCATGGAGACCTCACATTACAACAGCAGGTAGGTACACAAGTCTCACTAATGGGGATGGAAGAAGGGAGGAAAGTAAAACTAAATGGAAATGAAATCAGGTTTTCCCACTGTAACATTAAGAACACTGCACAATGACAAATCAGTGGTCTGGAAGCAGAACAAACAAAAAAAAACCTAACCCTAAACCAAACAACCAGGCAATCTGGAGGCAAGTTAAGAAAAGACTGAAGGGCGATTCCTCTGATGCTTATGAGATCATTAGGAACGTAAACAAGGAAAACTTCCATTCCCAGATCCCATCCAAGAGCCTCAGATAGATGTAGGAAAGACTCAGAAACCACTCTCATGAAAGAGCAGAAGACAGACTGTCCTATGCTTACAGAGTGTACGAATATAACACACTTCTTTACACCTCATTTTCAGATGCACAGAAGCTGGAATTTATATTCCCAGGCACCTTCCAAAGTTCCCAAATGACACAAACCCAGCCCACAAACTGCACCTCAGGAAGCAAATTCATTTTACAAAGCTTAAAGGACTTTACAAATTCAAGGACACATTCCAAACCACAGAATTTATCTGAACATTTGTTTCTGTACATTAGATGAGGAGATTAATTACTGTTAGTTTTTTATTATTAAGCCTATTATAGGTATAATATTAGTTTCTGTGTATGAAACATGTAAGTAGAAACATTTACCTTGTGGAGTTATATGTGAATTATTTGCTTGAGTAGCAAGATGATTTTCCAGTTCTTCTATTTGTTGCCTATACTGCTGCAGTTGTACTTCAAACTGCTCTACCAAGATTCTGAAGTAGCTAGGTGAGTAAAACAGTAAAGTTTAATCACATGATTTTAGTGATTTGCCACCATTTGAAAACAAAGACCACACCACCGCATTAGCTGCCTATACTCATTTCATTACTTGCAGCAGGTATGTCCTAATGACATTCTTGATGTTCTTCTACTAGTAGAAAAAGAGCAAGGACTGTATTTCTCACGTCTATATAAGTAGACATGTATAAGCATTCAGTACAGGAATAACAAGAAGAAAAAAACACATCAACTTAGGAAGTTATATTATTGGCTTTTTTTCTTTCTTATAAGCAACAATAACTCACTCTGCTGGGGCTGTGTTTTCATGCTGCAGGCCAGGAGGAGTTTTCTGTGTTCTTAATGCTATTTCTGCATTCTTTAGCTCCTAAATAAATGAGGAAAAATCGATAAAATGTAAGATTCTGAATTAAGTGTTCAAAATGAGCATAACTACAATTTTACAGTTAATTCACAAATATGAGAAGAAAACATTTAAGTTAAAACTACAACAGAATCTGACCAGAAATTCTTCAAAGAATAGATTGGCATGAAGTTGAAGAACTGCTGATATCAAAATATGTTTAGACAAGAAGCAGGCAGCTGTACACCCTCAAAGTTTACTCATCATCTAGTCTTTTAATATCATCTAGTCCAGCCCTCCTGCTATGGGCAGACTGTCACAGGTAAGGTTTGCATTCTGTTGTACTTCAGACAGCCTATTAATTTATTAAAGACTAAGAAAAATAATGACAAGAAAATAACATGCCTAAAAGAAATTACAAGAAGGGTTATCTCGCCTTTAAAAAAGGCTTAATAGTGTGATAATTTTCTTTTCCTATGGAAAAGATCTTTTTAAACATGATGATTACACTAGATGTTGTTTAACGCTTTCTAATAATACTATCATTAATCATTTCTCAGTGCCTGGCTTTGTTACTAATCATAAGGAAATAAGAGCACTACTAACAAGTTGTTTGCTTTCACAGCAAATAATTGCCAGAGCACAACTACAGAGTATCTCTTTTCAAAATTTAGGAGCATATTTTCACTTTAGAATAAAATACATTTAGAAACAAAGCAAGCAGCCAGGACAAGACAGATGAAAGCAATAGCAACACAGAGCTTAAGTTCAAAAGCACCTGAACCAAAACTTGAGCTCACACTGGTTGGATAGTTAATACAAAGACTGGTAGACAGAGTTGACTTCTTCATTAAATAAATACTAGATGTAATTAGACACTTTGGTCCCTAATACCTTTTAAGTGATAAGAAAACATGTGTCTCCACTGCTCCCCGAGTTGGGCACGTGACTGCAAAAAAACCTTCACTAACTATCAGTTGAATAGGGAACTGAAATCAAACTACAGTGGGTGCATATTCCCTTCTGCTGTCTACGCAAGTAGGGTGCTTTCCTAAGTAACGCTCTCCTTGCTTTTACACTTATCTGAAAACACTGGCATCGCAGATTTCAGTCAGTCACCTCCAGTAATTCCAAAAAGATCAGAAGGGATTCAACTTTTCACTTTGTTTACAACTGCTTCAATTTGGAGTTTCAACAACTTCCCTTGACTGATTGAGAAAGCTGTAGATTCTACAATAAACAATGAACACTCAAACTCTGCTTAACAGAAAGTGTGCGATACCTGCGCAGTTTCCATTTTCAGCTTGTCAATATTAAGAGTGTTTCTTTGTAATCCACTGGCAACTACAGAGAGAAGCTGTTTCAGAGCTTTAATATCTTCTTGTACTTTAAGCATTGCTTTAGATGACATTCTACTAATTTCTTCCTGAACTTGTTTTTGTTCTTTCACAAATTTCCTAAAGAAGGGAAAAAAAGACAAACAGGGGTAATAGGAAAGAAAATAATGTATTCAACCTAAAGTACCCACGTATTTACTTTAGTTGCATTATTCAAGTAGTACTGAAGTTAATTTTCCCAAAACCAACTACTGAATAGTAAGATTATGCAGAGTAGCATTAACTCCTAATATGCTAATGCTGTAAAAGAACAGCAAAAAAACAAGACTTCAGTAATTGTATAATCATGTTACACTGCACCCTGACAATCTAAGCTACAGATTTATATATGCATAAAACCCACATTAAGTAAACATTACATTGAACTCATAAATACTCTAACACACTCTGACTTGACTATAACCTGCCTCTTGCCTGCCTGAATCAAGCCTGGCTTGCAAATCCCTCTTAACTCCATCCAAGTTCTACAGTGCATATGCAAACACAATTTGATACTTACTATGCATACACAAGAGGTTTAATGCTCTCAAGGAGGGCAGGATCAGTTTCTAGGAGCATGTTTCTTGTGCATGCCCATTTGTGGGAATGGGATTGAAAACTGCAGTGGCAGGAGATAACTCAAGACATCAGCTACTGGAATTATTCACCTACTCTGATCTCATCATTAATCTCCTGTTAGGCTCAGACTAACACGTCTTTCCTTCACACAATCTGTAGTACTGCTTTTTAAGTTGTTACAGAGCATTAACAAAATACAATACTTAGAAACACAACTGTCATAAACAAAAAGCAGCACTTACTGTAGATTTTCCACATCTTGACAGATTACAGGAGGTAGATTTTCATCCTTTAGCGCTTTGCTGTCTCTACAAGAGACAATGCATGTTTAGATGGTGCTTCAGTACTGCCAAGCATTTTTACACCATTACTAAGAACCATGAAAACTTCCAAGAGACCAAATCACTCAATTTTGTAACTGTTGCAAACATACTGCAACTCAATGATTTGAGTTAGTGAACTGAGACTATGACAGTATCTAACATCATGGTGTAAATACTGCACATAATTTACAGGAACCGCTGTTCAGGCTACGTGCCCAGTTTATAGTAGGAAGCAGATGAGCAGCAGGCACTGCCATTTGCTCAAATGCAACACTTTAAAAGGATGAACCATCATTATTATGTAACCCCATTGCAGTAACTGGTTATTTACATTTATACCTTTTCAAAGATTAAAGTAATAGAAAAGGTGGCGTATCAGAAAACAGCCAAGCTTAGGATACCAAATGCAAAGAATCTGAACACTTACTCTGGTCTTGCTCCTGTTTTGTCACCTAGAAAATAAAAATTGTAGATGAGAAATAAAACTTAGAATTGACAAAAACGCTTTAATGAGATTTTCCACTAAGAAATGATTAGTGCAATCTGCATGATTTTTCTTGATAAGATACAACATGTAAGTAAGGTTTTAATTTATCCTCCTTCACAGATAAGTATCTTTTCAAGAGCAATGATTCACTCGTTCAGATGCAAACCTCCTGGCACAAAAATTAATGTAAAACATCTCGTGTCACTATATACGTCCCTTCAAATGCACGAGCAATTGCACTTACATAAGAAAACTGCCCCTGTCTAAGCATGCTGGATTTTCCTAATTGTTCTACTATTGCACGTTGTTCAGGAATAAACGTGATTTTACAGAACCAAAGGTGTTACTGCTTACCTACCACTTACAGACTCCAAACCAGACACACCTAGACCAGAAAATTAACCAAGACGCCAAACATTTCTCCTGAACTACAAGAAGGAGCTGAAAGCAGTATCACATGAACAGGCAAACCATGACTAATTCTAGTCACAGCCATGGGCAGTAGTTGCATTTCATAAGAGCAGTCTGCTAGTAAGCTTATGCAGACTAAGAACCAGGACACTTCTTCAACTGGATGCCATTCAAATCCTCATAGTACCATCAAGCTAGAAGGTAGCCACGAAGGTTATATGAATATCACACACACCCACAGCCACCAACCCAGATTCAGAACAGGACAGGAAGTTGGGTAATCAGCTCCTTGGGGATTACACCCTAACAACTGAGCAAAACAACGCTGAAGTCTGTGGTTCTCTAGGCCACATTTTAAGATACTTGTACATCAGAGTAGAGTTGTGCAATCCTAATATCACAATAATGGAAAACCCCATGAGAACCTAAGAATTGGAGCTTTTCCATCACTTTCAGTAATAAATTAAGAAAAGAGAAAGTCAACAACGTGCTGAGCACTCTAGTTTGGACAGCCAATATGTAAGCACAAGGAGCTGCATCTCCACAACTCACAGTCCTTTGTAAAGATGGTCTCATGAAACTTCTATTAGTTTTCAGAATGCCCACTTTGATTCCCCAGAGAAAATAGGCATTTTATAATCAACTTCAGTTAAGATGCTTTAGATGTATAAAATCAAGTTAAGTAAGTCAACATCCACCTGTCAATATTCCCTTAAAGTACTTTGAAGCTACCTCAGATTTAGGTTTTATTAACTACTGTCAACAACGTAACAGAACATAACAGATCCCCAGAACTAGAAATGCAGTGTTGAAGATTAACAGGTGAACAACGGGACTTTTTTTCTCCTGTAGGTTTTGAAGAGGAGGGGAGAGGGAGAAAAAATAAACTAAATGCATAAGCCACCTTCACTCCACAAGTTTAAGAACTGCTACTGTTGGAGAAAACTGTTTTCCAATGAGCACTTTTTGTATTTACAACGTATTTCTTAAACACTGCACTCTTCCCCCATCTAGTGGCCATCGGACCCAACTGTTAGGAAATGGCTTTTCCATACACAGCCCTGTGAGTCCTTTATTCCAGGAAGGCTACAGTATTCTGAACCCAGGTTCTCAAGTATGATGCTTCCTTATAACAATTTTAAAGTCGCATTATACTGCATTTGCACTTAAGATTTTGTTTTTCTATACAATATCCATAAATGAAATTAACTTACATTCAGCATAAAAGAAATAAGTTAAAACTGACAGCTTTGACTCCACACTCCTAAAGCTGAAATAGTATCTCTAATGTAGCACTCAACATTCACCAACAAATTACTACATGCAATATCTGTTTTAAATGTTTTAACAACAAACTTACTCTTTTTATCTGAAGAACTACTAAAATCAATGCCACCGAGACCTTCATTAGCAGTACTTGAAGGAGCTGCAGTTGTCCCCAGAGTCAAGCTCAAAGCGTTCTGCCCAAGTCCTGTTAAGAAACCCAAAGAGAATTTCTGCATTTAAAATGCTGGTAGTTTACTTTAAAATCTCAGACAACCTTGCAATTTCAGAGTCCATTTACTGCATTTGGATTAAAAAACATAAAGAAAAACAGATTTTAATCAAGTTTCATACAACTATACATGGTTTTTATACAATTACCTCACAATACTTGTGAAATAGGTAACTTATTAGGATTGTCAACACCTTCCTGTTTCATTTTGTTTAATTTTTCTTCTAGAACCGAAAGACAGGAAGTCAGTAAATAACTGAAGGGACAAAACCAAGTTAGAGGTTTTATTTAGACCAAAAGCCACCAACATAAGGAGCAATCAACCTCTTCACAGTGAGCGAGATAGTAAGACAACAATCCCCCTCTCATTTACAGTCAACTTCCTTGGGTCAAATATTACAAAGATTTTTATTTTTTTAAATGAAAGTACAAGAAACAAATTTAAACATTAGGAAGCAACAAATAACTTCAGTTTATTTTCTATGGATAACAGCAGTTTCAAACAGTGATGTTTAAAAACAACTTTCATAGCGTTAAGATTTTATAGAAGGAAAAAAACCATCAATTTTCACCTGTCGCTGCTGTGCTTGTATTCTGGAACAGCGAACCTCCTAAACCTGCTAAGGTTCCTCCCAAGGAGAGGCCTGTGGAGGCAGTTGTAGTTGGTGCAGTTGTTCCACCTAAATTTAAGGTAAAGCCAGTAGTACCTGCAGAGGAAAAAAAAAAAAAACAATAAAAACCAAGTTTTCATGTAGATACTGCATTCAAAAAAATGTACAGAAAGTCTGAAATAACTGAAATCATCTTAATAGTAATGCAATAATAAACTCAGCTATTGGTTTTTTTTTACTCTGCAACTTTCTGAAACCTCCTAGAGACTTCCAAATTGCATGAATTTTTGTTTCATGATATTCTAAGCTTCATTAGTTCATCTGCAACTACAGCAAAATTCTGAGAGTGACCCAGAATGCCAGATAACCTGGAACTTTACACTGATTTTAAAGCACAATGGATCTAACAACTACTACTGATTTTTTAAATGCCAAAATGTTTGTGTTGAATACTAAAGAACTTCACTTCCAAGTGCCAGGTGCTGCATCTGGGTCAGGGCAATCTCAAGCACAGATACAGGTTGGGTGGAGAATGCCTTGAGAGCAGCCCGCAGGAGGATTTGGGGGTGTCGACTGATGAGAGATTCATCATGAGTCAGCAATGTGTGCTTGCAGCCCAGAAGGCCAACTATCCTGGGTTGCATCAAGAGAAGTGTGACCAGCAGGTTGAGGGAGGGGATTCTGCCGCTCTGTTCTCCTGAGAGCCTACCAAGAGTACTGTGTCTAGTTCTGGAGACTCCAACACAAGGACATGGAGCTGTTGGCCCAGAGGAGGGTCACAAAGATGACCAGATGGCTGGAGGACAGGCTGAGAGAGCTGGGGCTCTTTAGCCTGGAGAAGAGAATGCTCCAGGGAGTACTTACAGCACCCTTCCAGTACTTAAAGGGAACTACAGGAAAGCTAGGAGGGACTTCTTATAAGGGCATGTAGAAACAGGATATGGGGAAATGGTTTTAAATTGGAAGACATAGATTAAGGCTAGATATTAGGAAGTTCTTTACTGTGAGGGTGGTGAGACACTGGAGCAGATTGCACAGAGAGTTGCCAGAGAGAATGCTCCCTCTATGGAGTTTAGGTGAGTTACAGCATAATGGAAAGTGTTGGACAGTAAAACAACTACACAGGAAAAAAACACTCATTTACACTTCTAGTTAACTGCTTTGTGCTGCCTACAACAAGTAGACATTTTCCAGCTACAGAACATGACAAATCAGCTGTTACTACCCTCCTAATGACTTGGATTACATGCTGCCTAAACTACAGGATATACTGTGCTCTAAATAAATACAAACCTTGACTGCATTAGGCTCCTCAAATTTAGAGCTAGTAAAATCCAATGACCCTTTTTACTCAAGTACCACAAAAATAGGTAAATACTAGAATAAAATAGAACACAGCATGTTTTAGAATACAGTTACACTAAAAATTCAACAAAGCATTTTCCTACCTGCTGCAGGAGTAGATGTAAGAGCAGAAGAGAGTGACAGGCCACTCGCTGAGGTAGAAGTAATAGACAAAGCAAACGGTGTGGCTGAACCTGCAGGTTTGTTGAAGCCTAAACTAAAGCCTGTGGTAGCTGCTGATGTGGTGGCAGGTGTGCCTAAAAGAAAGCCCCAAAATAACGATCAGCTTTTGGATATTTTGTTTGAGAATTAGTACTTAGTCTTCTAACCTGTTATCTCCTTGCTATGTCTGATTAACTATCATTAGCATTGCTGCACTTGAAATCACTGCAGCCAATAAAGTACTTCCACAGCACCTTCATATACATTTCATAAGTGTTTGCTCCAGAATTTCAAGCAACCTTGGAGTATAAATTATACCAAGAGGTAATTTAAAGGTCTAAAATAAGAACTTCCACCAAACAGATCTGACTGAAAAAATAGCAAAATATTGGTAGATAAAATAACAGTGTCCAAAATACAGACTAAATTCTCCCTTGAATGTGCACATTAGCATGAGAACGGGTATGCTTTCAATGTGCAAACAAGAAAAATGTGTTGAGATGTTACTCCCTCCAACTTTGAATTTAAGCACTTGCAAAGTTAAACAAAGCTTCTATTTCCAGCTAATTTCACAGTAAGAATATGCTTTCTGTTCTAGAACATGTATTCCAAAGGAACTTACACATACACACACCACAGTAACAAGCATAAGAAAACCACTGTATTCTCAGTCATTGGAAACAGATAGCAATGACATTTCATTCAATCACAGAAAAGAATTAACACTCGCTGCCATATGTGATTACACACATTCTGGGTTGCTGCTCCTCTCTTTTCCTATCCTCTTCATTTACTTCCTTAACCAGTACCACCTTCTCCCAATTAGCACAGCTTCCAAAGCTCTTGGACACGAGTCTGTCGTGTAGCACTACCACCATCACCCTGACCCAAACGCTTTTAATTACATCAAGCTCAGTTGCTGATGTTTCAACAATAAAAACACCTACATATTCCTGTAATTCTAATAATGGCTGACAAAGAGTTATTACACATGTATCAGAGAAACAAAATCATATATATTCCTAACATCCCTTCCCAGTTCAAACCTCTTTACTCTTCCAGTAGAGGGAATATTAGCAAACAGATCTGTTCTCTCAAAGTTCACAACATGAAGAAATTCTGACTTAAGAATTCTTTGGTTATTGACTCCACTTCTCTGCTGAAGGATGGAACTCATCAGGGGATTTAGATGCAGTCTAGCTTCTTACTGTGACTACTTATACTGTTGTACAGGAATGGAATAACCCTTTAGCTCCACTCCAGCTCACAGCAGACTGCAATGAGCAGTGAGCAAAAAGCTGGCACAAACGTTAACCTCCTACATAATAAGAACTAAACAGCTTTTTTTTTCCCCTGTAAATCATTACTATCCAAATGAGGTCCTTACCCAGAGTCAGTGCTGGAGCAATGGTTGTTGCTGTTCCTGCTTCAAGAAGAAAAAGAGTAAGAACAGTGAGGCCCACTGAGCAGTTATGTTACCAACAATCATAACTATTTATTCCAGTGCTTTGTTTCACTACATATCTTATGTTACATTACGTAGCATCTTGAAAGCAGAGTAACTGTCACATCAAGACCACTAGTTGTAAACCCCAGCTACGCAAATTAAAGCATGAAGCCTTTAAAACAAACAATCTCATAAGAATCTATTAACAGTGAAGCTGATGTAATATATGGAGTCATGACATGATATTCTGAGCTACAGATATGAGTTACAATGAAAAAAGAACCATATTATAATCCTGTTTTTATGTGCCTATGGTACATTGCTTCACCATTGCTTTACATGTCTGCTGTACAAGTGTTTTTCCTACCTGTACTGGTGCCTCCGAGTGTGAAGCCAGTGGCTGGTTTCGATCCAAAGAGCCCGCTTCCAAATCCCACTGAAGGAGCAGACGTAGTTGCCGTAGCAGTGGAAGAACCCAGAGTTCCAAAATTAAGTCCTCCTGTAGAGCTATTACAAAACAAGAGTGTTAACATTTATTATTTCCTCAAAAGGAAAAGATCCAAACCCCTTATTTCTGTCTTCTCAAAGCACAATGCAAGTACACTTGGATATGTCTAACCAGAAACCTCAACCCGTGCTACTTCATTCTGAAGCAGTAAGAACACAGATGCACCAGACCATCAGCTTTGTCCTGCTTTAGCAAGAAACAGGAACAAAACCACTTTTGTTGCCTATAAATGCAAATCACAGATGACCCATACCTACACTTCAAATATTTTCTTTTCTAAGAATACACTGCACAATCCAATTAAAGAAATTAATTCCCAGAGCTATTTTCACATGGAAGACACAAGAAAGAAAGGAGAGAGACAAGCTGGTCTCTTGATAAACTACACAAGTTCCCTTCAGTTGAGACATCTGGCACAGCGTACAACAGCAGCAATGAAATAAAGCACAGTTTAGACTTCAACGTAACAATCTTCACAGATTAAGTGTCATATGTTTAATATCCTCTCTTTATTCCCTCACCTCCTCACTTTCAGTATGAGCACAGCTCCTATATCTAACAAGTGCTCAGCACTATGGGGAAAACAAAAAACCAAACAACAGCATCAACAGAGAAACTGAAAAATGAACAAGTTTAACTAAGCCAAAACAAAGGCAAACCAGTGGCAGCATGGAAAAGCACAGATCACAGGGTTTATTTCCTACTGCCCACAGATGGAAGGCATTACCTCGGCGTGGTGGCCCTAAGGGAAAACTCTAACTTTGGAGCTAGAGCAAAACACAGAAAGGCTTAGACTGGAAGGGACCTTACACAGCTCATCCAGATCCAGCCCTGCAATGGGCAGGGCTGCCACCCACTATATCAGGCTGCCCAGGGCCCCATCCAATCCAGCCTTGAACACCTTCACTGAGAGTGGGGCAAGTCCCTTCTCACTAGTGACAAATGATGGGACAAGGGGAAATGGCCTCAAGTTGCGCCAAGGCAAGTTTAGGTTGGATATTAGAAAGAATTTCTTTACAGAAAGGGTAGTTAAACACTGGAATAGGCTGCCCAGGGAGGTGGTTGAATCGCCATCCCTGGTTGTGTTTAAGAGCCGTTTGGATGTGGTGCTCAGGGATATGATTTAGTGGAGGGTTTTTAGAGTTAGGGTACTGGTTAGGCTGCGGTTGGACTTGATGGTCTTCAAGGTCTTTTCCAGCCTCGGTAATTCTATGATTCTATGATTCAGGGATGTGGCATCCACAACTCACTTGGGCAACAAGCGCCTCACAAAGCACCATACCTGTATAAAGCTGAATATGTAGCACACAGGAATTACATAGGCTGCCATGCCGTACTCCTTTAGACACAAGAATATAAACTGTGACTGATCACAGTGATCCATAACAACCTATGATTAGACAACAGAATAAAGTCCCCTTTCCCCCAACACCTGGCAATAATGCTTTCAGCTCTGCAGAGATCAACTCATCCTACTCATGGAAATAAAGATATAAACAAAAATGCCAAGTACATCTTTGCTATTATTTTAGATATTATATATTATTGGCACGTATGATATATTTACTCTTTTTTTTTTTAAGTAGTCTAAGAAAAGTTCGATAGAATAGCAAAAAATAAACGCTTATATAAACGTTTAAATGCTACAGGAAACTTGCATCAATCAGATGAAAGAAGTTCTCAATTATAGTTGTACATTTAAGGATCATAAAGTTCCAACCCCCCCCACAAGGAGGGCCATCAATCTCCAGAAAATGCTCGTGGCTGATGGAAGGGACCCTTAAAAGAGATCAAACAAACTATTCTGTGATGATCCCATGTCCCTGCTAATTCCTGCCAATGCTTGGGGGCACGCATTGTGAATCACACCCATTTGAGATTGATGTCCTGAGTAGCTTCACTTCTAACAACTAGTTTGGCACCATCAGATTTGGGAAGAGCTCCAAAGTTCTGAGAAAGCTCCACTGGAACAGGCTTCCTTCCAGTAAAAGCACAGCAGCAAGAAAATCAGAAGAAACAGTGGCACTAACACACCTGTACGCACATATATGGAAAAGAAAAACAACCCTGAAACTCAAACTTGACTCACAGAATCACAGAATGAATCACAGAATGACCCGGGTTGGAAGGGACCTCAAGGATCATGTAGTTCCAACCCCCCTGCCTGGCAGGGCCACCAAACATACACCTTTACTAGATCAGGTTGCCCAGGGCCCCGTCCAACCTGGTCTTGAACACCTCCAAGGTGCCTCTGAGACACCTCCAAGAGACCCCTGAGCGCTAAGCGGGGCCTTTAGCAGAGCCACGCGTGGTCGGCACACAACAGCGGCACGGACGGAGCCCCGCGGCACCCGGGGCCGTGCGGACACCGTGATCCCACCTGAGGGCAGGGCCGGGACTGAGGCCGCATGGAGAGGCCGGAAAAGCGCCAAGAGACCCAAGCGTAGAGCCGCCTGCCGACCGCCCACCCCGAGGCCTACGCAGGCCGGGCCGGTAGGGGAGGCCGGCGGCAGGGCCCAGCCGATAGGGATTGAGGGGAGAAGGGCCGCGTTACCTCGGTGCGGTGGTGCCGAACGAGAACCCGCCGCCCCCGCCTCCTCCTCCAGCCCCGGCGGCAGCAGCAGCTGCGGAGCCCAGGGTGCCCGCGCCGAACGAGAAGCCCGCAGACATGGCGGCGGGAACTGAGCGGAGCGGAGCTGAGGAACGGCGTCAGGCGGCGGCGGGGTCTCGGCGGGGCGACGGGGGCTCCCGAGGCGGGCGGGGCCTCAGCGCCACATGGCGGCACGGAGCGGATCCAGCGGGAGGAACGCGGCCAGACACCGAGAGACCGAGCAACCGGGCAACCACGCAGCACAGCACTACGCGCGCACCGCGCTACGCACCACGGGATGGAGGCACCGCCACAGCCCGATCTTAAAGCGACAGCGACCCGACGGGTGCACGGCACTGAGCGTGGAGGATGGATGGGCAGCAGTCTGCTATTGTTATAGGTGTTAACGGGAAACGGGAGTCGTTATATTATATTAGGACATTATATTAATACCCTCTGAAGGCCTGTGGGCATCGTCACCCAATCACAGAATCACAGAATTATCAAGGTTGGAAAAGACCTAGAAGATCATCTAGTCCAACCATTACCAATACTTCCCGGCTAAATCATATTCATAAACACAATATCCAAACGTTTCTTGAACACTCCCATGGTTGGTGACTCCACCACCTCCCTGGGCAGTGCATTCCAGTGCCTGACTACCCTTTCCGAGAAGTAATACTACCTAATGTCCAGCCTGAATCTCCCCTGGCGCAGCTTAAAACCATTCCCTCTAGTTCTATCACTGATTACGCGAGAGAAGAGGCCAACCCCCAGCTCACTACAACCTCCCTTCCGGAAGTTACAGAGAGTAATAAGGTCTCCCCTGAGCTTCCTCTTCTCCAGGCTGAACAATCCCAGCTCCCTCAGCCGCTCCTCATAAGGCTCCAGACCCCTCACAAGCTTTGTTGCCCTCCTCTGAACACGTTCCAGGGCCTCAATGTCTTTCTTGCAGTGAGGGGCCCAAAACTGAACACAGTACTTGAGGTGCGGCCTCACCAGTGCTGAGTACAGGGGGACAATTACCTCCCTGAATCATTTGAAAACCAAGTGTTTGACGAAGGTAGGAAAAACTTCTCAGACGAAGCAGTGAGGCAGTGGCACAGGCTGCCCATGGAGGCGGTGCAGCCACCGAACCTGGAGGCGTTCAGTACTGTGTGGGTGCAGAACTGACTGATGTGGAATGTGGGTGTCAGGGTTTGAGTTAAGGCTGGACTGGATGATCTTTTCCAACCCATTTACAAGATTTGCAGCCTTTCAATACCTGAAGGGAACTTACTCCCAGGAGGGGAGTAAACTCTTCGAAAGGGCTGACAATAGCAGGACTAGGGGAAATGGTTTTAAGTTAAAAGAGGGAAGATTTAGGTTGGATGTTAGGGGGAAGTTCTTCACTAGGAGAGTGGTTAGGCCCTGGAACAGGCTGCCCAGGGAGGTTGTGGATGCCCCGTCCTTGGAGGTGTTCAAGACCAGGCTGGATGGGGCCCTGGGCAACCTGATCTAGTAAATGTGTATGTTTGGTGGCCCTGCCAGGCAGGGGGGTTGGAACTACATGATCCTTGAGGTCCCTTCCAACCCGGGTCATTCTGTGATTCTGTGATTCTGTGACCCACACTGATTCTGATTCTAGGACTGCACGCTCATTCCCTTCTCCCCCAACAGCAGCTCCTATGGAGGGCTGGACATTAGGAAGTATTACTTCTCATAAAGGGTAGTCAGGCACTGGAATGCACTGCCCAGGGAAGTGGTGGAGTCACCAACCATGGGAGTGTTCAAGAAACGTTTGGATGTTGTGTTGAGGAATATGATTTAGCTGGGAAGTATTGGTAATGGTTGGACTAGATGATCTTCTAGGTCTTTTCCAACCTTGATAATTGATTCTGTGACTGGGTGATGAGAGTGAAGCGCTACGACACAACACCAAACCCAACAGCCAACACCCCCTGCGTCACCACCAGCACAACACGGCACCACCACAGTGGCCAAGTCGGGCCGCGCAGCCTCCCGCCTCCAGGGGGCGCTGTAGGCCATTATTCCAGGCTCCGCCCGGCCCCGGCCCGGAAGCGGCAGTAGGTGACGGGCAGTAGGTGTCGGCAGCCCGGCCCGGCTCTGCGTGCTGTGTTCAGCCTCGGGGCCGTCATGGAGCACATCCGCACTACCAAGGTACCGCGGGGTGACGGTGCTGTTAAAGCCGGGATGGTTGCTTATGGGGTGGGGGTGTGGGGTGTGCTTGGGCCCATCGTGTCCCAGCCTCGCCGGGCCCCTCCAGTCTGTTTTAAAATGATGGGTTTTAGGGCTAAAATGTGTCTTTTATTATAATATTTAAGTCTGGCCACTGCACTAGGTGCCCTACAAGGTCAGTGCATGTGTAGGCATGATTTGGACTCCATTCTGACTGCTGGGAGATTAACGTGCTTTTCCTAATTGAAGTGGTAATGAGTCTTTGAATGATACAGCGTATTTTTATCTCATTATTTGATATAAGGTGATTCTTCAGTGTCTTCAGTACAGGGCATCAGAGAGAATTTTAGCTTTCCTTTCTGTACTAATTCATTTCCAACATTGAAACACTTTATTTTTTGTCTTTAATCTGTAACTCCCAGTCCTAACGAGCTGTGTGGTTATTCTCTTTCAAGGGAATTGGGTTATGTTATCAAGGTATCTGATTATGTGTATCTGTATCACTGGCTTGTTAGTGCTGGTTACAGCCAGCATGTTACTTCTACCTCCTTAAGTGAACCTTGTTAGCAGATGTGCTAAAACTCCATAGCTGTCTTCAGGATTTTGTGGCTCCATTCTCTTCAAAACTGAACAACAGATTTATAGTTAAAAAATACATATATGTAAATAAAGGCATGTCCCTGAAGCAGGTGTGCGCTTGTTGAGCCGAGTACCCATTAGAGCTGGCTGTGTGGGGTTTTACTGAGCATATCATCTATGGAGGCTGGATCTAAAATACACTTAATCTATCTGTAAGCAAAGTACATCTAGAAATTGGCCATCAGAGTTGGAAGGCTTTAAGGAGTTGGAGTGCTGATGCTGTCCTCATATCACAGAATCACAGAATTGTAGGGGTTGGAAGGGACCTCTAGAGATCATCGAGTCCAACCCCCCTGCCAAAGCAGGCTCCCTACACCACGTCGCACAGGTCGGCGTCCAGGTGGGTCTTGAATATCTCCAGAGAAGGAGACTCCACCACCTCCCTGGGCAGCCTGTTCCAGTGCTCCGATAGAGCTAAGGAATAACTGTTCTGTTACATGAAGAGTTTCTATGCACTCGTCAGTTTGCTGGGAGCGCAGTGCAGATCTGCTGATAATAATTTTCCACGTTTGCACTCTGCTATATTGATCACGGTGCTCTGTTTCTGAGCACTGGTACATTGCTGATTGCAGCATAACATATTTTGAGTTACAGATATATGCAACTTCCTTCCCCCTCTCCTTCCTCCCCCCCCCTCCCCCCTCCCTTTATTTTGCCTTCCAAAGCTCGAATATTGTAGTAGCAGGGGCTGTGAGCTGATGCTTGCATTCCATGCATCCTCTTGGATGCATTACATGGCTTTGGACTTCAAATTGGTGCTAATGAGCCAGTGCTGCCAAGAAATACAGGAATGCACAGAGATAAGCCATTCATTGTGCTCCTTTCTGGAATCATGTAATGGTTGCCTCAAACAAAGCAAATGGAGCCACTAAAGTTCCAGGCACCAGATAAGATGAAGGGTATTTGAAGTTTGCTTTGCAACAATGCCGATGGAATGTCAGCAGAAGAAATGTGTCCTTGGAAGCTTCAAACTCGAAGTCTCTTCACTTCAAATTCAAGCATGGTCCCTGCCTTTCTGGGAGATATTTTTCTATTTCTAACATAATGTTTGCATTATAACTTATTTTACCTATGAGGAAAAGTTGTTGTAATTAAAGCCTCTAAAGTTGGGAATGATATAAACAGTAGTAGAAAAGCAAGGAGCATTATTTTTAAAGCTGTGATGAGGATGCAGCCAGCCATGTGGAGAAGATATATCTGAGTATATATATGAGGTATATCTGGGGTGAGCTGTTCATACAGTACTGATATGTGAGCAACAGAAAATGGTTAATGTGTGAGACTGCTCCCATAAAATACAGCAGTCCATGTGAATAACCATAAATAAATAACCCGAGCAGCTAAATATTAAGTTCTGCTTTCTGCCATGTTTTTCTTACAGGTAGAACACGTGAAATTACTGGATAGGTTCAGCACCAGCAATAAGTCTCTGACAGGAACTCTGTACCTTACAGCAACTCATCTGCTATTCATAGATGCAAACCAGAGAGAGACTTGGGTAAGGATAACAATTGCCTGTGGCTCAGAAGTGTGTTTTTGGGTGTATTGGTTCTTCCTGAACATTGACTCTGTTTACTAAAACATTCATCTAAGTTTAATTATTCCCCACACTCTCCTTGTTCATGATATCTTAGTAACTTAATAACCCAGATTGTACACTTGCATGACACTTTTGCAGCTGAAATCATATGATGCTGAAAACAATTACTGTGTTCCAAAGTTGCTGTTGTTTCTTCTCTATAACCTTCACTTGTATTCCTGACCAAATGTGGTGGTGTTTATTTTTTAACATCTGACTTGCACCAAAGTTCACAGTGTATGGGAGATTGTAGGTAACTTGAGCTTTAGGTTTAAGGCTTCTATATTACTTTTATCATACCAGATCCTGCCTGGCTTAAATGAGACAGCAAAATCTAATGAGTTAGTTTTGGTCCTGTGCGCTTTTTCAGAGGGTTGTTCATCTTTAGGATGAAAGAATTCTGAGGGGACTGCAGCTCCTTGGTGACTGTGACCATCACTGCACGGGCAAAGTGCAATAATTCCCAATAGTTTCTCTTCCCTGTTCCCTGGTGGCACGTGTGTGCATCAAGTTCTGGCTTCCACTGTAGCACAGCTACCCGAGTTCATTGCCCTCCAGTCTGTGCTTCTCCAGGACAAAACCTCATTTCCCTGGGCATGCTTTGCAGTTTTTTATGTAGGTGGAATTTCACAGAATCACAGAATGACCTGGGTTGGAAGGGACCTCAAGGATCATGAAGCTCCAACCCCCCTGCCTGGCAGGGCCACCAAGCTTCCCCATTTACTAGATCAGGTTGCCCAGGGCCCCATCCAACCTGGTCTTGAACACCTCCAAGGACGGGGCATCCACAACCTCCCTGGGCAGCCTGTTCCAGGGCCTAACCACTCTCCTAGTGAAGAACTTCCCCCTAACATCCAACCTAAATCTTCCCTCTTTTAACTTAAAACCATTTCCCCTAGTCCTGCTATTGTCAGCCCTTTCCAAGAGTTTACTCTCCTCCTGGATATAGGTTCCCTTCAGGTATTGAAAGGCTGCAATGAGGTCACCCTGCAGCCTTCTTTTCTCCAGGCTGAACAAGCCCAACTCCCTCAGCCTGTCCTCATAGGGGAGGTGCTCCAGCTCCCTGATCATCTTCATGTTCATTTCTAACACTTAAGCACATAGCCTGATTATCTGGTGTTTTCAAGCAACAAAAAACTTTTTCAGTGTTATATTCTTGGATCCAGTGTACAATTTTGTATGGTGTTGCTATTAATTGTTATCATTTGATGTGCAAGGAGATGTTGGAGAGAGCTTCAGAAGCCTTGTTTGTGTCTGCTTGTGCACTGCTCTAAAGGTCTTACTTCAGGGATATTAAACCTGTACTTGGAATAAAGCATTTATGCGATGATAGTGCAACTATCAAGTGTAATCATAGTAATGTCTCTCTTTATAAATGCATAATTGGCAGCATAGTTTAGAGATAACTAATTCTGATCAATATTTATGAGGAGGAGATGATTGCTCTGGTGAAGTAATTGAAATGCTGTTGAGAACATCTTGTTCAGATGAGGTAATGTATCTGTGGCTTTCTTCCCAGGACTGAGCAGTTGTTACTTTCTCATGCATTTCCCAGACTTTCCGTGGGTTTAGCACAGATATACATTGCTGGGACAGTCTTTTGCAAAAGTAGTTGAAAGTCACTTGATTAAGACTGTCATGTCTACAAAAACACAATGGATAATAGTACGGGAGGGGTTTCTGTTATCCCTGTGGGTGATTTGAAGTTGTACTCTTGGCTTGAATGTTAGAAAGCTGATGTAAGTACATGACTGATGCACAAAATATTATATTTTAACTGCACTGACAGGCAAACAATGCTAAGTACTCTAATCCTAACATTTTCACTGTCTTCCGTATGTTGTTACTTCCTCTCATTTATTTCACAGTTCTGTGAAGCACAAGGAAGCATGTTCCTTTAGACCTCTTAAAGAAAAAGAATAATATACAAAAGAGGTCAAACATCTTGTATCCAATTAGGCAGGGTCCAAATAGGTAGGGTTCAGTTAGCAGGGCTATAGAAATTACCCCCGTGGAGTTCTAGTTCTTGATTTCTACCTTTAGAAGGACTTGTGTTATGTCTTTGTTTGGCTTGTTTTTGTATTTTAATCATAGAATCATAGAATTACCCAGGTTGGAAAAGACCTTGAAGATCATTAAGTCCAACCACAGCCTAACCAGTACCCTAACTCTAAAAACCCTCTGCTAAATCATATCCCTGAGCACCACATCCAAACAGCTCTTAAACACATCCAGGGATGGTGATTCAACCACCTCCCTGGGCAGCCTATTCCAGTACCTAACTACCCTTTCTGTAAAGAAGTTCTTCCTAATATCCAACCTAAACTTGCCCTGGCGCAACTTGAGGCCATAAGTTTAATCTCTCCTATCTCTCAAGTTTAATCTCTCCTATCTCTGATCTTGAATATAGTGTGCTGTTCTCATTTTTCACCAGCATGCTTAACACTGTGAGTTCTTGTATGCCCTAGATATTACATCATCACATTGCTGCAGTGGAAAAGCTTCCCTTGACTACTTCTGGCTGCCCCCTTGTAATCCAGTGTAAGAACTTCAGAGTAGTCCACTTCGTTGTTCCCAGAGAGAGAGATTGTCACGACATCTATAACTCCTTACTGCAGCTGTCAAGAACAGGTGAGACTTTCTAACTGCAGAAAACTTTGTGATTTATGCCTGGGTAATAAGTTGGTGAGAAAAATTCCATCTGTGGGTTTATGTGTGTTTTTATTTATTTATTTATTTTTAGAAATGTGCATTAAAAAAGTTTGATATGTAAAAAAAATGTTATTAATGAATGTTATTATAAATTATATTATTATAAATGTTACTAATCTGTACACAGGCTCAGAAACTTGTGTCGTCTGGTGTTTGTAGCTCTCTGGTGTCCAAGAGAATGCAATATTCCTGTAGATTCTGCATTTCACATGTTATCATTAATTATGAATATAAATACATATAGTCTGTTTAAACTGATGTGTTCATAGATTGAATGTTACTGGACAAGTACTAGTGTTACTGATTTAATGCAATGGAAAAAAATGAAAATCTGAAGTTTTGATGCTAAAATAACTCTGTCAATTTAGCTGTAATAGCGAGTCCTGTCAGGAAGGTTAGAACTGAATGGGCTTTAAGGTCCCTTCCAACCCAGATCATTCTTTGACTCTTCTTCAACTCAAGCTTTGTCAACCTTTTTTTACCCCTCCGTTTTTGGGGACAGCTCATTACACAATCTTATTTTTCTTCACCTTTTAGCAAAATATGAAGAGCTGTATGCCTTCTCCTATAATCCAAAGCAAAATAAATCTGAGCAAGTCAAAGGCTGGCAGCTTATTGATCTAGCAGAAGAATATAAGAGAATGGGAGTGCCAAACGATTACTGGCAGTTGTCGGACGCAAATCGTGATTATAAGGTAAGGGTTGTAGTGGAGAAAATATTCTGCTCTGTGCCTGTTTATTGCTTTATTCTCTGGCTGTGGTCCAACAGAAGGCACTGTAATACTATGAATTCACTTGGCTTGCAGTGCAAGCAAAGAACTTCCAGGTGGAAAGAGTTAACTCCTTCATCAGTCATCAATCTCACTATTGTCTAACTCAAGTTGATTTTAAAAGGGCTCACTCAGAGTATGTGTGCATGGATACATGTGTTCTTTGGAATTGAGTAGACCTAATTGCTTGAAGCCCAGGCTCAGTGATTCAGGTGCTCTGTAGTTTTGCTCTCCTCTGAAAGGGATTCTACTTTAGGATCTGCAGTGCTGGATGTGGTAGATGATGGCTCTGGTGCTACAGGTGCCTCCCAGAATAGATTTTGTCTGTCTTTGTGGTCTGCAACTTCAAAAAAATGACGGGAATGGCTTTGATATCTTATTTGGAACACATTCTTAACAGTTCTACCAAAGAATTGAATTCTTAAGGTGAATGCTGATATAGCAGTGTATTTTAGCAGTTATTGGTTCTCAATTTGACCTCAAATTATACCTTTTTGTCTATATTTTCTCTTCGGAGATACTTGCGTGTATGTAGAGAACTATGTTGGAGTTTTCTTTTAACTGCTCTCAAAGCTGGGTGCAAAAAAACTAGTGTAGGATTTTGTAGCTAGTTACAGATCTGTGCATTGTGCTTATATATATTTGTGTGTATATATTTTATATATATGTAAAATAAATAAATATGTTTCAAATACACCTCTATCTTTCAGATCTGTGAAACTTATCCTAGAGAACTTTATGTTCCCAGAACTGCAAGCAAACCCATAATTGTTGGTAGCTCCAAGTTCCGAAGCAAAGGAAGATTCCCAGTGTTGTCCTATTATCATAAAGATAAAAAGGTATGGTCTGTTTTCTTAATGTAGGTGGTCTGAAAAGTATTTCTCAACACTTGCTGATAGTTTAGAGTAAGAAAGCAAGTAAGTACTCTGACTTGAATTAGAACAATATAATTCATGATAACCTTAAGTGGGGTCAACATTAGTAGTTAATACATAAGCATCTAACAAGATGCTTAATTAAGCTAAGCCAGTTTAACAGAAATCCTTCAGTAATCAGGTGAATCTGTTAAAGCTTTCAGAAACTGAACATAAGACCAACTGATTTTGTCAAGTTCTTGATACACTGAAAGTAAAGTTTGTTATGTCAGAATGGGCAAGGGGGAAGAAAATAATTCCAAATAATATAATTTATCCAGTAAGGAGTAGTTTGCAAAGAGAAAAGTGAGCTCGGGAGTGAAAAGTAAGATTTTTACAGGGCTGAGTAGACAGTGAAGCAACTTCTGCCTGCCTCTAGATAAGTGTATCATTGAAGGGAGAGCAGGATTGTCACCTTGGTGAGCTGAAGAATTTTTGAACAATAAATATTGAGTTAGTGGATACATTTGAAGGTGATTATTAATTGGAAAACTTGCCTCACAAGGGTAATAGATTGTCAAAAGGGACGTGGTAAAAGCTACATTAGGCTGTACCATATACTTACAACAATAAAATCATACACGAAACAGTAAAACTAGCTGTAATTTTTCATATCAAGAGAAATTTGCTTTATTAAGGTACCAAAGTGCTTCTTTCTAATTTTTTTAGCCTCTACTTTTTGAATTTTTGCAGTTAAAATTCACTATGTAAACTGGTACCTTGCCCCCATGGATAGGCCTGGAAACAATGTTTTGATAAAACTTTAGGTTTAAATTGTAGGCTTTATCTGCTTTAAAATCTGCAGGTTAAAATAGCTATCAGTGTGGCTGTCTGTCAAATAAAATTATTTAGATTGTTTAGTCTTCTTAAACTTACGGGAAGTGTTTTTAAATACTGATATTAAACTGATGTTAACCTGTTATTTGTTTTCTATTGTAGGCTGCAATTTGCAGATGCAGCCAACCTCTCTCAGGCTTCAGTGCCAGGTGCCTGGAAGATGAGCACATGTTGCAAGCAATCAGTAAAGCAAATCCTTCAAATCGTTTCATGTATGTTATGGACACCAGGCCAAAGGTACGTAGGTCTACAGACTAGCCTCTCTTCCTGCATGTTAGAAGAATGCTGAGATTACTCTTAATCTCTCCAAGTTACACATTAAACATGACTGTGTTAGCTGTTCCTTAAAGATGAGATCCAAGCTGTTTTAACAGCTAGGAATGACATTTTGGGGGGGTTTATTGCTGGGGGGAACAGAGGAGAGAACAGGAAAATCACAAATGCATTGTTCAGATGTGTCAGCTTTGAATGTAGACTTTACTTTCCATGTATTATGCCTTTTCTTATAGCTGAACGTTTAACAAGCTTTTAGTCTTCTAGACATGATTCATAGTATGTGCTCTTGTGTGTTTTCTGCCCAGTGTCTTCCACTGAAACTGCATGATTTTAGTTCCTAATTATCAACTTGAATGCTGATTTTCAGTATTTTGATTTTGTTGTTCTTAGCTTAATGCAATGGCAAACAGAGCTGCTGGGAAGGGCTATGAAAACGAAGACAACTACTCTAACATTAGGTTCCAGTTTGTTGGAATTGAAAATATTCATGTAATGAGATCCAGCTTACAAAAACTTCTGGAAGGTATGTTCTAACTGTAATATAATAGTGCTTATGAAAATAAAGTAAGTGTTCTGACAAACTTAATAACAGTCTAAACTGTATTGAGATTGCAGCATTTTATCCAAGCTTCACATTTAGCACCAGCTGACTGTTTCGTTCTGGTAGTGAACTACCTTAAACCTTACTGTTAAACTGTAAACCCAGTGGTTTCGTTTTGAAGAAAGAAATGAGTGGCACCTATGTTGAGTGAACTTAGTTGCTATGTTGGGTTTATGGGAAAGACCTCTCTTTTCCAGTTATACATATGTATATACATACAGGCATGTGAAGATATATATATATATATAGAGAGAGAGAGAGAGAGAGAGAGAAATAGTTTGCATACGTACGTGCATCTTTGTTTATAGAACATTAATTGTTCAAGGGGCACTGACTTGTGCAGAACTCAGAATATCTGTGTGGTTTGTCCAAAACTTGAACTCTTCGTCTTGGCAAACCACTCCTATGCTTGTAGATGCATCTTGCAGAATGTTTGATAGAAGAGGGTGAGGGAAGGAACCAAGTGACCCAGTTCATCACAGTATGGTGAAAGCAGTGAGGCAGAAATCTATGTTTGTGATATTTTTCTAATTAGTTTCCTTAATGTTTTACTAAGGTAAACAGCTGAAAACAAATCTAAGACGCTTGGTGGAATACTAATGCTGTAATTAGAGTACAGAGGCAGAAGTGAGACTTACAAGTGTGACTAATAGTGTGTATGTATAAGCACTTGCCTTCTAGAATTATCCTTATGGTTCCAGGCGTGGGGAAAGCTTCTGCTTGTCGTAGTGAAGATGTTCTGGCTATGATGATTACAAAATTTTACAGGCCAGTGGTGTGGTCTTGCTTCATTTTTGTTGAGCCTGTATCTACTGTTAACCTATTTCTCAGGCATTCTATGTGAAATAATACTTGAGCTTTGATTATGTATTTTTGGTGGTTATTCCTGCATATCCTTTATTGAAGGGAAAGATGAGCAATGTGAGCCTGAACTTCAATTGTTTGGAAGTATGAGGTCATCTTTATTTCTATTGTGAATCTCTTCAGTTCCAGAGAACTAGCTCATAAATGTTGGTTTATTTTAAGGTACTGCTTCTGCATAATGAAATGACACACGAGTGCATGCCTTACAGTAACGTTTTAGATTCTGTTTCTGCTTGATGTAGCATCCTACCAACAGATCCTTACAGCGTATTTTTCTTTAATAATACGTTTCCTTAAGGATGGCATATCTTTTGCATTTGAACTTGTGTGGAGAATTGGTTTATGTAAATTGAACAACAACCACCAAAATATCTCAACAGTTCTGCAGTTGTTCTCTAATTCAGGTTTTGGGGTAAATGGAAGCAGTTGTTCCATCTCTGTTCTGCTGGTCTGTGAGTAGATGTTTTCCAGTTTGTCATCACAGCTTCCTCCATTTGTACTTGTTGCCAAACAGACCTTGCAGTAAGAGTTTGCTTGCTAAATCACTTTGCTTTTGAACATTGCTATCGTTGTCCCTTCAGACTTTCTTTGAGATACACTGGATCTGAAGGTTAGGATTGTTAAACTGAGGTGCCTTTAGATTTTAGAAAGCCCTACATAGCAGCAGTAAGACAAATGATTGGAAATCTATGATCTCTTGGATTGTTTTATTGATCTGAATCCATTAAACTCTACTTTTTACATAGGAGCAGTAAAGGCAAAACTCTTCCTGGCAGGTTTTTGTTGCTGGTGTTTGTACCAAGTTCCAAGCCAGAGAGTATTAATCTGAACTGTGCCGTGAATCTTTTCATCTAAGTCTTGTTGACTTTCAGGGATATCTTTTAGCAGCTTACTTCTTTGGATAGGGAAGTTTAAAACCTGAAGCTGTTTAAGGTGACAAAGTAGCTGTCCTGTATTTCCTCTACGCTTTAAACTTCTGTTCTTACTGTGAAGATGCTGTTACTGGTTACCTCTTGGGATACTGGAAAGGGGAAGAGAAGAGAATGGAATTATGTCTTCCAGGGAAAACATGAAATATGCATCTTTAGTGGCAGGAAGGACTTTGAAAACTTAGAGAGGCATGCAGTAAGTAACCTCGTATATCTCTGCAGAAATACGGTGTTAGTAAGGTGATCAGGAAGGAAAGTCTGTGAGAAAGCTTTGTAACTTTGAATGAGGGAAGTACTGTTTAACTTCTGTGTTTGGGCTTTCTTCTAGATATGCAGAACTGAATGTTCTCTAATCAACAGTGTGATACCAATGACCCTATTCTTTCAAATCTTCCTAACTGGGACTGTACTCGGTTTTATTTATAACAAACAACTGTTCTTCCTTCAGCATGTTTCTGATCCTAAGTTCTTTGTCTGCCTGACTTCCTTCATAATCTAATGAAAGGGCTGAGATGCGTATTCCATTTGCAAGCAAAAATAAGACAGGATCTTTAGCAACATCATTCTCTAATGGAGCATGTTAGGGGGCTTTTCAGTCTGTTCTTCTGATTCAGCTGCTGCTTTAAAGGTCCTGTATACAGTGGAACAAAGCTTTTCTAAAACAGTGTGGACGAATGTGTAATGGAACAACATTGTCCTTTGGGCCCATGTGCGTGCAGGGCATGTCTTTATGATGGGTTCCCCATAGCCAACATTATCTTAAAGAATAGTTATGGTGAAGTAGCTAAACTACTTAATGGTGCCAAAAACAGTCTTTTACTTTTGGGAAACTTAAAGGAGTGGAAATGATTGTTTAGCACAAAGGTGTTAATGCAGTTTCTTTGATTCACCCTTAGTAGTATAATATGTCTGTGTTAATTCACAAAAATAGGAAATTAATTAGTGGTTCTTTGCATATGTTTTTTTATTTTTGCCTTGAGTTATGAAATGATAGAAGTTGAGAAACAGAAGATACTGAAGTATTTCTTCCAAGCTGAAAATGCTGATCAAAAGCTGGTTTTGACAAAAATATCTGGGTGAAAGCAAACTGAGGGCTGGGGGCCTGTTTATTTTGTCACTAACAGTTTAGGCTTTAAGCCTTAAGCTGCAGAATGTAGGTGTGAAGTCATGAATAATGCCTGTAGGTATTGCCTTCTCTATCTGGTCTGCGCCTCTTGCTGCTATACTGTAGCAGCTTGACTTTAATTTGAGTTCTTCACTTCTCCCTCAGTTGGTCTTACTGCTGTGGGATCAAAGTGCACTGTGGGAGAATGGTGAACATCGTTTGGTTCTGTAGTACGTAAGTTCTGAAGGCAGACAATATTTGCATGGTTTTTAATTCATCACCTTCTCCTTGTATTGCACTCACTTTGTTCTTGGCAGAGCTGAGAGGGTGATGAAGCACATTCTGACTGCTTGAAACTGTATCTGTTTTTTTTTTGGCTGCAGTTACTTTGTTAGTTCTAGTAATAATTTGTAAGTATTTCTGGGATGCTCTTTGGAGTTTATATCCCTTTTCTTGATAGGATAATGGTTATAGCTCCCTGCTGGGGGTAACCAACGTATTTACTTTGGATGGTCTGTCAGATCTATGTGAAGATCTTAGTCTCATCACTTGTCATTGCTCATAGTTCTGTGGAGTAGAGTTTTGGATGAAAAGCATACTTTGTACTGTCTTTCTCTTAATCATTTGAGTGTGGTGGTTTCCTAAAAGAGATGTCAAATCAGCTTAGAACATAGAAAAATAATCCTATACTGCTGGATGCACTCTTTCCATTGCAGGATGAGCTGCAACTGCTTACAGCTTTCTCATCTCTTGTTTTCTTTCAGTCAGTGGCACAAAGGGTTTGTCTGTCAATGACTTCTTGTCTGGTTTGGAGAATTCTGGATGGCTGCGTCATATCAAAGCTGTGTTGGATGCTGCTGTCTTCCTAGTCAAGGTACTTTTTATGCTGCTTTTGTTTCAGGGCAGGTTGACATGCTATAATATTGTGTAAAATGTAAAGCTCTGCAAATACAATTTCTTTTCTTCACAGAGAGGGAATGACTTGAAATAGCTTTATTTCTGTGAATGTCCTGGGTTGAAAAGGACCTCAAAAATCATTTAGTTTTAACCCCCCTGCTATGTGCAGGGTCACCAACCACCAGACCAGGCTGCCCAGAACCACACCCAGCCTGGCCTTGAATGCCTCCAGGGATGGGGCATCCACAACCTCCTTGGGCAACATGTTCCAATGCATCACCACCCTCTGTGTGAAAAAATTCCTCCTAACATCTAACCTAAACCTCCCCTGTCTCAGTTTAAGGCCATTCCCCCTTGTTTTATCACTGACCACCCTTGTAAACAGTCATTACCCCTCCTGTTTATGTGCTCCCTTCAAGAATTGGAAGGGTACAATGAGGTCTCCCTAAAGCTTTCTCCAAGCTAAAAACTCCCAGTTGTCTTTGCCAGGCACCTCTGACATGGAGGGCTTGATGTGAAGGGGGGGAAAACAAAAAAACAGGCTCTTTTTTCCTATGTGAAGTAGCAAAAGATACCTTAATTAAAAGTGGATGCCTCTCCTAAAGATGAGATGATCCTGACCTATTTGGTGTAACAGGATTTAAATTCTTAGCCGAAGCTGCTGACTGCTTCCTGGTCCTTAACTCTTTGTTTTAGAACTGCCTGCTATGTAATGCATAGTGAACTTCTTTCTTGATGTTCATTGTGAGGATCTTTCTAGTTTTGTAAGGGGTGGAAAGAGAAATGGGAACAGCTGTAGAAGCTCCTGTTACCTTTATTGGGGAAGATGGTAGATTTCTTTTCTTTAATAGGGAGTTTGTTGCAGTTGAGTGCAGAGATCCCTATATTTCTGGTAGCAGCTAATAACTTGTCCCATAATATTTTTCTTGCAGTGTGAAATAAAATAGACAATGCCACGAGTTTGGGATAAATATAGCTTTTATGTGTATTTGCTAAGTTGTGTCTGAACAGTGCAAACAGCAGAGCATTCACCAAGGAAACAAATGTTTTGCAGGCAATAGCAGTTGAGAGCGCCAGTGTGTTAGTGCACTGCTCAGATGGCTGGGATAGGACATCCCAGGTTTGTTCTCTTGGAGCTCTCTTGCTGGATTCCTATTACAGAACAATCAAGGGGTTCATGGTAAGGAAGCTGTTGTAATGTTGAATTGTTGTGAATCAAAGGATGTAAAATGTTTGTGTAGAAGTGAGCAGCGTAACCAAAATGGTGTTTGTTTTTTCTGATTCCAAATATGAAATCACATTTGCTGAGTTTGTGTTAGAAATAGTTTACAGTGTGGAAGCACTGTGCATTTAAAATGCTATGAGGCTGAAATACAAATAGCAAATTGTTTTAGGCACCATGTGGAAATGTAATAACTGCCTCTTTGATCTAGAATAACAAAAAGCTTACCTATGAATACAAGGACTCTGAAATGCTTATGAGATAGATTAAGTCCTAGCAGCTACATGCTTTCATTATTTGTCCCTAATCAGTATCACTAAAATCTGAATGACATCCATTCATGTCCATCATGCAGCAGCATAGAGACCTGAACATATTTTAGCAACCTAAAGTACTTCATCCTCCTCATGAATGAAGGATTTTAGTGTGGTTATTTAAAATTTCAGAGTAGGAAGATCAGCTGTGTCCTTGACATGGTTTGGTGTCATGAAACACTTCAGTTAACGTGCAAATTGCATTCCCTGTATTCATTACAAACTAACTGCCACAAATAACACAAGCCGCAAAAGCTACAGTGAGGAGGAATTGGTGATAAACTACTCGTTAGTTTAGATAGTGAGAATGTCAATGATCTTGAAGGACCTCATCTAATCATTTATTTTGTCTTTAGTCCTCACGTTTGATTAGAAGTTTTGGGAAACCTTCTGCAGTGAGCAATCAGTCCTCTGCTCTGTTTAGTGCTTGATATTACAACTGAAGTGATAAAACAAGCTAGTGGTGATGGTAGCAGTTTTACTGCTATAGAATGTTAAGATGAAATTGTAGTAGCAGGAGAGCAATACTAAACTTTTCATACACAACAGTTAATTTTGTGTAAATTGATAATTCATTTATGTGACTCCATTTTGGTGTGACACTGTGCAGTATTCGTGTGCTAAAAGCGTGTCTGTTTTAACAGCAGGTTTCTGATTGTCAGCCTGTTCAGCTCTTATTACTAATTTTAGGAATATGACTTGCACATCTCATGTAAGAAAGCAAAAAATCTTCCAGGAAATGAAGGAACTACAGAGTGATGCACAATTGCTCCCACTGTAGTTAAGTTGAGTCAGATTTCAAATACGGTACACTGATAACCTGTGAGGTTAATTCTGTAGGTACAAGAATTAGTAACATTTTGCACTAGATGTTTTATTGTGTTTATTTTTTCTACCTTCTAGGTCTTGATAGAGAAAGACTGGATTTCTTTCGGGCACAAGTTCTCTGACAGGTAGTTTGCTCTTCCAATGTAGTGAAATGTATACAATGAACCGAGTGACAGATATTACAAAAAAGAGCGATGGCATTTTGCTTTAATACTTGGGCATCTGTATAAAGAAAAAAAGGAGAAAACTGCTTGTGCATGTTAAACTACTGTATTGTTGCTGGAAAATGTGTATTGAGAAAGCGATTTTCAGTAGACATTGCACTTCATGTATTGTTATTTAATTAAATACCTGTGGAGTAGCTGTTTTATTGCAGGCATAAGTCACTATTGCCTTGCTCTTAGATTCTTGGATTAAAATGTACCTTTACTTGTGATGATGAAATAACTCACTTTTTTAGAAGTTGTGTGTGATCAGGGCAAGTTAAAAACAGTTCTTCATATCATTGGGTGTTGAATTGTCCCAGTTCTCAAAGGGTCTTCAATCTCCAAATGGAAAGTTGTGTCAAAATAATGTGCTTCAGCTAAAATAAAAATAGTTGTTCTCAATTGCAGACTTAAAGCAGTGTGTCTGTTCCTGTTCCAGGTGCTGTCAGTTGGATGGTGATCCAAAGGAGATCTCACCGGTGTTCACTCAGTTTTTAGAGAGTGTGTGGAATCTGACCGAGCAGTTCCCACAAGCCTTTGAGTACAATGAGGCTTTCCTCCTTCAGATCCACGAACACGTCCACTCGTGCCAGTTTGGGAACTTCCTTGGAAACTGCCAAAAAGAACGAGAAGAACTGAAGTAAGGAGATGAAGTAATGCGTTGTGTCTGCTTGTTTGGCGGACTAAGAACTTCTGTGAATCTTCTCTATTGTGCTCTAAGTTGCCAGGAGAGACAGCGACATTGAAGTGCATTGAAGAACAGCAGTGCTTTTCATGCTTTTGCATGCTGAGTGCTTTTTTTTGTATGTAACTGTGGGAGAAAATCCCTTGCTCACCTTTTGTAGGGGAAGCCAAGGCATCTTTCTCCCTCCCTTTTTCTGAAAATGGGTATTCTGAAGTTGAAAGCATCACCTCATTGCTTCCCCTAGTCTGTTTTCAGGCAACTTCAGAATTGTTTGCCTTTCTGACTGACGATTATTACTCTTGGAAGTAATGATACGATGTCTCAATGCTTCCAGTTGGAAAACTTCTGGGAAGTTTTCAACCTCATTTCTTTCTTTTATTTTTTCATTTATTGCAATGAGGAAAGACTTGCATAGCACTATTTCTTCTATAACTGATATTTTTGTTCAACATTAGCATATGACAGGAATAAGCCCTATTATAAATTTTGAATTAAAATACTTTTAATTCCTTTTACTTACTTACTTGAAGAATAATCAAAGATGGATTTACTGTGTTGAATAGCTTCTGCTTTTTACTTTTAGTCAGTGTCTTGCTTTGATCTCTTGTTGCCTTAAGGTTAAAAGAGAAGACATATTCCCTGTGGCCTTTCCTTCTAGATGAACAAAAGAAATACCAGAATCCTCTGTATAATCCAAGTTTTTCTCCAAATCTAACTCTCTTGGAGCCTAATACTGTGTCATTCAATTTCAAGTAAGTTAGAACTACATACCATACTTTTCTTCAGTGTTATTTATATTACACATAGTTATTAACTGTCTGCTGCATGCAGGTTTTGGAGAAATATGTACCATCAGTTTGACCGAAGCATGCATCCCAGGCAGTCTGTGTATGATCTTATCATGGGCATGAGTCAACAAAATAAACAACTGGAGGAAGACATTAAACAACTGGAAGCTGTAAGTATTACAAAATTAATGTATTTACTTGTGATGTGTTCTTCAAATACATGTATAAAGTCTGTACTAATGATGCTACCTTTTATATGAATGTTATTGTTCTGTGTCCCATTACTTACTCTACATAGTGTTAAATTCACCTTTCACTGTATGCTTCTATGCTTTTAAATACATTATATCGTCCTTTGGTAAGGCAAACTAAATTGTAAAACTGCTTCTACTACCTGGAGATTGTGTAGTATAGGTTAAATCTGTGGAACTTACCTTAGGTGACAGGCACTCATCATAGCTGCAAACTGTGGTGCTAAAGTAAATAGGCTAAAAATGTTTTATTTCAGCTGTAGCTATGCAAACAGGAGGCCCAAATCATTGTCCTTTTTTCCTTAGCTTCATATGCAGATGCACAGAACTTTAAGTCACCTTAAATATGGGATATATGCATTGGATTTACTCTTGTCTGCAAGTAAGCATTACACAGAGACAGGTTTCTGTGACTGCTGGTCTGCTACAGTAAAGAGTCAGGCCATCTCACCTGATGCTGCTGTGGATTAATGAGTGGCGTATAACTGATGCTGTCATATGCCAGTTAAGGTGCTAAACTCCCATATAATTTCTCTTAAACTCAAAAACTTTTCTAATGTACGTGCAGTGGAATTGTCAGGTCACAACCTGAACCAATGGTTGAGCACCAGGTGAAAAAGTGTGGCTAACCCAGGGAGCTCAAGTGCAAGCAACGCACCTGGGTGACTGGAAGGAGTGGACCCTGGGTCTGCTCCTCCTCACCCTCATTGAAGTGTTGCAGCTGAGGGAGCAGGATCTTTCTGGATAGAGATAGCATTCCTCTCAAACCATCACCAGTTGTCAGAAGGGGGTTGAGCATTTTTGTTTCTTTTCAACCTTGTTGCTCCATAGTGCTTGTGTCCCAGAAGGCACTGTTTGTTATTGCTGTCTTCTGCTGCACAGTGCAAAATAAGGGCTGTATTTCCTTTGGTTGCTAGAAATTATATCACTTAACTCCTGCTTATTTTGGGGTTTTTTGAGGGGGAATGTTTTTATGTAACTGTTTGTACCCTAATATAATGAATTCAGGACTCTTAAAATTAACTCTATTTCAAGTCTAGGTTGTCTATTTTAGATGTGTTATATAAATGATGGATGAAAGTGAAAAGTTAAGATGAAGCAGGATGCAAATTAAGGAAGGTGAAAATTCAGAACGGAGACTTTGTTTTTCTAGAACCTTGTTGGAAGGTGTGGACTTCACAAGGGCATTTCTCACCTGAATGAATTTAAAATATTGTCATAGACGTTCCTGCTGCTGTCTCCATCTTCAAAGAAGTTAGTGTTAAAGACAGTGAAGTCTTTTGGATTCAGTGTAGGTTGTAATGGAACATGAAAGTATCAACAAGAAGATAAAAAGAACTATTTCAAACTCTCAGTGATGAGTGAGACAGTCTGAATTTAAAAAAACCCAAACACCATAGCCAGATCTTCCCTCTTGTCTTGCTCTGTGCTTTCAGAGCAGGTCTTTTCCTACCTGCTTTCTAGTCAAGTCTTGTAGGATGTTTTTAGGAAGGATGGAAGAGCTTATTACACTGCTTTTTCACTCTGTAAGAGGCTCCTTTGCTGCAGGCTCCCTGCTTCCTGTTAGTATTGAGGCCTCTGTCTGCACTCCAAGATGTATTCCTGTCCTAATAGCAATGAGACAAGGGATGAGCCTGGAAGTATTTCTCCTTCACTGTGAACTAACAAGCAACTTTGTCTCTTCTGCTCAGCTGCTGTTTGTAAGCATACGATGCTTGTAGCATCTATTGTAAACCAGGAAAATGTTGGTTTACCCATTACCTAGTTACATATCTAGTCCAGGGTATATAATAAAGGGGTCTGCAGATGTTGAGTTGGTGAACAAAAGTGCATTCATCAACATTCAAGCCAGAATGTCATCAGTGTATCAGTGGTGCTTACTGTTAGTAACTGTTCTCTATTTCAGAAAATAAAGCAGAAGAGTGGGCATTCAGATGTAGTCCTTCTGAAGGAACATCAGCAGTCTGCTCATCCTGCACCGGTGATGCTGAAAACCCCTCCGTGCTTCAAGAAGGACCAGCCTCTGATTCCTTTGAATGATGCTGTAAGAACTATAGAGGGCAGCAACACAGCAGACAATCGCTACAGTGAATTCATGGAAGAGCTTTCGAAAGCTGAGCCTGCTATTGTCAGCTTGGAGTACGGAGTGGCCAGGATGACCTGTTGAAATCTGGCACAGAGCTCCTCTGTCGTTTTTGAGGATGGGTCTGTGCTGCATGACCAACATATGATTTGTATATTGTCAAATTCTGTTGATGTAGACTAGAACAGCATGCTAGTTGTCAGGTGTTTGCTGTTCTTTATATGCATATATATATATAAAAAAAGTGTAGTTGCCTCTGTTTCTTTTAAAATGCACTTGGTAAGTAGTGACTAAAAATCAAGGAGTGGTTGATACGTCTTTGGACTGAAGTCAGACTGCACTAAATTGAATTGGTAACCTTGCTTTATCCAGCATAGGAAAACACAGGTGGACTGTCACAAATTGATTTTCTGTGGGCAAAAAAAACTTGAACTTTCTATTTTGGGAACTGAAGTGTGTGTGTGTGTACATCACATATGGCAAAATTATGTATATTCTTGCTAAATGTCACCCAGTACTATTATTCACTATATTAAGTGCCATGGAAAAGCATAACGTATTTCAGATCAGAAATTGTTGGCCTTAAACCTGTCAGATCAGTGATTCCGGTGTCTGTGACCACTGCAGTTTGTAACCTGACTCTGTGTATGCTGTATTTGCTCTAAGTGTTCTCTCCTTAAAACAGGATTGGACATAGGGAATGAAGCATGCCTAAGCTGGCGTAGCCTTTCAGCAAATTGCTTTATGAATGTTAACTTACTACTGAAGATTGTTCTTTCTCCCAGCTCCTCTATTGTGTAAAACATAGATTGGCCTGATATCCTTCTCTTGCAGCTCAGTAGGTTGAGCATAATTGAAGCTACAGGTCATGTATTTGATCTTGAATGTTTTGATCCGTGGCAAGTACTTAAATGTAGAAGAAAGAGTAAAACGTGTCAGGAAAAAACTTGGCCAATATCTGAATGGAACTGGACTATTCGGGTTGTTTAACTGTGTGCAGTGCAGTTGTCCAAGTTCTGAGATGGAAGCGGAAATCTTGGAAGTGTAGTCAATTAACATGGCTCCCAAGTACAAAAAAGCTGCTGTTTGTGTGTCTGAAGCTTGTGAGAAACTGAGTGCCTCGTTCTAAACTTTCTTTAAGTGAAAACTTGAGTTATTAGGCTCCCTCTTACCCTGTGAAAACCTGTCCAAGCTTAAAAATGCACAGGAACTTCAGTATAGTCTGGAGATACAGAGTTAGGCAACCTTCATCTAGCAGAATATAGTGAACTTCCTGACATGTTAGAGCATGTAAGAGGAAAAAGAAAATTAAAGGAAAATCTACCGTATGTAAACTTAATTCTGTCTGGGGCCTTTTGGTAAGGGAGGAGGTTTCTGTCAGTTTCTATCTCGTGACTGGTTTTCTGAGCAGGTAACTGAACAGAGAAGTACAACGTCAGTGCCCGGATCTGTAGTGGATGTACAGAAGGATATTTCAGGCATTAAGATCCCTGCATTAATCCTGCTGGTTGTTTATCTTTTGGATTTAAATCCTTTTTAGTGATATGTGAGAATGAGTTTATTCTCCTCATAATCCCTGCAGCCTCTTTTATTAAAATTACGTGAGATAATTGGCAGTTGTCCCCTTGGCACCAGATTAGATGCAGGACTCTGTTAATAGGGCTGGTATAGGTGGCGATTGAATTGCACTTGTGAAGTATGGGTGAAATTGAACTCTAAGCTCTGTATTTGGTGAGTATAAGTCACTGTTTCTCTATTTTATTTTCTAAACGCCTATAAATGTAAATAAAGGTTCATAAGTCTTTTTATTCTCAGCGAGATGGTCGTATTTAAACTACATTAACCATGTTTTGATGTTTTGTTTTCACTGCGGGTTTTGATTTTCACATTTGCACGGTGGTGCCTTACGGGGTTACAGCAAGAGGTTTCTGTGCCTTGTTAGTTGTTGTCTGCCCTTCACCTTCTGTATCAACTCGATTCTCTCCGGTTTTCCTTTGAACAAAATCCTGTATATCAAGCTCGTGTTGTATCACACTAGTGGAACAAACGTCACTGACAATATAGGCAATGTTATCAATTTGTAACTGTTTAATATTTAGCGCTCTGATGTGCCATGTACATTTTTTCATATTTATTGTTTAGAGTTTATGGACTCAAAAGATTATATTAAGCTTTTTTGCAAATACTGGTGTATGTGGTTTTTACTTTAAGAACCATCCGAATATACCCCTGTATAGAAGGCCTTTATAAAGATGTACTTTCAGTTCTGTTTAAAGGGATCTTATTTCATTGGAAGAGGTCACTTACAGAAAACAGTTGGGATGCCTTTTTGTTTTATATAAAAATCAAGATGGTAGATGTTAAGTTAGCCTTAAAATGCGTAAAACCTGTTTCTTCATTTAAAAACAAACAAAAAAAGCCCAACAACAAACAGTACTTCCTGGTTCAAAGTATCTTGCTGCAGTAGTATGTGGTAGTTACGTAAGGTGGTTGGGTAGAACAGCAGAAGGTCCTGCAGAGAGGCAGCTGTCTGTTCTCCTTTGCTGTCTAGGCTCAAGCCAAAACTACCTTAAAGCGCATGGGACCTGTGGTGAGGTAAATAGATGGCAGCAAAGCGAGCTCCAGCACAGAGCTTGGCAGGATGGCGGGGACTCAGCAGGGCTGCGCTGTGTGCTTTGAGTCAGCTGAATGGCTGTGGCAGGAACCTTCCGAGAGGAGAAGGGATTTTGATTCATAGTGAAGTGGGTGAGTTTGTCTTCATCACAGACGTCTTGTTTCAGGAGCAGTTGCGGTATCAAGAAGGGGCCCAGCACAGCTCAGAACTATTTGCAGTGGTGTCTCTACCTTCATAGCTGCTTCACTGACCAGGTGGGAATATGATGGTCCAGACAGAATTTGCTATGGTTGATTCTGCTTCATTGGCTGCAAGAATTTGGCACCTGTTGATTCTGTGCTTCAGTATGAGAAGGTCACGGTAAAGTCAGCTTAGTTTTTATTTATTTAAGCTTTTTTCTCTCTCTAATCAGAGCACTGTTGAGGAGAAATTGCACCTTTTGGCTGACAAGCTGGTGGTCTCACCTGAGCAACCAAAACTGTTTTTATGTTATATTTGAGGTGACTTAAAATACTGATGTTGCTGGTACAGAAAGAGTTGGGGTTATTTTTAGGTGGCTCCATGTTGTCATGATGTCTTCTTTCAATACAAGTTTAAATATCCAACTGTTCTGTTTTGTAGGACAGCTGCCAAATCAACGGACTAAGAAATTAATTCAGCAATGCTGCACTGAGCCTGTGCCTTTTCCACACGCCCCATTACTAGTGACCTAAATCAAGGGCAAACGCCTGAAGTCTTGAGCTCAAATGGGGAAGTGATCCTTCCATAAAACTGCACATCTCTATCTTATGTGGAACATATGTCCTAAAATAACATCCGATAGGATAAAAGCTATTGTGAATCGAGCTGCAACAGTTTTGTGTGTTTCTTACTCACTGCAGAAGGCCTTTCAGAAAATGGGGGTGTTTCTCTGTAGCTGCTGTTGTCTGAAGGCCATTTATTAAACAGTGATACTCAGCTGAGCTCTGGGAACTTGCTGCTCCTGGTCTGGTAAACTAACACAATGAATATGTGCTGTTGTTGGAGTCCCTGAGCTCCCTTACAAAAGAGGGGAAGTGGGGCTGGCGTAACTTGATTTGACTACTAACCTCTTGAGGAAATTTACTAAGGCACTTAAGTTCTGGGTTAAAATAGCACAGGACCCATGCTATTAGCATCTCTCTTTGAAGTCCTGCCCTGTTGTTGAACAAGTGTAGCTACTGTGAGGGCCTCACATAAGAGCCATTGCTGCTTTCTATTTGGTTTAAAGGTGACCCAATTTCAAGCTTGATCGCTCTTCCCTGCTGGTAGTTGATTCAGCCTTTGGTCAGAACCCAAAGCTTGCTCTTAAGACTCAGTACTTAGTAGCTGATGGTTCTAAGCCTGTAGCTGGTTGTAGATGGTAGTCATGAAACCTTAGATTAGATCTATGGGAGCAGAGCTGTTCCGATGGCCAGCAGCACTGGGTGCATGAAGGGGAAGGTCGGGGCCGTGCTTCTTGGGCAGTTTCCAGGTTCAGATGGATTAATAAAAGCTATTCTGGTGAACACAACCAAGTAGTTCTGTGCTGCCATCAAACAACAGAAGAGGATATGCATCTATTGGTTTTCTTCTTAAACTTCTAGCTTCTAGTAGTTAATGGCCTGATGGCAACTTTGAAATGGGAGTGTAGCATTTTATTTAATCTTGTTTATAATTTAACTCTTCGGGTTATAATCAAGTGAGGCTTATAATCAAGTGGACTTACAGGCTGTAGTGTCTTTCCTGTCTTACTGGTGACATTGGTGCATGCATATCTCGTGCTTTGTGTCTCTGCATATCTCTGGCAATTAGGCAGCCTTTGTGAAGTGCTTCCTGGGCTGCCCGCAGCACTGCTCCTTCATACGTTCATATTTCTTCATTCCTCCTTCATTATGTTTGCACCCACTCACAATGGTTTGCTCACTTCCTCTTGCTCTTCAATCTTACCATTTATCCTTGCAAGCTGTTGGCGAAGCCCCTTGGCAAACATCTTTCTGTCAAAGAAAACAGGTTTGTATTTCTGGCTCTCAGGGATTTGTAGCCCTAAACTGGCAAACTTGAGAAATACTCCTTGTTTTCCCTTCCAGGCCTTCTGAGTGCCTCCCAACTTCCACGGTCAGTTCACTTACAGCATTTTAACTTCAGACCTGGCCATTAGAAAAGCCATTTAAATGCTGGCTGTGGCAAGGGAAGGAAAACTCTTCATTGTGATGTGTCTGGAAGGACCAGCTGTCCTAACGACTGCTTATTGCTCTGCAGAAGTGACTTATCTGTGTGCTGGGATGATGCTTGATATTCATGGAGAAACAACAGTAAATGGAATTGTGTAAAGAGTATTATTTGTATGTGTTTTGAAAACCCATAAAGCTTAAAATAAAATGATCTTAGTATTGCCAATCTAATGGAGCATTAAGCAATCCCTTTATAATAATGGTGCGTAAACTTTGAATCTGTTGAATAGAAGTTAATTTTAGTGGGTGAAACATCTGGTACAGACTGCGGAGTACAGAAATGACTTGGTCTACTGATTAGTTTCTTGAATGAAGGTTTTGGAGACTGGCTTAGCTTCCTTGTGTGTTATTGGCTCTATGCTGCTGCTGTTTAATTACAGACACTATCCTGTGCTCAACCTGGGAGCAGAGCACTCTGCATTGCCCTTACTCCATTACTTGGCAATCCAAATTAAAACTTACAAAAACATCCAGCAAATCAGAGCACCAAATCGGAATGATTGTCTGAAAGTGCTACCCTGTTCTCAACAGCTTCTCTCAATTAAACAGTTAGAATTATTTTCTTTAATTCTTAGCTCTGAGGCTTACTGTGGGACTGTTCCTTCAGTAAAGATAGCAGCTGGTTTTTGATAAAGCTCTTCCAAACTACTTGCTCTTACACAGTGCTCAGCCTTCTTGCAGGAGCATTTTGCTCGTAGTTCCTATGATAATTATATGGATTTGGAAACAAATAGACTGGAGCACACAATCTATAGGCAATGTTGACATCGTTGTTACAGACAAAGGAACCCTCCCTCTGTGGCTGCATGCAACCTAAAGGGCTGGAGGTTTTTTTGAGGAGCTTTGTTTGAAGTATTGGAACAACACTGCAAGAGAATCTGCATAGTTCCATTAAGGGGAAATGTCAAACCTGCTGCATGTCACAGCAGCGCATTCAAACCATGTGCCACAACAATCCCAACATCTGTCAGCGGGGTTTGGTCTCCAGTGGCGGTACTGCTACACGAAGCGCATCAATGCGCTCATCTATGTGCGCACTCTGTAAAGGCAGAGATGGAGATAGATGCAGCCCCACTGGCCTTCACGTTGGCCATGGAGGGGTGTGAGGAAGAGGGGCTGATGCTGCAGTGCCATGAGAGCCTTGATGCTGGCCGTGCTGCTTTTGAAATCTGATGCAAGACAGAGCTATCCTAAAAATGTTACTGTTTGCTTTGCATTTCTGATCTATCCCTGAAGCTCCTGAGGATAAAGTATTAAGGATGGTTGTGCTCTTGCTAGAATGTGGTTTGGCTGCCGGCAGGTTGGTCTCAGAACACCCAGGAGTGCTGCTGCTCTTTGGAAGTACTGCTCAGCTCCAATGCTGGCAGCTTGGATGAATCCCTGTCCACCAAACACTGTCCTGCTGCAGCTTTGGCTTTTGTCTGAGATCAATGTGAGAACCCTTCAATGGGGGAAACTGTCCCAGTGGTTGGAGTCTTCTTTCTTTGTCTGCTAATCCTGAGATTTTGGTTGTGTGCTGAGGGAAGAATCGATTTTTTAATACCTTCTTGTTTTCTTGCTGGATTTTGCATGGCATGGTCTGGCATTCGTAGGTTATTTGATGGCGTACAAGCAGTCACAAGAGAGAAGAGCGAGCACTCCTGGTGCCTGTTGTGGGGCTTCATCGGGGCAAAGCTCTGTAGGTTTTAATTTGGTGATGCTTTTTAGCAAGTCATAGTGAAGTGACTTTGGATGGGAAATGTGTGCTGTGGTGGGAGAACATGAAAGAGATGCGTAGGCTGTGGGTGTTGTGAAATAAGGTGCAGAGGGAAGAACACTGAGGTTCTGGTGGCTATAAAAGGGACAAAACAAAAGCCAGGAGGCTGAGCTGAGCTCTGTAATTCCTTCCTTGTATCCCCCAGCACACACAGCTATCTGCAGTGCCAAAGGACAGCCTGGGAAAGGAGAGATAACTGCTGTCTGAGTATTTGCTGATATGAACCAAGAAAATAAGGGAGAGCGGCTTCTCCAGCAGAAATTGTGTGGAGGATGTTGAATACCAAATGCAGATCACGGGGTTGTAAAGCAATGAATTTCTGCTTACAGACAGGAAGCAGGAGAATGGGTGGTCAACTGGATTTCAGCAGTCGTACGAAGGGTCAGTGTTAGCCGTAAGAACTAATTCCATTTATTAATGTTTGCGGTGTTGTAATGTATGGAGAACTTTATTTATCTGACTCTACCGCTGAGTTTTTATACAGCCCTAAAAATTCAGATTTCTGGGTTTCAATTTGCGTTGTTCTTCTTAAAGATGGGAATCCACACGTAAAACTTTGTTTTGCTTTCCTACTTTAAAATCCTGCCAAACATTATTTATAGACTGCAAATGGGTGTAGCATTTTGCATTGAGGCCTCCATGCTCTTTTGGGGTTAATGTCCTTGTGGCTACTCAATTTCTGGCCCACTCCGCTACTTGCTTCTCTCTCTCCTGTCTGCCCCTTTTCAGTCAGACCACGTGGCCGCTGACGCACAGAAGAGCTGCTCCGATGTAGCTCTGGAGGTTGGCCAAGGAACAAGTGTTTGCTACTGAGCTGCTCAGCTCGGTCACAGCCAGTCAAGCCAGCAAGGTAGAAAAACACCATGTGGGACTCCCAGCAATAGCACACCACACTTGTAACTGCGCTGTTCTGCAGCTCAGGACAGCAGCGGGTTTGTAGCAGAACTAATGGGCTGAGCCCTTTCTGAAGAAGACCATTAGCGAGGCTCTGCCAAGGGCTGGGAGGGCAATGCTTGAGGAGCTGCTCTGATTTACTGCTGTTGGAGGAGTTCTGAAATCATGCTGCCTGTGTCTAGCCCTGCTGCTTTGTAGTGTAACAGGGAACTGCTCCTAGAGTTAACTGCGCAGGTAACAAGGGTGTTGAGGGCCTGCTCCTTCCCTGGGGTGGTTTTAGAAATCAATGATCACAGCCCAGGAAGAACTAGGGCATCTCACTGTTACAGGGTCATGGGAACTTGGCTTCTAGCAGAGTTTGGGTCATTAAACAGAACTGCAGCTGTGCCACTGAGTGAAGCTCATCCAGCTTCTGTTTGGGCTCACTGTTAATCTATGGTTACCTTCTCTGTAGCTTTTCACATGGTGGCTTCACACCCCTGGAGGGGGTTGGCGGGGTTTCTCCGCAGACTCTGAGATCTCGATGTTTGCCATTTTCCACACATGCGAGGATTTTTTTCCCAAATGATCTGTTGTCTTGAAGATGTTCCTACCTGGATGCTTTGCAGAGGCAGTGACAAAGAAAGCTGTCAAGCCTTTATACTTTGATTGGTATTAACAAACAGCTAAGCCTCATTTCTCTTTCCAGCCTCCACTGGTGAGTGAAGGGCTCAGCACAGCAATGCATCACCACTGCCTGTACAGCTGCTTCCTCCTCCTTGGGGACCTGGTTCTGTGGGCATGAAGTGAAGCGGAACAGAAGTGGGGCAGTGGGGGGATGGATTCTGCCATGGGTGAAATTATGTCATTTATAACAGTGAAAAACTGAGCACAGCGCATTTGGCTTTGTGCATTTATTTGCGCAAAGGGATAAAAGCAATCAAATTTAAGTACAGCTTGTTACTGGAATGTACAGTTCTCAGCACTGTCTTCATGGCAAGCTGAGGATTGAGAAATTAGCTGCTGTTAATGGGAGCCGGAGAGGCAGCTCTCAGCGCTGTGTGTGGTTCCTTAGGTTTAGTGCCATTCAGATGCTGCTGTCATTGCCAGATGAGCTTTCGTGTGCCATCCAAACCAGGTTAGTGCTATGGAAAGAGCCCGAGGCTCCTTACATAACACAGTCATGCTGCTGTTACGTTATCATTTTCAGCTGTAATGCCTACAGTACCAATAAATCAAATTACTTTTTTCCTTACCGTGGAACAAAGCTTATAGAAAGTGCCCTCTTTTCCCTATTACTGCCTATTTTAGGAGACTTTCATATCTGGTTTGTTTTATTAGGCGTTAGTTTGACAAGTTAAATACGATCTATTTTCCAGACATTAAAATGGGAAGCCACATAAAGATCATCTGGTTTCAACCCCCTGCTATGTGCAGGGTCACCAACCACCAGATCAGACTGCCCAGAGCCACATCCAGCCTGGCCTTGAATGCCTCCAGGAATGGAGCATCCACAACCTCCTTGGGCAACCTGTTTCTATGGACTGGAATGTCAAAGCTGCACACTGCAGAAAATCAAGGTGAAAGAGATGAAATGACTCTGGTAGCTTAAGCCAGAATCCAAATAATCTACCCTTGAAGGAAGACCCCTTCCATCAAACCTTGGGAGGGGTCACAAACTGCTGGTATGTGGCCGAGTCCCAGTGCCACCTTCTGGGGTCCATCTCCATGCACCAGCTCTGTGCCCACCTCCATGTGGACATTACTTTGGGGCTGGCCATCCTTGGCTCTGCTCTGCTGAACTGGGTTGTAGCAAACATGTGGGAAAACACTCCTTTCTCTTGTTTGAGTGTGCAGGGAGCTGTGGGTGACCCGCTCAGCCCTGTGAAAAGTTGGGCACCAACTCATGTCCCTCTGCTTTTACAGGTCAGCAACCTTGAGTCAGGGTAGATTAAAAACATGGCCCAGAAAATAAGGTCTGGTGTGGGAGCATGGTGACCAGATGTGAAATGCTGCCAGGCTTTATTGGCAGAGTGCTTCATGGCAGTGGCCATTGGAGCAGCTCTGAGGAGCACTGTAAGCCACCTGCACACCCTCTGCTGTTCATGGGGATGGCACTGTTGGCCATGACAAAACTATGAGGAGAGGCTGAGGAAGCCGGGGCTGTTTAGTCTGGAGAAGAGGAAGCTGAGGGAAGACCTTATCGCCCTCTTCCAGTACCTGAAAGGTGCTTATAGTGAGAGTGGGGCAAGTCTCTTCTCACTGATGGCAAGTGACAAGACGAGGGGAAATGGCCTCGAGTTGCACCACAGTAAGTTTAGGTTGGATGTTAGGAAACACTTCTTTACAGAAAGGGGAGTTAAGCACTGGAATAGACTGCACAGGGAGGTGGTTGAATCGCCATCCCTGGATGTGTTTAAGAGCCGTTTGGATGTGGTGCTCAGGGATATGATTTAGTGTAGGGTTTTTAGAGTTAGGGTACTATGGTTAGACTGCGGTTGGACTTGATGATCTTCAAGGTCTTTTCCAACCTGGGTAATTCTATGATTCTATGGCACAACTTGGGGTGGTTGCCTCCACTCCTCTCTAAGGCCACACACCTGAAGAGGCAGAAATAAGCAATACTTAATGAGGTGACAGAACAGCAGCAAAGCAACAAATGGGATTTGTGAACAGTTCACATGGTTACACATGGGAGCACATCTCAGAGAACTGCTACAGATGAAAATCCTGCCTCCTGTGTAGCAACATCATGGGCTGCCAAAGTGGAGATTCTTCCTAGAGTGATTACCCAGAGGGAAACAGCTACAGCAGAGAACTGCAGCTGACCACCTTGGTCCCTAAATGTGCTTTATGAATATTAATGTGCTGTTGTCAGTCTTGGATTCAGCTATGTAGCCAGAAGTGCAAGCAAAGGGAATACTGGTGGTTATGTGGTGCTCTCTGTGCTGGTCTGGAAGTTCCTGCCATTAAGGTACAACTAGAACTAATATTTCCCTCTTCCCTGGAGCCAGCACTCAGACAATTAAGATCAGTTTCCATCCCTCTGAGGGAGCAAAGCTGGTCTCCTGATAATTAGTCAAGGAACCTGGTATAAAGGGGATGAGAGGGGCATAAGAAGGAGTGCAATTTTGTAAGTGCACCTGGCTAAAACGATGACAAAAGCCTGACCTTCAGCTTCCGAGGGATCAGGGGCAGCAATGCAACTAATTCAGTTAAGGGAAAGCCTTCAAACTATGGTGTCAACCCCAGGTAGAGAGATTTGAGCCAGAGGAAACTATTCTAAACAGAGGTACGGTTTCTTTTCAGATCAAAAAGGGAATGTTTCTGTCCTGTGAGATTATTGTAGGGAAAAGCACTCGAGAACCGAGGTGCTGATTTGTGCGGAGTTTTACAGTACTAAAAGGAGACACACTTTGTGAGGTTAACCAAGGCAATACTGCTCCACACATACCACAGTAAGTGTGGAATAATGGGACAATCAGTCCACAAAGCAACGTTTCCTTTTAGTGTGGCACAATATGTGGCCACTCGAACAAAACTGATGGCGTAAATTGTGTGACTTGCTTACAACAAAGCATCTGAAGTAGTTCATAAATACTCCAATATAGCAGATTCTTCAGGCAGTGCAAGCAAAAAGTCTTTGTTGCACCCCATCTCTCTGGAAAACCTGTTAAGCTGCTTGATGCAGAGGAAGATACTTGATTTCTCTTAAGGGATAGTATAGTAATTTCCAGGCCGTAATAAGGGTTAATTCTTTCTTTTGACTTTTATTCATCCCCGATGACTGTATGAAAAAAAAGAAGATGGCTTCATGGCTGGATCTGGAACTTTGGGAGATATAATTTTGAAGGCTGACTCTGCTGCAGGCATCTTCTGACCTCAGATAAGTCATTTAATTTCCATGTTACTCCTGTTTGCCTGTGGAAAACAGATAATATCCTCTTTTCATCAGTTCTCCCTTTCGTCTGCTTAGATTGCAATCTATTCAGGTCAAGGATTGTTCCTCTTATTTTATATGGTGCTCAGACCAATTTCATTGAGGGCCCTGAAGCTGTTATTATCTGTGTGTAGATAACTCTGTTTTCTAATAGCGTTATCTGAAAAATATCAGTAATTAGCCCATGAAGAGGTACTAAAATCACAGTGAATAAGTATTCTTCCCAAACTGCTTGAAACTTCTATCAGATTGCAGAACAACAATATGAATCTATTGATCAGAACAGCCTACAGTTGGGCAGATGAAGGTTCCCAGTGTAACAGTCCGACGTTTTTAATGCTGAAGAGCTGTTTTTTACTCTGAGATGGCTGAAGCTTACACTGAGGCTTTACACTGAGGCTTATAATGCTTGTAAAAGAGGAAAGATAAGTCTCTGAACTCCGGCAGCTTGTGACCTCTGCCCTGGGGAGCCCGTTCCATGCCCACCGCCCTGTGGTGCAGCCCCTTTCCCTCACCCCCAGCCGCCCCTCCCCTGACAGCTCCATGCCGTTCCCTGTCGCTGTCACACAGAGCAGAGCTCAGCGCTGCCCCTCCGCTCCCTGTGAGGAGCTGCAGCCGCCATCAGGCCTCCCCTCAGCCTGCCCTGCTCTGGGCTGAGCACAACAGGGGCCTCAGCTGCTCCTCACACACCTCGCCCTGCAGACCATTGCCCATCTTTGTAGCCCCCCTTGGATGCTCTCCAATAGCATCCATCTTTCCTTGTTCCTCCCTGGATGGGATGTGCCTGAACTGGGAGAACAAACAGTTCTCATCTCTGTGTGAGAGGTCTTAATGGAAAAACACCTCTTGGTTTTTAAGAGCCAGAAACCATGCACTTTGCTTTAATATCCTCTAATTAATGCATACTCTCTATCCACTATCAGAACACCTGACTCCTCTTCTTCATGTGGTATCTAAACATGATGCCTGTTTTTCACGTCAGCAGCTGAATTTCTCATTCATGTCATGTACAAACCTATGCAGGTTGGATCATCAGTGCTTTCCTGAGCAGCTTAGTCTATTCTGTGTCCTTTCTTAATATCCTTAATCTCTGCTTCTGGCAAATAAGATACTGACCTACTTTATTTTTCTGCCTTTGGAAAGGAAAACAAAGTGCACGTGGTAGAGCAGCAGCTGCTGCTGTTTCCTGACGGCAATAAAGAGGCAGATTGTCCTGGTTCAGGGTTTTGTTAAAGCCACTCCTGCTCTTACATCCCCCTCTCTGCACCGTGTGTCCAGATGCTCACTGTGCATCCCTCTGCTGCCACTGCAAGTGCTGTTACATTGGGGTGGATATATCAGAGGAGGAACATCATGAAATGCAATGGCCTGTGGATGAGGATGGGTTAACTATGGCTGTAGTTCCCTGTGTCGATGCTCCCTGCTGCAGAAATAACTAATTCACACCAAACTGGAAACACCAATATCTCCAGAGGCTACTGCTATACACCACACAGCTCCTCTCTGACCTTCACCTTAGCTGCCACATCTCTGGAGCAGAGACCACAGCATTGTGCTCTCTTTGCATGAGAACGGCAGTGCTTGGAGGGCTGGGGAAGGAAATGGGGACCTCTTTCCCATGGTTTATCTTCCCCCTCTTTTCTGTAGTGGATGACGGATGGTATCAGCATTGACTGCTCACTGCTGCTTGCTCCATGGGCATCTTCCAGGAGCTCACAAAAGAACTGCTGTACAGAGATGAGAGCTGGGCACCAAAATAGAAAATCAATAGTATGCAAGCAGCCTCCTCCCACATATGCTTTTGGAAACCTCCCCCACAACCTTTTACATCAACACTAACCAGATTTCACCTATAAATCTGCTGCAGTTAATCTCCCTGAGTACCTCTGCAGCTCTCGCCTCTCATCTCCAACTTAAGCTCCCTTATTGACAGATGTACATAAACAACTTTTCCCCCCTCCTGCTTCGGTCCTCCATTGTTCCAAACCAACACATGTGACGGCTCTGGCAGGGCTGCCTTTACTCCACTTGTGCTCCCTTGTGAATAGTTTGAAGTGGGACATTGGAGTCTTGCCCCTACCTGGCTTCCACAGAGCAATTTGTGAGCAGCAGACAGAGCTTGGACCCCAATTCAGGAGCTGCTGTGGGCGCTGCTACCTTCCCTGCACAGCACTGGCACTCGTCTGCATGGCTGCACAGCAAGGCTGGATGTTCCATCCTTGACTGTCTTTAGCAATGTCTTCAAGTGATTGTTTGAGAGCTGCCTGCTGCCACATCAAAGCAGCAGCCCAGACAAAGCACATTCAGGCTGGGAGCTGGGGTGGAAAGAAAGAAATCTGCAGCAGAGCACTCATGCAGGGCAGTTTTTCTTGTGCTTCAGTGGGAGTGAAGGGCACGTGGGAGACCTGCTGGCAGAAGGGAAATTTTATAGGTGTGATCCTGGCCAGACAGAAAACCAACCCCATTCTAGAATGCTGCTAGCTGCTGTTTTCTCTCCTCTCCCTCTCCCTCTCCTTCTTTCTTTTCATTGCCAAACTGTTTTAGCAGATACTTATAGGAAGTGCTGGAAGGAATAGAGACTAGGACCACAGCAAGAAGAGTTAACAGAATAGCTGGAGCTCTTCATGTAGTAAAAACAGATGAGTAAGCTGAGAATCGTAAAAAGAACTAATCTCCATTTCAGATCTTGTTTAAGTGATTAATTATGGAATATTGTAGACATAATTAAACACATAATCAAGGGCAAGTAGGCGCAGCCTTACACCAAATAACAGAAATGTATAAAACATGGTGCTGGAACAGGCTGTATTTCTGTACTTAGAAAGCAAGAAACAGCTACTGTCTCCTACACCTTTTATGTAGAATAAAACAATAGTGGAAAGAAAAAAAACTATCCTTAGGTTAGCTTATAAAATCTACAGTAAATGACAACTAGTGACCTTGTGTAGCCACAGCTGCCATGAGTTTAGTGGCTACAAAGAGTATGCACACTAATTATTCATAGAATCATAGAATGGCCCAGGTTGGAAGGGACTTCAAAGATCATCAAACTACAATTCCCCCTCCACAGGCAGGGCCACCAACCTCTCCATTTAATACCAGACCAGGCTGCCCAAGGCCCCATCCAACCCAGCCTTGACCACCCCCAGGGATGGGGCGCTTGCCTGGGCTTGAGGTTGTGCTTTTCACAGAGCTCTCATGTGCTCCTTGCTGACTTTCCAAGTGTCCATCAGTTAGCAAAACTAAGAGATTTCTATTGTTTAATTCTTTAATGATTTTGTCTGCCACAAACACATCAGTTTGGCCCTCTGCACTCTGCAGTTACTCAAATCACACATGACTGTTGAATCAATCGCAGCCTCGGGCGAAGGACACACACATATCCACGCCTGTCTGTGCATACCACACACTGGCTATTTAATTTAAAGTGGTTTTGATGCCCTTTTCTGCTCCAGAGAGGAATGGAGCTGGTCCTTTGCAATGTGAGCATGGCAGTGACCAATTGTCCATAGGTGCACGTTCCGGAGAAGCCATTGCCTGGCTTACAGATATCTTTGCTCCCAGTGTTTGAGTTGCTCAGGGCACTGGTGGGATCTTCTCAGAACACAGCATTACATCGTCACCATTTTGGCCTTTTCCTTGTCTTTCCTACACACGTTTAATGCCTACACCTTTCCTCAAGCCCAGCTATTAGTCAGACTGTTGATACATGCCAGTTTGTTCCCTGCCTTTCCCTGAAGGGAGGAAGGAAGGGAGGGAGGAAGGGAAAAAAAGGGAAGGGAAGGGAAGGGAAGGGAAGGGAAGGGAAGGGAAGGGAAGGGAAGGGAAGGGAAGGGAAGGGAAGGGAAGGGAAGGGAAGGGAAGGGAAGGGAAGGGAAGGGAAGGGAAGGGAAGGGAAGGGAAGGGAAGGGAAGGGAAGAAGGGGCTTTCTGTGGAGCTCAGCCATTTCCCACACTGCTTGATTCCTCTCTTGACTGTGTTGCCTTTTAACAGCAAGAGGAAACTGGGAGATAATGATCTGGAAGAACCAGAAGGTCAGTGACAGGTGAGTTGAAGTAACTTACACTGGTGATGATGTGGTAGAAGCTCTGTCCCTGGGGACAATCAAGGTCAGGCTGGACAGGCTCTGAGCAACCTGATCTACCTGTAGGTGTCCGTATTCATTGCAGGGGAGTTGGACTAGGTGACCTTGAAAGGCCCCTTTCATTTCAAATGAATCTATGATATGATGTTTCTTCAGTCAGATATGGGAATGCTGGACCACTGCTGGAATATGGCTTGTGGCAGACCAGCTCTGGAGACATTTGGGGCTCAAATAGTCTCGTCTCTTTTGATAGTATTTTTTTCAAGATTAATTTATAAAGCAGCTCTCCTGTCCAGATGGGTTTGCCCTTGTCTGGAAAGGACGAAAAAGAAAGGCATGAGTCTATTTTTCCTTCCTCTTATCCTCATGCAGCACTAGCTGTGGGTTCAGAGATATGACGTTTCCTTGCTTTTCAGCCACTTGTCCAAACCAGTCTGGCCTCAGAATCTTAGGCACTTCTCACCTGCCAAAGAAGGGCCCTACCAGCAGCCTCCCCCAGCACAACTGGGGAGTGACACTGCAACACCAGACAGCAAAAGTGACCTTCCCAGGAGACTGAAGTTTGGGGTCCCCTCAGAGATCTCTGAGCTTCAGCCTTTTTTCTAGTTTGTTCCTGTGCCACCAGATCTGCTGGGGAAGATTAAATCTTCACTTCTTGTTCCTCCCTTTCTCTGCTTTTTCTTCTTCCATATATGCATATTTCAAGGGGTCACATTGGTGCTGAGGGTCCGGAGCCCACAGAGGTCTCAGGAGTGACATGGGCTGAGGTGTGTTTCCCCAGGACCCTCCTATGGAACCAACAGGATGATGTGCAAAGGTCTGCAGTATCTCAGGGAAAAAACTCAAGAAATGTGCTTAGAAATGTGACAAGCGGGGGAGCCACCACGCGTCAATCTGAATGGCTGGGGACTGGGCCAGAGCTAATGAGTTTTACAATGTTTCTTTTGAATCCTGTTAAAAATTTATTGCCTTAATAGGACAGTAATCCACACGTGCTGTAATGCTGGTTGCTAATTAAATCAGGTTGAGTCTTTGAAACACGGATAAAGCAAGCAGGGATTAAACCAGTCTGGTAGTGATCATTTCTGTAGGAAATTCATGGTTGAATTTTTGCAAAGAAACTGCTCAGATGACTTTAGAGACAAGGGAATACCTATGTCTCCTGGAAGTTCTTGATTCCTCTTGGACAGGACTGAAGCTCTGAGGTTAGAGTAGTACTCATGAGATCTCCAGGAGAGGGAAGTTTCATTCCAGATCCACGTGGAGCTTCCAGCCTCACACTTCCACAGGAGCCTCCACCCATGGGAATGGCAGAAACGGGGAACTAGGATTTCAAGACACCACACCAGGAGTGGATCAGGGCTGGCCCAGGTGCACCCAGCTGCCCTCGCCAGCATTGCCACACTAATGTGCTGCCTCTGCTCAGCCCTATCTTTGCTTAAGCTTTGTGGGGCCTGACTGAGCTCCCGGTTACATCAGCTGGCATTTTTGTATGATGACTTTGATTTAACTGACTTAAGCAGCTCGTTAAGATGCTTCAATGCAAATGTAGGCACTCAAGTTATGGTTTATACATTGCTTGGATCTGTACTTCTCATTTGAAAATGTGTTGATGCAAATCTCCACAAAGGGCGGCTTTCTGCATCTCTGATATTGCCTTACATAATCAGGTCCCCAGGGTGTTACAGATGTCATATAAAGATAACTACATTTTAAAGTCATGCCTTTGTGGTGTGACTGCCCAGCTATGGCCAACAGCAGGAAACCCTCAGATAAGAGGAAACCCTCTCAGCAGAGATTTGTAGTAGCATTCTTCAAAGCCTTCTCTCCTCCAAACGAGTAGAGTGAAAAACATGTTACTAGTTTGAAATGGAGGAGGGGGGAAGCGTTTGGTTATTGCTTCCTGCCATTTGGTGAGGATCCTCTGTTGTTCTCATTAATTCTTATTACATTTAAGAACATGACAAACTGTGCACAGATACCTTATGAAAATGTACAGAAACCTCTCAAGAATACTGCATTCACATAACAAGTAACAGATTCATGTATTTCCTTAGGGTAAATGGCTTTTCATTTTTGATGTTAAGAGAAACTGTTCCAATTTCTTTTTCCCTCCTACCTAGGAGCAAACACTTTGTAATGGTTTGCTACAATGGGACATCTATAATGCTCATAAACCAAAAGAGACTCTTCCAGTAAATCCCCTATCAATACTATGCACAGTTAATAGGAAAGCATCATTCCCTTAAAATGTTTCACCATATTTGCAATCCAAAAGTAGAGTCAGGTACTGGAGCCACAGCTAATTTATGCTGGTGTGTGCTGCTGTGTTCTGCTCTACCTACATATTCCTGTCACTGCGTAAGTGACACCTAAGTGCTTTCTGAGTGTTCAGTATAGGAGGAGATGGATGTGATCTCACCCTTTTCTTACCTTTTCCCTTTTACTTACGCAATGAAGTATTTTGGTGGGGTTGTTGTGTTTTCTCAGGTTACACAGAACTACATATTTACAGTGGAGGAACCTCAGAGAGTCATGACACTGCCTCCAGACCCTGTGAGAACCACCCAGTGATCTCAATCTGTCCCAGAACAAGCATTGTTTCCATCTCTTGCAAACTTCACCCTGTGTGCAAGAAGTCCTGGTCTGCCAGACGTGAGTTTCTGATCACTGCTCCCAGCCTGGAGACCGTGACTTTGGCTTGTCATCACTTCCACCAACACCTCACCGCCAACCAGCAGTGCTGGATGCCCACTGGCAGCCTCACGTGCTGTGCCATCAGAACTGGGCTCTCTGGTTTCTGAGGACACTGCTGTGAGAGCTGAATTTGGGTCATCGTATTTAGGTCTCCACATGTACCTAGCTGTCAGCTTGAGCCCTCCAGCCTCCTGAGATAGCATCACACCTCTGTGTTCAAAATCTTCCTAGAGAACGGAAGGAGCAAAGATTTAAGCCGATTCACAACAGCTTTAATTAAAACTCAATTAAACTCATTCAGATTTCAACATCCAGGAAACAGACACATGATCCTCACTTAATTACTACAGTGCAGCCCAGTGCCCTCTTCCACACACCCACGAGTGCTGGTTTTGTGTGGGGTGGGCCATGGGGTGCAGGGCTCTACTAGGCTGCTGGAGACCCTCATCTTGCTTTCTCCTGCCCCACAGCCAGCCTGCCCCATCCCCACATGACATGCTGGCAGCTGCTGAGCAGCAGGGCCACTGCTTCTGGAGCTGTGCTGCTGGGAAGGGGCTGCTTTCGCAGTCACAACGTAAGTCGGGCCTAGCAGTGGCTGCAGCCATATGGCTGCTCCAGGGGCTTCCTGGCACAGCAGCCAGCAAATCCTCTTAGTTCAGCTTTGTCCCCCTCCTTTGGTTCTGGCCGTGCCTGGCTTCCTGCTCTGGTCCCAGTGCACACCATAAGCCCTGAGACGTCCACAGCCAGGTGGTGGATGTGGCCCCAAGTACTCACAGCTTAAAGACAGGATGCTGTGGTTGTGTCTGCTCTCTGCACAAGGTCTGTGGTGGGACAACTGGCATACACCTGCCCACATTGGTGCCAATAAGCCTTCTCATCCTCCAAATCCAATGGATGCATCCAAGTTAACTTGCCTGCTGCTTTGATATCTCTCATGGCCGTATCACAGCGGTGAAGCAGGGGACCCAAGGAGACGCAGTCTGGAAGAAGGAACAGTGAACTGCTCTAAGCACTGATTCTCCTCTCAGGTACCTCAGTAAGGTACCTGTGTTCTCCATGGGCAGACAGTAAGTTCAAATCTACTTTCCTAAGGCTGTTCTGAGGATATTTGCTGCACTTAGAGAATCAGAAAAGCAGGACATAAAGTGTTCTTGTGTGGAGTGGAGGTAGGTACATGGTCTCGTGTACCAGGAAGGATGTATTTATATGAACAAGAGCTTGGTGTAAACTATTCCATTCCTCAAAATCTAGGTAAAAAGAAACAATAATCCCTGCTGATGCCTTGTCAGTTTTGAAGCAGCACAATAAAGAAAACATCTGCTGAAGCTAATGACTGCATTTGCATAGATTACACATGATAATCCAACACACAACAGGGTGCCCTGCCATGTAGAAGGCACAAGGGCGGTTCATTTCTCTGGCAATCACTGCCAGAAGTCAGTTGCATTTCTGCAACAACAGCATCAGCTCACTTGCAGGAGGGCTTTGGCTAGCAGTGATGGAGAAAATGCCTCATGAAAGGTGGAGGGATCTCCCCTGCCAAGTGCGGAGGAGAAATGGAGTGGTGAAATTGGCTTTCACGGTGGCATCCATAGAAAACCCTTCTGGAGTGGCAAGGGGAAGGAGCTCAGTCTGGTGGGCTGTCCCTGGTCCCACTGGGCTCTGGGTTGGCTACAGCCCTTCAATGAGCCAGAGCCCAGAGAGGGAGGGCTGGTGCTGTCTGTGGGGAATTGTGGCTGGATGCCATGCTGGTTCCAGGCAAAAAAAAATAGTTCCTTTGTGTTTCCAGCACAGTGTCTGGATTTATGGCGTTGCTTTGTTACTCCTGCAGTGTTGGCTATGGACAAACACAAGAGGACAATTTATATCCCAAGGCAAACTGGCTCCGATATGGTGCTACTGCTTTTCGCTTTGCTTAATTGGGCTAACAGAAAAAGACAACAGCTGCAATGGTGGGAAGGAGAAATGCCTTTGCTCATCCTTCTTGTGACAGCAGTCAGTTTAGCAAGGGTTTATCAATTGACTTGAGATGAATGTTAGTGCTGAATACAGTTTGGTGCCTGTTTACCCCTTTGACTGTTTCACAGCTACAACTGCACTTCAGAAACTAAAAGTTATTTTTGAGGGAGTGTCCCTTTGGAAGCATGTTTAAATAACAGCAGAATGACAAAATAATAATTCCAACAAAGTGTATATATATGTGTACATGTGTGTGCATGAGTGTCGTGGAGAGAGCAACTAAAAAGAGAGATGGCCATGGGCACTTATTTTTGAGAAAAATCAGGTCATTTCCTCCAGCTTGTGTCTTCCAAGGCTGCGGATGTGACACAGTTCTTCCTTCTGGCCTCATAATCCACGAGTGCAGGCAAAACTATGACCACCTGTCAGCCTATTTTTATGAAGTGTTGTGAAAAAAAACTCCTTGAAAAGGACTGGATGATCTTGACCATCCTGTCTGATGCACATGACATCTTTTACAATAAGGCATGGGTTTCACATTCAGTTTTGCTGGACACAGAGGGGGATATAACTTGTCCAGGAGTCAAGAGAGGTGGGCCTGGGTAACACCAGGGAAACCTGTGCTGCTCTTTCCAGCTTGCTTGTTCCATATCAACCTTACGAGGAGAGGATAAGGAAGCTGGGGCTGTTTAGTCTGGGGAAAAGGAGGCTGAGGGGAGACCTTATCACCCTCTTCCAGTACCTAAAAGGTGCTTACAGTGAAAGTGGGGCAAGTCTCTTCTCACTGGTGACAGGTGACGGGATGAGGGGAAATGGCCTCAAGTTGCGCCAGTGAAAGTTTAGGTTGGATACTAGGAAACACTTCTTTACAGAAAGGGTAGTTAGGTACTGGAATAGGCTCCCCAGGGAGGTGGTTGAATTGCCATCCCTGGATGTGTTTAAGAGCTGTTTGGATGTGGTGCTCAGGGATGTGATTTAGTGGAGGGTTTTTAGAGTTAGGGTACTGGTTAGGCTGCAGTTGGACTTGACGATCTTCAAGGTCTTTTCCAACCTGGGTAATTCTATGATTCTATGATATCCTGTGTACCCCACCAGCCAACTCATAGAGCCTAAACCTGTGGTTCCTACATGCACTGTGTGCAAATGATACCTCTCCAGAAATTTGCTTCATCCAAGCAAGAAAAGCAGGAGTGCAAACCCCAGTGATTATCCCCTCTTGGTGTGAATCTATTCTTAAACTGAACTGTGCTCCTTTGGTATTTTAGTAAAGCTGTCATAAATCAACACCCACTGCTCCATTTATCCCAGTGACAAAAAAAAAAAAAAAAGAAGAAAAAAAAAAGGGAAAAACCTAACCCAACAGAGAAGCCATCCTTTAGCTGACATTCAGTTGGAATTGATCGAGTGATCTGCTTTCAGAGCAACAGCTCTTGTCAAAAATAGCCCTTTGGAAAAGCTCTGGTATTACTTGTGTGGCATGTGCCTCACAATGCTCTTTAGTGAGAGCACGGTGTCAGAGACCAGTATTAAAAAGAGATCAGTGGCAGTGCTGTGTGGGAAATGAATCATGTGCCTCTACAAGCTACCGGTCCCTATGACTGTCTCAAGCTAATGAGCTCACCAATGTGTTTCAAGGCATCATATTTAGAAAGAGCATGGGGTGCTGGATTCCTTTAGAATCCCTCACTGCTCTGAGGGACCAATAAAACCAAAATCCAGGCTGCACCAAGCCTTCCCAATAGTGCAGCTCTGAACACAGTCCCTGTCCTGCCAGCTCCCTACCATGGCAGGAGTTTCACTGGGGCATCAACCAGCTGCACATGGAGCAGTGCATGTTTTCACTGGAGCTGGTGGGAAATGTTTTATTTCTGTGTAACATTTTCTCCAAGTGACAAAAAAAACGTTGGCTGAAAAATGTTGGCTGATATTTTTGGGAAAGGGAGGAAACAACTCGAAAGTCCACAAATGCTGAAACATTTGGATAGGGGCGGATCTGAGCAAACACAGGTGCTGCTGTCTGGATGTCAAACTTGGGCTCCCTTTGCGATCAGCAGAGACAGAGCTTTAGGATAAGATTTATCTCACTCAGCTGATGTATAAAACAGGCCAAATAAATTACACTCTGTCTTTTTCCACATTCGAGAAAGGTGCTTTAAGCCAGCAAGTGTAGTACAGCTGTTTATCCTGTAGCTGATTAAAGCACAGGGAGATTAAACCCACTCTCTTCTGAAACAGATTGAAACCCGTGGTTCAGATGGGTTTGCAAGGCGAAGCCAAGTTTTTAATAGCACCTTACATTCAGCTCTTTCAGATGCTACTGAGACATACCCTACTACAAATATAGAATGTGTAATGTCTTAAGTGCAGCTTATATAGTTCCTGTTCTGAAAGCTATCAGAGATAGTGAACCCAGACAGTGAACTCTGCTATTAGTTTTGGAAACTTGTCATGACGTGATAATAAGCCTGACTATTTCTCTCCTCCATGATGGTCCAAGGCACAGTTTTACTTTCCAAGCTTTCTAGCAATTTCCTTGTTTCCCACATGCTCAGGTTTCTTTTCCCTGTTTCACTTTTGACCTCTGTGTCTTTTCACCCCGCAGTGGTGTGAGGAAAAGAAAGAAAATGAGTCAAACCAATCACGTATCTATCAGTAGTTATAATGAAATATAAGCAGCTGAATCTCTGAATAGTGTTGATGCTGGATGTGAGAGATATTTCTTCTCAAATCAGAGAACAAATATGATCACATCTATGTAGGTATCATATTTAGACAGGCTGATTCTTAACTAAAGGGCCCCATTCCGACTTGTACATCCACTTACACTAATCAGAAGGATTTATGTTGAAGTCAATGGAAGGGCCTGTGACAAGACAAGTGTGAGAATAAAGCACAGGCACCCCCCGTGAGTTTTTGAATGCTTACCTCTCAGTAAAAAATGCCCTTTCTCTCCTCTCCAGATTATTCCATCTGTTTGAAAAATACATCCATAGCCAGCACACCCATCCTTCCCCTAATCTGTTTAGACTTTTGAGCTTTTAATTAATGGTAGTGGGCAGGACCTTGTCTCCTGTGGTACTATTGTCTGCCAGGTCTGCTGGGATTGCACAGAGAAGAGCCTGTTTTCATTAATTTTTGAAATAGAAAAGCTTAAGCAGCAGGAACAGGAAAAAGTTCTTTATGTGTCTGAGATATCGTGAGCACTTTAAGAAGTGTATGAATGGCTGCATGTCCATGTAAAACAAACAGACAAACAAACAAACAAACAAAAATGGGGGATTTGGGGATTTTGTTTTTAAACATTTCTCTTTTCAGTCCATTAGGTCAAGGAAAATAAACTCCCCACAGTTCTAGTAATCACAGAACACGTAAATCTGGGATTGGGCTGGGTTAATTCTTAGAGGTTCTCGCTGCAGTGTTAAAGTGGGATTAATCCTGAGTGGGCTTTTTTGGTTTGTTTTTGTTTCTGATGCATGGGCAAGGGCACTGACACAATATTAATCAGAAATAAATCTGTCCCTTGGGGGGGCTATGTGCACTGCCCGCATTTTTATGTGTTTGTAGCTTTAAGACAAACGAAGCATATTTTTCCCCTCTCATTTTCTCAGTTCCTTCCTTATTTTCGTGTGATGCTTTTGTTTTGCATGAAGAAGAACAGTTGGGTAACACAAAGAATGCGCGCATACAAGCCATTTTTTTCAGCATTAGCAGAACCAGAAAACACTGAATTCTTTTATTTTGGGTTGAACTTATGTTTTGTTTCATTTGGGGTGAGTGGCTGATTTCCTATTTTTCTCTTTAAAACAGCAGAACACAAGCATTTACACTGATGTCGTTTCACAGAATCACAGAATCACAGAATGACCTGGGTTGGAAGGGGCTTCAAGGATCATGAAACTCCAATCCCCTGCCTGGCAGGGCCACCAAACATACACATTTACTAGATCAGGTTGCCCAGGGCCCCGTCCAACCTGGCCTTGAACACCTCCAGGGACAGGGCATCCACAACCTCCCTGGGCAGCCTGTGCCAGCACCTCACCACTCATAGTAAAGAACTTCCCCCTGACATCCAACCTAAATCTTCCCTCTTTCAACTTAAAACCATTTCCACTGTCCTACTATTATCGGCCCTTTCAAAGAGTTTACTCCCCTCCTGATTAGAGGTACCCTTCAGGTACTGAAAGGCTGCAATGAGGTCACCTCGCAGCCTTCTTTTCTCCAGGCTGAACAAGTTTCAATTGGAAAAAAAAACCAAAACCAAAACCAAAAAAAAAAAAACCAAAAACCAACACAAAACAAAGTACAGTAATTTCCTTCTTTCTCATTTCAGACTTCTAGTTGACCTCAGAAAACTCATCACTGTTTTGCTCAACCTGAACATCCCATTTAACGCTGCATTTATTTTTTTTTTCTGATAAAATTGCACCCAGAAGGAATGCTGGGGCTGAGTGACAGCGGTAAACGACAACTGCTGTGGCCATAGGATTTCTTTGACACGTAAAGGTGTTGATGGCCTTTGCGTCAATTCCATTACTGGTGAGAAAGACCTTTGCGTGGATTCCATCACTGGTGAGAACAAGAGGTATCTCTCCTAGTGAAGTCCTCACCAGCATTCTCTGAGCTCATACACAGTCTTCCAGGCTCATGAAATGGGAAAGTGATGGCTGCTTTTCCTTACCTCCACTTTCATATTAAAGAAGCAAACAATCACTGATATTGATTTAGTCATCCAGCAAACATTATCTCTTCCATTTTCTGATCCTGGAATGCACCAAAGTGCTCTTCTGTGTTGCAGCACACCTGACCAAGACAAAAGAAGGAATGGCAGTGTTTGCAATGACTATTCAAGTAGTGGGCCCTCATTCCCTATCAGCCTGCAATTCCTCTGCAGCTCCCTTCACTCGAATTCTAGAGCTGGCATAAGAATTCTTTATGGCTTCTTAAAAGCCTGCTGCCTCCCTCCCACCTCCAGTCTGGGTCTAGAAGCAGGCACCATGCTGGCTGGAGCCTTGTGATTCATGTTTTGCAATTCAGATTCCCTACTCATCTTCAGGAGAACCTACCGGTTTTAAATCGTAACTTGAAGTCCCATTAATTATACGTGCACTGTAGTACATATATGAGGGTAGAGACACAGCTGTAGAGAATACTAAACAAAATAAAACAATGTATGCTAGGGAAATTCAGAAGGAAATGGGTAAACTCTGGCATAAAACTGAGCATATTATGAGTACTACATTGAGAAGGTTGCTCTGTGGAGTCACTGAATTTGCTTAGAAAAGAAGATGGAAGATAAAGATTCCTGCACCTGCAGGCTTGCAGACACCTCAGTCTTGCAACACAACTTTCTGTGCTCCCATTCAGCACGTGAGACAACCTCAATGCACCACAAAGCTTGGGGGCTTCTGTCAAAACAAGGGGAAGGATGGCTTGAGAGCTGTCACTTCTATCACTAATTCATACTTGGAGAATTTCAGACTGATCCCAAGTCACTTTCTTCCATTAACACTCGGATTTTAAGTTGACTGAAACAAAAAACTAAAAGTCCGCTCTTTCCCTCATGGCTGCAAATATTCACACACACAAAAAAAGAAGAGGGCACAATAACTTGTCTGTTCCTGCACAGCTGTGAAGCATTAAGTCATCTGGCCTCATCCTTTTCTATCTCTCTACCCCACTCCTTTGGACTCACTGTTTGAAGAAGAATTGATATAATGTAAGGAACTGGTGAAATGTAGCAAAACACAAGGACAAAAAGTGCAAAGAATCACCAAGTCCAGCCATCTGGCCAACTCTTATTTATTAAATGTTTTGCTCACTTTTATACAAGGTATGTGACCAGGTTTTGTCCTACCGGTCTTTCAAAGGAGATATGTGTATTTGCATTTGCACAAGAATATTTGGTATTTTCTCTTTTTTTTTAAATTTTTAATATCAAGATTCATCCATTTGACTAGAGAGCAGAAACATCCCAGGGGATGGGGTTTGATGGAGGCTCAAAGTGACCTACTGCCTCCATGGCTTCTGGGTGCTATGCAGATGTATGCTGTGTACGTTGTGCACTGTAAGTCAAGCCTCTTCCAGTCACAGTCTTGTCTCATTTGTCCTTTATCTCTTGCAGAAGGCAGGGGGAACATGGATGTTGAATTATGTGCTCATATTGCTCTTACTGAACATGCAGCAATTGTGAATGCAGATGGAACTTTTAATAAATGAAGAGAAGAAGGGCTAAAACCACTGGATAAATCATTCACTACCTGCTCTAGTGGGGAAGTGCAATTAATGTCCAATAATGTTAAAAAGAGAAAATACAGCTCATTCTTCCAAGCCGCGAAGTCAGTGGCAAAACCACTTACTAACTTCAAAGAGGCCAGAACCTAGCCCCATGCCAAAGGGTTGACATGTAACATCTCTTTAGTAGATCTCAAATATGTTCAGAGCTGCTTAAAAACCAAGTGGACTGTTTCTGTTTGGAGGGGCCCAGACTAACTCTGTACAGTGATCATTGGATGACCAGGTTATGTGGGTTATACCAGCTCCATCTGAAAGCAGCTCTCCCACAGCCAGGTGTGGTGCACTGCTCCCAAATTAAAATTGCCCTGCCTCAGTAGTGCCTTGGTAGTAGTGCCATGAAGCCTGAATCACAGACAAGGGATTGCTGAGATGGGCAGAGACCTCTGGAGATTAGCTGGTCCAACCCCTGCCCAAGACAAGGAAACAGAGCAGGGCACCCAGGGCCACTTCCAGAAGAACACGTCAGGCCAGATTAATTTCATAGAATCACAAAATGGTTTATGTTGGAAACGACATTACAGATCATCAAGATCCAGCTCTGTTGTGGGCAGGGTTGCCACCCACCAGCTCAGGCTGCCCAGGACCCCATCCAACCTGGCTTCGAGCACCTACAGCAATGGGGCATCCACAGCTCACTGCCCTCTGAGTAAAGAACTTTTTCCTAACATGAAACCTAAATGCCTCCACTTTTACAAAATCACAGAATCACAGAATGAACCGGGCTGGAAGGGACCTCAAGGATCATGTAGTTCCAACCCCCCTGCCTAGCAGGGCCACTTTTAGTTTGAGTGGGGACTGTGACCACATGAGGTGGATGTGGGGCTGTGGGTTGAGCCTTGCAGGGAGGCTGCCATCCCTCAGAACCTCAGCTCCCCAAACAGCGGCGATGGGGAAACGTGGCCCCGGGCACCGCGGGGATTAAAGGGACACGGTGCTGTGCGGTACGAGGGCTTCATTCAGCGCCCGGCCGCCACCGGGGGGACGCGTGAGGCGAGAGCCGCGCAGGACCACACGGGTTAAGTTATGTAAGCCCTAATGGGGAGGGGTGGAGGAAAGGGGCGCTGCCGGCGTGGCTGCGGCGGCTCAGGTTGATTGAGGGTGGATGACAGCGGCCTGGCGCAGGCCCACGGAGGAGGAAAGCGGCTTAGCCCCCTCCGGGTTGCCATGGAGATAGGCGGGAGGCGGCGGGAGCGGCGGCGGCGGCGGAGGGGCTGTCAGTGAGGGAACACCGGGCACCGGGCGGCGGCGGAGAGGAGGAGGAGGAGGAGGTGGAGAAGGTGGAGGAGGAGAAGGCCGCGGCGGGGAGCGGTGGCGGCAGACATGGACTCGCACTGCGACTGTGCCGAGCCTCCGGCCGCCGAGCAGCCGTCGGGGAAGATTAACAAAACCGCCTTCAAATTGTTCAAGAGGAGGAAATCCGGGGGCACCATGCCGAGCATCTTCGGGGTGAGGAGCAAAGGTGGGGAGGGGAAGGGCGCGAGCAAGACGGGGATGGTGCGGAGCAGGACGCACGATGGATTGGCCGACGCCGTGTTGGAGAGCGGCAAGAAGGAGGAGGCGGGCGGCGGGGAAGCGCCGGGGAAGGATGATGCTCCGAGCAGGGCGGCAGGCGGCATCGGAGGCTCCGGCAGCAGCTCGGTGGCCAAATCGCACAGCTTCTTCTCCCTGCTGAGGAAGAACGGGAGGCCGGAGAACGGCAAGGCGGCGGAGAACGCGGAGCAGCGGGCTGGCGTCAGACAAAAGAAGGGGCTGAAAGGAATCTTCAGCAGCATGAGATGGCACAGAAAGGATAAAAACGGCAAAGAGGAGAGGGGAGAAGCCTCGGAAATCCCGTCCGGTCTTATTATGCCGGGGTCTCTGACTGCCAGCTTGGAGTGCATCAAAGAGGAGACGCCGAAACCTTTGTCTGAAACTCCGAACGGCGCAGGAGACGCCGGTCTCGAATCGCAGCAGGAGAAACGCGGTGGAGATGCGGGTGGCTCGGCCGAGGAGCCCGAGCTGGGAGGGGGGGAGTCGCGGGACGGCAAAACTCCCCCTGGAGAGGACCCTGCTGCTGCTGGAAGGCGACTCGAGGAGCTCGGCGGTGAACGACCGGACCCGGGCGCTGGAGAGGTTGGGACTGCGAAGGATGCGGCCATAACAGGTGACATTCCAATAACGACTATTCCCCTTGTTGAACCTCACTGTGATAGCGGTCAAGAGACGGCAGCCGCCCCTGACCCTTCCTCTGTTGATCCACCCTCAGAACAATCGATTGATCGTATTTGTTTGATGTTTGCTGACGTGACTTCACTGAAAAGCTTTGACTCTCTTACAGGCTGCGGAGATATTATTGCGGACCAGGAGGAGGATGTGGGCGGCGGGAGTGGAGGCTGCGAGAAGAGCACCCCTGGGGCCAGCAAGATGGGCGCCTCCAAGAAGCACCCCACCATGGTCGCCTACCAAGGAGGAGGGGAGGAGATGGCCAGCCCGGACCAGGTGGATGATACCTACCTGCAAGAGTTCTGGGATATGCTGTCACAGACAGAGGAGACAGAGACAGGAGGAGGAGGCGGAGGAGGGACAAAGACACCCGAGGGGCTGAAGGACAGCCGAGGTACTGAAGGGGCCCAGAACAGGGTGGTGGTGAAACGTGGTGGACTCAATCAGATCCCCATTCACCTCAACAACAAAGAGGAGCAGAAAGGCAGGGAGAAGGAACAGCATGAAGGTGTCCCAAATAGTGATGAGGGCTACTGGGATTCCACCACCCCTGGTCCCGAAGAAGACAGCACCACGAGCATCCAGAAGGAGACCCTTCCCAGGGACAGCTACAGCGGGGATGCGCTCTATGACCTCTATGCTGAGCCTGATGAAAACCCACCAGGACCTTCAGAGGAAGAGGTCACCTGTATGCCACGCTCCAAGCCAGTATCTCCAGTAACGACCACATGCTCACTGAAAACGCCCTCAAGCACAGTGAAGGACTCCAAAATACCCATCAGCATTAAACACCTTGCATCTCACCCTGCTAGCCATGGAACAGATACCAGTAACAGCCATCACGTTGCACACCATCACCTGGCCAAAAGTGAAATGCACAGAACAAAAATTCCTGTCTCTAAAGTACTGGTACGTCGAGTCAGTAACAGGGGCTTAGCAGGGACAACGGTGAAAACTGCCACACACCAGGACAGTGCCAAAAAGTAATTGAAGAGGAGGTGGAGACAAAGATGGACAGCAGACAGTGTGTGAAAATCTGCGTAGGAGACCACGAATAATGTGTTTGTTTTGCATTGCCTGAAGGAAGGAACCTAAAAGGCTTATTTCACTATATTACATAGGCCTGCACTTCGGAATCTGTATGGCTAAATACAAGAAGACAACTTTTCCAGCACTCTTTTTTTTCTTTTTTTTTTTTTTTACATTTGTATCTTTTCTCTGCAGCACTAAATACTGGGGAGGTTCATTTTTACATGCCTTTGTGGAAGCAGAACTTGGATTATGAACCTAAATGAGTATCTTCCCTCATGCAAAGCAGTGCCACATGTTCTTCAAGTGATCAAGAGTTACTAAAGGAGCGACATAAGAGGTTCCCCAGTACACTTATCTCTTAATTGTTCCTGGGGAGGAGTGGAGGGAGGGTGCCTGGCGCCAAAAGTAGTGTTTGGTCTACAAGATGTTGGAGGAAAATACCAAGCAAAAAACAAACAACCTAACAGGTATTTCACCCGATGTAGGAATGAGAGCACTGCTCAGCAGCAGACTTGATTGACTTGTGTGCTGAAGCTAATTGAGGAGTTAGGTGGATTTGTCCAACGGGAAAATCTGTTTTTGTTTGTCCGTCTGTTTGGTTCGTTTTGATCTGCTCTGATGTAATTGGGTAACAGAGACACCTGACGTAGGTTCAGATGTTTACATCAATACTTGTCCAATAATGCATATAATCAGGTTCAGGGAAACAATTTACTAAATGCCAATATATACACACTGTTCACATTTATACAATAACTTGCTTGCCATTTGTAAATATATACATATTTTAGCAGATTTACTCAATGATACAAATTTTTTTATAGAAAGAAATCACCTGTCTGTATTATCTAGAGTTTAAACAGAAGTTAGTTTTTATAGGTAGATAATTTTACAGTTCTAAAATGATAGAACTTTGTGTAAGTACCTTAAATTAGAGCAAAACTCTGTTTTGTATGGGCTCATGCATCCCCAGTTAAGTAAGTCTGAAGTGCTGATTTAATTCGAGTGGCACATTCCATGTCAGAGCAGAGTTTCTGACAGCATTGCCATCGCAAACCTCTATTTTCAGGGGTTTAGACAAAGTTGCTCTGGGCTTAAACCTTACAGAGAAGGAACCCGGGAAAGAAACGAGTTTTTTAATTATTATTTTTTAAAATATATAAAATTAGTTTTTGACTATTTAAAGAAAGTCTGGGTTCTTGTTGCTTTTTATTTTCATTCTTACTAATAATTTTACTTCAAGAGATGAAAAGAAATATGGTGGGCTAATGGTCCGTAAAATGGTCTGATGAACTTGGATCTTATGAGAAATGTGTTGATGGCCCGGATGTTTTTGAATAGTGGCTACTGTACGTGGACAGTGACAACATTTCCAATGAATTTATTAGGGTTTTAATGTGCCTGAGGACATATTTTTATGATACACTGAAAAAGCTCCAAAAATCACTGAAGATTAAAAGCAAATATTATGTATTTACAAAATATTTTGATATAAGTATTTAATCATCAGACCGCAGTTAATATAAAATATATGCTCCGGTGTATCTTACAAATAATATACATTTTAAGAATATAAATCTATATTATGCAGAGAATCCTAAATTCAAGTAAGTGAATCTAATGGGTCTGATCTTGTATAGCAGTTGGTTTTATTGTCTCTTAAACCAAAAGAAAGAAAAAAAGGAAAGTAAATATACAGGATATACATTTGAAGGATATTAAGGTTATAGGTAAACCATAAAAAGCCAGGAATAACATATAAGTGTGTCTTATATGCGTGATTCACTGAGGTAATGACCTTATGGTCACAAGAGGAGAATTGGCATCTGGCTCTGCAGTTGCTGCAGGACCCAACACTGAACTGCACCACCCCAGTGACTAGGGAGAAACTGTTCTTTTCTGCTCAGTCCCTGTATTCATGGTTTGAGTAAGAACCTTAATACACTTCACAGAAGATAATTTTATATGTCTCCTTTGTAACATATATGTGTGTGGTTTCCTACATGCCTGCTCACACAGACACGTTGTACATATGCATGCGTAGTCAGAGTGCACCTCGCGGCATACATGCACATGGGCAGACATACACCCTGCACACTCACACCTGTGCAAACATGACCACGCATGCACACTCCTACATGCAAACTGAGGGGATGCACCACTAATCTGTTTCACAACACGCTGGTGATAATTGCCTGAGAAAGAGGTTTGCATTTGGCCTAACTCTGCTTATGCATTTTAGGAAGTTAAAGCTAAAATACCCTCTAAAGGTTGGATGTACAGAACGTGGAGTGTTATCCTAGTGTTCAGCCCTAAGCCTAACATCCTTTTTTCTGTTCTGTTTTCATGTGACTATAAGGAGCATATCTTTCCTTGCATGACAGCTCTGCTAAAAAATCGTAATTCTCCATTATGTTTGATGGACAAATTGTACAGGGAGGTGCCATAGGGTGCTGGAAGTCGAGGGGAGGGAGGATGCGGCGGATGTGGGTAATACACGGAACTGGAGGCACTGATTGCAGGTAGTGTCAGTGGTGCTTCTTTGAATCACTAGGAGGTATCAGCTACCATTTCTGCAGGACTTGTCTGTGGCAAATTATTCATTGTATTCATTTCGTTTGCATTGTGGCGTGTATGTATCAAGAAACCAATTGACTAACACTAGACTAGCTCCCTCTCACCTACTGACTAACAAGAATCATCATTAAAATGCTTTGGCTGCCCTTCATTTTCTCTCTCTTCTGTTTTCTGCCCTGTTTTCGCTCCTTCCCCTACATGCTGCCTGCTCAGTGCTGACCGTGGTGTGGGCAGCCCTGAGCTGGAGCCCGGCGTGGGGTGGGAGCACAGCCGTGCTCCCCTGCCAGGCCAGGTGCTCTCTGGTCATTTCTGTCATGTCCCCATGTAAGTACATCCTGTAGATCTCTTGGCTGTTCATTTGGCTGCTTGTTATGTACATATTTTAAGGACAATCATATCCTTAAAAGGAAAATGGGAAAGTAACTGTGGTAGGGCGTCAGTGTTTTGAATCATTGCGACACGCTGACATTGATTCAGGGTAATGGTGGTGTGAGAGTAAAGATACAATTTAATGCTCGGATTAACTTTGTATTTATAAAACTCGCTTTTGTCTTTAAGCCATCTATGTTAATATTTCAAAAGGTAATTGAAAACGTAATATTTACTAGGGCTTTCAGTTCTGGTGGAAATATTTGTATAACTCTGCACAATGCCTAAAACAATCACTGAAAGGAAGTTCAAAGGCTTTCTTTACACCTATGTTTAATTCCGGAAAGATCCCTGTAAAATACTGTAAGATGCCTAATAACAAACAGTTAATGGCTTGCTGGATTTAAAGGCTGAGACATACGGAGGTAATAGTCCTGAGGCATTCTGTGGTGGTTTGCATCCTTATTTATATTACTGTGTTCAGGCATATATTTTCCTTGGCTTCAGTAGGTAAAGAGGTAGAAGTGATGTTCTGAGTCCCAAAGATAACATTCCCAATTCTGTATTTGTTTCGTTTTCTTAAAGAATACTTTGGTTTATTTGTTTTCTTTGTTGTTTTGTGGTCCAAGTGATGCTTTGTAATTACCAGCTTGTATGTCATTCATAAAGGATTTTATAGACCAGAACTTGGCATTAGTTCTATATACTCTTTGCACTTCCAGGTCACTGCTGATTTTGTATGTTCTTAGGCTGTTTCTATATATTGCGTAGCGTTTTTAGCTATCTACTGTGATTTCAGTGGTATACATTCCTGTCCTATATATATCAGCACAAAAGATTTCCCTTTTTTAGCATGAAATGATGTTTTTGTGGACTTCTTTTGACACGATAGGAGTTGCCTGAATATACTTGTGGCCTGCCCCAGACATAAAGGCTCTTACTTTACCTGTAGTGCACATGCATTTTGCTCTTGCCAGTAATAGGACTCAAACACACGTCATAGATTTCAGAAGAAACTACATGACTAGAATAAGAAGCATCTATGTTCGTTATTACTCCATCAATCACCAGCACTTCCTTCATCCACTGTGAACGTCCTTACCATTATTCAGGGTAGTAGAGGACTGAATGTTAAAAATTACATGCACAGATGTACACTATGAAGATTAATTCACTGATTATTTTTTCATGGATCTCTTGCTAAATTATTTATCTAAGCTAAGCGAATTTTGCACCAAAGTCTTCAAAACATCTGATACAGATGGCATTTTCAGTAAGATGCTATCAGTGCAGATGAGCCAAATTAACAGGCTTTGCTTAGCAAAGCAATCCCTAGTTGTTTTTTAGATTTGTAGTGCTGAACGAGCTTGCAGATCAAAGGGAGCCATTGATTCTGCTACGTGGCTGTGCTCTGAGGTTGTTTTTTTGCTTGCTTTAATGGACTACTTTCAGAAAAGGCTTTTCAGCAAGATAATGGTACAGACAGTTCACGGTAACAATAGCCACTTATAAGGCACATGGTTATCTAACAGCGATAATGGGGGACTTCAAGCAAGGTGGCCTGGAAATGGATTTTCATAGTTATCAATACGAAAGGCTGAGGCTTCTGTCTCAGGAAAGAAATATGACAACAATTAAAGATGCGGAATTGACTCTTGGCAGAGCTTACACGTGACAGTTTCTGCAGTATTTTCTTTTTTACGTTTGGCTTTTCCCCTTTTTTATTTTGGTTTTGGTTTCTGCTTTGTTTTTGTTTGTTTTGCTTCGTTTCTGTTTTCATTACGATGACATAACCCTATTTGTACTGGCAGAACTGCACAACAACTGACTCATCTGAGAGCTGCTGCCACTCATCCTTTGGTAGCCTGGGACTGCTCCCCATGCAGCATCCCTCCGTTCCAATGTGGGTTTCCCTTCTGATGGTTCACATGCTGTTTGCTGTGAGCAGGAAGCATCCAAATCTGTCCCACTCCTTGCTTTCAGAGATCAGCTGATCTCTAGTCTGACTTGCGGAAATTTTTTACATCATCTTTAGCTCACATCTTGTCTTCCTTGTGAGCATCTCGGTTGGAATGGTCAGTGTGGATCTGGTGTTTTCTATGTCCATTACTTGTAAAGGGAAATGGAAGAACCTGCCTTATATGAAGGGATATGCCATATGCAAAGAGCTATAACCACTCAAGCCACAACCTGGGGGCCTTTACTACTGCAAAAGCAAGCTGTTCAATCTCTTCCCGCCTTGGGGAGCTTCTCCATCCAAGCCTATTGCCTAGGAACAACTTCTCCAGCCACGCCCCATCTGTCTCTTTTTCTCACTCAACCATACTGCCCTAGGTTGGGAAATGGAGATTTTTGCCCTAGCCCTCCGTCACTCAGAAGGAGGAGCTGCTGCCAATGTGATCTTCAAAAGGGCTTTACTCCTCGGTATGGAAAAAATGAATTTGCCTTCAGAACAAGTGGCACAGATTCTTCAAATGTGCTGTGTGATCTCATACACGTGGGTGAGGATGTTGAGTGATATTTCGCACAGAGTGGCGTATATCCTTCCACTTCTCTGTTGTGCACAGTTTATCAGATCTAGCAGGGAAGCATGTCACACATGTGGAAAAGCCTGGAGGCTGTTTGTTATGGAGGCTGGAACCAGATTTTCTTTATCTTTCGTAAGAGATGCTTTTCTTTTTTCCTTTCTGTATATGTTTAAATAAATAGAGCCACAGGTGTACTGGCGAGGAGGAAAGATTCTATCCTTCACAGAGCAAGGAAAGAAAACTGTTCTGTTAAGAATTCTTATAGCAATGGCTAAAGGAAGATTTCTTTGCCTGCAATGTTGCATCCAAGTGATGCTCTGAAGTCGAAGCTAATGCAGGTATGGCCACAAAGCTAGAAAAGTGGCATCTGCCAAAGCAGTTTGACAATCTGTTTCTAAGGCCCACTTTGTGGCAAAGCTTCCACTGACTCCAGTAAGAGCTGGAGAAGGTTCTTAATCTCTTAATCCTGTAGGAAATAGGAAGCGTTTCTTAAATAAGTCTTCCTTTTTTTAGAAGATGAACATTATTCAGGTGACTGTGCAGTCTTTGATATTAGTGTAGTTGTACTTCCACTGATCTGAATGCAAGACACGTCTTTCTACTGTTTTTCTATTTTAACAAGCAGCCGCTTCTGTACAGAACTCCAATGCTCAGCATGTTACAATTGCAGTTAACACAATCATTGCCTTCCTTAATTTAACTTCTGGTGGCAAAAACAGGACCAGATCATTTCCAGAGCACTAAAATCCCTGTTTATGACGTCTTTGCTCTTGTTTTCTTTTTCTTTTTTTTTTTTTGTGTGTGTGTATGTGTGGCAACTGATTATGCCTCCCTTTAATTGTTTCATAGCAACATCTTAGATCTGTTTTAAAGGAAAGCAATGCCTACAGATTGAATGGTAAGAAATTGAACAGATTCTTACTGTTTTGGATGATACTGCATCAAAACAGTTACTATTTTGGTATCAGGTTGCTTCCATGGGCTTTTTATGCAGAGGTACTGGGGTCTTTGAACATAATATGCTCATAAAAGAACATTGGCTACCTCTGCTTTGAATTAAGCCTGACCGTATAGTATAAAAGCTATGCGTCTGGTGATGTTTCTCAGTTCACAGCAGCAAACCTGAGGGTCTGACCCAGCCTGCCTGTACCAAATGGGCTGGGGGAGCAAAGCACTTAGCTTAGGCACTTCTATACCTTCTGTAGCCGATGACCACTGCATGGTAAGTTTGGTTCTCATTTCATCAGGGATGTGCAAATATCTGTGCCCTGGCAGAGTAGTGGGGGCTGCTGGCACCCTTATGGCCAAGGACAAGCTGTGGAGGGACTGTAGTGGGATGAGGCAGCCCCAGATTCTAGGTAGTGGGCACATACCTTTCTGCAGCGCCTGATAAAAGTAACGTTATCCTGCTTTCCAAAAGGGAGCAAGACTGAAGTTGTTGCCTTCATGTAAAGTTGAAGTAAATGATCTGCTGTGGGATGGTGTGCAGCAGCTCTGCCCACCAGTGTTCCCACTGAAATCAGTGGCCCTGTTAGCAGTGTTGGTTGGTATTAAGGCTGAGCAGAGATCCCATAGTTTGGCCCCATCTGAATTCTTCTTGCTATGTTTGACAGCAGTCTGTCTCAGAAAAGCTCTGGTGTTGTGGCTTGTGGCTCTGTTGAAAGGGAGGATGTGATATAGAGGTTGTTGGTGGAAAATGCAGATTCAGCAAGTCCAGGCAATAGAGAAGGTCCTCAGTCTGTTATCACAACTCAGCTCTGCTTAAATATCACGGTGTGCCTGAGGAAAACATAGCAGGGACTGCTCCACACTGCATCTGACAAACTGATGCTCCTGGGGCTTCCTACGTGCTGAAAGGGACAGATGTGTCCTGTTAGAAATCACTTCATCTGTTTTTACTTGACGTGTTATAGCTGACAAATCGTTGCTTATTACAGTTTTCCCCTGTATTTTTTGTTGACCACCCCCAGCAAGGTAGCATGTGACTGATTCAAGATAAGGAGCGAGGAAAGCCAGACCTCCCTGCTCTTATCTAAACAGTTTGCCAATGATCTGACAAGGCTGTGCACCAGCTTTTTCAGAGTGAAAGATCAGAACACTCCAGGGGGTGGTTCTGCACCAGATTGTTAAGCGTATCTTCTCCTTTCCACCTCTGCAAACTTTGATGAATACGTGTCTCCTTAAATCACTGTATTTTTAACATATGGGAAACTTAACTGATAGCAATAGATTACTTTCTTCCCTGTCAGTTCACGAGGATATACTAATCAGTGTTTGTTTTATTTTTAATTCTGTAAATATTTATTTTGGTACCCTGCGTATTTATTGGCACTGGTTCTGGTGTTTGCTTACGTGTCATTGTAAATGTTGATGGTTTCAGTAGTCTTGCTTCTAATGAATGTAAGGAACTCAGACTAACTGCACTTTTCCATTCAAAAACCTTACAGTGAAAAGCATTCCCACTGTCATACTACGTGTTATAATGAATACGGTTAATAAAATCGGTTGTCACTTTTCATTGATGAACGTGGAGGTTACTTTTTGATGTTTGAATTACAGATAGAGTTGATCTGCTCAGTGCACTGGAAAATACGAGGCATTTGAAAGCAAGACATCAGGGAGTGATGTCCCCAGAATGGCACAAAGAGGGTACTCACGCATATATGCACTTTCATTTTAACGTAGAAATGCCTGTAGCACTTTTACTAATAAGATCACAAAATAACTAGATTGAATTTGCTACTGAGGGGAGGGCTTTCACAAATCTAAGTGAGGTTTAGTCTTCGAGTTCTTCGTTTCATCAACATGTTTTTATTTCGTTAGGTTTTGTTTGCTTTGCTTTCAAATCACTAAGATAACAGAAATGGACTGGGTTTCATTCTACTTTTCAAATCACCTTTGCTTCCTGGTTCCTCTGGTCGGGAAGCCAGCAGGGAAGCTGGTTCCCTTGGCATACATCAACTCTAAAGCCACAGTTCCGGCATGACAACTAGAAAAGGCTACTGACACTGAAAGCTTTATTTCTTGCCTTTAAATGTGGGGCTTTAAACATAGGGCTTGACCACTATGCACATGAAGCGATATTTGTTAGAATTCTGTTTTGCAACTTTCTCTGCATTTCATGCATTTCAAAGACACATTTTGCATTTGCCTCAATTTAGTTGTAACCTTCACGTTTCCACTGATATATGTTGATAACCTTCAACTGTGAGTTTCAAAAGGCCTCCCCCACGCTACCACTTGTCTATTTAGATATCAAACCTGACAGAATAAGAACTGAAATAAAATCTGCTCAAACATTTTTGAGGAACAGCAAAACAAAAGGTTTGAGAAAGCTCATTGTGCAAGTAAGGAGCAGGAGGTGGTGACACACTATACATTGACCCTACATTCATACAATCATAACACTTCTTTCCAGTAGCTGGAATAAGACTGAAAAAAGGTTTTCCCAGTGATTTAATGCATGAGCAATTTTTACATTCAGGCCTTCTTGGCCTATGTTCCCTGTTGCACATTCATGTTTTATCCTACACATCTGGAAGTAAATGAGTTGTTGATTAAATTATTCCCTGCTGCAGAAGGTTGCCTGATGATTGCATTGCTTGTGTCCAAGCACAGCTACTGAGTTCTCGAGGGGCAAAAGAGTTGCAATAAAGTGTAGAGCAAACATACTGCAAATATATGAACCTTGGAAACTGCAGATGTGTGATGTGGCTGTTAACATGTTCCATAAAACCCTGCTCCAGTAGCCTGGCAGATCCGTTATGATGGAGGAAAATTGAAAAGAGTGACAAAAACTCTTCTCTGAAATCATGATGCTGAGTTTCTATTATTCAGCTAATGGTCCCTGCCCAATTAAAACCCAGATCATTCCCAATAGCACAACTCTATGATATTCATGGCCATCTTATTAGAAAAGCGTAATCCCCAAAATGTTTGCAACAGAAATAATGGCTTGGAAATCTCCCTCTGGCCCATTTGTTGAATCTGAATGCTCCATTTTGCTACCTTATCAAGTGAGAGAATATTCTTGACTCCTAATAATTGCTAAGGAATATTGACCAGACTACTGACTGAGTGCCTACCAGTCTTATTTTAAATAATTTCCCATGAATCACGGTATTTTTCCCTTATGAAGTGATCATACAGAAGTTATTTACTAGGAGCTCACACTGAGCATAGGCCTGCTCCTACCTACCACATTGCACATCTGCTTCCAATTAAAACCATTCCACAGTGCCCCAAGGGGGATGTGAAAGGGAGGCTCAAAGGTTTCTGTGAGGGGTTATTTCAGCAGCCGTGGCTGCTGCTGTGGCAGATGAGGAGTACGAACCTGCTTCATCTTTAATGACATATCACTCCTTTTGCTCTGTGAAGACCTGGAGCACTTGGCTCACTCAGATGCTGTGAACAGGAGGTCTCTTGTTCTGGCTAATGAGGAGGACTCATCCTTGACTGCTACATGTATTCTTCCAGCTCAAGAAAAATGATTGTTTTAAAAGATAAGACAGAAATGGAGCCCCTAGATACCATTTTAAATAGAACAAAACAAGTGCAAGGAGGAAGAGACTGTAGCCTACTGAAACATTACCTCCTGCTGCTACTCCCATGACTAACAGATAGTCTGTGCATTGTGGTGAGAGTCAGAGATGGGCCCTTCTTCCAGCTGGCCCTTTCTGTTGGTGTCATTTGGAATTCACAGGCCCTTAGGACAGAATGAACTTAGATCTGAGTGAAGAGCTAAACTGAAACCTGGAATAAGCAGAAGTTGACTGGTTAGAGGTGCAGCAGCATCATAGAGGTGTGCAATGATGGGAGACATTGAGGCAGCTAAACTCAGGGCAGCCAAGAATCGAGTCAGCAGAGATGTTCTTGCCTGCTTCATGGGGTGGTGGTTCCTCTGAGGTTTCTTCGTGTATCAGTGCTTCAAGAAGTAAAGGAAGACATGTGCTTCACTTTCACATCTATAATAAGGGATAAAAGCACTTTTCTATCTCACAGGAATACTAAGGGCAAAGTTTATGCCGTTCAGGCTGTAATGCAGATGCTGAAGTAGTGAAGGCGTTACAGATACTGTGCTACATAAGACAGTGAAACTGGTGGGATATTTACATGGTGTTCTTCAGCCATAAGCTACCAGAGCATGGAAACAAGCTGCGCTGAGCTCCTTGCTTGGGGCTGAGAGCAGGCAGGGCAATCTGCAAAAACCTAGACAACAAACAATATATTAAAGACAGAAATTACACCAAATCTGTAAGTCATGTAAAGCACATCTGTTCCATTCTTGCCCTGCTACATTTGATCACCTGTAAAGATGAAAACATAACCAAATTTTACAATAAAAGTTTTGAATAAACAAAGTCAGTGTGTCTCAGTAAAAAATCTGACCTTGATTATGTCTGTGAAGATAGACATTAAAACCTAAAGAAAGCACAGAAAACATGCATTCTGTTAAACAATCAAAGGATCAAAAATATCATAGTAATGAAAGTCAGATGGATTGTTTGAATATTACTTTAAAATGATGACATTCAGGAATCCAGTCAGTCTAGGTGTATTGTTATAGTGGGAATATATTGGACCTACCTCTGTATTTCTCTCAGTTTTTACCTTTCACATTCTGCACTAATGGTGTTTTTTTTACTGACATATAACAAATCATACAGAAGTGTAGCACAGCAAAGAAATTGGTCCAGCTATTCTCCTGTTTAGAGACATCATTTTTTCTCTGTGATAGCAAATTAAGTTTTTGATCTTTCTAATTAAACCAAATCCAGTCATTATCACGCCACATTTAGGATGTGATTTTGCAGTCACTGCATCTGAACAGGTTCATTCAAATAAGTAAGAAATGCTCCTATGCGACGACTGCATGAAGGATGCAGCGCTGCCTATTGCTTTCTCAGAAGCTTAGAATATTTATGTCTGTGATCACTGCATAATGTTGAACTGGCCTGTTGTTGCTTTTTTCTTTTCTTTTCCCCATAAATTCTGACAGAAAATCCCATAAATGTGCAAGTTATATATAAAAACACTAGGACCAGATTACATGGTTAAGTTGACTTGTCTATGCTGAATCCTAATTCTCTCTCAAGATGTTACATGTATTCAAACTGGTTTAAAATAAATGACTGTATCAGAGAACAAAACAGACATCAGAGCACAAGCACAAAGGCAAATGTCAGCCCCTGGCTCTGAAACAACTGGGATTCTCAGTCTGAGCCATGAAACCTTACATTTCTGCCTGAGCTCAGGCAAACACTCAACACTATTTATAGCACAGCCTTTTACTACCCTTCTGTTAGAATGGGCTTCATGGGAGGATTTACATGACTAACCAAAAGCAAAAGCCTTTTGTACTTTGTTTCCATAAGAGAAGGCCAGTGTGAAGCTGGTGTTCACTGGGCTGAGCTGAAGAAACTATCAGTTACTAGAAAACCAATTACTAATTCAAAGGCATCTGTTACCATGGCTTAGGTCTCCTCTTCCTTCTCCATGCCCCAGATTTAAGATCAGTGATGGGAGCTTAGGGAAAACTCAAAGAGAACAGTTCCTACCATTCTGTAAGATAAAATGCATAGTCAAGGAAGACCACATGGTTCCACAGTAACTAAGGCGTAAAGGGTAAAGACCTAGGAGATGGCTCTGAACCAATAAACAGCACAAAGGGCTCCTATTAGTAAATCAAGGGCCCAATGTGCTCTCCTTTCTCCCTTTGTATCTCCAATTAAGCCCTTTGGGCCACAAAGTTACTGTTCATGCCAAGGACAACAACCAGCACAAGGTGATTATTTTAGATTCTGCTACATACCCTGAAGTCTCATGAAAATGAAAACCAAACCTCCCCTCACCCTCCATCCCAGTTTCCATGGGCTGGGCAGGCCTACCAGCTAGTCCCAATACTTTCGTCTTGCAGTTCCAACTGCAAGCAGTCAGACTTTCCCTAAAGATGCCACGCTGTCACAGACCTATGGCTCTTCCTGCCTTCCAGATGGCAGCAAACTTTTTAACAAGTTCCCCAGCTTCTCATTCCCCACTGGGACTTAATTTCAGCGTTATCTTGTCACCCCTGTTTCCCTCCAGTTGGATGATGTACAGGAGCATGCCATGTAATGTTTCCTCCAGGGGTCACTGACCTGTAGTTCCCATGGCAGTTTCAGACTTCCAGTGGAGAAGCACAGCAAGCAGTGAGGATCAATGATGCCCTGGTGGGCCAGGAGCAGCCCTGGCTGCCAAGCAGAGGTTAGGATCACTTTGTTGAGGTTTGCAGGCTGCTTGTTGCCTTGTCTTGGTCTGCATCACTGAACTAACTCATCCCTAGAGCTTTTCCACAGGGCTTCATGAAACTTCCCAGTGCTGTTTGACATGGCCAAGAAGAAGGAGAAAAGCTGGAGAATGGCAGAGGGTTGCAGTCAGGTTGTGATGGCCTTTCACAGATGTCCTTTGTGACCTTACTCCATCTCTTCACTTTTTCTACCGCTAAAATGGAGGTGATGGTGATCCTGTTGTAGGAGAAGCTTTGCAAAACTAAATACTTCACATTCTACCCCACTGTCTGTGAAGTGATATGAGATATGGATAGGGGCATAGTGCAGCAGCAACATTTTCTCATCTACCATCCTTCCCAGATTCACCAAAGGTGGATGTGGCTATGATTTGATTAAGAAGAGGGGATGAAAATCCGTCACTCCCTTTTAATTTTATTTATTTATTTATTTACTTATATTATTTGTTTATTTATTTTCCTCACAAGACGACAGTTCTGACACTCCAGCACGACAATGTAGCCATAGAGAAGCTGCCTTTCCCTCTCCCCTACTGCAATACTGTTGCTCTCAGGGCTCCCAAAGTAGCCTTGCAGCTTTCTCCTTCCTTTGCAAAGGAGGGATTAAAGAGCTGGAGGAAATGGTAGAAAAAGGGCATTGAGGGAAACTAGCAACGTCACGGAGAAGTGTTAGAGAGGTGTTCCAGGTCTTCCTCAGTTGAAGTGAGAAGATGCTGCTAGCATGCCTTAAGCCCCTTGATACATCTGTCAGAGCTACAGATGCTCCTAACACCAGATGGCATTTCTGCTGTGTCCTGCATGGCTTTGACCTGCCTATTGCTGCAGGCTCTTCTACTTTTATGAAACCAGTTGAAGACACACCAGACTAGGAAGTCATGCCAGTCACAGAAGGATATTTTACTTCCTCCCTCACTTCCACTTTTTGAAGCGTAGTGAAGCTGATGCTGCTGATAGCCCATGGGAATATTTATCTCCAAGCCTCAGCTCACCCTTCTTTCTCCTATTAGGTACTCCCAGAAAGGGATCTTGCCTGTATCACAGCCTGCCCACCTCATCACTGGGTATTCACCCACAGGTGTCCCACAGCAGCTGCAGGAGAGGAGCCCTTTTCTTGGCTCCGCACAGAACCATTCCAAATCCATACCCTGTTGTCTGAGAGCAGTGTAAAAATGCCCCCTAAACTCCGGCAGCTTGTGCCCACTGCCCTGTGCAGGCTGTTCCTTGCCCACCGCCCTGTGGTGCAGCCCCTTTCCCTCACCCCCAGCCTCCCCTCCCCTGACAGCTCCATGCCGTTCCCTGTCGCTGTCACACAGAGCAGAGCTCAGCGCTGCCCCTCCGCTCCCTGTGAGGAGCTGCAGCCGCCATCAGGCCTCCCCTCAGCCTGCCCTGCTCTGGGCTGAGCACAACAGGGTCTGCTCTTCATGCACCTTGCCCTCCAGATCTTTCTCCATCTTTGTAGCCTTCCTTTGGACACTCTCTAATAGCATCATGTCTGTCTTACACTGTGGCACCCAAACTGCAACCAGTGCTGGAGGTGAGACCATGCAGCACAGAACAGAGGGGACACCTACACCCCTTGCCTAGTCCCCCCCCCCCCAGTGTTAGCAAAGCTACATTGCTTGCAAGGCACAACTTACAACTTCTGTACAATTTTATCATTTCTTTAATTGCTTCAAGCGCTCTAATTTTTATACCATTGTGAAAGGATCTTTGTTTACACTGATTGTGGAGGGCAATATTTCTAGCACGGGTAACCATGGCAATGAATAATTCTATTCTCAGGAACTGTGCCAGCTGCACTAATGCCTTATAGTAGAACTCCAGCAGTTTGCTAATGAGAGACTTCTAGGCTGCTGCAGGAGGACATTTTCCCTCATCTATGCATTATCCTGCAGTTTCTTAAAAGCACATTCTTTATCAGTAATGTTTGGGGGGGAAAAATAAAACAAAACAAGCAAATCTCAGCTCCACAGCTGTCCCTGCAAATAAGGTTTTCCTGGCTATTCTTTGAGACTGCATCATGAGATACATTATTTAGGAATTGTCTGTTTTAATTGCCACTTGTGAAAACAAGGATGAGGTTAGGAAGCTCCAGAGCAGCTGTCTGTTGTACAAAAAGCTTTTGCCCTGTAAGCTGCTCTGGTCAGATGTATGGCTTTTATAGCTAAGGAAAGCATTTAACAATTTTAGCAGGTTCTTTTTATAAATAATCTGCTTTGAGTAAAGGATCTTCTAAAATCTTTTAAATCCTTCCTATTACTTTGTAGAAACAGATATTACACCTTGGAGTTGAATTACTGTGACACAGGAGCATTGAAATTGATTGAAATATTGTCTCTCATCTATGTATAAACATAGTTGTTCTATGTATTTTAAAAAATGCTGTAAAATAAACAAAACCCCACATATTTTATACAATTCATTATTTAAATGTTATTTAAATTATTTGAACAGTGGTAGTTCTGACATTGAGTATTTTTTAGTTTAGTTTTATCAGGGAAACCCTCAGTTAACAGCTAAGCTAAAGTTCCTGTCATTGCACGACCTGTTGTCTCTGGGTATAAAGCCAGTCAGCTGAGGAAAAGCATCCTCTCTGGTTTGCAGAAGAACATTAACAATCCTGAGTCTGTTATCCCAAATAGATATCCTTGAGGAAGATTTATGCAAACACTGTTGAATTAGTCAAAGCAGTCCAGGATGGCTACAGCTCAAGGTTTCTAGAAAAGCATTTCTTAGCCTTGTACCTTGGATCAGACAGAAGACTGAAGATGTCCAAACAAACACCAACAAGCTTTAAGATTTTTCCCCCACGTGCTGCAAAATGAATTGATCTCTCCTTTGTGGTTAGTGACCCAGTGCCCTAATTTGAGGCTCTGATGTCACCAGCCTGTGTGATGGACATCTGCCCAGAGCCAGCTGCCATGCCTGACCCCCTCCCATCCTGGATCCTCTTATCATCCTCCTGTGCTCTGCTCTCAGAACAGGTGCCTGCCCCTGTCCCTAAAGACAAAGCAAGGTCCAGGAAATACACTTCCCCAGAAAATTCAGCATGGGTAATTTTAAATGGGGAAAATGACCCTCAGATGGCAGTTCAGCTCAGACTGGGACAGCTTGGTTCTTCTGCAGCTCAGTTACACCCCCACTTTTCCAGCGCATAAAAATCTAGGTCAGTCCTGAAATGAAAACAGCAATGAAAAGCTGTAATGTTTTTCCACAGAGTTGTTGGAACTCAGTGGTCAGCTTTTTTCTTCCCAGTTTTATTTTCCCAGGTGAAAGCATTGCTTCTGTTTAACTCATACCAACAGTTCCTCTGCCTCCTGAAGAAAGAATGATAGAACTGTAAAACTGTTTGAATTGGAAGGGACCCTTAATGGCCACCTGATCCAACTCCTCTGCTATGAATGGAGACTCCTGCATCTCTATCAGGTTGCTCAGAGCCCCGTCCAGCCTGACTTTAAATGTCTGCAGGGATGGGGCATCCACCACCTCTCTGGACAACCTGTACCAGTGCCTCACCACTCTTATTGTAAAAAACTTCTTCCTCATATCCAGTCTAAATCTCCCCTCTTTTAGTTTGAAACCATCTTCCTTTGCCCTATCAAGGAGGTGCAGATTTTCTGAAAATATACCCTTTGGTGTCCCCTCCCACCTCAACCACCCTGCGATCCTGTGCTGTTTGAAGGGCTGGTTCAGATAGCTGTCTTGGCTTGGTGACCTTCTCTTTTTAGTTGTTTTTATTTTTTTCCCTTCTTTTTTAATGAAAAACGTACATAGATAGATAGGGAGAGGACAAGTGGAAGAGAAAGAGGAAAAAGAAGAAAGAGAAGGAGAGAAAGAGTTGCTTCATACAGCTCTTAGGGGTGGCAGGAGCCCAAACCCAGGCTCTTCACTGGAGTATAAATCCAGGCCAATGCTCTTCAGAAAATCTTTCCCTTTCAGGGCCCAAAAAGCTTCCAGTGAGGGGACTGACACCGCAGAGGGTTAAAGCATTGCCATTTCCCAGGCAGTCTCCAGTTTATCCTTTGCTGAGGGCTGTGGTGCTGCTCATTATAAGCAATTAATCTCCAGCACCGCTCTCTGCTGTCAGCTCGTGCTGCCATCACGCGCCAGCTGAGCCGTGAGGAAGCGGCTGGCTGCCCCACGCTGCTCGGTGCCTCCTCCTCCAACTCGTTTTGCTCTTGTTCCCTGCAGGTGGTTTGGGTAAGTGTGTGTGTAGACACAACATGTTCATGGTGGTCAGATCTAAGTGTGAGCCCCACAAGTGAGGTAGAACCTGAGCAGTTTCAGCTGCCGCTGAAAGCTTGGTTTGGGGTTGAATTAGATACAGTCATATGAGCAACGTGAGCCATTCCCCAGTGCTTGGGAGCTCTGCACCAGCTCTGCAAGGGAGGAATAAAGAGAAATCAGCACGCTCTCTGGGAACATTTCTTGTATGGCTCTTTTCAATTATACTGAAGTCAACTGTACTTTGTGTTCCACGTTGCCATACTTCTCCATGTAACCCTCTTTCTGGATGAGTGCTTCTGTCATCAACATTTGGTATCACTAGGACTGCAGGACAAAATGTTGCTCGGCCAGCTGGTTTTCAACACATTTTAGCCATGTACATCATTTTTGGGCCTTCCTATAACTTTTTTTCCCTTTTCAGCTATGGCTGATGGAAGGAGCTGAAGTCAAGGGTTTCACTGTACCAGCTAGCATCTGAAGCACTCTATTTGAGCATTTCCCAGTGGGCATGAATCAAAGCAGCTGCCGGCAGCCAGCCAAAGCAGCAGAACCTGGTCTGGTTCTTTCTCTCCAGTTTATTGATCCATGTAATACAAACCCCAGTTTTGAGACGCTACAGTTATTTCTACCACAGATCTCAGTTCTCCTCAACACCCTGAAACTACCATCTGGGAAAAGGCCCAGATGCACACACCCTGGATCAGCTGATATGATCATGTAAAAATGCATATTTCCTTTGAACTTCACACCACCTGCCTCATCAGAGCACACTGACATAGCTCTGGTTTGTCCTAAACCCGTATGCCTACCTGTGCATCCATCTTTTAGGTCATTGCCAGCAGCACCTGCTGATGCTCAGAGCTGTTCTGCTCCTGCTGCTGCCTCTGTTTGGAGGAAGAAAAAGATTAAAGCTTCCTCATCTCTCACAGGCCAAGAGGAGAGGAAAATCCCAACCCAACAAGGTAACACTGGTTAGACTCATGGCTGGTGTGCCCGCCACTTAATGCTCTGGAAGGGTCACTGACTATACACACCCGCAGAGCACAGTGCCTGCAGCCCCAGGGGAGGAGGGATGGGGATAGTTTTGGCAGTGTTTCCTTCCTCCTCAAAGCCAGGCAAGTCAGGAGCTGAACACCAGGAGCCGGCCCTTGGCAGCTGGCACAGTAGGAGGGACAGACAGCAGATGCAGACGGACAGACTGCTGTCTGCAAGCTGCTGCCTTCCAGCCTCGCAAAGCTGGTAGGCTCGCTGGTGCATGCTCTGATGCGCTGCTGCTTCTTTCTCCTGCTGCTGCTCTCATTCTGCACTCTGACACGGTGCCTTCATGCTGCAGCTCCAAGGGATGTGTACATAACTCCCTCGGGAAGTTTGTAACAGAATTTTCAATATGCGAAATGAACTTCTGAATATGGAAACAAAGTCTTCCAAGTTGAATCTTTCCTTTTTAATTTTATTTTAATTTTGGTGAGTGAATGCCGTTCCTGTTATCTCCCAGCTGTTGTTGAAACACAACCTGGAATGACTCATGGTGCTCTCAGATGTCTCTTCAGACCAGTGGGACTCATGGCTGGGAGTGGATGGAACAGTTTGCCCCCGCCCTGCTGTGCAGTGACAGGAGGTGGAGCACGGAAGGGGAAGATGCTGGGGTTGCAGAAATACGACTATTTTCAACTATTTTACCTCTCTTTCTTGAGTAAGTCACCCAGCAGGGAGAGCCTCATCATCAAATCAGCAGAGTTATCAAATCAAATGTCATGCAGAGCAACAGCATACCCTCAACACCGCCCCTCCTTGGCACAGGATTTACCCAGTCTCTATACTGTAACAGGTCCTTCTCTCAACTCATTCTCATCCATCCATTTCCCAGACCACCTTGTCAGTTGTTTTTTGCTGTTATCTGTGTAGGCTTCTGAACAACACTGCACTTATCTGACATTTCTCTTCCGCACATCAGGTTGGGGTCTCTTGACTTTGGGGCACTAAGGAGCCCAGTATGGACAGGCTTCCCCGTCTGAACTTGAGGGCTGCAGAAATGACTGAAAAACAAACAAACAAAAAAAATCAGTGGGGAAATAACAGTTGCATGGCCATTTCCATTGCAAAGGAGCTCCAGAGATTATCCCAGTATTTCAGTGATGTAACCCAGCCCTTTGGCCATGGGCAGGATCTGTCCTGCTGACTTCTAGCACAGGAGGTGAAAGGGAGCTATAGAAGAAGGATCCACCAGGATGCATGCATTGACTTAATGTTTTCAGACATAATTCTTGGAGTTAAGCTGCATGAATAGAGATTTTACACTGAAATGTATGATTTCCTCCAAATTTTCTTCTTTTGTACCTCCTGCATGTGAGCTTTTGTTAGGCAATTGCTACACAGCATTTTATAGCGTGTCTTTTGTTCAGTGGTCCTTTCAGCTGTCACACTCTGATCACATTCCCCATAGACGTATAGAATACTTTTGTTTGCTTTGGGAGTTTTATAATGAATGTTTCATTTAATATTCAGCCTTCCTCACTGTTGTCAACAAGATCAACATCCTGTTGAATTTCACTTGGAGTAACCTCAGTGCTGCATCGGTGTGGCCACGTCTTGCTTCATCCATCGCTGCAGCCTGCCACAATACTGTCTGTGCCATCCCTGAGTGGAAGGGAAGACAATAAGGACTCAAACATAGTCCGTAATGGGAATTACCATCTTTTTCCTCCTCTTAGCCACTGACCCTTTTTTCCCCCTGTATCTCTTTCCTGATAAATGTTTAGAGCTCCATCTAAGGGTGTCCTGTTGAGAGAAAAAGATAATTACCTTTGCTTTCTTGTTTATGTTGTGTGGTGCATGTCTGAAAGGCTTTTCCCTCTTTATCTAGTAATATTCTCTGGCTTTCATTTTATATTAACCCCAAGGGGCTGTCGTGATGCACTTGCTGGGTAACTGAAGTAATACAGATACATATAAAAACTACATCTCTGAAAGGAGTCATGACTTTTCATTAAGGCTATTAAAGTCCTTCTGGGATATCATTATTTTGTTTTGTTTTACTGAAATGTTTAAAATATGTAGAAGAGAATATACTCGTAGTAAATGCTTGGATAAATCTGCCATCTTAGCTAAGAATTGGATAAACCCTGCTGAGGTATACGGCAAGTTGTTTGGCAAAAATAAAGTTGACATTTTATATGTGTATTTTTTTTTAGATCTATAAGAAAGATCTCTCACAGTCCTCTGATGTCTTTTCATACAGAAATATAAGTACAAACAAGAGAACAAGCCAATTTCATTTGTGTTCCTTGCCAGGTCACAGCTAACAGAGAGAAGTTTTTGAAACCACAGCAACTGCTGCTAATCCTGACCTGATTTGGAGTCTCTTCAAAGCATACAAATAAAGACAGCCTGACGAAGCCCAGCTCAGAGGCTGCGTGTCCTTCATTTATCTCAGCTGGGACTGCTGCAGGGGCATGAGGAACGTCACTGGACAGATCAGGTGGTGGTGTTACTTTCAACACAGTTTATTACTCTGGAGAAGTAGACCCAAATCCTATAAACTTCCTGGGATTGTGAAGCATTGGCCATGGTAGCAGCAGCTGCTGTTCATGAACATTGACCTCCAGAAACACTTACTTCCCTTTTCCTTCCCACTTAGCTTTTCTCTTAAGCTTCCTCCCCTCACTCATTTGCACCTTGAGTGCCTGCAGCACTTCCCTAGTATTCATTCCCTCTTCTGTACATTTATGTCCATTCTTTCAATCTTGAAAAGATCTTTAAATTTCAGTCTTGAAAAGATCTTTAAAAAGCCATGGGAAAAGGCTTCCCTTTTGCTACAGATGCTTCAGATTTGCCCTATTTCTCCCACACTACAAGAGGGCTTCAGACTCACTTCTTGTCAGTCATTCTGACAGGATTGGTGATGTCAGGGATCGACTCTAGTACCATAATTAACATCCTGGCTGTAAACACATGCACGTCCCATTTTCTGCAGTGACTGTCATTAAGCATGAGGCAGTCTCTGTTCACAAAGGAGGCTGGGAATGATGATCAAGGCTCAAATCAGGACAGCTTAATTTAACATGAGGAGTTTGTGTTGGTTGTGTTGCAGCATCGTCCATACTTGCAGTAGTTCTGGGACACTGATGTTTTAATATTCTTCCCAACTCTTGTCTCTAAACCCACAGAGTCTTGCTAAATATTGATATCTTACAACATGCTCTCTCTGCTGCTCCTCCCATAGTTCACCCCAGGTCCTCCTCAGAAGGGAGTGATGCCAGATGTGATGCTACTCACCCTCTGTACATCAGCCCTTTGCCAGAGCCTTTCCCTTGAAATAAGGAAAAGTTATTTCCACCCCAAAGATGAGGTTTATCCTCATCACAGAGCTTTTAATATTGTGTAATACATCTAGTATCTCTTGTCTTTATCCATAAAATAAAAGCACGAATGTCCCCATATGTCAAAGGTTATATATAAACATTCATTCTCTCAGGATGTGATAGACATCCCCGTTTCCTTATGAGTAAGCATTGCTGCCACTTCTGGCCTAGCTCCTGATCCAGGGCAACAGTCTCAAAGAGCATTTCAGAAGATAGTCATGCTCTGCTTGTTTGTTCTCCCTTAAAGCATTTACCCAAACATGGATTTCCACAAGTCATCAAGTACTCAGTGTCCGAACAATATTCTAGTGCCATAAACAGGTAGCTGATTTGAAGCAATCAACAATAATTTCAAGCTCTGGCGCTGTTCTCCAGCAGATAGATTAAAAGCCTGCAGCCTTACGCTTTTTTCCCGATACAATTTGTATTCTCTCAGCTCGAAACCATGCTTGGTGCACTTCCCATGATGGTTGTCATTGCTCTATTAATTCCATCAGCTCCGGGGGAAATTGTGCCTGCATCTTCCTGCAGCTACACAGCATAGGATTTGTTCTCATCTGCATAATCCATCTGTCCACTGGCCTGAGATCTGTGCAGCCTTAAGGGCCAGGGAGCACAGACTGTCTGCTGCTAGGAAAATACACAGGCAGTCATCTTGCACAATTTCTGACTTCTTAGCATCTGATTAAATTAATGTGATTCTGTTCATGAGTCATGCAATGCACGTCTATTTCTCTTCCATGGCACTTGTTTCTGTGAGGAGATGAATGTCTGTAAATGGGGTTACAGGTGCTTATCTCATCTCAGGACTTCATCTGAAGCAGTATCATGGTCAACCCAGAAACCCACCCAGTTTCTGCACCTTTAACAGGACTTTAACAGGGAGAGAACCTGCTCAGCCTACAGGAATCCTGGGTGTGTGTGGAAGATAAACTGAGCAGCTTAAACTGGGTGATGGAGGTTTGGGATGAGAGATGATTACAACTGTCATAGAGGCATAGAATGGTTTGGGTTTGAAGGGACCTCTAAGATTATTTAGCTTCCACCACCCTGCTATAGGCAGGGACACCTCCCAGCAGACCAGGTTGCTCAAAGCCTCATCCAGCCTGGGAGCCTCATCCATCAGGAGTCTTTTCAGAGAGGTCGGTACAAGAGGGAACCATACAGAAATATTCTGTAAAATGCAATTTGGATGAAGAAAAAGGATGTGTTCACTCATAAGCTGAGCAAAACTGTTTTTGCTTCTCATCATCTTTTTATAGCAGTTGTTGCTGCATTCAGACTCTTCCAGCAAGGAACAAACGTGTTTTCTTTTTCCAGAGAAGAGCCAGTAGGCATATCCCAGAGTTGTGCAGCCTCATGTTATGAAGAGGAGAGGAGCAGATGCAGACTGAGCTGGGTACCAAATATGTGCCAGCAACTCACTGCTTTCCTGCAGAGACAGGAGTGTGGATCTGCACAAATTAGGTAACAGCAGCAAAATACACCTCGCAATTAAGGACAATGAAAAACAGGTAAAATTTCACACAGGGGGTTTCTTTTGATGGCCAACCCTCCTGGGAACCATTAGCCCTTGAAACCACCTTCCCTGGTGGATCCCCATTGCAGCGCAGCTCACAGTTTCCTGGATACAAGACCCAGCAAGGGATTTGGTTTCCAAACTAGCCAGCAGATCACCAGACATTTTAATTTATAAGTCTTTGAGTTTTTTCTTGGTGGCAGGGAAACACAGACCTGGCCTTACCAGAATCTCTCTCCTGATACTTGAGGCCCCCTTGGGTCATGTCCTTAGGAAATCACTAGGGCATCAATACATTAGTTTTTTCTAATGACTGCTTGCCACACAAGAAGCACATCTACAGGTTCATGGCCATTTCTTCCCCCACATGCCCCCATGGACCAGCTTGCAGCATATTGGCATATCAACCATCCAGACATATTGGGGTGACTGGCCCGTCTGGTCTGGGAGAGGATACACACGAGAGGAGAACTTGAAGAAGAATGAGCCAATTGTGTGTGTTATAGCACCACTGCAAGAGAGAAAACTGGCCTGGTTCCAGAGGTAAACATGCAGAGAGACTTTGAAAGAATAGGTTGTTATCAAAAGGAGAAGCATTTTTAGTCCTGTGCTCTCTTCACTGACTTGAGTAGGTTCAGGGTATATCTCCACAGCCCCATGAGACTCCCCATTTTGCATAGTATATGTATAACTTCACTCCAGGAGAAACCAGCTGATTCTTCCCAAGATGGAACACACTGCCAAGAGTCCTGCTGTATCCTCTTGCTCCAATGCCTTGGCAGAAGACCTGTCTCCTGGCAACATCTCATTTAGTGACTGGAAACCCTCCCTGAAGCAGGAGGGTTGGAACTAGATGTTCTTTGTGGTCTCTTCCAACCCAAAGTATTCTATGATCTCTATGACCAACCCATGAAGGCAATCCTAGCACAGGACAGTACCCTGCATCATGATCTTTTTCTTCTTCTGTACCCCTTCTTGGGGTACGGGACACCCCTTCTTACTTCTCCCATGGCCCTCGGGATGAGTCACCTCTACTCTTCTCCAGCCTTTCCTCAAAGGAGTGCCAGACAGTCCTGAAAGGCACAGTGGTGGCAGGAAGAGGTAAGTGGGACCTGACTGTGTCCCCTCCCATCCTCATCACTGTGCAGAGAAGCTGGGTGTATGCTCAGAGATATGATTTAGCAGAGGGTTGTTAGAGTTAGGGTACTGTGGTTAGGCTGCAGTTGGACTTCATGATCTTCGAGGACATTTCCAACTTGGGTAATTCTATGATTCTATGATTTTCTCATTTTGGCACTTAGGGAGTGGATCCTGATAAACAGCAGGGCCAGAGGGAGCAGAAGGGAGAGCACTGCTGCTGGGGATGCAGTGGCAATAGCTGTCAGCTCATAATACTCCTGGTTTTAAGTATTCTGTGCTTTTAGAATTGTGACATTTGCCACAGTGTTGATATATTCCCAGTCACTAAATGATAAAAACATGGCTACAGCCTGAGATCGCTGTTTTGAGCTGTGATGCTCTGGGGCTTTTTCTCATTTTCTTGTGCTAATGTCTGTGGGCCAGTCTGCCCAAATTAAAGTTCCACTTCTGAAGACTCGCTCTCTGGTCTTCAGTATGTGACGTGCGACATGGCCAATGCCTGTTTATGTGCTTTGATTTTAAGAATGCTTATTACCAGGAGGAAAACAGATGCTTCCCATCCAGACTAATCAGGGAAGAAGTTTTACCCAGGGGATGCATCTGTCTAAATGTAGTTTAAATGTAATCAAACTGGTCAAGTTTGAGAACCAGCCGAGCTCTGCTGTGAGGGAAAAACAAAGGGGGTGAATAAAAACATTAAAATCTGAGCTCACGTGATTTTGGAGACCATGCTGTGCACTTTACTAGGAACTGAAATACCCCGAGGATAAAACAGCAGCTGGGATTATAACAAAGCTGGCATCACTCCAGTGAACCAGTAAATCATGTGGGATTATTACTTGCAAGAGATTTTACTGGTATGGAAAGAAATGGAAGTAGAAACTGATTTCTGATAAACAAAGGAATTAATTAAGAGGAGTCTCCGGTGAAACTAAGTCATCATTCTGTAAAATCTCAGCCCAGTTCCTAACACTAAAATTAACCATATTTTAAACTTTAAATCCATTATATCCAAATGGGGTCGGGGTCTGAAAATGGCTGTAGCAATCCATAAGGGATTATTTTCTCCATTCAGTCTACAATGTGACGTATGAAAGGTGGGGAATAATCAGATGTGTAAGGATTTCTTATCTACAACGTCCCCTTTTCTTTTTATACAGATTTTGAATCTGAACACAAGGGAGAGTGAGTGTTTGGTAAACTGCAGAAGAAAGCCAAAGGAAAAGAATGGAACACATGGTAAAAATAATAGGAAATAAAAGAAATCCATAAAGAACACACTGGAGCAGAAGTGTCAGGATAGAAACAAAAATAGGCTGGCTGATGGATGTGACAAGTGGCACAGAACCAGAGCTTTCTGTAATCAGGTGTGCAGATGAAGCATCTCTCTGCACCACTTGCTAGAAACCAGACTGCTCATAGCTGTCTCATTGCTAAGGCTGAAATAACTGTGTTCGAAAGCTGGAATTCTTATAAATGTGGAAATTAAACCATCCCCACTTACCTCCACCCATTTTTACAAAGGCAAACATTATTAGATCAGCTGCTACTCTACAGGTTTTTGTCACAGCTAAGGTTGAACACGCCTTGGGCTCAGCTTTGCAGAGAAGCATAGATTAATTCCGTGCTACTCTTTCTTCCAAGGTTCCAACACAATTAATTCAAAGGAAAAGTGTTAGTACAACCTGCATTGAACCTTGCATTAATTGAGCTCGCTGTAAGGCAGATGAATATGAAGTAGCTGCAAGTCGAGCATCACTGGAAGAGATGACTGTGAGTATTCTAAGGTGAGAGTTGGTCAAGACCCAAATCTGGCAATTCACAGCACATCCTGTAGCCACTGGTCCAGATATTTTGCTAAGTTCTTCACCTTACAATTTATTATAGACAAGCTACCAAGAATCCAAATGTCTGAGTAGCATCCAGGAAATTGATGCTGTGAAATCTGTCATCTGTTATCACTTCAGTGCCTAATTGTGAAGGATATATCCATGTAACACCTATTCGTATGAAGTTCACACCAACTGTATTTAAGTTTTTATCATCCCATATCTTGGTGTCTGAGTCATACATAGCTGATAGTAATAGAAGAATAAACGAGGACTTAGATCCTCTGTTTCTTTGTACTTTTGTGCTCCTTTGTATGATATGTAACCAACCAGGTTCAGAATGAAGGTCAGGTACCCTTCATCCCATCTTGTAGTCTCTGGAGCATTTATGTACACTTCATACAGCCATGTTTCCCTTCTCTAAATATATGTGCAAGGCAAAGGCACATCTGTATAATCCTGCTCTTTTTTATCACTGATGTAATGACATTTACTGAAAAGCATATTAGGATAAAAATAGTCCGGGATAATTTCGTTCCTTTAAAAACCTGCAATATAACCTCGATGTCAGAAGATGGCAGCAGTAAAGCACAGTTAGGGTCTCTGTCCAGAGGGTTTTTTGTTAAAAATGTGCTTTTGTTCCAGAAAGAGGCAGGTTTATTAAAAGGTGTCACTTTTAACAGTCACATCAAATATGACAGACATCCTTCCAGTAAACATGAATGCATCGCTGCCTTTCATCTAAATGGAAGGCATGTATCAAGAGCGGATCATATCTTATATGCAAGCACACTGCTAGAAAAATCACTGCTCTTTAATCCTCTGGGTAAAGTGTTCCATTTCATCCATAAGAAATAATAACACGGTTCTGTAAATGTCCATATGTATATGTAGTTATCCAATATGTTGAGCATTTTCTGAGTTTCAAGGACCATTGCTTTTCAATCAAGATGCCCATTCTTACTGCAGGCAGTTCTCTGCTGAAGACCACATCGTAAACTCAGGAAAAGCAGTGAGAATCTGCAGGGGGAATTTCCATCAGCTGAGTGAGTGTTCAGTGTTTTCACTGCACCTTGAAGGTCTGTGAGTCTGTCACATTCACCCATTCCTTAGCAGGCTGTCATGATACAAAGTGTGTTCGATTGAGGCTTTATCTCAGAAAGGAAAGCAAAAAGAAGAGGTATTGTCACCGAATTTGCATCTTCTTCTGGAATAATAACTTAATGTATTTAATAGACCATATTCTCAAGGTTTACTATCTCACATGACTGCCAGCACACCTTCTGAATGTCAGCACGCCATCTCTGCCCTTCTGCAAGGTCTGACCTAACCTGTGGTGTCACACAACTGTGTACTCACAAATGTCATAGCATTTCAGCCTCACTTCAGGGAAATTCAGAGCAATTCTATTGTCAACTCTTTTCCAGCACAATAAGGGGACAGTCCTGGAAATGCTCCTGTGCAATGCAAACCAGATGCTGGTTTGACAGACTGTGTCTAAGGTATAAAACATCAGTGCTGTATGTCTATAGATGACACAGTTATCCCCTCAGCCATGAACTTCACCACTTCACTGGAGATGACTCACACTGTGATGTCTCTTTTTGTAGCTACTGTAGAAGAACAAGAAGCTTTTTTGCAGCCAGAATTTCTCAAGCATTCGAGTGTCACTGCAGTGTACCCACGAAGCGTGAACCTCTGTTGGGAGTGATGAGCTCTGAGAAGCCTATTGACCATGGAAGACAGAGAAAAGGCAGCTTAAATCTGGTGCCATCCTAAGTCTCAAGAACCATCTGAATTTCCGGTTGCTTTTCCAGATGCTCAGAGTGAGTTAAAAATTGTAATAAAAAAGACAAGTTAGGTCAGAGATATGGAGGTTTTCACCCCGGGTTCTGATACATAAAACCTGTGTGTTGTAAACCTCTAATACAGACTTCCATAAAATAGAAATATCTAAATGTAATGAATGCCTATATACGTATAGTTGGGGAGAGATGAATTTATGAAATCAGAGTAGACAGCTCTATAAATATCATTCAGTCACTCAACCCCCTCAGATAAAGGATGATGTTACATTAGTTCTGCACATGACCACAAGGAGGATTTAATGATATTCCTTGTTTTGCTGTATTTAAAAGCAAGCTTCAAATCAGATTTTCTCAGTAGAGAGAGCTTTTATATGATATTTGATTGTTATCTGTAATAACAGATGGACTAATGGCTGCTTTATTCCACTCAGCCAGTAGGGTCAGACAATAAACTAATCTCTCTCCTTTTCAATCTAATTTTGCCATGGGAATCATTGGTGCTACTTGGCAAAATCCCTACACAGGAGGAATACACTCTGTTGAAGAAATGAAACAAAACTCTTGTATACCGATGCTATCTTGATAATGCCTAAAATTCCATCCATGTGCCAACATTCATTTCCTGATCAAATCAGAATACATGAAGATTACTAGTAAGAATGTCTGTAAAATCTTTGATTTAGAATTTTGTCTGGGAAAACCACTCAGACATTCACGACACTAATGGAATATACCCATGGACCTTTCTCATGCATCCTCACATAATGCGCTTTTCTTCACTATCTGGGGTGATACTTCCATTGTGGTTCAAAGTAAAAAATGATGGAGCTGCTCCATCTGAGGCACAGCAGATGTTCCCATATAATAAATGAAGCCCAGTGCCTTCCAGAGGGAGATCTTTAATCAGTACAAGCTGGGATGTATAACAAAACTTAAACCACCCTTATTCATATCAATATCCACAAGGGACAATCAAAAGATCAAGTTCACGAACAAATTGGCTTTTCAACGTTTGTGTGTTCCATCTATAAGCTCTTGGTAATCCAGCTCCCCTGTGAGCCGCCACCCTGTATCAGCAAGGGCTGATCAAAGCTCTAAAGGTTGCACAAGTACTGATCTAGAATAGTCCTCAGTGAGCCGGATAGGAAGTCTGATAAAAGAAGTTGAGGTTTGGGGCATACAAACTACTGTCCAAGGAAAAGAGGAATCTCAGGATCTTGTCAGCTTTCACACTATTGCAGTATGTCAGTAATCATAGATAGCTAGAATGATTTATGCTGGAAAGTACCATAAAATTCACTGAGTTCCAACACCCTGCCATAGGCAGGGGCAGCTCCCAGTACATCAGGCTGCCCAAAGCCCCATCCAGCCTGGCCTTGAACACTATTAGAGATGGGCCACCCACAGCTTCTTTGGGTAATATATTGTACTGCCTCACCCCTGTCTGAGTAAAGAATATCCTCCTAATGTCTAATCTAAATCTATCCTCTTTTAGTTTTAAGCTCTTGTCCTGTCAATACACTGCCTGATAAATTGTCCCTCCCCATCTTTCCTCTAGCCCCCCTGTAGCTACTAGAAGGCCGCTATAGGGTCTCCCTAGCGCTTTCTCTTTCTCCAGGCTGAACAACCCCAGTTCTTCCAGCCTGCCTTCACATGAGGGGACCTCCAGCCTTCCACCCATTTTAGTGGCCCTCCAGTTCTTTATTTCTACAGATTTTGAGGAAAATGCCTTTAGTAGTTAGAGATGCTATTAAGGCAAATTTATTTATTGGCATTGTACACATGAAAACATTAAAACCTTCAGTCAAAGCTGGAGAGCTGCAGGTAACATATAATCAAAGACATAAGGAAGTATCTGCAACTGGTACATGGCTCTAGATTACAATGCCGTCATTACAGGTTGAGATAACCTATATCAGAAATTGGAATGGGTACATTTATAGCTCTAAGAATAGCTTAGGCTATTAATATCAACACTTGGAAATGAAACTCATTTCTCCATCTATGGCTAAAACTTGGAAGTGTCAAGAATTTGAAAATGCAGTGCTTGTCTTGGTGCTCAGTGGCACATTATGTACATGCTTGTTACTGAGGATGGCTTCTCCATAACATGGGGAGAGTACTGTAATTGGTGGTAATGCGGGCTCAAAATGCAAGGCCCGGAATACCAATTTTTCCATGTTTGTCTTGATTGGTTGGTTGTGAAAATAGGATGTGACACCTGCCTGGGCTCATATGTGCAAAATAGCAGCTGCATGAGATATGATACGCGATAATTGGCTGCCTGCAGAGCAAGAAAACACCCACATAAATGACGTCTCTCTCTCCTAAAATTAGACATGGAAGCCTTTCATCAGGGGTCAGGCTCCCTATCAGGAATGAGCTGTCAAATCTGTGTACATCATTGTGGCTCATTAAAACAGGAAATGCAGCTCTTCTAATCATTAGTTCAGACAGAGCAACATCCCATCATCCGTCATGATGGTATAATAGCAATGTATTATTTGTGTCGGTGTTCATCATAGCAGAGTTCTTGGAGACTCCCAGAACACAGATTTTCTCCTATAATAGAAAAGCAGAGAAGCTACTTAAACTAGGCTAAAAATCAGTGATTCTTTGGAAAGGAATAGAAAACAACAGAAAAGGCGCTGTTCCATTTCCATAGCACAGCCATACCTTGAACACTGTAGGCTCTTCAAGATGATGTCACAGGAAAAATATGGGAGAATCAAAGTAGAGATGCAGGCAAGATCAAAGAAATGGCACCTGTGTTAGAAATGAGTAAATGATCCAAGTGCCTTCAACTAGAAAACAGACCGCTTGGGGAGGGAGAGTAATATCATCTTGCTTATCAAAGTCTATATGACATGAAGCAGGGAGAGATATTCACCACTGCTCCTAACAGTGCAATTATAGCTACACAATGAACTCGTTATACTCAAAACTGTTCAATTGCTAACAGGCAAAGGGATGATTTTTTCCATTTAGTACCCAGCCAAACGGTAGAACTTAACTTATGCCATAGAGTATTTTGAATGCCAAGCAATGAGCTCACTTCATGAGTCTGTATAACTCTGAGAATTATTACACAGAAATAACTACTTCTGCACCTTCTTGACAAGGAGTATAAATAGATCGTATTATTGTTGACAGTGTTAGTCACTATTACTATTATTATAACAAACCTTACATTAATAAAATTATGTGTTTTTAAAAACATGGTGTTTTCACTTTGCCTGGAACTGAAAAATGATTTGATATTACAGTCAATGCCTTGAATCAATAGCAAAGGCTGACAAGAAGCCGGTTTTCACATGGTTTAATTGTAAGCCAGTTACAGAGGTGACCTGAATGTCAGTTTATTAGTGAGACTGCTCCAGCAGCTCCTGCCTTAGTTGTAATTGCTTAAAGTGAAATCATTTTTTTCTCCATCTTTTCAGGGCATTCCTTCATCCTCCAGGAGAACAGAAGCAGCAAACTACATCACACTATCCTTCCAACCTTCTACTGCTGTCTCTCTTTTCCAGCATCCCACTTTATCCTGCCAGAGACAAGAGCAAGATCTGGCCTGTGCTTGAGTTTCTTTGTGCTCTCTTCCTCACTTGAGTGCCAGCAACGCTAGAGGGAAAATGGGGACTGGTGAGGAATGGAGAGTGTCTGCCTGGACATGGTCTTGGGTTCTGCATTAGGTGATCCTTATGCAGCAGGGATTTTCTCAGGATGATCTCTGAAGGTCCATCCCAACCTAAACAATTGTGCAATGCAGAACCAAGTGGTTATGGATTGCCAGTGGGAAGCAACATGAGACATGGCAAAGTCTGCAGGACTGGACTCAGGGTACCTGGATGCCTCTGAGGTGGTCACTGAATAACTGAATGTGGGTGGGAAAGTCACTTTTCCTTCAAGTGCTTCTTTTTTCCTAGTCTTGTAATGGCCACTTCCATTAGACAACTTTTTGAGGCTTCCGATCATAGAATCACAGAATAATTTGAGTTGGAAGGGACCCTTAAAAGTCACCTAGACTATCTTCCTACAGTGAACAGGGGCACCTATGGCTAGTTCAGATGTTCAGAGCCCCATGCTGCCTGACCTTGAATGTCTCCAGGGATGGGGCATCCACCACTTCTCTGGGCAACCTGTTCCTATACCTCACAACCCTTAATGTAAAAAGTCTCTTCCTTATGTCCAATCTAAACCTCCCCTCTTTTAGTTTGCTATCGTTTCCCCTTGTCCAGTCACAACAGATACCACATAGAAGCAAGAAATTTCAATGTTTTTTGGTTTTGGGGGTGTTGTTTTTTTTTTTCCCTAAATGTGTTTCATATTGGTCCAGCCACAACCAACCACAGGGTTACTGTATTAAAAATACAGTCTGGAAACTTGACTGCTAAAGTCACCGTGGGGCTCAGACCTCTTGCACCTTCTTCCTGTTAGAAATCTGTGGTGATAATATCTCAGAGGGCTGCTGCAGGCTTTGAGGTTAATGATTATGCGCTGCTTTGAAAGTTCACTTGCTCGAATACTGTTGATATTAATGATCTGTACCCTTGTGAAATTAAGTTAGTCTCAGTTCCAGAGAGGAACAACAAATACTGAGGAGGCACTGGCAGTTTCTGAAGGAAAGAAGCAGGATGCCCTAAACCTCTTCTACTCCTCCAGCTTGCCATCAGGTCAGGTCAGCCAGGTGGTGCCACCTGGGAATACCTGTGTTAAATGGGACTGCACAACCCGCATTCAGCAAACACAGCTTTTTTCACTCCCTTCATCCCAGCACAATGTTCACTTGTATAACAATAAGAATCAGTCCAAAGGAAGTCACTTTGTGCCAAGCGAATGCCCATGTTGAATTTGTACTCCCAACATACAGGCCATGTGCTCTCACAGGCAGTATAGGTAGGTCTAACAGAGGGATACCACCAAATAGCCCTTACCTCTCCTCCCAGTTGGACATGTTATCTTTTCCCAGTTGAAAACACTGAACTACAAAGACAAAGCAATAATACAAAGGCTGGTAATGGTGATATCACCAGATGTCATGTAGCCTTGAGTTATTAACATCACAGCAAAATTCATTAGCCTGTCAAAACACCAGAGCAAAGTATGCACACAGACCAGCATGAAGAATTAGGGCACGAAGGACAGCTTATGTGGGGAGTCACTGAAAAAGGAAAAAAAGAGAATATTTTGCTTAGGGCAATTCTCATTCATCAGAGTCTTGTCAGTACAGTTAGAGACTACAGAATAAATGTGTCCAACCACATCTTGTTTGGCTACACAGAAAAAAAAAAAAAAGTGATGAGGGTATCTTCCAGTTTTCCCTATGCACCAGCCAGAGATGAGATGTGTACAAGCCCTCATCTCTGTCTCATTAACTTCCTTTCTGCTGTATAGTACATAATGCCATAACATATGTTAGAAGATATGCATATCAAACCATCTTCTGACCCTCTAAATTGATGGGTTTATATTTTCAAGTGATATAAATTGCTGCTACCTCCATGAAGGCATCACAGTAGTGTTTAGAATGCTAAGGTACCAGACCTTAGTGTGCTGCAATCTGCAAAGCTCTTGCAAGCTGGCTTAGCACTTCCAGGGACAGTCTTCCACCATAGTGGTGGTAATTAACTACAGTCTCTGTGAGGTGCTGGGTTGTCAAGGGATATTCCAGTGCAAAGTTATACTCAGCTGCTGCATATGATGCTTTCCAAGGCCTAAAACTGATACTTTGCATTTACAATAACTGTTTCATGAGGAAGAGTAATGCTAATAAAGTCTATTGTCCTACTTACATCCTAAACCAGACACTTGCCCCAATGCCTGTTTCAGGGCTTATTTGCTTACTGTGCACAGTTCTTTTGAGCCCTGTGCAGTTGCAGTTGCATGCTTTTGCTGGGTGTAGTTAAACCTCTGGTTTCATTTTCCTCTAATTTTATTTTAGCACTGTCTCTCATCAGGGGTTGAGACCTGGATACCTTCTGCTTTACAACTCAGTGGCCCTCTGAATTGAGGTTGCACAGATTTGGCTGCCTTACCATTTCTATCTGTGCAAGGCAACATGAAATGAGAGATTGTCTTACTGACATTAAAGCACAGTGGAACTGGAGTGGGCCTGTATGAAAAATGGATGGCGGTTAACTAGCAGGTGTTAGGTATGAGTAATGAAAGAAATGTGGGAGGCAAACTTTGTCCACTCAGTTTGTGTAATACTTGTCTCTCTCTGCAAAGAATGACCTCTTTGTGCAGGCATATGCCTTGCATTCATTTCCTTCTCTGATCTTATCTAGAGAATTTGAGTGACCCTGATATGCCATTAAATTTGGTCCCTATACTGAACTGCTCCTTCCGTTTTTATTCACATCTTGGCATTACTGGGCATCCCATTTTTCTCCTCCAGAGGTAGATCAACACCCTGTAATATTCGAGGACTAATTTTGTGCGTGAGTCATAATTCAAAGCAAAAGTGATCTAGTAATAACAACCACAGCATTTGAAATGGAGTATATGGTAATGTGATCACATGTTTGTCAGACACACCACACTGAGCCATCTCTCAAAGCTCTCAGAGCTTCAGTATATACAGTCTAGACTATAGATAGCATAAAGACCATCTATCTATGGTCTTCCATACCATAATTCTAATTTACTTTTGTAATGCGGATTTCACAATGGAGGCAGGACATGATTTTAACAATTTGAGTAGATGGACTAAGAAAAAAACAGTCCATATCTTTCCAGTGTCAGTATATATTGTGTATGTTGTTAAATGCAGCACACTTTAAACACATACATTGTCATTCAAGGTTATGTTCTAAATCATAATTCAATGTGGAGACACATCAGCCACTCAAGGCAACCAGTTCCAGAATTTGAACACCCCACTATAAAATACTGTTTTCATATGTTTAATGTTATTTCCTATATTCTCTTTCTCTCATCTTTTGTATGAACTACTTGTTCATAGATGAATGACTTTCTTTTTGACTTAGCAAAAATGCATATCAGTGATCTTCAAACGATCATTAAAAGCTGAGTTGAACATCCTCAGTGTTCCTGTCCTTAAGCTACCCATGCTGTCACTGAACATATGGCAGTAATCTGATGTACCACAGTGCTCAGAGTCATGTCCAGCCAGACCCTGAGTGTCTCCAGGGATGGAGCATCCACCACTTCTCTGAGCAACCTGTGCCAGTGCCTCACTGCCCATAGAGAATTACAGAATTGACATGACTGTTTACTTTGTCTTATTTAGATCAACTCATTTTTCTCAGTGTTTGGAACATATATAGGAACATACAAATTAAATGTTTTAATTAGTTGTAATTTTAGTATTCACTATTGTTAATATATTGTTAAGTAGATTTAAATTGATGTTTCCATATCACAAGGTAAGAGCCACCTCACCTGTCAGGATGCATCTTTCTTTCAGATCACGCTTCACAAATAAAAGGGTCATTAATTTGAAATGAGGAGAGAAAATAAAACACCCACACTGAATATTTACATAGACAACATGAGAAGGTTTAAAAAAACCTTCTTGTATAATATGTGGATTAAAAGTACGGCTAATTATGTAAGGAAAAGAAAACTTCAAAGAGCATCGTGGTTTCCTCTGGCAGAACTGATCAACTGCTGGCACCACTGACAGAAAAGACAGACTTCAAAGTGGAGAGTCACCTTGGAACGCTCAGAACAAATGAGATTCTCTCGATGCACCTGGGCTGTGAACGGAGAGGTACGTTTCCATGGCTATCAATCTCTCCCTTTTTAGTTCTCTTAGAAATAGAAGTACTAAAAGGGAAAGTACTGCGCAGACCCAAATAACGTAAAGCCTATTTGAGCTGAAGGATCGTGTTGGCGAAAGAGCACGAGAGTACTAATTGCAAGAAATTAGAAGGTGAGCATTCTGATTTTAGAGGAGCTTTCTTCTAAGAGTAATGAGGACAAAACAATGGATAGGTTCTAAATCTGAAGTTTATGTACTGCAACAAAGTCTTCTGGTGTCCTCCTTTCCTGTGACTACTGAGAACTTGACTCAGTGTCTCAGGAACAACCTTTTAAGCCTGTGTTCTGCAGATACAGAAAGAGTGTGTATCATCCTTGCATGGTCCCTGGGAGACTCTTAACCAGGTCCCGTGGTATTCATGACCTCCACCTTTATGTTCTCACAAGGCTGCAGGAGGCTGTTCCCATGTGCTTGCCAAGAAACACCGTGTTTCCTTTAAGGAGAAATTTATCAGTGTTCTTTCTTATTTGCTAAGATCACAGCAAGCAATTTTATTTATAACTTCTGAAATTTGTTCAGAGAACTTCGATAGAAGGTTTTTCTTTGGAACAAGTCTCCCATACCAAAGTGCTATTCCTTGATTTTCACTGAGGGAATAAAGTGAGGAGATGTCAGTGAAAAAGTAAGGCCACTTTTGAGAGTGGCAGTTTTAACATGGTGTCAGTTATGGTAACTCTCTGATTGTCTCTTGATATTAACCTCCAATAAAGCAGCCAGTTGCTCTTTGCAGTTTCCTTCAGATTTGGGTTGAAGACAACCAGCATCTTTCTTAGACACTAATTAGGAAACACTGCAGGACAAGGAGGGATCTCCTGACTCATACAGCTCCAGTGTGTGCTGGATGTGCCAAGGCAGGAGATATTAATAGTTAACAGACCTCAACACCGAGGGACTGAGGGAAATGCTGCTGCACTTCTCTTGAAAACAGGGATATTTCTTCTCCTTAAAGGACCTTTGTGAATCTGCCTGTAAGTAACTCAGGCTTAACAAAGCAGAGCCATTGGCCTTCATCTTCCCAATCACATTCAAAACAACTTAAAAATCAGAAGAATTCTTGAAGCAATGATGTTCAGAATAAGGAGTAATGCACATATCAGATTTACAAAAAGCTGAGTGTAATATAAAACTCCAGTGATAACTTGGCACTCTGTGAAATGCCCAAATCTCTGCTAGCAAAGGAGAGGATGGAATCACCCATCTGGAGAGGGTGGAGGTCACCTCTCTTCTCAAATGGTCAGCATGACCCTTGAAATAAAGATGTTGTCCTGACTGTTTGGGACTGAGCTGCAGTGTGGCAATGTCACCATAACATCACTCACACTGCAAAGAAAAGCTCGGGAACTGGTCCAACACCCCTTGAAGTGGGGCACTGAGCTATGGTGAGCTTTTCTTCTCACCATGAATGATTAATGGCACTTCACAGTTGGATCTGAAGTATAGAAAGTGCTCAGGTGTGAAAAGGAGTTAAGACAGTTGAGAGGGGGACTCTATTTTGTGTGGGTTTGTTTTGTTTAGTTTGTTGCACATTTTTAGGCCTATCACAATAAACGAACAGAAAATAACTTCCTTTCCCTCCACTGGCTGGAGAACATCTCTGGCATTTACCTGCTTTACTTCCATTTTTGCTTATTTCTGAGTTGACTTTGGTAGCAGTTTGTAGTCTGTTCCATTCTTGGTTTAAAAAAAACCCACTAATCTCCAAGATGGTCAGCATGCTGTTCTACAGAAGAAAGACAGAAGTGTATATATATGTATATATATACATATATATATTTTTCTGATTATAGTGGCTGTCTGGGGAGGAATTAAATCTGGCAGGAGGGTTCAGAAGGGAAAGACTCCCTGTGATTCAAAGTGTGACAGTTCTCAAGAGTAACAAATCCTTAATTAATGGGGGATGGATGCCAGAGGCAGTTAGTTTAAAAATAAACTTGAAAGCAAGTGCAGGAATTCCTTGGAACAAAGGCTTTCCATTGCCATTTTCTGAGAGCACGTTGTTTTATTGGCCTGTTTGGTAGAGTGTTGGTCTTGGTGTTATAGAGGCATCATTCTAATTGTCATTGAATACAAGTTTTATTTTACTTTATCCTAAGCCATCTCCATGCATCTCCCATCTCCCATCACCTAAGCACGGCATTAAAGAGAATTGAAAATCAAACAAGCTACTGAAGAAAGAATTGTCCTTTGACAGAACTGGGGCTCCCAGTGCATTTTAATTTTTTCTACAGAATCCAAGGGGTGGAGGCAGGGTCTTCTGTGTGACAAGTGGGTTGTTACTGAATAGTAAGCACAATACTTCATGTAAAGGTTTGGGGTAAATGTGTGCATTTAGCATATGTAGAGATTGATGAATTTGCATATGGAATTATTGCAGAACTTGAAAAAAGTCAAAGCGATGAAGGTTACTGCCTTGGTGAAAATTCAGCTTTCTAATGTAGTTGTATCAAACGTGGATAGGCAAACAGTTCTGACTTTTCATAGCAATTATACTACAGAAGCACACAGAGATTGGCAGTACTTGCACCTACTTTATGCTCATAAAAGGACTGTACATAGCCCATTAAATATTGCAAGTGTATTAGCTACTTTATTTTCCTTGCTTAACTACAGCAAGCATTAATCCCAGAAACAGTGGGTTGAAATCTAGTGATATAAGTAGGTTGTGATATGTAACATCCTCTTCTTTTTTATATTCAGAATAATAAATAAATAAATAGAAAGGTCGACTGGTTCACTTTACCTGAGTTTCTGGTTGAGCAGCTGCTTTGAAGGGAAAGATTATTTCTTCTTTATGCATTTCATTAGGTCTCACTCCAGTGTCATATTACAACAGAGAGGGCCTTGATGATGCTAAGTGCATTTGACGGGTGCCACAGTAAGGAGCACATAAAAAAGCACATAAAACCAGCTTGTACTCATTAATTCATAAGCTTTTCTGGAGTTCTTATCCCTATAATACATGAGGCTAAACTGCAAATGTTTTTCTCTTCACAACACACTCATGAGAAGTACTGAAGTGGTTGCTCAGTTTTATAGATGAATGAGAGAAGTGCACAGAACTTGGATTATTACAGCTTAAAATCACTTGGAATGCTGAGCAGACACCCCAGGTCTGTTCGTTCCAGCCTTGCCCTAAGGATGCCTGTGCCTTGGCTGTGTTTTCACAATTCTGACTGCCATAGGAACCCATGAACTCTGTGTCATGCTAGCTATCAATTGAACATTTATTAGTTTAAAATACAGTGATAGTGTTTATATGCAGTATTTATTACAAACAATGTAGTACTTCAATATAACATGCATAGTATTTTTAAACGAATAATGTGATATACTTTTCATGTTGTATGCTCATCCTTCCATCTTCAACAAACATTAACTGAGTTGGAACATGGCCCTTTATTTTCATTGATCTCTGTATTGGTGTGGATGTCAGATGAGATATTCAGTGAGCTCAGGATCTGACCCATGACAACTAGGTCTGCTACTGGAAGCCTAAGGACTTCTTTTACTTTATTTTTTTAAATCAGTGTTGCGATATTCACATAAGGCACATTGCTCGCTCTGATGGCTTGGAAGGCAGCATTGCATGTAATTTTAATTAAGGTAGCAAATGTTCTCAGGGGTTTTTCTTGTGAAACTTAATTTCTGTAAAGCACGGGGTAAACAGCATTGACTTGATCAAATGACAGAGCTCTCTAATGAGATGTTTGTAATCCTATTAATTTGGAATATATTAATCTGCTTTTATTACAATGAATGAATGGATATTTTTTAAAGACTGTATACACGCACAGACACACGTGCACACCCACTCCAGCTAGTGAGCAAAATTGTTTGGGTTTCTGTGCTGGTTGTTAATTCTCAGGAGATTAATCTAAATTTAAATTGCTGAGTAATAGTTTGTACGTTACCAGTTGCTGCTGGTAACCAGCAACCAACATTCAGTGTTACCAACATGATATATGTAGTATGATATACAAGGCACTACTGACGCTGCAGCTCATTCAGTTTTCTACACACTCACCTAAGAACAAAGGCTTAATTAAGCACATTATATATTATAAATGCAATTACAGGGTAGGCAAGTATTGCATGTTTAGAATTGGAAAACAGAAGTCTGACAGCTTAGCTATAGATACATTAGTTTTTCAACAGGAAAGAAATTCTAAGTATCTGCAGAAAGATATTAATTCATTGGTATCAACTCAGCAAAACACAGCTAAGAATACAAAGTGAGGATTTACAAGTAATTATCTAGATGACAAAAGTTTTATAAAACAAGGTCTTTTTGAGTATACAGTGTGTTTTTCAGAAGATGGCAAAAGGGAATTGTAGATACAACTTCTAATCTCAACTGGCAGTTACTCATTGTTGACTGTGCCATATCTATTCCTATTTAAATTATGTATACTGGCTAAACAGGTTATTTAAGAGACCTATATTTCCTTCATTTCCTCTTTGCATGGATAAATTGCGCTTTCAGATCTGTCCATTGTCTGTAGGAAAGCATATAGTGGGAGTCCCTGTTGGGTATCTCAACTCTATGCTTAAAATGAGATGATATTAATGTTGGCCTAAATCCCTATTTCTTAGTCAGTCAAGATTCCATCCAAGGCAGAGCTTGGCATCAAGGAGAGAGCTGCCTTAAGAAGGGCTGTCATATCAAGACATCATCACAGGATCATAGAAACATATAATGGCTTGGGTTGGAAGGGACCCTAAAGATCATCTAGTTCCAACCCCCTGCCATGGGCAGGGATGCCCATATATCACATCAGTTTTAAACAGCACTAGAATACAGTTGGCAAGAGAAGACAAGCAAACCATTTCCATAGCTCCAATAGCATTAGATGAAAGCTGTTATATATATTTAATAAAGCAATGTGCATTATGCAATCATTCAGCAGTGTAAAGGACTGAACTCACTCTTCTTTCAGAATAAAATGATGCCAGCACTGCTGACATCCATGATGTGGATGGAGCACAGAGGGTTGTGCGGGGCTTTCCCTTGGATGAGTGGATGTGAACACCAGCAAACGCAGTCGTGTTGATGAGATTTACACACAGTTTCTGTAAGCACGCTGCTCCCATGTTCATTTTTGAGAGGCAGTTGAGCCATTGAATTTTATTTGCGCAAGTGCTCACAGAAAGTTGATTTTAATCACATAAATAAGTAGTTTCACAAACCCCAGTTCTGAATTTGCACTTGGAGAAACGGCTTAAATTGTTATCCAATTAAGGGACAGGAACAACAGACAGATTCTGTAATTAATTGTCCCCCTTCAAATATTATTCAAATTGTAAATATTCAAGATCAGTGAGGAAGAAATGAAAATTATACACACAAAGCAAGTTAGAATAATTAATGTACTTGAGGAAATTGATGTTATTTGGATATATTTAATTATATGAGAGGGCTGCTTAATTTTATCATCTGCTTTTTAAAAACAGAGTGCCATTATGTATCCTATAAAAATCTTTTTTTTTTTTTTTTTTTTTCCCTTTCTTTAGCTGCTAAGGGTGATGACTTGTATATATTTTATCAATTTATTTATGATACATTTCAGCAAACAGTATGTCTTTGACTTAAGAAATCCATTGCAGAACCTCAGGGTACTGAAGTAATTATTTGACCATAAGGTGATGGCAAGAATGTATGTTCCTTATATACCCTCAAGTATACAGATTAATTTTCACAAGTTTTATTGAAATATATATCCCTGAATGATTAAGTAAAGAGCTGGCTTCATCCATGTAGAAATGCAATTACTGTAATTAGCATGCTTACTAGCACTCAATTACTTATGAAGTTGCAATCAGAAATCTGACAGATGAGGGATTAATTCCCCAGAAGCAGGGTTTCTTCCCTCTTCTTGTTATGAACATATGTGTACAGAGGAAACAGATTTGAATATGCCAGATGAATAAATTAAGAAGCCTAGGGTGAAATAGAACAGCTGGAAATGTAACTGGTGATAACTGAAAGCTAATTAACATCAATGAACAATTTTCTACCAGGTGTTCATTTAGCCATATAGAAACTAGAGAAATTGCATGGACTGCATTTTCATTCAGAAATGTGATATTAGCTGCTCCTCTACCTACATGGTAATTGGAAAATGTCTGTTATGGCTATAAATATTCATGTGACTTTGACTGATTTGCCAAACTCCTTTCGTTCCTTTTTAAGTACTGACTTGACTTTACGTGTCCTTTCTCAGAGATGTAAGTTTTTCTTACTTTAAATAATAGATAATTAATAAGAAGAATCTACTTTTAAAAATATTTCTGAATGTGAAAGCTCTTTCTCTGATATTTTTTGTCAGACCTGGCTACGTTTTATGTACTTTAGATGCTTCTAAAGATGCCTTTTGATAAGGATTGATAGACGTGGTTAACCACCTGAAAGTTAAACAAAATAAACAAGAAAACTGAAAGATGTGATAATTCACCTGCTGTTGGTATCTGTTTTTCTTCACTGACTGAGGAACATATGTGACTAGCTTAGATTAAGGCAGTTAACCTTTAGACATCTAAAAGTAGGTCAGGTGAATCCCACCATATTTGCCTGTAAGAAATGGGGGAATCTTTCCATTTTGAGAAGAGCCATTAGTAAAGGCAGGAGGATGTTACTGTCTTCCAGTGTTATCTTGGATGCTTTCTTTTTGCTTTAATGAAACACTGAAGTTTTAATTTTACTGGGGTATTGCCTGATTTGTTTACAAAACGAATATGAGTGTTGCCTATGGAAAAGTAGAAAACCCATTTGTTCAGGAGTTTAGCATTTCTATTGAGATTACCTTTCTATTACTTGTTTTCAAGTCAGAGAGGTTTATAATACTTTTTTGCTATTTTTCAAACTGCAGCTACTCTTTAGAACAAATATTTCATGGTCTTAATCTAAAATATTGCTCATTGCTCTGTAGCAGCTGTTTGTACTCTGAGATCACGAGAGGAAAGGGAATATTGAAGGACTGCCATGGGAATTCATATTTTTATGGTCAAAGACGCCTTCATAAACAACAGCAGTAACAGAATCGATATTATTCTTATTATTTGCCATAACAAAGAATCTTAAAACGAATTAAGTAGAGAGGCCTTTTTTAAATGGCATCAACAAAAGTTTTTTTTCCCTGTAATTGTCAGTGGTTTGGTATTTTCTTACTGATTAATGAGACTTCTGGAAAACAAGTTCTAGCCTGAGCTGTTTTAAATCTTGGAGTTCTGATTAAATTTTAATTTTATTACAGTAAGGGATGAAAAAAAAAATGGCAATAGCAGTCAGAAGGTCACTTCTGCAGCACCACCAGTACAGGAAATAACATTTATGAGAATGCTTGTAAGAGATGTTCTTACAAGCCTCAGAAAATTTCAAGTTAACTATTAATAAACATTGCCATGGTAGGAAGAGACAGAGAGACATGCCAGGAACAGCAATAGCAATAATTACCTCTAACTTTATTCCTAGGAAACCCGAGTATCTAAAAGCCTGTTTGAAGGAAAGTATGTGGGTCAAGACCTGTCATTGCTCAACAGAAAATAGTCATTTTATAACTCACTTCTTTGTTAAAAATAGCACCATAGAAATCTTGATACCCCAAATGGCTCAAAATCAGAAATCTTTCTGTTTTTGTAGGAATACTTTAAGTTTGAAAACTGAGAGTGAAGTATTTGATTATGGTAAAATAATTTTACCTGAAGGGGACTACAGAAAAGCTGGGAAGGGACTTTTTATAAGGGCATATAGAGGCAGGATGAGGTGAAATGTCTTTAAACTGTAAAAGGAAGAAATCATTTACTATGAGGGTGGCAAGACAGTGGAACAGGTTGCCTCTCTCCCTGGAGGCATTTGAGGCCAGGCTGGATGGGGCTGTGAACAACCTGGTCTAGAGTGAGGTCATAGAATCATAGAATCACAGGTTTGGAAAGGACCTACAAGATCATCCATTACAACTGTCCTCCCATCACCATTGTTACCACAAGCTACTAAACTGTATCTCGTAGCATGTCTCATACATGAGATGTATGTCTCATCCAGACACCTCTTGAACACTGCCAGGGATGGCGACTCCACCACCTCCCTGGGCAGCCATTCCAGTGCCTGACCACTCTCTAAGAGAAGAAGTCTTTCTTATGTCTAATCTAAACCTCTTTTGGTACAACTTGTGGCCATTTCCTCAGGTCCTGTTTGTTGTCTGGGAGAAGAGCCCAAGCCCCTCCTCATCACAACCCCCCTTCAGGAAGTTGTAGAGTGCAATCAGGTCTCCCCTGAGCTTCCTCTTCTCCAGGCTAAACAATCCCAGCTCCCTGAGCTGCTCCTCATACGACTTGTGCTCCAGACCCCTCACCAGTTTTGTTGCCCTTGTCTGGACACGTTCCAGGGCCTCAATGTCTTTCTTGTAGTGAGGGGCCCAAAACTGAACACAATACTCGAGGTACAGCCTCACCAGTGCCGAGTACAGGGGGATGACTAACTCCCTGCTCCTGCTGGCCACACTTTCTAATGCAGTCCAGGATGCCATTGGCTCTCTTGGCCACCTGTGCACACTGTTGGCTCATGTTCAGCCAAGCATCAACCAACACCCCCAGGTCCCTTTCCTCTTCACAGTCCTCCAGCCACTCAACCCCAAACCTATAGCGCTGCATGGGGTTATTGTGGCCAAAGTGCAGAACCCGGCACTTGACTTTGAACCTCATTCCATTCACCTCAGCCCAGCAATCCAGCCTATCCAGATCTCTCTGAAGGGCCTTCCCACCCTCAGGCAGATCAGTAGTACCTCCCAACTTGGTGTCATCTGCAAACATACTTAGGGTACACTCAATCCCCTCATCTAGGTCGTCAGTAAAGATATTAAACAAGATGGGCCCTAGTACTGACCCCTGAGGGACACCACTTGTAATGGGTCACCAGCTGAATTTTAGGATCCCTAGGCATCCCATCTTCTTATAGGCATCCCTGCCGATAGCAGGGAGTTGGAACTGGATGATTCTAAAGGTCCCTTCCAACCCAAACAATTCTATGGTTCTGTGAATTTAGAAAACAGTCAAGCATTCTGAAGTTTAGATATTAAAATGCCTCACCAACTTTTTTTCTTTCTTTTATCTTTACCTCCTTGCTGATAAAGAGACAGTGTGGCGTAAGTGATAAAAGAGAAATGCAAAGTAACACTAAAGTTATCTACTGACTTCCAAATATAGGTAAAAAAAAAGGCAAAAAACATTTATTCAGTGGTCTTTGGTGTCTCCAAGTGAGAGTAAGAAGTATGTGCTCTTGACTGAGATGTCCTAAATGCATAATGCTTAATTCCCATTTTTGCTATAGGTAAGATCTATATGGATTTGTATGTGCATGTGAGGTGCTACTGGCAGAGAGGACCTGTTCCACTGCCACAGCCAGGAGCAAGGCAGCCATGGGCGTGGGGCCAGGACATGGGCCTGCGAGTGGGCCTGGCCTGGTGGGATCCATGGCAGGGCTGTGGGGAGCTGGAGCCTGGCCCCACTGCCACCTCTCTGGGCAGGGGCTGAACTGGGGCCCTAGGCAGGCGGGGAGAGCTCTGGGAGGCTCTGGGTGCCCTGAGGTCTGCTCACATATTAATAAGATGCTAGAATAAAACAAACATTCAGTCATACTTAACTTTTTTGGGTGGTGTTTGGTACGCTTCATTTATTTATTTATTTATTTATTTATTTATTTATTTCTCATTCTAATTTCCATTCTTCATGTAGAATAGCAGAAACAGCCCATTGCCCGTGAATGTATTTGTGATGGGTGACCAAGATTCAAAGCCCACATTTGATTCAAAAGAAGATCAGTACCACACTGAACCTTGCATTTTGCTGCTCTTATGAAGTTGTCTGGTGTGCAGTAGTATGTACTGATATACACATAAGAATGTACACTATTGTTTTACTCAGAAGTAGTAAACTCTGCTTTATACCCATGACAGCCTCTGGAAGGAGGAGCACTCCCAGAGAACATGTAATTGCCATTGGTTTGTTAAGCTGGATGCTGTCCTACTTGACTGTAGGTTTTACCATCTCTTGACTATATTTATACAAACCATAGAAACAGCAGAGCGAAGAGCTGTGTGTTTAAAATGCATAGATTTGTATTCCATTTTACTTGGTGTATCTGTGCTTCTGCCTGGATAGATTACTCAGTGTGAGAGACAGGTGGAGAGTAAATGGGATTGAAGAGATTTAGAAGAGTTTAGTACATATCTACAGCTATTTGCTTCTCAAAGATGATGACGTTTCATTACATGCTAATTCTTTTCACAAAGCCAATAAAAGAGCAGTTTTTTCTAACTGAAATTGACTTAGAAGACAAAATGTGTAAACTTTTTTTTTTTTTAAAACTGATGGCACATGAAATGTAGGTTCCTATGACCTTGTTCTCCACACTTCAGTGCAGGGGTAGTGAGCTTAAGGGCAGGAGGTGAAGGATTACTCAGGAGGGTGCCTGTACAGACACTTCCATTTGGGACTATGATTTGATGAAGGACAGAGCAAAGGAGAGGAAGATGAACAATGGTGAGTAATACTCTGTGTACTGACAGAAGGGAGAATTTACTTGGTGAAGTAAAAGTGTCCTGAGAGAGGACATCAGCTTTTGAAATATTTGCTCTCTTTAGCTAAGGTTGGTTGAAACGCTATTTGTCTTCTACTCTGAAATACTTAAGGAACAAAGGAACAATGGCAAACTGATCATGCTAGAATCTCACAAGGAAATTCTGACTTCTGTGAAGCTGATTGTAATACTCCTCTTGACTACAGTGACAAGAAAGATCTGCTTTCAATTTATGGTGAATAAAACAGTGACACTGTGTACAAAATCTGTCAGAAGGAACAAAAGAAATCAGAAGTTAAGGGTTCAAATTTGTGTCTTGTGCCATCCTATCATGGTTTCCAGATAGCTGCTGCACAAATACATTTCTGACTGGAGTTATAAAATGTGATTAAACATAATATTGCTGAAATACTGCTGCTTTGCCCAGGACAGGTTTTAGACAGCCCGAGAGACAGTAATGAAAATTACAATTTGTTGCTTCTGTCGTCAGGGATGGATGCTGCCCTTGTACAGATACAGTGTTCAGAAATGACAAACCATCATGTCTCAGAGATGACAGCAGGCAGAGATTTTAATTTACTTGTGTTTCAATTCGCTTCTATTCTGACATTCTACTTAATCAGACTGAGTTTTATTTAACTCTTTTCTGACAACTGACCTGCTTATTTTTCCTCTCCCTACAAAAGCAGATGGCTCAATGCACAGATGCTCATAGGCAGTAAAGCTGAATTGGCTTTGTCTAACTAAATATTTTCAGGGAATACCTGATTTGTCAGCTATTGCTTAGTGTATCAAAGCCAAAGGCATAATGTAGATGTGCTTTCTACCTAAAGAATTCAGCACTAACTTTGCAGCCCTCTCGTACTAACTGTGCTTGTGGACTCGTAAGCTCATTTTCTGTGTCCAGTGGTTGCAGTGTCAAGAACTTGATTCCACTAAGAAAGAGGAGAGATGATCAGGTTTGGAACAAATGAGGTAATTATGATCTAAAATGTATTGTTTGGCTAATAATTGAGTGTTCATAGGTTTTTGTAGATGGGAATTATGTCTTTGTTTTGTGTATAGCTTCTAGCAAAAGCAGAATCTGTGCCATGACTAAATCTAAAAACACTACTGCAACAGACATAATCATAAATCATAAAAGCAAGTGTTACTTACGTTTTGAAAGGAGTTATCATTTAATTGTTCATCTAAATATATTAAAAATATGTTCTCTGTTCTCTCTCTGTTTAAAAATAACGTCAATTTAACTTAGCATAAACTGCTGATACCAACCACTGATAAAATTAATATTTATTGAAAAATGCCCCACGTGGAAATAATTTTGTGATGTTGGAAGCTGGACATTTTGTTTAATTCAATACTGTAATTTGTTTCACTTCCTGAGCAAGACTGGTGCCTGCACTATCCAAAGCAATTCCAACTTTTTAATTGTTTGCTGTATTCGTATTGGGGTTTTATTGTGGGTTTATTTGATGACCAGCTAGAGCTTAATAATTAGAAAATGGAATGGCTGCAAAATTAGCTTTTGCAGCTTTTAGGTCAGGAGATGAATGCATTTCACAGCTTGTCTGTTTGAAATCACTTTCAGCTAATTGAAGATTTTCTCACTCCATTTAGCTGTTAAACCCTGGCATATGGGCTTCTGATCAGTTTTTCTATTCAGACAGACCCTTAGAGGGAATGAGTAGTGAATATGCTATTACAACAAAAAAAAACATTGAGACCAGATAAACATAGGATGGTTTGTTGTTCATATTGACAGTGCTGGAACTGTCCTCAACTCGTCAAGTATAAAGGGTTCAGTGGAAAGGAACCTCCCACACCAGCAGTCTGCTGGGAAGGGGCACTTCTCAGAGGCAAAAAGCCCAGCAAAGTAACCCTTGGATAACTGTCTCTATAATTACCAAATACTGTTTGGAAGTTTGCTGCTGCTCAGGAGTTGCTGAAATACTCCTAGGGTAGCAGTTTGACATATGATGCCTATAGTTCATCTGGACAGTGTTTTTTAAATTAATTATTCATTGTTTCGATAGGTTAAGGAGATTAAAATAGCATGGACATCCTTAGGAAACATGTTATGAACTAGGAATAATGGATTAACTAAAAAAGTACTAAGAAATATTCCATGATAGCATCTGAGACAGAAAATCTTAGTGAATATTTTGAACAGTAAATATATCAGTTCATATTCAGGTTGTATTTTAAAGAAGGAATCTTGTTACAGTCCAACAAGTTGGTCCCTTTGAAGGTTTATCTGTGCCAGAAGGGCTTGACAAGAAATCAGACTATATATGAGGGCTGCTCCAAAAGTAATGCCTCCTATTTTATGATGTTGTCCCACAGTGTCAGAGGTGGATGGTTGCATCTTCCCACAAATATTCCATTATATTTTTTGTGACAGATGACAGCAGAGGGACAGTCTGACACAGTGGTGTCTAACATGAAAGTGTGTGTGGAGCAAAGATGTGGGATTGAATTCACTGAGATAGAAAGAAATGGCACCCATTGATATTCATCGACACTTGGTAAATGTTTATGAAGACCCCATAGTGCATATGAACACAGTGAGGTGGTGCGTTTTAGCAGTGGCAACAGCAACGTGAAAGACAAGCCATGTTCTGAATGGCCATGCACAGATGTTGGATTGCATCATTACCAGTGACAAAGCATGGTGTCACCACTACAAGCTGGAGTCAAGTCCATGGAGTGGCTACATGAATTCGTATGAAACCTATGGTGACAGGCTGAAGGAACTGGGCTTGTTCAGCCTGGAAAAGAGAAAGCTGTAGGGAGATATCATTGCAGCCTTGCAATGTTTGTTCTTTGTGTTTGTTGTTTCCATGAAAACAAATATGAGGCATTACTTTTGGAGCAATGGATGTACTGACCTCGTGTAGTTAGCTATCTTGCTTTAGTAGGATTGCAAGATGTGCAGCTAAATTGTGCCCTGGCTGCATTTCATTTTTGTGCTGCAGAGAGTTGGTGTCCTTTTTTAAAGAGTTATTACCATTCTGGGATGATGCGTTCACTTCATCAGTTAGATTTGGAAATTGATCACTCTTCAGATGGAGAACTGCGGGGGAAGTTGAATGATGTCTTTGTGTGCTTGTGTTGGTGCTGTAGTTTAAAAAGCAATTGCAAAAATGAATTGCAGCAGTGGAGTGAAATGAAACTTCACTTGACCAGTAGCATTCTCATATTTTCATTATTCTCTGTGGCTAAAGCCAGAGATGACAGAACTGTGCTCTAAGTAGATGTGAAGACTGCAGGAAAGGAGTTTGCCTGACATTAGCAACCCCATTAAGGGACTGAATTTCATTAGCCTGTGTTGTGAATATTGAACAGAACAGAGGACTTGTTCGTGTGTTTACTGTCTTACAGAGAAGACATGTGTCTTGGGGGGAAGACCTGCTTTCAGTTTAAATCAAAGATTTAAGAACCGCTTGAGAGCAGCCCTGTGGAGAAGGACTTGTGGGTCCTGGTGGGCACGAAGCTGGACATGAGCCAGCAGTGTGTGCTTACAGCCCAGAAGGCCAACTGTGTCTTGGGCTGCGTTAAAAAAGGGGTGGCCAGCAGGGAGAGGGAGGTGATTGCCCCCCCTCTACTCAGCTCTTGTAAGGCCCCATCTGGAGTACTGCTTCAAGGCCTGGGGCCTCAAGCACAAGAAAGACACAAAGCTCTTGGAATGAGTCCAGAGGAGGGCCACTAAGATGGTCAGAGGGCTGGAGCACCTCTCCTATGAGGAAAGGTTGAGGGAACTGGGATTGTTTAGCTTGGAGAAGGCTCTGGGAAGACCTCATTGTGGCCTTCCAGTATTTGAAGGGAGTATATGAACAGGAGGGTGAATTACTGTTTACATGAATGGACAGTGATAGGACAAGGAGGAATGGTTTTAAACTGAGACAGGGGAGGTTTAGGTCAGATATTAGGTGGAATATATTAATAATGTTTTTGTCACCTGCTGGCGTATTTTGATATACTGTCCACATACCCCCAGTTTGGATCATGGATGATCAGAAAGGAGCTTAATCATCCAAAGTTATTAACATCTCTCTAGTCAACCATATGTTTTCACTGAACCAAAAGTACTTAGTGGATAATTTTCAGATACTGTAATATAGAATAATAATACATGTCTTCCCTCTGTATCCTGCATGTAAAAGCTATAAGCAACATTTTCATGCTGTAAAAGACTTAGGAATTTATCCTGTCCTGGATAACATCACAACATGACCTCAAGTATCTGTTTTCCTTGGAGGGAAGTGTATGGTGCCTAGCCAGCAGCATGTGTATCAATATCACAGAGATTTTAGCAGTAATAATGTAGGCAAGTAGGACTGTTAGGTACCTTAAGGGGCAGTAGGACTGAATAAAATCCAGTAGGAAATCCTCGGTGGCTCTGAATGGATTTGAATGGTGCCTAAAATTTGAATTAACAACCTTAAATCCACACTAGGAAGAGAGAGAAAGAAGATAAAGAACTCCCTGATTTCTGTGGCAAGCTATATATGAAAAACATTGCTTACAGTGGAAGACCTGAGAAAAGGAAACTTTTTCCAGTTGCTGAAATTCTCCTTCCTTATCATTCTGTGCTCAGATCTGGGCTTTTCCATCTCACCAATAAAGGGGGCTGTTAGAACACAGGAGGGAACATCCTCATTTCTGGTACTATAACAAAAGCATTAGCCCTGGGGGAAGACAATTCACTAAAACCAATTTTCAAGACTATTTCCCCCAAAAAATGTAATGGTAGAGATTTTTAACAGGAGCTCTGTTTCTAATCTCAGGAACTGTTCCTAATAACTGAACTGTTTTGATTCAGACTTCCCCCTAAGTTCTGCCAGCAGAACTGGCCCAGGCAGGAGCTTTCTGACCCGGTGTCTGACATCTGGCAAGTACTGAAGAACTAGAGACTGGATCCCAGGGAAGGAAGTATCACATGATATCAGTTCTAGTTGTCAGCTTCACTTCTCATCCCTACAGTAACAGTTATCATTTCAGCCACTTCAAGAGGAGAAAACTTCCATAAGGTGAAGGATACCAATGGGAGAACTCCAGTGGCCATTGATATTCACGTTGTAATGTTTCACAGCGGTGCTAATCAGAGAGCCCTTAAGTCCACAGTTTGCCATCCAGTACGAGCAGAAATCACTTTGTGGGTTATCATTTTATTCTACAAAAATACTAAGACAGAATGTGATATCGTAAGCAGTGATTGTAGATAACACTGAAATAAGATCTATCTTAACCTGAAATCTCAAAGCTATTAATTCAAGCCAAACTGTGCCATATAATTACATTCGTTATTCCCTATGCTACAACATTGTATTCTGAAGACAACAACCATGTGATACAGCACTTTCAAGCAATTATGACCTGTACTGAAAGTTACTGAAGCTCAACTAATTGTCTAGCTAAAATTCAAAAGGCTAGAGCTTCTCCTCCACCTCTAAATTCCTTTTGCTCCTAGTGAAATTACAGACACTTGAACTGATGCAAGTTTTGCCATCGATTTCTGCAAATCCAAAGAACAACCATGAGTATTTATTGCCTTCTTCCACTTTTCATGTGGCTGACAGAATATATTTTGCAATAATTCCCAGGTGAGGCAGTGAAATCTTTAATTTCCATTTCTTCTCTGAGTGACATGGGAAGTATTTCTGTGTAAGCAGTACATATCATAGAGTTTGTGGCTTTGATGTTGATGCTTTTTATTTCATTTTCAGAAGAGGCAGCAAATTTCTACTCAGTATATTGCATATTAGAGTCTAACACATGCTATCATACATCTGTGTAGATGAAATAACGTTTGTTTAGAAATAGATGTAAAATTGATGGCTGGAATAAAAACAGATAAATATTTTTTTGCAATTTTCTTGAATTCTCTTGGCTTATCACGAGCAGTGAGTACACAGTATGCTACTTATATGTTGAATATTTCTACTTTTGTTTCATCAAAATTTGGCTTTGTGTCACCCATAAACACTTGATATCAGTGCCAGAGAGGCTAATAGATCATTCTTGTCCATAAAGCCTTGAAAATTAAACAATGATTTTGATTTGCCTGTTCAAAACTCATTTCTGCTTGTCTCTCTATGCAGGTACAAAGATTTAAAGGTTTGAGCACGTGACTGACCATAAGTGATTTTCAGACTGTGTGTTTATTGATTTGTTAAATTGGTTTGTGGATTTTTTAAATTTTATTTTATTTTTTGTAATGGAAACAAAAGTAAAAAGACGGAAAATCAGATAAGAAAAATACATGTAAAGCTTACTGAAATATCATTTTTCTCTTCCTCAAAGGTTTTAAGCATCTGACACCAGAGAACTGTGCACTGATAGAAGCTGTTACTCTCTTACAAAATAAAACCAAGCTGTGTTCCCTACAGATACACATGAGCAGTAATCTCCAAAGCAATCATTTCTTGGCTGGTCTGAAACACATTTCATTTGCTCATGTGCTTCCCCCAGAGGAATTTTCAGTGTTATGAGCCCCACTGAGTAATACAGCTTCATCACACAGCTCCATTGCATTAATTTTTTCTTCCTCCATTTTGTTCTTGTATCACTCACTGGTGCTCTTCTGAATGGAACCCTTCAATTTGCTCTATCTGCAAACCTGATGAATTGTGTTTCACAAAGGTATTCTTCAGCACTAAAGATTTCTAATTCAGTCCCTAGCATCGTGGCTAAATTGAAACAGAAAATTGGCATGCAGTAATAGACCTTAGCTTCAATAGAATTTACAATTAGCTTAACCAAATTAATTAGATTCAGAGATACTCATGCAGAGCTTTCTGCAGTTGAAAGAAAAATCTTAACACAAACTTAAGAGCTTATAAACAGAGTGGAGAACAATATCTTATTTGGACAAGAGGGAATGGTTTTAAACTGGAATGGGGGAGATTTAGATCAGATAAGATGAGGAAATTCTTCACTCAAAGATAGCATGGCACGTGAACAGGCTGTCCAGAGGGACAGATTGGATAGGGCCCTAAGCAACCTTGTCTAGTGGATATCATCTTTGCTCACAGCAGGTATATAAGAATTGTATGGGTTTTAAGATCCCTTCCAACCAAAGCCATTTTGTGGGACTCCATCACAGTGGGCTCTGCTTAGTGCCAGGTTTCCCAATGGCCTGGTGACACGGTTGAGGACTGCATAGTACCAGTCAGGCCTTGTGACTGACTGAGGCCAGTCCAGCTCCTGGTCGTCTGGGTCCCTGGGCAGCCTCAGGCCACTAGAACACCTCTGGGAATCAGCAGTAGGTGGAATGCTGGGGTGGGGATGGGGGTGGTGTGGGAATCCTGGAAAACAGCTGGCCTTTTTAAAGATGGATCTGCCTGCATGTTACCTTGGGAATAATGCTTATCATTGCCAAGTACATGCATAATTTCTTGTGCCAGAAATGTCTTGATATACTTATTTAACACATTTATCAGTTGTGGTCAGCCTACTTGGCTTGTTACATAAATGTTCTCTTTGGCAGAGAGCACCAAGGTCGACCAAGGCCGTATAAACAGAGTGATGTGAGTAGATGTGACCAGAGCTCACATGACATTTGGTTCTGGTCCTCTGCCCCTTCCCTCCCATCTACACCTGGCAGAACAGATTACTACTTTCAAGAATAAAATCCACAGTGGGAACAGGCAGGGGCTCTGCCGCGTTACCTAAAAAATACTATGCCATGTTTCAATAAAGAAACCTGCAGGATATTGTGCAGATTGGCAGAACTTCCTGCCTTTAGGTATTTTGCTCCTATAAGAACTTATGAAGTGAGATGATGGTGTTTCCTCTGCAGTGTGTGTGCCTGGTACTGTGGGCTAATGTACATTGCTAAATGCTGAAGTGAGTGGCAGTTCACAGGCATAAACTTTGCAACATTTTAATTAACCTGCTTATTTTGTATAGAGAGTGCACTTCTTTTAAACAGCATCCCTTAAACCTGTTTGCACCTTTCTATCATCTCCCCTCCTGCCATGGAAGTGCTTTCTGTACTAGAAGAGCACATGAGAGTGTTAAGTTGAACTCCTTTAAAGGCTAATAATGCAATTGTATGCTTGGTTAGGTCTGATGCCTGTCAGCTTCTGCCCGACTGGGGAATAGATCACTGTTGCTACAGTGAACCTTATTCTCCCAGCACATCAGAGGCTGACTGTGTATGGTGTGCATAAAAAGTTACCTGAATCTGGGATCATTAGATAATACTGCATACTGGTTTGCTGTAACTCAGAAAGAGTTCTCTTCCCAAATCCTACTGACTGCATCTACGCTGAAGCCTTGTTGTATGCTAACATGGTAGTGGAAGAAAATAATGCCTTTCAATAGAGCTTTGCACTACCTCTCTGCCCAACCTTGGAAGTATGGATCTTACATCCTAGGATGCGGTGATGTACTTTATCCAGGCTGCAAAATAAGGTCTGTAGGAATAAAATGAAAAGAGAACTAAGCAGTAAAAGTAGTCCAGATGGATAGTTGTATAAAGACAAACAAAAGCAAATAAACAAAAAAAGAAACATCCAATAAAAAGTAAGAAGTATTCCACAAGAAAGCCACAGTTCAATATCTTAATCCTGATCCTTCAGTGAGAGGTAAAAATGTCTCCAGATAACAGCCCAGGAACTGAGAATCGTGGATCCGATAGAAAAACTAATTGTCAGTGTTTTCTCTACACCGTATCCTCTATTAAAACCTCACTGTTCTGTAGGCAGTAATTACTAATTTCTGGCCCCGCAGCATCTATAATATTATCACCTCTTTCTGCTAACATTTTCTTCTGCTCCCTTGGTACCCACTGCCCTTTTCCTTGGAAAAGGCAAATTCAATTAAGTTAAAATCAGAGCAGTGATTCATGCTCTCAGTTTACCTTGGAGATTTAGAGCTGAAGAAAGGGCTTATGTGCTTGAAAGTCTGTAATTGTTTTGCAGCTCTATCAATCAAAGTTACCCCTGTAAACATTGCCTTGTTCAAATCCCTGGATCACCGTAAGCCACAACATCGCGTTACAAAAATGAAGCATCGTTGGAGATTGAAAAGAAGAAAAAAGTGCATACAATCCAATATTACTGAGAATCTGCTTCTGCTCTCTGTGTCATTTCATTAGCTTTGTTTTTACCCAGAAATTTGTATGTCGACGTGATGTGGCAGCAGGGGGGTTGCAGAAGGGATAGCAGCATATCTGACTTATGTTGAGTTAGACTTAACTATTCAAACTCATGAGAGGCTTGACAAACACCAGTCATTGCTCTCTCTTCCTCCTGCCCTCCCTTTGGCCATACAATTTCCATTGTTTGTTAGCATCTGTTTATGTCACTGCTTGCCTGTGCCTGGTACAGATCAGCTGGGCTGCTGCATCCCAGGCAGGGAGGAGAACAGCTCCATTTACTAGAAATTAGTTATTGTGGTATAAAAGAAAAACTGCTCAGCAGCTTTATTGGTCAGTGATCTATACAAAAGCTTTGATCTAAAGATGTGGAAAACACAATGAAATAATTTCTAATTATCTACATCCACATTTCTAAACCTTGTATGAGCTTTGCCAAGCCCTGTTAGAGAAATGTGGTATCGAAATGGAAAGTATTGAAATTGTGAATGCAATGTGGCAGAATAGCAAGGATCTTACACTGTACCTGTTCAGCCTTTCCTGAACTGAAGAAAGGAGGGCTGCATTTGGATACTGTTGGATGACTTCTGTGCTTTCTCCATTAAAACTCTAGGAGCGGGCCTTGTTTCTAGGTTATTTTCCTAATTTTTACTGTGAGGGGAAAATGAATGTAAATTTGTCTAGTGCTCAGTTAAAGTCTGGAGATAAAGTTCCTGCTGTGGCTCATTAAGGGATTATTTAAGGTTGTGTGTGCAACAATGAAGCTGAGAAGTGTGGTTCATAAGCAGGGCTTTGTTGATCTGATGCTAACATCTGCACTAAGGAATGAAATAGGCCAAGTCCCACTAGTTGGAGGGTAAACAGCACATCCTGGATTCTGTTTCTACCTCTAAATTCTAGATTTGCCTTTATCTTCTCTCGTCCTCTTGTTCTATGCTTTGTCTCCTGTCTATAGCCATTAGATGCTCCTGCTACGCAGTCTCCAGTTCTTTCAGATTCTATTCAGGACCTTAAAACTGGGCAGGGTACTCCATATGACCTTAGTAGCAGAGAGAGTGGTCATGTCCCTTAGCTTGCTGACTATGCCATGCCAATGCAGCCCTAATGTGTAATTGTCATGGGAATATGCTACAGACTTCCATAGGTCCTTTTGATCAGAGAGATAAAATATGAGCTGTATGTGTAGAAGAGGTGAAAGAAAGAAGTGATGAGTGTAAATGTTTTAGTTGATCTTTTACGTGGGGAAAATGTGGTTATATTAATGCATTTGTACATTAGAATAAGAAAAAACAGTGTTTTAATGTATTATCAGAGACTGTAAATTGGGTGCCTGTATAACGAACTGCTATGCAATACTAAATGTTATTCATTCAGATGCTGTTCAGTACTTAATACCTCTTTGAGATGGTCAAATAGCAAACTGGAAGTTAAATGGAGAACCAGAAATGTTACTGTTTTGCAAAAATCCACTTAAATTGTCCTTTTTTTCTTTTCCTTTTTTTCCTTTGTTTTTCTACACACAAAAAAATCAAAGCATCCCAGGTAAACAGAGGGGGGGGGAGGGCAAAATTATTGAAAGAATGACTTGGCTGAGTTTGTAAAATGAAAACATCAGTATTAAAGGTGCCCTAGGAATCTTTGCTTGATAGGAACCTGACCTCTCACAACTTGCACCTCAGGTCCAGGGGAACTCAGGTGCAATAGGTGGAACTTAAAGTGTGTGAAAAGTACTTAATTGAAGACCAAAATGTCAGAAACTGATATTACTAATATTATTTCACCCATTATGTGCTGACTCCACCATTACAGTATGGTACCTAATTAGACATCAGTACTTACAGATTTTATTTCCTTTATTTTTAAGCCTCCTATTCTTCAGCAAAATGTTCTTAAATTTGAAATGTTATTACTGGGTAAGTAATACATATCTGATCTCTTCTGTCTTCTAAAGCAAACCTTGACGAAGAGAAAAATCACTGACAACAGATGGGAAGATATGACTAATTTCTCTCTTTTATCTGTGATTAAGTTTTACGTAGACATCTTGAATATACAGTTTTCCATATAAAAAGCTGCTATTAAGGACATGAAGAGATTTTCAGGGATTAACAAGTGCAGTCTGGGACTTTCTGCATTTCTTAATACACTGTATTTCAGTGCATTGAGTAGTTTCTTTTGTCTCTTTCCAGAGTTTCACCATGAAAGCCATCAGTGCTCCTGACTTGGTAAGAACAGTCAGTCTTTTCCCATGTGATACTTGTCCTATTGATTTTAAGAGAAACACACTTTTCTAGTGCTTGGAGATACGCAGAATGTTTCTAAAGACCAGTGAATTTGCTCAGTCTTGGCATCTTCATTCTTAAGAGCCTTTTCAAAATGTAAATTAGAGACCAAGTCTACAGAAACAGAAATTTTAGAGCACATGCTAATTGCAGAAATCTGAGATGCTTGCTCTGAATGGTGGGTTGTCAGTCAGGCTTGCATTACCGTGAGCTCTGTGGATTTGTATCGCTAGCTTAGAGCAGCTCAAGAGGAAACACGAACCTTTTCTCTTACAGGGAGTGCACAGCTAACTCCCAGATCTATTTTCTTGCCCCTGAAGCTCTTTTAATTATTGAGATCTTGTTAGCATAATTCAGCAACTTTAAAAATGAATCATATGCAGATCAGTTAGCAAGGAAGTGAAACGGTGTTTTGTACACTGCAAAATTGTAACATTACACAGTGATCTCTATCAGAAAGCTCTGGGGCTGTCCAAGGGGTTTCAGACTTTTTCTGATGACTTTTTCTGAATGAATATATTTGCATAATAACAAATCAGCCAACCAAATCAAAGCAAGAACATCTCAAAATCCCATTGTCAACATTTGCTTTTTTAAGCTTTAGTTTTATGAATACATCTGTTAATAAGAATTATAGAATCAAAGAATGGCTTGGGTTGGAAGGGAACTGAAATATCACTTAGTTCCATCCCTCTCTGGTGTGAGCAGATTTGCCAACCACAAGATCAGGCTGCCCAGGAACCCACCAAGCCTGGCCTTGAACAGCCCCAGGGATGCGGCATCCACAGCTTCCCTGGGCAGCTGTTCCAGTTCTTCACCACCTTCTGAATGAATATAAGGAGATGTATATTTTTTTCTACTGAACAAGTAGTAACTCTTCATTTAAAGAAAGCTTAGCATTTAGATAGTTTAAATATGTTCAAATGGTCACATTTGTGAAGATAATTTTTAGAATTCATTAGAAACTGGAATGTGATGAGATGATAGACAACCAAGCAAATGCTTGGAGAGACATGGTGTTGTAGTTATCACGAGCAGCAGTCACAGAAGGGACTGGTGAGAGCTCATGGCTCCTAATATATTTCTGTCTTACAGCATCATAAAGGAGACTTGGGCTGACATATGTTTGAGGTGTTGGGGCTCATGTCATCATGTGGTTGGAATGATGACAAATAAAAGCTCTGGGAAACAACAGGACAAAATGTTACTGATGGAGGAGTGAAGGGGATCTCTCTTGCATTCTGCAGATGTACAAAATAGTTTCACTGTCTCGTGCAAGATGCAGTTGTACCAGGAATGTCCCTGCAGAGTTGGGTACTGCAACAGGAATTCTTCCCTTCACCAGCTCAGTAGTTTTCTTTGTGTAAGAGGGCAGAGGAAGGTCCTCCATACTAATTTTGCTAGACAGTAAGCCATGAGAACTGTGTCCGTATTCTGCCTGAGTCTTCTAAGTACCAGCATGTGATTTTCCTTCATGTGGCAGTGGTATGTGTGAAATTTGTGCCCTGGAGTGAGAGCTGGAGAAGTTACTAATGTATATGGAATTACACAGTACAGGAGTGAGATGTATAGAGGAGACACCTGCCATATGTAGTTGGCAAGAGAAAACATTAACAGCAAAGGAGAGTATTGGAGGATCTTAAATGCTGAGTGCATTTCTGCTTTTGACCTGTGAGCCTGTCGCTGCCAGCAAAGCTGCACAATGGGGATGAAAATAGCACATGTACACATGTATGGTGCAGCTGAATTTGGGACATCCTCTTTAAGTTATACTCAGCCTTCCTGCAGCTAGTGGGAACACTTATGTAATTGCTGTAGAGACAGCAAGGGATGCAAGACAGAAAATGCATTCTGATAAGAATTAAATGTGAACTGAAGACACGAGCATTTCTAGGCTCACAAGAACAGTGGAAAGTATCTCTTCAGCAGCAGCAAAAATAATGTATACAAGTGCAGGTTGCAAGGAGGATTATCTTGGAGTATAAATTAAACCTGGAGAGGTGGCCCAGTTTGCACTAGCAAAAAAGCCAAAACCCAAACAACCGAAATCAAGCAATGAACAAAAAAAAACTAAATAGCGCAGGAAAGAGGAGGCAGAATGGAAGAAATCTCTTCTGGGCTGGATTGAGAAATGACTAGGAAATTAGAAATAAGATTTAGCATGATTTCCATCTCACTCTCTGTATGTGATTATCTGAGCAGTGAACTCTTCAACAAATGTCAGGATCTTACACATCACAAGAAGTGCTATCACTGCTCAAGTATCCTGTCTGCTGCTGAGGTAGAGGACATTATGCGAGTTCCTTGTTTGAACAAAAACAATAGCAGCTCCTGCAGACAGTTAATACAATTCTCCCCTTCCAGACACTGTTCTTTTAGCGAGGGCAGTAAAGCTGAAACTGTGTTTGTAGTTTTGGAGGCCATTTTATTGTGGAAGTTTTGTGTGTAATGTGCATTCCTATATCTTCTGAAAAGTTTGTGTTACCAGGGGGCCAGGCAGTGTGACTAGCAGCTATAGCGTGACTCCCAGGATCCTCTCCCTGAGGAAATAATAGGCAGTGGAGGGTTTATTTTGTATGTTTGTGATGACATATTACTGGCCTGTCTTGAGCAGGGCAAGGCTAAAGATTTTCATTGTCCATTCAGGGCTTGTGATGCTCTGAATGTCCTAGTGTTGTTTATCCTCCCATTTTTGAACCAAGATTGTCTTTGCTACAAGAATGAGGTTTTCCCTCTTAGTATGAACTTTATGTTAGAGAACTGAAGGCTCTACTTGTTCCTTCTGACATCACTTTCCTGCGGTCACTAATCACAGCTGGTGTTCTTGGTACTCCAGGGGTTATCAGCATCTCTGTGATTCCAGTAAATTAATGCCACACTTAGCATGGGCACAAACTTACCACCAGAATCAGCAGCTCATGGATCTCTATTTGGAAATCTCTCATAGTCCACAGATAGATGTTCTTTTATTCAGCCAGCAACTAACAAACACAATTCAGGGCTCCCAGAGATGTCTGGCCAACCATCAGACAGATCATGCTTACCTTTAGTGTGGCTTATCTCGCCCATTGAAGTATATCTTCTGTAAACATCTGACAGTCATTTGATGGACCACAGAAATCTTGATCATTAGCATTTTATCCATCTGCTTATCAGGTAACAGTCTCAAGCCATTCAGTCGCACAGTTTTGATATTTCTCTTTGCAAGCTTCCTGTGCTTTGGACCTATTTTGCATTACTATAACAGTTGTAAACCACAGTCTTCATCCCTGAGATGGGACCAAGCCATAGAGTGTCTAAAGATGAGGACAGACACCTAATCAGTGTTTGGGGAGTGAAACAGTGAGACTGAAGGACAGATTTTGTCTGTTCATGTCCGAAATTTGGTCAAGGAGATAGGCTGCATGTACCTACTGGATTCCCCAAATACATATGTTAATTCTGTAGTGTAGATAAGTTATGATAAGGGCAGGAGCTGCAAAGTCAGTTTCATCACTTGATGGGCTGGAACACCATTTACAACTAGTGTAAACTCTGTAATGAACGGGAGTTATACATTAGCTATACAAGTAGCTCTGGAGGCAGGAGTGCTCTGAGACAACTCATTGAAATGACCAGTTATGTATTCAAGTGTGCAAGCAAAGAACTATTTTGCTCATCTTTTCAAAACACTTTTCTCTGCCCACATCATCTCTCCTTTCTTACTGTCAGCTTTAATATAGCCATCAACACCACGCAGTCTCATTTGAGAGTCAGTGGGTCCTATGCCAAGCACCAGTACAAGTGAAATAGTGTGCTAGGATATGATTTCCTTTTCAGACTTATTGGTTAAGTGACATATGTGAGGTGGCTTACTTCAGATTGTTTTGTGCCTGCATGAGGAAGACAATATTTCCTTTTTTATCTTCTTGAATCATAAAGAATACCAGTTCCTTAAGCTTCTCTTCAACTAACCAGTAAAAATATAGATCATAATCTTAAGCTCAGCAGAGGAAAAGTACATTAGAGTATCTAGAACTTGTTTCTGAATTATTTGTGGAACTGTAGATAGATGATTGTCTGCCCATTTGGGTTTGTTTTGGAAGTTTAATTGTTTTTCTTTAAAATGTTATAAAATTAGATTCAAAATGTTTGAATTTATTCTTTTGTTAAAGGAATCAAGAACACGTAATGTTTCTCAGTTGGACAATTAATCCCCAGATTAGACCCTTTTCTATCAGTGGTTATCAAAAAAGGAATGTTAGAGCTACAAAGATACAATCTTTTTCCAAAGATGTTACTGAAATTATTTGATCAAATTGAAGATTTCTGGTGATGATAGCTCAACTGCTCTGATATAAATGTACTCTCACGTTCAAATTTCCCAAAGGATTATGGGCATCTTTCTGACACATACATTGTCATTTATTTAGTTTGGTTGTTAGTGGCATTACTAACCTTCCAAGTACATTACAGCAGATGTCTCCTTTCAAACTAGAAATGTTATGACACAAAGTTCCCTCTCTCAAACACTACGGAGGGAAGCCTTGGAGGCGAGGAGCTGAGCTGAGCTATGGAAGGTGTCACAATTCACTTCCTGAAGTTACTACAGGCTTCCTCCATGACGGCAAGCAAGCTGTTCTACTGCAAGGCTACACATTAGAGTCCTTTTTTTCACCACTAGGACTCACTGCTTTCAGTAATGTGTCTATATGGATCTTTTTCTTGGGTGTGCACAAATTGCGGTCTACCCACACAGTCTACACAAACTCATGGTTTTCATCCACATAGAACCTCAACAGTAAAGCACCATACAAGAAACAATCCTAACATTTAAAAGAGTTTTGTAAAGTAGCAGAATATTACTTCCAAAAATATTTTGATATGCAAGAGCCTTACCAGAGACGACCGTACAAGGAAAATGAGTTCAACTCCTTTTTTGTAGTAACAGAAATCTATGGAGTTCCAAATGTCATGTGGAAGTAGAAAAAGAAGTAAAACCAAATACTTGAATATTGACCTATTTAACATCTTTATTAAAGATCTTGACAAGGGGATTGAGTGCACCCTTGGTAGGTTTGCAGATGACACCAAGCTGGGAGACACTGTTGATCTGCCAGTGGGGAGAAAGGCACTACAGAGGAGCCTGGATAGACTGGATCGATGAACCAAGGTTAACTGTTTGAGTTTTGATAGGGCCAAGTGTTGGGTTCTGCATTTTGGCCACGACAACACCAGAGAAAGAATTACTCTTCATGCTTTTGGAAAAGGGACAGAGACTGTAATGCTGTAGGACAGGGAGTCCCTCAGCAGCTGGTGCCACAGGTAGGTCAGAGGCTGCAGTGGCCCATGGTGGGGGAATAGGAACGTCCTCCATCATGGTATATGAGCAGATGCACAGGCAGGGCCTTGGCAGCAGGGCTGCACCCAGCCAACTCTCACAGGGCACGGCCTTATCACTGGCTTGGCAATGTGCAAACCTGGGAACCACGGGAAAGGCTTAGAGGAGCTACTGGTGATGGGAAGCATGTTTCCAGGGCCTCGTGGTTAGGACAAGATCAGAAGTGCTCCTTTCTGTCATAGGAACCAATGGCAATCAACAAGTGCTCAGCCACATTTGCATGGAATCTGGGAAGGAAAAATCACTCCTCCCACTGCTGTGCTATAGGGCCCTGCTCCCCCTCCCTCTCATCACCTCCTGTCTAGCTTCCCATGGAGCTGGGAGAAAGGGAATGACTGTGATCTTCATATTCACAAGGCACAAGTGCCATCAGGCACCAACTCAAGAACAACTCATTGCTTTTTTTATTATACGGACAGCAGAAGGCAGCAGCTGCATCCCAGGCAGCACCAAGCCTGCTATGTCACAGTCACATCACCAGGGGCAACCGCCAGCTCCAGGAACCACCCTGCAGCTATGACAGCCATGTCATAAGAGCACAACACTGGTGGGGGCTGTGTTCCAGAGTGAGCTTGGTGTCACAGCAGCCTGGAATGCTGACCAGAAGGGCAGTGCCAGCCAGAGATGCCACGGAGCACCGGACTGACCAAGGGCTGTGGTCAAGGCAGAAGCAGTCCATGGGGATGGATGTTGGCTGCTCCTCCTCTGCCTCACAGCCATACATGGGGACAGGGACACAGAGCGTCAGGGACAAAGCAAGACGGCAAGATGCTCTAGTCCTCACCCTGATTCATCTCCCCACAAGAGGATTGTGATCTACAGGACAGATGAGTATTTCCCATACTATAACCCACATTGGTCCTAGAGGACCGTGGAAGCTCCTCAGAAACAGGTGAGCAGGGAAGTGCTGGGGAGGGCAGCACAGGGAACCAGGGCTTGTCACTGCTCCTTTCTTCCTTCCCATCTGCCTTCCAGATGGGCATCTAAACAAACATGGAGCCTGAGTAGGACACGTGCCTATCCTCATCTCTCAACTGGTCTCCACACTGACATACAGAACTGATAAGTCAGCCACAAACAGTATCCCTTCTAGTAACTAAGGGATGCTGGGAGCTCCACAAGATCTCCCTTACCTCACTCCAACGTTTTATACCACTTTGTTGATCCTTGGCCCCACTGCAGGTGCTGCAACTAGACCTATTGATTGCAGTGGCCTTTTCAGTGCATGGACACGGAAATGAGTGGCAGACCAGCAACGCAGTGAGCAGGGCAATGCTGGGGAGGGCTGCACAGGGTACCAGGACATGTCTCTGCTTTTTTCTTCCTTCCCATCTGCCTTTCAGATGGGCATCCAAAGATGGAGCCTGAGCAGGACACTCGCCTATCCTCAGCTATCTACTGGTCTGCACTCTGTCATACGGAACAGATAAGTCAGCCACAAAGAGTACCCCTTCTAGTAACTAAGGGATGTTGGGAGCACCACAAGAACTCCCTTCCCTCACCCGAACATTTTATACCACTTTGGTGAACCTTGGCCCCACTGCAGGCGCTGGCACTAGAGTTATTGTTTGCAGTGGCCCTATCAATGCACAGATGTGGAAATTACTGCCAGACCAGCAACGCAGTGAGCAGGGCAATGCTGGGGAGGGCAGCACAGGGTACCAGGGCATGTCTGCTCCTTTCTTCCTTCCCATCTGCCTTCCAGATGGGTATCCAAAGATGGAGCCAGAGGAGGACACGTGCCTATCCTCATCTATCTACTGGTCTCCACGCTGACATACAGAACAGATAAGTCACCCACAAGCAGAGCCCGTTCTAGCTCCTAAGGGACCTTGAAAGCTCCCCAAGATCCCCCTACCCTCAACCCTATGTTTTATACCATTTGTTGAGCCTTGGCCCCACTGCAGGTGCTGTCACTAGACTTATTGATTGCAGTGGTCCTCTCAATGCAATGACATGAAAATGACTTGCAGCCCAGCAACCCGGTGAGCAGGGCAATGCTGGGGAGGGCAGCACAGGGAACCAGGGCATGTCTCTGCTCCTTTCTTCCTTCCTGTCTGCCTTCCAGATGGGCATCCACACAAAGATGGTGTCTGAGCAGGACACATGCCTATCCTCAGCTCTCAACTGGTCTGCACTGTCATACAGAACAGATAAGTCAGGCACAAACAGTACCCCTTCTAGTAACTAAGGGACCTTGGATGCTCTGCAAATTCCCCCTGCTCTCACCCTAACATTTTATACCACTTTGTTGAGCCTTGGCCCCACTACAGGTGCTGGCACCAGACCTATTGATTGCAGTGGCACTTTCAATGCATGGACACGGAAATGACTGCCAGACCAGCAACGCAGTGAGCAGGGCAATGCTGGGGAGGGCAGCACAGGGTACCAGGGCATGTCTCTGTTTTTTTCTTCCTTCCCATCTGGCTTTCAGATGTGTATCAAAACAAAGATGGAGCCAGAGGAGGACACACGCCAGTCCTCAGCTATCTACTGGTCTCCACACTGGCATAACAGATAAGTCATCCACAAACAGCACCCCTTCTAGTAACTAAGGGATGCTGGATGCTCAGCAAGATCCCCCTGCTCTCACCCTAACATTTTATACCACTTTGTTGAGCCTTGGCCCCACTACAGGTGCTGGCACCAGACCTATTGATTGCAGTGGCACTTTCAATGCATGGACACGGAAATGATTGCCAGACAAGCAAAGCAGTGAGCAGGGCAATGCTGGAGAGAGCAGCACAGGGTACCAGGGTTTGTCTCTGCTTTTTTCTTCCTTCCCATCTGGCTTTCAGATGTGTATCCAAACAAAGATGGAGCCAGAGGAGGACACGCACCAGTCCTCAGCTATCTACTGGTCTCCACACTGACATAACAGATAAGTCATCCACAAACAGTACCCCTTCTAGTAACTAAGGGATGCTGGATGCTCAGCAAGTTCCCCCTGCTCTCACCCCAATGATTTATACCACTTTGTTGAGCCTTGGCCCCACTGCAGGTGCTGGCACCAGACCTATTGATTGCAGTGGCCCTTTCAATGCATGGACACGGAAATGACTGCCAGATCATCAAAGCAGTGAGCAGGGCAGTGCTGCGGAGAGCAGCACAGTGTACCAGGGCTTGTCTCTGTTTTTTTCTTCCTTCCCATCTGCCTTTCAGATGTGTATCCAAACAAAGATGGAGCCAGAGGAGGACACGCACCTATCCTTAGCTATCTACTGGTCTCCACGCTGACACAACAGATAAGTCAGCCACAAACAGTACACCTCCTAGTTCCTAAGGGACCTTGGAAACTCCGCAAGAAATCCCTGCCCTCATCCCAATGTTTTATACCACTTTGCTGAGCCTTGGCCCCACTGCAGGTGATGGCACTAGAGTTATTGATTGCTGTGGCCCTACCAACACATGGACATGAAAATGGCTGGCAGACCAGCAACGCAGTGAGCAGGGCAATGCTGGGGAGGGCAGCACAGGGAACCAGGGGATGTCTCTGCTCCTTTCTTCCTTCCTATCTGCCTTCCAGATGGGCATCCAAACAAAGATGGAGCCAGAGGAGGACATGCATCTATCCTCAGCTCTGAACTGGTCTGCACTCTGTCATACAGAATAGATAAGTCAGCCACAAACAGTATGCACTCTAGTTCCTAAGGGATGTTGGAGGCTCCACAAGATGCCCCAGCCCTCATCCCAGTGTTTTATACTATTTTGCTGATTTCTGGCTACACTGCAGGTGATGGCACTAGAGTTATTGATTGCAGTGGCCCTTTCATTGCATGGACATGGAAATGGCTGGCAGATCAGCAACCTGGTGAACATTGCAATGACGGGGAGGGCAGCACAGGGAACCAGGGCATGTCTCTGCTCCTTTCTTCCTTCCTATCTGCCTTCCAGATTTGCATTCAGAGTTGGAGCCCGAGCAGGACACGCACCTATCCTCAGCTCTCAACTGGTCTCCATGTTGACATACAGAACGGATAAGTCATCCACAAACAGTACCCCTTCTAGTAACTAAGGGATGCTGGATGCTCAGCAAGATCCCCCTGCTCTCACCCTAACATTTTATACCACTTTGTTGAGCCATGGCCCCACTGCAGGTGCTGGCACCAGACCTATTGAATGCAGTGGCCCTTTCAATGCATGGACACGGAAATGATTGCCAGACAAGCAAAGCAGTGAGCAGGGCAATGCTGGAGAGAGCAGCACAGGGTACCAGGGCTTGTCTCTGTTGTTTTCTTCCTTCCCATCTGGCTTTCAGATGTGTATCCAAACAAAGATGGAGCCAGAGGAGGACACGCACCTATCCTCAGCTATCTACTGGTCTCCACACTGACACAACAGATAAGTCAACCACAAACAGTACCCCTTCCAGGTCCTATGGGATGTTGGGAGATCCACAAGGTCTCTCTTCCCTCACTGCAATGTTTTATACCACTTTGCGGAGCTTTGGTCCCACTGCAGGTGATGGCAGTAGAGTTATTGATTGCGGTTGCCCTACCAACGCATGGATATGAAAATGGCTGGCAGACCAGCAACCTGGTGAACAGGGCAATTCTGGGGAGGGCAGTACAGGGTACCAGGACAGGTCTCTGCTCCTTTCTCCCTTCCCATCTGCCTTCCAGATGAGTTTCCAAAGATGGAGCCAGAGGAGGAGACGTGCCTATCCTCATCTATCTACTGGTCTCCACACTGACATACAGAACGGATAAGTCAGCCACAAACAGTACCCCTTCTAGTTCCTAAAGGACCTTGGAAGCTCCCCAAGATCCCCCTGCCCCAGTGTTTTATACCATTTTGCTGATTCCAGACCCTACTGCAGGTGTTACTACTAGATTTATTGATTGCAGTGGCACTTTCAAAGCATGGACACGAAAATGACTGCCAGATCATCAAAGCAGTGAGCAGGGCAGTGCTGCGGAGAGCAGCACAGGGTACCAGGGCTTGTCTCTGTTTTTTTCTTCCTTCCCATCTGCCTTTCAGATGTGTATCCAAACAAAGATGGAGCCAGAGGAGGACACGCACCTATCCTCAGCTATCTACTGGTCTCCACGCTGACATAACAGATAAGTCAGCCACAAACAGTACACCTCCTAGTTCCTAAGGGACCTTGGAAACTCCGCAAGAAATCCCTCCCTCATCCCAATGTTTTATACCACTTTGCTGAGCCTTGGCCCCACTGTAGGTGATGGCACTAGAGTTATTGATTGCTGTGGCCCTACCAACGCATGGACATGAAAATGGCTGGCAGACCAGCAACGCAGTGAGCAGGGCAATGCTGGGGAGGGCAGTACAGGGTACCAGGACAGGTCTCTGCTCCTTTCTTCCTTCCCATCTGCCTTCCAGATGAGTTTCCAAAGATGGAGCCAGAGGAGGAGACGTGCCTGTCCTCAGCTATCTGTTGGTCTCCACACTGACATACAGAACGGATAAGTCAGCCACAAACAGTACCCCTTCTAGTTCCTAAAGGACCTTGGAAGCTCCCCAAGATCCCCCTGCCCCAATGTTTTATACCATTTTGCTGATTCCAGACCCTACTGCAGGTGTTACTACTAGAGTTATTGTTTGCAGTGACACTTTCAAAGCATGGACGTGGAAATGACTGGCAGACCAGCAACGCAGTTAGCTGGGCAATGCAGGGTAGGGCAGCACAGGGTACCAGGGCTTGTCTCTTCTTTTTTCTTCCTTCCCATCTGCCTTCCAGATAGGCATTCACACAGATATGGAGCCAGAGGAGGACACGCGCCTATCCTCAGCTATCTACTGGTTTGCACTCTGTCATAGAGAACAGATAAGTCAGCCATAAACAGTATGCATTCTAGTTCCTTAGGGACCTTGAAAGCTCCCAAATATCCCCCTGCCCTAACCTCAACGTTTCTTACCATCTGCTGAGCCCTGGCACCACTGCAGGTGCAGGCACTAGAGTTATTGTTTGTAGTTTCCCTTTCAAAGCATGGACATGGAAATGGCTGGCAGATGAGCAATCGAGTGAGGGGAGAGGTCAGCACAGGCAGCTGCTTATCCGCCCATGTCTGCGCCTGGACAAGGCACCGGCCGAAGCATGAGGAAAGCACACGCACCGCTCTGCACCGCTCTGTGGTCCTACAGGATCTGATGATCCACACTGCATGGACAGTGTCAGCTCCAGAGCATCTCCCAGCTACACACTCCACCACAGACCTACCTACACGGACATTCTCCTTAGAATACAGCTGTTTATGTCTGCCAGCCTTAGGATGAAGTCCAGATCTTGAATATAACATACATCAGCATTCTGAGGGACCATATGGACTGTGTACAATTGAGCTTTGAAGATAAGGAACGGATAAGAAACTATAAAAGATGAGCGGACCCAACTGAGAAATACCTGAGACACTACATCCAGAAGAGAAGGCAAGGACCGTAACTGAGCATGCTCCTGAAACCAGGGATGAAAGTTTACGAGCGATGAAGAATGTCAGCTTTCTTTCCTTGAACCCCAGACAACCACTGACAAGCTATCACAGAATTAAAGTACATGTATATATCTCTTCAAAATAAACTTTCTGATTCATTAAACCCACAGTGCTTCTTCCATCTCATATTATCAATACCACAAACTTTTTTGGGGAGTGTTTCCTTGTTTTTGTCGTCTCTGAGTATTAATGCATCTATATATGACAGGATCACAGAACAGTTTGGGTTGGAAGGGACCTTGACATCACCTAGTTCCATCCTCTCTGCTGTAGGAAGGGACACTTCCCACTAGATCAGGTTGCTCGCAGCCCCATCCAACCTGGCCTGGGGCACTTCCACAGACAGGGCATCCGTAACCTTGCTGGGCAACCTCTGCCAGTGTCTTACCTCCCACACAGTAAAGAATTTATTCCTAATGTCCTACAGTTGCTACAGCCTACAGCTGCTCTTTATAAGACTTGTGCTCCAGACCCCTCACAGCTCTGTTGACTTTCTCTGAGCACACTCTAGCACCTCAGTGTCTTTCCTGTAGTGAGGGGCCCAAAAATGAGCACAGTGCTGAGTATCCAGAGGAGAGTTACACTGCTGACCTGTAGGACACTATTAGGATGCAATACTACATAAATTTCACAGCATGAAAGCCACGTCTGTCTATGGGAAGAGCACAGAATATTGCTGTCTCAGTTAATCTTGTTTGCTAGAGCTGACAGGTAATTTGCCTTTTTGGATGGAGCTCAGAATCAATGTTGCCACGCTGAGATATGCTGCTGGATCTCATTGTTTCTTTGAGAAACATGAAAAGTGTAGGGTGTCATGAAAGAACAGGATGCATGCTGGCATATAGATAGTATTGGAGGGAAAGGGAAGTGGAGTAATGATCCATAGTGGGCATTTCTAAGTATGCCATAAAGTAGTACTTGTCACTAAGCTCCCAGCTGTGATTGTCCTATGTAATTTGTCACATTAGTGTATTCAGTGTATTGAAAGTACATGTTTTAAATAAAAGTATTACGCATGTCTTTGCATTAACAGAAGAAAATATATCTGAGGAGTACCTTCTCTTAATACTTTAAGGTAGTAGATAAGAATGGCTGATCTCAGCACAGGCTTGTTTTAATATGCTGAGCTTGACTGACAATGCAGCAATGCTCCAGAGGTCCTGCTAGTACTCAGGCATAAGTTTGGGGCTATATGTAGAATAAATAAAATGTTGCCCTGAGGAGTTTACAGTACCGTAATCTGTCCAGTGCCAATAAGACTGCTGTATGAATGTGGGAATTCATTGGTGACAAGAAGAGGTTCTCAGAATGGCCTCTTTCCAACATCATGAACTGTCACTCATAGAATCATTACTAGTTAGCAGAACTCAGGACATTTTGATGACCTCCTCACCCCAGCTAACAACTGCCTAGAGTCACAGAGCAGTCTCACTGAGCAAGCTGGAGAAAGAAACTGCATCTGTGAACCCTTAATAGAAATTTTGAAGGAACGTATTGATCTCATGTCCTGTCATTTTCTTCTGAAATGACAACATTTGGGATCCTTTTCTTTCGTAAATGGTGAGAAAGAGGCAGTTGCTGAGGGCAGTTGATCCTACCCATCTTCTTCCACTGGCAGGGGAGGAAATTAGCTAGAAGTATAGACCTATTTTTTGGAAGGTTAAATACAGATGAGAGATGTTTTCCAAACTAATTCTGTCTTTGTGTGCTAGTAGTGTTATCTGATGATATCAGGCAGAGCTGACTGCACCTTCTCTGTTCATCAGGGAAACATCTTCCTTTCACAGTGTCTCCCACATCAGGTAATGCAGAGCTCATGCATTCAGTCAGCCACTAATAATGGCAGGAAAGGAGCTCCTATACTACTTGATTTGCTTTCCTTCTTTTGTCTTCTTCATTTTCATTCACCCAAAGATAGATCTGCCTCAGTCAGAAGGGCGTAAAGTTCTCTGGTTGAAGTGGGTTGGCGTTCATCACTTGCTCATTGTCCTGTGCTCTCCCTAGTTTTGCAGTATGTCTGTCTGTGACCCCCATTTCCCAGCCCTGTGCAGAGAAGCCCATGTGACCGATCGCTTGGCACAGACAGTGTGTTGCCTTGGTGGTAGTGTGGGATGAAAAAAGCACAGTGCTTGTCTTTTCTGCGTGGGACTTGTTTATCTGCACAGCATCCAGGCCACTCGGGGAGAGATCTCCTGTTGGTGATCGCTGGCAACCAAAAACGAATCACATCAAGGCAAAATTAGAGAAATTCCCCTAGACAAAGAGCTGCTCTAAAACAAAGCTCCATTTTTGCAGTGCATTGTCCTGGCTCTGTGTGAGTCTTGTAAAGAGACAAAGGCGAGCAGGAAGGAAATCTCAGCTGCTTAGTAAATGCCCTAATTTGATTTATTTGCTGCTCCCTTCCCCCACCCAAACTGTTGTGCTAACCTGTTAGTCCCAACTCAGACAAGTAAAACCAGCTAATCTGATTAGTCCTGACACACAGGAGTGAGGCTGCTGGGAAAAGCTGGACCCTTACAGCTGTTTCAGGCTTCAGCTTTGATCATAACGTTATGGGTTTGCTGCATGTATAGCACAGCGTGACAGGAGCCTGGCAGCATGTACACAAGTGAGCAGTGTGACCGTCACCAGGGATTTCTACCGTGGATCTGAAGCTGCTGGAATACAAACCATGTTTCGTGTCACCTTCAATGTAGTGACAGAGAAAGTTACCTTCACCTTGGCAGCCTGCCCCTCCGTCACATGGAAGGTAAGCTCAGATATGCATTGCACAGCCACGCTGGCAGCACAGGGAATGGCAATTTAAGTTGTGAGCCATGTTGACAAAATTTTAAGGGGAGTGATAACGTTTTAAAGGAGCTGCACTGCAAAATGGCGTATACGTGACTGGTTGGAACTAGTCAGACTAAAAGGATCTGAGCCTGGAGAACAGATTACTAGTTGCCTTTTAAAGCTTCTGTCATCTGACTTTCCAAATATTCAAACGCATAGACACTTTCCTCATTTCAGTCTGGAAATGCTACTGTATTTACAGCGACAGCAAATGCAGAGGGGTATAAACACACAAAGTTACTCATTTCTGTAAGGAGAGAACTGTGTTTGCAGAAAACTTTCAAGCTTCCTGGATAACGAGGATTAAAAGGATATGTGAGTTGTACCAAGGTATGATAAATTCAGAAAATTTGCATCCTAACAATAAAGGATTTGAAGCAAAAAAGCCCAACAGCTCTACAGACACAAATTACCTGACATGCGGTTGTGATAAAATTTGGCAGAAGCTGGAGCTGCTTTGCATATCAGCTGTTATTCCCATTCAGAGATTTAGATCTTCATTTCTTTGAGACATGTATTCCTGTCTCATCTTGTGGATCCCAGCATCGTCAGGATGAGCTGGGGCAGACTGCATTGCCTTTCCTTTCTCTGTTGGTGAGTGTGTGCTTTCATGGTAGTACAGCTGGAGAATGAACCCACCTGCTATCTTGTGAAGTGCTACGTTAAAAACTTCATTTGAAACTCAATTATTTGCAGAGCGATGGCTATAGGACGGTTACCTTTATCTGTTTTTAGGCATTTAAGCTGTGAGCCAATTAGGAGAAACTAGATACTGTGACAGAGCAGGGTAACTGCTCTTGCTTCAGCTCCGCATGATTCACTACACTGTGTAGGTAGTTGTCATATACCTCTGCTGTATCCCCTTCTCAGACTTTGACCTGTCCTTCCTTTTGGCCTGTGAGGCAGACACAGCTCAGAATCTGTTACAGGAAGTTCTTTAAGGTGCCTGGCACAGTGCAGCTACAGACCAGATCTGTACTATTTGTAGCATAATACCCTAAATAAAAATCATCTGCTGGGGCAAAGTGACTTTGGAATAAAATTCACATGAAAGGAATGTCACATGATTTTTCTTAAGTATATATATATATGGGCATATAGAGGAGGGTACTGCAATGGGAAATGGTCTGAGATCATGGCATGCTGTGGTGCTCCTTCCTGCTCCTGGCTCGTGGGCTTTTGGTACTCTGCAGATGTGGATTTGGCTGTAACTCAACCCAGTGCTGCATTCTGTTGCTCATTTTTCTCATCATTCTGTTGATGAGGGCCACAAGATGTAAGTGCATCAGAGTAAAACCCTCTGGAACAAATGAGCAAGTACTGAAAACTGCACATGGCTGCACTTTTCCAGTTCTCCAGTTGTTCTGTTATTTGCGCAGTTTATATTATTTGACAGTGTATGCAATGTACAACCAAGAGCAAATGCTCAAAATTAAAAGTTAAAAGAAGTTATGGTGCAGTAGATCTTCCTGAAATGTGGTATGTTTACTGGTAAACTAAGTAAGAATATATGAAAAAGTGAGCACAGAAAAGCAAATGAGATGCCAAGCCAGCAGTAAAGCTGACAAGCAAAAAATAACCTTCTAATTTAATTTAAGAAAGGCTTTATGGAGGGAGGCAACATTTTTATTGATCAGTTCTTACAGCTGGAAAAATCCAACATAGTTTCAGGCACACAAATGTTCTATTTTCATAGTGGGAAGCTGATGAAAAATGTTTTCCCCACAACCCTGCCTTGCTTATGTCCCAATATCAGCCAGAACAGCTCTGGTACTGTGAGTTAACCGAAATCCTTCAAAGCTGGAAGAGGTCACATCACTGCTGGAGTAGGGAGGATGGAGAGACATCTACCTTCAGACTACTAAGCCCTTTTCTCTCAAAAGTAGTGGCCCAGCCTGGAGATAGTGTGAAATGTTCTGCCTTTGCGTGCACCATAGCATGAAAAGCAGGCAAGGCCAGTGGGATGTGGGCTTGTGCTGCAGACCTCCTGAGGCCAGGAGGAGTGGTGCAAGCTTTGTCCCAAATCGTTATCCTTCTGCTATGCAGCTTTTATTTCTATCAGAAATTAATTTCTAATTAGAAATACTGGCGAATAGTATTCAGGCCAAAGCCCACTCTGATTATAGGTATAATATTCATTTATGTGATATTTCATAAACCGTGGAATAAAGGCAGGACTCCTGTTGCAGGCATTTCACGGTCTGTAGGGCACGAAGCTCATTGCTTTTGTCAAAATATTGTTTTGTAAAAACTGGTTTAATTAGAAGTGGGGGGAGGGCATGAGTACAGGAAGGCTGAGGGAGGTGACAGCTGAAAGGCTGCTGACAAGTGAGAAGGGCTCAGGGTTGAACGCGCCTTTTCAAGTAGGCACCAGGCCTGGAACACCAAAGAGAGAAGCATCTTGATTATAAACCACAAGGATCTTTGTTCTGAAGCCTGGAGGAGGGGATGAGGCTGCTCTTTCTCACAGCTCTGCTTGTTTGCCTTCTCCTCAGACAACTGGCTGCTGACGCTTCTCAAGCTGTCAGCGGGTGTGGAGCTGGTAGGAGCAGGAGCTGAGTGCTGTGTGATGATGTATGTGCCTGCACTGCACAGATCAGGCTAGGGCTGCTGTCAGCTCAGCCAGAGTTCCTCTCTGAAGGGCTTTTCAGATATTGCTCATGTAAATCACCGTTGTGTTTTCCATCATTTTCCGCTAAGGGTAGGAGATTCTAGAGTTGCATCTCTTTGTGTCGCACATCTTGATTTAAAAAGGGATAACATACAGCTATTGGTACACCAACAAACGCCTACCACATATTTCCTAACTAGAGGACAGAAACATCCAACACCACCCAACAGAAAAAGTTAAAATGTCTTGTTACTAAATATATATTTTACAAGGGCTCTGAAAGTAATGCCTCCACTTTTATGATGATAGCTCACAACATCAGAGGTGGATGTTGGTGGTATGGCAGAAGAGATGGAACCTTCTCACCAATACCCCATTACATTTTGTTGCCGTGAGACAGATGGCAGCAGAGGGGAGGTCTGACAGAATGACATCTGAGATGGAAGTGCATATGAAGTGCATAAAAGGTCACAGAATTTCTGCATGCAGGAAAAATGTCACCTGCTGACATTCATCAGTGTTTGCTGAACATTTGTGGAGACCAAACAGTGGATGTGAGCACAGTGAGGCAATGGGTGGTGCATTTCAGCAGTGGCGGTGGCAGGGCACTTCCACTGGTGCAGATTTTGATGAGCGTGCCATGCAGGTTCTTGCTCATTGCTGGTGAGAATGCAGAGCTAATGGTGTTAACTATGTTGAAAAGCAGTGTTTTGTGGCTGAAAATTTGCTCTACCAAACAGAGTTACTGTGCTCTTTATGTCTGTTGTAGCATCCATGGAATAGGAGCCACTGCTTTCAGACTGACCCAAGAGTGACCCAACGTGGCCCAAGACAATTCCTCTTCACTCAGTGTAGCTCAGGAAAGCTAAAGAGTTGGACAGTCATGAACTGGACAGTCTCAGAGGTCTTTTCCAACCTTAATGATTCTATGATTCTGCTTAGATGAGTGCAGTTCAAATTCACAAGATACAAACAAGTATAGATACAGAGTGTACTCACTCAATTGGCTGCATGTGAATCCCGTTGACTTTCCTTTCCTGCTTACAGTCCTGTTTTGCTGGGTAACATTTGAACTCTATGAGGTGGTGGGAACACAAAACTGCAGTTCTGTGGTTTTCTATTTGAGCTCAGGAAGTTCACCTGATGGGAACTGTCCTGTCTCAGGGGTCTTTTGTCAGCTTGATGCTGCTCTCTGCCTGACACGGATACATAAATGGGCTTGGGGCCCTTTGCAGGCTGTTGGAAATCAGCACAAGCACAGTGCCAACTTTCAGATGCTGCACAATGGTTCACTGTCCCTGCCAGCTGCAGATGCTGGGGCAGAGTCCTGTCATCCGAATGGTTGTGAAGGAATGGTGATGATTCCTTCCTGGGAATATGAGAACGATGCTTCAGTCCTACAAAATGAACAGTTTCTGTGATAAGGAAAACAGAAAAATTCCTACTGGTGGCTGTGGAGCAGGAGCGGGCTGTGGAAAGTGGGTTGCAATGCACAGCTTCTCTGCCTGGGAGCTGCCTCTTGCCAAACCTTTATATGAATGTGATTCAGAACGCATCCAGAAACGCACAGAATCAGACAGGTCTGTGATGTTCATTCAGTCCCCCTGAACTGCAGGGCAGAAATAGGGCAGCACAACTGGTACATGCAGCAATGGATCACTCTAGGGCTTAATCTGGGAAGAGTTTGAATTGCTCCAAGGAGCTGCTTTGCTGCCCAGATCCTAATGAAGTCAGGAGGTGATGGAGCTGAGAATGCTCAGCACCTGTGAGGAAGCATGTCACTTTATTCTTTAAATTGGATGTCGTTTACAGCTTAACAGAGTAGTGCATTATTCCTTGAACTTCATTTCTGTTAAATACAGAGTTGCTAAACTTGATAAGCATCCAGAAACAGCAATTGCTCTCCTGAAAGCTTTTTCTACCTGTTTTTAAGGACCTCTTCAATATGTTCAGCAGCTGTTTTTACATCAGCTGCAGTGAACCTTGCTTACTAACACATGAGGAGTCTCTTTGCTCCTGGGTGCATGGAACCCTGCTTTATTTGTCAGTTCTTTTTGCCACTTTGGGATGCAGCCAAAAAGAAGATATACAAACTCCCTTCACTTTTCAAAGCATTATCTGACCAGTAGTAGTTTATGACCGCAAACTCTCTCAGCAGCCAGACATTGCCACACTTGGGAATGCCTTACTTGGGAGCTTCTGCCATAGAGGCAAGTACTTCCTGAGATGATGACTTATTACTCCAAGAAATAACGCTAGAGTTTCAATACCTCAAGCTGTGATGGTAGACCAAGACTTTCTGCCTTTTATTACATATCTGGGAGCTTCACAGCTTCTGAGAGTTATTGCTACCATGGATTTGCTCATCCATAAAGAGCTGAAATCCCTCCCTTCATCTCTCCCTGGTTACTTATGCTACAATACAACCAGCTTTTCTGGCTTCTTGCTGCACAGCAAAAACAGCATTTTTCTCAGCTTCATATCAAACCCCTCAACGAATATGACTCAAAAGGGGTCAGGTAATAAAGGCAGAAAAGCAAACAGGTTTGTATGATCACTCAGTCTCCAACCCAACTTCACCAGCAGGTGGTAGCAAACATCTCCATCCTCTGTGGTCCCTGGCTGGGGCTGTCTGACTGCAACCGCCTGACTGGAGTCACTTGTTTCCAGAAATAAGCTGTAAACAAAATTGTTGTGCAATTTGGAACAAGGGAGAAGAAGGACAGAACCAAATGTTTCGGATGTCCTGGGAAATACTGCAGCAATCGGGACAGAAGAATGAAGCAGAACAAAATCCCTGCAGTGACTTGCACTGAATGGCATGAAAAGCATTTTGGTGTCAGTATTATTGTTCTTGCAGTGACAAAAAGGGGCCATTATTTGCAGTGTCGCAAATGACCAACATTCAGAACAGCATGACAGAATCAAAACTGCTGTGGGTCAGCTCTGGCTGTGTGTGCTGACCCTTTGTCTCTTCAATGAAGACACGGAAAGTTCAGAATGGGTACTTTGCCTAGGGGCCGTCTCTGGTCATTTATTTGTTTTTCTTCTGAGCCGCACCAGTTCTAGCTCTTTTAGATTTGATGTGGTCTGTTGACTGGGACTTTCTTTTACTCTGTTCTAATTTTATGGCTTGTGACAACACTTCTCAGCTTCTTTTCCTTTACAGCAGCTGAGCTGAGAGGAAGAGAGAGAGACAGGACAAAGTGAAAGCTGCTGAACTGTGCTGTGATTCCCAGAAGGAGGTGTCTCTTCATTTGTAGGACAGCACTGGTTACGGCTGGGCAAACAACTTGCTGCATACATTTTGCCATTACTGTTTTCTGGAGATTTGGAAGTTCTTTGTCTATTTCATGCAAACATTGGTCAGTTCTGCAGGCAGTTCCTGCAAAACATTCCTGTTATGCTCATTTGTCCATCGTTAAGGGGTGGGTGATCAGAATCCTGAGGAGCTGGTTCTGTTCTCCGATTGGACTCTTAGAATGATCTCTATGCTTATTTGCTGGATGTGAAAAATGGTCTCTGAAATGCCTTTTGAAACAAGGCAATGGCTTTTTATGGGCATGAATATGTATTCTTTCTCTAGTGCTTATCCTGATCAGAGTCAGAACATCTTTCTCATTCAAAGTTTTGAGAGGAGAGAGGAACAGATTCAGTTACTGTATTGTGCTGCATCTTGTGCAGGGCAGTTTGCCCTGGAAAGCAGTGCAGAATGCTGATGGACTAAGCTGTACCTCACTCAGTGGTTATGCTGTGTATCTGAGGACTTCAAGGTTCTGCTTTGGATTTAAGTCTTGCAATTATTAGAAATGCCTTTTTGCACCTTTGGCAGTCCTAATGCTGGTGTGAATCGTTTTAGCTCCATTGAAATCAGAAAGCTGCGTTGTGTTCATGTATATTGTGTTGAATGTGCCCTGCCCTGTTGTAGTTCAACACTGCCTCTTACATTGTGCTAGCTGTAGGCAGAGGAGATGAGCAGATTGTTCCAGGGATAACCCAGGGTTCTGTCTGGGAGATTTTCATCACTGTTCTTCAGTAAGAAAACATGCTGGGAAAGATCTGGGTATCAGCAGGCTTAACCACATATCTGACAGAGCTGGAAATGGAAGAAGACAAGTGCCTGTGATTGTAACATCACAGGTTGGCAGTGTGGTGAATCTGCCAATGTGGAGTCTAGTGCTTCATCAGAAGTGTCACAGCCAGAGGAAGCCAAGCTCCAGTTTACCAAACTCACTGGTAGTCAAAACTGTTCAAAAGCATTGGTGGATCACCTTTCTACTTGCAGGCTCTAGGCCTGAGCAGGTATAATGTCTGCATGTTTTGATTTTAGATCTGTGCAGTTATTAGTTGACATAATCTTTACCTTTAGTCATCCTTTATTGTCTCAGTGAGACTTTAGAGGATAGAGACGATAGCCTTGCAAGATGAACCTGGGTGAGAAATAATAGGGAAAGAGTCAATACATAGAAACTGAATGCAGCACCCGAAGAGAATGGCTAGAAACCCAGGGAATTCAAGGACCCTGTTAAAGAAGTGTTGATTTGAGCATTATGAAGACCATAAAAGATGATGGCACAGCAACAAAGCAAAGAAGTGAGTGTATGAGGGAGGTCTGAGGAGGTGTCTTGTAGAACTGAAGTGTCAGGCTCTGTCTGCAAGAAACAAACCTGCTTTATGTGAGATGTTGACTCTGGTAATAATAAATCATGGAATGATAGAGCAGCGATGTGTTTTACACATGAGATTCAGTTTCTGTTCCAGTGCAGATGTGTAGTGCCTGGTAATCGTGGTAGTGTAGGGGTATTGCAACTCTCGTAGCCACTTAATGCCTCATTTAACAATATCCAAAGCTCTTCCCACAATTATTGCTACAGGAGCAGTCACAAACTTAGTGCTGTGTGTAGAAACCTCCTACGGTGATAGTTCATTCCTCTTTATAGAATACCCTTTATCTTTGTGCAGCTAAAAGCATCCGAGGTGCTTTACAAATCATGAAAAAATGTGGTCCCTGGCCTAAAGTGCTTTCTGCTTCAGTTCAGACATGATGTGGCATGTGAGAAATGAGAGTGAGATGGTCCGGGGATGGGTGAGACACAGAGTTCCTGCAATATGAGCAGCCTGCTGTCATGTTTATACAACACAACTATAAAGCTGTGTCCAGGCCCCTGCCCTTTCTGAAATTAGCCTAATTCTTGGCAGAAGTGAGAGCTGTATGGCATTCACTTGGCATTGACAGAACTCTGACTGATGACAGCTTCATTTTTAATTTTTGATGAGAGCTCTTGTGAATCACATCACGATCTGCAGAATTAAAGAAATATGTCTCTGTTTACCTTAATATGCCATTCAGTAAATCATAATTTAGCTGCAGCTGTAGAAGAGCTTGAGCAACCCCTGCAGCAGGGATAGGGACCTCCAAATACTGGGAGCAGCCGATTAAGAAAATGGATTACAGACATCATATAACTCGCAACATGGTCACAAAATGTGGTGGAAACATTTATTTGTCTGCATCCTATTGAAGTTTCTTACAAGGCCAGCAAATTTTAATCAGACTTGTAAATCTCACTGGGTCTTTGCAAAATCATTCTCAGCAGCAGGGAATGTTTAGCTGTGTCTTTGAAGCTCATCATGCTCTTCAGACAAAGATGTCCTGAGGCAATACTTCCTCCCTGAGAGAAAGACAAGTTAAAAAGTCTTCATTTACAACCAGAGGGAAATGATCCTTTGCCTTATCTTCTTGCTGCTATCCATACTACTCACCTGTTTCACAAGGAGACTGGACAGTTAATCCATGACTGACATATCAGGCTGCCCTGGCCCCACTGCTGTTACTGATCCCAATAAGGTACCATGTGGAGTCCCCCAGATCTTACTAACTGAACCCAGAAATGGAAAAGTGTCCCTCCTGCTGTCTCCTGTGATTACAGGTAGTAGAGAAGCTGCCTCCAGCAGGTACATTGCTCTGCTGCTCACTAACAGAGAGGCTTGCAAACCTCTGGAGGGAACATGCTGTTTATTTCCTTTGGTGCTTTCAAGCATTCCTCTCTCAAACCTCTATAACAAAGCAATCTTACTTGGCTCCGAGTCAGATAAGATCAAATCAACTCCTAAAACCAGAGGGAGGGTTTCTAAGGACCACATTGCTCAGACAGAATGGAGGATGCATAGCTGCACTGGTTGTCCCACCCTCAGCTTGCTCCACCCCAAGCTTGGGATTTGCACAGCGTGACCTGACTAAAGGAAAATACAGTGTTTAGATGAAGAAACTGAAATGAGCAAAAGTTTTCCACTTAAAGTTTATCAATCACTATGTAAATTGAATCAAACACTGAGCTATGTAGATAGCTCAGGGTACAGAGCAAATAGTCTGGTAGACTTCTTGTTATCTGTCCTCTGTCTCATCACCCTTCCGGCAATAATATAACCAAGCTCTGGATAAATGCTATAACTCGAGGTAAGCTGAAAGATAAGCTGAGAGGCTTTCATCATTTAAACCTCTTTAAGTTCCTAATGCATTGCCAGGAGATTTATATAGACTAAAAGTTACAAAAACAATCACTTGTAAAAATATTTTCTTTCATTTCTGTGTCAAAATTTGACTTCTGTCTTGAAGCAGAAATTTTGGTATCACCATTTAACACTGTGGCCACCACTTCATGCATCTGGGGACAGCACTGTCATCTCCTGCAAACACAGAACCCCAAAGCTGTGGTCTGGGAGGCCAGGAACTTGCCTGTGTGCATCCTGTAGACTTTCCTTCATGGAAGACTATAAGGAGTTTAATAATTTTGTAGAACCATGGAGTGGTTTGGCCCATCCAGTTCCAACCTGCCACAGGCAGGGGCACCTCCCATCAAAACAGACTACCCAGGTCCCCATCCAACCTGGCCTTGAATACCTCTGTGGATGGGGTACCTACAGCTGCTCTGGGTATCCTGAGTAAGTGCCTCATCTCCTCTGAGTAAAGAATTTCTTCCTAATGTCTAATATAAATATACTCTCTTTCACTTTCTTTGGTTCAGCATTAGCAAACCCTTTCTTTGCTTTGAAAAGCTGCCATTTTGACCTATATCAATCTGTTAGAAAGCAGTGACAGGCTCAGTTGTATGCAAGAATTGTTTGCCCTCTAAAAACTCAGATTAACTATGTCAGTGGGATATTATTACGTACACTACTATAACCATTAACTAATGACTCTTAAACACAATGAATCTCTGTACTTTGAGAGAGCTACAGTACTCAGTGGGTCCAGTGCCCATTACCTCAATGGCATTTAAACCAGGGCTTGTTTCTGAGTTACAGGAAACATTAACCATCCTGAAACTCATGCATCATTCCCTTCAGTTTCTGAATCCTTGAAATAGAAGCTGATTCATTTTGTCTAAATGTTAAACTTTTTCACAGTTTTCAATTGGCCTTATTCGGACAACAGCTCTGAAGTGATCACTGGTTGCAGACTGCAATGACTGGAGAATCTCCCTAAATCAGATCCATAAGGACCAAGTTCCTGTGCAATGAACCAAATGGTAGTGTGACCGATGGAGGAAAACTCATGAAGTTTAGGTGTGCTCAGCTTTCCCTTACTGGACAGAGTTGCTAATGTTTCCAAGTGGTGTGCTTGGTACGACCTACAGTGTCCCAAGGTTCCAGTCCTTCCATCATCTTTATGGAGAGAAGTGCCAGGCTGTGCCCTGGATCCCACGTAGCTTCAGCTACTTGTGTTTTTCCAGTGGAAGCAGAGTGTTAAGCTAAGGCTTAGGAAAAGGATGGGGTATATTGAAGACTTATTCCAACAAACAAGTGAGACTCAGCCAGAGAATTAACCTTGACACAAGGGGTGGCAAGCATTCCCAGGTCCCAGGTTAGATATCGCCAAATACCAAGTTCATAAAAAGGGGGGGGGGATGAGATTCTGTGAGAAATGCACAGCTCATTAGTTCAGTAACTAAATAACTGGCTGTCTAAGCTGATGGATAATACGAGCTACTGTGTTTTTATGTTTAAAAATGTTTTTAATGAGCATTAGTCATAAGGGTGACTAATGTCCATGTTTGTGCTGATGTTTAGCCAGTCTGAAAGGATGAATGTTTAATAAATGATCTCTGGGCTTTGAGAATCTGCCCAGTTCGGCACCCAGAGCTCACCAGCAAGAGGGAGTCATTGATACCAGATTGAAATAAAGAAACAACAGAGTAAAATCATCAAAGCCGCGGGACAAAGGCCTGGTTTAGCCAGGGTACAGAGAAGTATTCAGCAGCTTCTGAAAGCTGCGGCCTCCTCTCAATTGCATGGCATACATTGCAACATAATTCCTGCTTTAAGTGGAGGAGACCAATTATAACTTATTGAATCCATAATTTAGAAGAATTTAGACACAAAGCCTCATGGATAACTCAAGTAAGATGACCTGAGTCACTTGGGATATTGTTGTTTCCTTCTTTCTGCCGAGGATATGAGACACAAGAACTCATCTGAGGAATTAATTTTGTACCGTTTAGCAATCTCATTGCTGTCCTTGTGCTGTGAGCTGTTCAATTTGTTCCATTCACTGTTCTTTCCAGTTTTGTCAGCAGGACAATTTACTGGAGACTGTCAGTGTGCATTGAATCTCTAATGAATTATGGAAATGTACTGTGAAAGCCTGACCTTTTCTTGTGTTTGTATTGGGATTTCCCAGTAGTTCTTTTCTCATTCGTTTTAATGCTCGAAGCAGAAAGTAGTCATTCCAAATACTGTGAAGAAGTTCATTTTAAAGTCTCCCCAGCCATATGAAAGCTCATCCTTAAAAGTAAAAAAATAAGTATTTTCTCACAGTAAAAAAATACATGTTGTTAGCAGGGAGGAACTCCTGGAGAAAGTAACAGGCTACTCATCAGGTATAGACACAAGGCATGTGGACTTACCATGAACTAAAAGAAGTCCCCACTCTACAACATCTGATCATCATTAATGTGGATTTCCAAAAATGTAGAGGCAATGTCCCTGTTTTCTCATACAACCAGAAAGACAGACGTTTATACATTTATCTAACCAGCTATGTGAGCAAGGTGCATCTTCACAGTGTTGTGATTTCTTTTTTGACCTAAAGAGAGAGAGTGCAAAAACTACAGCAAGAATTAAGCAAGTTATCCAAACATAACCTGATGTCCACTATGAGTGTGATGCCCATGTGGCTTCAGGTTCTTGCAATATTGTGGCAGCTTTTCCATTTTGAAATCCATATGCTTTACACAGTATAGCACCAGTTCCAAGAAGTGTGCTGAGCTCATCATGTCCAAACTCCCACAACTCCTGGAGTGTTTTGACTTAAAGTGGAGTGACTGTGACTGGCAGAATGACTCAAACCCAGCACTTAGGTAATTTTCATCATTTTAATTCCTTGAAAATGGCCAAAGCCAGAGACAAATCTGAATTCTGAACCTGGGTATCCACCCTCCAACAGCTGATTAACTTCCACTGCCCTTGGTGGGCACAGGATAGAGTATGTCGTCTGGTGAGAAGGTACAGTGCTCTGGACATGTAGCATCTGAACTAAAGCTCTGAGAATCCAGGGAGAAGCTTGCCAGGCTTTGAATCACTCTTTTTAGATCTAATTTAGTGTCAAGCCAAGCTGGATCTGTTTTCTAAACTACAACACAGATGCAGGCAGATAACACAGGAGCTGCTGTATTCTTTTAGACAAGCAGAAAGGGAGAAGATTTCTTTTGGAAGCCTCAACATAATGCCTCATCAAAAGATGCAAAATTGATGTGCAGGTGTATTCTCTTACAACTACTGGGAATACAGCCTTCCTTGATTTACTTACACTGTGGTCTGAAAAGCAACAGATCATGTTAAGCTAAAGAGTAATTGCAGTGCAATTTACATGAAGCTGGTTTAAGGACGCTTTCTTACCATTGTCCCTGAGGGATCAGAAATGTATCCCTTGGTCTCTCTTTTCTTCTTAGGATATCCTGGTTGAACCATTTGTGCTCCTGTCCCCGACGTTCTGGAACATTTCAAAAGTTGTGGAATTACCTGCTGGATGTGAGAGAGGAAAGCAAATAAGAATCACCTGGTCTACTTCCAGGCTTGGTGGCATATGGTACTTCTTGACATATCTGTGCATACAGATCTGCTTAAATAATTTTATATTTGTTCAACATCCACAAGATATTTTCACAAGGGAACCCCATGCTGTTAGATGTAAGCTACATGGATATAAAGACTTTCTGCCTCAAAGGATCAATAAATCAGTAATTCTAGTTCAGTTTAAACAGAAGTTATTTAGTAAGCAAAGCCCTTAGTGGTCCCTCTCTCCCATATTCTATAATTACTTCTGTATTTTTTTTTGATGTGCTGAGAAAGGAATTGCCTAAGCTAAACTAAGGCTTGATCTGAATAAACTGCTAACCTGACTATGTGATAGCTGAATATATTTAGTTCCCAGTGACCTGGGTTTGTTTCACTTGGGACTGGAAGTTCAGGGCCTGTGCTCCTGTTAGCAGACCTCAGCTACACCACAAAGAGAGCTCTTGTGAAAGTCACACTGCTTCATCGAGTTTCACTCTTGCTATCCAAGTCACCACTGTGCTCATTTAGACCAGAGACAAAAATCCTGTCTATAGTGGTGAGTGGGAGATTGATCTGTAAGTAATTTTAAATGGATTTTGTGACAGATATATATATGTATATATGTCTTCTAAGAAACTATCCCATGGTCTGAATGTCTTTGTTTTTAAGAAAATCCCTTTGTTATTTGATCTATTTTTCTGTTACTGCACTTCATCACAATGTCTGTACCAGTAATACCTGAATGTGCACTCATGATAAAGCACAGTTCCTGCAGTTCACTTTTAATGAGTACTTGAAAATAGATTTGAAACCTGCATGATATTAACAGATCTTATTATCGAAGCCCTAGAACTATTATAATATGTGGCATCTCCTTGTGATTTTAATAGAACCAGAATTTTATTCTCAAAAAGAAGACTTCCATGCTTCCTTTTCCTATATAATTATGAGAACTAGGTGGCATTTAAAAGCAGAGCTCAGACTGTGTATAAAAGTGTGGAGAATATTAGCAAAGCTTGAGGGACTACTTACTTGACTTCCTGAAGATGTTTTGCTACCAGGTACGTTCATCTTCTTTGTGAATTCACAATGAAAACTTACTGATTACTGATTGTTTTAGAATAACCTGATATTCTGTTTTATGAACTTCTGAAACAGAGATTTCCTTTAACAAGGCTTAGGGTGTATTCCAGGAGAGCTGCAGCGGACCCTGCACCTTTCTATGAACTTGCAACATGAGAGCTCCCCACCAGTGAGGATGGCTCAGCTCCTGTCACAGAAATGCAGTCTGACTTATAAAGATGAGGCAGCTCTGATTTCATCTGTCCTTAATGTATCAAGATATATGGCATATCTTTTTCAACACTTGTGAGCTGGCCCACTGAACTGTCGTGGCAGTGAGAATGGTTTGGCTGTACTGGGATGAGAATGGCATCAAACTGCTGTGGAGGTGTTGAACAAACGTGGGGGTGTGGCACAGAGGGACATGGTTAGTGGGCATGGTGAGGATGGGCTGACAGTTGGACTTGGTGATCTTGGAGGTCTTTTGCAACCTTAACAATTCTATGGTTCTATGGCTAATTGTAAATTCTACTGAAAATTTCCTCCAGCAGCCAGTTTAGAAGCCTTTGAGAACAAAAGCTCTGCAGGAATTTTGTGTCCAGTGTTACAAATAAGCAGTCATTTTATTTTATTTTATTGAGGTGTTTTGGTTTTTCTGTATTTGTTTTTCAGTAACGTCAGAGTGTGTGGAGGAAGCTGGAAATCAAACACAGTAGATAAGCCTTTCTCTCCCTCCTTCCCCCCCCATGCTATAAAAATAGCTGTTTGAAATCAAGTTACAAATGATCCTTTAAAACAGGATAATAATCCAAATGTGCTTTCTCAGCCCTATTAAACTGTCAAAGTGGGGTTAGGCACAAATCATAGGCACAGATCAGATTGACCCCGGTCACTGTGTGGGAGCTGAAAACCCATCAGATTGAGGGTTTGTGAATGATCTCTCACTGAGTACCAAACCAAATACCCTCCCACTGAGTTTCTAAGCGCCCTTAATCTAGATCAGGTGAAGTGGTTGTTTACTTGTAAAATGCTAAACACATGTGCAAACCTAAAGTCTCAGGCTGACGCTGATGGTGCTTTCACGGAGCCTAATGCTGCAATTAGCGAATACATCGCTAGAGGTCCCAAGAAGTCCTCAATGGGACGGCTGGTTCACTGCCGCTGCTGTGGGGTACCCAGAAATGTGTATTGTGCCCCAGTTTTACTCCTGCTTTCGGTTTCTTACTTAGATCTGTATGTGTTACAGTGCGAGATGTGAAGCTTGGACTGTTTTCGGGACCTCTGAAATATCTGTATCTGACATTAAAGGCATAAATAAATTCTTCATTAATTCTTTGCATGTTGAGCTTTTCAGAGAGGAGCTGATGAGTCACAGGTTTCTGAAGCATCTTGTTCTCAGCATTGCACTTTTGGGACACTAATTAGAAAGCATCAGAACAATAACAACATTCTTCCTGCTGCCTCTGGGGGAAAAGAAAGAAGAAAAGAAAGCGAAACAAAAGTGTGGATCTAATTAATTCGAATGATTCTGTTTTACAGAAATTGCATTAGTCACAGGTTTAATTTTCCCTTTGATGCCACATTTCATAAAGTCAAACCAAACTGAAACAATAGGAATACGGAAGGAAGAAAGTATCATTGTCTTCTCTTTGTTTCCAGCAGTAACCTAATGAAAAGACCCCTTCAAGAGCTCAACGCCTTTGTTGTATTCCTTCTCTTTTCCTGAAGCTACATGCCAGAACAAAAGGCTTCAGCCTAAGAAACAGCACAAAACCACGAACAAGGATCAATGGAACAAACCTTCTGCCAATCTAGCGCTGAAGCCCTGCATTGTGTCCATCGGGCTGAGGATTTTGTGTTCCTAAAGGTCAAGATTTGGGTACGTTTTCAGCATGCCTGTTTCTGGGCTTTTGTTTGGCTGATTTTGGGAAGTGATACATTTGCATAACGGCCTTTAGGAGTTCTGGTACAGTTTTAAAGCACTCTGAAAATACTTCTCAGCAGATTAACTGAACGACATTTCTAATCCCCTTTGTGAAATTGTTCCCTTCAATTAAAGGACAGTATTTATTTTATGTTGAATGGCCCCCCAAAATTCTCTACGAATTTTGTGCTTTTGTTGCTTTTCTATGATCTCTTAAGAGAGCAGTAAGACAAGCCTTACATTTTCCATCAGATTTCTGACAACATTCCCAAAATGCAGATTTCTACTGATGTTGACTGTGGGATCCAAGTGCATTTTTCAGTCAGGGATAATAACAGTTCCTTTAGAGGTGCAAATCCGAAGCCAGTATTTCAAATTCTGTTGTAACCATACTGTCTACATTCTCTCTTCTTCTTTCATCCTAATCTTTAGCAGTGGTGAACAGCTGCAACAAGTTTCCCATGATCAGTGATTTCCTGTCCTAATAGGACCTCGTGAAGCTCTCTGCTTCCTATTTCCAGATGAGCATTCAGAAGTTCAATTGAATTAGATACTGAAAACACTGACTAAACATAATCTCATTTTGTTCCCCGAGAACATGTTTTTCTTACGTTTATGAGAAGGGCTTATATTTGGGTTGTCTAGTGGATTGATTTGTACCTGGAGAAAGATCCGACACCCAAAGAACTGTCTATAGGTAAGAATATCACTAGTTATCCATTTTCTGAGTTTCTTGTCCACACTGTTTTCTAGAGAAAGTTTGAGATACGGGCCACAATAATTGTTTTGGTTTGGTTTTGGTCCTTCTCTCCTCTACCTTCCCCTCCCTTTTCCCTCTTGCCAGTCTCCAGATGTGGAGAAGTATAGAGGCTTCTGTTTCCATGGGTCATGTTCTGATTAAACATGTATGCATCTTGTTATATGCATGAGCTGTCTCCCCTGAGGTTTGAAACTTGTGATCTGCATTGGAAAGAGCACCAATACAAAATGTCCAAGCTTGTACTGGGCCCTCTTTCTCATCCAAATCAATTTCCTCTGGTATGCTGGAAACTGCTTCAGATGTGACCTCCTGCCACAATAACTCTTGCTATCATCCATCTTTATGTTGGCAAGCTTCCATTTTGTGCCATCATTCCTGCAAGAATAACTGAAGAACAACACTGAATCATGTCAAGTCTGTAATCCTTTCTCAGTTAAAGAGGTTTATTTTGATAACCTGGAGCTTTGGATGTTGTGAAGCATTGGGACGACTGGGCCCCTGTTCCTCTGGCCTTTGGTAGCTGTTAGCAGATAACATCATGAATCTGACATGGAGCTGTGCTTGTACATTTCCTTCTTCCTTGAACTGCAGGTTTGAATTGTGCTGTGCCACTTTGCAACCTCATGCAGTGCAGAACCGCACTGAGAGAGGCTGGATGAGCAGCCTGGGTGGTTGAGCAGATGTCCTCTCTTTCTATGCTCTCTGTGGACAGGAGGTGGTACTGGAGTCCCTCTCACATAAGCAGGCTGAAGGAGAAAGAGCGCACTTGTGTACATGTATAGACTTGGTCTTGGTATGACCTTACAGAGTGGAAGGGGAATTTTTCAGTTTAAAGGTTTATTGTAACGCATGGTAAGATGGGAAGGTTTTATAATTTCACCAGAATTAGGCAACTGCAGTCTCATTTACTTCACAGTACTCGCAGCTCGATATGTATTTACAAGAGAAAGACATTTTGTGCCTATGTTCCCCTTATGAGTTTACTGCAAATGAAATTCATCAAACTGTCCAAAGCTGAGTAATCAGACTGTGCTACATTTAACAGGGCTTTGTAACTTGGGCCCCAAAACACACAATCATATGAGTTAAGACATTGATTAGACTTAGTTTAATAACTGTGATTGAGGAGTTTTGTTTAAGAATACAGTCTGTCTGTCAGTTTTATGAGAAAAATTCTTTGTACTGTAAATTTTACTATCCCTAATAAAATAATAATAAATCAAGATGGACTGGCAAACAACAGTTCAGATGATATTAAGTTAAAGAAGTTATATATTTGGTTTGCTTTTGCCTGTTTAAGATTAGGGAATCTCCAATAAAATGAAATTAATATATATGCATATATTAAGGCTTGTGAAAGTTTGTAGATCAAAGGATTCAGTCTCTTTTCAATTTGAATAGAAATAATAATTTTGAAAGGACTTCATGATACAGAATTCATTACTTGGTGAGGAAAAATGTTCTGCTTACTAGAAACAACAGCACAGTCTGTGTTTGGACACAAAGTGAAGAATTTGTATGTGTTGCATGGATGAGAATCTGTAACTTTTTAGATGCATTAAATAAGGTTTAGTTTTCTCTTGCCTACAAGCTCTCGAGTCATACCAGCACATCACTGAGTTCCAGCTCATATGCCTGCAGAGAGAATAGAATGTTTAAGCATTAAAATGCAAGACGGAAGCAGTAAAATCCACTTGGGAAAGTCAGCACTGTGGCACACGTACTTATCCTAAAATAACAGAAGCAAAAACCTCTGGTTGTCTCCTGCCACTATCACTACTGTATCCATTCAACCACATTTGCAGCTATAACTCTGCTGGTTATCCACAGCAGCCTTCCAACCATACTGTGATGCTTCAGAAGGGCAGAGGGGAAGACAACACAGTGAATGGGTGAGCAGAGCACTTGTAGGGGTGTTTGAGAAATGGATGCAAGTGGTTGCATCCATTGGTGGTGGGAAGTGGCCACGTGTTTGCTGCAAAGGGAAGACAAGCCATACACTGTTCTGTTGCTTAAATTTTGTTTTTACAGAGATTAGATGCAGTAAAAATATCAGCAACTGAATGGAAATGTTTTGTGTGTTGGTATTCACAGTTTTATCACTATTTTGCCTAACAGTCCTATAAATCACTTGGGACATTATTTAGATGTTCTAGGCTGCAGGTAAGCTGCTTTTGGCATTTCCTGCAAATCAAATGGAGGCATTTTTTAGTGCTGAAAGAAAAAACGTAGTAAACTAAAGCTCCATGCAGAAAGAAGTGTTACAAGTAGGTAGCATAAGTGCTGGAGTTCACTTGAGGCACTGCACACAGCAGCCTGCCTGGTTTAGACAACACACCTGTTCTGCCTGTGCTACCTTGAGCACTTGTCCATTGCTTCCTTCTGGATCACTGATTTTGGAAGAGAGTCATAGGATCACAGAATTGTTTGAGTTGGAAGGCACCATTAAAGACTATCTGCTCTAACTGTTCTGCAATGAACAGGGACACCTACAGCTCCATAAGGTTGCTAAGAGCCCCATCCAGCCCAGTCTTGTCAGGCACAGGGGCATCCATCAACTCTCTGGATGATCTGTGCCAGTGCCTCACCACCCTTACTGTAAAAAACTTCTTCCTTATGTCTAGTCTAAATCTCCCCTCTTTTAGTTTGGAACCATTTCCCCTTATTCCATCACAACAGACCCTGCTAAAGAGTCTGTCCCCATCTTTCATATAGCCCCCCTTCATAAACTGAAAGGCTGCTCTCATGTCTCCCCAGAGCCTTCTCTTCTCCAGGCTGAACAGCCCCATCTCTCTTAGATTGCCCTCATAGGAGGGGTGTTCTATCCCTTGGATCATTTCTGTGGCCCTCCTCTGGATGAACTCCAGCAGCTCCATGTCTCTCCTGTACTGAGACTCCACATCTGGATGCAGTACTTCAGGTGAGGCCTCACCAGCACAGAGCAGAGGGACAGGATCACTCCCTCACCCTGTTGGCCACACTGCTTTGGATGCAGCCCATAGTATGATTGGCTTTCTGGGCTATGAGGGCACACTGCTGGCTCACGCTCAGTTTCCCATCCACCAGTACCTCCAGGTCCTTTTCCACAGGCTTGTGCTCCATCCTTTCATTCCCCATTTTGTATTGATAGTGAAGGTTGCCTCGACTCAAGCGCAAGACCCTGTACTTCGTTGAACCTCATAAGTTTACTTGGGCCCACTGCTCCAGACACATGTTAACGTGTTAAAGCATGTTAACTCAGTGTCATCTGCAAACAGCTTGGTGTCATTCACCAAGAGCTCTCAGTAGCTGAGCTGACAGGCCAGTGAGTGAAGTGTTGGTGAGAAGTGCTGCTAAGCTTAACCATTCAACCAGCATGACCAAATTTTGTTTGAGAGGAGGAGGGCAAATTTATGAAGATGTAGCGTATCTGCCTGCGGAGCAGAACTGCTGGTGTAATGTTCAGTATTGCAGGGTGAAGAGCAGTGGCATTTCACAGCACAGCTCGTGGTGGGATGTGGCCGTGGCCTTTCCCCTGGCATTCTTAGCAGAAGTTGCACTTTGTGTAAGTGGCTCGCAATATGTGCCAGCTTCTGTACTTAGGGAACGTGCCTGTGTCCTCTGGCATCGTTAGAAACCAGTACCCAAAGCAGTAAACAGACAACACATTTTTGGCATTTTGGGTGAAGCTGCTTTTAAAATGCTCTTCTGTACTTGAAAGGAGAATATGACTCAGTTAGTGGAGTTACATTATAAATGCTGGCTTGAAAGTGTCCCATAATAGTTCTTTTCATTGCAGGCACTCTGCTCACAGGGGCTAGGAAGTACTCCCTGCCATTCAGACCTGCTGCCCTTTTTTTCCCTTGTTGAGGCAACGCTTTGATGCAGGCACACAAACAGCTGCTCGTTTCATGTGACCAGATGATTGTGTTCCCTGATGGGGTCCCTTGCCTGGCCTTTGGGAGATCACTGCACCCCTCCTCTGACCCTCCACCAGAGGTCCCTGGAACAGCACAGGGGGTTTGGAACAGACTCTGTGAACCACAACACTGTTACTGTCACCTCAAAGCAAAGCGATGGGTTTGCCAATGGTGCAGAGAAGAAACATCTTTTTCTTTGTTTGGTAATTGTAGAAATTTTCTCCTAATTCTCAGATGACATTATTGAATTCATCTCATTAGGAAGACTGAAATTGATATTTAGTGACAAAACTGGAGGAAAAGCAGTGGGGAATAACTCCATACACAAAGGAAGATCCATGTCACCATGCATGTGAGGAGCAGACCTGGAACTGAAACACATGCTATTTACTGCAAATCGATAGTTACATTAGGCACACAACTAAGAGGAGATCTAAAGCAGCTTTCTTATCTGGTATAAATCAATACAATTAGCAAAGTTAAATCTGCATATTTCATTTAAATGGCCAACATTACATAGAAACAAGAAAACATTTCAGAAAATACACACAAATATGTCTATATAATCTAACTGTAGAACTTAATGAGATAAACAAAAAATAAAGCACTAATCATAAATAATTATCAGTATGTCAACACTAGGAATTAGTTTTGAATCATATAGGCAAAATTTCTTAAGTAACAGTTATATTCTCTAAACACTTCTAACCAGAAGCCCAGTGTTACTGATGATGGTCATCCAGTTAAGAAGAAAGAAATTATCTACAGTGTGTGCAAATATGATAATTTTATATTGTCTTCAGTCTATAATTCTGCTCTTAAGGCCAACCAGAGGTTTTGGTGTAGGTTCTGGTATTACCAAACTGTTGTACTTATTCCCACTGAGACTTGACACTGGCAGGAAAGGATCAACGTCATTTCTGATCTTTGTGCTCAGAATAGCTTCATTGATTACCATGCAGCTTTGCTGCTTATTGTGTTGTAGCACTAAGAAAATTAAGAAAATATTTGAGGTGCAAATATTTTAGAAGTGCCTCCTCTCTTTCTGCGTACCCTGCGGCAGCCATTGTGGAAGCACTCAGTTTAGTTCAAGCATGCATTTAGGCATAGGCTTAAAAAAATCCAGTACCAGAGAACTGCATACTTTAACAGTCACCTTATTTTATACCAATGCATCATATTGGTATGATATATCAGTATTTTCTGTTGTCTGTCTGGCTGTAGAGTCTTGGTTAAATCAGGCCTGCAAATCCCCGAGGCAACTGTAGAATATGAAAGCTATGTAAGGCCTGTACAAATGCAGGATGATTCTGAAAATGTCTGAAAGGGCTATTCAGTAAGAGGATGAATTAGCTTTTGCAGGGTTACCTTCTCTTTGGTTCCTTTCTCTTTTGCCTGATGCTATCATAAAAAAAGGCAAAATATTTCTGACTTTGAAGTGACTCTCTTACTTTTAGGGCACATCAGTAACATGCTGGATGCTCTACTGAGGCAAAGTGTTTGTAGTATATCAAGGATCTGGATAAATGTGACAAACTGGACTTATTACTATCTATATGGGACTGATTAAAAATCCCAAAGCCCCTAGTTGTGCATTTAAGCCTTGAATAGGACCTTAAAATGAGAATGCTGTAAGCAGTTTCAAAGTTGGGCATAAATATAAAATATTCTAGGATAATATAAGATGTTGCTGTCTATTTCAATTGCTGAATTAAATATCTATTGCTGCATGCTGGCATAATGGATATGCACCTTTACAAAATACCTGCAGCTAGATATCCTTCTTCATTAAAAAAAAGACTTATTATTAAAAAGACTCAACTCACACTTAACTGATATTTCACTTCCACAGAGCTGAAGTAGCATACTCTTCCCTCTGATAAAGTTATAAATCCAAAGAACAAATTGCAAAGACTCAGAAATAAAACATGAAATATCAAAGGGGGAAACAGTCTATAGAGAAGAAGGTATTAAAGCAGCAAGTGTGTAATTCATTCACATTGCATAGTTGAAAACTCAGTTCTGTAGCGTTAGATTTCTGTTCGCCCTTCATTATTGATAGTTTGAGTACAAGGACTGAAATGCTGTGTGTTGGAAATAAACCTGGACTTAACCAAGATTCACCAATGAAACTTTTACTTGTACAATTAAATGAGAGCATGTTCTGAAATGCTGCCTGAAGACAAGACTGAATAAAGCTATTCTCGCTTCTCAGAGGAAAGATTGCTCAATTAAGATATGTGTTGAGTAATACCAAATGTGTTATGGAAGCTCAGAAGTCACTGATTCCAGCTGAGATTCATTTCGAGCTTCTGACTTGCTTTGAATGCTGGTCTCCAAGTGAAACTTAAAGGTCTCATGCCATTGTGAAGTCAAAGCATAAGATCTGTTTACTCAGACTTTGAAGATTGAAACTAAGGGGACTGGGGCAAGTCACACCAGCCTGGACCCAGTCAGGTGGAAGTTTTGGGTGCTCAGCGTGTCACTCATTGCAAGACTCTTTGTTCAGCCCACAGCTGAAGAAAGGGAAACACAGATATCAGTCTGTCATGAAAACGCTGCAGCTTATGACAGGAATTAATAAAGCAGTGAGTACTGTGCTGGAGGCACCAAGACTGAGCTGGCTAAGGCATCTGTCAAGGAGATTTTGTTCCGTTGCACATCTAGAAGGATTATATTGAAGAAGCAAATATGTTTCTCTGCAGATTGAATAATAAATTTAAGACAAGGGAATCGTGCACAAATCAAGTGAATGGCAACTTGTGCTCTTTAATGATCTTGCAGCACACGGACTAAGAGTAAGGATTATTAGCTTTGACCTAGAAAAATGCCAGGTTACATTCCTGCCTTCTTTCAGGAAGTTATTAAATATCTTGCTAAAAACTGTTGTCTGCTGCTATTGAAAGCATGCCATGTTACTCCCCCAAATGTTCTGTTTCCTTGGGACAATAATATTTCAATACATTTATTTTTTTTTCCCACAGTTTTCATCTAGAGAATGCCAATAGCATATTAGAAACTTAAACTGGTATGAAAACTCTACAGTCAGCTCCCACAAGCATTTTTTGAGCATGAACGCCATAACAGCTAAGTAACTTGCAACTTTCTGCAGTAAGAAATGAGGAAAACTGGTTAAGCTACATTAAGCCATCCTGAAAAATACTATAATTTGTTGTTAGAAGTGGTCTTGTGGAAGTTAGGTGAGAATTTGCTAGTTAGTGTTCACATGACTGAAGGAAAATCCTCTTCTTCCATTTTGATTCCTCTAACAATGAAGAATATTCCCATAGTGGTGAGGCTGGTCTCTTTTCAGTAGTGCGTGGGGACAGGACTAGGGGTAATGGGATGAAACTACAGCATAGGAAGTTCTGCATGAATGTAAAGAAGAACTTCTTTACGGTGAGGGTGACGGAGCACTGGAACAGGCTGCCCAGGGAGGTGGTGGAGTCTCCTTCTCTGGAGATATTCAAGATCCGCCTGGACACCTACCTGTGCGATGTGGTGTAGGAAGCCTGCTTTGGCAGGGGGGTTGGACCCGATGATCTCTGGAGGTCCCTTCCAACCCCTACAGTTCTGTGACTCTGTGATATACAAAACAGAAGCACAAATCACTGCCCAAGCTAGGCTCTCTGGGAAGTGCTTAGCTGGTCCTGCCTCCTGGTGCTGTGATGTTTCTGTGAGTAAAGGTCAGAAGCAGGAAGATGTCCTTGAGATTGCATGCTGAATTGAACCATGAACATATTTTGCAGTTGTTTAGCCATGACCTCTGTACCGTAAACACAGTCATCTCAGCTCTTGGCAGCAAGGCAGTGTTAGTGCTCCAGTATGAGCTGGTGGTAGCTGTATGACTGGGACATCTCCAAGTACTTGAGCAGGGACTTTGATTCAGGCATGCAGCTCTGATTGCAGCATTGCATTACTTGTATCATGGCATTGCTCTTGCATGGCCTCATGGCCTCAAAGTTGTGAGCATCCACCATACTTCCTTGTCTACCTGGTAGACTTAAGAAAACGTTACATCCATGTACGTAAGGGAATTGTGGAAGAAAGCAAACTCCCAACCACCCATCTTCTTAACATCAGTATCAATCCATTCAAGATGGCCATGTGACCACTCCTTGATTATTTCTGCTTAGGTATTCTGGCTGAGCACAAAGAAAGAATACATAGGTAGAATATACACAGTGTCAGGGAATTATTTATTGGCCAGCCAGTTATTAGTTAAGTGTGGAAAGGCTATGTTGTGCCTTAGAACTGGCTGGCTTTTGGTGTTGCTAAGTTGCCATCTGCCAGTGCTCTGCTTTCTTTTACCAGGGTTCTCTGCTGCTTCAGCATTTTTCCTCTCTAAATACTTGCGGTGCTATTGCTGTTATTCAAAAATTTAATCTCTGAATGTTTTCATCTTACCTTTCTTTCCCCCTTTCTTTTGGTCTTTACCTCATGTACTTTTTGCCAATAAAATTAAGCTGAGGTCAGAGCCTTGCTGTATCAAACTATGTTTTGGGTAATAGATGAGTGAATCCTGGGGCCAGGGATTTCAGCTGCAATAAGTTGATTGTGGCTCTTGCAGGGCTCTGACAATTTTTCTCTCTGATTTCATGCTATACCTATAGAAGATGTTTACTGGAACCTATCAATTTCTGCTCTAGATAGAAATACAGCACAGAGTCATCCTTTGGGTCTGGTATACTGAGGAATTGTTATGTACGTTAAGAACAAAAGTATTCTGTAGCTTCTAGTTTTTTATGTCTTTCAGAAAGAAAAAAAAAAAAAAAAGCACCAGAAAGAAATATGAGTGCTGTTTATTCCACTAAAGATAACCTTCCATCTTCAGAGGCTGATCTTGAGTTGGAATTGAAAAGATGAAGGAGAATGATTCTCATGGCTGTGTGATGGTAACACTAATGATAGTATTGTAAAAGTCAAGCAAGTGCTATGGGAATCAGAGATCAAAGAGCCAGAGAATCAGGGAGAGCTTAATGCCTGGACACTGCAGGGTAACTGATGAAGCTTGTTTGCCTGCATTCCCTCTTTGAAGAGACCAGAAAACTGGTGATACAAGACAGAATTGGCATTGTGCTAGACTCCTGAATCTGACTTAAACTGGTGTCTTCCTGAAATGCACAGTGACAGCAGAGAGACACTATTTGCATACAGATGTTTCCATTAGTGGTGTAGATGTCTCCACTGTCAATCTTTATGATGTTCTGAGATACTCCTGAATTATTAATTTTCACAGAAAAAATCAATTCAGCTATGAAGATGGAAGGTGGATCTGGAAAACTGACATGCATGATACCTTTAAAGTAATAAAGCTGACACTACTGAGTCAGCAATGGGCTAACCGCTATTGAGTCAGCAGTGGGCCAGCAACAATGGGTCAGCAACAATGACTGAACACATACTGAAGTTCTGAAGAACTGTAGCCAGTAAACTGAAGAATGTGACCATTTCCCTTTATCCAGCATACACAAAGCTACATATGGAGTACGATGTCGATTTTTTGACTCTATGGTACAAGAGATACGTCCAGGAGTCTGCAGAAATACCACTCAGATGATCAGGGAGTTGGGGCACATGACATTGAAAAGATCACTGGACAAAATGAGGTTTGCCTAGTGTGGAGATGAGAAAGGTAAAGGGGCTCTAGATGCTGCCTCCCACTACCTATAGAGAAGACACAGCCATACCTCTTAGAGGTATGCAAAGAAAGGACAAAAGGCCATGACTGAAAGTTGTGGCAAGGCAAATTCTGACTGGCTGTACAAGAAATATATGTTCTCTATGAGAGCTTTGAAGGAATGGAATAGATTGTAGAGAGACTTTGCAGTTTTCATACTTCAAGATTTACAAAGTTTGACTAAAAAAGACCCTGAGGAAACAGTCTTACTATTTGAGTTAATCCAGCTTTCACTATGAAGCTTGAATAGAGACTTCTATCAATTCCCAGCTTGAAGTTTTCACATGATTTTCTGCCCGTAGATACACACCGTGGTGTATTTTCATTTGGCTGTGCTGTTAAGCATGATGTTCTACCCCAACCTGAAGGCTAATCCAAGTAGGAGTCCAAAATATAGTTGAGACCATCAGATTTCAAGGTGTTGAACTGATTCCAACTCTTGAATCCTGCAGTCTGAAGACAGCAACCAGTCTTGTATATTAGAGTGAATATTGACAATGTAGTCTAATCTTTTTTCATTAGACTACTAATGTAGTCAAAGTGGTCTAATCACAGTCTCATTTCAGTTTGATAAATTAGCACATATAAGCCATTTGTGATACAGAAACAAAGATGCTGACCTGTTGAAAAAGTCATTTTTGTCCTAACTTTGAAATCTCTCTCAAAGAGAGAGAATCTCTGAAATGAATTAGGCACATAGTTGATCATCTAGCTTTCTTTCTAGCCACCATGAAGAGAAATGCACTTCCAGAGGAAGCTTCAGACACAAGTTTTATATATTTTGTGGGGAGAATTCACTACCCTAGATAATCTCCATGAACACTTTCTTTTTATGCACAATAAGCTGCATATTCTCTTATCTGAACAAGGTCTGTATTAGCTTTTCTTTGGGGCATCTGTTTTTGTTCTCATGTTTATCAGCATCACTTCAAAGACAAAGAGGGAAGTTTGCACTACTATAAACCAATGGAAAAAAATTGTCAAAACCCTGTTTTTTCTCTTGGGGATCAGAGGACTGGGAGCACCCAGTCAAACAGAATGCTACCCAGTCCCTTCACTGTACTGAACGGCAGGTTCAACAAAGCATGATACAGGCACAATTTACCAACTCATTCTGTGTTCTTTAAATTTAAATCCATATAAGCATGTTTTCCATGCTTTTGTATATCTTCTAGAACCACACACTGTAATCCAACACATAGCTTCACTTCCTTCCTGAATGTCATTCTGCTCTCCTGCATTTGCATTTGATGTGAGCTGGTGCCCCTGCCAGGAAGTTTTGCATTAAATTCCTCTGTGTAATATGTACAGAAGGCTCTGGATGTGTACAGTGACCCTGTGTGTATTCATCTACCCAGGAACAGCCCATGCTGCAGTCCTGGCACCTCTGCAGTGTTCCTTCATGTTATTTATAATAGAAACATAGAATACCCTGAGCAGATGGGCACACACAAGGATTATTAAGTTCAACTCCTGCCTCCATGCAGGACCACCCAAATACTAATCAAATCTTTCTGAAGACACCAGCATGGCAACCAAGTGCATTAAAAGCTCATTCGTTAGCTTTGTGGTTTGCCCCACAGTCTAAGAACACAGTGTGTAGAAAAGAGCAACCAAGCCCACATGGGGACAAAGACTAAATAGGAGCGGGAACTGGAAGCCCTAAGGCAATAATAACAAACTAAGGAAACCTAGAGAGTAATCAGTTGCAAATAAACCCAGAGGAAGGAATTCATTATGAGCAAGGGAGCTGGTGTGGCTTGCTGATATGTTATCTTTGCTGGCCATCCTGACTCACCAGCATGCTGAGTCTGGCTGAATGGCCTCAGATATCTTCGACTTGCCTTGTGCCCATAATCAGTCTTCCCAAAAGCTTTCTCAGACAGCGTGAGAAAAGCATGACCTGGCTCCTGCAGAGCACGGCTACTCCCAGGAAACTCGATTGCTCCCCAGTCCTGCCCTCGCTGGGAGCGCAGCATTGTCCTGGAGCTGAAGGGTGCCAGGAGGACCTGGAGCAATCTGCTGAGGAGTTAATTAAAAGAAAACAAGTTACAGTTTCATCTCATTTGCTGGAGAAGACAGTTAACTCTTTGTTGCAGGAGGCTGCCAGGGAGTTGCTGTGCTGGGATGAAAGCCCATCCTCTTCAATCACACCCCAGTAAAGCAAAATTACAGGTGTCAGGAAAACTCATTTTGTGGCATTAATCAGAATGGATTAAAATAGAACAGTTTCTGAGCTGCCCTGCGAGGTAGTTGTGAGACATCAAAGAGAGCTTGTGTGCTCTGCTTTGAAATATTGTAGTCAGCCAAGCATTTATTGGAATGACATGTTAACTGCACTGTGTCTAAAAGCATTTCAGTGTCTAATTGTTTGTGTCCCATCCCCTCCATTGTACTATAATCGGGTAAGAAATTATCTGCCGTGTTCAGGTGCTTTTACTGGAGGAGCTCAGAGGCCCACTTAAAATCCCGGGCTGCATCTTTGAGTGTACTGTAATGATGGATAATGGACTGCTGTGAACCAATTCATTAGGAATAAATCCACAGCTGTATCAGTGACATTTGTGGGTATTCCTCTAAGATCGGAACATTTCCCTGGCTGCTTTGAAAAGTGTCTTTCTTCATCTGTTGAAAGAATAACAGATTGCATCTAGAACTGAGGTATTTAATGATCCAAAATTTTTCATGTCTTGAAACCCTTCCAGATAATGTGTTTCAATCTGATACACACTTGACAAGAGGTAAGAGGTTTTCTTATAAGATCAGAAATCTGGATCATCTTTGGAACTTGCAAAAAGTACATGTGCAGCTTTTCTGAATACTGCATGCCAGTTTTGTGTTTTAAGAAGAGTAAAACTGCACGTGGAAGCTGCCATATGCAATATTAGATGTATGTGACATTATTTGCAAAGACAAAGTGCAACAAATGATTGTCTGTTTAGATTCTTGTCCAAACAGACAAACAAAAGGAAAGTGCAATGAATTAATCATGAATTAATGAGCTAATGAAAGGGATGGGTAGGAATCACTCATATAGTAGAAGAAGGGAGTGGTTCTTCCTCCAGTATGGACTTGAGCTGTGGAACATTTTTGCCTTTGGATGGTCTGGATATTTCTGTTTACCATAATTCAAGAAGAAACATGACAATTTAGTTGAAGAGAAATCCACGCAGAGCGATTACATATGAGGACACCACTTCTGGCTCATGGAGCGCCTGAAGGCTGGAAAGGAATCTGGTGAATTGCCACCGTATGCTCACTGGGTTTTTTATACTATGACTTGCTAGAAATTCAGCCAAAAACAAGACATTGAAGTAAATAAATCTTTCTCTTGACACAGTATAGATACTTATATATAACCTGCATTAAATCACAATTGAAAAATGCAGGAGCTTTAATAAGGTGAACACACAGGAAGTGGGGAATGGGACTGCACAGCTGAATTTTACAGATGTAAAAACTGTTGGCTTGGTTTTGTTTTGTTTTTACAAGTAAGAGTTGGCTATTTATTAGTTAGACCAGTAGAACTAAAACTGTGTAAGATTTTCATTAATTTACAGAGCTGGCAGAACCTGGGGTAGCTATTGATTACTCAACTGCTATTTTAAATGCTCTGATAAATAATGCAGACTTTAAACTTGCTTGGAAAACTGGCTTCCAAGGACAGAATTTGACTCACATGATCCGATTTCCAAGGAGATGCCTAAGTTAATTATTTGGTACAAGAGACATAGTAGCCATGTCTTTGGTCTCTTAACTCAGAAGTAAATACCTGCACTTTCAGAATTTTATGTGTCACAAATTTCAGGAGTGGTAATACTGGAAGTATGTTTGGGAAGTTGACCAGATTTCATGATTTCTTTAGTTTTATTTTTTTCCGTCTGGGTAGGGTTTGCATGTATGAGGGAATATATAATGTGGGATGCAAGAAAGGTTCTTAACCCTGCATAGAGTGATTAAAAAGTTTTGTTCCTTTGAACCAGCTATTCAAGCTTTGGAGATAAATTCAAGCATCAGATTTCAGGGATGCTAAGCTACATTTTTCTGCTACTGATTATTGCATTTAGAAATAGTCTCTACTCAGCTCTTGGATACTTTTGTTTGCACTAGGACATTTTAGCATCTCAGAAGTTAACTTACGGTACAGCTCTGTCACAAGTTCACCCTGATTAGTCCTGTTCCTTGTCAGTGGCTGGCAAACTTCCACCTTAAGATGTTTTATTCAAACCAACCTGACTTCAGAGCCAGCCTTGTAGGTTTTGATGCCATGCCATGAAGGCAATTTTTACCATTTCCTAACAACTGGGCTGTGCTGCTTCTCCAAATCTGAAACATATTTCCATAGCACCAAACAGAGTGAGTCAGATCCCATCTGGAATTGCTTCCATTGAAAATTGTCACAGTGCTTCATGAAATATCCAATATGCGTGTTCTGCCTTGCAAGTCATTGCTTAAAATCAGCAAGACTTGATACCAAGATTAACGTCTGTCCTCCGCAACTGTCTCTTTACAAGCTCCATCTTTTCCTTGCTGTTTTGCATCAGAATACAGAATCAGTGACCCGAAGTCTGCAGAGGGGAATTGTGTGAATGAAACAGTGGGAGAGCTCCTAGTTTCATCTGGAGGGAATTATATATCCCATCAGGTCATATTTAGATGCAAGCTATTACTTGATTACTGAAACTCCTTCAGTGTCATGATAGCAGCCAGCTTCATACAGAAAATCTGATTACTTTAGTTTCTGGGGAATTCAGTCAGATCATTCCACTGAACATTTATCAGTAGTATAGAAAAAAAAATTACTGTGTCTTTATGGAACTGGCCTCTCCATCTTGACCTCAGGAAAAAGAAGCTGCTACATTTCACACTTCTCTAGCTCTGAATCAGAGCCATCTGAAGAAAGAATGAGTCAGAAAACCAAAATGATTTTCGAAGTATATCTGAAGAGGAATGGCTTGTTCCTGTAACCCTTGCACTCAGGAGGGATGTTCCAGTGGCTCTGCTATCTCTGAGATTTGAAAAAAAAATAATAAAATAATCTGCTCTGTCGCAACATTTCTTCATGTGTCGAATCGGCTGGGGCCAGATGTGGGAAAGTGCTGGCTGATCTAAGGATGCAGAGCACAGTTATCATCCACACCAAGTACCTTGAGGGTTGGTAGAATGCAGTTCTGCACTGACAGCTGTGGCTGGTGCGAGTGGGAACACGGGAGAATTCTGCTGGCTTCTGCTTCACTCATGTTCTTGCAAGACTCTTACCCATGTCCTTTGTTGCTTCAGGTCACTATATGCAATATAAATGCAGTACATGCTGCAGTCTGTGCTGGAGCAGCTGACTGAAACCAAAGCCATGCAGAGATCTCCCAGGCAGTATCTATGGAAAGGGAGGATTTGACTAGGATGATGTCTATGGACAGGGACAAGAAGAGCTTGCTAGGATCTACTGGCAGAGCTGAAAGGCTGAAGTGCACCCTAATGGACTGGTCAGTGTGTATCTCTGGTAAATAAGTGACCCCTGTGGATGCAGTGCCTTTTAATAAATAAACCATTTGGCCAGAACAGAAATGACTCTGAGACACACTTAACCACAGTGCTCTCAGGAGCACTGCAGGCTTCTTTCAGAAAACATCTATCCGTGTCTCAGTTCTGTTATTTATTTTAAAAAGAAAAGAGCAGTAAACACTGTGGTCTCTTCAAATCCACCAGGAGATGTGTGTGTGCCACGCCAGCCCAGGCTTAGCTGCATGACTCACACTGGTTGCAACAAACCGAGAGGCTGGAAGGGGTATTTCTTGTTAAATTCCCTGGAAACACAAACACAGTGTTGAAAAAAAAGCATTGGCACTGCACTGCACAGCTCCTGATTTAATCCACACGCAGAACACCCCACAGTGCGTGAGTGATGAACCCTGAGGAACTGTGGCCTGGTGTGTCTGTCTCAGGTGCTGCGTCCAGTGGGCCAAAGGGCTTTGGGGTGGCCCTGCTGAGTGGAGGGCATGGTGTATATACATATATATGTTTATATAATGAATCATAGAATGGTTAGAATTGAAAGGGACCTTTACAACCATCTGGTTCCAACCCCTTCCTGTAGACAGGGACACCTCCCAGCAGACCAGATTGCTCAAAGCCTCATCCAGCCTGGCCTAAAACACCTCCAGGGAGGGGGCATCCACAACACCTCTGGGCTGCCTGTTCCAACACCTCACTGCTCTCAGTGAAGAACTTATCCCTGATATCTATATATATCACTTTAGTTGCTATGAAGATCTGCATTGAAAGGATGAGAACCACAGTGAACTTGCTTTCTCCATAACCTTAATTTTTCAGAAGAGAACTTTCAATTGGGAATACTCACTTTTCTCTTTCTGTTGTAAAATGAAATGTAGAAACAACAAGGTCTGCAAATTTTGAACTGAAATTATGCCTTTGACAGGAAGCAGCAGCCTTCAGAGTCTAAAATATATAGTTCAGGGGCTAGGGACTTGTTTTAGCAACAGAAAATAAAGATTTATCAAAGTAATATTACTCGTGGATTAAGAGAATTTGCAGGGCCAGAATTATAAAAAGACAAAGACCATACGATTGATCTTGCTGACCAAAGATAATTAGCAAGCACTATGTGCAGAAGTGCTCTTACTCAGCAAAACCAGACAAAGAAGCAAGGAGGAAATATTTGACAAATGTCTTCGCTCTGTTGAAATCTCTGTGAATTTATTATACTTCTCCTCTATTCAGACTTATTTGCCAAGTGATTCCTGAAGGTAATCTCTCTCTGATGTTTTGTTACTGAGAATTCATTGCATTGATGGTTGCCAGCCTCCTCTGTGTGGGTCTTCCAGCCATGGCATGACCTTCCTTCCTCCTACACTGCCAGCAGCACTGCATGTCTGAGAAATGAGAGAAGGGAAGCTCTGCACCACAGAACACCTGGAAGCACTTCTTTCTGTGACCTTCTACAACTCCTCTCCCTTCTGCCATTACCTGAGATGTACAAGGAAGTCTTATGCTGGTTCTCCCATCCTTAGTGCATGGCTGTGGGTCCAGTCTTTGCCATACACCAGGGTGGGTCTGTCCCTGTGCTTTGGCACTGAGGTGTGCATTGTTATGAGAACTGGAGAAGCGTGAGTATATCCTGGCTTACAGCCTCTTCTTTCTGTAGCTTTTGAGTTAAGCAGTACAGTGAGATCTGGACAATGGGCTTCATGTTATTTGTGATTGGCACAAGGGAAGTTGCCTTGTTCTTTAGTGTTATGTACTCATTTTCAGTGAGCATGGTACTTCTGCCTGGCACGTCTCTTTGGCTTGTAAGCCTTTATGGTCCAGGGACTGCTTCTGTCCTTCCCTTTGTTTGTTTACCAAGAATAAGCCAATCTGGATAGGAATTTCTAAGTGCAGTGATAGTAGAGTATTACAGTAATGCTCGCAGCAAGCTAAGCTGCTGCAAGAGCTGTAGAAACAGAATATAGCAAGAAAACACTGCTTTAACTTGTTTACGTGTGTGTGAAAATGGTTGAATAATTTTTTGGACTTTGGATATTACATTTCAGGTAAACTGTGGAGTGGATCACAGTAGTTGGGGAGGGTACTGGCACTGCACTAATGAATAGTGGTGGCAGGTTGTTATATAGCAAGGAATTACCAGCCTCATTAATTTCATGCAGTGTAACTGATTGCCTGACAATTTAATGTGGATTGAAGTCACTGAATAGTCAGGCTCCCAGATGGTTTTTCTCTCCTCCTACATCTCTATTTAGATATCCTTTATCTCTTTATTTTTATATGATTTTTTCCATTTACATTTTCTTCAGGAAAGAATTCTTTCTTCCTCTTAACTCCTCTTAACTCATTCCCAAGTTAAGATGACAAAGAGAAGTTAGATTTGAAAGCTCAGGCAAACTGCAGGAGGACTGAGAAAAAACAAAGTTCTTCCACATACTGAAATGTTCATAATTTACCATCAGTTTGTGAGCCACAAAAGGGTCCTCATCCTAAAAACATTTGTATCTCTCAATGAGTTTATTTGTCTGGATAATTCCATTGAAGAAAATGAAAGAATACACAGGAATGAAATTATGCTTCAAAATAAACTTACACAGAGGCTCTGTCCTCATCATACTTAAGCAGGGAGAGGTCGTGGGCTCAGGCCTAGTGGAGTCCCTTGAGTTGAAATGATGCTCCACTTACATAGATTTTCAAAGGTGACTTTATATTCTCTGAGCTTTCTGGAGCTTCTTGGAGTTGTTCTAGTCTTTGTCTTCACCCCTTCCTGCTCGATGGGGATCCAGAGGTCCCAGCTAGTTCCCTGAATGTGGCTTCCTCCTCTGATCTTCTAGCTCAAATAGAAAGCAATCTGGCAGCTCAGCACAGAGTGACCTTTCAGATACACTGTGTGACATAAAGACATTGAGCTGAGCCATAGGTCTTAGGTTAGCAGTGGTAATTCTGACCCACTTCTCAGGAGAAGAATGGACAACTTGTTCTCTTTGCTGAAACTATTTATGAACTGATGTCTGTGTACAGAGAATGGACCTTTTCTTGTTCCGTTCCACCTTTCCGGAATGTTGTGAAGAGTCGTATTCATTGATGCTCCTCAATAAATACAAAAATGAATTCAAGTGTGTTATTACAGGAAGAAGTGCGTGGTATGCTTGTAGAGTCACTGGATTTACTAATTACCTTTCAGTAACACATTAAATCCTTACTAGTTTGGAAAACACAACACCCGTGCCAGATACTGTGAAAGTACAACTAAGTCTAGTTGTATTTTCATAAAGTCCATTGTAAATGGACTGTAAGGAAGAAAATAGCAGAATTGCTTTGCTGTGCTAATAAAGATCTAAATCAGAGTGGTGAACTATTTGGCTCAATATTCACAGCAGATCACTTGCTAAGAGTTTGAGAAATACCTGTCTGCAATATCTGCTAATGTTGTTGCTGAGTAGTCTCAAAATCCAGTTTAATTCTAATACAGGCTTTGGAATGATGCTATAGCCCCTGTATCTTGCTGGTACCTTGGAAGATGTGCATCAGCTGCTCTGTCTGGATAAACAGAGGATGAGTCTGAAACTTCCTGGAAGACTCTGAAGACAGAGAGGTTTTGCTGCTCTCCGTTATTGTGTGAGCTTGTTGCCCTGTTGGAAGGCTGATGCAGGCAGAAGTGTTATGAGGAGGTCATACGTCTTCTTACAGCTAATAATGTGAAGAGCTAGAAATCAAGCTGTGACACTAAGAAGGATGCTTTGTAGTAAATTTCAGTCCAAAGCCATAAGTAGTCAGTGCTGGGGGCTAAGGTTGTTTTTACTGAAGTCCTTTTCTTCATATCTCAGTGTTGTTCCAACAGTAGTCGACCTGATAAAAAACTTAGGCAACTATGACAGCATGAATATCTATGAAGGAAGTGTAAACAAGGAGAAACAGATACCATTGTTGCAAGTTTTTTGAGAAATGGTAATGCACAAGAAAAGGTGGTCATTTAGCATGGCACGTCATGGGAACATGAAAAAGAACAATGATCTGAAATAATAAAATATTTCAGGTTGAGAAGGACATCTAAACTATCATTTTGTACTGTTTTATATAGATTGCAGTACAGATTTGCATATCTCTTAGCGGTGTCTTTGACATGACTGACATATTTCATGTAGGGCTTTTTTTCCTTTCATTCCGTTCCCTGATAATCACTCAGTGGTTGTAAAGGCACTGTCTGCCATTCTTTTAATGGAATTGTCATATAAAATACAGTAGACTAAATCAAATGTGAAGCAAGGAACTTCCCTTCTTTGAAATCTCAGAAGTCCAATTTTTACAGAAGACAAGCTCTTTAATCCAGGCAATCTGTTAGCACATAGCCAGTTCACAAAGCATGAATTTACTGATACACATCATATGTGGAAGCTTTGTATTACAGTATAGACAGTAATAAATGACAGATTTACATTGAAAAGCAGTGTTTGCTTCTTCTAAATTTAACCGTGAGTGCCAAACTGCTTTTGTAATGCACTGAAAACAACATGGTGAAATGAGAGAGGCATGTACAGGAACAGAATATGTTAATGTTAGCCCCAGGAAAACACAATGCAGGTTACTAAATTTTTAATGGCATTCAGAAAAAAATGTTCACTGATCTGTTTTAATGTAACCTGAAATGAAATGAATCCAAATACTCTGAAGCATCACTTGCAAGAATTTCTACATGATTTTCTGTGTGTTTGAAGCCATAAGACTGAGTGGTAAGGATCACTTAGAATAAAACACTCTTCCTTTAGGAAAAATAAATAAATAAATAATGACCAAAATCATGCCAGAACATGAGGAGAAAGTTATCTAAACTTATCTCCTCGAACATGTGGTTTCAAGACTTAGCCCGTCAAAGGCTGCTGATCACTCTCCCAAGGGGGGAACCTCCCTGCCTGAGAACCTTCACAGGCTTTCATAAAAAACAATCAATAGTGCTGGGGCTGGATTCCTCATCAACATACTTCTTTTCTCCCTTAACTGATAACAGACTCCTACAAATTCCATTTGAATCCACTTAATTTCCCAAACCCCGATGATAGAGAGAGAATAGCTTGGAGAAGAGTGTCAATATTGGAAGCTGCGGTCATTGTGAGTGGCTTCTGGCTGATACGCTTAAGTATCAGAAACTATGAGAAATGTTGTAATTAGGTAAATCTAGAAAAAAATAGAAAATTACATTATCAGTTATGCTCCCCCTAATACAGGTGTAACATGTATCCTGGTACTCCAATCCTGTTTAAAATGCAGGAATTTACCAATGGCTTTTCCTGTCTTTCTCACAGAACACAAGGGGCAGGCTAGGAAAGCTGGCACACCAAAGGCTACAGGAACTTCAGGGCAAAGAGCTAAGAGGAACTACATTGTTGAGTCAACAGAGATAATAAAAATTCCTGGTTAGACACGATGTTGGTCGTTAAAGATAAAAGAAATTTACAAGTATTAGTTTGAATAAGCACTTCAGGTTGTAGACACAAACTCTTCCTAGAAAACAGTACGTGTTAAAGAGATTTCCACCTCCACTGTTTGTTTTTGAGTGTGTGAACACTCCCTAGTCTAATTCCAGTAAAATGTGCTGGATTGAATAGTTTAAATGATTAAAGATTATTGTGTTCGAGTTAGGAAAGGGAATGACCATGTAAGGGTGTCTAACAGCTATCAGATGCATAGAGGAGAAACCTTGAGGACAGTGATTTTTAATTTTTTTTAACCTTTTGTGCAATCACTAGAGGCCTTGGTGCATTATATTTCCATTCTCAGTGAGATGGAAAAGCAGGACAGAATCTGCTGTACTCTCTGCTACTCCGCCCACCAATTCTTATTGAATATTCTAGGTATTGCAAGTGGTCCAGTGGCAGTTTAATTACTGTGTAAAGGGTGGGTTAGGAAACACAGTATTCATGGACAATTCATAAAGAGTTGCGTGGTCTGCTTGACCTCCTTACCACTGCTAGTCCAGGTGAGGGTATATTGGTATTGTAGCGGTATGTAAGAGGGTGGATAGACACACAGTTTGTTTCCCAGGTTGTATAGTGAAACATGGCTAGAATTTCTGTTGCCTGAGTAAAAGTGGATAAACTGTTCAACCTTTGTCTGTACAGTTACTTTTGGCAGGAACCCTGGGAAGCTGTAATGGAAAAAGACTAGCATAGCTGCAGGATCAGGAGGTGAATGTCTATCTGTTCTTCCTGTGGATAACTGAAAACACATCTCCAATATGAAGTACTTGTCCTTTGTTGTCATTTGTGATGTTATTCTAGCTTGCTTAAGTGGAAAAATAGAATGTTGATCACTAACATATGTTTGCTATGTTCTAAGAAATACACCCCCCAGTTTGGGTTCTTCCTCGTCAGAACTAATATTACAAAAATGTGAGACAGTGGATTTTGCTGAGTAATGAACACAGTTAAATTCTGAGGATACAATTAAACTCTTTTTATTTTATTTTCTTTCTTTTTTAAAGAAAGTTTTGAATATTAATAAAATCAGACATTCATTTTACTTTTAGAAACAGGAAAGAAAGGCTGTTCATCATTATCATAGAATCATAGAATCACAAGGTTGGAAAGGACCTACAGGATCAACCAACTGACCTCCCTTTACCATACGTACAGAAAACCATTAAACCATATCTCCTAGCTCCCTATCCAGACTCCTAGCTCCCTATCCAGACATTTCTCTCGCCTGCTCTTCAATCTGTAAAGAACTATTTCATAGAATCATAGAATCACCAAGGTTGGACAAGACCTAAAAGATCATACAGTCCAACCATTCACCTATTACCAACAGCTCCCACTAAACCATGTCCCTCAAACCATGTCCCCTTCATAGTTCCAGCTGGGGCACTGGAATATGATTATTCTACAGATGGGAATTTCTTTTGATGCCGTTCTATAGCAGCAGTGCAGAGAAAACGCAAATCTCTCATTTCTCCTCAAAAAAATGCTGTAATATTTGAGCTATAGAAGCATTGTTTCAAGCTGTGTTTTTCACTAGATTTTATAATGAATATTTTATCCAGTGGGGAGCTACAGCTCTGCCAGGTACATGTTAATCCAGTGTACTTGAATTTGTATGTATGAGCAGTAAGCAACATGAGAAAAGCACCAGAACTGCAGATGCAGTTTGGAAATGCATTTTGCTAGAAGACTGGGAGATTAAGCTACAATCCTCTTTATGCAGTTGTGTTTCAGAGTGACTATCCAAGCTCTTGGAGCCCTGCCTGCTGCTGGTACATACCCTGGTATTTTGCTCTCAAGGCTCAGAACTTTGCTTTTTTTTCTCAGTGCTTTCATGCCATTAAAGTTCTTGCCTTTGACAGTCCTTGGCGAATGTAATCCAAGACACACCTCACTGTCTGACAGCCTCTTTTAACAGGCATTCCAATGCATTTTTCATACTTCATCCTTCATGCAGCTTTAATCATCTTCCCTTGAAGGAGAAATGATGTTGATCACCTACAGTACTCCTAAGTATACATTTCATTAAGTTCTCACATTTTTAGACTGACAGTGAATTTCTAAGGAAGCAATGAAGTTCTCATTGTGTAATTTTTCTGTTATTTTGTAGGAGTTTTGGTTTGAGGTTCTCCAGGTGTTTTGCACTTCAATAACTTTTTGCTATTTTTAGGAGTTTTTTTTTTTCTTTCACGTGAATTTTGCAGGCTACCCACCAGCTCTGCAATGCTAAAGATGCTAATCTTTAGCTAAGATGCTAATCTGCTCTGCAATGATAAAGAGTTACAAAAAGTACCACAATCATTCATTTGAAAGTTGCACAATCAGTTGATTCTATTTATAAAATGACTCAATGACACATTTCATAAAGCATCAACACCAGAAATGGTGTTATAAAGATCTGCTTGTTATCAGCTATATTTTAGTTCTCTTGCCATGCTGGATGAAGAGGTATCCTGAATCCTGGCACTGAGGACCCACAGCACCCATAGAACAAAGGGATTTAAATGGAAAGCTTCTTTACACTGTTGACTTTTCTGGTCTTTTGCACTGTTGTTCCAAGAGCATTTTGGACTTCCAAAAGCTGTTAGTGTCAGTGCAAGAAGCAGTGTGCCCTGCCTCCCCTGCTGCTTGTCCCATCTCCAGGGTTGTCTAAGCAGTGAGCTGGCAGAGGTAAAATCAGTTTGTCCATCAGTTTTTATAAACAGGATCACTGAATTCGGTGAATTAGTGAATAATCACGTGTGACTCACTCCAGTAGGTACAGAAGATACGGTCATTTTCACAGGGGTTCTTGTAGCTCTGATTATTAAATCTGACATTATAAAAGAGCTAATTAATATAAAAGTACCATGTTATGCCCATGTGAGCCAGGGTCATAGCAGGAGGAAAGGAAATAGTACAGACATCTCCTAAGCAATCTCCCTTGGAAATACTGTGCTCATCACAATGCTGATGCCTGTGAGTTGCTACCAGTGTGCTGCACAGTCCTGCTTAGCAAAAGGCACTTGCTGCACTGGTTAAGCCAGGGACATGTCCCTCTGTTTTACTCAGGTGTTGCTTGGCTGCATGTGAGGATGGAGGAGCTGGGCTTTGGCTTGTCTCCATCCCAGCCAAACACCTGGAGCCTTGCAGCAGTTCTCAGAGGTGTGGGCACGGTGGTGGCAATGTGCCATGGGGCTGGTTGTGCTGGGGCAGGGAAGCGGCTGTTCATACCTGCTTCCTCAGGCACAGAGGCTATAATGGCCCCATGCAGTCCTCCAGGGCTCCTGCAAGTGCATGCTTCTTCCTACGTCCAGCTGGATCTGTGTTTCAGGGAATATGCAATCGGTTGATCTAAAATGTCTTGTAATTATTTCCTGGGAATTGGGTGTTTCTGGCTTCCAGCAGTGTTCCTGCTAGGAGAGGTGCCAGTTGAAACTGCAAATGTCTTCCCTGTGGCTGAGAAAGGTAAAAGAAATCATTGTCTCCATATTGCCTTCTAGCTCCTTATAAACATGAAGACTAGGGCCTGGCAGACCACTGAGGCTAAATCATATGGTATCGCAGCATATCCCAGGCAGAACTTTGTTCATGGATGAGTGCTTGCCCTGTACACCTGCCTTACCTATCATCTGCACAGTTCTGAGGAGAGCCTGCTCTTTTCCCTGAGTGCAGTGGCTTCAGACAAGGCGGTTCCTCCAGTTGGCAAAGGGCTTATGCTCCTGTGGGCAGCCTGTGGCTGTGGGGTGGGAAGGAACTGCAGTCCTCTTGTCCCCACAGGGTCTCTCTCTCATCTTAACAGCTGTGTGTCATGGGAATGCAGGGCTCACACAGCCTTATTGCGCTGACTGTGCTTAGCAGTAGTTGCTCACTTCTTGCTTTGTATTAAATATGGTGACTTTCCACATTGTTTGCAACTTGCAGCTGCTGTGGATTTCAGAAACCTTATTTACTCCCCTCAAATAAATAATAACAACCATCAGTCTCCATTACCATGGAGCAATCCAACATCCTGACATTTATGAGCTCACAGTAGGAGTTTAATTAGTTAAGGATGATTCTGCATTCTTCACGAGGAAGATTGGCTTTTTTCATTGTTTACGTTGTCATAAATAGTCCTGTATGTTGGAACACTTCAGAAAATACCCAGGAAATATGCTTCCCTCCCACTTGGAAAAGATTCTCTCTCAGCATTTTCATGTCTTGTTTTTATTATCTTTGCCTGCAGTAAAAACCCTGAGACAGGCGTGATTTTCAAGTAGAAGGCTTCTGCACAAATAGCCCTCAGTGCATGTTAACAGATTTAATGAGAGATTAAAGGGAAGAATGAGATTAATAGGAAGTTTGAAAATTAAAAGTAATTCTAAGTCAGTCCTGCCAATATTCTTAGTTCCAATGTTTTTTTTCTCTCCCAATAAAAGTCCCTCTTCCAGTCTGTTTCATCCTGGTAACTTCAGCTCTAAGAAATATTCCAGTGTAATAAAACCATTACATTCAACATAAAACATCTTGACTTTTGAGATTGTGTTTCAAAAAAAAAAAGAGAGAGAGAAGGTGAAAAGCAGGACAAAAACCTCTGATGCCAGGAGAAGGAACAGGGTAATGCAGAAAGGTGGTCAGACTCTGAGTGGCTCCTTTGCTGTGGATGTAGGTGCTACCATGATGGCACTGGAGCAGAGCCAGAGCAAACACTGCGGGGCTCTTCCCAACACCCAGATGGCCTTTCCAGATGCCATCCAGTGAACAAAGCCTCTTCTCCTGCTCAGTATATCAGATGGGCACTCTCCAGCCACACACACATCAAAGTTGCAGAGCTCTAGGGGTAGCATTTTCCCCCTACCTGCCTTTGTTTGTGACACATGTAACTCTTGCAGGCAGCATCCTATTAAGTCAGTGCTGGAAGGAAAGTGCTAGGCAGTAACGTGCAGTGTGCTATTGGTTTTTGAGAAATTTAGAAAGAACAAAGAACTCTGAAGAACAACTTTCATTTTTTAAGCAGTCACAATTTCATCCGTGCTTGTGGGTATACAGAAATCCAAGAGAAAAGAAGCACCAGCTGCTAGGATAACAGGTCCACCTTCTGCCCACCATATCTCTTTCTATACTTCAAGTACAAACTAAGGTGTTGATGCTAGGAAAGGCATTTACTTCAGAAACCAACCAACCAACCAACCAACCAAACAAACAAACAAACAAAAACATTCTGGAATTGGGAAAAAGAAGAAAGAATGGGGAGCTTGGCATGATGAAAAACAAAACCACATCTCAGGCTTCAAATGTCGGAGAAGAAGGAATGATGGGAGGAAGCACACAGAAATTCCAGCAAGGAGGAGGAGGAGGATAGCGTGGAGAGGTTGAGCACATTCATCCTCCAGCATGAAGGCAGGGGGCCAAGAGACTAAGCAGGGAGGTGTAAGCCTGGCACAGAGGAGTCTTCCATGATGTGCAAGGGGAGCGCCTCAAGAGTACAGTAAGGAATGAGTCTCAGAGAGATGAATGAGCATGCCCTGAGTTCTCTGCACTAACAGGAGGGCTGCTAACAATGTCTGCATGAGCACATCTGAAGCTGGCTTAGGCATGTCCAAGCAGCTTTATATTTGCTGCATCTGCTCTATTAGTAGTATTAGTATTAAGCCAAGGCATGCAGCCTCAGTCTAACAGGTCTAAAATTGCTTTCTGATAAGAAGCCCTGATACTGCAGATTCTGGATTCACCTGAGTCTTGGGGCCAGAAGCAGAGCAAGGAACAGGACTGGGAAACCTCTTAATTCAGGAACAGCTTTGGGGTTCCCTTCTTTACACTCAAAATTACCTGTGGTTTTATACTTTGAGCGCCCAAAATATGTCATAACCCATCCAAGGGGAGACTCAAGCTTCTGGCATGCCTTTGAGCCTGCAGATTGCCCTTGGGCCTGCTTTCCTCCAGGCCTCATGGCTTCTGATGTCCTGACACAGCAGCCAAGCTTTGAGATGAAAATATTCCTGCCTGCCATCTCTCGGTGATTCTGATGTTTATAGATATATAATATATATATATATAGATGTTTATAGCAGATAGAAGATATGAATGCGAGTTCTGCTCAGCCAAGGGATGCAATCAGCGGTCTTTGTTTCAGGAGACAGGTTGTCTGATATAAAAGGTCAGATGGATGGGACTCTGGGCAGCTTGATCTGGTGGGCGGTATCCCTGTCCATGGCAGGGGGTTGGAACTAGATGATCTTCAAGGTCCCTTCCAACCTAAGCCATTCTGCGTTTCTATAATTCTATGTAAAGAGGTAAATCTCTGAGAAGAAGATTGCCTGCTTGCATGGCATACTTCATGCCAAACCGGGCGGTCACTAGGAAGCCTGTGGACCAGTAACCATGGAAACATTCTTGGTAATTCCCTGTTGGGTAAACTGCCCATCAGTCAGCTCTGAGAAATGGGCAAGGCCCAATATGTCTCAGCATTTCCCTTTCACAATATGGATCAGTAGATTCACCCTCCTGCTTGTGTACCCACAGCTAACTTTCACAATTGCCAAAAATCATTTCCATGTAGGAAACTTCCAGGCTGAGCAGAAAGCTTCATGTGAATACTACAGGGAATGCAGGAAGTTTGATTTTTTTTTTCCCTTACAAAGCAGTACTTTGCCTACATCCCTATTTAGACATTTGCAGGCGTCTAGTCTCAGCTTTGAGACATTCATGCCCACACTTATGCTACTAAAGATTCCCTTAGTTCCTGTATAACTATGTACTTTTTTCCACTACCTTAATAATTTGATTCCTTCATTTCTCTTACTGTAAGACATCTTTTCCAACTCTTCTGAGACTCTTCTTTTTGTGTGTCTTTTCTTGTTCAACGTAATTATCATCCTGAGTTTGCTCGGGGCAATTGCAGCTTATGTCATTATTCATTAAAAATTAAGTGAAAACCCAACACATCCCTCAAGCAACTTGTTACTCTGAGAATGACGAGGCGCTTATCTCAGTCAGTGCTGTTTCTCTATCACACTCTTCCTGTTCCCATAGCCCAGTGAATACAAGTGACACAAAAGTACAGTGGTAGCCTGGTACAATCTTTGCTTCAGAGGGAGCATCTGGTGTAAGAAGGCACAAATGCACGTGCAGTTCACATGCATAGTAATTCTCCAGATGTTGTCTGGAAGGTGCTTTGAAACATATTTTTGTGAGAGGAACTACTTTTGTTTGTGGTGCAGTTATACAAAATTATGTATTTGATTACAGGATGAACAGATCTGTTGAAATTGGCATTTTTTTTTCCCTTTTATTGCACATTCCTAATAAGACCAAATTATTTTTCAAATTATTTTATTTAACAATTAAAATATTGCTATCAAATAGAAAGAAAAATGACGCCATCATGGCGGTATATGCACATTATTCAAGATGGTGACTCATATATTTACATACGTATGTTTGTACTCAGATAAAACCTGAAAGCATAACACAAAGCCTTGTACTGCAGACTGAATCTCACTTCCAGAAGATGATGGTGGTGCTTTGGCATTCCAGGAGCAAATAACGCAAAGTAAAATTGTTCTTGTGCTTAGGCATTAAAGATACGTAGATGTTGTCATTCAGAGAGACATAGATAGGGTCAAGCCCAGATGAATGTGTGTCTATAAATCCAACTGCAGGATCTTACACCTGGGTTGTGGCAAAGCCCGTCATCAATACAAGCTGGGAAACAACAGGAGAGAGCAGAGCTCTGCTGAACAGGATGGATGGATGGCAAGCTGGGCATGAGCCAGCAATTTGCACTCACAGCCCAGAAAGCCAACCATATCCTGGTCTGTATCCAAAGCAGTGTTTCCAGAAGGGTGAAGGAGTAATCCTGCCCCTCTGCTCTGTGCTGGCGAGGTCTCACCTGCAGTACTGCATGCAGACATAAAGTTCTTAGTACAGGAGAGACATGGAGCTGACTCTATAATTCTAGTTTGCTTTTACACTCTGCTTCTTGATATTTTCATCCATTGAAAGCATTACATAATAATATGGTTAAGTCATTTCTTAGTCTTTCTCACTAACTTAACAATGTAGAAACTTTTATCTTGCCATCTCTGTGCTCTGTGTTTCAAGATGATATACTGGACCTTACTAATGGCCCCAGACATGTTGCATTGCCATTAGGATAATGGGAAGCGCCTGCTCAACTGCAGGAGTTCCCTCATTGTCACACAGTGGAGTTGGTGGAAGGAATCAAATGTAATGCAGCCTTGTGAGAGAAAAAACTCCAGATTTGGACTGCAGGCTGACAGTGATCATAGCTGCTTGTCTTTAATGAAAGGAAGCTTCACTGTGTCTGCTTATGCTTCCCTACTTGCCCATAGTGCCCCTCTTCTTGCTCTGCTCAGCTTTGACTTGCTGTCCTGTGACTTTCAGTGCATGCACGTAATCTATGTGCCTATAAAAGCCAGACATGAGTATTCTCATTGCCTTGCAACCTAGTGCGCAACAGGCTGCAGCACTTCCTGCTATCATGCCTCCCCACTGCCATTACAACGTCATTTTCATTGTGAGTGAAGACAGATCATATTCTGTGTATTTTCCTCAGCAGAGCCAAAATCCACACACATGCCCAAATCCATGTCAAACTCAGTCTGATTGCCTCCACATTAATTCTTAAGCTATGTTTTTGGCAGGCAGGAGGGATAAATATTGGAATGTCTTTAATATTTTTGGTTTGGTAATGGATAGGACAATATAATTTAGATTTTCAGTCTTTGTGCATATCACAGCTTCAGATCATACTCACCTCCAGGTGTCCTGCTCAAGGAAGGTGGTTTGAATTGGGACAGTTTATGTGCTTCAGAGTCAAAACAGATACTTCCATACAAAATTCCTACTATGTGGCATAAATAAAGTTAGGCTGACCCCCTCACCTGCCCTATGTTCATTAGAGGCCTTAGACCTAGCTACATCTCATGCAGCCACACATCGGACAACAGTATGCCCCTCATTTACATTACTTACAGTGAGCCCTACGGATGAGAAATTCTGGATCTCTCACAGATATTCATCTGACCAACAAGCCTCTAAAACCCATTCTGCAGCCAGCCAGGCATCTGGAATAATGAAGGTTTGCTTCCAGAGGGTCGCAAGAGAGCAGACTCTATGTGTCGCCTCCAAAGCTGTTGCTTACACCAACAGCTGTAACAGTTGCTTTTCTGTGCAACATATAGGAAAATATTTGCAATTCTGTACTACAGTTTCCTTGCATTCTTTTTCCTAAAGTCCCACCCACCTACCTCTGCAGTCAGTATGGATTTAGCCCGCCTCTGTAGAACATGAGTTGCATGCAATAAAATGCTTATCTGCATTGCTTATCTGGTACTGCTTGTCTTTTTACAAGATTAGTCCTCTATTGATCTAAATCAACTGATTTACTGTCTGAAAAAAAAAAAAAAAAGTACAGAATTGAGTAACTGATTCTACTTTTCAGCACTATCAGAAGGAGCAAAATTGCAGCCAAGAATAATTTTGCTCATTTCTCAAGGTATCTTTCATTTTTTTCTTTTCTCTGCAGAACCTTGAAATCTTAGCAGCGAACTGTGTGAAGCATTTATGTCTTGCCAATAACACTATCTGTCCAGACTCAGTGAAACATGTTCAAGCTTTCCCAACATAAGCACTATGTTTTTTATGAAGTCTAAATTAGGTTCTTTATGAAATCAGTGTTCGTTATATAACCACTGTGCTGTTTCATTAAGTATGGATTATTATCAAGAGCGTTCTTCTTGGAGAATTTGGCAGGCTCTTTTCCAAGGACAGCAGAGTAGATCTTTCAGTCTGACACATGGGAAGAAAGGAAATAATTGTTGATCGTTCATATTTAAATGAAGCTCATTTCTGTTTGGCTCGTGCTTCCAAGCTGGTGTGTCTTCAGATGATGTTAGAGAGGATACTTTGGGATAGGTTCATCTGGATACAACATAAATACATTTCTGGGCAGCTCTTCAAAGTCTGGCACCCTTCAGCACATCTGGTTATTTTACAGCTCTTCCTGCACTTATGGTCCTGGGTAGCATTTGTGTGGGCTGCTCAGCTCCATGGTCACATCCCTCTGTACAAAGACACTGACTTTTCTACAAATGATGTAGTTGGGCTTTTTCATCCCAGTCTCTCCCAGACTTTTACAGGCTGATTACTCGCACCCCTTATAGGCTTATTGCTATGTAAAAGTGGGCTTTCTGCAGCCACTGGCACTGAGCATTCACTGCAACTGACTGGAGCTTTTCTGCAACCACTTAGTAAAGACTATTTGTAAAGTGTTTGAAGAATAAGAAGGCTTGTGAACAGACTGCATTTAAGTCAGAGCTACGCTATCAAGGACAATAAACTCACTCTGTTTTGTAACTTAGGAAGTCCATAGACATTTCCAAAATTAAAAGTTTCATTTCAAAAGCATACAAGCTTCGCTAATTCACCATACTCTGTTCTATAATCTGCAACATGCATGTTCTCAGAAGCCAGGAAATGAGCATATTATCCATGGCCCATTATATTCAAAGCTTATTAAAACCAGTGCCTTGTCTTCCCATTATTTTCAGGCTCGTGCTGAGTGGGTTTGGGTTTTTCTTTATTGATTTTTTTTTAACATAATATTCTGTGCTTAGATCCCCTGTGACAATTTCCTGGCACAGCTGCAGCTATTTTTGTGATGAGTTGTGCAGTATCTGCCCCATCCTCCTCTCTGCTGTTTTTCTGCCCATTTTTCCCTGCAGTGCTCATCAGGCCCCAGTGCTCATGGGCTGGCTGGATTCACCCATGAGAAGCATTGCTTTTGCAGCTAATGTGTAAAAGTCTTTTAGATAATATGGGAGATTGAAACTGTAATCCACATAAAAAAATAAAGGACTATTTTTTCCTCTTCCATATCAGGCCAGTTTGACTAATTTGTTCTAATACATGAGACAGAAAAGGATCAACAAATGCAAATAGTGTGATGCTTCAGTACTGGACTTTCTGCCACCGCAGTAAGATACATTTGTGAAGAGTAGTCTTTGAACATTTGTGGCCCACAGAGGACTCGGCCTCTCTCAAAGGATGTTTGCAGAAGACACAGGGATACTGGGCTGCTTGGATATGAGCTGCGCACCACTGTGTGTGGTGTTTTGCCTCTGCTATCAGGAGAATACCTAGTTGATAAAGGACATCATTTTGTATGGGACTTCCTCTGCATCACTACATTAGCAAGCTTTGAATATTGACTTATTAGAATTGTTTGAGTTGGAAGGGAGCCTTAAGGGCCATTTGGTCCAACTCTCTGCACTGAACAGGAACACCTAGACTACAGCTAGATCAAGTTGCTCAGAGCCCCACCTAGCCTGACCTTGAGTGTCTCCAGGGATGACTTCCCTCCTCTTACCAGAAATGCAATATTAGGAGTGCTGCCATGGGCTGTTTGAAGAACTCCCGGCAGACTTGTTTTTGTAGGCCAAGACAAACCTATCACAGGTGTGTCATGGCAAGGATGTGAGAGAGCAGGGTCAGCAGTGGCTGACATCACTGTGACACCTTAATGTCACCAAGGAGCTCAGCAAGCTCAGCCCAGTGTCCATAGCGATACAAGGAGAAAAGGAGAGAAGGAAGAGGTCCAAGCACAAGAGGAGATGCAACCTGAATTTTGTGCAATCCACAGTGTTGTTTTTTGGAAAGTCAGATTTCAGCTGGGGCAGGGAGAGGGCAGAGTAAAACTCTTATGGTTATCTAAAAGTAGCTCCAGTGCACTGCTGTAATCCAAGGTAAGTCACAACCCCGCTCCTCAGAAATGAAGAAGTACCTACCTGCATCCATAAGTTTGTTTTAACAAGTTATAAAAAAGGGAAAATATAACTAAATAAACCATTACGATTACTGGGTCAGTACTGTGAGGTAAATAGCTCTGAAACAAATGAGAAATCTTACATGGGCACTATAAATATTTTCTGCAATGTGTGAAGTTGGTCACTGTTATATTAACCTGAAAAGAAGCTGTCACATAACAGCCTTCTGTGCTGCAGAGGGAGATCTGTGGACTGAGAATAACACCCAACAATAATTTTATATCCCTCATGTTTGATGAGAACGTATCTCAGTCTTCTCCAGAAGATGAGTTTGCATGAGCTGTCGTTTAGAAAGGGATAGAGAGACAGCAAGGAAACAGAGGAGTTCATAATTACTTATGCAAAAGCCTTTTTATGCTACTTTGGCAGTGTCTGAAGTCTGTAAGCTGTTCTAATGGACATGAAAAGCTGCCTGGAAGCTGGAACATGTTATGGTGCAAACTATTCTTGCTGTGAATGTCATCTAAGAGCCTTCTGCTTTCAGTGGCTTTGAACCAGAGCTTTCAGGACTCCCATGGGATTTGGCATTGCCACACTATATGAGAAGAACAAATTAAGCTTCAGAGAGGAGGGGTACCCCCAATAGGAACATGTTAAAGAGCAACAAGTTGAGGGGTCATTCAGTGCCTGGAGAACAAAGTGAGAAATTTGTCATGTGTGGGAGGAAAAGAGAGGCCCACCAGACTTGCCACCAGTGCATCTGCCCTCTGATCCTGACTTTCCCATGTTTGATCCTTTCTTTCTCCCTGTGCCTAAATCTGTGGTGAGGAGGTTCACAAATATATCCCTTGTTCACTCATGCAGAGCTTTGCTCTCATGTAGCATTGTGGTGGCCAATATTCAGCATGACACAGGGAAATCAAAGCAAGGGATGATGAACTCCATCTTATTGTGCTTTTATTCTGTATGAAAACATGGCATACAGCTCAACTCTTGCACCACTTCCTGTCCTTTGTTTCATGTTGGATCTAACCATCATTTCCAATGGGAAATGTACCCATCAGAAAAGCAGCCATTTGCTTTCCAGATAGGAAAGTGAGTGGGATCAACTCGTCCTGCTTCTCCCCAGCCTCTTGTCCCCAGGTGACACTGAGAAAGCAGTGGAGCTGACTGTGGGGAAGGATGGGCTGCCTCATTTGGTGACCACCAGAGATGGCGTGGGCTGGATATAACAATGTGAGACACTCCCACAGTCTCCCATGTCTTTAGAAGTTGTCCCTTGATCAGCAAACCACAGAGGAAAGCCACTGCTTAAGTAATCGGATTATCAGCTCACTCACTTCCATGTAATATATATCTAATCACTGCTTAATCTGGAAAACTAATTATGGCCTACACTGAAAGAATATGCATGAGTCTTCAATTATATGGAAAGATGTTAGATCCCCAAAGTTGTGTGGCTAGAACTCTTGCTCCAAAGCTTTAAGAATGGTAATTGAATATGATAATCATTTTATCCTGTAAATGGGCTTTGGCCGTGCACTATGCTCTGGGTTAGATGGCCAACTGCCATCCAGACTGGGCCCAATCCCACCAGAATTGTATAAATTTGGTACTTTCTTGCAAAGCTTGAACTTTTTCCCAGTTACTTGTTGTCCTACATCTCTGGTTGACAGTGGCTTAAGAGTTCTATACTCTAAAAACTGTCTTAGTTATAACTTCAAATTAAGCATCCTATAAAGTGTATCCCATTAGGTTTTGGGCTCAGTCAACAAGGGATGTTCACAGAAGACACCAGTGTGTTTAGTGCACAGAGCATAAATACTGTTTGCCTCGTGGCCAGCTATTTGGCCAGCTACAAAACAGCAGCAACACCAATGTATTGACTAAACCCATCCATAACCCCTTTGCCCGTGAGCAGATGTGAATTCAATTCTGACAGATGAAAGTGCATTATTTTTAGAGCAAAAAAGTGACAGTTTTGAAGTTTCCTTTGCTGATTCCTGAATGAATTTGTCACATGGATAAATTTTGTTTGCACATTTAGCAAAGCTGAAAAGAAGGGTGGAGATGACAGGATCATTTACAATTCAGATTTCCTTTTTGGTGCAGGATTGATTCCACTTTAAAAAGCCTTGGACAGTTCCTCAGAAGTTATTCAAAGAGTAATATTTGAAGGGAAGAGTGGAAATTTCCTTGGGCACAAAATAATTCAGACAAGATTAGATCTTGCCTCTCAGCCATTCCAAAAGCTTTTTTGGCAGTTTGTTCCATTATTTTGAAGAAAAAAAAAATAAAATAGTAGGAACTACCCTAAAACCACTTAGAACTTCCTTGAAGCAAAATTGTGGTACAGATCCTGTAGATAACCTACAAATACATACGGCGAGAGACCATGCACTTGGGTAAGACTGTGCCTAGTCTGAAACCCTTATGAAGGAAACATACTCTAAAATAAATCCAGTGAACTTCATGGTGCAGGCATGGAGAATGCCTACAACACTGCTTTTTTTTTTTTTTTTTTTTTTTTTTTTAACACAGAAACATACATTTCACAAAACCTTTGCAGCTGTTTTTCAGGTTGTTTTTTCCCCCCCACTCCCTCAAAAGAAATTCATTCTGAACTACACTGGTCTGGTGATAAATTCCACATGGTGTTTATTCAGTTCTGTAGTTTCGTTCATGGAATTTGTAGCGAGTCTCTGTAACAGAGACAATTAGATTTAGCTCTCCATTGATTTCTTGTTAAAACAAACAAGCAAACAACCAGCCAACCCACCAAACAAAACTACTTTGCTTCCAAGGATGTGACTTTTCTGATTTCATTTGTATGCTGGATAGATTCTGTATTAATTCTTGAAACTAATTAAAAAAAAAAACAAACAACAAAAACACAAAACTCATCTGATCTAATGAAGAGAAGGTGTCCAATCTGATTTGTATACCTATCTGATGTGAGAATCTGCCTCAATACAAAGAAAGCTATTACATAGTAAATTGAATTCCTTAGCAAAAGCACATTCCTTGTGACACCTGCCCAGTAGTTCCCTGCCACACCACCGACCCTACAGTCTACTCTGAGCTCAGCACATCACCTCTGCTGGCCATGCACCACCATATAGAATCATATAATTGATCAGGTTGGAAAAGACCTTAAGGATTAAGTCCAACCACAACCCAACCATAGTACCCTAACTAACAGCCCTCCGCTAAATCACATCCCTGAGCACCACATCCAAACAGTTTTTAAACACATCCAGGGATGGTGACTTAACCACCTCCATGGGCAGCCTATTCCAATGCTATATATGATTCCCCCCATTTTTTGAATTCAGTAATAAACCAACAAATGTGCCATGTCTACCTTTTCTGCAGGTGGGATTTGCAAAGTTTTGCCTTTCATTGAAGTAAAAAATGGCAGTATTACTCTTTAATTAATTGAAGTAAACTGGGGCAGCATGGATTCCCTGCAGATTCTTCACCCACCTTTGTCCTTGTTATTAGAAGGAAACACACTGCAGGTATTAATGAGAGTGAGAATACCGTGTAGGATAAATACCTTTACAAATATTTATATATATATAAATACCTTTACAGGCTGGATGTGGCTCTGGGCAGCCTGGTCTAGTGGTTGGCAACCCTGCACACTTTTTGCAAAGGCTTTGTGTTTGACTTGATTTTCCTCAGGGCCCCCAGATCTTTTCCAACAAAGCCACTCTCTAAGCCAGTCATTCCCTCTCCTTCACGTTGTACTGTTGTGTGAGGTGTTACTACAGAAGTTTGTCATAGCTTTCTTTTCTCTGGGCTGAACAAACCCAACTCCCTCAGCCTGTCTTCATAGTGGAGGTGCTCCAGCCCTCTGATCATTTCTGTGGCCCCCTCTGGACTCTCTCCAACAGCTCCCTGTCTGTGCTGGCCACCCCTCTTCTGATGGAGCCCAGGATATCATAAAATAATAGGATATACCTTCTTATCCACTTTATAAGCATCCCTAATACACTATTATTATACAATGCTTGGAAGATGTGAAGAACTGACTGCTGTGTTCCTTTGGGATTTGGGCAGGATTTAGGCAAAACAGTCAGAAAACCATTTTCACTCTACAGGCAGTGACACGTAACTGCCACATGAAACAGAAACAACACCATGTTTTTTGGATAGCAAGATTAATCTAGTGGATGGAGCATTCATCCAGAAGGGGAGGCCCAGGTCAGCCTGAAAGGATTCAGACCTGCAGCTTGACATCCTAGGACATGGCCTGGAATCAGATGGAAGCGGGGATCCTCTCGGGCTTCTGTCCAGTGAAGCTGTTGGGCAGGAAAAAAATGAAGACTTCAGAAACCCAAAGGGAAAGAAGAAACAACAGGGATCCAGGCTCTGAGATTCTTCTGGATTCTTTATTTGGTGTTTTTTTGTTTGTTTGTTTTGTTTTGTTATCCACATCAGGAATAGATTATGCAGTTTGCATGTAAGAATCCTTGTGTAAAATGGCTTCATACTACTAGGAATAGGCTTGAAAGGGTTGTTAAGTTGTACAGTCTGACTCCTTCCTTCTGCTCTTTCTGAGGTCCCAAGAATCCTTCACCATTTCATTGCTATCTGGTGCCCTGGGTAGAATGAAAACTAGCAAACTGCTGTAAGAACCTGTTGGTTAAAGGGTTTGTGAAATGCCTGGGAAAAAAAAAAAAAAAAAAAAAAAAAAAGGTTGAGTTAATGTTTTACACACTTCTGTGTAACAGAAATATGTTATTAATCATGTTTATCATGATGAAACAGTAACCTTGTAGGATTGTTGTTGTTGTACAAATTGAGAATGGCAGATGGCTCCAGCTCAGCCTCATGGATTCAGGAATGAGATTAACATTAAAGGGGGGTTGTGAAGTTTCCTTCTCTGGAGATATTCAAGACCCACCTGGACTCCTACCTGTGCAACCTGGTGTAGGGAACCTGCTTTGGCAGGGGGGTAGGACGCGATGATCTCTGGAGGTCCCTTCCAGCCCCTACTATTCTGTGATTCTGTGATTCTATAGAGGTGTGATTCACCTGGCCAAAGAGACGAGCTCACTATGAGTTTGAAGAAAAAAAACATTCATGTTGTCTTATTTAGTGCTGGAGGAAACATCCAGTAAGACTAGCAGAAGGAGGAATAACATGAAAGGAGTCATACAGGGGAGAAAGAGGCTCTAGGAGGTGCACATCAAGAGAGGCTGTGGTGGTGGGACAAGAAGGGAGAGACAGAAAGGGACTAGTTCTTTAGTGAGAGGCATACAGAGTGCCCCTAATTTCCACAGATTTTTGCTTTGGGGCCTGTGTAGACTGTCCCTTCCTGTTTGAGCTTTGAATGCAGAACTTCCCAGCAAGGTATGAGCTCGGCTGGAGGGCATCAGCTCTGGGCCATGGAGTGGCCTCTTTGGCTCTGGATCCTTTTCCTTGTTGCTTTGGCTGATCCTAGGGCATCCTCTGCCAGCTGCTGCACTATGCTCCTGTTTAACACCTGTGACTCCATCAGATAGCTGGTATCAAATTTTTTCCTTCCACTGTGCTTGGATATTCGCCTTGAATTTGCCTTCTGTGTGAAAAGGATGAAGAGATATCTCCAGGTTTAAATTCAGCTCCCCACATGTAGCTGCTGTAGTGCTGCCAGCGTGTGGGTTTTCTCCTCTTACATTGTTTGCATCTCCAGCCAGGCAGACTTCAGACAGGGTTATCTCGTTCACCCAGTATGGAGGTATCATTAAAAGGCTCCTCGTTCATGCAAACGTATCTTAAGGTGGTAGGATGTTTTGATTCAAGACAAAAGAGCAATTGCTTTGAGCTGTCTGGAGGTACACACCATTTCCAAACTAACATTTAAATCTTACCCAGAGAGGGAATTTAAAAATACAAGGCATTGGTGGGACACTTTAGAGAGGAGGTGTATGGTTTGTGAGTATCATCTTGAAGGCAGCCTTCCCTGACCAAACCAAGAGTCAGCCTGGAGTAACTCATCCCTTTCTCATGTCACCTGTTGACTCCAGATTAAATATTTGTGTATGTTTAAACTGTTCAAGGAGTTCCCCATCTAATGAGAAGACCTAATCTACTCCTGCTTCTTGTCTTATCACTACCACAGGTCAAACATGAAGCCAAGGGAGGTGCTGCTGGGCACTTGCAAGATGACAGTCAATGTAAGAGTCAATATAAGCATTCCCAGCAGTTACACCAGAGGGAAAGAGGAGTTGTTGTTGATGGAAGCAGGTTTGAAAATGGACACAAGTGAACCTAAAGAGGTTCAGTGAGGTTGAGTGTGAGGTGTTGCACTTGGATCAGGGCAATCCCTATTCTGCATCATCTAAGCCTAGTAGTTATCTCCAAAGGACTTAAAGAAGATTTAAGCATGTAAGGGTAATTTGGAGAATTCACACTGACTGGATGCACATATTGGCTTAAAAGAACTTATTAAACTTTTTCTGTGGCCAAATGTGTGCTTAACATTGCTTGTTTGTTTTTTACTAACAGTGGATTTAACAGCACTGGATTTTATGTTTCATTCTCAGAGCATTTGACTATTCACTGTAAGCCTCTAGGTCTGCTTTGCATAACCACAAGATGACTCAGTAAATGTCAGCTAATCTCAGAGTTAAAGATTCACTCACTTCAGGGCCTCAAGGCCCAGAGTTCAGCACCAAAATTAGCAGCTCACAAGAGACCCTCACACCAGTGCATCTAACATTTTTTTCTCCATGGCTTTTGCACCATGGTTTGTGGTTTTCATAGATGGGCAGACATAGTTTGTTATTTGCATTGACACAGAGGGAAGTGGGTTTCCCTTCTACATCTGCATTACCCAGCTCTTTCTCAAACACATTCCTTTTGGGACTGCTGTCCTGGTCTCACGACTGAGCAGCTATAAGATAGGTTATGTAGATTTCTGTGCTATTTTGTTTTCTTTGGAAGTAATAACAATTGCATTGCCCACATTGCACCAGCGTCTCAGACAGCTCTCAAGGCCTAAGCTATAAAGCTGTCTGCTCATGAAATACCACTACGTGTAACAGACCATCTCCTGGAACCAGCTTCCAGCCATGTTGCTATTAATGCATGGCCTGTAAAGGGAAGATAAACATCCTCTCTAGGATGCTCACCCCTTTTCCCTCCCAGCTTGTTCTGAGATAGAGCATGCAGCTGTGAACGCCTGTTATTGCTGATTACCTGATGATGAGCTTGCAAGTGAGGAATCTGTTCCTCTGTAATCAGGGCCTGATGGAAAGCTTCCTGGCCTGCAGATGTCTGAGAAAACCGTTTGTTCTCATTCCATGCTGCACCTTGCGGGTGCTGTCATTATTTTCCCAGAAGTTCACTGCTGCTTTGTGTGTTATCAGGGAGTCTTTCTGAATTAGAAATTAGCAACCTAGAGTATCATCCATCAGCTAAGGCAAGAAGATCTTGATTATGTTTAATGGCTGTGTTACCATGTTGTACCCAAATACCTTTAATTGATTTCTTCATTTAAGTCATCTCCAATTCAGTGTAAGAAAGCCAGCTCTCCAGATGTTAGCTTTCTAGAATCCCTGAAGGACTTTGATGTTGTGTTTCTTCTGTAGCCTCTTTTTCTCTGGAAATGCAACATGTAACACAATGCTTTTTGAGGAGAAAGAAGGCATTATTGTGTTTTCTCCTACACCTTCACATCTCAATAATGGAGTGAGTTGCCCAAGTGATTATATAGGGCAAGAAACAACTGTTGTATATTATCACACAGTTGATATTATGTCATGCCATGATACGCCAGTAGCTGTGAGGAATACAAGTGTTATTTCAGTTCTTTGCTACTGAGAAGAGGGAGAAGCTTGGATTTTATCTGCATAAGTGCTGGAAGGGTTCTTCCTCATGTGGCTGTGTGTGTTTGGTGGCCCTGCTAGGCAGGGGGGTTGGAACTACATGATCCTTGAGGTCCCTTCCAACCCGGGTAATTCTGTGATTCTGTGATTCTGTGATTCTGTGGTTGCTCTTCTGATTCGTGGTAGCCCTGCTCTGCTCGGCTGGAGTAGGACACAGCTTGCTCTGCCTGAGACACACAAATGTTCCCAAATCTCACAGTTCCAGGTGCTGAGAATCAGACAGACTGCACCAAAGAGTCTACATACACTTTCCTCAGGATTTCCTACATAAGTTGGACTAATAACACTGTAAAATACTGAACAAAAGACTGGTTAATTAAAGCAATGCTGCCAGGACTAGCTGGTGCAAGCCACTGCTCTGAATAAAGCAGTGTTCTAAGCAACAATCTTCCTCATACCTTTGCCTGGCTCCAGGGTGAAGGAAAAGGTAAGGGAATGACTTTCAGACCCTTTCTTTGACATTGTTTTTCCAATTGCTACTGGATTTTGCATGGGTTTCTTGGGGTATTTGCAGGAGATGATGTGATAAACGTCACATATCTAAGATGTAGGTCTGTGGTAAGCAACGACTGAGGATGTTTCAGCAGAGGAGGTAGAAGTGCTATTGGTCAATCAGAAAGACAACAGCTGCACAAAACCACTCATCAGAGACAAGGCACAGGCTGTCAGCATGCCATCTCCGTGTCAATGAGATGTATGTAAAGTGCTGTCTCCAGGCTGGCTGCCATTCCTGGGTGGCAAAGGTGTACCTGAGGTGCCACATAGGTGTTATCTTTTGTTTCCTAGAGAAGATATGTAGAAAATTTGACTCAAGCACAGTAAGTTAGTCACGCCTCACAAGTGCTAAATTCATTTATTTTTTATTGTTCTTGCTTATTGTTTGTGGAGTGTTGGCTTTTTGCTCAGCATTTCTATGAATTCTGACTTCTGTCTCTGTTGAGTCTTCCAGAAATATGACAAAATGGAAATCAAGGGTCTTTCTGTTAGTGAAGAATAAAAGATGTCATGAGACGAAAGGACTGTTACCAGTATACCCAGGTCCTTTTCCACAGCACTGTGCTCTGCCCACACTGGCCATTTCTCCCATAGGGCCCTATTGCTCATCTACCTTACCCCATAATTTTCATGTCTTCATTCTCAAAGATGCCCATTCTGGAAATAAAGGTGAGCAGTGAGTGCAGGCTCTATGGGCACGAGACCAACACAAATCTGCTGGAATGAATCTGCAGATGACTGCCTATGACTACACTTGTGCCTTGTCAGCGGGTCTGTTAGTGACAAAGGGTTTTCCTGTGGCTATTATCAGTGACATCAGCATTATGAGCTCTCTGTGGCAGCCAAGTTACATATTCGGCCTTTCTTGAACTTTTGCCTTTATCTCTCTGCCACTTTCTGGAACCATGACAAATGTGCCCAACAAAGTAACATGACTATATGAAGAGAGAAAATACTGTAGTAGAATGCAAGTTTTGGGACCATTCATGTCTTGTGAATAGAATACTATATCTGGTGTTACCAATGAAGAGGTATTTGACTGTCTACACTTATTTTCATAATGCAGGGAGTTGGTTCTGCCTCACTTCAGACTCTAGAGAAAGCAGGAAGACGATGGGCTCTGACCATGGGTTTCAGTTCTTGTCTCTGGGATGGCTTCCAGCACAAAGCCATCTTTGGGGTCAGTCAACATGTTTTAGCACATCACATTCTATGCACAGGTTTTGTGCCCTGTATCTCTCTGAGTGTAATTAGTCAGGCTTGGATTTACCAGGAGAGACAAAGAGATGTTAATATCCACTGATCTACCCCTTCTGAGTGTCCTCACAGAGCCCTGCTGCAGCATGTGAATGAGTGGGAAGTGAACTTCATGAGGAAGCTTAAGTCTTCTTTCATGGCTAAAGCTCCAATGAGTGTCTCTTCTGTCTCCAGGACCATAGCACAAAGTAGAAACCATGTACCCACAGTCAAATGTGGTATTTCTCCTGGTAACCCTGTGCTGGGAGTGGTTTAGTGCACTATGGTTTGGGATTTTACTAGACTGCAAACGGAACACTGGGACTCATCTGATGGGATCTCTGTCATGCTGGGGTCCTGCAATTGTTTGTCTCCATCATTGCATCCAGCAGATTCAGGGATGCCTCTCACTCTCCTCATCAAACTGTCTTCCTCTTTGTTCTGTAGATTTTTAGGTTCTGCCTCATTGCACATTAAAGGACCCACATCCTCCTTTCACTGACCTGGCTTACCCTCATTTATGCAGGGGCTCTTTTTCAAAATATAGGGAAGGAAAGATAAGTTTGGTCATTCCTCTGAGCCAACTGATGATTTCCCCTACTGCTTCCTAAAGTGACAGTGTTTCCTATCTCTTCTCTGTCACTCAGAAGTATTTTCTCTCTTCATATAGTCATCCCCTTTCCATACTGATTCTAATTTAATGATCTACTAATTAGCCCAGACACCTTGCTAACCCTCCTGGACAGTTGCATCCCATCTGATATTGACATGTCTGGTCTCTCAGAGTTGCATAACCTGGGTTATGGCAACCCCCACTATCAGCATCATCTGGGAGATATAAGCATGGAACCCTGCCGAAATGGACCTGGGGGTACCAGTGGATGTTATGATGGTTGAGCCAGCGATGTGCACTTACAGCCCAGAAAGCCAATCATATCCTGGTCTGCATCCAAAGCAGTGTGGCCAGCAGGGCGAGAGAGCAATCCTGCCTCTCTGCTCTGTGCTGGTGAGGACTCACCTGGAGCACTGCATCCAGATGTGGAGTCCTCAGTACAGGAGAGACATGGAGCTGTTGGAGTGCATCCAGAGGAGGGCCACAAAAATAACCCAAGGGATGGAACAACTCTCCAAGGATGGGCTGAGAGATGGGGCTGTTCAGCCTGGAGAAGAGAAGGCTCTGGGGAGACCTGAGAGCAAACTTACAGTATATGAAGGGGGACCGTAAGAAAGAAGGGGACAGACTGTGATAAAGACTGTGTTGCGATGGGACAATGGGAAGTGGTTTCAAACTAAAAGAGAGGAGATTTAGGCTGGAGATAAGGAAGAAAGTTTTTACAGTAAGGGCAGTGAGGCACTGGCACAGGTTGCTCAGAGCGATGGTGGATGCCCCATCCCTGGAGTCACTTAAAGTCAGGCTGGCTGGGACTTTGTTCATGGCAGAAGAGTTGGACTAGATGGCTTTTTAAAGTCCCTTCCAACTCGAACAATTCTATGATTCAATTATCATAGTACCCAGAACACTGCATGCAACACCACCTGTGCAGCCATTCATTCATCTGACCTGTTCTTCCACCTGGGTCCCAGTCACTATCTAGGAGGACTGAGAGCACCACCTGAACTCCTGATCCTCTGAACATCTTCCCACATCACAAAAGTCTCTTTTAACACTTCGTAATTTCCTTTGTTGCAGCCTCCTGTGCTCCAACTTGAAAGAGTAAAGAGTGGATAATAGTTCTCTGGTTTTATCATACCCAGTAGCTTCTTCTTGATGTACTGAACGTGTGCCCCCAGTGAACCTGTCTTGAGAGATTATCCAGGTGGCAAATGGAGGCCTCAGTGCCTCTCAGTGAGGAGCCCCCAGTTGCTAATGCCGTTGTCATTTTTTGACAGCGATTTATGTCCAAAGTAACATTGTTTTCAAAGTGCCATTTTGTGCTGTTCTAAGGAGCAGGATTATTTCTATTATTATTATTATTATTATTATTATTATTATTATTATTATTATTATTATTATTATTATTGTTGTTATTATGAACAAGCTGGCTTTATTCTTGTTGTTTGAGTTAGACCCTGTAGGCAGTAATTTAGTCCTTTTGAATAGGCCTTTTTAAAGTCTTGGAGGAATCCTGGATGCATATAATGTTTGTTCTATAGCACATCTGTGTACTTTCACCTGAGTCATTTTCCCCCTACTCGCACTGCCTTTTGTTTACTTAAAACCAGAACCCATGTCTCTGGGCAAAGCGCTGCCGTAAGCAATCCACGTGCTGCTACACAACAGCCCATTGTGACTGACTGCTCCTTGGCAAAACTATGGATGTCTCAGGTCCTCTCTTTAGCCAATGTTCTGAAGCTTCACTGCAGCCCTAAGGCTTTGCAGGGTAGCTCTAAACCATACTTCTATTCTTCTCTTGTTCTAGTAGGCCTCCAAATGTCTGGGTTGCAGATCAGCAGTCGAAGTAATGAAACAAAAGGCTCTGCCTTGCTTGCCTTGGTGAACAGATAAAAGTCATCAAACTCAGACTGAGATGAAGAACAAATTCCAGTGCCACTTTCTGCCCTGTCTCCTGCTGCCAAGTGCTGAAACCCGCAGGCTGTAAGCAAGAGATGGCATGTAAAATATGAGAAGTGGCCAAGTTTATTTAATATGTTGGCTTTTCCACTGCTCTTAGTGCTGTTATCAGAACACTTAATTTAGTTACATGGAACGACGTGGAAAAATACTGGTGAGCATAAAAAGAAAAATCTTCTTCTAAGAACAAATTAACTATTAGACCCTTTGCATTGCTGGAAATCCAATCAGGCGCTGATTACATATAGGACTGATTCATTTAAAGAAATACTCAGTGTCTTCTTTAATATATATATTGCTCAAAAAGCCTCGGGGTAGAAAAATATGAAGTCATCTCACCAGGATGGCAGCACTGATAGCACAGGGCTTTCTGAGCCAGCAGTGCAAGGCGTGTGCCCGGGCATGTGCTACATGGCAGCTGTAAAATGGCCAGTGCTGGTGTGCTTGGGGTTATTCCTTCCGATCATTGCTTTAGAATTGGGCCACTATTGCCTGTTTTTGCACTATTGCACTATTGGCTGTGTGGTGCTGAGCTGCTGCTGAATTTAAGCACAGCAGGGCACAGCTCTCTGCAGAGGCTGCTGGTGGACTTGGTGTCATGGCTTGGATTACATGCAGAAATATCACATTTAAATAACAATGCTATGGCTGTGGCTGATCGAGTAACACTGTGCCATGAGGAAGATGTGCTTGAGAAAGTATCCATCACACACATTCTGCCTCTCCCAGAGTGCATTTCCTCCATAGAGAAGACTCATGGCCAGAGGAGGAAATACAAAACTGCCAGAATGGCACAACTCAAACTGGTCTTTCAACTTGCTGGGCCAGCTGAGCACAAGCTTTGCACACCATTACTGCACAACCTTTAAAAGGATTCTCATTTTTAGAAGGCAAAATACCTCCCTATGGAGAGGAGAATTAGAAATTCAATTGAAGTTACTCCCACAAGCGTTCAGTGTGTGCAACCTGTGCAGTGCAACAGCCAGTGAGGTAGGAGGCAGAACGTCAGCCTTAAAGCATGTGCTATAGGATACAAGACAAAAAGAAGTGTCGATTCCAAAATGTTCCTGACAGAAAGCCAGTGGTGACTGCACCAGCCTGCTATGGTATGCTGGCACTCAAGACTGATATTTGATGCTCCCTAAGTTTCCTTCCTCCTCTGCTCAGGTGCATTTCCTCATTGGGTGAGGGCTGCCTGGAGGAGGAGGGTGATGTCAGCATACCAAGGCTGGGTGGGAGCTGCCCTGTGCTCACCAGCCAGGTAGGGAAGACTCACAGTGTGACTTGGTAAAACAGAAAGTATCAATTGAAATGAAAGTACACAATCCTGATAAAAGAGAATGTCATCTGTGGCTGTTTTCTTCCTGGTTCTGTTTGTTTGTTTCTTGGTTTTGTTTTTGTTTCCCCCCCCCTACCAGAGTCTTTTGACTGTCCAGGTACAAACATGACATCATTTGCAGAGGGGTTGGACTCGGTGATCTGTAGAGTTCCCTTCTAGCCCATACAATTCTGTGATTCTGTGATCTGAACTGACTCACTGACTCAAAACTCCCAGGCCCTGACGTGCTAAGGAGCTGCATAGTTCTAAACAAATTATCACTTCCATGGAGTTGTTCCTGTCTATGTGAAGAGGAGCTTTTCCTCTCCCTTTCCCAACAGCTGTTCTCCTGTAGCTTCCTTTGAGGCAGTGTTAGTGCTTGTCTTGGCTTGGTGGTGGGCAGTTAAAACAGAAAAAACAATCCAGAAGGAAGAAAATGGAGAGTTTTCTACTCACTGAGATGATCATGAGTAAGAGAGTCATGAGCAGTGACCCTCAGAGGTCCATCTTGAGACTGGTGCTCTTTGATATCTTCATCAGTGTCCTAGGCAGTGGGACTGAGTGCACTCTCAGCAACTTTACTGATGACAGGAAGCTGAGTGGTGCAGATGATACTGCAGAAAGAAGGGATGCCATCCAAAGGCACCTGGACAGGCCTGAATAGTGGGTCCACGTGGACCTAATGGGACTCAACAAGACAAAGTGAAAGGTATTGCAATGGGATCAGGGCAGTCCCAGATGTGAGTACAGCCTGGGAGAAGAATTCATTGAGAGCAGCTCAGAAGAAAAAGGGTTGAGATTCCTGATGGATGAAAACCTCAACATGAGACAGCAAAGCACACTTGCAGCCCAGAAGGCCAACAGTACCCCTGGCTGATCAAAAAGAGGGGTGGCCAGCAGGGAGAGGGAAGGGATTCTCCCTCTCTGCACTACCTTTGTCAGGCTCCATCTGGAGAGCTGTGTCCAGGCCTGTGGCTCCCAGCTCATGAAGGACATGGAGCTATTGGAGAGGGTCTACAGGAAGACCACAAAGATGATCAGAGGGCTGGAGCACCTCCTATGAAAACAGGCCGAGGGAGCTGAGGTTCAGTGTGAATAAAAGAAGGCTCTGGGGAGACCTCATTGTGGCCTTTCAGTTCTTAAAGGAAGCTTACATATGGGGTAAATCAACTTATTACATGGTCTGATAGTGCTTGGACAAGGGTGGATGGCTTTAAACTAAAAAAGGAAAGGATTAGGTTAGATGACAGGGGAAAGTTTTCACTGACAGGGTGGTGAGGCCCCGGCACAGGCTGCCCAGAGAAGCTATGGATGCCCCATACCTGGAGGTGGGGTGGTCCTTAAGGATTCTTTCAACCTAAACTATTCTATGATACAGAGTCTGGTTTGCTTGAACCAATGAAGCAGCTACGATTGAGGTTGGCTTCCTGCTCTTGTTTCTATAACGTTTATCTAATTATACTGAAATTTATTTTATCTTCAGCTTTCGCAGGAGTGGGACACAAACCAACTTGTTTTCTTTGTTGTGTGATTTTATTCTGGATTTCATCTTTTAAGTATTTATGGTCATGGAGAAAACTCCTGGGACTGCATCCTGCTGCACTGAGTAGAATCTTTTGGAGGTCATTTAGTAAAACCCAATTCATTTTTAGCTCAGCCCTAAAACGGAAAGGAAGGAAACTCTGAAAATTGACCACTCCTTTTTGCCACTTATGGTTTTCAAGACCCCCACTGCCAGTTGTAACTCAGCATTACGCTTTATAGGAAAGTTAAGTGTACTTCCAGAGTGCTCACAACTTGGCTTTAGGGGATCATAAGTTTCCTGTATTGCCTCTGCTTTGTCTCCTCCTTCATGCTCACGACAGCAAGCAAATCTCCCCACCTTACTGTGCAACTTCCAATCAAACAGGCTACTGCACATAACCATGTGCACAGGGCACCCCTAAAATAATGCCTCTTATTTATTTTGATGCAAACTACAACATATACAAAAAGCACAAGAACTCTCATAGAGCAGATTCTCAGCTGCAAAACACTATTTTCAATATGGTCCCCATTATGAACTGCACATTTTAACTAGGGATGAGCAAGATGATGGCTGTTTAGAATGTAGCTTGTTCTGTTGCTGTTGCCGCTGCTGAAACACACCACCCACTGCCTCACTCTGCTCCCATCCAGTGTTCAGTCTCTTTGAATGTTCAGTAAGGGTTGATGAATGTCAGTGGGTGCAATTCTTTCTGCATGAAGGCATTCAGTGACACACCTTTGCTCCATACGCACTTCCATGTCAAACACCATCCTGTCAGACTGCCCCTCTGCTGCCCTCAGTCACATGGGAACAACGGGTAAAGTTATTTTGGTGGGAAGATTCAACCTCTACTGCCATTCCACCACCACCTGCCTCTGATGTTGTGGGTCAACATGGTAACATAGGAGGCCTCACTTTTGGAGCCATTCTTATAAATAGCTGCCCAATACCTGGCCTGAATAAGCATGAGAAATCTCACTGAAAATCCATTGTCATGTAAAATAGACCATACAGATGAGCAGGTAATCAAGAAAGGTCTTTTACAGCCTTCACTTTACTGTAAATGCCAACTAGAATTCAGGAAGGATTAAGTGTTTCTAGAGGAACCAGAGCATTTGCAAACACAGCACTAAGCAGCTGCTAATGCTTTCTGCATGCAGCTCATGGACCACAGCCCACTTCTTGCATTCATTTACTCCTTTGTGTTCCCAAACCCACCATGAAAGGACACAGGAATTCTGTGCCATCTCTGCACCGCAGTGGTTTTCCTTCAATAGCAATCCCTCTAAGTGCGATTTTGCACATTACTGTTATCTTATGAAATCCTGGGGATAATGTTGCCTAACTGCTACAATTCCAAGTCATCACAAAACAGTCTAATTATGATATAGTTTATGAGTAACGAGTCCAAGGAGGATGTCACTGCAGTCTGGTTAAGAACAGATTCAGAAGTACAATGTTAACCAGTCTTAGTACAAATGGTATTGTGTATATTTACCAGGGGAGGTATAGTTGAGTCCTGCTAACAATAAGTTATAGGATGTATACTACTGTTGCTGTTGTTTCAGTGAATAGCTTATTTCATGAAAAGTGCATTCAATTTACAAAAGCAGAGAGACTTAAGTACTTGTATTGCTGCGACAGCAGAGCATTTGTCTGTTTGATATGCACGTTGTGCAGAAGGAAATCTGGTTTACTTCTGGCATACATTTGCTCGGTGCTAATATGTTTTTCAAAGCTGAGTTGCTGAGTTTGTGAAGGCTGATTTTACACACCACGTGCAGAGAATCGCAGGCACTGCACTCAATTGCCTTCTGCAAATGCTCAGCTGCATGGCACTCCTTACCTACACGGAGACACAACAGCATTTCAATCTGTGGAATAAGGGAATAGTATTGTCCTGAGACAGCACAGGCATAGAAAGGCTCAAAAGGGTGTTCAACATTTGGTGTAATCAGCTGTAGCTGAGGGCCACTTTTCTGCCCACCAACCACTGCCTGTGGTCTGCAGGCAGAAATTGCACACTTACAGTGAGAGCTGCCGAGTGGGGCTGGTGAAATGGAAAATTGCGGCATCTTGGTGGGTTGATTTTGGAGAAGGTCTGTTGCAGGAGCTACCCTGGAGGCCCCAGCACAGACATGGCACAAAGCAAACAAAGAGGGAAAGGATGAGGGGCACCCGCTGCCTCTCTTCTTTCTCTTCTCTTCTGAAGAATTTTTCCATTCAAATGACAGCTTGGGAAGTGACTGATGATTTTCAGCTCTTCTCCCACTTCTGGGGGCAAGGAAAAACAAGTGGATGAAGATTTAGAGGGACAGGGAGATGTATGGTGTGAGTTAAATGAAAACCACTTGGATGTCGTGGGGAAAGGTCATGGCCACTTATAATGAATGGCAGGGTTGGAGGAAAAGGGGTAGTAAGGTACATAGTCTGAAATACTCAGTCTTTCACTCTATGTTCTGCTGTTTCCAAGCTTAAGCACAGATTTAGTCTTGTTCAAAGACAAGTTTTCTTTGGTAAATAGCACAGAATTCAGCTCTTATACATGTCAGCAAATACGGCAGTTTTCAGAAGGCGATGCTGAGTGAGCACTGCAGTGCTGCAGGTAAATCTCAACTCGACTCCAGGTGTCAAGGTCCACTCAGTGTGACTTTAACCTCCCCACGTCCCCATCTGTTTGTTGTCACTGTTGGAAAAAGCCCTGCAGGGCAGCCTGGCTGTTATGTCCCCCAGTAGCTGCTGCAGTTTTGTGAACCCTAAGGGGGATTTCTATAATGGTTCAAGCATTGTATCAATATATTTAATCAGAATTTCTCAGAAGGAGTGGTGAGGCAGTGGCATGAGCTGCCCAGGGAGATGGTGCAGTCACTGTCCCTGGAGGTGTTCAAGAAACGTGGAGATGTGGCACTGAGGGATGTGGTCAGTGGGCACGGTGGGGATGGTCAGACTGGATGATCTTAGTGGTCTTTTCCATCCTTAATGATTCTGTGATAAATGTCCATAAATAAATCCGAGGACAATCCAAAACATTTTCAGACCTCCTAACAAGTTTCTAAATTCTTACTTCATTTGTGCTTCAGAAATAAGCCTTATTCCTTCGTCTGGGTAATAATACGCTTCCTTCAAAGACTTGTGGAAGTCCTTCATATTAACTGCAGCTGTGAAACAAGCCCTTGGTTAGGGTGTGAAGTTTCTGATGCATAAACATTCGCAGTCTTTATTTTACTCCTTACATAAATAAAACCACAAAATCCAGCGTGCTGCAGGCTGGATAAATCTTTCCTTTTGTGAATTGTTTTACGCAACTTCTAAGGGGGGCAAAAAACTTCAGGGTGGTTACTATGCCAACAGCCTGCGGGATTTGGGTGTTTTGCCCAGGGACGCATGTTGTCTTCAGAAGGCTGTGGGAGAATTTATGGGGCGTGTGGTGCTGACACTCACCCAGCTGTTCCTCCGCCCAGCCTGGGGGCTGTGGCTCCTGGGCAGCCCAGAGGGGCTGGGAGTTGGGAGGAAGTCGCAGCACTTCTGCTGTCCTCTGTGCTGTGTGCTCCTCCCGGGATCCTCAGCTGTTTGCAGGGGAAAGATTTGTCTGTTCTGCACTTTGGACCGGTCCACGGGGAGGTAAGATGGATATTTTCCTGAAAGTTTCCTTTTCAGATTCTTTTTTTCCCCTTCTTTCCTCAAGTTACAAACCCCCTCTGCTACATCTGACCATTTCTGAGTGCTTCTGCATGTGGGGACTGCTGCTGCTGTGACCCCAGAGCAGGGTGCTCAGCTCTGCCGTCCTGTGCAGCCTTTGCAAATTGTGAAGCATAACTCACCTTCAGGTGATGCTGTCCCCGGAGACCAGGGTTATTTCGGGGTCGTATGTGCTCGTTGTTGTGTGGGGAGACCTGAGAGCTGCCTTTTGGCATCTAACAGGGCGCTGTAAAAAGGGATGGGCTCATTAGTAGGGGTCTGTTGTGACAGGACAAAGGAAAATGGTTTCAAGCTAAAAAAGTGGTGATTTAAAGTGGATACAAAAATGCCTTTTACAGCTGGCACAGGTTGCCCAGAGATTTGGTGGATGTCCCATCCCTGGAGACACTCAAGGTCAGGTTGGATGGGGCTCTGAGCACCTGATGGAGCTGTAGGTGTCCCTGTACATTGCAGGGGGTTGGATCAGGCAATCTTTAGTGGTCCCTTCCAACTCAAGTGATTATGTGATTCTGTGATGCTACGAAGTCATTCCTGTTTTTATCTGATCTGCTCAATCAGTTAAAATGGGTGAGGAATGGTGGAAGCCACCGAGGGGAGGTGGGTGCTGACAGGGACAAAAGCAGAGGTGCTGAGGATGCCTCTGGGCTGGGGGCTGCCCTGTGCAGACACTGCTCCATTTGCTGGCTGTGCCTCCCAGCTCAGCTCCCCTGCATTCCTGCTGCCACATCCTCACACACTGTAGCTCGTCTGCTTTGGGCTCCAGATTACCCATGGGATTTTGGAATCCATCACACAAGCACATTTTTTTACAGGGGAAGTGAAGCCAGTGTGTAGCATTTTCTGCTTCGTTTACACCCACAAACTCTGCCTTCTCCACTCCTGTTGCTGGCATCAGCAGACTCACTCTTGCAGAGACATATGGGGCCTCGTGCATTAGGACACAGAAAATCCGGCTCAGGGCTCCTATAGGAAAGGAGCAGCTGTATCAATAAACACGACCAGTTGCTCCAAGAGTCATAAAATGGAAAGACACTGCAGAAGAAAATGCGTGGCAGGGACTCAGGCTCCAGACACTGCAGGAGAAGTCCTGGGAAAGGCAGTCATTCCTGGGAGGTCTCAGATGTGTTTTGTATCAGTGGTTCCACACATAAAAATATTTGTTTTAGGGGAGGAAATCAGAGGCGTAGGAACAAATACTTACCTATGCAAAAGGAAGCCTTGTTTACGCTTCATACATTGGAGAAATTGTTTCTATGTGGTCTGCAAAAACGTAACATTCGCAGTGCTGCCAAGTGACTCAAGTGAGGTTGAAGTATTTGGGGATGCTTTGGTTTTGCTTCCTCAACCCACCAAAAATAGCCATAAAAAGCGGTATGAAATCTACCATTCCAGTGCAGTTTTCTTCCTTCTACCTGTTTTCCCATGTAGCTTTTTTTATCCTGTGTATTTAAGCATTTCCACAGTGCAGAGGACAGAACAACCTCTCAGGAAGGCATGGCAGCCCCATGTTTGTTGGCTCTCACCTCTCCAGCCCTGCAGGACCCGTATGTCCTCCCAGCAGCCCTCCCTCCCACCACCTTGCTCTCCCAGTCCCTGCTGGTGGGGTCCTTCCTCATCACTTACATCTACCTTGGCTGGGCCTAGTCCTGCTCTCCTGCCTGATCACACCACTGGTCCCTCCTGCCACCTCGGCTTAGTGTCAGCCTTCAGTCCTATAATTCATCACATAGAAACCTGCAGTCCTATCAGTATGTAGGACATTGTGTCACCACAACTATACCCATCATATGATGATCCTGGATAACTTCCCTGCGAGAGCAAGGGACAGTTGGTATCTTCACCGCTGTGTTCCCTCTGGAATGGGATAGTGCTGAGCAGTGTTTGCATGCCTTCATGATTGGGTTCTTCTCCTTCTGCGATAAGTGTGTCCCACAACAGCAGAGTGCCACAGTGACATGCTGCAGAGCACTGTATCACTGTATGGGCTATACCTGAGCCAAGAGCTCTTCTATGCCAGTAAGTGGCAAACTGCCTGTCCTACTGCATGGTGGTGAAAAGGGTACCTGAGCCCCAAGTGCTTTCTCTCTGCAATTCTCTCTCTGATCCAAAGAAAAATGGTGTTTCTTATGAAAGTCCTCAACATGACCCACAGGGGCTTAATCTACCTTTTATTTATTTGCTCCTCTTTGTGAAATGGGGCTATCATTGATCTTCATTATTGGAATTTATTCACTATTAATGGAGAGAGCAGTGCTGTTTGAGCTGGTAAAGCTAAGAAAGGAACTTAAAACCATGTTGGTTTTTCCTTGACCTCCTTTTTAGTGCAAATTGGCTGGCATAACTTAAGATACAGCTCATCAGTTCAATGCCCAGCTTCCTAGAGAGAGCTGGATACCAGGATTTCCATGTAACCTTTGCAAGTCTCTTCCAAAATCTTTTGCCTTTCAGTGGATTAGTACAATCAGTAAGCAAATCCCAAATAAATGAGGAGCAACCAAACATGTCAAAGTGGTGAGTGACTAATTGGTACTTGTCACCATTCTTCCAATTTGCAGCGACGTTCCTACTGGTAGCACTGAGAGTCATCTGTTCTCAGAGCGGCCAGAAGTCTTCTTGGAGCATTTTGTATGTAATTCTATATCTTTGCTTCTCCTTTCCTAAGCACAACAACATAATCTGCTGCAAGGTTTGAAAAGAACACCAGCCTACTGTATCCGTCAGCATTCCTCGTTTCTTCTTCTATTTTGCCATCTAAATATGACAGGCCTTTAGATTCCGTCTCATAAACACAAGGAGCAGTATAATTTGACAGCCCTTGATGCCACACTCTGCATACTCCATTTCCATAGCCTTAGAAGGGCATAAGCAGAATTCATTTCCAAGAGTTTACGAAGCAGTTCTGATAAACAGAGACGGTTATTCAGATAAAAAGTTGATGAGTTGGATGGATTTTTCAGAAATACTTAAAGGGAAGGGAATAAGGGCAATGATTTATTCCTGTTGGAAACATTCCATGGGGCTACAGCAGAAATATTTATATTTTGTAAGTTGTTTTAAAATTCTATTGTAAGCAAATGAGGATACATTATTTTTAACTGTTCCATGTTCAATTGAATATTGCAAATCACAAAACTTATACACTTTCTCTTTTCTGGCAGAAAACAGTATTGATGCAATTGCAGATCATCAATCAGGTGATTTAGACGCTTTATATTTCATGAAGTGGTGCTATTGTAGTGTATTCAAAGCACATATAAGAGTCAGGCAGTAACACTGAGTCAGTCTGTGGGAAGATGAACTCCCCAGGGGACAGACACCCGACAGCTTTCCCTGCTTGCTGTGACACAGAAGACCATTACATGGATGTGTTTCCCAGCTGAGGTCTGAGAGATGAACTTGAATAAGGCTCTAGATGCTTTTAATTAGAGGAGTCTAAAAAGCTTCCCACCTAGGCAGAAATTCAGCCAGGCTGTTCACATCTGTGGGTGTTTTTGTGGCAGTGCAGCACATTAGCAGCTATCTTCATATGCTCTGTGCTTCACTCTGTGAAAGCAAGTAGCCCAAATTTTACAGCCTGAATCATTAAAATGCAATTTAAAGTTCTCTTGGTCTGATTTAGATTTAAGCAACATAGCAGGTACAATTAATAATTGATCAATTAGTAAAGTGAGGCAAAATCATGAGTTCTAATCTGCTGACTTAGATATTTTATTCCTGGTATGACACATTCATCTCTCTGTGCAGAGCTTCAGTAACCGGCAGTACTGACCAAAACAACATGAATTGCAAAATACTGAGACAAGCACAAAGCCAAGGACTGAACCTGGCTCATGCCATGGATGGTCAGGACTTTGTTTTAACAACCAAAGAGTAATGTGGTAAACAATTATATACACACAGGAGAACATGCATACACACATACATGATTTTAATGATGGTAAGTGTGCTAGGTACGTAATGAAAATATGAAGCGTATCATGGTTGCAAGCCTTCCTTATCCGAATTCCCTCAAGGCAGAGTTTTAACAGTTGCTATGTGTTAAGCCACGTGTTTGAGAGGAGAGGTGTGACTATGTATCTCAGTGTGTTAACAGTACCTGTGCTGGGCAAGGTGGTGAGGGAACAGCAGGAGCTGTTTTGGCTTTTGGGGTGTTCTTGTAGCCTTTTTCCATTACCTCTGGAGAAGAAGAGATCAAACTGATTCTTTAGAATCTGTGCATTACCCGTAAAATTGCATGACTTTTTCCTCTCCTCTCCTCTCCTCTCCTCTCCTCTCCTCTCCTCTCCTCTCCTCTCCTCTCCTCTCCTCTCCTCTCCTCTCCTCTCCTCTCCTCTCCTCTCCTCTCCTCTCCTCTCCTCTCCTCTCCTCTCCTCTCCTCTCCTCTCCTCTCCTCTCCTCTCCTCTCCTCTCCTCTCCTCTCCTCTCCTCTCCTCTCCTCTCCTCTCCTCTCCTCTCCTCTCCATACATAGTTCCTGTCCCCAGTCATCTATTTCTTTGTAAGTATCTCCACTTCACTGAAGGCAGTTTCCCAGCTTTCTGCCAGACACATTTGGCTTCAGATCTGTGTGTAAAATCTCACCCAGCTCACAGTCAGACTAAAGAGTCAGCTAATAACCCAGGCAACCCTCCCCCACTTTTTTAAATTAAGCATTGCATTTTCTTGTCTTCAATCACACAGTATTAGCCTGCATTCATTAATCATCTTTGCTAATGCACAAGAAATGCCTCATTTTGGTTAATACTGTGTTCTGGGGGAGAGATGGTTCTTTGTATTTTTTGGTCCTTTGAGAATTAGGTTTTGCTGTTCTCAAAGTATTAACGCTGCATGGAGCCACGTGGTCCTGGCGGAATTGTTCTGCTGGTACTAATGGGATTACCTTCATGAACAAGAAAATGGTGTGCAGGACCAAACTCCCAGTTCATAGAATCATAGATTCACCGAGGTTGGAAAAGACCTCCAAGATCATCCAGTCCAACCATCCACATACCACCACTATTTCCTCACTCAAACATGTCCCCCAGTATATCTCAGTGCTTCTTGAATGTATTTTATGAGGAAGAAAAGTGAGAATATTAAGCATCCCAGTAGAATGACCATAAGTGGAAGCAGACCTTTACCAAGAGCTTAGCTGCATTAGTCATTGGCTGTAATGGCGAGAGGCTTGAAGGCAATGGTGGGTATTTCCACTGATCTGCTGCAAGTGGGAACCCAGTGTATGTTCTGATTTCTGTGCAGACCATGTTGCACTTTTAGGAGGATGGCAGCAAGAGAGAACTTTCTAGCAAAGTGGTGTATGTGAAGGCCAAGTTTGGTAAGAGAAACAAAAGGTTGTGGAAGGCAATGAAGTCCCAGAAAGAGAAAATACGTGACTATTGAGAACTAAATAGGCTGGAAATGGAAACCATGCAAATAATACCAGTGTTATCACAGAGAACATCTGTGGCTTTATCCTTTCCTGGAAAGCATAGACATATTTCAGTTTTCAAACCAGCTTTATCAAGGCACGTATAGTGTCTTTAATATTGACTTTTTATGTACAGAGAAATAATCATTAGCCCACCAATTAATTTAGACTCAGAAGTGAAAACGTAGATTAAATGAAGCATTTTTTTTCCTCCCCTTAGAGAAACATTATTGTCAAAGTGTCATTAAACAGAATCACAGAAGCACAGAATCAGCCATAGCGTCATAGAAGGCCTTGGGTTGAAGGGGACCTCAAAGATCATCTGGTTCCAAGCTCCTGCTGACCACTAGATCAGGTACTACTCCAGGCTGCCCAAAGTCCCATCCAACCTGGCCTTGAACATCTCAGGGATGGGCATTAATCATTGACATTTCATCACAAATACAGTTGTTTGATACACTTTGATAAATGTATTTTGTCTCTCCTCCTTATTATATGCTTTCTAACAGAACTGTGTAGTTTTTCTAGTACAGTTTATCAAAGGACTGTTTGTAAAAGTCTGGGGTCCATATGAAGCGATAGAGGCTACTTAGCATGCACAAACTGCAGGGAAAAGCCCACTTAACCAAGGTCCAGTCAGGAGCAAGCTCAGCGCCTGCTAACTCTCACAGCTTCCTGCAAGCTGTCTGCTGACTGTCAGGCTGTATGGAATGCAGAGGTTAGGGCTCAGACAGCTCTCCTGTTGTGTGTGGGCTCTCTCGCCATGCTACATCTTCACTTAAATCTGAGGGCCAAGCTACAAGTGTCAGGCCTGGGCTGTGGTGGAAGCCTTGGGAGCACTGCTGCTCCTGCCCTCAGAGTGAGACTCCTCAACCACCACAGCCTGGATTTTTCATAGGTAGAATGTTATATTTAGTGTTTCTATGCTTTGTCATATTTCTTTATGCTGTGCAAATAGTTTATGCTTCCAGAGGACATTTGATGAATTGTGTCAAGCAAACGCAAAAGCAGTTTAAGCACACTGTAACCTGCCTCTGCTTATTTACACTGGGCTCACTATATGCACGATCCTGGAAGTCATCACTGCTTTTTTGGAGATCATTTCTCCCACTGCTGCGTGCATCAATATGAGTTAATTTGGTGTACAAGAACCAGCTGCCTCATATATATTTCTTTCCTTCCCCCAAACCAACCCTTTGGACTCAGCTGTTGCATGCTCATTGAAAGTGACCTTGGTCTAAGTAGTAGTCATCAGCTGCATACTGTTAGATATACTAAGTAATTCACTTCTTTCTTTTTGTTATCTGTGCCACCTTTCTTCATTTCTTCTTTTGACTAAATTAAGCAGATATTTTAAAGACATTTTTGTAGCTTATTCTTTCAGCAATTTTTATTTTATTACATTTGTGTCTCTAGCTCAAACTTCCCACCACTGCTGACACATTCCAAAGTTCTCTTTCATCCTTTCATCTCTCCTACATTTCCTACAATGAGAAAATTAAAAAGGCTCTTGTACACACGCGTGGCGGTAGAAAATAAAAGTCTGTTGTAATGTTCAAAGTTCAGACATGAAACAGCTCACCGAACTGCCCACTCAGGGCAGGACAGACGCTGCAACAGCTGCTGAGCTCAACTCATATACTTTGTTAGATGTTTCCTTCCTTCTAATGAAAGAAACTTCTCACTCTACAAGAGATCCTGCATTCATTTTAACTATTGTTAGCATTGGCGTGATGAGGAGTGTACTTCCTTATTCTTGTTCTATTTTCTACTGACTCTTAATTATGATAATTTTTGTTCTACTTGCATATGGAAGAACTCAAGTGAAGTGCTCAAATGAAACCGGGATCTGTCCCTGCATTTATAGTGCTGCAGAGACTGAACTGCAGCCAGAATCCTTATTTCTAAGAGGGAGATGTCACCGTCTCCAGGCAAAGAGTCAATGAAATGGTTCATCCATTTAACAGATCAAAGAAACCAAATTAAAACCTGAATAATACTAATAATAGTAATAATAGTAGTAGTAGTAGTAATAATAGTAATAATAATAATAATAATAATAATAATAATAATAATAATAATAATAATAATAATGAGGCAAAACTCTCCAGTTAGCAAAATAAAGCAATGCAAAAGTGTTAAAGACAAATACTGTACAGAAACTACCTTTAAAATGAAGTTCCTGTCTGATGCTATCAATTTGCAGATCAGAGATAACAGATGGGAACAATTTGGCAGGTTATTTCACTGCAAAATTATTGAAAGCTGACTTTTATAAATTACCAGCTTTCTGCAAAGGCCTGCAAAAGGACTTTAAATTCACCCTGAGCTGAAGTGCTTTCCTTTTTGCCTTTGCAACTTGTTCTCCTAGCTTATGACAAGGCTCAGCATTTTTAAGTACAGTGATTTGGAACTGTTTGATGTTCCAAAGCTATTGCCTTGTTCCAATGTGTTAACTGGGACCTTGTAATTAAAAGTAACCTCTCAACAATGGACCAAGGGCTCCATGGCTCCTTGGTATGCTGGGTGGTTAGTTGCTGTGTAAGAACATTTTTGTGTTTCTGATGGAACAGCTTAGCTATCCAGGAAGAAAGCAGACCTGGTGGATAAATACCTTGCTGCTACATGCTTGTGTAACACACTAGAGAAATGACTGATGTGGAACATGGTATTCTTGGTGTTCTGACTGCTAAGAGAGGAATGAGGGATCTGGGGGAACCGATGGCATTCATCAGCAGAGCTCTGACTGTGTGGCTTGCAAAAAGGTGGAGTGAATTAAATACATTTGTTACAACATGGATGACAGTGTAAAATATGAATAGCATGTAGAGAACCTAGGGAAGAAAATATCAAGAAGAGCATACATTTAAGGAATGAATTATTTTTTTATGGTTTATATACTGCAGTCATTGAGACAAGGAATCCCCTCTTAATGTTAGAAGAAGCAAGAATAACCATTGTTTAAATATTTGGGCAATAGTCCACAAACCTAACTAGCATATCTGCCTACATGCCCCTTCTCATCCTCCCCTGGAAAGCCATCCTTTCCTGTTTCTTGCATCACCTCCCTTCCAACATGTCTGTCTGCAGAGCTGGAGGCACCCAGCACTCCGCTCCCTTGGGCGGGATGAGGCTTTCAAACAGACACAGCATCGCCCAGGCAGGAGATTAAAATCAAACTAAAGGGAATGCATTGCACCCACTGTACAAATTAATTATGGGAAGTCAGTGAATGCAGGGATGTGGAAGCCAAAGAATTAGTGAAAATAGAAAGGAAGCAAGAAAAATCATGAAAGACTGTCAGAACAGAACTGAAAAAGTGCATTCTGGATGCAGCTGGTGATTTAGGAGGACCCCAACCTATAGACTGCCACGAGAAAGTAAAATAGAGAATAAACATTTCTGTGTCTGTCTTGTTTCATGTTTTTCCTTAAGCCTCTTGGAGACAGGATAGTTGGTGAGATGGAATTCTGGAATTTAGTCCAGTTCTAACAACTTTCTCTTGAGAAGGAGATTCAGGCATCTGGCTAAAACTCTTCTATTGGATCTTTCATGATTTGTTTCCAGTGTAACTGTTTTAAATATCAACATCTATTTGGTATCTTTTCAAATTCACTGTATTTTATTAGCTGCACTCTAACTTCAGACTTGCTCACCGCTGGCAGCACTGAAAAGATAATTCCCTTAATGCCCTTGATGAAGATCTTACATCATCTTCCTTAAGAAATGAACTTTTATTACTGAAGAATATAAACAGCTCCCGTGATTCTGAATGTAATCTTTTGCCAAACATCATAACAAAGAAAAAGAGGGAGAGTGAAGATGATGGCCAGAATATTTCCATCCGGCTGCAAGTACTTTCAGGGCAAAGGACATCAGTGTCTCTTTTGTACTGATGCTAGCAATATCAAAGCTCTATCCCTTCTGAATTCTGCAAAGAATATTCTGGTGTTGAAGATTCAATTAATTCATCAGATTACCTTAGCAGCAGCAAGGTACTCAGCTGTTTGGCTGAGGAATTAATCTTCTCAAAGGCTTTAAAATGTTTTTAAAAATAAAACCGGATCACTTAGAACACCTTTTCAGGTGATGGTTGTTAATCAGATCTCCTCTGCATCCAGTGTCCGGGCCTAATTGCCTTATGTGACCCCGTAATAAATTGATCTTATTGAATGAGGCTATGCCTGGATTATTTGCAATTGCTAACTTACAATTCTTACAAGGCCTACTTTGTATAGCATGGAGCTGTTAAGATTGAGATGTCTTAATGTAGTTGATACAGCAACAAGCAGCCTTGCCTCTTTTTGTCCTCTTTTTCAATTTAGTGGGAGAAAAAACATGACCCAACAATAAATGCTTGCAGCCTGAAAGACCTACAATATGCTGAGCTGCAGCAGAGCAAGGGAGGGGATGGTCCCTCTGTGCTCTTGTAAGGCCCCACTTGGAGTACTGAGTCCAGGTCTGGGGCCTCCAGCACACGAAAGACATGGAGGTGTTTGCGTGGGTCCAGAAGGGGATATTCAGAGGGCTGGAGCTCCTCTCCTGTGAAGAAAGGTTGAGGGATCTGGACTTGTTCAGCCTGGAGAAGGTAAGGCTCTTGGGAGGCCTCATGGTGGCCTTCCAGCATCTAAAGGGAGAATACAGAAATAGTGGAGAGGGACTCTCTATCAGTACCAGTTCTAGTGACAGGAAAAGAGGCAACAGTGCTAAACTAAAACAGGAGATTTAGTCTAGATATTAAGATGAAATTCTTCACTATGAAGTGCTGGCAAGAGCTGCCCAGAGAAGCTGTAGATGCCCTGTCACTGGAGGCATTCAAGGTCAGGTTGGATGGGGAGCTAGGCAGCTTGATTTGGTGTGAGGTGTACCTGTCCATGGCAGGGAGTCAGAACTGCATGGCCTCTTCCAGCACAAACCATTGGGACCAGCTTTTGCTGCAGTGACCATTAGTTACGCAGTGTGGGATGAGGGCACAGGATATATAGCAGCATCAGAATGTTGGACTTCGTTAGAGCAGACATTGTTCTCTTCATTAAAAACAAAACAAAAACCAAAGCAAATGTTAGAACAAGTATAACAGGGTTCACGTGCTCTGAAGGCCTGACTAACTCACAGTAGGCACTTCAAGATTCTGAGATTAGAGGTACAATTCAGGCACAAAATATAATGATCTATTGTTCTAAACAGGAACTTCATGAAGATATTTCAGTTACTGAGTTGCCAAAGCTGGACTGGACTTTTCTGCCAATACTGCCAGAAATTGAAGTGTCATACAGCTCTATAAACTTTGGTCTGTTTTCTGTAACAGAAGTTGACGTGCCAAGTGTAAACAGCGGTTTCTGTGTGGGAATAACAAAATCTGTAAGAAAACCCATTTCCCACATTTGTTTCTCAGTTGTTTATTTATTTATTTTTTTTCTATTTCTTCTGAATCCCAAACCTTTTCTTTGTACTTGTGAGCTTCCTGGAGATGTTGTACTATCTGCGTTTCAGTTTCTCTTAACATTTCAAACCTCATATGGGATATTTTCTTCACTTCTTCTCACTCAAAAACATAAACAAGATTAACAGTCATATGGCAGCAACACAGATGAGAGCCCTGGTGACTGGTGTTGGACAATGAAAATTATTTAGACTTTGCCTCTGTCAAATTCATTACTTAAGGTTTGATAGAAGCAGAGGAAATTGCCTCTTTAACTTCAGTGGACCTTGTATCTGGTTCAGAAGGCTTAAAACGGTAAAAGACCAACACTGAATAAGGAGTATCACAGTGACGAACTTGCTTTCCTCTTTTCACTGGAAGCTTTGACCGTAAGTCAAACATGGAGTTGTAGTTCTGCTGTTAGACTCTTGTGGTTAATTTTCTTGGTACTTAGATTCCAGTAGAGCTTTCAGCTAAAATGAATGTTACTAATATTTACATATTCAACAATATCTGAACTCCAGATTATTGCATGAGATATATATGAAATTTCATACTTCATTCTAAGTAATGAATAATGCTTTGAAATGCTCTTGGGACATGTAAATATTTTACTCAGTAAACCTGTTGGCATCTCTACTTTCAAGAAGTAGATGTAATATTGCTATTAAACATTCTTTTCCTGATTATTCACAGAATAACTCCAAGAAATGTAATAACATAAATCCATTTCTCTTTGAATTAGTGTTCTCCTGCATTCAGAACTGCAGTTGTTCTCTATATTATCCTATTCAGAACTAAAAAAAGTACACAGTGAAGTTGGAAGTTGTAGAATCACATATCAGATCTTCTGTTATATATTACTTCCTACTGACTGGAAAGCACAAAGCCAGGGGCATTCTGCATTTGTTAATGTGATGCCAGGCACAGATCCTTGCATCAGTGTGGGTGGCTGAGTAAAGTGGCTGCTCCCTCTGGACACCAGGAAGCAAAAGCAGGGAACCATGTCCTATCCTTCTGGTAGGTTTTCCACCCTGTATTGTTCTGCCATAATAATAACTGAATAGTAACTCAGCTCTGCACCTGCAGTGGATTCTACACAGAGAGTTACTTTCGTGTTATGCTTTGCATGCAGCTCTCAGAGATGTCATTTAACCTTTGATTTCTACCTGTTATTTGTTCCGGTAGACGAGCAGGTGTGATTTTGGTACTTTGTTCTGCTGCCAACACCTGTGAATACTGGAGCCAGGTAGTAACATTTTGGGGGTTGTTCTTATTTTCGTGGAGGAGTATTTAGCATGTGCTGCTCTTAGTCTTCCACGTTGACTATGCTGCCAGATGCAATGTGCACTAGTAGGCTCCAGCTGATAATAACCAACTCTGTTTCTGCAATACTTAACTAGAGGTTGCAGCTTTAGGTTAGGGCTTCCCGGACTACTTAACTTCCCTTTCACCAGAACACTCCCTCAAACTTTTTGCATTCATACGGGAAACATATAAATACTGTGTATGAAACAATGCAGCAAACAGATTTTAATGAAACGTTCATGTGAATATACTTCCCCCCCTCATTACAGTTATTGCCAGTGTATGTTTAACTTGCTGATTTCACACACAGCTGTGCAGCCCTTTTGTTACATATTAACTTGAGACCCAAGCTTGCAAGATGCAGAGAGCTTCTGGTTATGTTGAGCTTCTTGCAGGGCTGTGAGCACATGGGTACGCAGCTTGCAGCTCTAGCCCTGAGCCCAGATGACCAAAGCCAATGGCTGCTCCCCACACTGGTGTCTTTTCACTGATTGCAATTGCTTTGTGCTACTTTGCTTTTCCACAGTGTTAAGTCAGGTGTTTACCAAAGGGGCATGAAGCCAATCTATTGCTTAGATTTTGGGGAAATGGATTTCAATGAGATCAAGATGTGGTGCAGCCTGAGCAATGTTAATCACTGCTTTCTCTCTGAAGGCTGCTTTGTGAGAAAGGTATGGTATCGGCCTGTGTTATAAAATCTGATGTATTTGGCACAGAAAACGTATTGCAATTACTGTTTCTATAAAGTTGTTATCACTGTTGGATATGTAGATGAAGACCGCAATTTTCCACTGTTGGCAAGGAAAAGCAAGGGATACCTGTAAGTAGCGAGGTTTAATTCAGTCTAAGAGCAAGGAAACAGATTTACAAGGCCACAGCCCCCACTGTCTCTGTGAAATAACCCAGCTATCATTAAGCAAGCAAGGAGCTAGGCCAGAGGAACAGTTCTGTTCTAGTGACTGCTGAAGGAATCTTACTTTAATGCAAATTGTGTGTTTCTGAGGAATAAGCAAAATAAATACATAAATAAAAAGAAAACACGAAGGAGAAAGAGACTTTAGTTGTTGTTAGTCAGTGAGAGAGGTCTCTATGTAACCTTATGCACGATCAGCCAAGCAAGCAATACTGAGAAGTTAACAGTTGTTTACCCATTAAAAGAAAGTGGGGGAAATAGAAGTTTATGTGACCTAGAGTGGACTGTCAATGACAATGAAGTATTTTCCAAAACCTGAAGTGTAGACAGAGGGCACCACGTGATCTCCTACAAACAAGCAGTCACAAGCACTCCATATCCTTCCTGGGAAAACAGCTCCTGTTTTGGGGTAAATGAGGCTGGGGTTGGTTGCATGTTAATTCTCCTTCATTAAGACGTGTTAGCAAGTTTAATTCTTTCTATAAAGCCTGGATTTCACTCTTGTTTAATACTAGGCTAAATCTGGAATAATAAATTCTCAAAAGCTTAGAGGTTCCAGTAAAATAAGATTTGTCTATAAATTGCATGTTGGTTTCTACTGGTTACGTTGTAGCTTTGGTGCTCTGGGCAGTAGGAAAGCAAGAGGGTGAGAAAAGAGTATGTACTTTACCAGCACATGGGATGATTTAGTAGAAGCTGTGACCTCTTACTGCAAACATTAGGAAATAATTATTTCTCTGGAGAGCCTGCACTCCCTCTGTCCCCCTTTCCTTAGACTTCAGCACAATGAAATATGCAGCATTTTGAATTATTTCCACTTGAATTTAGTACTTCTTTTAAGGGTTGGGAAATAGAGATGTAGAACGTTGTACATGGCACGTGATGGTAGTTATCTGAGTGTTTCTCAGAGTATGATCTGAATTCTGCACGAGATCTGCTTATCAGCTGAAAAACAGCAGGACTTCTGATAAATGAAGTATCTTCTCTTGGCCTGGGAGGGTACTGTAGTATCGAACCTGGCTTGTTAAAATGGAGCATCTTGGACTGGTTAAAAAATATATATATTCTGGAATACGTCTGTATGTGGATCTTTGGGACATTATGAGTTAAAGCTTTCATATAAATCTTGTCTGTGCTCAGAAAATTCCCCGATGCTGACAGGGGGTGTCACCAGCAGCTCAGCTCAACATATGCTGCATATGGCAAAGCAGGAAGACCCGCTGCTTCGCAGGCTGTGAGAGCAGGTTTTAAACCAGCAGCTTTCAGCATTCTGCTAAAGGTTGGCCTCTACACATTGCCCATCCAATTACCAGTAAGGCTGATTAGCTGTTTGAGCACAGATTGGTTTATCACATTCTTTTCTGCATAAAAAATAAAACTGTATAGCATCTGTAGTTGTGAAGTATCTAGCACTCTCAATATCCCTGCACTGAGACTTTATTTGTATTATAATTGTGGTGAGGTGGAAATTGGAACAGAATCAGAATCTGAATACAAAGCAGATTAAAATCTCTACTTGCAGCAATGACTGATTTTAAATTGAATATGACACAGCACTTCATAGAAAAGCTCAATTGACTCATTTTATGGAGAAAGTATTTTCCTGCTTTTCAGAAAACACACTTAAAAATATTTCCCATTTGAGGTGTCACCATAGGTTTTTGCATGTCTTTGTGTTTCTGTTGCCAACCTGCTCCTAGCACCCAGTGCACCCCCACGTCACACCCACACATACCCCCCCCTCCATGATGGCACATCTCTGTCCTTCCAGCCCTTTCCGATTCACAGCACACCTGAGCAGCTCCTGAGACAAATTTGGAGTCTGAAGCCATTTCGTTTCCTGTGGCTCCTGAAAGGAGGACCTTCTATTTTCCTGCCTGTGCTTTCTCCCCTGCCCTTGAATGTTTACCTCCATACCTGCTGTGCATCAGTTTGGGGCAGCTCAGCAAGCTGGCTCACCACAAAAGCACAGGAGGTGGGAGAGGTCGAGGTGGGAAGGGGCCTTTGGAGGTCACCTGTCCAACCTCTGCTTTCTTAGAGATGCCCAGACTGGGGTGCCAAGTCCCACATATATGCAGATTCTGGAGACGTCCAAGGATGGAGACTCCACAGATTCTCTGCATCCTGTGCCAGTGCTTGATCACCCACACAGAAGAACTGTTTGCTGATATTCAGTCACAGCCTCCTGTGCTTCAGGAGGCCCAGCTTTTAATTTATATTTTTATATTTTAATTATATGACCCAAAGTACTGAGGGAAAGGCTGCTAAGGTATTTTGCATTAGAGCTTTATAGCCTGTACCTTATCAAGGCCTTTTTAAAAGGGCCATAATGACTGACAGAACTTGAAGCGTCCATGTGTTGCAGTGTTTAGGCAAGGACAGCTAACCAACATAAATTAACTTTGTAGTAAGAATGCATTCAATCTTTCAGTTCAGAGCTGTCCTGTGCTGTTACAACACATAAATTATCAGTCTGACCTGCAAGCTCCAGCTTAGAAGATTAATGGAATATCATGAAAATAGGCAACTGAGTCTTAAAACAGGCACTTTACTCTGAACTCCTTTAAAAAACTGGATGCTAGGGTTTGTCCTCTGCACCGGTAGATAATGGATTATTTTCTCTGTGGGTGCACTTTTTGTAGCTCTCATCACCGTAAGCATCAAAGTGCCAGAGAAATATTGATGGATTTGTCCTCGCAGGCCCATAGGTTACAAGGTACTGCTCCTATCATCACTTATTTTACACATATGGCACTTTAGCTGAGACAAGTATGCTGGACTGCCAAGGTCAGAGAGAAACAAAATCCAGAATCCCTCTTTCCCAGTCTGTCAGAAAGGCATCTCTCCAGCCTGAGATGCAGTGTTTTTCCAGATAACGTAACATTACTTCCAGGGCTGGTAAAAACACTGGTTGCTTAACCTCAGCTCATGGGGAAAAGGGTGTAGGAGCCACTAGTCAGAAAAATTTCTCATGGCACTAGTTCTTGTTGTCCCTACTGAGGGTAAATGCTCCATTTTGTACCTTGGATATACACAGCAGACACTATCTTAGGCTACTTGAGTTAGATTTTCTTCCTTATCATTATCAGAGGACAACTGCAATAGCTTACAGAGACAGGTAATATTCATTACTTGTCCTGCTGCCCAGAAATAGATATCTACACAAATGAGTTTTCAAGTGAGCATCGTTATGTGTTTTCTCCATCTTTAAAATTAGCTAACTTCTTTTCCTGACAGAAGGAATGAGCAGTTTGATTAAATTTGATCATTCATGTTTAAAAAATATATATATTCCTGATTATAGTGTTACTAGTGAAGGAGTTAAAACATTAACACAGCACCAAAGGAAAAGAGGGATGAGTATTAGCTGGAAGTTCTCAAATAGATTAAATTCATAGCATATATATATATATATTTATTTAAAAGCCTTAGCATTATGAGAAGAGATATTCCCAAGCACGCAGTTGCTACTGTAGCACTGCACCAGCATCCACTCTATTCAGACTGGTAGTTCTTATAGCTTTTCCACTCTGTTTTTTTTTGTTAGTAAACTCAAACCAAATCTAGAAGTTATTGACAAAATAGAGGGAGAATTAGCAAGAAGATTTTTTTTTTCTCTCTCTCTTTTTTTTTGTTTTCCCCTGAAAAAAACACTGCAGAGATGACTCAGTTTTCTTACCAGAAATGTGTCCGTGAACATCACTTGTAGTTCAGGCCATCACAAAGACATTACGTTTGTCATTGCAAAAAAGAGACTAAACAAAGGAAAGTGTTGATAACTAATTGAAAACACCCATGTGGTTCTGGAAGCACATGGCCGGGGCCAGCCTAGAAGCCACCTCTGGTTTCACCAAACCTGATCCTCCCCACAGATTGCTGCCTGCTCGTCCTTTCCTTAATTCCAGTGAGACACTCTCAGCTCTCACCTCAGGAACAAACCAACAGCTGTAATTGTACAGGGCTTTCTGCCCTGTCCACTGGGAAGGCAATGAATGTAAACAGCTGCCTGCCTAGAACCAGCTGGGTATTGCTATTGCATCACATTGGGCTACTTATTCTCCCGAGACCTGTTATTTTATTTTAATAAGCATCAGGAGATCTTACATAACTCTGCATAATTTTTCCCAGTATGGTTTTAGAGCGCTACACACTTCACTTCTAAAGCACCTCCATCTCTGCTGCTGCCTGTGGGACTCTGCGTTCCTGTGGTGCTGCCGTGTCCTTGCTCCCTTCTGCAGAGCCATGAGTCAGGCAGGGGTGAAGGGCAAGGCCTGGGCCTCCTCCTGGGCTGTGGAGCAGTGAGCAGAACCACACAGTCGTAGAGTCACAGAATAAGCCTAGTTGGAAGGGATCCATAATGACTATCAAGTTCAACCCGTGGCTCAAGGCAGCACCACCCAAAATCCAGTTCTGATGTCTGAGTGCTGTCCAAACGCTCCCTGAGCTCTGGCGCTCAGGGCCGTGCCCACTGCCCTATGCAGGCTGTTCTGGTCCTGAACCTGCGCCTGCTGCAGCTGGTCCTCAGCTCTCCTGCCCCTCAAATCCCTTTCTGTATGAATTCTTCATTCTAGTTTTTATTTATTTATTTATTTTGGCTTCCTGGTTGTCTAACAGGGCTCCTTCATAACCCTGGGTAACTTTGGAAGGCCACAGTTTGAAGCAGAGAGGCTGGGACAGCAGGGTAATTATGTGGGAGGGGAAGGAGGCTGATAAAGAGCTCCTAATAGTCACTCTTACATGCTATTATTTCAAGCAAGGAAAATAAACACAGAATGGTTGTGGGGCAGTCAGACAGGAGAGTGAGGGATGAGACATGAAGGAATGGCAGAAAAAGACATGGAGAGAGGTGGAAGAGATGACAAATGGCAGCAGGAAGAGATGACAATTCCAGCTCGCAGGGCTTGTAACAGAAAATCTAGATTTATTTTTTTTTTTCAAGAAAAAATAAAAATATATGTTATGGGAAAATACATATATGTTTTACTGAACTCTTTTTCTTTTTCTGTCTCTTACTTTTCATTTCCATGATCACTTTCCCTCTTATCTCTTACACTTTGTAAGGCACAAAATAAAGGTGGAATTCAGCCTTCCTAATTGGTAACTGGAAGTCTTCTTTATGTCTCAGCACAATGGTCTGTTTATTGGGAACTGCCCTTCTGTAGTACCAGCCATCTCTTCACGTCACGCTGCCTGAATAATGCCTCTTGAGGATGACCAGAAAGAATAGCATCACAGCCAGGCTCTGGGGGGCTGTAAATAGCATTATGCCTGACTGAAAGGCTGAGGCCATCATTAAGTTGCCTGCAGCTGGAGTGGTGTAGGTGGGTGAGTAAGAGCAACTGGGAGACGGGACAATGGTAACCTGGTACACAAGGGTCATTTTTCTTTGGTGGCGTCGTTCCACTGGGCTATTGTGCTCCCCCTAAATTGCATCTCTGTGTTCAACAGAGCTGAGCAAGCTCAGTGAAACAACCTCAGCAAAGCACATTTTAAAGAAAACGTTGAATGACTGGAGCAAAAAGAACAGTTTATTGTGTGTTGTGATTTCGACCGAGCTGTGGCAAACTTCTACTTTGCTCAGTAATTGTCTTTATCTATATTGAACTGGTTGTGAGTTAAGGGCACACGGCTAAATATATGCAATGGGAACTGGCCTTTAGAAAGCAGTATCCCAGCTCCCTGTGCACCAGCAATAATGGCTTTCATTGGGCAAATTAAGAAGTTAATCCATCAGTTTAACCCAGGGTGTCCTTTGAGTGTTTTCCGTAGCAACATGATTCATTTTCTGGAATGGAATTTTTCAGTGCCAGGATGACAGAGCTCTTGAATTTGGAAAATCCCTTTTGATTTGTTATTGCTGATTTGGTTACAGATATACACAAATGGAAAAATCCTACATTAATTTCCCTCACAGTTTACATATAAAATGGACAAAAATTACTTAGTTCAGGTTTTCTTACACAGCCATACTACTCTTTCCTCATTTCTAAGCCATACAAATGGAGATCTTGATCCCGCTCCCATTGAAGTCAGTGGGGGAGTTGCCCTTAACTTCAGTAGATATATGACTCAGTTTAATTCCCCCTGTGGGACCTGTCAGTGTGCAGAGATTCCTCAGAGGTTAATTGCTTGCAAGTGAGTCCTTCCCTGGGATGTAGAAGGAAGGTGCAAATTTCAGAACTGCTGCATTAGCTAAATCCTGCAGCCTAGGAAGGACATTGTTTAAAGCAGGGACATCCCACTTTAGTAATTCTGCATCTTAATAATTAAATTCAGCCACTCATTAACTTAAAGACTATGTTACTTCCTTTGCCATCTTGCTCAATATCTATTGAAGTATGACAGATGTTTTTATCATGTTATCCTGGAAATATTCCTTTTGACTTTTTTTTTTCCACACTCTTTTAAGAGTACAATTAATAATAAAAAAAGACTACTTTAAAATGGGCTTTTAGAAAGTATTTATAAAAGAACCACAAAGGAAACAACAACTGGGGGAGTGGAAGAGGAGATTTCTAAACTAATCAGTCAGAATCATTCTTTAGACTTTTCAGATTTAGATGAATGACTTTCTTATTACTTAACTGTGCTCACTGCTATTCTGAGAAAGCTAAAAGGTACATCACAATTTATTGAAAGTTTTTAGAGCAGTTTCTTCATTAAAAATCTCGATATTCTTTCTCCCACGCCACATTTTTTGTAATCCTTTCCCACCTGTATTACACTTGGAATAATCCTTCTCATTCCCTGTCACATGCACATTAAACCTCTTTCAAATTAGAGACTTTGAGCTCTTAAAACAAGCATTTCATTTTTGTTGCGAGGAGTGTGATCACCATTATCAAGCCATTATTAGAAATCTTATATCTAGTGAATACTGTTGGGTGGATAAAGGAAGGAACTGAAGTAGCGGCTCAGTTCAGTTCCAGCTCAATAGCTTTTTCTGAGGATCCTCCTTCTCTGAGGGGACTCGTGGATTGAAAAGGCCTCCTCTGGATTCCTCTGTCCACATCTAGAGTACTGTGTCCAGATCTGGGGCCCTGAGCTCAAGAAAAATGTGGAGCTTTCAGAATGTGTCTATAGGAGACCATGAAATTGATCAGAGTACTGGGGCACCTCTCTTATGAAGACAGGCTTAGGGAGCTTAGCTTCATTGTGGCCTTCCAGTGCTTAGAAGGAGATTATATACAGGAGGGAGACTGACTTTTTACACAGTCTGATAGTGACAGAAAAAGGGGGAACAGTTTTAAACTGAAAGAGGTGATTTAGATTAGACGTCAGAGGAGTGTTTTTCAGTGAGAGAGGGAGGTGAGGCACTGGCACAAGGCTGCTCAGAGAAGCTGTGGATGCTCCGTCCCTGGAGGCCTTCAAGGCCAGGCTGAACAGAGCCTGATTTAATACCTGATTTAATGGTTGAAAACCCTACCCATGCCATGGAGTCTGAACTAGATGATCTTTGAGGGCCCTTCTAGCTCAAACTGTTTTATGATTCTAGGATTCAATGAAAAGGCTATTCAAAAGGAAGATACAGGAGCATAGGAGCATGAATTCAGTGAAATTTGGGTTTGAACAGCTCTAATTAGGAGTTTTTAAAGGGCTGAGCACAAACCTCTAGAGACAGTAGGGAAGCCCAGTTTATAGTATTGTTGAAAGCAGTTTCACAGTTGACATTTGATAGACACTCTGCCATTTCAGCCCCAACTTCCCCTTCAGAGGCTTCTGTACTGATGCGTGCTGTTATTCCTCCCCAAGTGTAAGACTACACCAGCCATGGTTACTACAGACATTTCCAGTCTTACCCTCCATTTGCGTGTGCCCAGCGCTGTAAAGTACCCAACCCAACACTTCACCCACTTGTTTGAGTCATTCCTAGAGGTTCACTTCTCAGACAGGTGTACACAAAGCCAATCCAGGCAGGTGCCAAGCTGTGCCCTCTGCTGACTGCCCAGAATCCTGTGGTCACTGCCAGAGTTATTTGCTGCCTCATTTGACCTACATCCCTTAAGCCCATTCGTTTGCCTTATCCCCTAAGTACACCATGCCTTGGAAAGGACGTCACTGCTGCTCTCCAGAGATGTAATTACAGTGTGCAGTCACAGTTCTGAAGGACAGGCTGATGGCCTTCATTCCTTTGTCAGGGTGTCTGTCCTGCTGTGAACTGTGCTGCCCATTTGTCATTGTGCCTTTGACCTGAGACACATTCAAACTGTTTTAGTTATATCGGCAAGTCCAGTCCATGTGTAGGAATATGCTTAGACCATAATCATTTTGAGAAGGAAGCACCAATGTTTATGTACCTTTACTGGGCATCCTGAAATGGGACTGTATGACAGACTCACACTTTTTTTTTTTCCTATAGTATATGAACACTGCTCAGAATGAGGGTGAGTTCACCCTGCCATGTCTGAAGAAAAGCAGTAAAAATGTGGCTGGTCCAGGATAGTGGGGCAGCCTGGGAGCATAGTGTGTCTATGAACAAACTTCTCTTGGAGAAGAAGAGGCTCCAGGGAGACCTTATGGCTCCCTACACTGCCTGAAAGGAGGTTGTGCTGAGGAGCCCAGCCTCTTCTCCTAGGTAACAGCATTAGGACAAGACATAACAGCCTTAAGCTGCACCAGGAGAAGGACACCAGGGAAGGGTCAAGTTGGATGTTAGGAAAAACGTATCCAAAAGTGTGGTTGAAAACTGGAATAGGCTGCCCAGGGAGGTGCTGGAGTCACCATCTCTGGAGCTTTTCAAGCGATGTGGAGATATGGTACATGGTTCAGTGAGCAGTACTGGTGGTATGAGACGGCTGAATTGACTGATCTTAGGGATCTTTGTGATTTCAAACAAGCGGGGTTTACCAGGGCCGTGTAAGGAAGCGAATCCTCGCGTCCTCGCTCAAACTCTCCGCCGGCAGCGCAAGAGGAGCCGGGGGAGCGGGGTGTCCTGGCTGTTGGGGGTGTCCCTGGGGCCGCCCCGCCCCCCGTCCCCGCCCTCCTCCCATCGCGGCGCCCGCTGCCATAGCGATGCGGGAGCGGGCAGCGGCGGGGCCGGGTGCGGGCAGCGGGGCCGCGCGGCTGCCCCCAGGTAAAGGCGCGGGGCTGGGCGCGGGGTGGGTGCGCGCTGCGAGCTGCGCTTCTTTCCTTACCGATTCCTTTGCGTTGAATTTGTTCCCTCCCGCTGCCGCCCGCACGTTCAGGTGCAGAAAGCGGCTTTCTTGGGGAAGTTCTCCGCGGGGAGCAGCGGCGGGTTCTCGTCTTTACGATTTTTTCGTGTTTGTTTTTACTTTTTTTTTTTAAATTATTATTTGTTGTTATTATTTTCCCCTGAGCGTTGCGGGCCGGGGCCCGGAGCTTTGTCCGCTCCGCGGTGCGGGGTCGAGCGGAGCCCCTCCACGCAGGGCGGGCTCACGCTGCGACCGTGTGAATGGAGGGGATTAAAAGCGGCGATGCGGAGGATCTCCGGCGTCTCTGTGAAACACGAGGAAACCCTTTTATCCCCGGAGGTTCGGAAAACTCCTTCTAAAGTTGCACTCCGGAGGGAGCTGCCGGCCCCAGCGCCGCCTCGCTCCGTGCGCTGCCCTGCGGCTGCTGGCCCCATTCTTATGGAGATGCGCAGCCCCGCTGTGCCCCGCGGAGGGGGGAAGGGGCCGCGGCCCGGAGGGACTCAGCCCCCGCCCCGCCTGGTTGCCCGGAGCCACCTCTCCCCCTCTCCGAGCCCTCAGGCCGCCCGGCCCGGGTTCAGACAAAGACGAGGAGGGGGCAGCGCTGCTTCCAGCACAGCCGCTGCTCGCCGCGGTTTGGGGACGAATCCCCGCAGCCCGTGGTGCCCCGCAAGCCTCCACCCCACGTATCCCCCCCTGGAGGCCGTGTGGGTTACAGCTGCCGGCACTGCCTGAGGCCAGAGCTGTGCCCCCCGTGTCACTGCGGGGTTACCTGCAAGGGGACAAAGGTGGCTGGGAGTCGTGCAGCCAACCCACAGCAGCAAGTGCTGGGAAGACATGGGTCTGTCCTTACACTGTTTGAGTGCTACGTTGTAGTCTGTGACCAAGCTCAATCCTTTCAATGAAACTTCCCGTCTGTGTTGCCAAACAGTTTTTTCTCTCTAAATTTGTGTGAGGATTACACGTAGTGTTCTAAGGTAGGTGTGGTAATACTGCTGAACTTATTAGCTCATTAAGTTTTAGAAAAACAAGCACATACTTAAATTATTCTGGTCTCTTAAATTGCCAACAACTGCAATGATACTTTGAGGGTGTTATTAACGTCCTCTCCCTGCTGCAGTGCACCTTTGTGCGGCTGGAAGGAGCTCCTTGAGCTCACTCGTGTCATTAGTTCTTACAGTGAGGTCCAAACTTCTTTTAGCAGGAGACTTTGTACTGAAATTTCCCTAATGGTCACCTTTGTGTTCTTGGCACAGGCGGTGCAGCCGGAGGAGCTCAACTCGGCTGGTGAACGTGGGAGCAAGAGGAGCTTGAGTGCAACAGATGTGGGTCAGGCAGCGAGGGCAGCTGCCGGGGATGGCAACGTGGCTGTAAGCTGCCCCAGCCTCCAGCTCCATGCCATCGAGGGCATGACCACATTTCAGAATGGCTATGGGAACAGCAACGCCATCGCTTGTATCGTGATGGATAATAAGGAGCCTCCGAACTTGACGACCTCTGTCAGTCATAACGGGGGGTACAGCACCAGTGGATGTTGTGAAGAGGAAACACAAGATGAGAAAATCAGCCCTTCCAAAATCATGCGCTTCTTCTCCACCCCTCGGAAACGAGCGAATTCCAGCTCTGACAGGCCTCGCTCTCTCATTTTGATGGGCAACTCTTCCACGTGGAATGCTTTATCTTCCATCAGGAAAATGGGATCTTTCAAGAAGCTGAAATCATCTGTTCTGCAAGGGATTCAAGCAAAGGAGTGCCCCGATATCCTTAATGAGAATGGTGTAGGCAAACACAACTCAAATGGGGCAGTGGTGAGAGTTCAGACTAACAGGTTTTCCTATTCGGGGCCTATGCAGGATTTCCAGAGTGCAGTGGATGGTTTGGTGTCCGACTGCTCTGATGCTGAGGAAGGTGATGAGTCCTTCCTGAGGAACACTCACCGCTCACGCAGCATCCGACGGGCTTATGGTGCCGGCCGCATCAACCTGCTCGACACGGATAAGGCTCAGAGCCACCACAACGGCACCAGAGCAACATCTCCTGTCCTTGCAGAGCCAAAGATCTGTGAGATTTTGGTGAAGGACTCAGAAAACAACAGGATCATCTATCGGAGAAGCAAAAGTTCGGATAACTTGAACTTTCTGAAAAAAAGCTCGTTCAAAAGGAAGTCCACCTCAAACCTGACCGACCTCAAGGCTGCGAATGAAAAACAGATGCCAGCAAGGACTGTGAGCGTTACTTCTGCTGACTCAGACAAAACAAATGGGAACCCTGAGAGGAGATCCAAGCGATGGAAGAGCCCCATCAGGGCAAAGGATTTTGACCGAGTTCTGAAGCTTGTCAGTAATGTTACAGATGTTGCATGGAAGAAGGATGGCTCTAAGAGCACAGCTCCTTCTCCCAGTGAGCCGTCCCAGAGAACAAGGTCAAACAGCAGACTGCATGATGACTACTCCCGCAGGGTTTCCAGTAGCACAGATCATGACAGAAAGAGGTGCACCTCCTCAGCATCTAGTCTAGATTCTTCATCACCAGGAACACCTTGTCTACAAAGCCCTGTGGCTGCTCAGGATAAAGAGGCTGAAATGGATGTAGCTCGTGCTGAAGACAAAAACCTCAGTACATCTTCAGGTATCGCGGAATCTGATTTATTGTCCCCTACTCTGAGTGACATCGGGCCATTTCCCAACGAAGTGTTTGATACAGACTCGGACGAACCAAAAGCCTCCCAGCAGTTTGCATGTGATGCTGAACATCCTCACATCCCTGTCAGGCCGACTGCTCCAAAACCTCAAAGCCCCAGCACGGAGAAGATGATGTGCAATATGGATTTCCAGTGCTCAAACCATCATAGCACACTGTCGTTGAGCTCCACGGAGAGTGAGGAGAGAGGTGAGGTTGGGCCAAAGCTGAGCAGGAATCCTGTCTGCTTCCAGGACACTGTGCAAACCGTGTACTATGATGATGGAAATGAGGACAGTGGCATCAGCAGTCACTCTCAGCTGAGCCTCAATTTAGCCCCTGGTGCAGAAGAAAAAAAGGAAGAGGTAAGAAAGAATGCAGAATCCTTTAGAAGTTATGTATTTATCCATCAGGTTTTCTCTTTATTAATGCAAAACAATGCAAACAATGCAAAATAACCGGAATACTAATGGCTATTGCAGCTTGTTATTGCTAAAATACGCTGACAGAAATTATTTTCTTTAATATATTCTCTTTGGAAGCTAACACCAAATTATTTTCCCTTTGTGCATTAGCATCCAAGAAAGTTTTGGCAGCCAAGCTGTTCACATCCATTTTCAAGGGCAGCTTATTACACCCTGCAGTTATACCAGCTTGTCATGTGGGCTTGTCAGATTGTACCAGCCCGGGCAGGGTCTGGCTATGTTTCTTCCAAGCCAAAAGGTCTCTAAGAAGCCTGTACATTTGGAAATAGTGTTGATTCAGTGTGAAATGCTTCTCCTGTGGCAGCCTTGCAGAACAGGATGGTATTTGTAGAGCAGTATGTCTTGAAATATATGATAGAGAAAGTTAAATGTTCGGTTGTTGTCAGTGTTTTCATTGTGCATCAGTGGCTATGTTGAGTGTAGGCTACTTGGATATTTGCTTGCCAGCTTTGAGCAGCAGAGTGTGTTGCCACTGAAGCATTAAAGAAGCCACCAGCACCCCAGTATATCCAGCTGATATTTCATACCCCCAGTAGATTAGTAGTAAATGCAGTCCTAAAACTGAAGCCCTGTGGAGGGTCTGTGTGAAAATCATTTACAAAATTAAACTGCCAGCGCTTTTAAGCCACCTTGGTTTGACTTAATGTGTCATATACCTTAGCTATGCGCACACTTCGGCCTTTCATGCTAGTCTAATCATGTCTGAGAAGCCATCTTACTTTTAAAAGCCTGGTGGGGTTTTTACAAACTAACTGTGGATGGTTACAGAACTCACTGATACTGCCAGTCTGCTGGAGAAGTGCAAGTTTGCTTTCTGTAATGGTTACAACTATGGTAAGACTGGAAGATAAACCCAGTATGTACAAACACTGGGGTCCTGGGATCATTCCTCATCCAGAGTCCCAGGGCTGCCACATCCCTCCATCCCTCCATCCATCCATCCATCCATCCATCCATCCATCCATCCATCCATCCATCCATCCATCCATCCATCCATCCATCTTTCAATACCCTCACATAGGGGTGTGTTTGGGGAGACACTTCCATGCTGCCAGAGGGGTGAGAAGCTGTGATGCATCCATGTGCCAGTGATGCCTCTCAGAAGCAATATGGGAGGATTAATGCTACTCATCCACCATCTAGTGGTGATCTGGGCTCATGACACAAGAGAAGTTCAGCTCGTCCTTCCCCTTGATTCCCCAGAAACAAGGATGCCTTTCAGAAGTTCTTAAATGAATGTCAGCATTGGATGGATAAAAGTTACTACTGCTGTAGTTTGAATGCCACATTCTGTTGTTATCTAGCATGCAATTTAAACTTCATATTAAAATATATTTGATGTTATTTGTGAGTGCAATTTAGTGCACTCTTAAGTTGTCTAGAGTATGCTGTGTGCACTGGTACCAGCTGTTTGTGTGGGGGATGCACAGATGGTGTAGCATGGAGCCCTTCAGGAGATGAAGGAAATGACAGTGACAACGGGGATAGGTCTAAATGGTGCAGCTGCACCCAGATTTCTATTCTGATCCAAAAAAACAATGTTTTTGGGGGTGGGTGCAGGTATAGATGGGAAGCATGAGGTGTGCAGGACAGGGTGACTGCTGTCATATTGTGCAAGGGGTGTAAGTGCTGCCCTCTCTTTTTCCAGACCTGCTTCCCACTCCATGCACAACCCTACAGCCATGGCACTCAGCATGAGCATGAAGCAGGAAGTTCAGCATGGTTTCTCCCTGCCATGTCTTTGCAGGGTTTCATCGTACATGTATTCCTCCTCAATATTATGCATAAAGTTACCTTGGTACCAGAGATGCCAGTTTTTCTAATTGGAGCTTATTCAGCCCACAGGCACTGCGGCGAGTGCCACATAGTCATACAGTGAAGTCACCAAGGTTTGAACTTTTGCCTATATTTCATTTTTAAGTCTACCTCACACTTCTGCATTGCAGAGCTGTACCCACTCACAGCATTGTTTCCTTGACAGTCAGGTGCTTGATTTGTTCTCTGCAATTATTTGTGTCATAATGCTGAGCAATGCAAATCCAAAATGTTAAAGACTGAACCTTAGGTTCCCCAGCAAATCTACATGGTTTCCCTGTTTCACGCATCTTCTAAATGTGGATTTCATGTAAAAGCCATTAAAATCACTGTGGCTCGGAGATGTATTTCTCTACACAGTGCTAAGCAGCCAGGCTCACATCTCCATGCATACCCAGATGTGGAAGCTACCCAGCATTTCCTTAACGCTGTGAAGATGATTTCACAGTATTCTCACAATTCTACTGATTCCTTTCAATTAGTGTCCTGTTTTGTTTTTCCCCACCGCGATTCAGGCTTGACATCTTGTCACTGCTGTCCTATTGGTTTCACCTGAAGACCGCAGCAGGTGAGGTGTTTGGCCTTCTCAGTTGCTGATCTCTGCAGGTGGTGCTTGCCAGGGAAGGACTGACTAAATGCAGCGTGGATCTGTGTCTCAGCACTTGTTAACAAAAGCTTTTCTTTGGACTGGTGTTTGTCAGCCATGAGCTGCAAAACCAACACACTCTTCTGTGCTTGTGACAAAAACCCAGCAGTGAATTATTTGACATATTACCTCGTGTTTCGCAAGCTCTTGGAGCACCTGCTGTTTAAGTTGCCATGTTGGCATCTGGCTTCATGTTACACTAGACTTTCTTACTTAAATGCAACACCTTATCTGCATGACTGTAAGTGAATGATAGTTTATAGTGAAGAGGTAATTCTGCTTTACTCAGCTGGGTCATATTTTGTTTGCAGATTAGATTTTAACTGCTCTAAGATCAATCTGTTGACTCACTTATGTCCATGCCATGCAGCATTCATGGACAGTAATTTGATTTCTGGATCTGGTTAAGAGTAACTCTGCAGTTCCGAATAAAATTGGCCATTCCTAAACACCACTAGAATCACATGAGATTGTTATCCCTGCAAACATATATTCTAAAATGGGAGATGCAAATGGACTTCACTGTGTTTGCCCTGGAGGAAGCTGCTGCACTCCTCCTGCCTTTGCACAGTGTCTGGTACTTGGCTCTGGTGCCCTGAAATGTCAGGTAGTGCCAGGTGCTGCTCGCACAGTCAGGGCTTACACCCCAGGCTATGGAATGCTGCCTCAGGCCATGGAACTCACGTATCACAGAATGTCCTGAGTTGAAAGGAGCACGCAAGGACCATCGAGTCCAACTCCTGGCTCCACACAAAATAACCCCAAATCCAATCCCAATGTCTGAGAGCACTGTCTAGATGCTCCCTGAGCTCCGATACTTGGGCCATGTTCGCTGCCCCGTGCAGGCTGTTTCATGCCCACCGCCCTCTGGTGCAGAGCCTTTCCCTCACCCCCAGCTGCCCCTCCCCTGCAATGGCACAGGTTGCCCAGAGGCTTCAGGTTCTCCCCCTTAGAGATCTTCCAAAGCTGTGTGGACATGGCCCTGGGCACTCTGCTCTGGGGGTCTCTGCTGGAGCTAGGAGTGGGCCTGGTGGGCCCAGAGGTCCTTTCCAACTGCAACCAATATGTGGTTCTGTGATACTGTGATGTCTGAACAGAATGGAGGCAGCCATTGGGTTTCCTCTGAGCCACTGGCACTTGCTTTTTCTGGCACCCAGGGGCTGCTGGGGGTGCAGCTGAGCCCCTCTTGTATGGAGCAGAGGTGGAGCACAGCAGGTTCAGCTCCTCCAAGCCTGAGCTAAACCACAATGGCCTCACCCTCATGCTGTTCTCTAGTAACTAATAGTTTGCAGACTTCCAGTTGCCCAAAGCAGCTCCACCCACTGCAGGCTGAGACTGTTTTTGGGACCTGCTGGCTGCTTGGGCTTGGGTTTGGACTCCAGCAATAGGACTGTGCTATGGAAGGGTGGGGAGAAGGGGAAGCAGGGAACCTCCTCCTGGAAAGATACTTAGGAGTCTGACAGCTTTTTATGTTCCGCTTTGTTTGCAGAAAGTTCCACTTTCAAGCTGTAGTTAACATCTGGCTTTTGAGGTTTGCCAGCGGATGTTACAGAAGCTGCAGGCAGACTATTACAGTTGTTTCACCAAATAAAAGGAAGATGGTGGCTATTTTTAGTCCTCCTACGTGCTCTGGGGTGTTCCAAGTCTTGATTTAGACGCTTTATCAGGATTATCTGTGGGCAATTAGTGCTTGTACATCTTGAAAGTCTCAAAAGATATCAGTGCTGCTTTACTGTATATGGCACACTAGCTTCTAATTTAGATACTGAATTAAGAAAGAAGCAGTGTTAGAGCATCATTTGGCTTTGGAAATGACTTAAATGACAGAGGGGAAGATGAAGGAAATCCTTGAGGCTGAAGAACAGATTAGAATCTGGAGATCTGCTGGTCATTTCCAGCTCAGCTGTGCTCTTCCTGTGTCACTTGAATCACCAAACTGCTTTGTGTCTGCTTCTTATCTGTGAAATGTGAATATTACAGAGGTGAACTCAGTAACCTTTGTAAAGCATGTTGGGAAAGCATTAGGCTTGTTGATGGCGATAAGCATGCTTTCAAGGCAGGTGAAAAGAAGCAAACCTGCATTAAATGTGCCTATGAAACATATGGCCATCTTTGATTCGGGATTGTATCTGTACAGATCTTCCAATGTGATTTACTGGTAAATTTATTAGTTAAAATTCCACAAATGCTTTAATGCCAGCAAACCCCTCAAGTAGAAATGTACACATCTTTTTTCTAACTTCGAAACAAGCACTTACTGCAGCAACACAAGCTAATGGGGGTTGATTCTTAGCACATTGGGAATCAAAGTAACGTGATAATAATTCAGGTTGGTTTCTGATAGAAGATGCGTACACTGACTAAATAAGTGCCTTATTTTTAATACAGTAAAAACAGTAATTTCCATGATAACCACCGCTGTGATGGCAGCACTGGAAATCGTCAGTCCCGGTGGATAAGTGGAAAGTAACTGGGCTCTGGTTGCACTTTAGGGCCTTTTAATGAAATTTGGAAAGAAAGCAATAAATACACTTTCTCTAGGAGGCTCTGTTGTATCCGGAGTCTCCTAATCTCTGTGTCTGTGACAGCAGTTTGGTAATAAAATTATTGATCGTGTCCATAAACAACCTTCTAACCTCAGTTAGTAGTGATGATAAATGAACTACAACTAGTGTTCCCCTGCTGCTATTTTGCAACAAGAAAAAGTGCAAAGGTTCCCTTTTATCACGCTCCTGGGTGGAGACACGCTGCTTGGACTTTTACTTAGTTAAACGATGGTGATAAATTTATTTATGACACTTAGGTCACAAGTACTTGGCCCTATACATTTCTGCTAGCTCATATGAATTGAAAAGCATTCTTAATGCTGCTGCTAAGTTCCAGGAATTTGGCAGTTCTTGTGTTGTATGGTGGTAGTTCGTGGATTATGCAGAAATACCAGCTATTTAATAGTCACTGATTATAATACTGATGTATAGTTGTTGCTAGTACAATGAGTTTATACAGTTTAATGTACAACTGGAAATGAACACAGTAACGTGCACTTGCAATGAAAGCAGAGATATCTACATGAAATAGCACAAATCCCACAGTTTTTCCCTATAAATACTCCAGAATCTCTTTTTCCTTACCATTTACAGAACGTGACCAATTCTCCATCACATTTCAGCTTTTTGCTGAAAATATGGCATAAAAAATTGTGTTAAAACTTCTCAGATGTTCTTAAATTTGGATTTTCTCTCTTGGCAGAAGGAAGAGTAAAGGAGAAAGGAGATGGGAAAAGTCTTTCTAGAGATTTAACTGTCCCCTTGTACTCTTATATATTTATAAAGGATGAAGTGTTAACTGTGCTGGAACATAAAAATACAAATAAGAAGTTCCTATTAGTGATGGTAGGGCTTGGGAATGAACACGAGCGGGCAAGGAGCCTCAGCTGTGCACCATGTTTATAATGTGAGCAGCAAAAGCTCACATGATACTGTTTGTGCATTGCCAGCATAGCAAGTGCACAAGTGGCAGGTGTGTGATGTGTTGCATTTGTACTTGGGTTTTTTTTCTGCAGCGAAACACGTCTGTCGATTATGGGATGTTATGAGCGGTATAATTGTGCCAGCAGAATTCCCTCTGTGCAATTTCAGGTAGTGGCCCATTTTTGCCATTTCAGTGATAGAGCCTGCATCCTCATCAGCAAGACCGTCCATAGTGCATAGATCAGGTCATAGTCATTGAGGAGAGTCACAGAATTGTTTGAGTTGGAAGGGACCTTTGGAGGTCAGCTAGCCCAGCTCCCTGCAGTGTACAGGGACATCTTGTGCTGCTCTGGAGAGTTACCCTCGCCTTGCGTAACACTCCCTCTGGAGGCAGTTTTTGGTGCCAAGTTTATAAAATATACACTGTAGTCCTAAGTAGTAATCACAGAGCCTGGCTCTTATTCGGCTGCAGTGGCTAAGTGAAGATTTCAGTGGTTAAACATCTGCGTTGATCTTGTGTACACTGGTGTTAATGAGTAACAGAGAATGCCAGTGGCAGCAGCGCTCCCCTGAGTGCAGCAGGGTTATACTTGTGCCAGATTGAGGTCAGAGCTGAGCTGAGCCCTTGAAGCTGCCAGACCTGCACTGGGAAATCAGATTGGGCCAGGTATAGGAGGAGCACATCCCAGCTGGCCGCGTGCTCTGTGATGCAGCCATCTCTTCTACTTGGGTTCCTCACAGCATTTTGGCCTTTGGCTCCTGGTGTTACATGGCTGAGTTGTTCTGTATGTTGTGCTGATTGTAGGTCCCACAGACCACAGATGCTGTTGTGTGGGAGTTCAACTTGATTGCTTGAGTGTAAACACTTTTGGAGGCGCCCTGGGCAGTTCCCCTGCCCTGTATCCAGGGGCTGCTTCAGGATGGCTCCGGCCTCCTGTAGGGCCTGCGCTGCACTGGCATAATGCATATGGGGCATGGAGATATTGCAGGTCCCTTAGGATGCCAAGTGGTGAAATATTGGTGATATGTGGATGGTTGGACTGGATGATCTTAGAGGCCTTTTCCAAGGTTGATGATTCTGTGATTCTCTATGTTCGACATGGCATTGGGTGACTGTGTTTGGGCAACAGAATCTTGCCTGAGGTTTCTGCAGATTACAGTGAGAGCTTTAACATCTGGTGAATGTACAGACAGACATCAGCACTTAGGTGTGGGTTATCTGGAGCTGAATACCACCCTAAATGCTAAGATGGACATGTAGGTGTGGGTTATCTGGGGCTGAATACCACCCTAAAAGTTAAGATGGACATGTTGCATAGGAACGGTAGCCAATAAAAACATGTAGTCTGGATTGAAGTCAGTGTTCATTTTAAATGGTTGTATCTGTAGAAATACTGCTGGCAGGAAAAAGGAAGATTGTTGAAATACATCTCATACACTGTTATAGGAATGTCCAGATAACATTTATTAATCTGCACCACTATAAATCATTAGATCTGTTTGTGTTTGCAGACTTATGAATCTTAACTGAGGGTGCAGCCTAAAGAACAAGATGTATGATCTTGCTTGCTAACACTGGTAACCCTGTGCCATAGCCTGCCTGGCAGGCTCTCATTAGACCTTCAGTTCTTGGGAATCTTGAAATTCCTTGAAATTTCTGACCAGCACTTAGAATTCTGGAGTCAGTATGTGACACTGATCTTTGCCCTGCATTACGTGCCGTGCATATCTATACCTGTGTCTGTAAATGTCAAATATAAACACAATTTCACTTGTAAGGGATTAATCAAGAGAAGATCATTTGAGGTCAGTGGAGCTACACCAATATGAAGCTGGTGATAGCTGGAGCTTGCTTAAGTACCTGAAGTATTGGAGTCTATGAATTTCACATTGGGTACTTTCTTCCTGGCAGTCAGCGTCTCTTGATCGGGCCCCTCCTGCCTGAGTAGGTCATTTACAACAATGTGAGGTTATCAGTCTGGATTCCTCTGTTTTTTTTGTTAGGAGAGAATTACTATTTCTCTGTTATTACTATTTTTCAGTGCAACTTATGGGTGTAAGCCTAAAAATACACCTCCTTCAGGATTGTTTATTGCACAGCAGATCAGTCTCGCTGTCATTTGAATCAACTACTGTAGGTGGAGTGCTACAGAAGGGGAACAGTCCTCTCTTTGCAAATGTTATTGCTCAAGATAAGTGTGTAAAAAGCAGATTAGGAGATGACATGTGACGTGTCCTTCCCTCAGTCTAAAAGTGCAGGTCATGAGGTGAACTTTGCCTGACTGGTTATGCAGGGAGTTTGTTTGCACTCGTGGTTCTTAGTGACAAGGCTTTGAAAAATAGAAATATAAAATGACTCTGATGAACTCCTGTCTCAGTTACTGTGTATGTGGAGACCCTCTACCCGTGTCTGATTCGGAGGTAAGAACCTTGTTTAACCTGTGCTTTTGCTGTCATGACCTTGGAGGGGGCTTAGTGCCAGCCTCACCCGCTGTGCTGAAGCTGCTGGTGTGGCAGCTGGGTGCTCACTTCCCTCTGAATGGCTTCAGCTCAGCCAGTCGTGGGCTGAAAGCTGCAGGGAAGCTCAAGTGTTCCTGAGTGATGGCTGTGACACCACAGAATTCAGGATTTATGGAAGTGATCTATTTAGGGGAAATTTCCTGTCATAAATGGAGGAATTTAATGTAGAACAAAGGATCATTTTTCATATCTCAATTGCAGTAATCATATTAAAATGCTATTTAATAATGCTGCCTACTAGTTAAAGTGGTTTCATACAGTGGAATTTCTCTTAGCTGTCAAAATCTGCTGTGCTGGTTGAAAATGTCACATAGAGCAGAAGGTAACAGAGGATGAGCCATTTTATACAGGCTTCATTGTAAATCAGTGGCTCCAGGCTAATTGTTGCTTTGAATATGCAGTACCTGAAATGCCTTCAACTTATCTAAAACAGAAACAAATGGTAGCCAGAGAGAATCAAAACGTAGCCTCTCTTTTTGGAATATTTTTTAGCTTTGAACGTTGTAAGAAATGCACTTGGGCAGTGTAAAGATTCTTGATAAGGAAGTAGGCTGATTTTTACTACAAAAAGGTCAGAGTTAGTTCTTAATTCACACAAGAAATTACAGCAGGGTTGAGTTGCTCACAGTGAATTGGAGTTTATCATTTGCTCCAGCAGGCAGTCGTGAAAATCAAACACAGAAACACCTGTCTTCCTCTCTCTATTTTTTTTTTCTATTCTGTTTAGAAGAGTCAGGAAAGGCCAACGAAACAATGAGAGTTTGGAAATTTAAGGCAAAAGTGAATACAAATTTTTAGGTGCAATGTTTTCTTCTCAAAAGCTTCAGAAGTTTTGATAGAGAAGTTTACAGCTGTGTTACTCCATGTGGACTGAAGTCCTTCAAAATGTTGCCACTGATAAGTATTTCAGTCAAGGCTGTTTTGAACTGAACTTGCAGTGCTAGTACAGATGTGACACGTATGGGCATTAACCTCAGTGGGCCAAATGGGCTGCTAAATACAAATGACATTTGTGTTTTCTTAGCTTTCTTTTTGGAAAGATTAATTTTCCTGTGTTTGTATTATAGTGTTGTATCACTCTTTCTGTTCTACCTGACTGGAGAGATAAGTAATTTCACCCTTCCAAAATGAATCATCTCACTAAACCAATTTGCACACAGCCACACAATCTGTAGATCTGACACTAGAAAGAGTGTGGGAAGGGTGGTGGGAGGAATGTGATCATCCGTGTTGGTTTCACATACAGTCACTTGACATCAGGAAACCTTCACACTGAGACTCACAGCTTGTTTCCATCACTGGGTGGAGGTAAAGCAAAGGAAAGTGTGTGGGTTTATCTATTTATTTATTTATTTAGCAGATGTTACATTTGTCATTTCCTACGTTCATGAAGTTCTACAAGTGCCATAAGGCAGGACTAAGGGAATGTAGTATTCATGGTAGTGTCAAAAGTGCCTTTAGGCACTGCAGAGGTCATAGATGAGTTACAAATGGTGTTAGTGATGTTCCTTGCCTAAGAAATGCTGCCAATGTTGTGTTAACTTTACACAGCACCAACAGCTCATGATATCTTTCCTTTGCAAAGTTACTGTCTTCCTGAATCATCAGCTGCGCTTGTTGTATTTATGGTAACACTTTCTTTTTAGCAATGTTAAGTTGATCTGCCATGTGAAAAACAATTGATTTAAGTATCAGAAAATTCTGTAGCTTATTTGACTTGTTCACATTTAAAAAGGTTGTTTCTGATGACCATTGGAAGAAGTCCTCATCCCAGGATGAAGAAAAGACAGACACGCAAAGGGTCACGCCCAGGAGATGGGGCTCTGGAAAAAGGTCTCGGCCCAGACCACTCTCAGACTATGGCCAAATGTCAATCAGAAGTATCTCTATACCTGAAGATTCAGTTGCTGTGGAGTCGCAAAAGACAGACTGCATGGATGGAGAAAATCAGCCAGGACTGGCTCCTGTTGGGTCTGTGATCCAGAGCAATACAGTAGGCTACTCCAGAGGGCGAAAAAGAAGACCCATCTCTGTAATAGGTGGGGTCAATTTCTATGGAAGCGGTCCGGCAGAAGAAATTGAAGGTCTGCTGACACAAGTAAGATAGAGATGTGCTCTCTGCAAACTGCATAAGACCCTTTCACTTCCTTGTCTTTATCTTCAGCCTAGAAAATAGAATGGATGCTTCCTTTTCTTCCTTCCCTTTTGTCAAGCTGACAGCATATACTCAAATTTCTGCTTTCCTTGTCACTAATTACTTTGTCTTGTTGTTAAAAAGCAAAACAGCATGGAATAAAACCGATACTGTGTTTGGGATATCTTTGTTGTATTGTAAATTAACCTTGTTTCTTTCTTGGAGTGATTGTTACTTCTCATATTGGTGTGTATGAGCTCATTTGTGTGTAATACAGCTCTGTATTTAGTTACTTTATAGGGTGTAGACTCTGAGGAACAAAGGAGTACAAACATGGGATAAAAGTGTATTGTTTGCCAGTCATTGCAAAATCTCCAAGAATAGATCTGTGCAAACCTGCAGTGATTGTTGTGGTGTTCAGAATCCTGGGATTATTAAGGGTACTTAAAACTAACAGGGAAGTTACTGCTGAAAACTAATGGGTATTTCTTCAAGCCAAGCTCAGTTTATTAAAGGACTATCCATCAGAGCAGCTATTTGAGTTGACTCTTTCTTTGCTCGGATGCTTCTGCAGGGGTTGGGCTTCAGTGAGCACATTGCTGGGACTGCAGTACTGTGGCTAAGACCAAAACTTTGGAGCATTCCCAAGAGAGGCACATTTTTAAGCCAAATGATGGCTTTCACAGGTCTGCCATGGAGTGACAGCACTAGGGAGGGAAGGAATCTGTATTAATGCCTTATAAAAGAAACATTACTTGTCTTCAAGTAAATAACTTTGTTGTTTAATTGGCTGATTGTCTACAGTGACTGACTACTTCTGTTAGCTATTTGAAGCAACAGATCTGACTTACTTTTTATTATTGTTTAGCGATAGGATCCTGAGACATTGCTACAGCACTGAGGAAATGAAGTTTGAAGATGAGGTTGCAGTTAAATTGTACTAAATGCACACTGGGTTTTTTTGACAGCCCTTAGTATATTTTTAGCTGAAATGTTAAAAAAAGAGAAGACTAATGAATCAGGAATACGTGTGTAGATGTATTTTACATGGGACCACTGAAAGACAAGAGAAGATTAAATATGTCTTTATAGTTTGCATGATGAGATTTTGCTGTTCAACATGGAGAGCTTATGCCAGGTCATTCAATCTGGTTGATGTGAAGTTGTTCAGGGATGACACAAAGTTAGACACAATTTCCAAATAGGTGGTTCTCTAGTCAAAATAAAGCAAAAGAATTATTTGACTAAAGAAAATGTCTTTTACGTAAACTTAAATAACTTAAGCTAAATATTATCTTTTTTTAATGTGACTCCTGGGATCTTTAGAGCCAAGGGATCATTTAGACCATTATTTTAGTCTTACAAAAGAAATCTATTTTACTATACGAAGGAAAAAAGCAGTCTAGGAAATATACGCAACTTCCAACACTGTTGGTCATTCTTGAGTGTTGGTCATTCATTGGTTAACCCACTCAGATGGGTATTTATTTGCAAAGTTGACCTGAAATCAGTTAGATTCCAGAGCATTTAGATGTGGAGAATTACAAGATGAAAATTACATTGTGTGCCTGATTGGAAGAGAAAACTATGGAGTTTCAATATAACAGAGAACTATAACATTACAGAACGTGATGATAGTGAATAGTGTTTAAGGAATGTCAGGTTGTGTGAGGTGGGCAGGTCTGCTGCTCGTGTAATTAGCTGGACTACCAGCAGGAACCATCCTTCATGCCAAGTTGTGCTCAGCAGAATGTTGAGTAAGTTGGTTACTAACACCGATGTTTCATGTTTTCCCCACAGCCCACCACGCGGCCGCCTGTCCCCGCACACCAGGTGCCCCCCTACAAAGCTGTCTCTGCCAGGTTCCGGCCCCTCACCTTTTCACAGAGCACTCCCATTGGCCTGGACCGCGTTGGGCGACGGCGGCAGATGAGAACATCTAATGGTGAGAAGTGCAAGCCCTTTTAACTTTGCATCTCAGCTTCTTGCCCTGGTTTGGCCAGCTCAGTAGCTCAGTGTGAAATAGGAAATGGTGCAGACAAAGCTGTGCACAGTTAGGTTGCTTAGTTTTATAACTTTCTTGTCAGTAGCTTGCCCTGTGGTGCCTGTGCAAACCTTGTTCTTCACACCTCCTCTTTGCTCTGGTTTACTCTTTTGCGCCACTTGTGCTCCTCTATTTTCCACTTTGTGTTCACATACTTGCCCACAGCTAATACTGAAATATGAAGGAAATATTGTATAAAATGCTTGAGTTCACACCCAAACCACACCACATATATTTAAAATATTATTTGTTATGCATTCAGCTTCTCTTCCTAGGTAGAAAAACCTTAAATAATTGAATAGCTTGTTTCTGAGAAGTGTTTGCAGTTGCATTTGCTTACTCAGAGATGAAGGCAGCCCAGCCAGATTTCTGGTCAATGATGGGTAGATTCTTGGAAAAGATTGCCTTTTTGGAAGCAGTACTCTTTATCAGCATCCGATACATGCTGTGTGGCTTTTTTTCTGTAATTCTTTCCTATTAGCATGCAATGTTATCTGTAGGTAATGTAAAGTCATATTTAGTGGAACATTTCTTGGCAGGTGAGTTTGGGTTAGTACCAGTTGTGTTCTTTCACACTGAGCATAATCTGAACAGTTGTGTTTTAGTGATGAGGGCTGGAAAGAAGCAAAATGTTCACTTTAGAGCCTTCACTGTCACAAAGTTCTGCTGAGAGGCTCCACTCTGCTTCTTTGCACACAGAATCAGTAAAGTTGCCTGGATCAGGGCCTGCTATGACTACAAATTCAGCAAGACCAAGTGCCAGGTCCTGCACTTTGGCCACAACCCCAGACAATGCTACAGGCTTGGGGTACAGTGGATGGAAGAGTGTGTGAAGGAAATGGACCTGGGGGTGTTGGTCTGTGCTTGGCTGATCACAAGCCATCACTGTGCACAAGTGGCTAAGAAGACCAATGGCATCCTGCCTTGTACCAGAAATAGCACAGCCAGCAGGAGCAGGAGGTGATTGTCCCCCTGTACTCAGCTCTGGTGAGGCCAAACCTTGAGTACTGTGTGCAGTTTTGGGCCCCTTGCAGCAAGAAGGACATTGAGGGCCTGGAGCATTTCCAGACTAGGGCAGCAAAGCCATGAGGGCTCTGGAGCACAAATCTATGAGGAGCAACCGAGGGAACTGGGATTGTTTAGTCTGAAAAAGAGGAGGCTCAGAGGAGACCTTATTACTCTCTGCAACTACTTGAAAGGAGGTTATGGCAAGGTGTGGGTCAGCCTCTTCTCCAGCATAACTAGCAATAGGGTGAGAAGAAATGGTCTCAAGTTGCACCATGGGAGGTTCAGGTTGGATTATAGTTAAAATTTCTCCTCTGAAAGTGTGGTCAGGTAATGGAATGGGCTGCCTGGGGAGGTGGTAGAGTCATTGTCTCTGTAGATGTTCAAGAAACATTTAGATGTACTGAGGGACATAGTTTACTGGGGAAACATTAGTGTTAGGTAGACGGTTGGACTAGGTGATCTTGGAGGTCTTTTCCAATCTTGGTGGTTCCATGATTCTCAGCAGGAAATCTAACAGAAAGCATTTTTTAGTGTTTCTTTGGTAAAATTACACTTATGTTTAGTAGTTAGTATTTGGTTTATATGATTCTAAGCTAAAGTTTTGTTGAGTAATATCCAATTTCTGCTCAAAAACCTGTCAGCTACAAATCAATTTATAGAATGTTTTATTTTGAGTTGTCCTTTCCATTTTGTATTTGTTAATCACATGAAGTGACATTAGTTACCCTGGACAACTGCCTGAGTGGAGTACATTTCCATGTACTCAGCTATAGCTGTTCTCCTCAATATAAGCATCAGGATGATGAGTGCTCAAAGCAAGATTTCTGCCAGTTTTCAAGGCAGTGAAGCAACATTTATTATACTAGATTAGACTTTTATGACTTGTTGTAATAAACGTAGAAATTGAACAGGAAAAACTTCTTTAATGAAAGCCCTGAAGGCAAGTGGGAAAGCAAGTGGCTTTGTAATTAAAGGGCTGTTGCACAGATCTTTTAAGTAGCTCCAGCTGAAAATAATGAAGTGACTAGTGTCACACATTCTGGTCTCTTTCCTTTTTCTCTTAAATTCACAAGGCATTTCCTTGTCTTTGAACATGTGAGAGTTTTTTGTTTGCTCATGTACAGTGAAATTTGATAACACAAAAGCCCTTTATTATAGACAGAAATTCTAGACCCAAGCCTTGAGAACCAGCTGTATCTTATTGTAGTGATTTGTTAAAGCCTAATATATTGTATGGCTACTTTTATAACAGTGGGAGACAGAACTGGAGATTTAATTTTTTAGAAAATCAGCAGTTACAAAGCAGTAAATCTTCATGCCATAGGAGACAGAAATGATGTAAGGAGAACTTCACTTGTGACTCTTATTGCTACTCTTGCGCATATTGATACTCTTGTGCTTGTAGCATTACAGTTTAAAATTAATATGAACAAAGTTACCTAATTGTCACAATAGAAGAAATTATTATAAATATCTCAGAAATTCTGTCTTTTTAACATCCTGTGGGCTTGAATTTAGCTGAATTTATTTGTGAACCCCTTTAGATAGCCTCAGCTCTGAGTAGGTGGAGTGGGATTCAGCCCAAGTTTAAGTCACCTCAATTTAGTTCAAATGTGACTATCTACATGAAAGTATCCATTTCAGACACCATTCAAAGGCAGTGGTGGTCTGGGGCTTGATTAAGTTGCCCACCCTTGGTGTCCAGTACAGCATGGGATACCTGAGTATATGCACAGGACTGGCAGTTGTGGCCAAGAATCTATGGGCAACCTATTCCCCTCATGAGTGGCAGCCAGAGGCCAGTGGGATATCCAAAATACTTGAAATGGTGCTAAGAACCTATGTTTAAGCAACTGATAGGAGCCCTTAGTAATTTCCCTCAGGGTAGATTTGATAAGGAATTTCCTTAAAGTGGACTGAATTCCTCTCTCAGCTTGTTCGATTCATGTTGATTGTAATGGGAGTTTAGATGGTTGAAATGTGGATCTTGCCATTGAGATCAATACATCCTTTTATTTGCCCACTCTACCATTCACCTTCCATCAAGGTTTTCACAACTCAGTCAAGGTTTTCACTGTTCATCAGGGCTAGATTTGAGCAGATGTGCTGCCTGTGCAAAGTGCAGCTGGGGCACAGACTAGGAGAGGAAGTTTTCAGGCTCTACCCCTATCACCAGCCAGATAAAAAGCCACCCCGTGTAAGTTATTGGCTATGGAAGTGAATAAGCAGATTTTATTAATCACTCCTTGAGAGAAAACAGTTTGCAGCTTGCTACCGTGTCCTTGCTAATGCTGTCCTGCTTTCTAGAAGAGTGAGAAGGTAAGTAGATGAGAAAGCAGGAAAAATGTATTGCCCGGTTGCTGCTCTGGTGGCTGTCTGTGACTGTTAGCCGGTGGGTGGAACACATCTGATCTTGCAAGCAGCTCCTGGGTGGCTGCTGCATACTGAAAGGCTCAGGCAGGCATAAGGACAGAAACAGGAGGTAAAGGAGCATCATGAAATGCCCTTCCCTGCTGTGGGGCAGGCAGGTGCCCTGGGAATGGCAGTGGGCAGGAAGCAGAGCTGAAGCTGCCAGGTGAGAACTAGGAGATGATAAGGAGCCTGATGGTAAAACTATCTGAAATGCTGCCAAATAATGTGCTCAGTGTCAGACAGAGAGCTCTTTGTAACTTCAGGCACCTTCTTGCAGAAAAATGGTGTAAAAAAGGAGATTTGGATTACTTACAAACGGAGGAATATTTGAAATGAAAAGATCCTTTGTTTTCTGAGGCAAAAGAAAAGCAGGGCGCTGCCATGCAAATCGAGAGATTACAGAGTAGTTTCCAAACAAAGAATTAGGGGAAAGCTGGCAGGATGGACTAATACACATTATGGGGTAGCACATCCTTTATAAGCAATTTAAGTGATCCTGAAATGAAGGATGGGGCAGAAGATGGCAAAACTCTACTGCAAAATAGGAACTGTAGGACAAATTTGGCTTAAAAAGAATTTAGACAACAGGAAACTCTGTTGCCTGTTGTGAAAATGTAAAAGAAAGATGGAGAAATACACATATTTTAAAGAAGCTACATGGCATATGGGTGTATAATAAATGTGATTGAAGGAAGATGGCTAGCAGAGCATTACCAACATATACAAACATACAGGGGCGGCAGTTGTGCTAGTGAAAGAGCGTCTCTAATGTATTAAAGAAAAACTAACAAATTCACTGCACCATTGAGTGTCATGGGATCCATGGATTAGGATTGCTGTGCCGGAATAGGGCATAACAAGATTAAATGATGAACCACCTGAGATCACACAAATGATAATAAATGTGATGAACTAAGGAAATCAAAGAAGCATCAATAGCAACAAACACAGTCATAAAAGGAGACATCATAGAATTGTAGGATGGCTTGGGTTGGAAGGGACCTCAAAGGACATCTCATTGCAACCCACTGCCATGGGCTGAGTTGCCAGTGACCAGGTTAGACTGCAACTAAGCAGGAAACCTACAAGAAGGGAAACAATTCCTGAGTCATTCCTCAGGTGTGTGTGGAGAATTACACATAGAAGAACAGCTCTTTGAGGGTATGTGTTGTCTTAGTCTATGGAGCTGAGTTGGTTGACCCAGCTGAAGGAAACAAAGAATTTGGGGCGTAGTTCATGGGCCAAATTTAGATGACAGCAGCGATGGTATAAAAGCACCCAGAGTGATCCAGTGAGCAGCAGACTTGTGAATCTGACACAACAGGACATAGGATGTATAAATAAGGTATATAGTACTTTGAAAGTCTAATAGAGAGTAACAGCAGCAAAATGGTGGACCCTTATGAAGAAGCAGAAATGTGCATTTTGTAGAGGGATGTGAGGGGAGGTCTTCTTATGAATTACTGAGTGATGAGGCACTGAGAGAGGAGGAAAGTGATTGGCTTTATAAAGGGGAGAGATAATGCGTGGAGATGTGAAGGATTGCACCAGTCTTCTGTGTTTGGTGTCTTCACAGATAACGGGGAAAGGGAGATGTTTGCTGTTTCTGCATGTGGGCTGCGTTGTTCATGGCAGTGAAAACACAAGCTGCTTGAAGAAAGTTGCAGGAAGGATTTCATGGCAGTGATACACTGCGCATTCACTGTCAGCAGCTGGAATGTGATGTTGATAAAAGCAAGGTAGTGCGCATGGAGGAAAACCAGCCCAGCTTACTGAGGAATGGACTTTGGACAAGATGCCTCTCTGAAGGCAATTGCCTTGTGATTCTATAGATAAACAAAATGTCAGTTCAGTGCATAGTAACCGTCAAAACAGTAAATAGAAGGGCGGGGATTTGTAGGAAGGGAATGGAGAACAAAACAGAAAGCTTGATTGTGCCACTGGAGTGGCATGTGGGGGCCATCTGCCCGCTCCTCTGCACCTCAAAAGGCTTTTCTTACAAGGGACAATAGAAAGAAAGGCAAAAAGGGTAGGAAAATCCATTCACTGTCTCTATGCAAAAAAATATTAGCTAGGCTTGGACTCTTTTATATGCTGATTGGCGTGGGGAAAATGAATTGTTATTTATTCTAATGATGTAGGAACTAAATGCAAGTCTCAGGTAGTTAAGTTCAAAACAGAATATAGTTTTAAACTATGAAATTAATTGCTGTGCATGATATGTCAGATCCCAAAAGCTTACTGAAATTCAGAATACGATTTGAAGATATTGGCTCATTAAACACTGAGATACCACATCTGCCCCAGGAGGAATCTGATCTGCAGATAGCTGGGATGAAGGGAAGTACATTAGAAAGCCCCATTACATGCCTCATATGGTTTTATGTTCTTCACTAGGCATCTGCTGCCTGCCGCTGTCAGAGAGCAGTGGGTTGGGGGCACTAGGGTGGGTGGGTCCCATGACATTTTCTTGTGTAAAGCCTCGATAGAATATTGAGAAAAGGATGAAGTGGGATTTATTATACATTCTGAGTGTTGTTGGGATGTATTGCGTGATCTGTACTTCCTACTGTCTGTTCAAATCGTTTAAGGCCACCAAAATTAGTGTTCAAACTTCCTGTGCTTTGTAATAGCAAACCACTGAGCTGAGAGCAAACATAGGAGGGTACCTACAACAAGATTTTCCTGGTGGCAAACCTGCTTTTGCTGTTATGGCATTTGTGCTCTGTGCAGCATGTTCAGTGTTGTTGGGAGCAGAGTGAGGACACACTAACTGCAAGGACAGCCCTGGCCTGTCCCCAGCTGATCTGTGAGGATATGAACCCACCAGCAGCTCACCCCATAGCAGTGCTTTGGTGGCAGCTGCGTTCATGGCCACGCAGCTGGGAACTGTGCAGGGGAGGAGGGCGGGCAGCAGCCCACAGAGTGCTGATGAGTCACCAGGCAAACACGCACTTCTGTGCCACTCTGCAAGAGTCACATCGGATGACTGGGTTCCAGAGATGATTTCTAATCTCTCCTCTGTAAGAATGGTGTGGTGTCTGATCTGGTTTCCCTTTGGCAGTTCAGAAAGAGGGGTTTTGACATGGCAGAGAGCTTGTGTTCAGGCTGCTGCAAAGTGAGAAGCCTTCACTAGCGCGGTGATGTACCTGAGTGTACCTAGTGCAGTGATGTACCCTGGCTGGTTTGTGTCTTTGCAGTTGTGTTTTTACCAGTTGTGACTCCTGTGAGGATGGTGGGGCATTGCAGCCCGTAGCTGCTGCTGAGGGCCCTGTTTTCGCTCCCTGCTTGCCATTTGCGTGTGAAAATGCCTCTGCCCTCCCTTTTCTCTCTGTGTGCTGCAGCCTTAACCTTTTGGCTGCTGGTGCCCTGCGTAATGACACAGCACTTCGCTGCGAGGCAGTTCCAACAACCACGTTAAAAAGAAAAAAAAAAAAAACAAAAAAAAAAACAGAATTAAAAAAAGCCTTCATTGTTGATTTCTGCTGTTATCGCAGCTGGTGTAATGTAACAGCGATGGGCTGATAGTCGCCTGTGTAACTCAGGGAACTCCCCTCGCAGTGGCTGGGCTCGGATCGCACTGAGGTAGATGCCCTCCCCGCCGCCGCGGGGCCGCCTCCCGCTGCCGCTCTGGCACTTCCTCCCCCGGCAGCTCAGCCTGCAGCGGGGCACAGCCGGGCCGTCCTGAGCAGCTCCACAGGCCCTGGCCCGGTACCCCGGTGTCAGCATGGTGGCCCGCGGGGGAGTGGCACGATTTTGGAGTCTGGAGAGCCTTCATATGGGCACAAGTGAGTACACACTTTTCTTTTGTTACGGTGTTGAATGAGGCGGTTGTGCCTGGTGGGGGGTTTGGATGTGTCGTGTCACTCACGGCAGCCAATGATGACACCGGTGGTCGAGCAGCTGGGAGGTGGGATCGCTCCACTGCATCCTTAAGTTTTGAGCTGCCAGGGAGCCCATCCCCAGCTCACAGCCCTGCCTGCAAAGACAACGTGAGCTTGTTGATTGCTGAGGAATAATGAGCAGTCAGCAACCCCAGAATTGCAGTCATTTTGCACCTGGATCTAAATGAATTGAGTTGTCTCCGTGTGCCATCCTCATGTGCCATACTCACCAGAACAAACCAGCAGGCAGCACCAACATTGCAGAGGAGATGTATAAAGGGTCACTGCGATGATTTGGGTGTTGTTTTTGTCATCGTCATCATTGATTTATAAGCTAAACATTGATTTCATGAATTATTCATTTGCAGGTTTTGTGATACATCTTACAGGGTGTGTTTGAGAAGTTTATCAGTGCTCAGGTTTATAAGCCTCTAGGAAAAAAATCTTGGTTTTTTTTTTTTTTTTTCTTTTTTCGTTTTTAAGAAGGAATTCCCCCATCCTTGTTTGTTGTTATTATGCCATCAACATGAGTGCATATTTGAAGTGCCGGTGGGTAGCAGAGCATGGTAGTACAGCTGTGTTGCGTCAAATCGAGACCATGGCATGTTTTTCCTCCTTTAAAGAAAACAAAACGCTTCTTTTTTATTTAATCTGTGTGGCTCTCAGCTTTGATCTCTCATACATCAACACCCAAATGGGCAAAGAAGCTCGTAATGGTCTGAGCAGCCAGGAGTGGGGGTTGAAGTCATCATCCCCATACAGTAGATAACTGATAATGTGTCTATTTGTGATATGGGTAAAGCAAGGGCATGGTCTGCTGCTGTGCCTTGTGGGTGGGTGGGAGCATCAGGTTCAAGAATTCAGCCAAGAAATCCCTTCCCCTTGGAAGGGAGAGGGCTGCTGGGCTGCTGCTCTGCTTATCTGGGACACAGCAGACATGCAAAAAGGAGTTCAGCACTAGCAGCCCATTCTGGGTATTATTTTTATTGGGTTTTTGAGGACTGTGTGATCTTAAATTAATTATTCATTAATTTAATTTATTTATTATTTATTTATTTAATTTTTATTTTTATATATATTTATATTTATATAATTTATATATATATAAATTTATATATATATATATATTTTATATATATATATATATATATAAATATATATTATATATTTATTTATTTAATTTATTATTATTTATTTAATTTATTAATAAAATAAATTAAAAAGAGTTAAATTAAGGACTAACTAGACAGCGCATTCAAGCACTAAGACACCGATGGTGAGCGCTTCATGCTCATCCTCAGAACTGTTTTGGACACTGCATTGCAGCTGGCTTTCCAAGCCAAGGGTCTGGCCCTGAGGCACATGGACCGGAGTCAACCTGTGTTATTGGTGCCAAAGCTAGTCCCTTCCACTTGTGAAGGAGAGCTGATAGCCACAAGGCCCTATCACCCCAGATAGTAAAACCCATCTGTGAAGTTTTGTGCAGTAATTCCAGATTTTTTGTGTCCACAGATACAGTCATTTTCATGCTGTTTCTCTTGGTTTCTGTGGTTGTACAGCAACGATGAAGCTCACCTTGTTTCTCTAGTGTTTCCCTACCAGATGTGGGCTGCCCACACGTTTTGATGGCAGTGTGTCCAGGGGGAGCATGTCAGGGATATGACAGGGCTGGGGACTGGCAGCAGCCCCTCTGAGTGCTGTCACTGTGAGGTGGTAACTGCGCCCAGACCTCTCTTCTGGGTCAGATTATTTTGCATTTCTTCAGGATTTAGCAAAGAAAACTCCAAGAAATATAAAATAATAATAATCAAAAAGCTTGTAGTTCTGTTTTCTTTGCACACAAAAGGAGAATATCTCCATTTCATTGGATGCTAAATGAGAAAATTACAAAAAAGAATAAAGAGTAATTCATGTCTGAAGAGTATTTTTCCAGGCAGCCCTACACTTTCATTGTTACTGTTATATTCTTAGTAACAGTGGCAACTCCAAAGGATTCCTCTTGCATTGTTTGGTTTTGGAATAGGTGCCTGTGTAGGAATGATTGCACAAACAGCTGTTCTGCCTTTTGTTTTAGCTGCTGCAGATGGCGGGACCGAATCTTCAGCATTGGTTGATGACAATGGCAGCGAGGAAGATTACAGCTACGAGGAGATCTGCCAAGCCACACCAAGGTACCTGCAGCCTGGAGGGGAACAGCTCGCCATTAATGAGGTAACATCCTGGGTTACATTCCACTCTGAGGAATCTTTGCATTGTTATCACGATGGACTGCTTGTTTTCCACACGTGGGTGGTTTGTTATTAATAAAAAGGGCAATGGCTGTAGCCATCGTAGTAAAATATCCAGCAGCTGTGGTATTCTGCCTCAGACAGCGTGCAAGGTCAGATGCCAAGGGAAGAGCTCAGTTACAACACTTCCTGCGAGCCTGACTCATTAGCTACATACCTGCTCTGGAACAGGACTCTGCTTGTTCTTCCTGTAATGGATGTATGCACAGATTTCTGAAAATGCAGAATTTTAGTTTTATCCTCTAGGAGAATGAATCCTGGGCACTCTGGTGAGATGTTCTGATCTTTTTTTGGTAGTTTATATATAGTTCATTCTTTATCCTTCACGTCCCTTTTCTCTTCCCATCTCAGCTGATAAGCGATGGCAGCATTGTCTATGCAGAAGCTCTCTGGGACCACGTCACTATGGATGATCAAGAGCTGGGCTTCAAAGCTGGAGATGTCATCAGAGTCCTGGAAGCTTCCAACAAAGACTGGTGGTGGGGAAGAAATGAGGACAAAGAAGCCTGGTTTCCAGCTAGCTTTGTCAGGGTTAGTAACTCTGTTGCCTTTGCACCACTGATACATGAGGCCCTTGTAGTAGAACATGGAGGTGACTGTGGCACTAAATCTAAATGAAGGGGCAGATCCTTAGCATCTTTACATCCAAACATCAGAGGTGGAGCTCCTAGCGACTTCCCACATTATAATGCAGTAGAGGATCATACCCTCAGATCCTCTAGCTCTTCACTTCTTCCTTTGTGTGGCCCTTTTGTAGCTGAAGAAATTTCACAAGTAGAAATGAGGGCAGCAGGAAGCTCAGCCAGGAGTGTATACGAAGAGAACAGCAGTTTGTGTGAGAGACTGGGGCGAGCTGTGCTGTGTGCTGCTGGCTTCTGGTACTGCAGGGATTTCCTGGTAAAATGGCATAATTTATTACCACAGTCTTCTCTAGGAGTCTGGTTCATAGTCTGAGCTCCCTTGTCAGAACTTAACCAGGTTATTGTGACTCTTGAATGATATAACACCAAATTATATTTTATAATTAAATTTAATTTACTTTTTGAGAGCCTTTAATGAAACTTGAGCTACACTGTATTAAGTACCGCACAATCTGCAGGTGGTGGTTCCTGCCTTTAGCTCTATAGCCAAAATGGACAATGAGAAAAAAGCAGATAAAGAAGGTGCTGTTACCCAGACAGGGAGCTGGGGCAGAAGAATATCATAAGCTGATTTGGCCCAAATTAGGCATTAACTATTAGTAAGGGTGAGAAATAAACTTAATTCTGGAAAATATACAGGTACACAATGTGTATATCTCAGGTGCTGGGAGTAGAAAGCCATGGGTTTAACTAGCTGAAAAAAAAAAATCTCAACACATTGTTTGAATGTCCGGTGAGTAGAACGGGAACTTTTTATTGTGTGGAATGCTGTCTTGTAAAGAAGGGATCGGAGCATTTCTGCCCAAGTTGTCACTTATTTGTCAGATTTTTGTAATGGTTTTGTCACATTTTGTAAAGTTTGCTGTTTTACTCTGCTCTGCTTTGTTGTGGCTGCAGCTGCGAGTTAATCAGGAAGAGCTGCCAGAAAACTGCAGTAGTATCCAGGACGAAGAACAAGATGCAGATATTAGCAAGCATCGTCAGAAAATAGCTGAAAACAAGGATCAGATGAGAACCAACGTTATACAGGAAATCATGAACACAGAACGAGTCTATATCAAGCATCTCAAGGACATCTGTGAGGTACATGCTTTAAGCTGAGGGCATTCAGCTGACTTAATGGGAACAAAACATCCCACTTAAGTTGAGAAGTGGAATAGTTTCCTATGTCAGGGCATTCCAAACTGCACTTCTAAGGCTGTCACTCAGAAGTTGTGCCCTCGTAAGGCTTTCCTCTCTGCAGGCTGCCACGAAGCACCACTTCCTTTCTGAAAAAACCATTCCACTTTCGACATGGAAAAAATTGTTTGCATGTCTGACCGCTATTTCCATAATAATAAGGGAGAGGAAATGCAGTTTATTTAAAGCTTTTTATCACTTGGTTTAGATAGGAAACCTACAGTGATTGTAATAGAACCTGATACAGTTCAGAGGCTAAACTTTATGTAAGTAATGTGCAAAGAGAATGTTTGCTGGTGAGATTTTCTTCGGCAAAGAGACTTAGTGTGGATGCTTCAGAGCTACAATGTCTTTAAAGGTGCCTTAGAACTAATTTGTTTGAGTCACGGAATAGTGAGAACACTGTGGTTTTTTTTCTTCTTCTCAGTCAAATTACCTTGAAGGATCTTGTTCCATCAAGAAGCTTCTTAGTACTTTTCACTGACGTTTGCTTTCTCTGACATAGACTGTGAATGCATTTGACCTGTTTTTTACGTGTTTGTGGTTAACATCTGGATGGGCACTTAGCAACTTACAAATATTCTTACTACACTTAGTTTGCTGGTTCTCTCTGTATTTGCCATGTTGTTATCCTTCAGTCATGGCTAGATTCTTTCACAGGCCATGCAATAGACACGACAGCAGTTTGTTTCTTAGTGAATCAGGCCTTTTGGTACAGCCAGGAAAGAAAAACTTGCTGCATTTGAGGAGTGCCTGCAGCCCACATTAAAGAGCCACACAGGAGCTCATTTTCGTGGTAATCCTCAATAGATTTTTACAGCTGTCTGCTCCCAAAGCTGTTTGGGAGAACCCTGCCTAGAAGCAGCCTGGCAGATAGCCCCTGTCATGCCAGCTATCCTTAGGAGTCATCTGCTCCCATAACTGATGGTGGAATGGAGCACAGCTGCTGTTCATGCTATCAGCTGCTGCTCTGCACACTCCTGTCCTCGTGTAGCCAGAGCAGCAGGTACCTAAGGATCTGCGTGGTGACAGCAGCTGAGTCTGCAGCCTGAAGTAGGCCCCTGGCCTCACATTTACCTTCTGGTTGTGGGAGTACTGATAGGATCTGGTTACTGACCTAATGCTGGGGAGTAGAATTTTCTCTGAAGGCATTTTAAAACTAATGGACTTGGTTATGCATCTACTTAGCCCTGGATATGAAGGAACTAGATCCATGTGATGTTCTTGCAAGTGAACATACAAATATTTTTATGTTAATCTTGTGGTACTATTACCTCCTTACCAGTACTTTTATCAAAGAACAGCATTCTGAACATATTACAGTATGACCTTAATTTTGCTTCCCTGGCTTAGACTGGGCCCTACCTATACCAGCTGCCTAAGGAACCAGTACTTTAGCCTTGGTAGAAATTGTATATTAGTTGTTTCAGTGTTCGTTCCTGTAAAGAAGAACTGTTATGGCACATGAGATTACTAAAGAAAAGCACAGCAGTTAAAGCAGGAGTTGCACATTGGCTTGGAAGAATCGATTTGTGCATGAATCTGCAATCTCCTTGTCCAGTCGTGTACGTATGGCTGGGAATCCGCTCACATGCCCATTGATCACTGGGTTTTTGCCAGTTCAATAGGATGCTTTTAGGGTAGAAACTGTTTCTGTATCTTCAAACTAATGAGGTTTTTTGTTAATTTTGCTTCCAGGGTTACATTCGGCAGTGTCGCAAACATACAGGAATGTTCACCACAGCCCAGCTCAGCACCATTTTTGGAAATATTGAGGATATTTACAAATTCCAGAGAAAGTTTCTGAAGGATCTTGAGAAACAGTACAACAAAGAGGAGCCTCATCTGAGCGAGATAGGATCGTGCTTTCTCCAACATGTATGTTGCAGAAGTTGGTTTTATTTATGAAATGAACAAAATCTGATAAGAAAATGATAACTGCATGAGGGGACTTTACTACCAAGTGGCTATCAAATGTTGGGCTTTAAACAGGCAGCATTTTAGAATGTAAAGTGTTGACAATGAGGTTTAAAACATATTTAAATATTTCAGATTTCCCCCAGTCTTTAGGAATTATGTGTCTTTGTACACGATTTCAAAACCATGGTGATCACAGATGAGCTGGTCTGTCTGCAGTGATCTCAGATTGCTTATTCAGGAGTGCAATAACTTCCTAAAGAAAATAAGGATTGAAGGTGGTGGGGAAGGAGTCTTAATTCATAACAGAAACCTGTAGCTGTCAAGGCATTCTGATTTCAAGGATTCCCCAAACAGAAGTACTTCTTGAAGTACTGGGCTTGGTCATCCTGACCTTAATTAAAGCCTTTATCTCTGTGTTCATGCAGAGAATGTACACAGCTTTGGCAGTTAAAGGTAGATTCATGTGTAATTACAAAACTGGTTGTTACTGAATTTGGAAGCAAAATAAGAATGAATTAATTAATGTAAGTAGATATAATAGGTATTACAAAATATGTCTTTCATCCTTTGTAATCAATACTTCAGGTAATGCTTTGACTTCTTTTTTGTAGCAAGAAGGCTTTGCTATTTATTCAGAGTACTGTAACAATCATCCCAGTGCCTGCATTGAGCTTTCCAAACTAATGAAACAAGGCAAATACCGTCACTTCTTTGAGGCCTGTCGCTTGCTTCAGCAGATGATTGACATTGCCATTGATGGTTTTCTTCTCACGCCTGTTCAGAAAATCTGCAAATACCCCCTGCAGCTTGCAGAACTGCTCAAATACACCACGCAGGAGCACAGGTGAGAGAATTAAAAAGACAAATCTTAAAACAGGAATCTAATTACTGAAAGCCTTTGGGTGACAAAACGCCAGTTCTCAAGATCAGGAACAAAACTACCAGTGACTCCAATAGAGTGGAACTCCTTACGGGCATCTTGAAACCATTGCAATATTATCCAAATGTTATAAAAAATCATTAGGAAAATGTTGTTCAGGGATTTCCTGGGTATTTTTGCATTCATTGCTGTGGCCTTCTGATAGAAACTGCCACTAAAGGTAGGTTGGTACTCCATCAAGTCCCCCAGTACGTTCAAGACAATTTCATATTGCCCCAAAATAAATGCAGAATACTTGGGGAATGCTATTTCCATATCAGTTCCATAAAAAATTTGATATGAGAATCTTTGTTATTTGCACTCTTTGTAATCTGCTTTGTAACTGAGCTACATCACTGGGCTTTCTGGATATGTGCTTGAACAACTGCTTTGTTCATTTGTAAGCTCAGTGTAATGACTGAACACAAAATGGAACTCCTCACCAGAAACAAGTTGGGTCTTTACCGAAAATACAAAACTGGGTAGAGATCTTAATGGGATAGGACAGGTACTGTAAAAGTAAGAGCTCCTCAGAAAAGGGAAGCAGTCAATTAATTAAAGAATTCTTCCCATGAACCTACAATAAATACTTTTTTTATTTGATGTCTGCCAGAAAACATTGATACTAGAGGGAACTATTTATTTTTCTTCCACTCCTTCGAATTACTTAGAATCATAGAACAGAATCATAGAATCCTTAGTGTTGGAAGGGATCTTTAAAGGCCATCTAGTCCAACTCCCCTGCAAAGAACAGGGACACCACAGCTCTATCAGGTTGCCCAGGGCCTGATCCAGCCTCGCCTGGAAAGTCTCTAGGGGTGAGGCATCCAGCACATCTCTGGGCAACCTGTTACAATGCCTCCACCCTCACTGTAAAAGACAGTGATATCCTTATATCTAACCTAAATCTACCGTGTTTGGGAAACAACTCCAGACACTAGATTTTCATCTAGGATAAGTAAGAACTGAAGTTACAGGTTATTAGCCTTTCTAGTACACCCCTGGGTTGATTACCTCTTTGACTAAATTAAGATTATATCTTTAAATGCCTGTCTTTTTATGTGCACAATTGCAAGAAAAATGTTCCACTGTAACCCCAGTGCTCAAAGTCCAAATGCAGCCTGAGGTGATGCTTTGTGGGCAGAAGTCTGTGCTTGTTCAACCTTCAGAAAACCACACTTGGAAACAAGGGAATTTTTGCTAGGGACCACAAAGGATGTTGACTGCTGATATTCAAGGCTTCAGCTCTGGTTTCTACAGACACAGCCACGCTCTCAGTGTCCAGAGGTGCCCACAAGCAGACAAGCACACACTCACACAGAGCCTCAGCAATGCTCCATTCAGCCTATTCTGTATCTTTTTCTTTTGTTGTCTTAAAGTGGCTGAAGATGTGCACAGAAGGCCACACTGCCACAAGTGAGGGCTGATGTACACACAGAGAGGGAGAAGGAGCTGAGATAAGGAAGGGCAGGAGTAGCACAGTGGCTGTCCAGTGGTCACCCATGGTACATCTCCCTGACACAGGCAGGATATTGTTATTGTTCATCTCATTTTTTGAGTATACTGCAGTAGAAAAGGGACCCCAAAGCTATCAACAAAGGGAGGAGAGCTGGGTGCAGATGTGTAAAGAAATGCATCCATCAGCAGCAGCTGATGAAAATAGGAACTGAGACAGAAGCAGATAAACAGGACAGTGTCGCTGATGTTCTGGCAGGGTTTATTTCTGTCTCATACTGTTTTCTACCTCCAACTTCCTTTTCTGCAAGAGTCGTAGAGATAATGGAGGGGAGGCAGCTGGGACTCTAAGGCAAGAAATAAACCTCTTTCCTTCCTTTTTCTTAGAGACTATTTGAGGAAGGTGAATGAGGGATTGATTTTATACAGAGGGAAACCTAAACATGCCTACTGGCTGGGGAGAGCTATAAGCATATGTGGAGCTCAGGGAGATAAGAGGGAAGCAGAGCAATGGAGGAAGAACAGGAGACTAAATTCCATCTGGAGCAGACAGGGGAAGGTGACAGCCTTGGCTCTTGCACAATTCTTCCATGAAAATGGGCCACTTTATCACTTTAATTCTTCTCCTTGGTGCTCAGGCTCTTGGGTCCCTTGCTCACCAGGTTGCTGTTTGTATCTTTTCTGCCTGCATAACTTTCCTTGTTCACATTTTTTCACCCAGCCACTGGGAACGAAAGGGAGAAAATGCAAGTGTTAAACATGATCAAAGGATGACCTTTGCAATAAAATCCCCCTAAAATCTTGCTCAAAAAGAAATCCCTTTGGTGAAATGTATAGATCAGTTTGGGGTTTTACCACTGTTTTCAGTAGAGACACTGTTTCTATTCATTAATCTACTTCTGCCTCCTTGTACCAGTTCAGTAATTTGCTCCTGCACAAAATGCAGCAGTGCTCTGTACAGACTGTTGTGTGAGGTCGAGGATAGCTGAGAATCACGTCTCTTCTTTAAGTACTCTGAGTAAAAGGATAAATGCATCACGGTAGTTCAGGTACCATGTCACAGCTTCTATTTGCATCACACCCATTGTACAAGTGATCTTTGAAATGTTGCCTATATTTCACAGTGATTATAACAACATAAAAGCTGCTTATGAGGCTATGAAGAATGTGGCATGCCTAATCAATGAGCGAAAACGAAGATTGGAAAGCATAGACAAGATTGCACGTTGGCAAGTGTCTATAGTAGACTGGGAGGTAAGTGCCAGACCCTTTCCTGATATAAGGCACTGTGTACAGTACTTCATGTCCTCTACAGGGTCTGTCTGTCTGCATGAAAGGTAGTTGGTGGGTGTCTACGTTTCAGCTGGTCACTGCTCAGTTAAAAGTCCAGTTGCAGTGATTTTGTTACTGATTACCCTGTTTATCATTCAGGAAGAGCAGCAGGTGGTACATGAGCAGCTGTCTTTGAGATGACACTGACATGTAGGAAATGACAAAATGGATTTTTCTGTCATACTTGGACTGTGGAGTCTCATCCAGATTTGTGGTTATTTTATCAAACTTGAACCTGCTCCAGTGACTTTAACAGGTGTCCTCTTGATTTATGCTGAAAGAAGGCAGACCAGAATCACCTTTATTGTGTTTACCGATATGAGATCTATGGCATTTTCAGCTCTAATATTTAAAACACAATAAAATGGAGTTAAGACTTGATTAATGAAGTGAGGCTGATAAGGCACATGCTAAGATCTGAAATAGTTGTTTACTTACTTAAAGACTATATATCATCTTAGGGACCGGATGTGTTAGCCAGAAGCTCAGAACTGATCCACTCAGGAGAACTGACCAAAATATCAAAGCAAGGCAAAAGCCAGCAGAGGACTTTCTTCCTCTTTGACCATCAACTTGTGTTCTGTAAGAAGGACCTTCTGAGAAGGGACATCTTGTATTATAAGGATCGTATTGACATGGATGAGATGGAACTTGTGGACGCTGAGGATGGCAGAGACAAAGACTTTAACATTAATGTCAAGAATGCTTTTAAGATAATAAACAGAGCGACAGAAGAGGTTCATTTGTTTTGTGCAAAAAAGCAAGAGGATAAGAAGAGGTGGATGGAGGCATGTGAAAGTGAAAGGAGAAGAGTTCAAGAAGACAAGGAAATGGGTAAGTGCGAGGATTTCCTCTCTAAAAGGCAGTAAGAACAAAAGTTTTCCACTTTTTTTAATGCTTTGTGCAGATGTGCTCTCTGCATTCTGGGACTGTTGCCTCTTTGTTATCTGACATCACTTTTAGCTGTAGAAGTGAAAGCTGTTCAGGTGTGTTTGTGCTATCATTGTGGGCCATTCCATTCCATGTTACCATGTAATGCCTGGTAGGCAACACTGCTCCAGAAAACCCTGAGCTTGGGGAAACTCAAAAGGGGTAGCCACACAACAGTGGTGCCAGTGGCAGTGATAATGAGAAGATTTATTTTAATAGCACTAACACTTATTTGTGACTGGGTCATGCATTTCTGTGAAGCTGAGCACAAAGATTGTGAGGGCAGGTCTATAAGTACTATGGTACTTACACCAGTTTTGATGCAGGTGTCTTGAGCCAGAAGAAAGATGGTTGAGTAGAAATAGCCAATATCTGCCTGGTTTTGTGTGTGAAAGTAGTTTGGCCATTTTCTCCGTTACCCAGAAGACTGCTTGTTTTCCATAAATATATAACATATTTTTGGCGTAATTAAACACTTCCTTTAGCCAAAACCAGTGGAAAGTCGCCAGTATTCTCAACCTCAGGTTTAAATTTGTCTTGTTGATTTTGTAAGTTATCTCACTGGAGTTTGCATAAAGCCTCTAATCTAACTGCTCCGAGAAGAAATGCATACTCTTCAAATGGCATTTTACTTCTATTTTCAAAAACACTTTGGTGCGGGTCATTGTCTCCCAAACCATATCTCGCTTTTCTTAGCTTTTATGAATACATGTGAACAAAGCCCACATCCAGAAAATCCTCCTCCAAACCACTAATAGCAACCCTAAGAAAGTGGTCTGATCTCTGCTGATGAAACTGCTTTCATTATTTTTTTTCTTTTTTTGTCTGTTTCCTTGTTTCTATAAACGAAAAAAAAGCAGAATAAAATAACAGAAACCCCTCGTACCCCAAAATTATGGCTAACTGCTCCTTGTATGTTAATAGGCTGATTTGTGTGAAGTTCTCTATAAGTTCAGGCTAAAAGAGTAGAGGTAGTTTTAAAAGCATAGAGCTATGCAGCTATGCTTTTGAATTGCAGCTTTTGTGCTCTTCAAGTGCAGTTCAGGGAAGGGAGAGGCATCACATAAAGTGTAGTCTGCTCATGCTGGCATAACATACCCATGTGTCTTCAGGGCCATGTGTGCAGGGAGAGGAAAGTGAATAGCATGTCCACAGGCTCCAGATGATGCCAGATACTTGGCTGCCTTTGACGGTGGCTGTCTGGCTTCTCTGTACTCCGCACAGACCAGTCTTATACCTGTCACGCAGTAGTATATGGCATACTATTGAATCACGTAATTCATGCAAGTGTATAAATGAGTATGTGAGAAATTGGAGTGTGGGATCCAGCCCCAGGCTGATGGCAGCCCCAACCACATCACAGCCTCCTTTGGTCTGGCAGAGGATGGGATGCTCTGTCCTTAGGGTAGAGGGAATGTTGGCCTCCATACCCTTCTGCCATGTTTGCACTGCCAATGACAGTTCCTTGGCATGTTCAGGACATGCTGTATGAAGATGATGTCCACCCAGTATCTTGTTTGCTCAAGAACTGTGCAGAGGAGTTACAGTAGTTCCTTCTTTTTGCTATGCAAAAGCACCAAGTTTATACAAAAAAGGCTCATCTAAGATAATAGCGTGGAGTTTGCTCAGTGCACAGGAAACTTTTCCAGCTTTTAAAATCACATTTTTTATTCCACATGGATCATCAAATGAATTCATTAAATATGGGAAGTAAAAGCAACGATTAGATTAAATATTTTTATACCATGTCCTTTCTTTACTCTGTCTCATAGGAATGGAAATCTCAGAAAACCAGAAGAAACAAGCCATGCAGAACGCCCGTAAGTCAAGGCATGGGAAGATGAAAGGTAGGTGTTTAAGGATGGCGTTATGCTCCTATTTTATTCCAGTGTTTTTGTTCTCAGGAATAAGTACAGGGATTCAATTTCTGAAGCTTTTACCTTTTATCCTTGGGTTTACATGGAGATTGAGTTATTCACATTAGCCCAATTTCAAACTGAAATACCTTTGTGAGCTACCTACTAAGTCAGTTTCCCAGTCTCCTCTAGACAGTATGCTGCCATTATCTCTTTATTAGAGAAGAACAAGTGCTTCATTTATGGCTGTAGGAAAGTGTTTGCAGAGAGGAAATTAAAAATGAGTTACCATTTCCTTCCTTTGCTTTTATTCTGACAATTTATTCGTCAGTAATTCTGTGCCTTCTATTGAAAAGGCTTTAAGATACTTTAAGATAATTCTGGCTTTACTGACTACTGGATCTGTCCCATGATGCCGTGCTCAATTTTCCCCCTCATTGGTTATTTTGCTAGCTGTCTCATATACTTTCTTAAACTCCTCCTGTTTCAGGTGTAAGCTATAATGGGTGTCCTGTGCCTCCTCTACACCAGAGCTTGCATCCCATCCATCAGCGCCACATCACCGTGCCCACCAGCATCCCACAGCAGCAGGTCTTTGCCCTGGCAGAACCCAAGCGGAAGCCATCCCTTTTCTGGCATACCTTCAACAAACTCACCCCATTCAAAAAGTGAAGGACACCGGCATGAGGAGAGACTTACTCCAAGGAAAGACCTTGGAAAACCAGTTAAGCTTATTTAAGCTCAATGAATCTCCAGTTTTGGAGGAAAAACCATGGGCTCCCTTGAGCCAGAAATGCAACTTTGCCTAGAAGAATAATGAAGTGGCTCAGCACTGCTCTGAAGTAAATGTTGCCAAGTGTCAGCATTGCTAATGAAGAGCTGTTTCGGTTCTGACAAGGACAACTTACTGTTACTCTAAAGCAGCAGTATTTGGTCTGTTTCTTAGTTATGCTGAAGTAATGATAGAACTGTGCAGGTCATTGTAACATTTCATTTTTCTTAATCTTATGCTGATGGCCAAATTTAGTATAGAGAGGGGTTTTTCCTTAAGGGTATGTCAGCAAGGAGTCCTGGGGGAGTTTTCTCCTTTTGGAGAACCAAGCAGGAGCTGCCCATTAAAATCAGGTGGATAACATGCTGTTGCTGGCTTTGGTGGACCCTAATCCTTCCTGTCTTTTCCTATTAAATTGCCAAATGGCAGGAGAATGTCCCACGGGGCCTTATCATATTCCAGATTGGAACAGAGAAGTTTTTATTCTGTCATATAGAAACATGAACAGAGTGCAAAATGGACTACAAAGATGTGTGCATTTATTGCATACAAGTGGATACAAGAGGCGCCCAGGGCATCTCTGATTTCTTTCAGTCAGAGCAATATACTGCTTGCATGTATACTCTTCAGAATAGAGCTTTTATATCACTTTTTGTGCACTTCTTAGCCTGGGAGAACCTTCTTTATATTCCCAGTATGCTTATTTCTCTGTGAAAAAAGTTTGTTGTTTTTTTTTTTTTTTAATGGAGATAATGTGAATGTACAATGTCAGAGCTGACACAGTACGAGCTGACTGCTGACTGCTGGCTATGTTACGTAGCTCGCACGCTTTGTACTCATATAGCTTCACATGGAAAATGGATGAACGGCAATGGAAATGTCTCCATTAAGTTCTCAAAGCAGTCTGGATCCATGCTTCTACACAGGCAATCAACAATGAATTGTGACCAGATTTCTTCACAAAGAAAGAGAAGTCCTTACTGGGAGGGACAGAATAATTCTGTGGACCAAAGATGGATTTCTGTCTCAGTCATTGGTCTGTGCTGGAAGGGGAAGGATCTGGCTGGAGAGAAGTCAGCTCTAGTCAGCATCTGTGGTATGTGACCTGCATTGCTGTAAGTTGATTTGGGAGAATAACTTCTAAATGCCACCAAGAAGCAACAGGATCTCGCTATTTGCAGCACTGATCATTTCTACTCGCTAACTCAAAAGGATGACAAGACTTGGTAATATGGAAGGAAAAAAGGACTTCTTATGTTTCAGAACTGATTTGTTACGAATGTCTTTCAAATACTTTATCTTATGCTGCTGATTAGGGGCATTATCAGATCATGTATAGATCCAAGAGTATTCACTGACAGTGGACACAATCACCTTTGTAATGAATCTGTACTATATGAAGAACAAACAATGGGCTGGAGGCCAGGCATCTTAATAACAATGTAAAAAAAGCCTTATTTTAAACTTTTGCTCCTACTGCTGTTCTTACCTCTGTCTTTATACTTGTCATTGAAGCCCACAGTTCTGATGGTTTTCTGATTCTGTAACTTTCTGGCAACTTCTGCAAAGTGCAGGTTTGTAGTTTTGATTTTAAATGACGTCTTTGACAACAGTACATTTCAAATGCCTTGTGTATATAGCTCAGCAATAATGCAAAGTCTGGTGATGCTCAGACAAATTGTTCACTCCATAGTGAACTTCATTGCTTGTGCTTTTCCATAGTGATAGATGACGACCTGAAACAGTTAAGAACTGGAAATATGCACTGACATTTTCAACAGCCCAGCTTAAAGAAAGCGCACAAGAAGGATAGTGACAAAAGCTGGCTGGGTTCAGTTTTCGTGTTTAAAACAAGCTGTCTAAAAGATAATTCTAAGTGCTCAATTTAAACTGAATGAACCGACTTTCAAATGCCAGCAGGGATGCACGTCCTTCCGCATAACTGAGCAACTCTTCTGCTTCTTATGTACCTATTTTTATGGGAATATCCCATGTTCAGGCCTGCAAACCAAAGTGGTGCACATATCGTGGAAGGAGAGGTATTTCATATCCACATTTCGAAAGATTTGTTCTAGATATAAACACATCCAAAGCTGGATTGCAGTTCACACGCAGAAAACTTTCCCAGAGTGGCCTGATGACATTATGAGAGCTACTTTTACACATTTGTCTTCGATAAAAAGATTTTGGGATGTATCTTCTGTCACATCAGTGCCCATCAAGGCTCTTCCCATGTAGTAGTGCTGGTGCCTTAGCCCTAAAAATGAACAGAAATGTTTGTGTGTGGTCTTGGATGCACCAGGTTGTTTTGTTTTGCTTTGTTTTTTTCCTCAAGGAGAACTTAATTTCAGAATGAGAAAATGTTTCATGGTGCAGATTACTCAGGACAGTTTTATATATAGCACCCTACTTGTAGATGTGTTTTATAATATCCTCTGTGTCTTTCTTTGCAATCTTCAATAGATGAAGAGGCTACCAACACTGTATTTTATTGGGTTATGTATTTATTGGTCAAGGAATATGCTGGCTATGCAGCAAGACTGATAAAATACAAGGCAGGCCGAATTTAAACTACACCATAATCTTTTAGATGAATTACATTTAAATGAAAACACGCGATTACATTATCCAGCAAGTAAGGCAAATGTTTACTTGGGGATCAGTCTGATTTCAGAGTCTGGGGCTGCTAATAAAACATAAAATTTTCTGCTCTAGCACCTCTGTCCTTTAGCAGAACATGAAAGCCCTGACTCTCCTGATGACAAAACGTACCTTCGGAAAGCTGACTTTTCCATCACTTTTGTTTGCTATAAGTTACTGTCAGATGCTCTAAGGCAACTACTAAACATATCTGTGCCTCCTTTAGCTAAAGCACAGCCAGAGCCTTCCTGATGGCCTGCTGAGCAGACAACCTCAGACTTTTTGCATGAGATGCAGTAAAATGTAATTGTCCTCAAATGTGTTCCCACTGAGTTCGGATACTGCCAAACCATAATTGCATCTAACTGGGAACATTTGATGTATAAAATAATAAGATTGTTTTACAAGTGGCTCTCGCCATGCTAAATTTCACGTTGAGTTTTAGTGGTCAGAGTAGTGAAGGAGTTCAAAGACAGACTACTTCAATGTTCTGCGTTTTAGTTGTCTTTTGAAAATAATTAGAGCAGAGTTTTGAAGCCAAAGGTCTTTAGCCATAACAAACACAGTACCTTTCCTTGACCGCCTTTCTGCTTTTTTTCTACATGCGGCATCTGTGTGTAAGAGATGCCTTCCAAATGATCTCTAATTTAAAACTATTTGTTGTAAATACTAGGGATGACTTGCGTACGTATTTTATTTTGACAAAGTGTTTTGTAACATTTTCTCTTACATGCATTGCTTTGTGCATCTCACCATCTGTGTGCTGTTACATGTGTTGTAAATCAAGTGTCCTGGCTACGCAGCAGATGAGTTGGCTGTTGACAGCTGAAACACAATGTATAGGACTGCAGTGTCTTCATGTGTATTTGTTCTGAAGTAATTGCATTACAGTGTTTGTTTACTCTTGGAACGTTGTCAAATGGATCTATTTTCTGGAAATAAGTACAAACTTACATTCCCATTATTTTCCTCTCGTTGTACATGTTTTAATTAAATAATGTACAGCTGAAGTTCTTCAGCTATGTCTTATAAAACTTTATTGTACAGTTTTGAAAGTGTTGGACTTGTTCAATTGTCTACAAAATCTCTTTTGTGTGGGAAACATTTCTCAGCTGTCACATTTATTTTATTATTTTAAAGCAAAAAACACATCATACCATCTTCTGTTGGTTTTCTAGTGACAATGTCAGTACTTCCCACTACAAATTCATTTCAGCAAACTGCTGAGCCCGGTTGTGGGGCTGAACTCTTTGTTGTTCATGCAGAAACTATCCTCATTAAGATCCCAGAGATACACATCTACTGTCACAGAACCACAGAATGACCTGGGTTGGAAGAGACCTCAAGGATCATGTAGTTCCAACCCTCTGCCTGGCAGGGCCACCAAACATACACATTTACTAGATCATGTTGCCCAGGGCCCCGTCCAACCTGGCCTTGAACACCTCCAAGGACGGGGCATCCACAACCTCCCTGGGCAGCCTGTTCCAGGGCCTTGACCACTCTCCTAGTGAAGAACTTCCCCCTAACATCCAATCTAAATCTTCCCTCTTTTAACTTAAAACCATTTCCCCATGTCCTGCTATTGTCAGCCCTTTCCAAGAGTTTACTCCCCTCCTGGGTGTAAGTTCCCTTCAGGTATTGAAAGGCTGCAATGAGGTCACCCCGCAACCTTCTCTTCTCCAGGCTGAACAAACCCAACTCCCTCAGCCTGTCCTCACAGGGGAGGTGCTCCAGCCCCCTGATCATCTTCAGTCATTAGATACGCATCTACTGTCATTGTGCTTTGCCTTGTCCTAGCAGCCTGCTCCTTCAGTACCCCTTGGAAGCAAATTCAAATGCAGCCACTCTATTAATAAAACTGTGGCAAACAGGATGGTGACTTAAGCCCTGTGGTTTAGGTGGTTTATATTCTGTTTTCTTTGGAACAAATGCAGATCCCAGGAAAAGAGTTCACCCAAAAGGCGTGCTGTGTAGAATGTACGTGGTTCAGTTCGCTGCCCTGGCTAGTGAAGAAAAGTTTTTTGTATCTCATCACTGTTGCAGAAGGGAGCACATCTGAATGGCATGCATGTGTCCTTCCTGCTCAAGGCCATGTTAAATATGGTTTCACCAAGACACAATAGCTTCAACAAAATAATCTTTTCATGAAAAATAGTTTGGTGAACTCAGAAGATTGCAAAGTAGTTGGGCTTCCTTTCAGTGCTCAAGCTGTTGTATCTAGTTCTTGTTTCACCTCAAAGCTGCCAGTTTCCAGGCCTCCAAGTGCCACTGCTGGACAAGATTTGTGTTGAACACTAAAGGGTCAGAGCAAAACACATAATGTGAGCACTGAGTGAGGCCCTTATGACTTTGGAGATACGCACTCATATAGTTGGATATATCTTTGTTTTAATAACTATATATCCCGTGGTCATTACTGTCATGCTCAGCCCTGACAAAGGTAATTATCAAAGGAATCAGTCTAAAAAACTATATCTGCATTTCCTGCCACTCAGATGCAACACTGTTTAAGAATGAATGATGACCTTTTCTGCACATCTATTTCCAAGGCTTCTTCTGTGTGACAGGGATGGAAGCATTTGTCTTTCTTGGTTCTGCACTCAAGAAAACCAACAGAAAAGCATCAAATTGGATTAATAGTGCTGGGCTAAGGGGTAAAGAGATAACACTGTTGTGGCACTCATTTCTTCACATTAAGCCTCACAAAAATTTGGCTGCAGAAGTGGGTTTGTTCAGTCTGGAGAAGAGGAGGCTCAGGGGAAACCTTATTGTTCTCTACATCTACCTGGAAGGAGGTTGTAGGGAGGTAGGGGTTCACCTCTTCTCTCATGCAAGCAGTGATAAGACTAGAAGGAATGGCTTCAAGTTGCACCACAGGAGAATCAGGTTGGACATTAGGAAATACTACTTCTCCAATAGAGTGGTCAGGCTGGAATGAGCTGCCCAGGGAGGTGTTCAAGGAACATTTGGGACACAATTTAGTGAGAACAATTGGTGATAAGTGGATGGTTGGACTGAATGATCTTGTAGGTCTATTCCAACCCTGGTGATTCTGATTCAAGGAGAGCAGCTAATTACAGAATGCCCTTTTCCTCATCATAAAGCTTGTAATATTTTTTATTACCACGGGGTGGTGGTGAAGATCTTAGTGAAAACCATTCACTGCTCAGTTGTGCTCTGGCTTTTTAAAAATACTATTCAATGGACAGACCCGGTCTGTCAAATGTTTGCAGAGTGGGAACCACCCCAGACACAAGGTTTTCGATCACCTGCAATGACCAGGGTGAACTGAGGCCACTTCTTATATCATTAACTCCTTTTACTAACGGTTTTCACCCTTCACTGTTCATGATCAGCGTTTATGGAGCTGATGTTACTCTCAGCAGTTTCACTAATGTCAAGAAGATGCAACGAAGCATCAAGTTATGGCTTCTTAAAAGTTGGGTACCAGTCACAAATTCAGAGGCACGATAACTGTGACCAATCCTTCAAACAGCGATGGAGAGCTTGACAACTACACATGAAAAGCTCCTTGCCATAGAATTTCTTTACTTAACCCAGCCTTGTTACTTCTTTTCTATAATCACCTAATATTTGAAATGCCACATTCATGGTTTTAATTTTGTTTTAATTTCTATACTCCTTTTGTCCCTACTTCCATCATAAATTGCTAACCAACCTTCTTAAGTTTCTTTCACTAAAATAATGCTATGAGACCTGCCTTCCTTCCATCCTACAAACTTAAATAACATATTTGTACAATAGAACAGGCATATCAAGGCTTCATCAGTTCACTTTAACAATTTTATTTCGCATAACCGTGGCAAAAGCTGAAGTACAGAGCACTTCAGCTTACTATTGGAATTAACAGAGAGATTCCAGTTTAGCCCTCTGTTTTAATTATTGAACAGCTCTCAAAATGAAACCACTGACCTTTGTGAATGTAGTGACCAAACAAGTGCTTGTCCTCAAGGCATATATCTGGAGCCTGCATTCCCTTACAGGAAGCTTTTATGCAATACTGAAAGATGCCCAAGAAGGCTGCAAGTACAAAGTGAATGAGGTAAGACCAAAGATATGATATGTACACTGATGATGATGATATCGCTATTGTGTGGTGAGAAGTGCATGTAAGGGGGTGAAATGCTTAGGCACAAAACACTCCCCTTGAGCAACTGGGAATGGAATTTCTTTGTGGGAGGACAAGGACTGTCAGACTTGGGGTAATTCATATATTAACAGCATCATATATTAACAGCACTTCTTCCTTTTACTCTCCTGTAGATTTCTTTGACTGCCGCAAACTTGGGAATATTTTGGAAAACAGAAGGAAATATTAAAGGATATGTCCCAGATGTAGGGCTATCCTACCCTAAACTGAACGAATGTTTAAATTGAATATTCCTACCAAGGTGCAATTATAGTTAATGAGAATATAGTGGTGTCTCTCTTATGTGGTACCTGTGTCATTTGAAATGGTGACAGTGATGGTTAGTATTTCAAAAGGAAATTGACCTTAGCTTTAAATTCTTGTTCATGAAAGAGATAATTTAAAAGCCAATTACTTAAAATGTACTAATTCTGACTACCATTAACCTCCATACACTAAGCTTCCGTGCATTAGTTATTTAAGGATAATAGCACCAAATAAAATAGATACTAATTTTGTTGCTATTTCATTTTTATCCCTCTTTTTAACCTCTTCCCACTAATTACTCTTATAAAGAGTAATTGGTGAGCACAGTTCCTGTTCAGTAGACCTTTCTTAAAAGCCATAAAAGAGAGTAAGGGCTCTCTAATGAAAGCGTAAAAATAAGCTGGAATTTATGAAGCATAGTTAAATGTGAGGGGGAGAACTAGACTAAAGATCTGCTTTTGCTAAAAAATTCTTATTCGATTCCTCACATCTTTGTCCTCATCTCACTCTGCTTCAGCTCTGGCCCTCTGTGAGGTCATTCAACTTATTAACCCAGAAAAAAACTAACTGTGATAAAAGAGAAAAAAACAACAACAACAACAAATACTGTTGTTTTGTGCCAAGTTAATGGATTGAATCACCTTAGCTCACCTCCTGCAGGCACCACAGCCAGCTCGTGGGAGATGAGAGGTACAAACTTGCAGCCATGAGCAGTCATGGAAAAATGCAGATGGGGAACACCTGTTTCTTCTCAGTTGTGAGCTGCCTGACTGGCTCAGTTATATTATTTTTCCCTTAAAAAGCTGTTAGATAAAAACTGAGTTATTAATGGCCAACACTACCTGATCTGGAGACCTGAGAGAAGAGGTATGTTGGCGTCAAATGCGTAGGGTAGTTTTTATCAAGTCTTTCAGAAAGGAAGGAGTGAGCTGGAAGCTGTAGAAAAGCTTCTGCCGGGCTGCAGCGGCCATGAAGCAGCTCCTATGCAGGTGCTGCTCTGACCAGGGGAATGTAGAAATTATGATTAAGATTGCCTGTGTGTTATATATAGTCTAAACAATAGCTCAGAGGAAGAGGTCGTTGTACGAACCCTTGTGCATGAGTGTGTATGGTCACTGCTTTTACTCGAATCAACCCGCCAGGGCTTGAAATCTTGCCTGTGCCCTTGGCTGTAGGACAGCAACAACAGCACGCTTCCATGTGGACCTGCCAGACATTAGAGTTTCGAATTGGTCAGAGTAAATCAGATCACTAGAAGTGTGATGATCAATTCTGCTTTTATATTACGATCTTGAAATACAGTTTAACATCAACCACATTCACAAGATCTGTGCTTTGTCAGTACTCTGGTGGTTTAAACAGAACAGGGAAACTCAGTGGGAGGTACTGAGCTGTTGGTTGCAGGCTACATCCTGAGGACAGAAGGGTAGCCCTCAGCTTCCCCAGAGCTTTGGTGATTTTCAGCTGCTCACCATCTACCTGCATCAGTATCTCTGTGGACTCTCCTTGCAGAGGTACTTCCACTGGTCACACTGTATAAGAAAATGTGACACAGAACCCATACAACAAAGGTATGTCTGATATTCCCATTAAATTTTTATTGGAAATAAAACCCAGCAGTGTCAAGGATGGTATTTAGTGCTATATAGAGACCTGTAAATAAAAAAAAGAAACAACAGATATGTTGAAAGCCTATTTCTTTTTTTTTTTTCTCCCTCTCTCCCCAGCACTGTTCTTGGGCTCACAAGCTAAATATGAGGGGAAAAAACAGTCAGACAAACTTAAGCAAATTAACTTTTCCTCTCTTCCATCTTTCAGCCAAGATCATTTAACCCATCTAAAGAATGAAAAGCTGGATTATACTGCTGGCTATTGCAGTCAGCACAGAAGAAGCACAAAAGCAGGATATCTGTACCCAAGCATATCCTGGCATTCCTGGCAATCCTGGACACAATGGCATACCTGGTCGTGATGGACGTGATGGCTCTAAAGGCGACAAGGGGGACACAGGTACTGTGTTCAACACAAATAGCTGCAAGTACAAATGAGCTTGCTATTAGTTTCCCAAAGATGCCTGGTACCCTGCATTAATAGATTACTCCAGCTAGCCCTCAGAAAATATCTCAGACTTCCATCACCTTCCTGTTTGAGGATGGAGATATGAGATAAGACCTAATGAAAGCAAAATAGGTAATACTATAGAGAGGTCAGGCCCAAGGGACAAAAACAGCTTCAAAGATGAAATTCTTTACTTTCTGTTCTGGGAATATTTTCAGGTCTACTTGAACATTTTGAAGCCTGTAAATATATTTCTGCATCTTTAGAATAGCAACTATACTTTCAGAAAAAAATCAAGCCTGATTAAAAGGGAAAAAAAGATCAGTGTAGTAAGAAATGTGCAGAGGTAACAAGGCTTCTCTTTATTACCAACACTTTGCATTTGTAAGACTTGATTCAGAGTGTGCCTACTTGCTGTAACATAAGCACCAGTACAGTGAAGGGCAGGAAAGGACAATATCTAAGAAATGGTGTAGGATTTGTGCTTGCTGTAGTAGAGATTTGCATATAATACTGAAGACAGGAAATCTTCTCAGCCTAAAGGCAGTAACTCCTGTGGTAATTTAAACCTCAGGATAAGGCTGCCCTTTGCATCCATGCTGCATCAAGGCCAGGGATCTATCAGGGGATGAACTCACAGACATGTATGTGGACAGATACTTCATCAGAAGTGTCACAAGTCCAGAATGTAAAACACAGAACAAACACAAATCTGCTTCGTATTTGCTCACAAATTTTTGTAGAAGAGCTTTCCCCCAACAGGCTTTTGGTCAGGTCAGCAACTGTGTGGCACCAGACAGTGGGCATCACGGTTTAATGCATAAACCTGTCATGAACAGTCTCACTGCATGCACAAATCAATCCAGATTGAAACTGTGCCAGGTTGAAACCCTTCTGCCATCCTAATCTTGCAGACTGTGACTCACAGCTTTTGGGGTCGTGTTTTTTTTTTTTTTTCTTTTTTCTTTTTTTTTTTTTTTTTCAGTGGAGTACATAACCCAGTACATAAAACAAACTGAGGTCAACAGGCTGCAAGAAATTAACTTGAAGTGTGCTACAATGTTTTACTATGCCTTTTAAGCCAAAGGAAATGCCTGCCCTAATAGAGTTACTGGTGCAATCACAAACCAAAAGCTAATGAATCACTTTCTTTGCCAGGAAAGCCCATGCCTCCACAGGAAGTGAATGCTGCAAATCAGTGCTGAAGGTGTAGCTTGATGTGCATTTATTTGGTGGTATATGATGGTGTAGGCAGGAACCTCTGCTACACCTTGTTGCCACCCCTTCATTCCCTTCTCCAGTACACCACAACTCTTTGTGTGCCTACACAGTAAATTAGATCAGCTGAAAAAGTGTTGGTTATAGCACTTACAGTTTGGGTAAGAAAGAGTTACCTGCTGCTTACTGTCTGCTCTGGGCCACTGACAGTCAGGACTATCCACTTTTACAGTGAGAGTGGGTCAAGTCTCTTCTCACTGGTGACAAGTGACAGAACGAGGGGAAATGGCCTCAAGTTGTGCCAGGGCAAGTTTAGGTTGGATATTAGGAAGAACTTCTTCCCAGAAAAGGTAGTTAGGTACTGGAATAGGCTCCCCAGGGAGGTGGTTGAATCGCCATCCCTGGTTGTGTTTAAGAGCCGTTTGGATGTGGTGCTCAGGGATATGATTTAGTGGAGGGTTTTTAGAGATAGGGTACTGGTTATGCTGTGGTTGGACTTGATGATCTTCAAGGTCTTTACCAACCTGGGTAATTCTATGATTCCATGATTCAGCATTTACCTCAGTGTCTGCTGAATAGTTACTTTGAACTTGTTGATAAAGGAATTTACAGGACTCTGTCAGGCAACCCCTTAAGTGCTCTTTCTGTTTTCAGTGCCCTTGTCTTGCTTAAAATTAAAACAATCCATCAGCTTATTAGGCAGATAAAGTTAATTGCCATGCTAAATAAAGGGATTAAAAGCGAATGCTTCCTTCAAATCTACAGACAATATTATTCTACACTGATATTTCATCACCATTGGCAAATGCCTGCAGATGTCTTTTCTTAGGGGGCAGTTAATCGCTATTTTACTTTGAGGTTTTTGTTAGCCAACTCTGAATAGAAATGATCAGAGAATGATTCAAATCCCATTTTTCTGGTAATACAGTTGTTTATGAAGATCTGTCTTTTATTTCTGTATTAGGTGAAGCAGGACTTCCTGGATCTCCAGGGAAAGATGGTGCAAATGGAGAAAAAGGCCAAAAAGGTCAGAGAAGGAGCACTTCAGTTTGTTAGTTGGCTATGGGTTTATGAGCATTGGACATACTATACACTTGGGCGACACTGCGACCCCCAAGGGCCACAGGGCACCCTGTAGACTAACCACACCTTCCTTTCTTTGAGCTTATTCTTATTGCTTTCAGCAAGGGCCCCTGTCTTCTATTGTAATAGCAGGCTTTTCTGTCTTATCCTGAACTCACCTGTATGAAGCACTGTATGTATGGTGAGCATGGTATATATGGTGGTGACATACACATATGTTTTTGTGCTGAAACTCATGTTATGACTCACTAATCCATTGGACTTTTTTTTCCCCACTTAGGAGCCAATGGGACTGTTGAAGAGAAGGGGAACAAAGGAGATAAAGGAGAAAGAGGACGACCTGGGAAACTAGGACCAAAAGGAGTTATAGGGTCAGTGGGTTACAAAGGTCAGAAGGGAGAGCTGGGACTGCAAGGACAAAAGGGTTTAAAAGGAGACATTGGGCCCATAGGTCCAAAAGGGACGAAAGGTGAAATTGGCTATCCTGGAATAATTGGTTTGCCAGGGCCAGTTGGCCCCACTGGTAATCCGGGTCCTAAAGGTAATACTGGAGATCTGGGGCCACCGGGTAGTCCAGGAATTCAGGGGGAAAGAGGCTTGAAAGGAGACAGAGGAGACAAGGGGAACACAGGTGCCCCAGCAGTTCTGCCAAGGAGTGCTTTCAGTGTAGGACTTACAGCTGCCACCAAGTTTCCTCCCCACAGTCACCCCATCAAGTTCGACAAGGTCTTTTATAACGGCCTTAATGACTATAACTCAGTTACTGGCAAATTCACCTGCAAATTCTCTGGTGTTTACTATTTCACCTACCACATCACTGTGTACTCGAGGAACGTCCGAGTAGCTCTAGTCAAAAACGGGATCAAGATGTTGCACACCATGGATGGATACCAGGGTGCTGAGGACCAGGCGTCGGGAGCCGCCATCCTTCAACTCCGGGCAGGAGATGAGGTGTGGCTGCAGGCTCACCGAGGAGAGACCTTCAACGGGCTGTTTGCGGATGCTGACGATGATACCACCTTCACTGGGTTCCTCCTGTTCAGCACCTCTGAGATGGTGGAACCCACAGCATGAAGCCACGCTGTTAATCTGTGACTTTGGGTGAACTGTTTTCTGACTTCTGCTCATCCAAATCTTACTGTTCAAAGTCCTGGAGGTTCTGTATGAAACTCACAGAATCACAGAATGACCCGGGTTGGAAGGGACCTCAAGGATCATGTAGTTCCAACCCCCCTGCCTGACAGGGCCACCAAACATACACATTTACTAGATCAGGTTGCCCAGGGCCCTGTCCAACCTGGTCTTGAACACCTCCAAGGACGGGGCATCCACAACCTCCCTGGGCAGCCTGTTCCAGGGCCTAACCACTCTCCTAGTGAAGAACTTCCCCCTAACATCCAACCTAAATCTTCCCTCTTTTAACTTAAAACCATTTCCCTGTGTCCTGCTATTGTCAGCTCTTTTGAAGAGTTTACTCCCCTCCTGGGAGTAAGTTCCCTTCAGGTATTGAAAGGCTGCAATGAGGTCACCCTGCAACCTTCTCTTCTCTGGGCTGAACAAACCCAACTCCCTCAGCCTGTCCTCATAGGGGAGGTGCTCCAGCCCCCTGATCATCTTCGTGGCCCTCCTCTGGACCCTTCCCAAAATCTCCACGTCTTTTTTGTACTGAGGGCTCCACACCTGGATACAGTACTCCAGATGGGGCCTCACAAGAGCAGAGAGGGACAAACTCATAGAATCATAGAATGGCCTGGGTTGAGAAGGGCCACAATGATCACCTAGTTTCAAGCCCCCTGGTATGTAAAGGGTAGCCAACAGTCCCACACTACTCCCCCAGTAAAGTTTTAATCTGCTGGCCAATTCCATCAGAATATAGCAGAAAACAAACAGTTCTCATGCCCATCTGTTAAAACACACATCGAGACAACAGAAAAAGCACGACTCCAAACACCTTCGCGCCCCACTCGGCCTTCCTAAGCTACACTAGTCACCTCGCACACGAGGCCGAGGGGGGGTGGGCTGAGGGGAGGCGCCGTTCCCGCCCCATTTCCCGCTCTCGAGCGCCGCTCCCCGCCTCAGGCCGGGACGCGCAGAGGTCGCGGCCGTGCCCGGGATCGGGCTTCTGCGGAGCGTTGCCGGTGTCTCGGGCTCCGCCATGCTGGCCAGCTGCCGGCGAGCGCTGCCCGCGGCGCTGGGCCTTGCGCTGCGGGGCCGGGCGGCCGGAGGGCCGGGTCGGCGAGCCGTCAGCACCAGCTGGTGCCCCGTGGGTGCCGCCTTCGATGCGAAGCAGCATCGCAACAGCCCGGCGGGCAGGGAAACGGTGAGCAAGGGCAGGGCAAAGCACGACAGGGCGGGGGGCAGCGGGGCTGCACCGGCCGCAGAACCCGGAGGACAGAGTAGAGACGGGGTGGGAGGTGCGCGCTGCCTGCACGGCGTGATGGAAACCACGGGGCCCAGCTGCGGCCTCTTCCGGGATGTGAGGAAGCCGGGGGCTGGGCGGAGGGAGCCGCGTGTGTGTGTGCCTGTGTCTTTAGACTTGTGTGTAGAGCTGCTGCTGGGTTGTATGTTGTTTTATCTGTATTGTGTCCGTGCTCTTCAGCAGTGCTTCAGAATTAATGTGACCACTGTCATCTTTGTATGTGGATACTATTTGTAACGTTTAGTGACCCGCTGCAAAGAAGCATTTATATTGGTGACACACTGGGCTTTCTGATGTATTTATTTTTAGGACGAGTCAGTTAGGCTTGTTTATGAGAATCCTAAGAATCTGAACAAGCTCATGACCAGCATAGGATGTGCAATCTTAATGGCACTGTGCATGCAGAAGAGTAATGAAGGCTGGAAAAGACCACTTAGATCATCCAGTCCCACTATACCCACTAACCGCATCCCTCCCTGCCACATCCACACGGTTCTTGAACACCTCCAGGGATGGTGACAGCACCACCTCCCTGGACTGCCCATTCCAGTGCTTCACAGCTCTTTCTGAGAAGTTTTTCCTGATATCTAACTTGAACCTCCTCTGGCACAATTTGAGGCCATTCTCTCTCTGTTACCCTGGAGAGGAGGCTGCCCCCCACCTCTTCACACTCACCTTTCAGGCAGCTGTAGAGAGTAATAAGGTCTCCCCTCAATCACCTTCAGACCAAACAATTGCAGTTCCCTCAGCTGCACCCCATAAGACTTGTGCTTTTAACCCTTTGCACCTTCATTATTCTGCTCTGGACACACTCCTGGGCCTTGTTGCCTTTCTTGTAGTGAGGGGCCCAAAACTGAACTGGGCTTTTTCTTTCCTCTAATTTTTATGTTTAACTCTGTATGATATTGAAGAGGAACTTCTCAGCTAATTTGTCTCAAAGAGAAGATGCTTCCTAAGCACAGAGGGCAGCGTGACCAGGAAGAGCTCACTGCGAAGGATGAATAGTGTTGCTGGGCTGCAGAAGGGCCTAAGCTCTCAGGATCTGCAGAGCAGAGGTCCTCAACTATCTGGAACAAGAGTAAAGTGGCCGGGCCTTGAATCTTATGCAACAAGCGTTACTGAAGGGCACTATAATGCATGTATGCATATGTATGCATGTGTTAACATACACATAAGTATACATATTTTTTCCAGTGTTCTCTTTATTGCTGTCTGGTTCCTGTCCATACATAACCAATGAAAACAAAGAAAGAGTTTGTCTTATGGTGACCAACTTATGTTAAGAGTATTAGAAAAAAGTGATAGCGTTAGCAACAGGAAGAGAATAGGACAAAGCAGCCCAGAATGTCCCAAATGCTTATTTTTGATGATGCTTCTTCAAAAGCGTTTTTCTACTGTGAGTCTGTACTGTAGAACTTTCCTAGCAGGTAGTGTTAACAATTTTGTGTCATCTGCAGCAGGAACTTCTTAATTCTCTTCAGCAAGTGCAGTATGTAACTGCTGTCCACGTCTGCCCTGTCAAAGCTATGCTCTGTGTACTTACCCTGAATTCTGGGACATGGACAGGCTTGGTAAAAAGACATTCAGGATCAAAACTGTTAGTACCATATTATTTTTGAGCTGTTGCTTGTCATTCCCTTAAGATCTTTTTCCAGAGCTTGGGGCTCATTTCATGAGCTGGAGATCTCTGTTCCATTGGTGAGTATCTGGAGCAGCTGGTCGAGACATTCATTCACTGTTTTGACACCCTCTTTACTCTTCACTTTCCTTGATAAGTCTTGATTCATGAGGATGATTTTCCCTATCTTCAGCATGTAAGACTTCCTATGTCATGTGCCTGTGCTTTGGAAGCAAGATAAGAGAAAACTGCTTTGAAGGAAGGACACTATAGCAGGTTACAGGGTTGATTTTATATCAGACTCCATTTGCTGAGAAGAATCCTGACTTAAAAGAATTCCAGTGAGGATGTTCTCTGGAGAAGTGAAGATGTTTGTGTCTGATGCCACAATCTTTGACTGTTGTTAATTGATTTTATGACTGTTAGCTCTACTAGAATACTTGTGTTGGAGCGCTTCAGGAAAGTACTACTGTGTGCTAGCTAGGGTCATTCAGGTAAGATTTCACATGGAAATTTCACAGTGAAACAAAGAAGCAGCAAACAAGGAAGTTGATAATGATGTGTTTCTATTCTGTTCTGCACTGCAGGGTCTGTTTGGTGTTCCAGAACTGAGTTGTCCAGAAGGATTTCAAGAAGCACAGAACAAAGCGTTGCAAGAATCAGAACAACTAGTTCAGAAGGCATGTGCAACGCCACCTGGGCCTGAGATTGTAATGATCTTTGATCAGCTTTCAGATGCTTTGTGTAGAGTGGCAGATTTGGTAAGTTGCTCTTTATTATTATTTTAAGGAGTTCCTTTTGATCTGACTGACTTTATACCTTACACTGTTCTGTTTCATTTCACGTTTTTCAGCATTGCAGTAAATAGTTGATCAGCTCTGTGAAATTTTGTATTAAGACAGAAAAGTAAATCGAAAGTTAATTACAAAGGCTTTAACAGAATACAGGTAACTACAAATCCTGTCAAACTGCCCAGGACAGATGTAGGAGCAGTACAGAACCCATGGCAAGAAAAATAGTGGTGAAGTCAGAATCGTATTTTACTGTTTCTGCTGTAATATTAATGCGTAAACTTTCCAGTGTTGGTTATGTTATGGAAGATGGCGGACTGTGTAACATGTTGGTTGCAAATAGTATTGCCTTTTATTAACACAATGCAACTGTTTCCTAGACTGCAGTTTCTGATGTCTGCAGAATTACAGTACTAAGTCACAGAATCACAGAATGACCTGGGTTGGAAGGGACCTCAAGGATCATGAAGTTCCAACCCTCCTGCTTGGCAGGGCCACCAAACCTCCACATTCACTAGATCAGGTTGCCCAGGGCCCCATCCAACCTGGCCTTGAACACCTCCAAGGACGGGGCATCCACACCATCCCTGGGCAGCCTGTTCCAGTGCTTTTTATCACAAAATGTTGAGTTTTACCATGTACACCTTATTGCTCACTAGAAATTGTTTCAGAAGTATCTTTTAGTAGAACATTGCTCTTCATCTGTAGAAAGCATTTACAGCTGAAATCAGTTGTTAATAAATAATAGCTCATTGAACTTTTTGCCGTGGGTTTTCATATTTGAATTTCTCTTGGTTTCAGTTTTCAAATCTTTTTCCTTGTTCTTTTCAAGACCTCTTTTGTGACAGGTGTTGAAACTAGATGATCACGGTCCTTTTCAACCAGACCATTCTATGGTTCTGTGATTCCTGAAAGTACTTGCACACTCGTTCTCTTTTGTCTATTGCATTGTAATATGAACTACAATTGCTTCCTCTTAATCTGTCAAAACCTCCCTCAGGCACTTCATGTTAGAATTCAGTGGTCATAGTTTTGTTTTAGTTTGCTTTAAAGATACCTTGGTTCCTCCTGTGTGCTGCTTTCACATTTACATGCTCAAAAATGGTCTGTCCTTGGAGAACTTTATCTAGAAGCCATTTGGACTGGGACTCTCAGGGGTACACTGTACTAACACAGTTTAATGAAGTACAAAGATTAAAGATATTTTTGGAAAGACTCAGTCACTGGCTGCTTCGAAACCTGTTAGCACAGTTCTCTTATAAGCTTTACTTTTGAGGAGAAAAAAATATGCAAATTGTTCAAATAGGTTATACAGAACTGTATCAATAAACGTTAATCTGAATAGAACTATTCCATTGCAACTTTTGTGTATGGTTAAAAATTTGCAATGTGATTTCTTGACTCATTATTTTCTTCTTTTACTGTGTCAGGCTGATTTTGTGAGAATTGCCCATCCTGACTTGGCATTCAGAGAGGCTGCTGAAGAAGCTTGCCGGAACATCAGCACTATGGTCGAAAAGTATGTTCTCTTTGCTATTACCATTTGCATCTTTGAAGTGTACCATATGATCATCTGTTATAAGATGGATCCAAAAAAATATGTAAGAAACGTTTGTGTATGGCAACAAATTTTCTGTCTTCCTATAACAGAGATTTGAGAATTTAATTTTATTACTGTGTCTAATAAAATGTTTTTCTACTTAAGTTTAATTTTATGTTCATAACAGAGTTTGCGTTGTGAGCTGACTCCGTGTCACTGAAACCCATCAGAGGTTTAAAACTACATTTTTCTAAGACTCGTGACAGTTAGCTAGATACTGTAAAACATATGTATAGAATCATAGAATCACAAAGTTGGAAAGGACCTACAGTATCATCCAGTCCAACTGTCCTCCCATTACCATTGCTACCACAAGCCACTAAACCATATCTCTGAGCTCCTCATCCAGACGCCTCTTGAACACTGCCAGGGATGGCGACTCCACCACCTCCCTGGGCAGCCATTCCAGTGCCTGACCACTCTCTGAGAGAAAAAGTTTTTCCTTATGTCTTATCTAAATCTCCCCTGCAGCAACTTGTGGCAATGTGCAAACTGTTAATTTGGTTTTAAGCTTCGGGCTGTTGTATTTCACAACACTTTTTCCCTTTGTGCTGAACCTTTGAATTTCAGCCTCTAGATGAAGTATGTGAAAGAGAAAAGGACAGTCCCTGTTTAAGTTGAATGTTTTGGGATGTGTCTGAGTACAACTGAGGTGTATATAACTGGTCTATCTTGACATGTGAGGTCTTGTAGAATTCCATTTCACAGAACTTGTTCTGAAAACCTTCTGTATTTATGTTATCTTGATAAAGAGTGAACTTGACCTTTAAGTAGTGCTATCAAGAGACTGAAATATTTATAGTGGTTGCAATTGTATGATTCTTTTCCTCTGCTTTTCCAGATTAAATACAGATGTTGAACTGTGCCAGAGTTTGAGACGGTTGTTAGCTGATGAAGTTGTTATGAATTCCCTAGATCCAGAAACCAGGTACTTATTAATGTTTATAGATTTAGATGTTTGGATAGAATATCTCATTCCTTACTGAAATTATAGTTTGTGTTCTGTCTGACTGGAAAACATACCACAACTCTGTTACTTATGTGTTGGTTATTACTGAAGTACCTGTATGTGAGTTGGCTGTAGTTGTGCTGTCTTGGAGCATGCCCCTGGGACTGCAGAGCACTGCATTACTGGTATCCATGAAAATAAAAAATGAGAATTCAGGGTTTTCTATAATAATACCAGCTTGATTACAATGAGGTGCACGTCTGTGATGTATGTGTCAAAGTAAGTGTTTAGCAATAACAGTAGGGAACTGACTTACATAACTTGAGTTCAGTTTGTAGAATCGGAAATCAGGGGACTTTATTCAGTCTGAAAATATCAGGTGGATCTCTTGATTTTCAGGCTTAGTCAAGAGTCCACTAGAAAAATTTCTGATATGTAATACCTATGATATATTCCTGATGTTTCAGGAAAATAGATGCTTTTATTCATGGAACTTGTGAGCTGCAGATGTGTTTTTTTTCTTTTAAAATCTGTTTATTAGTATATGTAGAGCTTACTTTATGGTTACCGTAAAATGTTTTATTAGCTGTTTATGTACTTACAGTTTTTAATTATTTTTTTCTTGACGTGGTTAGACAAGCTTAATGCCTGATGTTTGCTCATGTTACTAATAAGTTATTTCCTTGATCCTTCTTTCCATATAGTCAAAGATGATACAGATCATTTTCTGATCAGTTTGAATAAATGGAGTGTCAGTTTAGAAGGGTAATTTGCACAAATTGGTTAAATATCTACATTAAAGTAGTAGAATTGTTTTGAAAGATTACTTTCAATGCAGATGACTAAATAACTACAAAGGAAAAATTTTGATTCATTGAGTAAACTGTTAAGGGCTTAAAACATAGGAGGTCTGTCTGTAATCGTGATATTTGTAACAGTGGAATAAATAATATCCCCTATTAAAGATATCAAACATAACTAATAAATATAAAAGATGTGAAGACATTGTGCTTAGTATCAAATGAGGCTGTTTTAACAGGGATTTACTGTATTTTTAGGCGAGTGGCAGAACTTTTTATGTTTGATTTTGAGATCAGTGGCATTCATTTGGATGAAGAAAAGGTAATTTTTTGCTACAACACGTGTATAAAAATTTTCATGACTACCAAAGATACAGGATATGAAATGTGATTCTGAGTCAGTTTGTCCTCAGAAAAGCCCTTTGTCTTCTGTGGAGAATTTGGTGTCTATCAGAAGAGATTAATTTTCTCCATCTTAAGTAATTTCTATAGTGGGCTTGTGTTGTTTTAGTCGTTAATTGGCTGTTCTTTATATGAAATATATTTGAGCAGCTGATCTTTCTGTTGTTGACTTCAGCTGTACCTTAAGAATGTGCTGATTCTGTAAGCCTAGTCTTAAACGTAGCATTTTTCACATCATTTCTGGGAAGTTTAAGGTTTTTTAAACTTAATATCTGAAGATATTATGTATTTTATACTTGAATTTTCTTTCAGCGTAAAAAGGCAGTCAACCTCAACGTCAGAATATTGGATTTATGTAATGAATTTCTCACAGGAACTCACCTTCCCAACAAGATTGACAAACGTGTTTTGCCAGAGCATATTCGATCAAATTTTTCGACTGAAGGCAGTTACTTAGAAGTTGCTGGTCTGCATGCTGACTGTCCCGATGATCTGGTGAGTACTCCCCAAGACAGCTTTGGCATGCTGTATAGGAGAAGAGCATATTCGTTATTTTAATTGTTATTCAAGCATATGCGTATGGTTTAGGATTGCGATGTTATGATGAGCAAGGAGGAACTGTTCTAGAGCATTGTAATCAATGGCAGCCTTAACTATCAAAGCTATGAAATAGTGGAGGTAAAGATCCTGAATGGATTGAAAAAAAGAAGAAGAATACAAACAGTGGATTTCAGGCAAGAAGACTAAAGCTTATGTGGTAAACTGAGAGGTGAGATCCTGTGAGACACAGCTGTGAAGGGTAAAGAAGCTTAAGAAATCTTTAAAAAATAGTGTCCTCTGAGCATAATATGGATTCTAACATACCCAGTATCAGTTTATCCTGATACTTGGAAAACCAAGCAGACTTTATCAGGAGTCAGTTTCAACAAGCAGGGAAGTCATGACAGAGCTTCATCTCCAAAAGGCAGCAGACTGCAGGTGGAAATGGGTAAAAGGGGGAAGTTTAGAAACTGTGCCTTTACATCTAGGGATGAGATTAGGAAGAGCAAAGCTCAAGTAGAGTTGAAACTTGTCAGGAACATCAAAAGCAGCAGGAGGAATGTCTGCAGATCCATTGGTACTAGCAGGCTGAAAAAGGAAAAGGAAAATAGAGGATTGATGAGTAAAAAACTTAGAGGTTAGGTTGGATGTAAAGAAAAAATCTTTTACAGTGAGAGTGATGAGGCACCTGCACAGGTTGCCCAGAGATGTGTTGGATGCTCTGTCCCTGTAGACATTCAAGGCCAGGCTGGACCAGCCTCTGAGCAACCTGTTCTAGCTGTAGATGTCCCTATGCATTGCAGGGGGGCTGGACTAGATGTCCTTTAAATGTCCCTTCAAACTCTTAATGATTCTGCGATTCTGTTAAACGGATGACTTCATTACAGCAGATACAGATAAGGCTGAGATGCTTGTTGCTTTCTTTTCCTCAGTGTTCAGCAACAAGGTCTTCCAGGTCACTGTACTTAGAGAAAGAGTTCAGAGAGAAGAACAGCCAGCTATAGATGAGGATCCAGTTTGGGATGACTTGAGAGAATCCAACCTGCACAAGTCCTTGCAATCAGACAAGCTTCATCTAAGGGTATGGAGAGAACTGGCTTGATATCCTTGAAAGATTGTAAAGACCAGAGAAGAACCCCAGGGATTAGTGTGAATGAGGGGTGGCTGATCAGCAAGCTGAGCATGAGCCAGCAGTGATTCAGGCAGAGTGAGCAGGCTGGGTTAACAGGAGCAAAACCAAAGACTGAAGGAAAAATCCATAGCCATTAATGCAGCACACTTTAGACCACATCTAGATTGCTGTATCCAGTTTGGGACACCCCTCGCTGCTCCTTCCAAGAGGGACAGTGTCACACTGGAGTGACTTGGATGCACAATTGGAAATCAGAAATTCCAACTTGAGAAACTTCTTCATTATGAGGATGCCCAAGGAATAAATCAGACTGTCCTGAAAGGTTGTACTTTCTCTTGACTAGTGGGGATTTTCAAGACCCAGACAGATAAAGCTTTGTGTAAACTGATCTTATCTTATAGCTGACAATACTTTCAGCACGAGGTTGGACCTCCCTAGGCACCTTCCAACCTGAATTATCCCAAATAATCCTATTTTAGTTATTGTTGATGGTACTTTTCTCAAAACAATCCATTTAGGAAGTATTTGTTTATAAACTGGTAATGCATTTAGATTCTTTGAAATGTGAGGGTAGTAATCTAGTCTTTTAGACGTGAATCTAGCAACATATTGCAGCTCTCAAAGCTTCACACATAAAGTAATTGAGATGACTGACTTTATCACGAAAAAGAGAAAAGCTGACTGTAGTAGAACCCAGGCTGAATTGTTTGTTCTCTGTAAGAAATGAAAATTGAGTTAAAATTATGGTACTGAGAGGATGTAAATGAAGGAAAAATACTCACTGCATGTCATTTATAAACTTGTCTTGAAAACAGTGTGATCTGCTACTTAAATGTCCAGTCATACATAGTAAAAGTACAGTTCTCTAAGTCAGGAGATGCTCTTTGGAAATCATGAAATACAGGTTGGAAGAGACCTCTGGAGCTTGTCAGTTCAAGCCTTATCCTGTTCAGAATGGGATCAAGTAGGTCAGGTTACTCATGGCCAATATCCAGTTGAGTTTTGAACATTTTCAAAGTGAGGAGAGTTTACCATCTTACTTGGCAACCTGTACCCCTAGTGTTTGACCACTGATGGGTTTTTTCATGGTTTTAAATGAAACTAATCTGCCAGCTTATGTCTGTTACATCTCATCCTCTTGCTCTGCACCAAAAAGGGTCTGGCTGCCATTTCCCCTCTGTACAAAATGTACAAAGTGAAGGTGTTCTTAAATTGGTTTGTGAAGTAGAAAAAGCATTTTGCTAGGGGTGCTGAGGTGATTTTCTTGAGATATAATAAAAATAAATCAGAAATAGCAGAAAGGCTGATTGTCCTTGAGCAAACGGACAGACTAATAGCTTGCTACCTCGGAAGAAATAAGGCTTTTCTTTTCCTCCTCTTTCATTCTCCTGACCCTGTCTCTGGTTCTCATCAGATCCTTCAAGGAGCCAGTTTGAATGACATGCAAAGGTCAATTTTCAGAACTTTTAATGAGCTAAGACAGCTCACAGAGTGGTCTGAGAAACACAGATGTTGGCACAAAGAGAATAGGAGGGGTCTGTTGACAGGAGCAGAGAACAGGATCCCTTTTAGCACTCTTGAGCTGTTACGTTGTCTCATTGCATTTCATCTTTAATGATTAAGAGAGTAGTAACTGACAGCGAGTCATAATTAATGTTATTAAAATGCTTTAGGCTTTTTGTAACAATATCAATGAATGTCAGATTTTCAGTTGCATTGCTTATTTCCTTAGGAGTCAGACTGTAATAATGTGACTTTTTTTTCTTCTTTTTTTCCATGATAGGTGAGAGAAGCTGCTTACAAGATTTTTCTTTACCCAAATGCTGAACAGCTAAGATGTCTAGAAGAACTCCTTGCTAGCCGAAACAGTCTGGCACAGTTGGTTGGTTATGACACCTTTGCCCACAGGGCTCTTCAGGGAACAATGGCCAAAAATCCAGGTATAAGGCATATGTGGAACAGTAAGCTGAAAAAGCAAGTGAGCTGTGTTAGGTGTGAGGTTAAAAGCTGCTAGTTTGTTTTGCTAAGTTCACACATATTTCTCCCAGTGAAGTTTCTTATTTCATTTACATTTTGCTGGATGAAATACTCACGGTTCCTTGTAAACAGCAATAATATGAGTAGGGTCCAGTGCTTGTTGTTCAGAATCAGTATTCATTCTTTAGATTACGAAGTTGCCATTATCCTGTAATGACGTAATATAAATATTGTACTGAATTCCCTTAAAATGGTGGTGCAGTGGTTGATAATATGATTTGTGATTCTAGAAACAACCATATTGTTTTTATGTTCTGATGTTCCATGGGTCCTTTTTTTTGTTGTTGTTTGGGAAGCTCTGATCTAAATGTTACACCCTTTAAGGGACTGAATCACCTTTTTTTTCCCTTATTTTTCTCTTTTCCCACCACACTTCTAGAGACAGTAATACAGTTTCTGGAGAAGCTTTCTGACCAGTTATCTGAAAGGTATGTCACTAAGTATCTTTGTCACTAAGATATTTTTGTAAGCAGACTTTTGTTTTAAGAGCAGAGGAATTCACATACTATAAAATCAGTCATTGCTACTTATGTTTTGGTGAAATAAAATGCAAGGCTGTCTCAGAGTTTTGAGGTGAACTATTAAAATGCATTCTGTGGCTATGATCCTCTGATCAGCCAAGACTGAATACAAGGGATGTGACAAGAAATGCAGGCAACAGCAAACAAGAAGACCACCTTTTATGGCCTTTATCTGTATGCACAACTCCACATATGTACTTTACATCTATGAACAAATTCCCCTTTGTCCTGCTGTCTTCCCTATAGTTCTATACAGCGCAGAACACTTTCATCACTGTGTATTAATGTAGTGTGTTGTCAGAAAGAGAATGCTTGGGATGTGCACAACCACATGAGTAAGAAAAGAGGGTAAGAAAGATTGGATTGGGAGTACTTGAATGAGAAAAGCAGAAAGGAAAGCTCTTGTAATATATGGGCATGGTGTTTTATAGAGTACTACCAGTCCCTGATGGTAGAACAAAGTATTTTTGTATGCTGCATTCCATTGCTGAAAAATCATTCATGAAGTTTTTCATCATACAATTGTTTTTCAGAACTCAAAAAGATTTTGAAATGATGACAAAGATGAAAATGAAGCTTAACCCTCAGAATTCCGTAAGTTAAATTTACACTTATTTTTTGATATAGCATAAGCTAACCATTGTCTATATGAAAAATCAACTCAGTTTTCATATGCAGCATGTAGAAGTGTAATTACAAAGAGATGTTTTCCATTTTCTGCTTTAAAATGCTTTTGGGCTTCCTTGCTGCTATTAGTATTAAAACCAAGCACTGAGCCCACTGTGGTAGTGGGCTGAAACAAAGTGATACTTCTTTGAGTATTTTTTTTCTCTTTGAGTATTTTTTTTCTCTTGGAGTCTGGTCCCGCTGCATATTTGAGGAAGATGGATGATTGTAATGCAAACTGTTAAAATAACTTGTCAACTTCTGGATTATGGTGCTGTTTATGATGAATTTAGTACTGATTCTTTCCCACTGTGATTTGAAGTTCTGTGACTTGCAGAAACAGCAAAAATATGCAGAGGAAAAGAAAACGTTTACTTTGGGTTCACTTGTTGTTCATTATTGTAGTTATAAGCTGGAGTTCTCTTTCAGATATTGATGCCGTGGGATCATCCTTACTACAGTGGCGTCCTTCGTGCTGAGAGGTAAGCTCCTTATGTTCATGATTGTAATGTAAATGAGTGCCTTTATTTCATTCCTTGCAGGAAGTATAATGAAAGTCCTCTGTGTAAACAGGGCTTCCTTCTTTGAAGATCTACTTCAATATGAAAATATAAAGAACGTGTGAAGAGGCAGTTGTTTGCAACATTGCTTAGTTGGAATGCCTATAAATTTTTTGTCTCTTCGGTTGTTTCACTGGAAAGCATTGGTCCTCTTTGGAGATCCAAGAGGATAAAATAGTTTCACAAGAGCCAGAAAATCCTTGTTTGCTTTTAGCAAAACTACAGTAATGTTTAAAAATAAATTCTGATCACAGAATGCAATCTAATTCCTCTTCAAGCAATAGTTCGGTTTACTTCTTTACTGAATCTGTATTTATCATCCCCTTTTATGGACCTCAAACAGAGAATTCTTGGTTAGGTTTTCACTCTTTGTGGGCAGAATTCATTCTCATGTCACTTGCAAAGAGTAAGAAATAAATCCAGTAGGTCCACCACACAGACTTAAATTGTGTACAAGAAAAGAGATGGCAGCTCTGAAAGACAGGAGCCCTGCATGTTGTGTTCATTAGATCAGTGGCGCTGACCTTTTATTGTGTTGGAAAAGAGAATTTAAAGCTGTGCTGGTTTCACAGAGGGAAGAGAAGAGAAAAAAATCTTTATTGCATTTTTGTGTTGTTTTGTTTTGGAGGGTGGGAGAAATGTCCTTCCAGCTTTATGCCTTTTACAGAAGTGGCACGGTTATGTCTGTAGTAGTACTGTGCACAGTGCATGGTTTTCATTTTTGTCTCTCGCCTTCTGGCACGTAGTAGTAGTTTGTGTGAGAGGCTTCTGTATTCCTATGAATTTCATTTCTTCTGCTTTTCTTAGAAAAATATTTCTGTTCAGAAGAAACCAAATACATGCTTTTGAGTGTTTCTTTTGGGCTACGGTTATTTTGTCGTGGCTCCAGCTGATGTACAGAACCATAGTTTCGGTGTTACTATTGAGTTTGTAAGGTGCAAATTATCTTCACAATCATAAGTATAAAAGGATATAAAGGGTTTTAGTGCTTAATGAACATGGCAATGTTCTAGCATGTCACACATGCATCTGTAAGAGGTGAAAGAAATACAAGATGAGGCAGTGCCCATGTCTGTTGGAAGAGATACTCTGTTCTCTATTTTGGTCTATACAACCATATTTTCACATAAACGTTGTGAGCAAACACTGGACAGTGTGATCCTGATGTGATCTTTTACTACTTTGTATTTAATTTTTTCTCCAGCTTTTAATCCACCGCATGCACCTGGTCTGCAATATTTGCCCCTCTTCACTCCTATAGTTTAGTGAACGTTTCTGCTGTTCTGTAAGGTGAACAGCAGGCGGAGCTCCAGACTTAGCTCAGGAAATTTCTCTTTCTATAAACTCATTTACAAACGTTTTGTTTCTGTCGGCTTTCACCAAATCTTTTCCCTGGAAACTTGATCCTACTTCAAAAAGTGCAAGTCTCCCATTGATGGTAACAGTATAGTTGGATAGTTTACTTCCTTTTTTTTTACTTTTATTTTTTTAATGTTGTTAAGTATCCTCTCTGGTTTTAAACTCACAACATTTTGTGTCAAGGTACATTTGGAAACAAAAGTCTGAAATCCATGGCAGAAGTATCTTAAAAGGAGAAAGACAGAATAATTAGAAGAACCTCAAGAATTTTGGCAGGCTAAGGGTAGTAAAACAGTGAATGCTGGAACATGCTTCAGCCTCTAACAAGTAAGAAGATGTCTAATATGTGTATTATAAAATAATGCTGTTGAGTTTTAGTGCAGGCAAGTACCGCGGTATTAATTAAATCCCATTACTTCTCAGTAAGTGCAGCTGAAGTTATAAGTAACTCTCAAGGCCCGGATCATGCAAAGATGTAGTAGCCCTGATGACTTCTTTTGGGTCATTAAATAATAAATAAAAATTGGTGGAAGAGACCTTTTACAGTCAGTTGTTTGCCTTGAAGGTGGGGTTAACTGTCATTAAGTCACTTCTGACAGAAGCATAGAACTTTTTATAAGAACTGTCAGTGGCGAGCTTGCAATATTTGGTGTTGACTCCTGCTTTCCTAACCTTTGTTGCTTATAAGATCAGGCTGACTTTGTTGGCTATAATTCATTTCCGGGATGTTTGCCAAGCTGTGAAAGACTTTATTCAAGAAACAATTGGGATGTGCTCTCAGGGTCTTGCTCTCTGTGCTGGTCCGTTGCTTTGGGACTGCAAAAATGAGTAAGACTGGCCTTGGGGATGAACAAATCAATACCAAAATAATCCAGTTTCCCGCTCCATAGGAAAGAGAAGCCACCATGACAACTGGAGGCATTTTGGATCCTGGGGGAACCAGCTCAGCAGAAACTAGGAACAATTCAACAATTCACTCCTTTTGTTTTGGGTCTGTACATAGATGTCTGACTCACAGCGAAGCACATTTGTTTTTCAGGGGCAGGGGCAATGTCAAGGAACCTGAACATAGCTGTGAATGTTTCTAAAGGCACATACACTCAAAGTACTATTTTTAGCTTTATGAAAGAATGGGGAAGAATATGAATTTCTTATGAAAGAATACTGGGAATGTCGAGTGGAAAAACAGCCCAGAAAATTTATGGAATATGTGAGAAAACTGTCGCTGCTGTTCAAATTGAATCCTGAAATGAAAAAACAATGCAAAATTTTAAGAGAATCGGGAAATTTTTCAACCAAAATGCCCAAAGGGAAGGAGAACTTTCTGTAACTGCCTGTATATAAGCAAGGGAAGGCATGTCTTGTATTAAATCAGCTTACCAGTCACTAAGCTGGTGGACTAGTGTTTTTTGGGGAAAAAAAAAGTAAGTTACTGAGAAGCCTTGCTATGTTGTTCATTGTAGAGTGGCTATTTAACTAATATGTTCTGTGATTGTGAGGAAGGCTCAGAAAATTGTGAGTTTTGTTATGTGCAAACAACTTGCACTGTATCCTGTAGAAGATACTACTACTTCGTGGTTTATGCACAGTGTTTTGAAATGTCCCAGTAAAGGAATTTCACAAATAATTTATTACCCTTTTCTTCCTGATATTGCTGAGTACTTAGTTTGTTATCACAGAATCACAGAATTGTAGGGGTTGGAAGGGACCTCTAGAGATCATCGAGTCCAACCCCCCTGCCAAAGCAGGCTCCCTACACCATGTCACACAGGTCGGCGTCCAGGCGGGTCTTGAATATCTCCAGAGAAGGAGACTCCACCACCTCCCTGGGCAGCCTGTTCCAGTGCTCCGTCACCCTCACTGTAAAGAAGTTCTTGTGCACATTTGTGCAGAACTTCCTATGCTGAAATTATCTTCTTTACCTAAGAGTTAAAGGAGTTACTGTAATACAGGCAAAGCATATTATATGTTAAATATATTGTAAGGAGCTTTAAAGTCAGTGGTCATTCTTCCTGACATTAGGATATTTTATTTGCACGATGAGTCGTTCAAAAACAGAACATACATTTCAAGAATTACGTATTTATTCCAAGTGCTATGGAGCGTCAAAGAAATTTTTTGTTTGATATGAAAACAAAGTCAATCTAAAAGTCATATACGGTGTCAATAGCAAAGTAATGTTCTGAATTATCCCCTGACCATAATAACTTAAAAGGTACAGTTAACAGAAGGAAAGAAGGAGTGTAAGATACAGGTGCTAGTGTATGGTTGATGAGAGTACAAAGGCTTTCAAGTATTATTATTATTTTTTGAGAAATTCAGAGTCTTCTATAAATCACAGTTAATAGTCTCCCTTGAGGTAAAGAATTAAATTTCATAGTCTGGCATGTAATGAAAATTGGAAGGGGTTTTCCTTGTCTTGATCTCTTTAAGTTATTAACCTGAGGGGTTCATCTTTTATCTCCTACTAAGAAGTTTTTTGGTTTTTTTTTTATGTTTTTTTCAAGTTTATTTGAAAGTTTTGAGAGAATCTGTTTTATTGGAGATACTTCACGCAGTCTTCTGAATTTTCATGGAAATCTACAGATAATATGTTTTTCTCAAAAGCAAAAACAAAGCTCTGGGATTTATTGGGGACCGCATTTAGTAGCCACAGATAAGAATTCTTGCCAAGGGACTAATTTGCAGTTGTTAAGAGTCAGAAGGCTTAGCTCTGAAGAGCAGCAATGCTTTCTCAAATATTCCTAATGTCCAAGCTTATCAAAAGCATCCTTATTAAAATAGATGAAAGTCGTGTTACACAAAACAGCCTTAGTTGCTTTCCAAATATACAGCTTAAATGAAAGTGATTTTAGAAGTCTGTATTTTATTTAGACTCAGTGAAGTCATACGGGCTTAGAAATAATTATTTATAATGACATACTACGGCTTTGTTCTTCACAAGAGACACAGCCTTTTTGTTTGAAGCCTGCTGTTCTTGAAGAATAACCAAACCTCACTGTGTCAGTTAACTTCTGCTTTTAAATTGGTTTTTAAATTGGTTTGGCTACATTTCTTCTTTTAAAAATATTGCTGGGCTGCATACTGTAAAAGTGAGGTGTCTGGATTTTTGAACGCAGTTTATCCTTTAATATAAAGCAGGAATTTACATCAAAGAAACTACTGTTTTCTTTGATATTTTTGCTTTCTTTAGGAGAGTACTAGGATTTTTTCTTTCTAAACTTTCTGGGCTTACATTCTGCAATCCAGTTCATAAGAAATTTTCATTCTTTCTAGGGTTTGTTGAAAGTACTAATGCTTCGGGGTTTGAATTCATACATTCAGAGTGAAGTGAGATGTTGGAATATGTCTTAAGACAAAATGAAAGCAGAACAGACTCAGTTTTGTTTTTTTGTGTGTCTCAGTCTTTCGCAGTTTTGGTCATTTGAGCATAACTCACATTATGTAGCTGTGCAGGTTCAACAAGGCAACTGAAGGTTCACCATTAAAATAAAAAGGACTATTTCTAATTCTTGATCTGTTTTTTTAACTGAAAGCTCGGTGCAGAGGAAAATACTCTTACTGTAAAGATGAGTTCACTTATATATTTTTGACGCTGTTTCTCATTTGTTCAAAGCAAATTTCTATATTGGCACCCTTCCTATTTCTTTTTGCTTAGGAGTATGATATTTCAAGAAATGATCTTTCAGATGCATCATTGTGTTTTTTGAAGGTTGTATCTGTATTGTATGTACTTTTTTCTGCTCTTCTTCTTCTAGAAATGCATACAGATCATTTAAGTTTCATGTAAGGACTTATAAAAAATTAAGTGCTTGAGTTCAGGAGTGGTTCCGAAAATTTATTCTTGACTGCAGGTATCAAAAAGACCGTAACTGTGTTTTTGCCCTCTGATACCCAAGAAAAGAAATCTTTTGACTGGTGTGTATTTCTTTACAAGGTTCTGTTGTGATGCATCAGACCACCTCTCTCCCATCTCCTTCACCTACATTTCAAAGGCTTCTTCTCATAGAAAGAAGCCATGCTGTTCATTATGTTGGGATTCAGCTATGCAGTTCAGTCAGAGGAGTGTAAGTTTCAGAGAGGAGCAAGAGCTCAGACATATCACAATTCAAGACTTCTGCTAAGTAGCTCAAGTTAATACCCTGCTAAGCATGCATGGCCTCAGCATTGTAACTTCTCTGGGGGCACAGCATCCTAAGTATCTGTTCTAAGTAGGATATCTGATTCTTGCCTGTGCTTGCTTAGTTGATGTGAACGCTTTCCCTTTCTTAGGAAAGACTTTAATTTTGTCTCCATGTATCTACCAGCTTTAGAGACATCAGTAAAATGTTCTACTAGTGATGTTAGTATGCTGTGTGCATCACTGCCCTCACTGAATTCTTCCTGACTGCTTAGATGCTGCAGCAAACAAGCTGCAAATTATGGCACAGAAGACTTCTGGCACTGCCCTATAGCTTCTGTCACCAAATGAAGCTCCAGTTATTCATTTGTTTCCAGAGTAGATTTTAGCAGTCTGTCTCCAGAGCACTAACCTTTCTTGCTAGTAGCAGTAACCCTTAGCAGAAACTTTATGGGTAGCACAATGCCTGTTAACATAGTTCGGTTTGAGCTGTATTAACTTCCTTTCTTACTTCTTTTCCCAAAAACACATCAATGCATTTCCTGTTGGATATAAAAGCTGTAACTTGGCTGAGTGAATGCCGAGGCAGCTTGCCAAAAAGTGACCAGAAAATGTTTATATTAAAGCAGCTGCTTCTTGCTGGTCTGCTTGACTTTTATACCACTTTAAATAGAAGAATAAGCTAGACAAGTCTGCAGCTGATAACAGCTTGAAAATCTTGCATACTGTGATTTTTTATGGCTACTGCCATAACATATAGTATAAAAATACATATTAGGATTATCAGTAGCTTCAATATGCAGATTATGGAGACTGCTTTCCTCTGAAGAGTGAACAGTTTTGGGGCAGGCTAAACTAAAGTACTTGGGAATTCTGCTCCTTTTGATGTAGGGTCGGCCACTATCAGTTAGTTCATTAAATGAAGTATTTAACTAAGGCTTTTGTCCTTTTGTTCTATCCATAAGAAACATGCAATGGAATGACTTGTTTTGCTGGGGTTTTGTTGAGAGGCTGCTATGTGCATTTTCAAATGAATTTCACATTTGAAAAAACAAAAGAAGATCAGAGAAATGCCACACACCTGGGTTAGAAGATGGTGAAAAGAGTTTTTTCTCCTTTTAGCTTCAGGAGAAATTCATTTTACAGTCTTGGATCTACTCTCAAAAAGGCTTTGAGTCCTACACAGACAATCTCTATCTTTGTTATGCAGCATTTAAAAAGTGTATTGATAGAAGTCATCTGGCCAGGGTCACAGAGTGTTTTGAAAATACAATCCCAAATTCTTGAACACCAATAGAAATTTAATTATAAAGACTGAGGGAAGAGAAGTTTGGCTTGCTGTCACAGTCTCAGTCACCATAGCTGCCAAGAGGTTGTGCTACGGTGTTTTAGATTAATACAGATTCGAACACTGAAATATTGTGCCTGAGAAATGTTATGTTCTCGCAGTTTCACTAAGGTGATGAAGTGAATAACTGAGGTTAGGGAATCATTTATTAGCAAACAGATGCTTTTTTCCTGTCATCTGGAAATGAAGAAGTTGCTAATGGCTGCTACTGTTGGTGTGCCTGGAATCAAGCAAGAATCTTCAATAGGGAGCATGTAGTTTGTCTGCAAATTTTTCCAAGTGCTTCTCCACCCACATCCTCCAGCCTGACCTCAGTTTTACATATCTAGAAGAGATTGTAGGACTTCCTGTTCTGCTCATTGAGTATTCCTTCTTTGGGAAGGAGTTAATGCTTTAAAATTAATTTCTTCCCTTTTCATTGTTGTTCTTTAATACCTAGTGCTACACCTTTTGCTCTGCATTAGCATTAAATCTTGGAAGTGAGGCCTCAGAAAAAATTCTTTCATATGCTTGTTCTTGCCACTGAAAGGCAAGACCATCTATTAATAATAATTCCAAGAACAGAATTTTTGGTTATAGGACATGAGCTTCAGTTATCTGAGGTTTTGGCTAATTCTTAAATAAGCCCCAAAAGAGAAGTTTTCTTGGAATCAGTGCAAGTTTGAGGTTGGACCTTCTTCAGTGATTGTTGGTCTTGATTTAGCAAGGGGGTTCATATAGAAGGTAGGACTGAATTGAGAAGTTAGAAATTAGATCTGTATTTTAATGTCCAGAATGATTACTTATTGGTGTTAAAGAAAGAGTTTGAATAGGTTCTACCTGCTTTTCAGAACAGTAGCTTTTTCTTCAGCACCCCATACTCATTTGAATTCGTGTTATTAATTATAATGGAATAAAATAGAATACAATAAACGAGTTCAGCTGGAAGGAACCTAGAAAGATCAAGGATCATTGCTTCCAACTTCCTGACCACTTCATAGCTAACCAGAAGTTAAAGTGTGTTATTGAGGGTGTTGTCCAAATGTCTCATGAACACTGACAGGCACAGGGCACTTCTCTAGCTCTAGGATGCCTATTGCAGTATCTGACCACCCTTGTGATACAAAAGTCATTCCTAATGCCGAATCTGACCCTTCCTTGGTTCAGCTCTGTGCCAATCCTGACCTGCCATTGGTTCCCAGTAGCAGAGCCTTGCACCACCCTCTGCTTCTTCTCTCCAAGGAGCTGCAGACTTGTGTCATAAGACACTATTGAAGATTTTCCTAAATCTTCATCTTTGACCTTTGTTCTCATTCTGCTGTAGCAGGCAGGGCAGAGGTGGAGAAATAAATGAGTTCAGAACCAGAAATGCAGTTTTGGCATTCTATACAAAAAATGTTTTTGCAGAACTTTTTCTTTCTTTCTATTTTTCTTTGGCAAAAATGCCATTAACATACACCCTTCATTAGATATGGGGCAGGTTAGATCCTGACAGCATTCTACCAGAAATGTCTGACATTGACTTTATGCTGTTGTTATTAAAGTGGTTGTCTAATCAGAGCCTTGTTGTACTCAAAACATTAGATTGTGACATCTTCAAACATTAGCTGGGGTAAGGGACTTTTTCCCCTGAGAAGTCTGCCTCAAACCAGTGTAGTCTGTTACAGCTGTTTTCATGTGTGGGTGGATAAGTATTGTGCTTTTTCCAAAAGACTAAACTGTTAGAGGCTGATTTCTATCCCCTCTTTGGATAGTGGCAGAATACTACAAAATGCCTATCAGAAAGCCTTCTTCCCATCCTCATCATCACGGAATAAGATCACGGAGACAATCCATATACTCAGGGAGCACTGAGAATGAGGAATAAGTAAAGAAGAAAGAACCTCCCTTGACCTGCTGGCCATACTTTTCCTAATGCAGCCCAGGATGCCAGGATACCTTTTAGCAGCAAGTGCACATCACTGGTGCATGTTCAAGTTGGTGTCAGCCAAGGCTGCCACAACTATGTGATGTTTAGCTCCCCACTGGGTTAAACCACAGTAGTGTTAGACAGAATTGGACCCAGCGTTGACCCCTGGGGTACTCCACTAGTTACTGATGTCCAACGTGATTTTGCACCATTCATCACCACCTTTCACTTGTCTGCGCATCCTACCCATACATCAGCAGCTTTGCTATGCTGATTTTATGGGAGACAGTGTCAAAGGCTTTACTGAATTCTGGGTAGACTGCTTTCCCCTCATCTCTAAGGCTAGTCTTTCTGCTTGTTTTTGTTCTTTTGGTATAAATGCTCTTTTTTGATTAAGGAGAAAAATGCGTGTGTTGCAGCCTCCAGAGTGTGTCAGTATATGTCTTGAAGATGCTATATCTCCATGGTAGAGTTAAAATCTACTTTATTTTATGTGTTCTGATATAACTAGGAGTACATTGAAATACATCAGCTTTAGCTTCTTGCACTTGTAGTTTGAGAATAAGCCAAATCCTGTAACTGAGCATGCCTGTATTTTCAACAGATGTTGCCATAGCAGTTCCATCATGTTGCTAGAGCATGGGATAAAGGTAATAGGAAGGTGGTGGAAGAATAAAACAAAATACAATGAAATATTCACGAACGAATGCAATGGTTTAGAGGGCTAATCCCACCCTGCTGTGCATCCCAGCGTATTGAGGCGTATTGTGCTGAATTGGAGCTGCAGTTGTAAGCAGCACGTTGGCAAATGCAGCATCCCCAAGTGGGCTTGGTTCATAGGGGTTTTCTTTTGTGTGGGGGGTGGGAGAGAAGTAAGGGTAAACAAATGGATAGGGACTAGCTGACTCTTTCCCAGCTTATCTCTGACTAAGCCTTTTGATCATAGGCCGTAAAATAGTGTGGTTTCAATGTTTGATGTTCAGCTATTGTAGCCTAGCTGATGCATGTTTAAATTTCAATGGCTAGTTACCACGTCATTAAGAAGCAAAAGCACTAGAGCATGAAAGAAGAAAGGAGATAGGAGGGACTGTGATACTCTAGAGGGAAGAGAGCAGTCTTTACTGGGAGACCCCAGAAAGCCTAACATTTGGACTTCCTTATGTGAATTGAGGGAGCAGGAACATTTTGGTCAGTTGGAGCACATGAGTGAGTGCTTGTTCTGATTTTGTTACTGCTGAATGACTGAGCAGTTTTTCTTGATGCATTTGCAGGTTGTTTAATTCTCAAGGTCAGAGTCTTAGGAAGTTTGTGCCCAAATATCAGTTGCGTACACTCTAAACTACTTCTGTAGTTGTTTTTCTTTCTTTGTTGGTTTATGTGTGTGCATGCAGACACACTGTGTTTTCTCCCAACGCGTGTTTTTTGTACTACAGTGTCTTGAAAGTACCAAGATGTTTCATGTTAGCCTCAGGAAGCATGGCCAAATTTGAACTCCAAGCCACAAAGTAAGATCTTCTCATCTTCACGTGGCTTCAAGCTGTGAGATAGTTTAGGCATGGTTCAGAAAGTTCCTGGAGCTTGAGGTGTGATCTACGTGTGGAAGGTGACTGAACCTCCCTGGTGTTCCTATTGCTCCACTGAATAACAAGCCTGTAGAGTCAGCACTTACTGGTTGTTTTACTGCCCTGGCTGAGTACTTGGCCTACACTGTAGTCAAAGCCAGAGCCATTTTCTTTCTGGTCAGAAGCTTGGCACAGCCTGGGTGTGGGAATGGTTTGTGAGTGCCAGTGACCTCCCATGGATCACAAGATATAGCCTGGCCACCCATGACTTTGCCATACTCACTCTGTGCTATGTCCTCTCCAGACCTCTGAAGATCAGTCAGCATCTGCTGAGTTTGGTCTTCAAAACTGAATATAAAAAGAAGTTACCATGACACACTGTGCCACACCTCATCTATGGCTTAGTTTCACTTTGAAAAATAAAGCCAGGCATACTCAACAGTGGCCTTGTGAGGTCTATCTATTCTATTTTGTCACGTCCTATGACTTAGATGTGAAAACTATAGCTCATTTCAGTCACTGAAACTGACTGTTTTGGGATTCTGTTAATGTTCTTAGGTACAATGTTGATCCTGGCTTGTACTGTCCATTCTTCTCTCTCGGGGCCTGCATGGAAGGTTTGAATTCTTTGTTCAGTCAGCTCCTAGGAATCTCCCTTTATGCTGAACAAACACAGACAGGAGAGGTTTGGTCTGAAGATGTTCGAAAGCTGGTAAGTGTTCAAGTTTCCAGCATCTGAAATGCTGGAGAAGTTAGACAAGAGCCTTCAAAAGCCATGAATGAGTTCTTGAATTACTTGGTTATCTGTCAGAAGCAAACATTGTCTGTCTAATTTTATTTGAAGATAGATTTCTGGTGTTTCCTGCTCTAAGTGTCTTTTGTTTGGATGCTATTTAATCGCCTTTAAAATATATTTGCGTGCAAAGGCTGTTCAGAGATGACTTACATTACCTTTCTTGTAGTCTTTCAATGTATATATTTAGTTATTTAGTTTTAATTTGGAGGTGACTATAGATAATTGGAATGCTATATGTGTGTATGCTAACAGTCATTTGTCTTTTTCTAATGCTTATTCTATGTCATCTTTACTTTTAGATTGATGTTTAATATTGGTAAATACCAATTTTCTGTCCTCTTTTTAGTGGAGGGTGTAAATAAGAATTTGTGCAATAATTTATTCATCAGATTCCCATATTCTTTTGTTGTTCTTTCTCCGTATATTGACTACCAAATCTTCACTCCTCTCCTACCACTTTTTTTTTGTTGAGAACGGCTGTTCTTTATATCCAGAGGGTTTTTCCCTCTTTTATTTTCATGGTAAATCAGCTTCTGTCGCTGTTGACTTTTCAGAAGTCATTCAGGGGCTACAGGCAGTATTACTTCTAATTGTGACTAATTATTTTTGAGTGAGATACAGAAATGGCTGCAGTTTGAAGGACAAACTAAATCTTATTTACAACCTTGTTTACCAATGGATTTTACATGAGTCATTCCTGTTTTATTTATCATTTATACATTGTATGTCTTTGGATTAGAATAATATGCCTTTGGTTTACAAATCTCAGCAGTGCTTTTGCTGTGGATAATTTACTTTTTTTCATCAGGCTGTTGTTCATGAAAATGAAGGTTTGCTGGGATACATCTACTGTGACTTCTTTCAACGACCTGATAAACCACATCAGGTAATGTTTTATGGTCCCGTTTTAGCTTGAGCATAGACTAATGAGCATAGAGTTAGGGCCGTCTGTGTCCGATTTTACTAAAAGATACCAGGAATTGAAATAAATGAATGTGAACATGAACAGTCTCTAACTTGAAATGTGGTTTCAGCTAAAATATTTCTGTGATTCTGTAACTTCATTTGAGATATGTCACCTGAAAAGCTGAACTCAGACTCTTGATACTACAGAAAGCCAGGCACTATGAGATCTTGTAGAAATCTGTTTAGGGAAGTGGGAGATTTTTAAACACCTATTTTCTGATCTAATATTATGAAATGAAAATAACTCGAAATTTTAGTATCTTCTAAAGATGAAAACTCATAAAAACTAGTTTTTATTCATAATTCTACCTTGATTGTTGTTTTAGTATCATCAATATAATGACATTTGCTGTCCATATATTTCCTTTTAACTTTGAAAGGATTGTCACTTCACAGTTCGTGGAGGCAGGCTGAGGGAAAATGGAGAGTACCAGCTACCTGTAGTTGTTCTTATGCTTAGCCTACCGCATTCAACAAAGAGTGCACCAACGCTACTGAGTCCTGGCATGATGGAGAATCTCTTCCATGAAATGGGGCATGCTATGCATTCGATGCTGGGGCGAACTCGGTACCAACATGTCACTGGTAAGCAGTTTAGAATAGTCTTTTTATTTTTTTTTTTTAGTTACATGTTTAATCAGATCACGGTATCACCGTATCACAGTATCACAGTCTCGTGCGGGTTGGAAGGGATATTAGAGATCATCGAGTCCAACCCCCGGGATTCGAGCCTCCTGTGTAGCAGAGCGGCACTTCTACCACTTGCGCCATGATGACTAGACATTTATTTATTCATATATATAATCATTTATATATATATATATATATATATATATATATATATATATATATATATGTATATATATATGTATATATATATTTTAAAAAACCCAACCAATTACAAAGCAAATGAAATTGTAGTTTCTTTATCTGAAGGATTATTTTACACTTTATCATGTTTATACTACTCAAGTGGTACTGAGGGAACTCTACGTTGAAGTTTTGTGTTACAGTAAAACTCTGTGAAACAGGTTGCCCAGCCAGGTTGTGGATGAAGAGCATTCAAGGCCACACTGTGTGGGGCTTTGAGCAGCCTGGTCTGGTGGAAGCTGTCCTTGCCTACAGCAGCGGAGTTGGAACTACATGATCTTAAATGTCATTTCCAACCCAAACAGTTCCATGATTCTGTGATCAAATACTTTGTACTCAAAGTTTTCCTTCTAAAGTCTTCCAGTTGAAGCTAGAATAGGCCAAGCTATTTGTAAGTATGTTATTACTGGACATTGTAAAGCCAAATAAACCCTATGTATACTCCTTCAGTGTAAGGTTTGAATACCACTCGAGACAGTTAACTGCTCTCCCCCAGCCCTTCTACAAACCCCTGGCCTCACTCTTGCATATATACATACATACCCAAAGCACATATATATATATATATATATATATACATATATATACACATACATACATACCCAAAATATATACATACATATATATATACCAGATATATATACATACCCAAAGTAGCTGCTTTAGTGAGGATCTCCCGCTGTAGTGAATCACAAGCATAATCATGTCAAGAAGACTTGAAGGGGCAGGAAATGGCTCATTTTGAGGCTCGGGTTTTCTGTGAGCCTGTGTAGGGTTTCAGAGTTGCCTCAGGCAGTCCTGCTTCCTAAGGGACTTCACTCCATAGTTAGCATTGCAAAAGCAGCATCAGAGGTTAGTTGCTGTTGCTTCTCCAGAGGACAATTTTTTAGGGTTTGGAATGTGTGACAATCAGATGGTTCATCCCAGAGATGTCTGTTAGAGGCCAGCTGCTCTCATGAGACACTGCAGCAGCAGAGGGTGGAAAAAAGATGATTACAAACTATTGCAAGAATGAAAATGTTTTAAATTCAAGTGAAGACGCATTCAGTTGTTTACACCATTTTTACTCCTCTCTTCCTTTTCTGACTAGCATTTCCAGATATTCAGGATCTCGTTCTGCTACTGCTGAGACCCAGACTTGCATAGTGGTGTACATATATGACTTAAGATATGCTTCCTTTTAAGCTAATATGTAATTTTGGTATATGCATTTGAATTTTTTTTAATGTATATATGTGCAAGATTTTTTTTTAACCTACCTTGTATTCCATTTTAATCTCCCCATGCAATAAAGAATGCCTGCCGTTGTTTCATGGAAGAATTCAGTTATCCCAGACAATCCCAGCCTGAATTGTTACCTTTCTGACTTTCAGATAATCTAATTGCTTAGGTTTCTCTTTAATGGTTATTGAAAGGTTTATATGCTTGTATTAAGAAATAGTGGGGAAGTGTATACAGGCTGGAACGGTGCTAGGGTAGTTCTGCAGGTATTTATTTTGGGACCAGCCTTAGCGAAGGCTTTTTCCTCTTGATTTTCAAACAATTAAAGGCAGTGCTAATGAAATGTAATGGCACAAAAGAAGGGCTGGGATATTGTATTAGAGGAGCTGGATGACTGAATATTGCACCGTTACAACTAAATCGTAATTCAGAATTACACAATGCAGGTCATATGTTTAAAGAATGCAAAAAGAATTCCTGCTGTCAAATAGGTGTTTAAACAGTGAAGGGAAGGAAAGCTGTTATAAGTGCCAATGGAGAATTACAGGTAGTTCGTGTCTGTGAAAGGCCAAATATGATTTGAGAGTGTTTCTATCAGAATTAAGTATTTGAATGTTGAAAAAAGATGTAGGTGAAACCTTTTGCAGTGCTGGAACATAGTTTCATGTCTCTGGTCTGAAGGAGAATTCAAAATGGATCAGGTACAGAGAAGAGATGCAGGATATTGTTTCTCTTAATTTAGGAGGTAAAACCCAGTCTGGGAAATGTAGTTAATACTAAAGAATGGTGTTGGCCTGTAAATACAGAGTATAAACAAGCTGCGAATTCAGTTAAAAATTAGAAAAGGATTGGAAAGGACTAAATGAGCGATTTTGCAAAAAAATAGGCTTCAAGAAGGAACATCAAAGCAAAAGATGTTACATTTCAGACTAGATTTGATTGTTGACATTGTCTCTAGCACACAGGGATAGATGTGATGAAACGGTATGTTTGTTATTTAAAGCAACAGCTTTGTGCATCCCTAAATTCAATTTAGAAATCAGAAATTGGTTTGGTGGTGTATTGTACTTCTTAATAACTTTGATTGGGTATGATGCTAATAAAGATTAGAGTAAATAAGATTGTGGATAAAATGTTTTTTGGAGATACTAACTGCAGAGACACTACATCTCTGCATTTATTCAGAACACGTCCTCAATCTGCAATAGTTTTCCTTGGATGAATGACTTTGCGTTGAAAGTAAGGCTAATATAAAGCATAAGTAAGCTCAGCAAACTGATGGGAGGTAAAAATTATAATTGTGAATGGGATTAAGGCAGTGTTTTATTTACGTGGTAGTTTGATTTAGGTTTAGGACACTTAAATAGATTCCATGTTTCATGTAGGGCCAGTTTGGCTGCAGTCTGGTTTAGTTTAAGAAGGGTGTGATCCAGAGCTTTATAAGGTGCCTCACCCAGCTGTTCAAATATTTTGTTTTACTTTGTGATTTATAGTAAAATGTGTAGGATTATAATGAAGCTTTTCTGGCAGTATGTACAATACTGCTATGGAAAGAAAAGAAATGAAAGAACATTCAAGTTCACCAAAAGGCCAAACAGAAAACTGCAAAACTTTTTGGAAAGTGTTAACTGTTTGTTTTAATAGAAATGGCAAATGCTAATGTGTTCAATTATTCTACCTCTAGGAACCAGATGTCCTACTGATTTTGCTGAAGTTCCCTCCATTCTGATGGAGTATTTCGCAAATGACTATCGAGTGGTTAACCAGTTTGCAAGGCATTATAAAACTGGACAGGTAGGGAAAATTAATATGCAAATTATTGAAAATAGGAATAAATGTCACATTTTTGTGTGTTATTTGTTGGTACTGTTAAATAGAAACAAAAGGGAGCTGATAAGCTAATATAGTATTAAAATTTTTTATTATTACAGAAAAGATTAAAGCGACCTGCTAAATAATAACATAATAAATCTAAAGTTCTGTTGAAATAGTTAAAATTTTCAATCTTTTTTTCCTACAAAGGTTGTATTATTTCTATACTACACAAACCCAGTCTTGTAGGTGAAGTTTTGCGTGTTGTTTTAATTTAATTACAGGTAAGTAGCGACAGGAAGAGTCATTCCACATCAAACTGTCTAAAGTCTGTTTTAAAATAAAGCTCAGATAACAAGTCATGGAAATAAATGGAGAAGATCTGCAGTGTTTAAAAGCTCTCATTTTTAACACAGTGCAGGGCAGTGATTGAAAGGCTTTGTGATGAAAAGGGAACTGCTTAATTTAAGGTATGATGCGTGTAGATTTTGGCAGTCAGGAATCTCTGCATTAAAACTGCAATCCTTTTTGCATCAAGATATTCCATGCAAGTTTAATTTAAGCATCCACTTTCAACAGAAAGTATAGAAAATATTGTTGTCTGGGACAGTGACTTTCAGTGGTTGCTTAATTATTCATGCATGCTGCCATAACGTGATTTAGATTTGTACAACCATTTCAGAGTTGCAGACCAGAAGACAATAACTAAAGATGTTTTTGCAATTCTTTTGACTGAGGCTATTTTCAGTGGTGAAAATACAGTCAGATGTGACAATTGAATGGATTACTTACCAACAGAAAAACAAGAAAGCCTTTTACATTGTGTAGTATTAAAATTCATTTATGTTTTATCCAGTACTAAGCATTTGGTATGTTTCACTGTAATGGAAGTAGAATTATGTTTGCCTCTGCTTTAACAGTTAATTAGAAAAATAGGTTGCATAATGTTTATTTCAATTAATATTATACGAGAAATCAGTTCTGCAGGTTTTTTTAATGTCTAGGATTGAAAGTATTCAGTTCAGGAGTGTTCATCACTTGTATGTTTGCACCCACATAGCAAATCACTGCTTTCTAGTGTCCTCTATAACGTTCAGGTAGTGCTGAAACATTGTGGAGCGAATCCAATTGCATATGAATTCAGACAACGATCTTAACTAAAACATCTGAAAGAGATTTATGGAACATTATTTATGGCTCTGCATTTTCAAAACGGCTTAACAAAAACGAAACCACGTTTGGTTGCAGTGCAAAACTGTAGAACCAAGGACAGTATGCCATTTGGCATTTCCAAACAGAAAAAAAATCTTCTGTTGATTGGTGGTGAAATCTTGCCCTTCCAGAATTTCCATGTTGAAGTTTAGTCTTGAAGAGTGACAAGAGTGGATTATGCTGGAAGATGAAGACGGGAGTCTGGAACTGCTGTTTTAGAGTGTATTTTTAAATCATTATTCAACTTACATAAATCTGCTTTTGCTTATGTTGGTCATCTAAGCTGAGTTAAAGAATCTGATACTGGATTTCTGTGTCTGCTATTTAAGTACAAACAGATTGAAGACATTTTCCTGTTGCTGAAATTCAGCAATTACTTTTATCCACTGTGTATATCTTTCAGAAGTACTTGGAATAGAAAAATCCTGCTCTCCTATATTTACAACTGTATGGAAACTGTACAAGAAACAGCACCACCATAGCTTTTCTGGATGTTGACAAAAGGAAGGTTTTTTACTGATCTGATTGAGGAGGCATTGCAGATAATGTGAAAAATCATAAGTGAATCGTTGCATTTATGCTATAGTTTTTGCATATATGGAAATTACCTTTCCTTTCATTTTTAACACTTGTACTAAATGTAATTATGTCAGAATAACTTTAAAACATAATCTCAGCTTCTGGTGCCTGTCGCTGTGTGAGCAAATTTTAGAAGGACTGGTCCTGCCTGAGCTCCTTACTGAGGAGGGAAAAGGTGCAGTGTTTCAATTGATGATCAGGGGGCTGGAGCACCTCCACATTGCAGCCTTCCACTACCTGAAGGAGCCTATAAACAGGAAGGGAATCTACTCTTTGAAAGGGTAGATAACAGCAGGACAAGGGGAAGTGGTTTTAAGTTGAGGGAGGGAAGATTTAGGTTGGATGTCAGGGAGAAGTTCTTTACTATGAGAGTGGTGAGGTGCTGGCACAGGCTGCCCAGAGAGGCTGTGGATGCCCCATCCCTGGAGGTGTTCAAGGCCAGGTTGGATGGGGCCCTGGGCAGCCTGGCCTGATATGAAATGAAATGGGGAGGTTGGCAAAAGGAGCAAATCTTGTGAATTCAGTTCATATTGATGGCCAGCACAAAAAGATTTCTTCCAAGATAACTCAAAATGAAAAAATCTCAAGGAAAAAAAAGGGGGAATAGAGAAAACTATGTTAATTAGTAACTCAAGCTGAATTATTCAGGTAAGCTCACGAAGTCAAGCCGTACCAACATGTAGTTGTTATAATGTTAAGCAGATGATCTGGTGAATGTGTACAGTTCTGTATCACAGTGTTTAATTTTGTTTGTTAAATATGCAGATATGTGGTAGGTCTGTTGAGCTAAATCATTTTAAGCTTGTGTGTCTTCGGAGGCTCCCTTGAACAAAGGCCAGTATTTCAGCTGTTCAAATTTGAACCGACTTCATTTTTCACAGAGATGGAATTACAAAGGCAGTATTGTGCTATCATGATTACAAGAAGAATCCCACAGATAGTAAACAGGACTAACGTGTCCCTGTTACAGCACAGCAGTAAGGAGTTAAGCCTGCTTTGAGAATTTGGAACACAGGGAATTTTGTTCTTTTAGCCACCATAGCAAACAGGCTACAAAATTCATGCCAAGATCTTAAGGTTATTTAATGTAATAGAATGGAAAAATGGAACCCAAAGTAAAGCATGTAATGTTTAAATTTGAAAAATGCAACGATTATTCCATTAAAATAGCTTTAACCAAAGCTCAGTGAAGTCTTTCTTTTAGAATGAGGATGACAGCTTGATTTTATCAGATAGTTCATCTTTCAGAATAAGGAAAATAATACCACTGATGAGCTTTTCTTCAATCAGCTACGCATTAAGGGGCTGTATGAGGTTGTAACAGAGTGCGGAGAAAAGGTTTCTATTGACTGACACAGTTCATCTTCCATAGTATATTCATGACTTCAGTGTATCCATATGCCCGACATTTGCAGAAACAAGCTCTGAAGCTGAGATCTTTCAGAAACTCTCTGGAGTCTAATTTTAGTTCACTGAAATGTTGAATTTTAAAATCCCACAGGAATAAGTTCAAGTTTCCTTGAATTTAATGTAATTTTTGCCAGTCAAATCCTTGTGCATTATGATTGGATCGTAATCTTTGAGCCAGATCATTTGCACTTATTGCTGTAAACAAAGGAACATTTCTATCTTTCATTTATAGCTTTAGCACTGATTGATTTCAGCAAAAGAACATTTATATTTTAATCACATCCTTTTTTTTTTTTTTTCCAATAGGTATTGTCAAAAGGGTTATTTGTGATTTCCTGTTAATTTTAATCTGCTTAAGCAGTAGAGCTTGCTCTTTCCAGGGCAGAGATGATCCGCACTGTTTGCGAGATATTCATCTGGCTGTAAAAAAGATGAAAGATTTCCTGGAGGTTCTTGGTATTACCTCTGTTTTAGTTGATCTCTTGCAGGTGCTGCTAAGCCATCTCCTGTGGAAAAGTGACCTGGGTAGCTTTGAATGTTCCTTTTAGTTATGATCTTGAAATCATTAAAGAGCATTTCTGTCTTTCCCTTCAGGAATTTGGTCTAGAATATGACATAAGCAGAACAGAGAGAAGAAAGGGACAAATGCAGAGGCTGCCTTTTCAGCAGTCATCCCTGGCTTGAGGTCAAGTTATTTGCAGTATAGTTGAGTGATTTTTTTTTTTCTTTAATGGAGACTCTGTAAGAACTGCTCCGCTCCGAGCTGGGAATCAGACCTGCTACAGTTGTCTCGAGCAGTGCTGGCATTGACTGTCTCTCCCAGAAAACATGCTGAGTTTGTCTGCATCCCCAAACCTTGCTGCCCTGTGCCCCAGTGAACAGTGAACTTGAATTTCCCAAATCAGTGAGGATCTGTGGGATTGTGGTTGACCAAAACGTCCATTAGCAAAGTCTATGTGTTTTTTGTTTTGTTTTTCTCTTTATATTGTGTACCAATATGTAGCCTGTACACTTAACTTCCTCTTACCTTTATTCAATGTAGTTGAAATATAGAGTTGAAAATCCATTATGTTGAAGAGCTAGTTTGATGCTGCTGGTGGGAATGCTCTAATGCTCTTGGCCTTAAAATTCTTAAATTTTAACTGTGCAAAATACACATATTTGCTGTTGCCAAGTTTTTGGAAGTTCAGCATTTTCACACTGAAGAATTAGAATCAGTGAATTGCCGTACAGTTTTCTCATGCTTTATCAAAAACACAAATGCCTCTCAAAGAAATTGGTTTTAATTTCATACTGTATTATTTCACTAGGAAGTGAACACCTCCAGAGATTTGGTGCTTAATAATGAAATATATTCAAAATCGTTTAGCTTTCCTTCCACAGTGGCTTATCCCATGAAAGCTGAAGCTGTTATTGCAAACTTACACATGTTTTAGTACTAGGATGAAGTCATTGAAGCATCACACTTACTACTGTTTCCATTTTTCTATTGCTTCTTGCTTTAATAAGTTTTCTATATTCTTAAATAATATTTTGAACAATACTAAATCCAGTATGGAACATCAAAGTATTCACCAACTAATATCATTATTACAGCCTGTGTACTCTTGTTTTGGTAGTCCAAGATCATCATATAATTTAAAAGACGATTATTATATTTGGTAAGGGTAAATGCTGGCCTAAGATGGATATACCGACTTTACGTTCATTGGTTCATTTCTCTGTGTTGAAATTTAACAGCTGCACGCATTTATGACAGGCAAAAGAGTGGGTGTTGTTCTATCCCATTCTTGACCCAGCCAACATTTGTCTTGGAGGTTACAAGCCTTGGCAAGCTACTGCATAAAACAGCTGTGCAATTTGAGAGTTTTCCTTATCTCCTTTAACTTCCAGATTCCATGGAGTTAATTGATAACATTTTCCTCACCTACACGTTATATCCCCAGAATTAGTTTTCTGTTCTATGAACATTAACATCATTTGTCTTGAAGTTATATCATTTTCACAGAGTCTAAACATACAGCTCTGCCATCAGTATCTGTAAACTTTGATGTATTATTTCTTAAACACTTCAACATGCAATTGTAGGTATGCTTTTAGAGTTCAATGCAGTACCGAACATCTGTAATACATTATACAACTTGTAATAACTTCTAAAATATTTCATCAAGAGCACAGTTATTTTAGCCATGTTTAATATATTTATTAATAAAACTGCTGTCAAAAAAGAAAATATGCTTACTAGGCAAAACATCTATTGAAAAGCATTGGAAGAAGTCTAAGGTCAAGCACTCATATACAGATGTTCTTAAAAACCTGACATTAAACAGTCTTTGGATGTATTTATAAATATCTGGATTGAGAGTTGAGAGGAGTTTGCTTAATGACTTGAAAAATGTTCCCAACTTTCAGTCTGTGTTGACATGGGTAGTTTTGTTGCCATGGGTGTGAAATAAGTTCAACTTCGTTAAAAATTTCAAGGGATGGATACTGACTGATCAGTGTGACCAAATATATCTTTGCAGGTAAGGATAAAAGGCCACATGCTGTCCCATTTGATCATATAGAAACTCTGCTGGCTCATTGGAAGTCTAAATGAGCTATGCTCAAAGACAGCAGGAGAATCTATTATAATACCTGCTTTGAGGATTAGTCAGGGTGACCTGTGGGGACTTGATCTGCCTGATCCATTGTTCTTTATTTCTAAAGATAGTCATATATTTTTAACAGTCGTCTAAGAGAACATAGAAACATTTCATAGAAGAACAAACACTGGGATTTGATTGCCATGTAAATTATTGCTGATATCTCAGTTTCCCATTTCATGCGTTAGCAAACAAGATTTCCTTCCTCATTTTTAATTCCTCAATGCAATACATTTCAGAGCTGTTTTTAGTACTGCCAAGTCCTTTTTTCCTGTCCTGGTCTTTTTTAATAGTAAGTGCACTGTTAACAAATTTACAACAATTCTAAATATGCTCTGATTGTTTGTTTTTTTTAAAGCCACTGCCGAAAAACATGGTGTCAAGACTGTGTGAGTCCAAAAAGGTGTGTGCTGCAGCTGATATGCAACTCCAGGTACTGTCTTTGTGTTCTAATCTCTACATGGAAAACATACGGAAAATAGTTTAATTTTTCTTAAAATTTTAATGTAGATACCGAAATGTGTGAAAATTAGTGATTTATGTTTTGATACTCATTTTCATGCTTGTTTTCATTAATGTATTGTATGATCAGAGGTCTGGAGCACCTTCCCTATGAAGAAAGGCTGAGGGAGCTGGACTTGTTCAGCCTGGAGAAGGCTGTAGTGTGACCTCATTGCAGCCTTCCAGTATTTAAATGGGGATTATAAACAGGAGTGGAATCAACTTTTTACTCAGGCAGTGACAGGAAAAGGGGGAATGGTTTTAAGCTTAAGGAGAGAAGGCTTAGACTAAATGTCAGGGGGAAGTTCTTCACAGAGGGTGGTGAGGCACAGGCTGCCCAGAGAGGAGGTGGATGCCCCATCCCTGGAGGTGTTCAAGACCAGGCTGGATGGGGACCTGGGCAGCCTGGTCTTGTTGGTGGCCCTGCCTGTGGTCAGAGGGTTGGAACTTGATCCTTGAGGCCCCTTCCAACACAAGTCATTTTATGATTCCGTGATTCTATGCTCTCTTCTTAAAGCTAAATGTCTAAATCTAAAGGAAAATAGCTCGGAAACCCCAGCTTTCAAAGAGGTCCAAAGTACCAGAGTTTCCAGATGTGGTTTAAGATTGAGTTCTTAAGTTCACAAAATCATTCAGGGAGAGCTCTTTGCAGTAGGAAAAGTATTGTGTGCCTTTGGATCATTAAACGAGAGTGAGAGATAAACCTTAGTCACATTATCTCTTTTCTTTACTAAAATATGATTTGAGTACCTTGTTGTCTGCAGGTCCACTTTGAAAGTGACAACTTGTTGCTAAAAGACAACTTGTTACCAAAGTTGGTGACTGAACTGCAGCTGTGCAGCTTCCCTCTCTCAGTGTTTGGGGCAGTAATTAAATCCGTATGTCTTTATTTTCTGTGGGCAATGTGTTTGATGAGTCATTCTCATAAATACATTTTCACTGTTGCTTTTCTTCAAAGGAAGAAAATTTAGAGTATTATCTTGTCTAGAGATGTAGTTTTTCTCAGTCCTTCTGGGGCAGTTCTCTGATGTGAACAGTAACATTATATCATTCAGACACATTGTTTTTTACAGTGAGAATCTGGCTGCATTTAGTAATGCTGCAGGCTTCTGTTGTGGAATCTCTATAAATTCATTCTCTCCTCTTTCCCTTTAAGTCAGAAGCATTTTCTTGCTACAGTTGACCTAGTGCTAAGGTGATGTGACTCTGCTGATCCCTTAATAAAGGATTTCCATTCTTTTTGAAATGGGGAAAGAAACAATCCCAAAGATCATCCCCTTGTAAATGTTCTGTTTGAAAGTTGCACAGATGACCACAGCGTTGTCTACAAAAGTGAGCTGTGCTGGTTAGCTGAAATTGATTTAAAAGAAAAGCTTAGTTAAATATTTGCAGTTTGCTCTTTCCCGTAATTTGTAGTGATTTAAAACTAATGAGAATACTTGAGGGTGGACCTGTAAATGTAGACGTGTCAGTTACACTAATCAAAACCAGACTGTTTCCAGTGTATACATGTATTTTGCGCTGGTTAAACTTAAATGGATTTTTGACGCGTGCTTTCACTGTGGTATTGGTTTTCACTGGCCAGTGTTGACTGTGTGTGACTCCGTTGTGACCCTGGAGGTGTAAGAGATCAGCTATTCTTCTGAGCCCTCTCAGCAGGTCTGATTTTGAAAAGCACATTTCTGGCTCAGGAAGGAATCTTATAGAGATAGCTGAGAATCAAGAAAGAACGTGGTCAAGAATGGAATTAATTCATGTGGGAGTTTTTGGAGGAGAAAGCAATTCTGGATCAAAAGAAAATTTATGCTGAGAATGCTTAATGGAGGACCTCTGTACATAATGTCCGCCAGCATCAAGTAATTTGCCAGTGTACAGACTGCTAATTACCAGAGTGATGGATCAAGTACTTTCACACGCATTCTGTACCTATACCATCTGTAGGCCCATTGATTCCAGGTGGCTCAGAGAGGTTGTGGATGCCCCATCCCTGGAGGCATTCAAGGCCAGGCTGGATGTAGCTCTGGGCAGCCTGGTCTGGTGGCTGGCAACTCTGCCCACAGCAGGGGGTTGAAACTAGGTGGTCTTTGACCAGGTCATTCTATGATTCTATGATATGTGTTTATTTTCAACTTCTAATATATATTTGCTATAACCCTGTCAAGGTTTGAGGCCAAATCATCCATGCTGGGGCAATAAGGACCTGCATAACAAGAATACTATCAGTCAGAAGTACATGAACAAGTGTCATAATGTTTCTGTCCTGTGGCAGGGGAGGTGACACGCTCCAGGATGCTGGGGGGTCACCATTGTGGTGATCTCATGGGCTAAGCTGTGTGAGCTCCCTGCTGCTGTTAGCCGTGTGGTGCATCTACCTCCTCCTGTGAGGCTGCTGCTACTTCTGTCCTCGGGTAACTCCAGACCCTGTAGATTCAGAACTAGGGAGAGAAAACCCAGCTCTTTTGGAATCAGATTCCTGTGGCGCCTAGTAATTGACTGGTGCTGGCAGTGACGCAGCGATTAAGCAGGCTGTTTGCCCTCAAATTGCTCGTGTAACTACAGTTCAGCCAGTCTCAGCCCCTGCCAAACTACCACAATGCCACACTGAATAATATTAGTCATTTCCTACTTTCAGTACCGTATTTTTGGAGTTTCCAGTTATAATGCCTGCGGAAGTATGCACTCATTTAAAAGAAAAAGATTGGCTAGCAAGGCCATTTTTTAAATTAATTAAGAAAAAAATGTTCCAGAGAAGTTGGTTGCATAGCAAATAGAAAGTTCACACATTCCTTTGTGTAACTATTGTTAGTAATGCTAATGTAAAAGTATAACAACTAATTGAATAAAAACATATTTCAATCTGTAGATACCCGAGTATGTATATACCACTAAACATATGGTCTGACAAGACTGTGATTAATGACTATACCTATTCTGCAGGCTTTGCAGTGAGTATATTCTGTATTGACGACTAGATGCTTTGCAGGATTTGACCTTCAAAAGAATTCAAAATGCTTGCAAATTTTTCAGCAGCAAGGAAAATGCCTTAAGGTTCTTTTGTTGTCCTTTCAGAGAATAAGTCTATTGTCATGGGAAAATAAGAAATGACACTGGTTTTTTTTCATTGTAAAATCTCTCCATTTTCTTCCAGCTCATGTAATACGTTAGTCAAGAGGAAAGATATGGGAATCCATGTTTCTTCTCAGAAAGCTTTTGCCATGCAGTCAGCAGTAACTTCACTGGAAGATCCGTGACTGTTTACGTATTAATAGTAATTAAGTGTATAGGGAGTAAGAAAAAAACTGGAGAACTGAGTTAAGCTGATAAATAATGTCACTGCAGAAAGGAAAGACTGCATGTAGATAGATAACTACTTTGACGGCCTTTTAATATTTTTTGTTCCTTTGGGATCTGTGCTTTACTGCAAGTAGAAATGGTCGTCTAAGTGCCACGCAATGTTAAGTGTTAGCCTGCTCCTCAGCAGAGTTATCTAAAATCCTGTCGACCTGGGATATGTCTTCTTTTCCCATTTCAAAGGCCTGAGTAAACATGCAGAACTGTGGTTCATAGATGGGAATGCTTATAGATATAAAGTTCATCCAAGTTTATTTTCAGGGGTGGATTTTTTTTACTGTGCTTTCCAGGTGGCCTGGCTCATAGCTTGCTTCCCACGCTTTACATGTGCCAGGATCAGGGGAAAGCTTATAGCTGGCTTCAGTGACTCATTTCCCTTGCTCTCTATTACTGCATTGTTCTTTAGGCAGGCTGTTCCACCGACCTTCAGCTCCTGTTTCCCCACTTCCTGGCTGTGAGTTGAGGTATTGCTCCAGCTCTCTGACCACAAGCTACTTGACTCCTAATTTTCCTTAAGAAGAGGTCTTCTGCAGTACAGTCTGCTTTGCCTTGTACAGAGCACTAGGAGCAACTGTAAACTGGTCCTAACAGAACAGGGAGTTAGGAAAAAAGCGAATCAAGGCTGGGCTGAAGCAGGTTGTCAAATTCTGTGATCAGATGCTGAAGTGTCTGGTATTTCTTTGGGATTTTTGGAGAGGAGAGGGATGTCAGTGTTAAATAACTCATGCTGAGCCAGGGAGGCCCAGGCTGATACAAGAAAGTGAGTTTTTGGGCTGTCAGTTCAGCTTGTTTTCAGACCTGTTCATGGTGTCTACCATTGGTGATATTCTCAGTCACCCTTGATACTGTAAGTGCTGTCACTTTTTGTAAAGAGCTAGGGACTTGCTCTGCTTTGTCTTTTAAGTTCGGTGTTGTTAAGTGCCTGAATCTCTTGCTCAGAGTCTCTATCTAGGACACAAAGCTAGCCATGTCATTAGTGTGTGTAGAGTCTTGCATCTAGGGAGAAATAATTGCATGCACCAGTACAGGTTGGGGAATGAATTGCTGGAGAGGAGCTCTGCTGAGAGGGACCTGGGTGTCCTGGTGGACGACAGGTTGGCTGTGAGCCAGCAGTGTGCCCTTGTGGCCAAAAAGGCCAATGGCATTGTGGGATGCATTAAAAAGAACATGGCCAGCAGGTCGAAGGAGGTGATCCTCCCCTTCTACTCTGCCCTGGTGAGGCCTCATCTGGAATATTGTGCCCAGTTCTGGGCTCCCAGTACAAAAAAGACAGGAATCTCTTGGAAAGAGTCCAGCAGAGGGCCACAAAGATGGTGAAGGGCCTGGAGCATCTCCCCTATGAAGAAAGGCTGAGTGAGCTGGGTCTGTTCAGCCTTGAGAAAAGAAGACTGAGATGGGACCTGATCCAGGTCTATAAATATCTGAAGTGCGGGGAGCAAAATTGTGAGGCCAGACTCTTTTCAGCAGTGTGTAGAGACAGGACAAGGGGAAACGGACAGAAACTGGAGCATAGGAAGTTCTGCACGAATGTGTGCAAGAACTTCTTTACGGTGAGGGTGACAGAGCACTGGAACAGGCTGCCCAGGGGGTTGTGGAATCTCCTTCTCTGGAGATATTCAAGACCTGCCTGGACACCGACCTGTGTGACCTGGTGTAGGGAGCCTGCTTTGGCAGGGGGGTTGGACTCGATGATCTCTGGAGGTCCCTCCCAACCCCTACAATTCTGTGATTCTGTGACTGTGGGTCAAGGCTAACTAATTTTCTGTATGTTATAAGATAGCTTAGTCAAATGGAAGGAATATAGTCCTTTGGAAACATTCACGTTTTTGGTGTAAGCATGCCTTTTTTATTGTCATATACCAATACCATGTGTCTAAGACAAACATATTTTATGTCTTTAGGTCTTTTATGCTTCCTTGGACCAAATCTACCATGGGAAACATCCTCTACCGAAGTCAACCACAGAAATTTTAAAGGAAACACAGGAGAAAGTTTATGGATTGCCACATGTACCTAATACAGTGAGTAGAACCATACCAAATAAAGAAGCTGTGCTATACTATTTCGCGTATTAATACCCCTACTTCTCCTCCACCCAAATCCCAATACTCACATGCTTGTTGTCGTATTGTCATGTTTAGTGGGTTTTCTTTCTTTTAGTTACTTTATCCAGTGAGTTGAGTGCTGGACATTTTTAGCTAAAAATCACAGTTAGATAAGTAACACATTTTTCACAGAATTGTAGTGCTTGGAACGGACCTCTGGAGATCATCAAATCCAACTCCCTGCTAAAACACATTCCCTACAGCACAGGAGAGCTTCCACACTCATTTTTGTTTGAGTATAGCTTACCATGTTGAACTAAATAACTTATTTTTGTTGTTTCTTTATTTTTATTCCCTAATGAAGGAGAGCACTTGAAACAATACATTGGAAAGTGGGTTTATTCTAGCTTTGCAAAGGTCTGTCTATAAAAGGCAGTAAACACTGTATTGCAAGTTGGTTTTTACGTAACGTCACTGTCAGTATGTGAAAGAGAGTCATTATGAAGCAGGATTTCGAAAAGAGTTTTTCCCACTGTACTGCTATGACTTCTGGCACACCATTTATTCTTTCATGTTCTTTCTGTAACACAGGCTGAAAGTGTTCCTTAAACTCTTGATTTCTTCTCAAGTACGTAATTTTGATCTTCTCTGTGACTAATAGTGCGTTTGTCCTGCACTTCATGTGAGCATTTGAACATGCTCTTTTTTCCTTGCCAAAAATGTTACCGTCATTCTCAGAGAGGGAAGTTATCAGAACCAGCTGAAGTCCTTTCTGCACTAAAACACAGCTTCTGCTGGCCTGGTGAAGCAGAAGAGGAAGCAAGATACCTTCAGAGTATGATGTCTGACGTCTTAGGAATGAGTGCTATTTTATACCACTCATCTGTAGGTGCTATGTATCGTATGAATGGAACAGTTCCTTGCTTTCAAAGTTAGCCTGCGTTTTTTGTTCTATTTAAAAAATATATTTGTAGCTGTTGCCTTCAAAGGAGTGCAACATCTCATAGTAAGTGTAGCCTCAGTATGAGGAGCAGTAACAAGTTTTTGGCAAGCAGCTCTATCCTAGCAAAAAATACTGTGAACTCTTCAATTGTCAGAGTGTTCTTCACAGTTATTGGATGTAAAATTAATGTGTCTGGTCAAAAGCTTTAATACAGTCCAAATTTCAGTAAAATTTAATGAGCAATGACTTTAGAAAGGCGATAGCACTCTGTGGACTAATTCACGCCTGTAATTTGGCTTGCTAAATTTGCAACCTTTTTTTCCAAACTTAAGATTTGCTTTCAGCTTAATTTGCAAAATAGAATAAAGTAAAAGTCACGTAGATTGAAAGGTTTTTTTTTGTAATTGATGAGGGGATATTCCTTTTGTTGTGGAGCTAGACATTGAAATATGGTAAGAGAAACCAGCTTTTGTTTTTTTGTGCACATATAAATTTGACAAAGAAAAATGTTTTGATAATTAAAATATTACTTGCTTCCTAGCAGTTTGGACACAGTTATGAATGATATTTCAGGCCTATATATCTTACTTTTTTGTTGTGCTGGGTAGAGGTAATTCTTCTGATTTACCATAGTAGCATTGTTTGTCAGGGCTTCGCAAGCATCCATTATTATTTCCTGATAAAATTTACCCTAATTCGCTCTTGACAGGCAAATAAACTTAGTAAATATCCTTGGGCTTTGGTCTTATCACAGATGCATTTTTTGAAGTAGTCACAGCAAATGTCTTGAGCAGATGGACTGTGGTCTTTCAGAGGCACAGCTCGGATTGTAAGACAGTTTCTGTGTGCCTTTTTGATACAGTGCTATCAAAATGGGAAACTTAAACTATGCCTAGTAAGTAAATGCTCTTGTTCCTGTGTAGTGATACCTATTTTAAGATAAACCAAAGCATCCTCCTCAGGAAATATCCTATCTGGTGTGCCAGCAATAGGAGGGATATAGGAAACAAAATCCTGTCAAAGTCTGTATTTGCCATTGAGATAGGTTTTACAGGCATTGAGGCAGTTGGCAGTATGTCCACCATTGTTTACATTGGCTGTGTTGACACAGTCACAGAAGCTGCATGCAGGGCAGAAAGGAAAGAGAGTAGAGACTACAGAAGCACAAAGAAACAGCTTTCCACAATACTTTGTTTTTCTGAGAAACGCAGACCTCAATTTCTGGCTGGCCAATGCTTATCTTTCCAAAGGGATACCTAGTTTGCTGCTGGCTTTTGAAGGGTGAAATTCCTCTGGGATTTCTTTGCTCTTTTACTAAGTCCAGAATTTGATGACTGCGAGGCGGGGGCAAGGAGCTGTATGTTTGCCTGGTTTTGTAGTGTCTGGTGGTTTTGTTGCCAAAGATCTGTTACTGAGTTTTGAAAACGAATAGCAATTTCATGCAGGCTGGATTCTTGAATCCTTAAAAAGGAAGCAATCCTCTTTACTGTTTGAAGAAATAAACCAAATAATAATGGCCACACATTTTCTTGCCATATCTTCCTGAATGTATGTGCTGTTGAAATTTGTGTGCTCTGGGGAATGCAGTGCTCTGCCTTTACTGACAATATTTCTTCAAATCATAGCTTGTTTCTCATCTATCGTGATACCAGTTTTCATTTACTGTGGTCTGCCTTGCAATTGATAGCATTGCCTGCTTTTAGCATATCTCTCCTGGTCTCTTTCTACCTTTTTGTTCAAGATGTCCAGAGAGACATTTTAAAAAGTATCAGGTGACCCTTTGATCAACTTGAAACATGATCAAGGTTTCTCCCCCTGATCTGTTGATTAGTCCCCTGCCTGTCCCCAAAGTTTAGACTTAAAAACTACTTGCTTTTGAGACAGTCATCAAAATTTAATGATAAATCATTGATAGTCATGTGCCAAGCGTAATAATTCCTGTCTCCTGCTGTGGGTTTTGGTTCAGTATGGAAACAGAAAATGAGACATAGGATAAACAGGGTCTGAATTGATAGTGAAGATTGCAGCCTCCTGTGGGTACAGGAAAGAGTTTGCAATAATGAAGTAGTTTTGCAACAAACACCAGCTGCCCAAATGATCTTACCTGAATTTTCTTTGTGAAACAGTAAAATAGTTTGAAATTTGGGTTCTTCTTTTTTTTCTCTCTCTCTTTTCTGGAAGTGTTGCTTGGAGCTACAACGAAAAATGGTTTTGAAGAGTGAGGCACAATGAATCTGGGTTCTTTTGTAGATTGCTGCCAAGTCTGTTCTGCAGTTTCACAGATGTGTTAAGCTTTTCTTTAGAAATACAGAATCAGAGAATCACAGAAGGTTGAGGTTGGAAGGGTTCTCTATCTGACATAACCCCTCCTTGTCAAGCTATCAAGTTATCTATCAAGTTATCTAGAGCTAGTTGCCCAGGACCACATCCAGACAGTTTTTGAAGATGTCAGTGGAGATTCCGTATCCAAAAAGGAGGCCTGATCATGTTAAACACTTGACTTTCACCTGAAAGAAATCAGTGATAGAAACTAGAGTCTCTGAGAACAATAGGGTCTAATATGAAGATGTTATCTTCTGAGGGGGAAAAAGAAAGCTCTGATTTTTCTTCTTTCCCCAATACTCATAAAGATGTGTTTTGTGATTTTTTTTTTGTTTTGTTTTTTAAAGTTGCTTGCACATATGCAAAGTTAATAGAAACATCTCCTACACTGAAAATGATCTCATTTGACTTTGTATACTGTCCATAAAAATATATGGATCTTTTTTGTAGGTACTTAAGTATAAAATGTAATGTTGGAATTAACCCCCACACTTAATTGTAATTGCATGTGGTAGGAGGGAGCACGTTGCTATGTAGAGATGCTTTTGATATTTTTGAAACATTAAATAATTTGCTAACATACCTTTCTGTTCTAGCACATTAAGTACACATTAGTCCAGATGGACCTCTTCTACTTGTGTCCTATAAATTACATTAGGTTACAGGTTTAATTATGCTTATATACTTCTATTCATAGTACAGTTTTCTTTGGCAATAAAAGAATTTGTTAATGGCCTATGGAAGCTAGTGGTTAGAGACCGAAACATCTGTAAGACCAGATACTAGTTTGCCAACAGAAAACAAGGTAGTTACTGTTATAGATACCCTAGAGGGAAGAAGTGTATGAAAAAATGGTGCATCACCATTGTAGTTGTTAGTATTTCTTCTTCCTGCAGCTGAGGGGACTCTGCCCAGACAAGGATCCTGACCTTGGAAGGCCCCACTTAGATCCTCGTCTGAACTTGCTGGGATTGTGTCTGTTGTGTTCTTCATAGAGTAAAATCAATGGATGAGATGTAACATAATATTTGGAGTGTACTTGCCTGTGGAGTTTGTCAGGCAGTACAGGAAGTTGTGGCTTGCCCATGGTTCCTAAGCATAAAGGTTTCATGAATAAGATGCAATATGGTAAGTTGGTCTGTTTAAGAGGATTTGGTGTATAGTAGAGAGTCAGAACTAGCTTTCCAGGAGAGCGGAGATAGGTTTAATCATCCTTCTGCAGTACACATTGTTTTCGGGTTCCTAGCTCCCCTTTTTATAGTGTTCAAGAACACCCGAGAGCAAAAGAGGAGGTTTATACCTCTTTTTATTTCCTAAGAGCATTTTCTTAAGAGTTGAATGGCAATTTGACCACATGCTCAATTGTATTAGGTACACCAGAGTTCAAAAGTGGAGACTGTGGAAACAGTGTGGTTGTTGAATTTCGGTATTACAGTCTTGTGCTGGTCATGAATAAGAATCCTTGGAGTTGGAAGGGACCTTTAAAGGTCATAAAGAAAGTCTGCAGAGACAGGACATTAACCACATCTCTAGGCAACCTGTTTCAGTGCCTCACCACCTTCACTGTAAAAGATTTCTTCCTTATATCTTACTTAAATCTGCCCTTCTTAATCTTGAAGCCATTTCCCCTTGTTCTGTCACCACAGACACTGCTAAAGAGTCTGTCCCCTTCTTTGCTATAGCTCCCCTTTAGATATTGAAAGGCTTCTATTAGGTCACCTTGGAGCCTTCTCCAGGCTGAACAGCCCCAGCTCTTTCAGCCTGTCCTCAAAGGAGAGCTGTTCCATCCATTGGATCAGTTTTGTGTATGTCTTCTGGATGTGCTCCTACAGGTCCATGTCTCTTCTGTACTGAGAACTCCACTCCACATCTGGATGCAGTACTGCAGGTGAGGTCTCATAGCGCAGAGTAGAGGGGCAGCGTGACCTCCGTTTCCCTTCTGGCTCTGCTGCTTTTGATGCAGCCCAGAATACTGTTGGCTTTCTGATCCGTGAGGACACATTGCTGGCTCATGTCCAGTTTCCCATCTATCAGTACTCTCAGGTCTTTTTCAGCAGGGCTGCACTCAATCACTTCATCCCCCACCTTGTGTTGGTAGTGAGGGTTGCCTTAACCTAGATGCAAGATCTTGTATTTGGATTTATTAAACATCCAGAGGTTCACCTGGGCCCACTACCTGTCTAGGTCCTTCTGGATGACCATTCACTATCAGTAATGGTACTGCACTGAAGAGTAGGAGGGTATTGTTCTTAATTGGCCCAGCTGTCTAGGTCTAAGTTAAGCTAGGGTAATCTTAGAGAATAAGCAAAACTGAAAGTTAGCTTAAAAGAAACAAAAGAGTTATGGCTGAAGCAACTTGAAGAAAACATGCTGTAACAGCTAAGAGCTTGGTTTCAGATTGGGACATTTTAAATGGAGTTTGCCAGTCTGTGCAGGAATTACTGCTGTTCAGTGTTTTTCTTAATGATTGGAGTGCGAGTTTACTTATTAATAATCAGGTGGGCAGACATGAGCATGTATGTTCTGGCATTGAAAACCTGTTAAGAAAAATATATACTTGCAATTGAGACTGTGATCATTTGTTTCTTATGAACAACCAATAGTGGAAGGGAAAAAAGATGGTTCACAGTACAACAGATGTGGTGAAGGTTAATATCAAATATTATAAACTCTTGTTAATCTTTTCCCTCTTCTACTGAAGAGGGCGACACACCCAGCAGTTATAGGATTTCCATTATAGGGAATCTTAAAGAAACCTTTGTTCTTGATCACAAAAACATACATCTCATAATAAAGATGGAGGGTGTTCTTAATGGATTGCTTTTCTACTTTTCCTCCAAACCAAGTACTTGAAGAGACACTGATGTTGCTCTTATTCAACTTTTTGGAGTGTTTTGAAGAGAGATGAAGTCATACATCATTACTCAACCTCTTGAAGTTTGTGTAACCCCTTCAAAGTAATCTTTTACCTTGCCATGTTGGAAACCAGAGTTGTTTACACAAAGTGCAAATCACTGGATTAGTTTTCATATGAACCTTCTTAAAAGTATACTATAAAATCAAGTTGAAGAGTCTGGGTTTGAGGAAAAGATTAATAAAAAAGTACACAGTGAACTCCAGGGGAGTGATATTTCTATAAATAATTAATAGCTAAAAGCCATTTCAAAAGGCTTGGTGCCTTACTCAGTCCATTATGAACGTAGATGCTGCATCTTTCAAAAGCTCTTAAAGTCACCCTTCAAGGTTTGTTTAGGTTTCTGTCTTTCTGGAGTTAAGTTCATTTTATGATAAAGAAAACGCTGATGGCATATATTGTGAAGATTTGTTTTCTGGTGGTAACATGACACTATTCACTGGCCAACTACCTACAGCAGCAGAGTGTTTACAGATATCACAAGATATAAAGCACTTTTAAGGAAATTCTTTTAGCAAGTGTTAGCCACACGAAACTCAAACATACATTAGTGATAGCATTTACATTTAGTAGCATTTTGAAAAGAAGTGCAGGAAGTAGTTGCATACAGCACTTGGTTGCATTTTGAGATACCTATATTGTTTTATAGATACCTAAAGTGTATATATATTTAAAAGCAGATTGCTTTGTTTAGTCGTACGTGTTTAGGTTCTCACATCTTGTGTTTCTTTTTTTGCCCGGGATTGCAGTACTGGTGCTATATTTGATAGTGATAGATAAAACTAATTGTATAATTTCTATAAATATAAGCTAAAGAACTGGAATGAAATACTCTTCAAAGTGGGAAATTCTCCTCTCTTTAAAAAAGCTTACAGTCAAATGAGAAAAGAACGAGAGAGTAGAAGTACTATCACTCCCTCTTACTAGAATCTGGCATTTAGACTGAGAGAGGGCCAAGAAGTCATTTCTTCAGATTCATATTGGATTTTATGGCAGATTCAAGCTTAGAATCAGGATCCCCTACATCTCTGTCTGGAAAGGCTTTGGCAAAAGATAGTAAGTGAGCATTACCGTATAATAGAATCATCTGCCAGTGTAGGTACAGGTAATTCACATGATGAAGTTGTACCTGCAAATAATATTTTGCAATTACAACATTGCTTAATGTATTTCTTAGGTTTTATAAGAGCTTATTTTAAGAAGCACTCATGTTGTTCATTTTAAAATAACAGGTCAGTGCTTAAAAATTGCTTTAATTGGTAATGTATAATAAAAAACTTAGGCTTCAATATGAAATCTGTATCCAAAGGAGAGCTCAGACCTGAATCCAGTCATCTGAGGCTAATGAACCTTGAAAACCTAGGCAGTGCTAAAAATGATTCAGTGGCAGTTGAATAGTCTGACTGTGTATTGCATGTGTGTGTATATGTATGGAATTACATGTTACAAACTGTGGAATTCTCGGTTAGTATGTTTTTTAGGCTTTACTTTTCAAGCTAGTTATAAAATTTATAGGTAATGCTGTCTGTCAATATGCTGAAGTGAGGTCAGAATTTAAAATCAGTTTTCCTATCTCTGTCTTTGAATCTGTCTTTTAAGGATTGTGGAGCAGTCGTAAGTAGAGCTTTTTGATGCTGATGCTCTTTGTCGTCTCCCACATCCCCCCTTTTCCCCAGTCACTTTGTGGGTAGAAGAGGCTGAGGAGTTTTAAATGATTTTGCTATAGCAGTTCAAATGCATTAATGGTTTATAAATGAAAGTGAAATATTTTTCTTTAATTTAAGTAATCCGGAGACCATATGGTACATATCTTGAATCACCTAAGTGGTTAATTGCATGTTAAATTCCTTTCCTCTTCCCTAGTGTAAACAACTGCAAAAATATTTACATTCCGTGCCTTGCTAGATTTATTTATCGTTTTATAATAAAAACACAGAAGTGTTATAAATTGAAATCTTAATCCCTTGCTTGACGTGCTTTCTAAAATGTCACTGCTGTCTCTGGATTGGTTTACTTTGTGCTCTCTCCCACTCCTAACACAGAAATGCATGGCACTGAACAACGAAGGAGTGCTGACATTAAGCAAGTTACGAGGGCAATTCAAGATGTGGTTTCATGAAATTAACTTTCTGTTATTCCAAACAAGATTAGTAACTGTAGCAAAGGAAGTGGCTTTAGAACTTTTTATTGGACTTTTTATTATTGTGAAATTCTAGAATCACAGTGATGTAATTCTCTAAAATTTGGTGTTCAAGCCAGAAAGTAAGTTGACCAAAGTAGATGCAGACCTCTGAAAGAATTGTTTCTGTCACTTAAGCAAGTGCTCTAGGATTTCCTCAGGTAGCCCCAGGCATAGACTGTTGGTAACATCTGCACCCCAAAACTCATTAAGTTGTATCTTCAAGTGAGAATGAATTGAGGTTGTCTTCAAAGCTGCCAGCTTGTATAACTAATAAGAGGGGAAAGAAATACTCTGATTTGTTACAGAATGAAGCAGAGAGTTCCTTAAGCTGTAAAGCCTTTTCTCATTTTGTAAAGTGAATGAGTAGTTTAAACTTAACAGTGGAAAAATAAATTCTGCAACGGGACAGTTTGGCCTCCCCAAAATACATGCTGCTGGCAGCAAAGCTGGAACCTTGGAACCTGGCAGGCACAGCCCAGGCTTCTGTTAGCAGTGCTGGGCTTCTTGCTGCAGCCACTACACACAGGCAAGAAGAGCCAGAGGAGCTTTATTTGGCCAACCTTTCCACTCATCTACTGCAGGCTTGATGCTTCTAGCAAAGTGAGTGCAGTAGAGACTCAGGAAATGGCATTTGTTCAAGTAGATGAGCACAGTAATTCTAGGAGCCATTGGGGTGAATGAGTGAGGCTTAACATTTCAGTACTTGATGACTGGTGGTGGTTGCAGTTTTCTGCAGTAAAACCTTCTCAGTATCATCCTTGAGGTTCAAGAAGCAGGTCGTTGATCTTCTGTCTGGAAAAAAGAATATCAGTTTGACCATGAAAAAGTAAACTGGAGTCAAAGGATAACAGTGAGACCAGATCTCCTGGACATCAGATAATAGGTTTTTTTCTGTGTTGAAAAGTGGCGTTGGTGTTCTTAATCTGTTGACTGCAGCTCTCTATGCTCTTGGTCTGTATAGCTAGTTGAATGAAGGAAGGGATTGACCCGCAGTGCTTTGCACCGATGCAGCCTCACCTCGATCAGCAGGTGCAGGTTTAGACCCCACAATGTAAGGGCTGAGGGAAAGGCTCTGCACCTCTTTGGGCATAGAACAGCCTGCACAGGGCCAAGTGCTGAAATTCAGGGAGTGTTTGGGCAATGCTCTCAGCCATGGGGTGGATTTTGGGTGGTGCAGCATGGAGCCACGAGTTGGACTCGGTGGTTCTTGTACATCCACTCCACTTGGGATATTTTTTTCTGTTCACTTCCAGCTCCTGCAGTGTTGCCTGTGCTCATTTTCAGTGTGCATATTTGCACGCCAGATGTGTGTCATGCTGGAATTTCACTAACATTGATAAGCCTTGCTTCTCAGCAGAAGGAAATGTGCTGATTTCCATGCTAATTGCTGTTCTGTTCTGTCTCCCGAGTTACCAGAGCCTTGAGCTTCTTTCTGGTTCTCATGAGTATTCCACCCCTACCGATAGCCAAGTTCAAGGGCATTAAGAGCAATACTATCAACTTTCTGCCAGATCCAGGAGTTTTCCACCCAGTAGCCTCTGAGATAAGTTGGCTGCTTCTCCACTGAGTTTCCTGCCAGAATAAGAATTTAATTAAGAAAAGGGAGGGAGGTGGCACCGAATATCATCCCCATCAAATGTTGTTCCTCATGGAAACTGTTCAACAACATGCTCGTTGTTGTAATTACTGTAGCACACATTTTGTAATTAGAAGACTTAAATGATGTAAATACTTTTCTTAATTTAGCATTCGGTCTTTTCAGGTTCTCATTCTCTCTTTTCTTTTTTGTCTTAAGATGCAAAAAAAAGAAGGAATAAAATATACCTTGGAATAGCTAAAGTCACAGCAGAAACTGCTGAAGAGTATTTTGACAACTCCAAACTCTAGTCAAGAATGTCTGTAGTTTGCTTTTCCTTTTCAAATGAAGTAGGAGGATTTTATACAACCTTTTTACATGCAATTTGTGGAGTATGTAGAACACAATCAAGAAAAAATTAGGCTATTATGAAGTGACTTAACTTCAGCTTTTTGCTTTCAATTTAGTCTTTTCGGGTCATATATTAATTTTTAAATCAATTGATCTCTGTGATAATCTTAACACTTGTAAGTTGAGAAATCAAGTTATTGAATCTTTATGTTGTTTTCAAACCAGTTTAGTTTCACTGAGCCTGTGCTGTTGTTATGCAGTGAAGTGTATTAACTTTCAAATAGGTGTATTAACTTTTAAATACAAGTGATAAATTATTTTAATTTCTCCTTGAATAGCAGTCTTGTACCCCTATACCCTCCAGAGATAAAAGGATAAATATTTCTGTCCCCTGACTACAAAGGCAGCTTCCATGACTAGTTTGGGCAAGACACCTAGTTTGAGATAGCTATTAAATAAAATGAACTGTATCTTACCCTAAGAGGATATCCTACAAGTACTCTATTTAAAAGTCCTGGGAAGGTGTAATATTCTATCTGTATGGCACATGTATCAGTGAGATATTTTTGTTTGTTACAGGAAGGAATGGAAAGCCTTCACACTTGGGTAACATTTCAGACATGGTTATAAGGGAAGATTGATAATATTGGTGGAGAAAAAGATGCTTTTAATAGATGCAGTGAATCAGTTGCGCACCTTTAATTCAGTCTGTTGTGTTGAATAAAAAGCAGGCATGAACATGACCCATGAATGGCATATTATCATAACCCATGGGCTATGCTGTAAAATGTGCTGTTTTATAAACTCCTGGAAGGAGTTCATGGAACTTTTTGAAGTAGGTGATTACTCAGTCTTCATTAACTTTCTTGCAGCTTACCAAAAATGTAGCGTTTAATAAGGAGTGTGCCCTAGTTCTACATGTCTAGCCTTTATCCTTTCCAAAAATGAAATTGATATGTCAGTTGTTATTTTATATGAAGAAATTATCCAGCTTTGTGAATAACGTACTTATGAAATCAAGTCGTTCTTCATCTATAGGTAGTTTTATTAGATCGGAATTTCATGCTAAAAGGTGAACCATTGAATTTTAAATGCATTTAGAGTGATGTGGTTGTTTTTTATTGATCATAGAACTTCCTAAAGTAGTACTAGTCTAAACATATCAACAGGGCTAAGTGCTGGATCTTGCACGTGGGTCACAATAACCTCGTGCAGTGGCATAAGCTTGGGGAGCCAGTAGATGGGAAGTTACACAACTGAAAAGGACCTGGGGGTGTTGGTCAGCAGCTGGCTAAACACACACCAGCAATGTGCCCAGATGGCCAAGAACAACGGCAGCCTGGCCTCTGTCAGAAATAGTGTGACTATCAGAGCTAGGGAAGTGATTGGCCCCTTGTTTGCCCCCTCTCACTGGGTGAGAGCTTTTCAACCCAGGCCATTCTGTGATCTTATTGCTGTTACCTGGGAGAAGAGGCTGATCCCCACCTGGCTACAGCCTCCTTTCAGGCATTTGTAGAGAGCAATAAAGTCTACCCTGAAAGGGCCAGGTGGTGGAGTCTCCTTCTCTGGAGATATTCAAGACCCGCCTGGACACCTACCTGTGTGGTATGGTGTAGGGAGCCTGCTTTGGCAGGGGGGTTGGACTCGATGGTCTCTAGAGGTCCCTTCCAACCCCTACAATTCTGTGATTCTGTGTGAGAGCTCTTATGTAACTCTAAGTATCTGAAAGTGCATTTGCTTTGTATTGTCAGTGAATGAAGAGAGAATTGTCTATACCGTACCTGTGTTAGGCATCTGTCTTAAGACAAATTGACTCAGTCTCCTATATTTGTCTTTCTTCCGCTATTTTTTATTTTTCTATTTCTTTTTAATACTACCCTAATGCCAGTGAATTTTTGAATTCTTAAACTTCATTAGAGAGCTTCCTCAAAAGGAAAGGGAGAGATGAGTGACATCTTTGCTTGGTCTTTTCTGTATCCTTTCCTTTTCTCTTTGGAAAGGAAGTGAAATTTCTTACTTAAGTATACTAGCCATCACAATGTCAAACAAAATTTTTTCTATATGGGCAGAGGGAACTGAGGCCTATTTTTGGTGCAGGCTGGAACAAGCTTTTAGGAACAAGGTCTTAGACTGCTAAGAAGCTGTTTTCATTATTTACTTGTAATAGAGAGTTTCAGTAAACCTGATAAATGGAATAGCTGATCAGCTTAGAAGTGAAGATGAGCTGTTTTAGTTACAGAGTTAGTTAAATGTCATACAAAAAGGCCTAGGGCTTCCGTACGCCAGGATATTCCAAGGATTTTTGACATAAGGAAGGCAAGATGAGCAAAATAATCCGGACTGAGGAAGACATACTGTCCTAGTTACGGTTTATATGATGCATATTTTTCTTTGTGGCAGAAAAAGCAACTTGAATCTTTCACTGAACAGATCTATTTGAAAATTGCTTAAGTTTCTGAGGATGTGAATCCAATTCTTCAGTAAAGCTTTCCACATGCCTGTGAGAGTTGTGCTTTCAAGTTGAAACTTTGAATCCACATTTTGTAAACTTAGTATGGAGTAAAGTAGAAGCTGTCATGATTTTCCTGTAGGCTCTCTGATCTGTTTCAAAACTGTGCTGTAAGTTTAGTGATTACGGTTATAATTAAGGGACTAGTTAGAAAAATTACAGGCATTAAATGCAAACACAGCAACCACAGTATTTTTCAGAGCAAACTAGAGAATCTGTATCCAAGCTGAATGTTTCTGTATGTTTACATTATAATGAGATATGATATAGTTGAAGTTTACTTTACAGAAAGAAAATAAGTCATTCTTAAGAATTTGCATCATCATGCCACAAAGCCCACAGGAAAGCTGAGGACTTGGAACATTTTTTCATCTTCTCTGAAAGTCAGGATTCTGCTTTAATATAGTTGTGTAGGCTGCTGGTAGAGTCATTCATAGCAGATCCCGTGTATTTTTGACACCTGTCTTAGGGCAGAGGTAACTGCTTCTGAATGGATGAATTGCAGTTAACTTTGAGAAATTGTGAGTGTTTGTAGAATCATAGAATGGCCTGGGTTGAAAAGGACCACAATGATCATCCAGTTTCAACCCCCCTGCTATGTGCAAGGTTACCAACCACCAGACCAGGTGAATAAAGAAACAGTATCTTCCAGCTGTCCAGAGTGGAGAGATTGAGACTTAGGATGTGAAGACGAATCTCAGTCAAAGATGAATAGTTCGAGAAAAGTCCTAATTCACTCTCATTTTTCAGTTTGGTTGCCTTAGAATTTCAGCCATTCAGTTTAGGATGAGAGTAGTAGAATGTGACAGGCTATGGATTTAAATTTAAAACATCTGTTAGAGTACTTTATTGTTTATCTTCCAGTTCTTCTTTAAAACTCCACTTTCTGTAGTACTTAATGAATCTTGACAACACTCATAATAGCGTTAAATTCTTTGTCTTTGGATAGGAGGACAAATAAGGTATGGGAGTTCACTTCTTTTATTTCCTCAGAGAGCCAAAAGGGCAGAGTAAGTGTCCCACTCCTTTATCTGGACATTCATCATCTTCAGTACAAGAAATATATTTAAACCTGTAGGGAAACATACTTTCACCCTGGTCAGGACCATGAGAAGCCTTACCAGATTGGCTCCATTTTGAGCAAGGGGTGGACCACATGACCTTCTGAGGCCTCTTTCAATCTAAATTACTCTGTTGCATTCAAAGAAAGAGAGTATTAATGTATTGTATTTCTGTGAAAGTAACGCTGATGCTTTTCATTTTATGTGCTAAAAGAAAAAACACAAGAAAATAATTGATGTCGAAAAGCTTTGTAAAAGAAGTCCACCATCACTGGAACGAGTCATAAAGCAAAGTAACAATAAATGAATAAGTAACAATATAATTACAGATGGTAGTCTGCTATGCATATGCATTTTAAAACGTGCAAACAAATCTTTGAACAATGACTTGCATGTGGATGTAATTCATTTACCTACAAGTTTCTGATGTGTTTTATATAGCATTAAACTCAAGTCCCTGTGACCACTTTATTTGTGGCACATATTTTTAGATGGGGCTTTTCTAGGTGTGGTGCTGCTGTTATCCATATGGAAAATGATAAAATATGAAGTTTCTTGTGTTAATGTAATTGTGTTTCTTTTGGAGACCGGTAGAACAACATGGCTGTTACGACATCTGACTACATTTCTTTTTTTTTTTTTTGCTTCTTGCTTTTCCCTCCTTCTGACCCTATTTGTGTATGATTTCAATTATCATAATCAGCGTATTGGATATACAGTATTTAGCTTGAGAAAATGCCTTTATAATAAAGCGTGTGTTCATTCTAGGCTTTTTGGTGGTGGTTTGGGGTTTTTTATTTCTTCTTTTTTTTTTTTTTTAACCATTTCATTTTGTAATGCTAACAGATTTTTTCTATTATACTTAAAAGAAAACAAAAAACAAACAAACAAGAAAACCCACAGAGTCATTTAAAAGGTTTGAAGATGACCGGTATTCTTAATTCTCTTTTCTTCTTACAGGCCTGGCAGCTGAGATTTAGTCATCTTGTGGGCTATGGTGCCAAATATTACTCCTACCTCATGTCCAGGGCCGTTGCCTCCATGGTGTGGAAACAGTGTTTTGCTCAAAATCCATTTGATAGGTAAAAATAGAGAAAATATAGAAAAAAAAAATAAAAATGGAGAAATGTTGTTCTACTTACTTCTGGAGAGGGGGAAACATTATGCATGGGTCAGCGTAGGTGGTTGGGCTTTTTCAGTGCCAAATATATTTTAGCCTTTTAGTTAATTTCAAGAGTTTAACAAAATAAGAATGACCACAGATGAAGTATAATTTGGGACATAATTGTTGGTGTAAAGAACTTGTGTCTGTGTTTTAAAATATGGGCTTGCCAGTTGAGAGGCACTGAAAGCCATATTTATATGTAATTAGAGAGCTTGATTTTCGTAGGTACCTAATTAATTGCAATTTTCTTTTGAAATCAAAAGCAACTGCAGGTATTAAATAAGCTTCGTGTCACCACCTTCAAAGCTAAGCGTAGTTATCCTACTAATTTTGCTTTGTGAAATTAAAAGGTAAATTGTGACTTCAAAAAATGTAACTGTTCTTACATCTTAGGTGTATGTTCTAGCCATTATATCTAAGTGACTTTTTCCCTTTCAACAATGGAAGCCAAAATGCTGTTTGCATTTTAACTTCCATAGACATCAGCACATCTTTGTGTGTATAAAATTTGTCTAGTGCAGTTAATCATAGTAATTTTCTAAATGTAATCTGAATTCGGGGAGTCAATGTAGGATCAAGGTGGTTGTCGTTTCAGGGTGTAAGATCTAGTTCCATCTCTGCCTTTGGATTACGTAGAGATCCTAGAAGCAAATACAACTGAAAGCTGGACAGGCTCTATGCAGATGGCTCTAATATCTGTGTTTTTCCAGGGCAATGGGTGAGCGTTACCGGAGAGAGATGCTGGCACACGGTGGTGGAAAAGAGCCCATTCTCATGGTTCAAGGTAGAAAATATTTTAGAACTGTTTGATTCCCTTGATCAAGAAATAAAGAATGTAAACGTATTTCCCAGTTTGTTCTTTATAGTTCAGTTTTGTTTTATTTATTGGAGTTGTGAAAAAAAAAAAACAAAAAAAAACCCTTTTCATTTATTTAGTGAATGATCAGCTTTGTATCACAGTGAGTGATGCACAGAACAAAACAGGCATAGAAATAGCTGGGACAAAATGTTGGAAGGGTTGTATAACAAAGCAGTATAAAGAATTGAGAGTAAGAGTAAAATATACTTAAAAGTAAAACAATGACTTTTGCATATGTGAAATTCATAATAGATTTACTTGTTTTGAATACAAGAATTGTACTTGTACTGGCCATGTAATTTTAGCGTCATCAAACCAGCTTTAATTATATTACTAGTCTGAATATAAATTCTCTTGAAACAGAAGTCTGGAGACTGTGATAAGGAAATCTGGTTCTTTATTCCTCTCAGTTCTTTATTTCCCTTTTGAATCTGGAAAATAACTTTTTCAGTTCTGTTATAGCAATAGATTTTTTTTTTTTATCACATAAGTTATGCAGTGGTAATGCATCTGTATTACATCATGAGCTCAACACAGTTTCAACATAAGAACATTCAGTTCTTTAACCTGTCAGTTTATGTTTGTGACCATAACCTCTGCTCTCCTTAAACTATATATATATATGTATATATATTCTCTAGATTAGTCTACTCATTTTTCTCATCTACGGGATTACTTTTCCTTCAGCATGACTTTGCATCTTTTAAACTTACCTCTCTGTTCTGCTCTTGAAAACTGTAACAACTGCAGCTTCAGATTGTGGATTAAGTAGTTGCAGGACAATTATTACATCTTTGCAACAAATCCACTTGTATTGTGAGCCATGTTGCAAAGGAAGAAAGAACATTTTTAAACACCGATGAGAGAGCGCAGTAGAACATGGTACTGTCAGCTTGGGGTTGAAAGTATGCAGCAGTCATTTAGGATAAAAACGTCTTACTGAAATTAATCTGAAGAAGTAGTGTTGGAGTTCAGGACATTCCAAATTTATTTCAAGCTTAAAGGAAATCCAGATGTGATGAAGCATGGAAAAGCGCAGTGAAAGCACACAAATTCACCTGTCTTGTAATGCAGTCAGTATTCATACTCCTTGTGCTTGTAGTTTTTGACTTATTTTGTGCACATCACTCAGCCCACAGGATCAGTGGTGAATGATGAAGTGATACCTGTGTGGCATGGTATTTGCTGTAAAGTGCCAGCTGTGTTTGAGGAAACGTTGTACTATTTGGAGCTGACAATTTCAAGATGTCTTCACTTCTGTATTCTGAATTTCCTCAATATTACTTTAAGCAGAAATTGAAAAAGATATAAAAAGATATTTAAGATCAATGAAATAATGAGAAGAATGCCTCTACTAATTGCATAGTCTATTCTTGTGCTTGTTGTGACCTCCATTTGTAGACAGTATGAAATTTGAACAGGAATGCTTGAGTGACTCTGTGAAAAACTAAATCCAGGTGACTCAGGTCTTTTAGCATGTTAATAATTTGATCGCTTATTTTGGAATATTTGAGATTAAAGCACAGAACTGAAACGATGGAAAAGATTCTTGTATGTTTAATCATTCTTTATTTATTAGGAAAAAAAAAAAGTAGAATCTGAGGAGAAGAATAGGACCAATTACTTGTTCTTTCATTTGTTTTCATTGCCATTTCAAACAGCATCTGACTCCTTTTGCTGTTTTTTAATCCTTTTCCATACAGTTATTCCATAACACTCAATTTCCATCTTTGGTTGGTTTTCATCAGCTGCAGTGCTGCACACAGCTGGTTTCCTGGCTAAAGACAAATTCCACCTGACCCAGCAGCTTGTTGATTTTATTCTACTTCAGAGAAATCGTTCAGATCCTGGTGCCCTATTTAAAAAACCAAAAAACTACTTTCTCTATGGTTTGAAATTTGTTTTCCTTTATTTTATCTCCTTTATTAACACGCTTGCTCAAACTTGGCTTCTGGATTCATGCATGCAGCCTCACCCTTGAAATGCTTCCATATCTCATTGTGCAGTTAGCTGTGTTCGTTGATCTGATAGCAGATAACTTCACAAGCACATTTCATTTATTCAATTTCTTTGTTATGATTTTCTTCTCAGAAGCTACCTATTGTCTTTCTTTTGTGCTTGCATGTGACCCCAGCTTTTCATCTTTCTCCCACACAATCGCATAGATGTACTGATTAGGGAAGATAAAAGATCTGACCTGCCATCCGGTGGGGTTGGTGACAAGATTCGTGTTTGAACCAGTCTGTCATTAGGAAAACACAATATACTTTCTCTTTTTGTTTGGATTTGATTCCTGTGGCATTTTTTCTCTTCAAAAAAAAAAACAAGAAGAAAAAAAAAGCCTTTTGAAACCTTGTAAAACATTTTCTAAAGTGACACCTTTTACTGTACCCCTTTGGTAACTGACAAAATACAGAAGTAGTTATGCATGCACATAGCAGGAGGAATAAAAAGGAAAATGCTTTGCCCAAGAGGCATCCTTTTTTCCTTGAAGAGAAAATACAGTTTGAGATGAACTCGATGTCTTTGTTCATGTGGGATATCCACAGAGCTCTCCTTCCTAGGATTACATGGCATTAGGGATTCCAGACTCCCTCAAAGACAGAGAACTCAGGTCTCTTCCAGGTCTGGTCACAGGTCTGAACAAGCTTCAGGCGTGCACCATCCCTCCCCCTCTCCCCTGGCACTCCCCAGCTGGAAAGAAACCCAGGTGCATTGGCAGAAAGTGAATCGCAGTGTGGAAAGTACAGGGCTGGGTGATTTTGGAGCTGAGAGCATGGAACAGACTCTGGAGTGCAGTTCTCCTGCAGTTTTGGTGGAGTCACATCGCCCTTCGGGTTTGTGAAGAAGCCCATGTGCAAAACCCACATGCAGTTGTATTCTTTGCTGATTAATACTGCACCGTACTGTAGACAGTCATTCTCAGTTGTGTTCATGCATAGTAATCAGACAAACTAAGTCTATAAATTAACATGCATTTGCTCCGATGCAGTCTGAAAATTTGTTTTCCTATGTCTCTAATTGTACTTGGTGGAATAGTTATGATTTGAAGAGGCTGTAAAGATCTTCAGATAAAGCTTGTGTGGCTCTTTGAAAGTATAAAATACATGCATAAATCGTAAAGGCGATGTGAGTGGTAACATATGTTAACTCAAAGTACATGGGCTCAAAATAATTAATGTTCCAAAGGGGCAGAGGCCAAATTCTGCCACAGGCTTTATTCTTCTCCCAACTTCCATTGATTGTAGGTTATAGCTAACCAGCTCTCAAAAGGGTGTGGTTAACCACAGTGGTGTAATGTGAAAGACAACTTCAAAGCAGGGAAGATAAGCTGTGCAGTGCCTTAGGCTTGGGAGAGACTGAGCTGGAACGAGAGTTGGTCTGAATGTATAAAACACACTCTTAGATTTTAAAACTGCAGCCATCAGACCTCATGGACATCTTAATAAATCATTAGACTGAAGGGCTAAGTACATACTGTTCCTACTTTGATATATTTTAATGGGGTTTAAAGGAAGACATGACCACTCATAGCACAGCTGGGGTAGTGTAAGAGGTTAAAACATGGAAATAGCATCAGTGTCTGTTTCTGCTGGAGTTGTCTACTCTAACGTCTGTAGTTATTTATTTCATAAGGGCACAATTGTTTTACTACAGAAGTTCTTCAGTGATGACCTCAGTTACAATTCGTCCTTCTCCTTCAAAAGCAAATTCCTCTAGAGTTTGCTTTTGATGTCAGTGATGGGAAAACAGCATTGCTAATGCATGAAATCTGAAATCTGTTTGCATTATCAACAGTTGGGAGCATGGGCTTGGAGGTCATTTGACATCACTGCTGCCAGAAAAAAAACTGAGTTCTGCTACATATTTGATATAAACCATGTGGAGACTAAACAAATGTAGTTTGTACCAAGTGTTGAGAGAGATCTGGTAAAACAGTATTCAGCTGCGCTAGAATACATGTGAGAGTATTGTAGTTAGTGGTGTTTCTTCTATTCGTTTTGTAACACCCAAGGATGGAATGGTTTTTTATGACTCACTGTTCTTCTACAAGAGGGACATTAAATCTACTTGAAGATAATAACAGCATTGGTCTCTTCCCAAACCTCGTAACTGAGTGTTGTACTATTTGCCTTCCTTCTTCTGTGACATGGCAATAATCGGTGTTTTGAGAATGGTCTGCAGCAAAATAAATTTAGAATGTCAAAAGAATTAGCTAAATATCATTCAGCCAGGATGGTTTTTATAAGCTCAGTAGTTGAAGGTTTTGTATTTTTCTGAGCTTGCAGAGGTGAAGGTTATTGTATCCATTATGGCTGGTTTTATACTTTTAAGAAAAATGTGGTCTGGACAGTACTACAGTCATCCCGCCCTGCTGATACCTGATAGCATTTAACATACTGGCTGTAGAAAAAATGGTTCCTTTATGAAGCGTCTTAAAAATTGGAGGGTTCGCAGAATCAAGAAAAAGATCAGCAAGTCCAAACTGTGTTGAACCTTCAGTGCTGTGTCCACAGGACTCTCAAATACCTCCAGAAAAGAAATCATTTCACCCAACTTCACGTTTTTATATCTTATATAACCATCAGAGTTTCTTTTCTGAAGTTCTTACTGTTCACTCTCTAGAAATAGAGCCAGTTTGTTCAGATGCAAATACCTGAGCTAAAATGAGGAAAAAAAGAAAAGATGGTGAAATGATTTACGGTGTTGGAACCAGACCATTCCATCTGCCTGAAAGATGAAGCTCCTCTGAACATGCATGACAATGTTTCTTCCTGTGGGCTGCCATCTGGGTCGCTTCCTTAATGCATTTTCTCCATTTCTGAGCAAACTGCAGGAAAATACTGAGGGTTTAAACTGTTTGTCTGAGGGAATTTTTTGAAGTCTGTTGCATTAGAAATACACCTCCCAGCCACCCCCATCAGAAACCTGGGAGTCAGTCTGCAGTGGGCTCTCAGGGGAGCGTGGCTTAGTAGCTGCTATTGGAATACATCTGTTTCTGTTTCCATTGTGATCTAAAAGAAATTCCACAGCGATTTTACTAACGTTAGATTACAAGTTTACCATGAACTCAGAGGTATTAATTCTGTTCTCTTTCATTTAAAAAATGCATTGATGCAAACTCCACGTAAAAGCATTTCAGTGAACCTATATGTAGTATGAGATTTGTTTTCCTTTGAGTGCTTGCTGCTATCTCCTGGGCCATGGCAGCTTGTGTCGATACATGCAACATGCTTAAATCAGATTGAAATGGGACTCTGTGAGGTCTCAGCAAGAAAATTCTTTCTTTTGGTTGCTCGCTCAAAATTACGTCTAACCAGTCTGTTTCCTGGTGGGTTTTGAATAATTGTGCTTTAGTAAAAGATTCCGGTCTTTTAGCAGCAGGCAATTATAATTTCCACTGAAAGCAAATATTGTTGAGGATGTGAAGGGAGCATAAAATTGTGTACAGTAGGTACGCTGATCAGAAAGGGTAGAACAAGGTTATATTTACGTTGGCAGTTGTCAGAAAGAACAGAACACTTCAAAGTAGTATGAAGATTAAATTTTACATGATTTGGCAGCCGTGCTGTTTTTCTTTCCTGCTACAGTAAGGCTGTAAATTTTCATATATAATTTCAAAAATATTAAGAGCAGCAAAAAGATCCAGCGCTAATTTAGGATTTGTGATGAAGAAACATCTGAAAATATCTTGCATGAGATTCTCATGCTTTCAGCAAACAGATTCTGGGGAGGATGGTGTGAGAAATAGGTGACAAAATAATTGGGTGTGATTGTTTCTTGTGCTGATTTCCCTGTCTGTTATTCTGTAGCCTTGTGATACAAATAGCATGCCTGCTAACAAATATAACTGATAATAGGCAAAGCCCTCTATTATAAAAAGAACCACAACCAAACAAAACTAAAACTGCAGCACACTGAAAATACATGCTTGGATATGTTACATGCCTTGTGTAATATTTCAGAGATGTTTGTACTTTAAATACTAAATTAAACGTTTTAAGGTGTGTAACACCGAAAAAATAATGTTGTTTTTCCCTGGCTGTGTCAATCTGGAGACTCAGCAGATAAGGACTGAGATCCTTCCTGATTACTGATTTCTTCCAGTCATTTGGATGTGGCTGCTTCTATCTTGTGTTTTGGTTGCATTCCTTTACAGGAGATACAATTCGCAGCCTAAGGAAGATCATAGCGATAAAAAAAATGTTCACATTCTTGAAACCTGTCAGTTCTGTGATAACATGTACCAGGCTGCTTGATACAATCAACTACTCCCTGTGCATTATAATTGCATTTGTTTCTTGACAGGGAAAAAAAAAATATATGTATATATATATATCTCTTTCTGTCATATTGTGACAATAAAAGCTAGCTAATTTTAATAACTTGGTTTTTGGCAAAGCTTTTGAAGTGATAACAAGTGATAATGCTAAGAATCTGTTGTCTTGTTTTTATAGGTATGCTTCAGAAATCACCTTCAGTTGAAGATTTTGTGGACGCCCTTGTTTCAGACTTAGACCAGGACTTCGAAACGTTTATTATGGGCTCGTGAAAGATGTGAACAGAACTGAATTCTTATACAGGAGATAAGATACATCTTTATAATTGCGGTTAGAGTGGTGTTGTGACTCGTTTTGCTTCTTGGTAAACACTTGTATGTGTTTGAATATCCACGTTGGTGGAACAGTAATAAAACATTTTATTGGATGATGTGATTTTGTTTATGAAGAGGATGGCTTTTCATTCCACAGGAGCTTAAGCACAGAATTTGAGACAATAAATACTGTATTAACTACTGTTAGAAACTCTGATCTTGTAGCAGCAGATGGTTAAGAGGGAACTGAACTCATCTTCAGGGTTGGTGGAGTGGCGTCTTTCGTTACGCACCGTTTTAGTGTTGGCGCATAACCATCAAATGTTGTGACCCAGCACTGTTTGTATGGCTCCTTCTTACACGGTCATGGATCTTCTTTAAAATTATTTATTCCTTGTGGTGCTTCTGAATTGGGGGAAAGCGAATTGTGTTTGCAATGGAGAAGGGAAACTGGAAAGAAAGTTGAAAACTGCAGTTGAAAACTAGGAAGTAACTAAGAGAAGGAACAAAAAGATAGAAGAAAAGCTGTGGGTAAACAGGTGTGTGAGGGAAAATGATACGATGAGGAGGAAAGAAATACCACACAACGTGAGAAAGAGCAGAAGAGAAATAAAAGAGGAAGCTTATAATTGCTAAACAGAGGAAGATGACATGGAAAGTAGTCATGCTGTGATGATCCAGTCAGTATTTGTGTGGCAATATTTGCAAGTAAAAATAGTATGTTTTGTTATATAAAGCTGTTGAACAGACCTTCAAGTTTGAAAGAATGGACCATTCATCATATCAGGTGCACAAAATGTGAGAAGGAACGTAGTTAGCAAAGTGTAACAGAACTGGTGTTGCTACTGAATTCATAGTTTTCTAAGTACCCAACTGATTGTTTTTTTATTATTTATTATTATTTGTAAGGTTAACTTTTGCAGTCACCAATCTCACCATTCTGTGATTCAATGGTCCTATGATTCTGTGACCTCTTAACTGTTCTATAGCAGTGGTTTAAGTTTTTCCCTTGTTACTTGGAGGCCTTTGCTGGATGAAGTATATGGTAAGCATGGATTTGCAAGCATTCTGATGATTCCATTGCAGAGAACAATTATTGTGGAACTATGTGGGAAAGTGTGCTGCTTAGGTGAGACCTGAATCTTTTCCCTGCATCACTGTTCACGTGGAGTTTCCCTTTTGTAGTAAGTGGATGACAAGAAGCTGTTTCAGGTGTAGAAGGGTGGGCTCAGGTGCAAAAAACTGGTTCAAGACAAGGTGTTTTTTCAGTATAGTTAGCTCCAGATAGATGGAACAGCTTAAGGTTGTATATTATCTAGCAAACAATAAAGGACGTATTATTAGTGAGGGGATTCTTCCTGAAGTACATTCTGAAATAACATTTCCATGCTTATTTAAAAAGAATGTGGTAAGTTTTCCTCTTTTGAAATAGCCTTGTCTTTTTGAGGTCATGTCTTCGTCTTTACAAAAGGTTTCGTATGTGTTCATGTGCTCAGAGTGAGGGAACCAAGGCTGAGAGATGGGAGCAATTAGCTGGAAGAGAAGCAAGTAAAAATAAAGATATGGACACCTAACAGGAAGAAAAACAGATATATGGGAAGAGATCGGTGAGGATGAGAATTGGTGAGGTGATGGGGTCCATTTTTTAACAGAATCTGTGCTGTCAGATCACTTTTGATAAGTTATGCTCTCCTCCCATCTTTTCACTTTGCTTTTACATAGGGGGGATTTATCTTTTGTGATAAGCACTGCCGTTCTTTTAGATCTGATTTGGGACAATTTTAGGTATGTTTTGACTGAAGGCAAGCAGACCTTTATTCAGACATGCCACAACTAAGCCTCCATATTGTGTCTGACTGACTGCATTCTGCAGCTGCTCTTGGTTCTGAAGAGGAAAAAGCGTAACAAATGAGGTGGGTATTTCCCTGCAAAGAAGTACATTTAATTTTAGACACGAGTGAAAACATGTTGTGGAGATGGTAATTCTCAAGAGGAAACAATAACAACTCGTGAATGTAAGCTTAACAGCTTCTTGTTTTCAGTGGTCGTGTGGTAATTAAAGGGTGTCACCAAGGGAGTTCTGTGTTGGTTGCATATTTTTTGTACTAAGCAAACAGCCAATAATGTTTATCTGGAGTTGGCACGTGTTAAAAGATTCACTGAGACAAAAAGAACTTGGGAAAAGGAAATCCTAATGCTAACACGAACCTGGGAGCAGTACTGTAAAGAAAATAGAGCTTCGCTGTTGGTGGAATAAGAGCGTTTGAAATTAAGAGATTGCCCGTAGGTTTTAATATGAAAGAAATCGATGTTGGTTCTGGAATTGACATCCTTTATCAAGATGTACGTAGTTGCCATTGGTTTATACCTCTGTTAAGCCTCTATTGCTGTCTCATGATGTCCCCCTGTAAACAGCAGCCCTTGCAAGCTCTTGTCAGTGGCAGCAAACAACATCTTCATACCAGAATGCAATACAGACAAAGAAATGAAGAAAACTTCTATTTTTTCTCGAGTGAAGTGGGCTTCAGCTTGTTGTTCATAGCTGTGGGTTTGGGGGACATTTGGCAAAGACAGGAGCTGGTAGATAAAAGAAGTGTAATTCAGAATGACGGCTTCAGGGCTTTTTGGTAAAGAAATGATGTGGACGCCACTGATTTTTGTTTGATGAAATAACCTTTGAGGACTGAGCAGTCGACGTCATTCAGAATCTGTTGTATCAGCACTACGATGCTTACTACAGAAAGGGAAATATTATTCTAAATATTTTTTTTTCTCCTGTTCTGTAGATTCTGAAAATGCTTCCAGCTGTTCAAATGTCTGATACTTTTTCCTTTCTTTTTTCTTTTTTTTCTTTTGAGAGAGACTTCTATTTTTCAGCAGCTTCGTGTACTTTCAGTAATGTGAGATCTCTCTTGTGACCCTCAGCGTAACTCTTCTTAAATGTAAAAACCACTGCAATCCTTTTCCAGCATTCCTGATGTCCCCACTGGGGCTGCTGAACTGGCTGCCCAAAAGTGGCTTTAGAGCCGCTCTGTGTAACTCCGCGTCATGCTTTTAATCTGAAGGCGTACCGTGTTTTGGACTTCGGCTGCTATAGAAAATAAGCAGTGAACATCTTTCTTTAGAGGAAATTATAGCCTTATGCGATTTGGAGATAATAACATGCAATTAAGACATACCGGAAAAAGCAGACATGGATTACATTTGATAGTCTGAGGTGTCAACTGTGCTTTTTTTTGTGTGCTTTTCCATGTTTGATGTGATTGTTTTTCTGATTCATTGACGGTGGGATGGAATAGCGCTTAATAATTGCTTTCTGGTGGAGTAAATGCAACTGGTACGGCAGCTGAGTAAAGAAGGCAGGGAAGGGAATGGAAATAGAGCAAGGAAATGTTGAACGTAGGTTAGAAACCAGACTTGAAAAATGGTTGATACAGAAGCAAAATGACCTCTGGGTTAGGAGCAGGGAGCCTACAGTTGGGTGTTTCTTCCAAGTGTACTCACAAGGTCTAACATGGAGGTTACAGCGCTGTTGCTAACAAGAAGGTGTTCAGGAAGGTTTCTGCTTTGTGTGCAGTGGGAAGCCAGGTGGAATAAGTCAAGCTACACGTTGATAAGAAATTGATTCTAAGATGTGGAGTAGCACCTGGTCCAGTATAAATCAGTCTGCAAAATTGAAAATGAATGTCATCAAAGTAATGGAGCTTAGTGCCATGGATGATAGTGAGGTGCAAGTGAAGAGTGTGGATCACGGTAATGGTAGTGTTGATGGCTCGGAAAGGATGCATTACAGATTACCAGGTGATTAAAATACCTACATTGTGTTAGGGAGTTTGAAAGGTTGAACATTGGTCTCGTGAATAAGAGTCTAATGAGCTGATGGCTGAGATTAGACACATTCACTCCCAGTTTTCCTTTTTTGACAGCTGAGCACTGCAACACGTGCAGAGGACTCTGCTTGTTGATCAGCATGAGACATGCCTGTCCAAACCAGACAGTTTTCCTCAGAAACGTGCCAGAGTTTGGGTTAATTCACAGAGGCCCCATAGCCTCAGTTCCACAAGTGGGCAGTCATCTCTGCTGGTCCTGGAGTGGTTTTGAAAGGGCTGCGTGCTGGGTTGCCATCCTGCTCACAGCTTCATGGCTATGAAAGGGTTGATGAGAGCTGGAAAAGCAGTGGGAGCCAAAGTGCTTCCTTGCTGCTTGTTAAGTGGGAGGCTCTGCGCATATGGCGTTTCAGAGTGCTTCTGGGCAAAGTAGTGGAGATTTTCTTTTCCCAGAGCCAGGGATTTGTTTACATGGTGTTGGGAACATGTTCAAGTGAGTGCCTTACCCTGGCATATTTGCTGTATGCCAAAATAGGAATATTACATTAAAATGAGAAGACAACTTGAGAGCCTAAAATGAACAACTGCAGAAAGTGAACTCTCGGGTTTCCCGGTGCTTCACCGTGGGAGCACTGCTGGTGTGCTCAGGGGGAGGAGGGGAGGAGATAAAAGATAAGGCCGTATAAATCAGCCCGGCAGGACAAAGGCGGCCCCTCTGATCTGCCCCAGCTGAGGTTTGTTTGCCTTTCACGTTTCTGTGGCTGCTCTTCCCCAGACGACTCCTGAAGAGCAGCTCTGGAGCTGTGTAGGAAATGACTGCAGCTTGTTGTTCACAGGAAGTATCCAAGAAATCTGTTAAAAACTAAATGCTTAAACCAGAAACAAAGTGCCGATAAAGACCAGGTTGGTGCTTTGCTGGTCATTGCTTTCAAAGACAGGGGAGCGTTAGTGGGATATCTGCTGCTTTGCAATTGCGTGTAAGCCTGTAGCCTATGGGGCACCTTGCAGGTGGTTGAGGTTGGCCATCTGTCATCCTTTGTGGATGGACCATCCTAAACATGGCTTTTCTTGCTTTAGAACATAGACTCCCAGAATACAGATTTCAGGCATCCTCCTTTAAAGTCAAAACTCCTGGAAGCACCAAATTACTCTTATTTTGAAGGTTCCATTTTTCATTCATTTGTTCCTGGCTGTGACTGAGTTTATGCATTAATAAACAGTATCATATAGCTCTATTAAAATGGTTACAGAAGGTGTTTTTAATTAATCTTTGGGACGTCTTGGGTTTTAGGAAGTGGCTTTTGGCCGCTGTCCCTCTGACTCCTTCCTTTACTCTTCAGCCATCACTGAATGCTCCACTTCTCCTCTGCTCCTACACCCAATGGGTGGGAAAGATGAGCAGGCGAGGAGCTGCTGGGGCCATGGCCAGGACCTGGAGGTTGTAACAGCGTCATCCACAATACATTTCCACTGTTCCAAGGGAGTTAAGGACTTGCACTGTTTATGGTTGTTGAGGATTCCATCCTGAGGCTCTTTGAAGGCACCGAGTTCCAAGGAGCTGAGCTGCAGGATGGGCTTGGGGTGGTGATGAGACACACAGAGGCATCTCATTGAGCATATGGGAGGAAATGAAAAGTGATCTGATTTCTTCCCATGGGTTTTAGAAGTAAGAAAGGCAGAAAAATTGACTTGAATGGCCTCAAGTTGCACCAGGGCAAGTTTAGGTTGGATATTAGGAAGAACTTCTTTACAGAAAGGGTAGTTAGGTACTGGAATAGGCTCCCCAGGGAGGTGGTTGAATCGCCATCCCTGGTTGTGTTTAAGAGCCGTTTGTATGCGGTGCTCAGGAATATGATTTAGTGGAGGGTTGTTAGAGTTAGGGTACTGGTTAGGCTGCAGTTGGACTTGATGATCTTCAAGGTCTTTTCCAACCTGGGTAATTCTATGATTTTATGATTCTATGAATGTCTTAAAATGCCTGTCTTTGCATCCAGAAGAATACAGTTGTAGTAAAGTCATTTTATAAGAGAGCCCTAGGGGATACAAGTGATACAGCAACTGCTATAACACTCCAAAACATCTATAAAACTAATTGTACGTGTTATCAAAATGATTCATACTAGCCGTGGTAAATCCCATTCATTACAAGCGAGAGTTTAAGTCACAGTTCGCTGCCTCTTAACAGCTGCACAAACAGAGTGCACTGTCGCCATGGGGTCGAAAAAGGGATAGCATGTCACCTTTTGGATTTCATAAGAATGTGAGATGTAATTGCATGCTTCGAGATGGAGGCAGTACTTTTGGGATCTGTAACCCAGCTCAGCTGTCAGAGACAGGAAAACAAATAAGCAGAACATAAAAAAGCCTCCTGTGCTCAGAGATGGCTTTAACCACAGAGCCTTTCTGATCAGACCTGTTTCCTCGCCATCCTTCTTGTTTTCCCATAACTTGAAAAATAAATATGTTTAAATTCTGCCTCGCCCTGGCTTGCCTCCAGCTTGCTGAGCGCGTCCCTGGAGCAGAGAGGAACTGCGTGTCTGCTGTACGGCTCCGCTGAACCCAGCTAACACCACGAGCCGTCTGCTCAGCGCAGCGCCGGCTCGCTGGCGGTGTTTTCCCTAAACAGGGATTAAGATAACTTGTTCTACTTAATCAAATTAGTTATCTTTGATTCAATCAGGTTTTTAAGCCAAATTCCCAAGACAAGGTGGTTTTAGTAGTTTGTTTGGTTTGTAATCTGTTTTCCAACATAATCTGCTTAATTCTTTTTTCTGTATTTGGTTCTGGCTGTCTCAAATGTGTGTGTAAAAAGGATGTTGGCTGGCTTGATACAGGGAAATAGCTAACTTAGCATTCACCCTCTTGACAGTTCCTCACTCCATCAGTAAACCATTCCATCTTCCAAGTCTCGCCCTGGGTCAGTCAGGACTATCAGTCTCGCTGCTCCGAGGGCTGTGTTTCATTGGGCTTATTCCAGTTCTTTTTTCTTCCCCTGCTTCACATTTGTTTCTCATTCTGCCTCTCACCTCCAGCTTTGTCTGCTTCATCTCCCGTGTGAGGAAAGGCCGGGTAACCTGTGTGTGTTCAACCTGGGGAAAAGAGGAGGGAGATCTGAAGGGAAGTGGGAGGTAAATAAATGAGGCCAGGCTCTTCTCAGTGGTGTGTAGCAATGGGACAAGGAGCAATGGCCTAAAACATGAATATGGGAAGTTCTTTACTAACAGGCAGAACTTCTTTATGGTGAAGTTGACGGAGCACTGGAACAGGCTGCTCAGACAGGTTGTGCAGTCTCCTTCTGTGGAGATACTGAAGATATTGAAGACCCACCAGGACACCTACCTGTGTGACCTACTGTAGGGAAGCTGCTTTAGCAGGTGGTTGGACTCAATGATCTCTTGAGGTCTCTTCCAACACCTGCAATTCTGTGATTCTGTAATTTGGGGGGAAAAAAAAGAAAAATCAGTTTTTTCTGCATATCACCAACCAACGCAATGGCCCTTCTGGACACATTCCTGGGCACCCAGCTCTGGATGCCCTGCAGGAGGGGGTTGGACCAGGTGACCTCCAGAAGTCCCTTCCAACCCCAACCACCCTGAAAGTCTGTAAAAGCTCAAGTCTTATCAGAGCTCTTTCTCTCTTTATCGGGACCCTTTATGCCAACTGAAAGCATTTCAAATTCCAGCCACCACATCCTAGATAACAGGTCGTTTCTGTGTAACCAGTTCAGAAAGGCAGCACTTGTTTAAATAAACAGGACCTTTGAGCATTCCTCTTACTTTTCAATTGCTCCCCGAGGTTTTTAGGCTGGTTTGCAGCAGAAATGGGACACGCAGCAATGCTCTACTTCTGTTTCCTCCAGTAATTTTTTGAGTCCATTCTTTCAAAGAGCTGAAAGTCACAAAGATGCTGATGGATCCTTGAAGAGAGGAGATGGAGGCATTCCCTCATGCTCTGAGCTCCTCTCCACCATAGGACCCGGGGGGAGTGATGACCTTTTGGTGCTACAGCTCTCCACAGAAGGAGGTCCATCCATGCTCTCAGCCAACCAATAGACCACACGTTAACATTTCATTAGCCCTGCTGCTCTGATGAAGTTTTCAAGGGCCAATGTTAGTATGGCACTGGCTTTTCCTGGGCTCTGTTAGAGGCGAGATCTACACAAACAGCTGCTTTATTGAGACTTGAAACGGCGACAGCATTGTGCACATGGAAGTGGGAGACGTACATAGGTGGAGCTGGTGGTTTGGCTGAAATCCCAGAGTTTTATTTCATCTCTCTCTAAATGCTGGGCAAATGATTGAGTGGGTGAGAAGCTTTGCTTTCCTGCCTGTCTGTCGGAGAAAAGTCCTCCTTGTGCCAAATCCCCTGAGCTAGTGCTACGGCCCTCCCTTTTAATCTGTGGCTGCCTCCACTTTCACTGACCCGAAACCTGATTTTGTTAATCCTTTAGGTTACCTTTGAATATATTTTCTTTGTTTTTCTTTCAGAATCCACTCAGGAAAGGATTTGAGTCCTCCCTGCCCAGGAATACTCAGCTCAGAGGAAATCCCCCAGATCATTAGGAAAAACTTCTCCAAAATAGCGGTTGGGCAATGGAACAGACTGGCCAGGGAAGTGGTGGAGTCGCCATCCCTGTGGTGACTTATATGCTTATATGTTCAAGCTGACTTCCCCTAAAGAGAAATGCCACCTGGAAAGCAACCAGTGCTGTCATTCCTAGTGTAAATGGTGCCTGTGTGTCCGAGATGTTTCTGTTTGCCTTTTCAGTACAGAGCTATGGGAAGTCATAGAATCATAGAATTGCCCAGGTTGGAAAAGACCTTGAAGATCATCAAGTCCAACTGCAGCCTAACCAGTACCCTAACTCTAAAAACCCTCCGCTAAATCATATCCCTGAGCACCACATCCAAACGGCTCTTAAACACAACCAGGGATGTCGATTCAACCACCTCCCTGGGCAGCCTATTCCAGTACTTAACTACCCTTTCTGGGAAGAAGTTCTTCCTAATATCCAACCTAAACTTGCCCTGGCACAACTTGAGGCCATTACATTGGTCTTTTTGAGGCCAGTACATTGGTCTTTGCAAGCTGGAGACCAATAAGGTGACCACTGTCAGCACCCAACAAGAACTACAAGGTCAACATTGCTGCCTAGCCCTGCTGGCAAAGCTTGAGGCAAAATCTGACACCCATGGCAAGTGGTTCCCCTTGTATTTGCTTTTTTTTTCTTCTCACACCATAAACACTGCACTGTGCTATTCTGGTTGTGTGAATGCTGACACAAAGACAGATGAGTGTCAGGGCTGATGTGCATCTGTCTGCAACCTCTCTCTTTTTGTTAGTACTTCTCTGGTGCTGTTAGTGCTATTAAAACTGTTAAACAAGCAATATGAAGAATATTAAGGGCATTTTCACCTGGAATCTGACTGTAGAGCACAGGAGGGTGGTGTGTTGGGTGTCACAATGAGACTTCAGGGAGTCCTCACAGCACAGAGCAGAAAGGACACCTCCTTCCCTCACCCTGCTGGGCCTGGGGCACCCCACTGTTGACCCATTGGGCCCCAAGGCTTAGTGCTGGATCATGTCAAACTTGTATCACTCAGATTAGCGTGACCCCTGTGCAGGGGTGTTTTGTAAATCACATTTTTTATGAGTTGAAGGTTATGAGGTGCTGGCACAGCTGCTCAGAGAGCTGTTGGATGCCCCATTCCTGGAGGTGCTCAAGGCCAGGCTGGATGGGGCCCTGGGCAGCCTGAGCTGGTGGGTGGCAATCCTGCCCATGACAGTGGGTTGGAATTAGATGATCTCTAAGGTCCCTCCCAAGCCAAACCATTCTATGATTTTGTATTTAGGCTTCCCAGCATATTTATGGCTGATCTCTGCACAGCTGGGAGACCTGCAGGGTGAATCAGATGTAGCAGGCTGCAATAGAAAGGAAACCAGAAGGCTGCTTTTCTAGGACAAGAAATTGTCTAGTTCTAACTGAGTGAGGAAGCATCATCTGGCAGACAGATACTTACAGGAATCTCTGTCCCAGCACTTTGCCAGCGCCTTGAGTAAACTCAAACACTATCTATTTGTTGATGAAAGCCACAGGATATGTGATTTATGGCATTCCTGAGCTCTTCCTTGTGGGTCCCATAGCCTGTTGAAATAGAAAGAGCAAGCTGAACACACAGGCTTGATGCTTTTAAACACATCAAGAGACGAAGCGCTATTTTTCCATCTGAAGGATGGAATTTCTTCTCTCTGAGTCCATCTGTCCTGTTAGTTAAAAATCAGTGCAGTGTGTGCTGTGATTCTAAATATGTGGTGTCCTCCTCAGTTTGCCAGGTGCAGAGTTTCAGCACATGAAGTTAGAGGAAAAGTGGTTGTCTTTCCTTTGGCTTCTCAAATATGATTGTCAGCAGAAGTGTAGTGAAAATGACAACTGGGGACCTTCGTGTGCATGCAGACATGGCTGCTGGTCTGCTTGGTCATTGCAGCCGTACCATGTTCCTGCATTGTCTGTCCATGGTAGGGAGGTACGCTGGTGTTCATCAGCCCTTTGTCACAGCAGGGTCCGGTCAAGGTCTTCAGATGCCACCAGCCCTACCAGCCCACGCTTATTTCATCCTATTGAGAGCACTGCCTGATCAGGCAGAATCAAATCAGCTCACGTGCGATATGAAGAGCAAATGGGTTTGACCACTGCTGCCGCCAAACCTAAATCCAGATTGAAGCGCACCCTGACAGCACAAAGTGTGCATTGTGTGGCTTCGCTGCATGGACCTCAGCTCCATGGCTGTAAGAATGCTGCGCCCTCTCTTTGAGGACAAAACAAAGCAGCAGTGTCTGAAATGGAATGTGCTGCAGGTAGCGAGCTAAGCCTCCATCACCAAAGGCAGCGGGAGGATTAATTAAGCACAAGAAGGCTGTTGCTTGGAGGGACTTCACAGGAATGCAAACCGAAGGCCCTCAAAGAGCCCACAACAAAGGGCAAAGCCATGCGCGCTGCAGCTCGTGCCAGGATGAGCTCTGTGGGATTAAGGGCTTGGTCTGCCTTGCAGAAAGGGCAGGAACATCGCTGCCCTCAAGAGCAATGCGAGCAGGAAACAGATTTTCAGGTGGTTTTTCCTTGGTAGAGTGGATTAAAAAGTTGCATCCTTGCTAATGACATAAATGCTATATCTGATACAATCAAACCTGTATGAAAGTCTTAAGATCACTTGTAATTTGTTTTGAATTGTGGTTGGTTTCCAAATAAAAGACCATAAGCACCTGCTTCAATCTCTGCTTCTTTCTTGGTTTTGACTTTTTATGCTTGGCTGGGCCAAACCAGTGTGATCCTGGCAGCAGCGGGACTCCTGGAGCTGCCTGTTGTGGTACAAAGGGGTCCAGGTGAGACAAAAACTCTTGTTTTTCAGATATTACAGCCAATGTTTGTATGGGATCTACATGCCTGTGTACAGCTGAAGCACCTGTATTGCTCGGCTGAGCTGCGGCTCTCAACACAGCTTGGCACTGAATACGTTCGCCCTCAGCTTTCCACATCAAACCCCAACTCTTCACATGTGGCGTGATTCACTCTACAGAGCTCACCACGCCCTTCACTAACCGTTCTGTATGTGAATTGCTCTTGTTCAGGTACATGCCTTACATCCACTTTGGAAACGTTCCGTTTCTTCTCCTGGAGATCTAGAGATCTCCATTACTGCTCTTTCCACAACGACAGCTGTGAGTAAGACATAAGCAGCCTCATTTGAAAGAATCACAGAATCACAGAACTGTAGGGGTTGGAAGGGACCTCTAGAGATCATCGAGTCCAACCCCCCTGCCAAAGCAGGCTCCCTACACCATGTCACACAGGTCGGCGTCCAGGCGGGTCTTGAATATCTCCAGAGAAGGAGACTCCACCACCTCCCTGGGCAGCCTGTTCCAGTGCTCCGTCACCCTCACCATAAAGAAGTTCTCACGCAAATTCGTGCAGAACTTCCTATGCTGAAGTTAAAGCTAAGTTAGGCTGTAAGGAGCAAGGAGCCAAGCAGGCTTTCTAACTTCCCTTTTCCCTGCTCTGCAAGGATATTGAGCAAGGGATGAGGGCTGGTGCCACTCCCTGGTGCCACAGCAGAAGATGAGCACAGAAACACAGAAAAGAACTAATCTGAAGTTTGCTGGAATAAATGAGTCCCTTCTGAGGACAGAGGGAAATAGCTGTATTGATTTCTCTCAGGCACTTCTATAAAAACAACTAGTGCTGGAAATTCTCTCCCACAACAACCTGGCATGGTGTCATCATCCAACTTGCTTTAATGCATAACGAATGTACAACAAACTGAATTCAAGTAAGGTTTTATTCACAAGTAAAAAAAAAAAAAAAAAGAAGAAGAAGTATTACAAAGCAATTTATACAAGGTTTTAATTTACATTCTTTATAAGATCATTTAAAACAGCACTGTAAGTCCTTAGATGTGCTATGTGGGCAGTCACAATGCGGCGGTAGTGTATGTTTTCTATTCGCATGTACAACATTGCTTGCCACAGGCAATATAAAAAAGACCAATTTGGTTAAATTAAGGACAGAAATATATACACAATATACACATACATGAACAGCACTCTTTTCATTTCTACTCCCACTTTGCTCCGAAGCCACCTGTCACTCATGTGAAGATGTGAGTTCTTCTACCTGGAGTTGCCGGACAAAAGCATTATACAAAGCATAAATTCCAATAGGAAAACATACTGTGACAGATGCCGGCAACAGTTTGGAACACAGCAGTTTAAAGAGCTGTTATTAATGAGAGGTTAAAAACACACACGTTCTATAAACATCCTACCACGTAATGAAATGCACGCTGGATTTTGTTCTATTTGCAAGTATTTACAGAGAGGCACCCATCTCTTCATGCACAGTTAGTGAAAAATAACATTTCAGAACTTATTGAATGTGTGAAGGTGTCCAAAGAAGTGATTCAAAACCACTCTTAGTTGATCGTACACTTTTCAGTACTGAGTTGTGTAATTATACTCCTTGTATAACCGAGTATTCTTCTACGTACGAGATCAAACAGGAGTCATTACTAATTAAAATAAGCCTCTTAAGTAGTTTCTTCACTTTGGCTTGAATTTGACAGCTGTTAACCAACAGTTTTCTTTGCACACATTAACGATCTCATTGATTTTGGCTGCCTGTACTCAGCCTAACCATTGTACAGGGTTAATCTTCCACCGGCTCCTTCAAAGAAGTCTCTTTGTGTTGTGGAACATGATCGTCTCATCGTTTCCACTGCCGTACAAACCACGTGCAGAAAGATGAGTCACACTGAATGCAAAATCGCATTTGTTTTGCTGATCGCTTTGCTTTTGTCAAGGCACATCATTGGGAATTTCTACAGAAGGATTGTTGAGGTCACAACTGGCAGGTTGGAGCCTGTTGGATGCAGGGAGCCAGCAGAGGTTACAGGGATCACTCACAGAAGTTAAAACTAGATTAGGGAAAAATGGCCGCAGAATCCATATCTTTATAGGAAATGCTACAACAACCTGCAGTCACAAAAGCCATAAAAAACAAAGAGGGAAGGAAGTTGATATTTATAAACTGGGCACACAGGTAACTCCAAGGATTCTATTCAGAGCTGGTAAAAAGAAAAAAAAAGCTTGGAATCTATTTTAATGTGTAATATGGAATTTACACAAAATGTGACCGTGAGAAGGACAGTGACCTGAATTAAAGACAGGAAGTCCACTAAATGAGTGAATGAAATCACCATGAATCTTGAAACTATCACATAAGTAATGAAAATAATTCATTACCAAAAAACATTAGTAATAGATCTCACAGCATGAACAGTTGTGTGACACACCAGCTGACTCTGCTGTCTTGATGTGAGTTGACTACATGTATTTCAACATAAAAAATACACCAACAAGTGCTATCTTCCCACAGTGGGACTTCCAGCAACGTAACATCCCTTTCTATAGAGTTGACTTTCACTAAACCTAGTGCACGGCCAATCTCCTGCTACACTGAACAAAACAATGTTCCCTCCCACAAACAAAGTAATTGGGTGAAAGGGACTTCAACTACATCATCTGTAACATGCAAATATTGTAATTCCCCAGACTAGCTTATTGACTACAATGTAAGATACAATAAAAGCTTCAGTTTATCAATAGAGAATCCTCACATAAATAGAAATGTTTCATTCTTAAGTCCTTCAACAGCAGGAAAGTGAGTTAAAAACTGCAGCCAGAAAACAATTTCAAATGCAAATGTGCAAGCAGAGAAACTGGCAAAGTCTTGTCCCAGGCCTTCTCACATCTGCAGCCATATTGAAGGTAACCATGTAAACACGTTAACGTATCTGTATGTCTTGATATATTTACACACATTTGTATGCTCATTCCATTGGACTTCTTGAGAATCTTAGGAACTAAAAGGTTCTTTTTCAATAAGAGATGCAAATGTTCCTAATCCTGCTCTCAGGGTTCTCCTAGGTTGCTCCTTAAAGTTTCACTTTGCAGCTGTTACAGCTCAGGTGCAACTTCTTAGAATGTGTGAAATGATGCCGTCATTTTCCAGCTGGTTTTGAAACTGTGTGACACCGAAGACCGGGTGATTTGATGACAATCAGTGGACGAGCAACAGGGAAGCATCATGTTGTAGTGCTGAGGGAAATAGCTTCCTTTCCTAAATGAAATTGAAAGAACGGTGGTTACATAAACTCAAAACAAATCTGCACATGTTTTTATACACAACTATAAATGATTTAAAAAAACACCAAACTGCTGTACGTGAAAAGCCATCCAGATAAGGCCAATATCTGTAGTGATTGCAGTAGATTTTCAGGGCAATATACAAATTCTACTGAAGTCAATAGCAGACAAATCCTTGACTCAGAGCCATTTATCTCCCTTTTCTCTTCTTGAAAATGTCATGTAAAGAACAAAGGGTTATTTTACAAGTAGCCATGCACTTTGTGTATCCAGGATGTGCACATTTTTGTTAAATACTTATTGCTTTATACTTTTTATTTAAGAACAGTATGAAAGTGACATGTAAACTGAATGGAAGAGGATCAAATGAAGGCCCTTTATTCCTGCAGATGACCTGAAATTTTCATAATTACAAATAGCAAATTCTTTTAATTAAACGTGGTCCATTACTAATGTTATTAATATTAGTAGTAAATGCTTCTTTTCCTGTCTCTGACTATTGCAGCTTTCCAGCCACAGCCTACACAGCAGGTAGAATGGTTGAATAACACCACCAGTACAAATGCTATACATGGGGCCCCTTCACAGATAAGCTACGAGTTGCTCTCATAGAATCACAGAAGGGCCCGGGTTGGAAGGAAGGGACCTCAAAGATCACGAAGCTCCAACCCCCCCCCCCACTGCAGGCAGGGCCACCAACATTCACACTTAACAACAGACAAGGCTGCCCAGGGCCCCATCCAACCTGGCCTCAAAGTTACTTCCAGTAGTAGAAAAAGGCATTTACAAACAACAACAAAACAAAACAAATCATATATTGTGCATATTTTTAGAGGAATGCTTGCATGTCCTCCATGCTTTGTTTAAGATAAGCAAAGACGTTTCCTCATCAACAAGGACTGGCCACACATAATAGCTTTGCATAAGACTATGAATTGCTATTTTTCCCCTGAAATGTAATTAGAACTCGATAAAAAATGATTGGTGTACAGGCCTACCCTTCTGTTCTGGTTTGTATTAGTTCAGCATTACAGCCTGAGTAATTACACCTTTCAAATTCAGTCAATCATTTTAAAACATGAAACTCTTGGATCTTTTGTAGAGCTGTAACTTATTTCAGGAGCAGCCAGGTGTAATCTCTGGAGAAACATAACTACACACGCTTTCACAATTCTATTTTTATCTAGCTCTGCGTGCCTGGGGAACTCATTCTCACTCCTTCTTTGTAGTTGTATTTCTTACCTCTTTATCAGTCTGTAGAGTCATCTGCTGTTCCATTACACTTCGTCTTTGGCTGGGATTCAGCAGCGGCTGAGTTCTGAAGTGATGAAACTTCTATATATGTTCTATGCTTGGAGATTTCAAAGGGCTTTGCAGTGTTTCCATCAGAAGACTTAGCTGAAGTAAGTGCATCACTTAGCTCTGGGTTATTATCTGACTCAATGGCAGTTGCATTTTCAGTCTCCAGACTGCAGGGTTTTGCAGCAACTCCAGCCAGTTCTGAATATGATTCACAGAAAGAAATGCTGTCACAACAAGCTGAGTTTTGCATCAGAGGCCAAGCATCTGAAATGTCTCCACAAGCAGAGCGTGAAAGAGAACCAAGGAAGGCAGGAATCATTTCTCCAACAGAATCAGAAGCCCTGCAAAAAGATAAAAGGCGAGAGGTTTGAAAAGCATTCCAGCAAATATCAGTATTGTAATTATCGTCATTAGTGACTATAGGCATTTCACACAGATTAAACAGGGTCATATTTAGTCAGTACTTGAGAGGCATCCTGTCCAAAAATTCTTTTGAACTGGAAGCCAGGCTGTGTTTAATCTGGGAGGGAAGAGTGCCCTGGAGATTGCTACTAGAGGCAAAGAGGATGCTTGAGGCCCTTCATAATGTGAACATGAAATACAGTTGCGATGTTGAGTCTAAAGAACCGAAATGTGATGAAGTGCGTTTGTTCTTCCATGCATGTGTGTGGTGGGGAGTTAAGGCAGGATATGAAAAGCTTCAATTGCAGTAAGAAAGGTTTTTGGGAAGACTGGCAAGGATTTTTAATTGTTAGAATTTAGAAAACGGGGAAGAAAGAAGAAGTAGAAACTCAATGATCTGTCTCAAATAAAACGATGATGCCGACATACCTCAGCGCCTGCACATCTCTACTGAAAGCCCAGTAAATGATCTACTAAGACGTTCTATTTCAATTAGTGCCTACAGAACTTACAAAAATGTACAGGCTGTAGACTGATATAAAGCAATAATTTATGTGACCAAAACTTTGCACACATTAATACTGCCTGCAGTGCAATTTAAGCAGCTTTACTCATTTCCAAAGCACGACGCTTGGATAGCTGAGATAAATACAAAGAGCCTTTTTGTAGATTGAGGTGAAAAGTCAGGACATTGAACCACAATTGAAGGAAATACAGTATTTTGGCAAAGGAAATGGGAGCAAACTCCATTTCTACTGGAAGGAATCAGGTTCCTTTGATGTACGCACATAGCATGGATATGTCATGTATTTTTAAAGCCTTAACCAAAAGTATTCTCAAAAAGTACACAACTCTCAATTTGTCAGCCTTGCTAATAGAAAAGGATGATTCAAACTTGCTGGTATTTAAACAAGTTGTTACAGAAAACGTAGGTATTTTATATCTCCTGCTTGGGTCGCTACCCTGCCCTGCATAAACAACATCTTGGAAGAAGCTGCTTCTACATTTTCAGTTAAACTTGGCCAGAGGAAGAAAACAGCTGGAAATCCTATATGGTAAACAATAAACAGTCTGAAGAAATAAATAAATCCAGTGTTAAAAGCTGTGACTAGGAAACTCTGCATGACACCATAAGCTTTATATCTTTAGCTCAAGGCATTACAATGTCAGCAACAAGTGCTGTACTTATACTCAGCTGTTTAGCAGAAAATAATGGTTAGAATCCAGTAGAAACTCTGACTTACTTAACATTTCAAGTTTCACAGTCATTTGGAGTTTCTAAAAAAGGGAAGATTTTCATGACTCTTCTAAGCAGTATATTAATCCCCTCGGATTCATAGCACCTTGCTAACACAAAGCAGGAAAGGAGGTCACCAAAGCCTCTATGGAACTACACAGTAAGAGAAAGAATGCCTGTTTGTGAGAGAAATGGGTCACTTCTTCAGAGAAACTCATTTAATGTGTCAGAATTTATCCAGTAATACCTAAACATCACATATATATATATGTGTATATATATATATATATTTCTTTATTTAATGTAAAACTTTTTTTAACCATAAAACTATTTTTGCACAAATCAGGAAGATATGGCTACAATTCATCCAAATCTGGTGTTCCACTCCAAACCGCTATCATACCCTGTGTAAATATTAACTTGATTGCATACAAAATAGCTGTTTAATAGACTTACACACAATTAAATTACCTTTCATTAAGCGTAGTCTGTGAGTGCAAAGCACAGCTGTGACTGCTGTGCTCCATGCTACAGGTTTCATCACAGCACAGTGAAGGAATCAAATGAACAGGCCCTAAGAATGAAAGTTGATGTAATAGTGTTAGATGCATTGAAGTTGTGTGTAAACTTAGACTCTCTTTCAAATTTGAGTATTATTTTACTAGTTACACTATAATATGTGGATTAAGGAAAGAGAGAGGTTATAGATAGCTTATTTTATTTCTTTAATACAGAGTTATTTATAAAAGTCAAATCCTTCCTCCTGAAATAATACAGATACCTGCCATGAAAATCTGAATATCCACTCTTCAAATAAATTTGCTTTTTAATTAGGTACATAGAAGAGGAAGTACTTCATTCTGACAGTTAGCATATTAGGCATTTAAGCTTGTGTTTAAGTTAAATTATGTGTATTTTAATATCATAAACACATCTGTTCTGACAGCACTTCATAAAATCCCAGTGATTTGAATTGTTTGGGTTTTCATCGTCCTTTAGAACTGGTATCATGTTCTTACTATCTGTGAAATGCTTCATACCAGTTTAAGACTCCAGGCCAAATGCAGAGCTATTTTTATCAGAAAGAAATGAGATAGATAAGATACTTAATGCGTTTATTTAGGTGAATGGTCATTGGGAAACAAAACAGAAAAGTCATAACCAAATTGCTACTTAGAAATTCTATGTGCTTGTTGAGAAATTAACAATGTTAGCTTCGTAGTGAAAGCCAAACATCACAACTTAAGTGTCAGATAAATGCTAATCAGGAGTTATTGCTGCTTGTACAACCCCTGTTCCTTACAGTGATTTTAAAATAGACTTAACATACCACAGGTCTGTGATGTGCTCCTCTGGCACTGGCAGCATGTTCTGTGGTTGTATTCATTTAGCCGTGGTCTATCAAAACACGACAATTCAGACCCACTGTAATGAATGTCTTGTGATCTCAAAGACCCTTTTTGATAAAAAGAATAAAATACGTATTAGTAAATGATGCTGTTTTTTTTCCTTTTCAGAGTCTCTATCTTCACAGAGCACTTAAATACCATAATACTCAGCATTTCCATACATTTTCCAACCAGAAGATCCACCATGATGATGGGGTTTGACATAATGCAAACCACAGGTTTTGCAACAAGCCCTAGAACAGCTGGTTCAACTACAGCCATTTGCTCTTATTTTAGTGATGATTTGAAAGCATATCATTTTCACTGTTCCGTTTTCTCCATGGTTAATGATTCTCAGTGATATCAATCTGAAATTTTCTGCATTCAGCTGCTTTGTTTATGTTATCTTAAATAACTTTATATTAATGGCAGACTTCATTTAGTCTGTATCATTGTAGGCCAAGGTGAATGAATCACCAAATTTAACCAAAGTTCAAATTCACTATGCCTGAATTTCTCAAAACTTCTATGGCTAAGGTTAAAATCTTAATGATGCCCCCAATCCACAATCATTAATAAAAAATCTGCTATCCCCACTGTCCACATTAATTAACTCAGCAAGCTAATCTGTATTTCACAATGGCATGTGATGCACAGATCCTCCATGATGGTATGTCTACACCAGTACTGCAATTCTACAATGGCATCCTAACTTAGATCTCCAATACTCCAAATATATCTCTGCAGCATTTAAGAGAGTACAGCTCATAGTTAATGTAAAATTATTTCTGGACATCTGCACAGCATTATCTCAGAAGAAGTAAGTACATCCACACTGGGTTTGCATGCATGCATAGGCTTCTGCTTGCTTTTTTATCTCAATGATAAATTTGCTTAAATGCTGTAGACATAACAATTCTAGGTTTATTTACATACAGAGAGATTTGCCAACCAAATCCTGATGTATAAGTATTACAAAGAAACAGTGATAACTGGAAACTTACAGCTTGGTTTCTTCTCCATAAACTGCCTCTTGCAATAGATAACGCAAAGAATAAGAAGAGCCAAGAGCACTGTAGCAAGTGCACTGCATATAACTGCTGCTAGAGCAGTGTCTCGAGGACTGGAAGCAGTTGATGGGATCTTCACGAGGTTTACTTTAGTGGTACCTGAAACGTAATTAAATAATGATTAGGGAAAATTGTGCCATGTCAGAAATGTACAACCACATGAATGAAATTTGGGGAAACAGAGGAGGATCTCAGGACAGAAAAATAAAAACAGAATGTTCCGTCTGCTAATCTATAAGCTTTACATAGACAGATAATCAACAACTGACTTATTTTAATGTATATATATGTTGCAAAATGAGTGATAATGAGATGCACACAAAGGCACTCTGACAGCCCCTGGGAATGGAATCAGATCTTTACCATGAAAATGACGACCTCTCAATTTTTAATGTTGTAAATGATTTTAACCATTTCCTAGGCTATAGTAGAGAAAGCTGTCCACTAGAGGGAGTCACAATTACATTAACTTCCATTCAAAAGATCCTTTTTGAGGACTTGAGATGCCCGCGAGAGTTCAAGCGCTGTCAAAAAGATCATCTTGCTTGGTTGCACGTACGTCATCAATTTCTAGAATCAAACCAACAATCTCACCAGCTCTATTCTTTTTTTTTTTTTTTTTTAATTTTATTTTATTTTATTTTTTTAATTCAGCGCTAATACAAACACTATCCTTAGTGAAAATTCAACAGACTGACTCCATATCTGCATCGTTGAAGGTTTACGCAACATCTCCAGCTTTGACAGACAGGACTTTCAAATGGAAAGTGAAAAAAAACAACAGCTGAAATCACTGAAGATTTCACTGCAGTGACAGAAACTATCTTAAGATACAAATGATCTTTTTAAAGTAAATTCTTTAACAACTTTTTAATCCCAATAGTTCACCTTTTTCAGTCTACTCTGAAAGCCACAATATTTGGCAGCTTCTTATGAGGAAAGGAACACAAATTTGAGTATTTATCCAACAGTAAACTTAAAAAGAAAAACAAACAAAAAACACATGGCGCATTTTATTATCTTATAAAAATATGTCACACTATCTATTTCCACCCAAAATTCTTTTGTTAAAACCTAAAGACCGTAATTTCCTAAGAAATAGTCCATAAAGTCATATGTGTACATTGGAAAACAGATGTCTGCCAAAGTATATTAGAATCACTAATTAAATTGTATGTAACTACAAATGCTTGTTATCCTAACTGCCTATAATAGTAGCAAGAAAGAACTTGCTTACTTACTGACTTAGTGCAATCAATGGGACTGTATTACTGAGGGATATTTTTCTCATGTAATTGTGCCGTTTCCTCTACACACATCAAACACTGGCACCAAAGCATTTAAAACACTCTATCACTTTGTTATAATGGTCAGATATTTTGCCAAAAATCCAGATCTTTTGAAAATGAACTTTGTTACATCCATTGTAAGACTGCAGACCAAAGAAAATATCAACTCCTCAGAATCCACATTGGACTGAGCAGGGCTTCTGGAGCAGTCCATTGAAGAACCATCAAGATGATGAAGGGACTGGAGCAACTCTCCTGTGAGGAGAAGCTAAGAGAGACGGGACTGCTAAAAACACTTGAAGGGAGGGTTGGCATGAAGATGCAGCCAGGCTCTCCTCAGTGGTGCCCAGTACCAGGACAACAGGCAATGGGCACAAACTGACATACAGAAGGTTCCCTCTGAAGACGAGGCAGCATTTTTGTGCAGGTGGCAGAGCGGCGAAGATCTCCTTGGAGATCAGAGCCACCTGTGTTAAGTCTTATTGCTTCTTTTCCAGACCCTCATTGGTGTTTAACATTACAGTCTTCTAGAAAGAAAACTTTTCACAGAGCCATGTTTGCTGGGTTTGGTGTGAAAATCACAGATTATATCAGATTTTCTTCTTTATCCATCTGCCTGAGTCCTCAGAAGGTTACAGAATAGTCAGGACAAGCATTTAAAAACATGAAAATAGAAAACAGAACGTCTTCAAACATTTCTCATGTCCATCTGCCTACATGCTTCAGTCTACCTACATGAAAGCACCAATCACTTCTTAGAAATTAACCTTCATAGTTAATAGAAAAAAAAAAAAAAAGGATTGCTATTTCTGAAAGGATGAACAGAACAAATCACTGGACATATGGCTGCGGTACTTTTGACTTTCTTCCTTTGCTCACAGAACAAACCTATTTGCAAAAGGTAACAACGTATTAGATTTTGTTCTGGGAAACTGCATATGGTCCACATTTCTTTAAGTTTCATCAGCAGCATCCAAACTGGAAATACGACTTAATTTTAAATTGGGATGGCAAAAAAAAAAAAAAAAAAAAAAAAAAAAAAAAGAGATTTATTTGAGTCTGGCTACTTAAGATTTATTTTGCTGATTTTTTTCTTTTTTTTTTCTTTTTTTTTTTCTTTTTTTTTTTTTTTTTTTTTACTTAAGAAAGCAATTTTCAGTTCCTGAGAATGTCTACCACTCGTCTTCACCTTCAAAGAACTTTTTAGAATTGCTGCTGTGAGTGGCCCATTGTACTTCAGCTCTAATTATAATGATAGTGATCTTCCCTGCAGAGACCAACATTTTAGAAGTGGATTGCTATTGTAAAAGCAGCCCGTTGGGCATTGTTGAACTTTGCTTTCAGTGTTACTCAGATATGTCTGCATTTTCATAAACTCTCACTTTTCAGGCTCACAGACTTTATGGTCCCCCCTTTAGCAAAGCAAGGAGGTGCACTTTGAGCTTGTACTTACATCTGTTACATGACTAACTTTAAATACACAATTAAACACTGAATTGGACAGAATACATTAAGAAAGGAGGGAGGTGGTGAGTAATTTTACAATTCTTGAAAGCATATGCATATTGTGCATTAAAAAAACAACAAAAATGTGTTTTATTTGAGAAACAGATTTAATGTTCTGTTTAGTTTCAACATATTCTGAAAATGTGCTTGTGCTAAAAAATAATTAGCCAAGATACCAAGCTGCCTCCTGCATAATTTTGAGGAGTAAGCTAAATTATGTACACTGCCCTTAATTAAGGAATAGCACTTTGTAATGTCAGTGTGTGCAAAGATGTGGTTCTCAAAAGCAAATGAAGTTTTTGCTAAGCCAAGATGGTTAAATAGCAATAGCTCTGCTATTACTGAACATACAAATCCCAACTGTATCACTATAAAGTCTGCCAGAAAACAGAACAGCTGAATTTTCAGCCAGTTGTACCAGCTAAGCAGAGTCTGGGCAAGATGTAAGGATACTTCCTTTATTATTTATTTCATACTCATCTTCTTAGATTTTTTTCCTTAGAACTATGACCAGTTACAGCCACCGCTGAAATCAGTACGCCAGGAAAAATAACAGTTCTGTGGTAGATTAACCAACTGGAAACAGAACTTGGAGCACTTTACATTCCTTCCATGGGTACAGTACATGGTTGCTGAAGTTGAGGATGATAAAACATGGAATTTTATGTCTGGGTTTTCTCTAGAAAGTGCTATTAACACATCAGATCAATATTAAGCTAGAGAAGGCTTACTCATTAAAACACAGCTACTCCAAACTCCACTGAAATAGCATTCATATGATAACATGCTAACGAAGTGCCATCTTTTACAATCAGGACTGAAAATAAAATACAAAAGTAAAATAAAATGTGATTTAATTCCTGGAATACTGACATTTTTTTAATCTAGAAAGAAGAAAGGAGCATTTGCCTATTATAAAAAGCATTTGTTCACTACGTTTACATGTTCAGATTGATTCAAGTTAGTGTATCAATCTCAGTTTGACAAGAATTAAGGGCTCAGACATACCCTCAAGTTACAACAACTTAACAAGCTATTGCCTGTCAGTGGAACTGCAGCAGCTATCAGTATGACTGCTCTTGACCCATGGAAACACAAAGTAGCGTGATGTGACACTCCTACATTCTGGATAAAGTCTGAATGATGTTTATGTTCATGTAGAAAGAAAAAAGTAATGGCTTTACCTAGTATAACACCCAGCTGCCCAACAAGAAAATAATGCATTATGTATAAACATATGAATGTAGGCAGTACAGGTATTACATGTATTATTTGTATATATACATAAAATCCATCTAATATATATCGCTGTGCATTAACATCAATGGAAAGTAAGATGTCCTGAGTGTATTCTTGAGTTTTCACAAGAGAGGATATTGCCTCCCTTCTCCAGATCTTTCATGTAAGAGGAAAGGACCTTTATTAAACCGTACTGCTGCAGACCATGGTAAACACTGGAGAGAGAAAATCTCCTAACAGCTGTAAAAGGACGGCCATTTGCGTGCATGGCCTACGCCCAAAAGTGCCTTGTGTCAAGCCACATCTTTCAAATGTGCAGCAACTGCTGACATGAAAGCCTTTAGTTTCCAAGTTTGTTCCCTACAATTATTTTTTTGTTTCATTTTGCTGTTCCTATTTCCTTTAATAAACGTACCAAGCAGCCTTAGGGGGGAAAATGACTGTTCAAGTGTTTATCCTTTGTTTGGAAATCCTGCAAAATGTGCTTAAAAATTTAAATATTGGAACTTGATATATTCGTTTCCAAGCTCATTTCTGTTGCACTGTGTATTTTAAGAACTCCAATTGTTGACAAGTTTTTATGACTAAAATGGCAGAAAATTACACTCTGTATGTGAATTCAAAATACGGTACTGGATATATGCTGCTTTGTCTATAAGGCACAGTCAAATTCTAAGACAGGTTTTTATTTTAGTAATTAATAGGTGTTAATTTTTGGTCCTACTGTGGTAACCTAAATTGAAATGATACATAGGCACACAAGGAACCTTGTTTTGTACATAAATTTTCACACAGAGAAACATGTTGCCCAAGGAGGTTGTGGATGCCCCATCCCTGGAGGCATTCAAGGCCAGGCTGGATGTGGCTCTGGGCAGCCTGGGCTGGTGGTTGGTGACCCTGCACATGGCAAGGGCCATTGAAACTGGATGATCATCGTGGTCCTTTTCAACCCAGGCCATTCTATGATTCTATGATTCTGTGATAAAACTTTCAACTTTGAGAACTGTTGGCCATTCAGAATAGACTATGTGAGAATAAACTCTCAAGTAACCTGGAAAAAAAAATCCGGCTTTTGCTTCTGGCAGCTTTGCATCCTTGGCAGCTGAAGATATCTAATATCTATTTTGCTATGAATTCCATTTCTTTTCAACTTTACACAAGTGTTCCCATGTATTAAATCAGTAACACAATAATGTCTGTGTCAGAACACATAAGTTTGTCAAGCACAGTAGAAAACTTTCCTACTTCATTTCTAATGTGCCCAATTAATCCAATTCTTTTCCAGAGATGTACTGGGAACAAGAACGCGGTGTTTTAGAATTCAAATCTAACTACATTAAGCCAGTGCCTACGCTAATCTTTATCTTCCCTCATAGAAATCTAAAGTGATTAATAACAACCGTTTTAAAAAATTTCCTTCTCCTGTCATAATGGAAAACAAGGGAGTTTTGCTGCTTTTGGGTAACTTCTTAATGTCTCTAATGTACCTGAAATGAGCCAATAGTGAACTTCAAAAAATCTGTTTGAATTCCATGTTACCATAAATTTTGATACTTGAGAGTAAACAGAGGAAAAGCCGCTCCACCGAAATCACAGTAATGACAAGTGCAGCAGAGCTCATAGTTTGTAGGTGCATAAAATCCTGATAAATTATATTTGCTATATAAGAAAACATCCTGCTCACAAATTCCACTTGTAGTGGTGTGAGTACCATTGATTACATGACCGAGTGTGCAAAACATAGGATGGAAGCTTTCTCTTTCTGTGGAATAATCAAATTTTCTATTATAGATATATATTCCTATATTCTTAGATTACAGTCTATGTGCTTTCTCAGAAAATCCTGCTGCTAAAATACTTACTTAATCCTAAGAAAATACGAGTAGATGGTGACAAAGCTGTCAATGTAAATGTAAAGTCATTTCAGAGTGTCAGAATGGGATGGACTTCTTGAAACATACCATTCTCTTCTTACTCATTCAAAAAGTTTAGAGAACTGGCTCTCAGTTCCAGAATGCTTATGAAAGTCATTGTCTACATAAGCAAACCAAGATTATGTGCTGTCTACAGAAACAGTATTTTCAAATGGGCAACTACTGTCATTACATGATTCCTGAAACAGTTGACAAAGACTAGTTAAACAACAATTGCATGCATGTTTGTATGTAGAAACAATGAATGCATCCGAATTAGAAGACACAAGTGCCAACATTTTCAAATAACCTCATTTAATCTAAAAAGTCAACGCATATATAAAAGAGGCACTAAAGTATTCTAACACTCATTTTCAAGAGTGACAAAGAACATACTTTAGCACAGGCCATAAATATATAAAATTAAGCCTTGAATTCTGTAATTGTTAAATCTAAAGTCCCAGTTTGAGAGTCTGGAGCTCTGGATTAGACACACATCTCACACAGCATGAAGAAAAAGTTAAACAGAGAATAGATTCTGAAACGGCCATCACACTAAGTAACGTGGTGCCTAATGTCACCAAGCTTAGCCTACAAGTAAGGAAATCCAGAGAAGGATTAGCTACATTTATCTTCTTACTCAGTGGCAGAGAAAGGTTTCCATCATAGAATCACCAAGGTTGGAAAAGACCTCCAAGATCATCTAGACCAACCATCCTCCTACCATCAATATTTCCCACAAAACCATGCCCCTCAGTGCAACACCTAAATGTTTCTTGAACATCTCCAGGGATGAAGACTCAATCGCCTCCCTGGGCAGCCTGTTCCAGCGCTTTACCATTCTTTCAGGCCATTCTTTCTCATTCTACCACTAGGTAAGTAGGAGAGGAGGCTGACTCCCACCTCACCACAACCTCCTTCAGGTTGTTGTAGAGAGTGACAAGGTCTCCCCTGAGCCTCCTCTTCTACAGACGGAACAATCCCAGTTGCTCAGCTGCTCCTCTTAAGAATTGTGCTCCAGGGCCTTGAAGCCTTTCTTGTAGTGAGAGGCTGAGTAGAGTGGAACCATCACCTCCCTGCTCCTTCTGACAATATAATTTCTGACACCATCCAGGATGCCATTGGCTTCCTTGGCCACCTAAGCACATGGCTGGCTCATGTTCAGCCAAGCATCAACAAACAGCCCCAGATCCATTTCTTCCATACAGTCTTCAAGCCACTCTGCCCCAAACCTATAGTGTTGCATGGGGTTGTTGTGGCCAAAGTGCAGGACGCAGCCATGACTGGCTGCTGGCTGGATTTAACTCAGTTCACCATCACTCTCTGGGACCAGCCCTCTACCAGTTCTTTACCCAGCAAAGAGTGTACCTGTCTGAGACATGGGCTGCCAGCTTCTTCAGGAAAATATTCTCTTAAAACTTCTGAAAATAAAGATCTGTGATTTTACTTTAAAATAAAACTAAGAGGACGGGGGAAAAGTCAAAGAAGGCTTGTAACCTTTTCCAAATGCAGTTTCTGGAAGAGGAAGTAATGGTGCAGTTTCTCCTTTCAAGTAAAAGCTTAAGAACCCTTTTCTAAGACACACAAGATTGAAGTTCAGCTCCATCCTCTACAGCCTCCACAGAGTACGTTTCAGTAACTAAGTTATAAATTGTTGTGATTAAAACTTTTTTTCATCTTTCCAACAGAATTCGGTCAGTTGTAAAACTTCAGGAGACGTAGTCAGCACCTCTCTTAGTGTAGCCAACAGCCATGAGAAATGTATTTGTGGAATGTAAGAAAGCTAAGCAAACCATAGTCAGGTAAGCGAACCAATTATGTTTATCCCATTTATAATTACATTAGAGTATCAGTAGTTTAGAATAAGTGATCAAGGCAAAGCAACTAAATCTTATTTTTCATTTTCATTCTTTAAAAAACACCACTACCAGCTATTTCCATGTATTGGTGGGGAAAATATGTTTTTACTGTGGAAAACTGAATGTTTAAATAATTAAGACTGTTTCATAACCCTTGTACACAACTGGGATGAATTACGATTCTAAATTACAGTGGAAGTTAAGAGCTGCAGGACCAACACTGTTGGTATTTTCTAACTTTTTTTTATGATCAATTTTGCAACCTTCAGATTAAAAAATTCAGTGTATGTGATGTGAAAGACATGGCATTAAATATAATTTTTTGTAATTTCATAACATAAACCCTAAACACCCTTAGAAGCTGGATGTTCATCACCATCTTCTTTTAATGCTGCATATATCAAAGTAAATTTCATTGTTTACTGCAATGAAAGTTACCTATTGTGCAACATTATGCATGCACACGAATACTACAGTACAGATGAAAAAGATGTAGCTTTGAAGTCTGAAATAATAATAGCTTATATAAAGCAGTTTTAATTTACCACTTAAAGCTTTGAGGATAAAGCAAAGCGATACAGAACAAAAGGCTGCTGTGTATAAGCTCCTAACTTTGCTATTTTACGTAATCTGAGATACAACTTCTCCTTTCTTTAATAGAATTCAGAAGGAATTAGTCAAAGAACACAGAAGATACACTGAAAGATTATCTTCTTAGAAAGGTCAACCTCTATTGGATTCATCTGATCAAAGCAAACATCTGTACCTCAGTGGGTCACCCGAGAGCTCTCTGCAGTTTGGTGATGATGGCAAAGTTTATTAGGAAGGAATGAAAAAAAAATTTTTAATCTAAAAAACTCTATTTTTCCTCCTTAAAAAAAATAAAAATAAAAATAAAAATAAAAATAAAAATAAAAATAAAAATAAAAATAAAAATAAAAATAAAAATAAAAATAAAAATAAAAATAGAGGGGTAAGAGGGACATCAGGCATAAGGAAGCTGGACAATGTTTATTTCATCTAACCTGACACCAGCAACTCACTGAAATAAACTGTAACTTGGGAAGTGTAAAGACAAAGTCAGAGCTGCTCTCTTCAGTGTCTCTTCATAAAACACAGCTAGAAATAGAAATCTCCAGATAAGTGTTTTTGTTGGTTTTTTTTTCGTTTCTTTTTTTTTTTTTTCCTGAAAAAACTTTGTGGGATCACAGGCTTGAAAGACTACTTCACGTTAGTTATAGAAGCTTAACTTATCTTGCTTTCCTGAACTCTTGAGGTACTTAACTCTTTCCATTGATTATCAGTGGAAGACGGGGCTGACAAGTTCAGTGTTAAGCTTGAACATTTATACGCCTAAATGAGGGTTCACAAGTTCCATCCTAAACCTCCACAAACACATAAGTAAAAATATATGTACATTCAATAGCATGCACATATAATTTAAGTTCATACATGTATACTTATATTATGTATACACACGCACACACACAAACTACTAGACTCAAATGAAACATCATTAATACTGGTGAATGCAACCTTTTATTTAAAAAAAGAGATTATCTTTTCCAGAAATAGTCATGGTCTGTATCTCAGAAAAAGGCACAAGTCACTGCCCAAAATAACATGTAGGATTGACTCTGATCATTGTAAAAGAGCTGGTTGGCAGGGCACTGCTTCAGCAGAAGTGAATTAGTAAAAACGAGACTTGTGCAAGGCCTATCACTAGAATGATTAAAGGGAAGTAGGGAAATGCTGGAATCATACCAGTGATCAGTGGGAACGCTAGGTCTTTCCAGCTAATCAGATGTTACTTGATAATGAATCATCATTGATAAGGTCCTTAGTGCATCACTCTATTCTAAGGCTACTGCATCTTACTCTATTTCCAATACATTCTAGTCCTCCGAGCCACTGATTTCTTCTGGATACTTCAGTGCTGTTACACTTCCTGATGATTTTCTTGATAGGTGGTTGGCAAATATTGAAAGTTGCAGCCTACATGGATTCCCTGCTCTCTACTGTTTTTATTCATTTCTTTTTATTTTACTTTCATTTCTTTTTAACATAGGAAGAACACAGCCCATATATTTTTGAGCCAAGTAATGTAGCCAATAGTGTCTATCAGCATAAAGAATAAAAATATCACAACACACTATCAAACATTTCTTTAGGAGTATTTTATGTTCATGTCAGTCACAGTTTTGAGGCTTTGTAGCAATCAGCTTGTATTTATATGGAAGGCACCAAAGCTCAATGCTGTTGGATTGGTATTAATGCAAGAATTTCCAGAATTAGTTGAGTCATTTTATGAGAGAAAATGAAGCTAATATTTTCAGTTAGAATATAGCTTAAAAGCACAATATTAAAGGAATATATTTAAAGTAATCTTATACTTCTGTAATTAGAATATAACAAAAAATCCAACAGAAAGTTACTGGAAAGGTGTGATTATTTTCAAACTATTTTCAAACACACAAAAAAAGCAAAATTTAAAATAAAAAAGTATTTTTCACTTTTTCCACAATGCATACAAAAAAATCTGATTAACAAAAATGGCCAAGATGAATCAGAACTCTGTAAATTCACTCTATGCAATGAACAGACAATCACATTCAGCTATTGCGAGACTGGACTAAAAGACTAGCCACATTGTACACACATTAAACAAAAAACAAGTAGTACTTATTCAGTGCAGGTCAACGATTAGCCTCTTCTCTGTAACTCAGGAATTTCAAGTTCACTTTAATCTAGAGTAATTGAGCTAACCAGCTCTTACATTAAAAAGTAATGATTAGGTTAAATTTCTTGCAGACATTCTGTACCTAAAACAAACATTCAGTGTGCCTCTGGCAAAGAAGGATACTAATTATAGGATTGACTCATAAGATGAAAGGTTGCACAAGTTACTACTAGAAACAAAAGTATGGTAAACTGGTTTGAAAAAACATATTGAAATTCTCATACTCTGCTGTTAAGATGAGAATTTTGTTTTGTAACTGTACTTAACATTGTCAAGAAACAAAACTAAATATGATTACAATCTGCTTGTTATTTTATTTGAATGTTAGAAGTGAATACTACAACTACAAAGGTCTTCATCCTATACACTAAATATTGTTTTTTTAACCTAAGAAAGAAATGAGAACTCTACAACAAATTTTTACTCTGCAAAAACATGCAGAACTAAATACTTTGGTCACTCTCAATTTTCTTTTATTATTATGTACTTAAAATGCATATTTCAAGGATTCACTGTGTTATCAGGCAATGAATCTCTAACTTCACTCTTCACCAGCAATACTTCAGTCCCTGATTTAAAAAGAATCATGAAAGAAACTCATCAAGGCTCCAGACATCTGTGGGGAGGGACACACAAGTTCAAAAGAAGTTTTGTGTTTCAAAATGAAACTTCCACTGGGATTAACAGATAGAGTTACCATCTGTGAGTTAGAACAAGGATAGGAAAATCTGAGATTCTGCTCTGCATGTTAACATATATTGATTCAATATAACTATAGTGCAAGATGAGCAGCATATCTGTAAGCTTTTATTAATACTTACCTGAGTTTGTGATGTGAATTAACGAAGTAATAGAACGTAATTATTTTTAAATGTCACCTTGTGATTTTAATCTCAAGTTATATATTTTTCATCATGCAGTAAGAAATGAGGTATTGTCAAACAGAGTACATTGGAACTTTGCGTTCTTAAGTACATTAATACGTGCTTCAGTAGATAACATTGGATTATATTTGATTAGTTAAATTCTTATGCTAAAATTAGAAAGGCAGTATGTTTCGGAGCAATCCAGCTTGGTCAAATACCACTTTAACTTGACAGCATCCACTTAAAACATTACTGAATTTTGATCATACTTTATAAGTTGCATTTTCAGAGATTATGGACAGTTTATCAAAACAACATTCCACTCCTAATTTATTCTTCTATTTCCATTTGTATAATGAAAGCCATTCATATCACATCTAATCATTCTGGAAATCATTTTAAAACTATGTTTCTAATAGCTTCCTAAGTAGGTACTGCTGATAGTAACCGAGATTATATAGAGACTTTTTTATTTAAGAATATTTCAGTCTTTGTTGTCCAGGTTTCCACATTTCCTTCCACAACTGTAACAAACAGGTATTTCTCAAGATGCTTGGAAATTGTTTTTAAAAATGTTGCTTTCCTCTCAATAGATTTTCTACTGTTAAAGAATATAGCGGAAGCTTATGTTACAGTCCTCTCAGTGAGGGCTCCCTCTTCACTATTAGGTCATCCATTGGAATAACAACAGCAAATTCCTTCTCTAAGGCCTCTGTTGCCCTGTCAGGATGGACAGATATTGGCCATTGGGTTTAAGAGTTTTTAAAAGGTATAATAAATGATGAAGCTACTGTGTAAATTGTGTTCAGTTAGAAGAACAGACTGAAGAAGATAATTCTAACATTATGTTTCTTGCGAAATGGTATCTTTAAAATATGATGTGTGCGATACTCCTTGACTCTACAAATCTGAAATTATATTATAGCAGCCAGGAAAAAACCCAACAGTTGTCACTCCTATAGATAACGGGCAACGCTATCAGAACATTTCAGTATGCTTCAAATAGTTAATTATTAAAAGCAATTAAAGAAATTTTCTGTTAGCAGAAACATTATCTTAAATACACTGCAGACACTCCTGTATCCAGTGTTTGCAGAAAGTGTTCAGGTTCATCCATATTATGGTTATGAACTGAATTTCTTTAATTGGGATAAAGAATCAAATTCAATTAAAAATATGTATTTGGAATGAAGGTAAATGGTGAATAGAAATGAGGGAAACTTCTATTTCTGCCCAGATATCTTTCTATCTGTAATACTTATTTAATGATAAGCAGCTACATAACAGAATGCTTCTATAGACACAGGCACAGAAAATAAAGTTACTAACAATATGATTTAGAAAAAAACAGGTTAGGATTGCATGAGGAGAGGGAGAGGGAGAGGGAGAGGGAGAGGGAGAGGGAGAGGGAGAGGGAGAGGGAGAGGGAGAGGGAGAGGAAAAAAACCAACACATTATCTAAACCAGGCAAGGGGAATTTGGGAAAGTGATAAAGCCATGTAATGAATCTATATTTCCCACTCTGTTTCAGAATGATTAAAACTGATTTTAGCAGCAATGCCCCTTTTACTAAAGAAAGGAAGAATCTGCCTCCTCTTTGTTTGCAACTTTCTTTTTCAGGAGGAAAACCCAGCAGGCAAACTGACTTTGAAATAGGAAAAAGAGCTGTTTGGTTGTGTGTGAATCTTTCCCCAGTGGGTCAGAACCTCTGCAAATATCAGTGCCAAGAAAATGGATGCATTTAGGCTTTTTAGGTTATTTGTTTTGATCTACAATGAGTGAAAGAAACAACACTGCAATAAAAATTTGTAAGACACAAATAGCAATTCTCATCCTTCTGAAACACCTAGTAAAATTCCTTTCAGACTTGCTGAAGATAAGTCACTCTATCATCAGGTCACATATGGAAAATATCAGAAAGACTTATTGCTTTTTTTTTTTTTTTTTTAATGTACAATTCAGTTGTAAGATAATGGAAAGCTAATGGCTTTCTAATAGAACAGTACTGATATTTGTAAGCTAGTGATGCTATTACTTTTACTTAAAATAGCAGTCAGTTCTTATAACTTCTGTAAAAGGTTTATGCAGTGTTCCAGCTGCTCACTGTCACAGTGTCCAACATGGATGAGAATTTCATCCTGTACTCAGCCCTAGTGAGGCCACATCCCAAGTATTGTGTTCAGTTTGGGGCTCCTCATTACAAGAAAGATATTGAGGCCCTGGAACGTGTCCAGAGAAGGGCAATGAAACTGGTGAGGGGTCTGGAGCACAAGTCTTATGAGGAGCGGCTGAGGGAGCTGGGTTTGTTTAGCCTAGAGGAGAGAAGGCTCAACTTTCGGAAGGGAGGTTGTGATGAGGAGGGGTTTGGCCTCTTCTCCCAGGCAACAAACAGGACCCGAGGAAATGGCCGCAAGTTGTACCAGAGGAGGTTTCAATTAGACATAAGGAAAACCTTTTTCTCTCAGAGAGTAGTCAGGCACTGGAATGGCTGCCAAGGGAGGTGGTGGAGCCGCCACCCCTGGCAGTGTTCTAGAAGAGGGGCTACGAGATATGGTTTAGTGGTTTGCTGTAGCTATGGTAATAGGAGGACGGTTGGACACAATGATCTTGTAGGTCCTTTCCAACCTTGTCATTCTATGATTCTGTGATTCGAAGATTATGAGGTTATGAGATGCTAAGGTGTGATACCAAATCAGAAAGATATTGAAATAAGATGGACATACATGTAGAAAAAGAACCTAATAATCAAGATCAGTTTCACTTATTATATATTTTCAGCTGCTAATTGTTTTTCATGCACATTATAATGCCTGCCCCAAAGACAGCTCTGTATTAGCAAAATATTGTTTGTTTTATTAAGTAACAAAATAAAAGTTAAAGTAATGGATGGCAAAACACTATGTGGAGTCTTACAGCTTTCAATTCACAAATTTATGTAAACAGAAAAAGAGAATATTAAGAGAAACTTAAATTCAGTTAGGAATGAAGGAGATTTAATGCAGAACAGAAGAGCACTGCAAAACTGCTCTCAAGCTTAATGATAAATACAGCATTTTAGGGGGAAAAAAAAAAAAAGCAAAGAATCAGCAAAAACAAACAATAATCCCAGCAAAGTTTAGAGAATGTTTTTTGTTTTGTTTTGTTTTTTCCCTTTTTTCACTGAAGTATTTTGGAGAACACACACATAGCCAGCAAACTTTCAGCCACCTCTATTACTTTTTGTCAAGTATTCTATCACCATCCTGCAGACTGAAATTTCTAGCTTTTTCAGGCAACAGAAGAGTAAGAACCCTGAACTTCAGGATAATGAACTTCTAGCTATTTAAGGCATTACTGCATGAGATCCCCTGAGAAACTGTCCTTAGGGACAAAGGAATGGAACAGAGCTGGCATCAATTTAAGGATGCCTTTCTGATAGCACAAGAGCTCTCCATTTCCCAGCATTAGAAACTGAGTAGAGGAGGCAGAAAACTGGCATGGCTGAACAAGGACCTTCAGGTCAAACTGAATGATAAGAAGGAAAAGTACAGGCAGTGAAAGCAAGGGTGAGTGGCCTGGGAAGAAAAGAGACAGTCAAAAGAGAGTGTATCCCCTCTGAAATAAGTGAGATCTGGCTTCAACAGACACGGGGAAGGCAGAGGTAATCAACATGTTCTTTACATCAGTGAGGGTGTGCAGGAGGTGACTGTCCCCCTCTGCACCATCTTTGCAAGGCTCCATCTGCTTCTAAGTCTGAGGCCTCCAGCATAAGAAAGATGCAGAACTAGTGGAGTGTATTGAAAGGAGAGCCACAAACACAGAGTGCTGGAGCATTTCTCATAAAGAAAGGGGAGATGTTATTGATGCCTTTCAGTTCTTCAGGGGAGCCAATAAGCAGGAGGGAGTCTGACATTTTACACGGGTAAATAGTGATAGGAAAAGGGAGTACAGCTTTAAGTCGAAAGAGGGGAAATTTAGGTGAGATGTTAGGAAGACATCCTTACCCAGAAATACCTCATCCCTGGAGGCACTCAAGGCCAGGTTGGATGGGGCCCTGGGCAGCTTGATCTGGTGCTTATAACCCAGCGTACAAAAGGAGGGTTATAACTATGTATGTTGCTATGAAGCAACTACTCACTTCCACGGAAACTACAACAGATACAAATAGCAAAATAACACTATTTGACAGAGCAAATTCTGAGCTACAAAACACTGTTTTCAGCAGGGTCACCACCATTAGCTAACCATTTTTGCCCGCAACAAAGAAGAGCCTGCATGCCATGCTCATAAAAATATGCATGGCCCTATGGAATGTGGCATTCACATTGCCGTCACTGCATACATATTCTGCAAGCATCAATGAATGACCATGGGTGCAATTTATCCTACGTGGAAGAATTTAATTACACACCTTTGCTTCATATGTACTTCCATGTCAGATGCCATTCTGTTAGATGGCACATTCTGCTGCTGTCTGCCACATGGCAACAGCATGTAAAGAAATACTGGTGGGAAGGTTCAGCCTCTACTGCCATACCACCAACATCTGCCTCTGAAATTGTGAGCCAACATAATAAAACAGGAGGCAGTACTTTCAGAGCAGTGCTCATAGATGATCTTTAAGATGCCTTCCAACATAAGCCATTATACGACACTATGAAATCGCTGTTATATTTGAATAAGCTGTCATTGAAATGAATATAAAATGTAGCTCATGACATAAACATGTTTACATCTTTTTGTCATGTTGTTTCAAATGCACATGATGTTACCATCAAACTGTAGATATTTCCCTGCTGTGATTTATTCAACAAAACATTACTGCCTCGTTGATGCAAATGATGCATTTACTTCCTGTAATACGTAGAAACCAGTTTCCCAAGCTCCATATGGAATAGAATCCTACCCCTGCTCTCTAATCTTCCCAATGCTCCTTGTTTTATGCCACGAAGAAGAAAGCAGAAGAAATCATGATGTTGATCTGACTTGGGTAGAACATACTGTGCTTTTTTGTTGTTGTTGTTTTAACATTAGACTATAAGGGGTGCTACTGTGATGCTGGCTTTGCTATAAATCACTTCTAGAGTCTGAACTTTAACTTAATCTCCTGAATTATTCCAGTTTGTTTGCACAACCAAATAATGTATTTGCACACAGCTGGAGTAGGCCACTGACTGTAGACTGGCCCAGAACAGAAGAGTAACATGAAAGCAGTAGGAACCAGTTTTTGCAGAGTTCAAAAAATTTTACAGGTTCTTCTACTCATTAGAAGGCTTATTGTGAGCCTAGAGAAGTCAGGTGATATTCAGAGGCATTTCTATACTTTGAATTGAACAATACAACAGGAAACACTTGTAGGAATAGCTGACATAGCCAAGCTGATCAAAACTGAAGCAATTCAATTATTTCATCTGCTATCGTCATGTGGCCAAAAAACAAGTATGGTTTATTACATTTTTTACTTATTTGCTAATACAGCCTAGAAGAAAACACAGTACTTGCTCGAAGAAAGCAATGAGATCTTTGACAAATCTCCTGCTCCTTACCCCAGCCCTTTTGAACATTCATTTGTGCCAGAACAAATACTTTGGTATTAACAAACTCATCAGATTACAAAATATCCTTAATAAAGTAGTTGTTTTTAATACCATGGCGAGATCCACAATCTAGCTTACTGAACAGTTTCATAAGCAGTTTCAGAGCAGTCACTAGGGTAGCATAGCACTGGTCTAGACCGTCAGAAGAAAGAATTCCACAAGCCTGAATTGTTGCTGAGAGAAAAAATAATCCATCATCAAATCTGGACATCACTCTTTGCTGAACAGATCAGTTTGGGACAAGCTATGCTATCTTCCATTTCAGAAATTACATCTATGATTAACTGGGTTTTCACTCTAGTTCCTAGTTCATATTATTCCTTTTCTGTCATTCAATAGAAACTTAATATCCACAGCTGAAAGAAATGACTTCAGTTAAGAAAGTGAACATAAGCAGTCATTTAAAAAATATGCTTTCATTTCTAATGTTTAGATGCTTCCCATATGTATAGGATTGGTATTTTCAGTTTATTTATCTGAACTAAGCAAAAATATAACTACAACATGGTGTATTTAAATTTCTGGCATCATAAGACGCAAAAGTTATTGTCTCCCCTTGTAAGTTTAGACAAAGGTGATAGCAGTTCTCCTGGCCTCTGATACTCTCTTTACTTGTTCATTTTAGAATCCTTTCAACCTTGCCTTTAGCAATTCACAAACTCATTTTTTTTCTGAGTAAATATTTAAACCAGATCTGTTTAAAAATGTCTACAGAAAGAAAGAAGATAAAAGCAAGCATTTAGATTTATAGCCAACTGGGTAATAATCAACAGCTAGTGGTGCTGAAAGGACTTCATCCGTGTCTCAGCTTTAACAGGAACCTTTAGTCCAGGCACGGGGCTGTGAGCCTTTGTGTCCTTTTGGTAACATTCTTAAGCAAATAAAAAATTTGCCACACACCTCAGTGGACAATTAATTCATTGAAACAAGACATTTAAACTTTTCCTTTTCATCTGCAATATAAGAGTTTGCTGCACTAATATTTGTCTTTCTGTTTCATAGTGGAAAGAAAGAAGATAAGAAGAGAATTAGAACATAGCCTGCTATAATTGAGAGCTTGCCCCATGCACCTAGTCGTTTGTCTCCTTTTAACTTCAATTAATGCAAACCTATATTTTTAAGCTATCAAAATGTATTAATTAGTGAAATAAACTGCAAGCATTTTCAGCATTAGGTTTCAAAAACTGACTTTCACACACTGTTACTTATACTTTCTTGTAGAAGCACAGTTTCTATTTAGGCTTAAAACTGAGATATTTCCCCCTTGTGATGTTAAGTAAAATTCTCATAAGCAGGTTTCAATTCATTCTGACCACTCTAGGCATAACTTTCTAGGCTGAGGATGGAAGATACACTTTCTTAAACTGAGATATCTTATGTTAGAGACCCGAGGAACCAATAGACAAATTCTTAATTGAAGTCTTCTGAGAACAACAATGAAATATTGTAATTTCACTTCATGGTAGGATTTCAGTTTATAAAGATTGTGGTACTTGTTTTGTATTCATGCACGTACAATGTGATGCATTTCAGAAACCTGACAACTCATGCTTTCTATAAAGAATTGCTTCTGTTTGGAAGAGAGGAAGGCTCACAAAACATAATGGTTACAGAAAGTTACACAAGTAAACCCAACTTTTGCCACAATGTTATGCTGAAGTAGTTTTATTTTTCATATTATAAAGCAGATGATAATAAATGCAACGAGAAAAATCTACTCCTTTTAATGAATTAGGAACTCAGTGACACATAGACCATCAATAATCTTAGAAAAAAGTATTAAAAAGCTGCTGTTACAAAATAAGGTGACTTTCATTTCAAAAAGATTCATATCCTCTTATTGGCCAAAAACAAAGAGAGAAACTGCGTACCTGTTTCCCTCTAAATGCATATAACACTACTAAATTTATGTATACCATTCCCCCTTGCTATTATCTTAGAAGTTATTTTAAAGATATCAATGAATAATCCTTTCTGCATATCACAAACTTTTATTCAGTAATTAAAACTGGAATCGACTATGTAGTAGGACAGAGGACTGTTTATCCTCCAGTGATATAGCTTAGTAATAACAGAGCTGGATCTGCTCAAAAGTATTCACAAAACAATTTACTAACAAAAAAAGAGAAATGAGTCATTCAAAGAATTCTTCACTAACATCATCAACATTTTTGTTTGTTTGTTTGTTTGTTTTTTGCCAGACTTTCAGCTTAAACATTCTAAAACTAAAAGTTAATTTTACACAGGAAGTGAGGAACACTTACAGTGGGGTTCGTAGGGAGGAGGAGGATCACCACAGGGAACACACTCCATGTCTTGAAAGCCTCCAAGCTTGGTTTTCCGATAAAAACTAGAAAATACAACAGTATTTCATAGTGACAAAATCTTTCTCGGAGAAGTTTGAATGATGTCATACTCTTGTACAAAGAACTTATCTAAAATACCTTCCTAATCAAGTAGGTCTGGCTTTTTTTCAACCACAGTATTAACCTAGGAAAATGTTGCAGCACATTAAGAAAAAAGTATTTACTTTTGTTTAACTAGTAACATAAAAATTCCTTTAAAATATGAAAACTCTATCAGCTAAACCAAACAGCTTTCCAGTCACTCAAGAAACTTCAACACCAACAACATGAATAGAAACAGACTCACAGGCACTAAAACTGGAGGTGCCAATGTGATCATTCACTCTGAATGAAATCTGTTAAAATCTGTTTGTAGCTGACACAGCTACTGAATGATTCTGAAGCTGAGAGATAGAAAATGACACTTCGGAAACCAGTGCAAAACAGACACCACCATGTTTTATGAGAAATATTAGCTAAACCTTTAGTTTGGTCAGCTGTATATTATATGCACATCCATTCTCTTAGGCCATATCTAAATTGATGGGTAGAGTATCTAAGTGGCTCCATGGGTAAGGTCCAGACTCAGTGACTCCTCTACCCATGTTTCCAAATCTACTACTAGTAAAAGCACGTTGTGTTAACAGCTGCTATCTCAACATGTATCCAAACACATGGATCTAGAGCAGAACACTTACAAGCAAGCATAATTTAGGTTTACTCCTAAATCATGGTTTACTCTGGATTCCTTTTTCCTTCCTTTTCCATCTTACAAAAATACAGCTAATATTATTTACATCATAAGAAAACTGTCTCCTGTTTCACAGCCAAACAAGTCCTACAATACAAATGTATTAATGTACAATATGTACATAATCAATTATTTGACTTTAGAACTTTTCAGATGTCATTGTCAGTAGAATTTAATCTTAAACTGTGACTTAAACTAATACCAGTCACCAAAGCTTTATTAATTACTTTTTAAATGAAAAGGCCTCACTTCTGTCTTGAGAGGAATAATACGAGGAGCTTCAACAACCCTCAGGTAATTGTTAGCTGCTTTGAAAATAAGTAAATATAACAACTGAATTGTAATGTGTGTCTGCATCTATATATCTGAAATACATATCCTGAAATTATAAAACCTGCTACAATTACAAATCAGTTCTCATAACCTACACCTACCGGTTAAACTACCAACTGATAGCTCAAAAAGGCATGAAATGTCTTTTAACAAATTCATTGGAAATACTGATAACAGTGGAACTTGGTCACAAAGTAAGGAAAAATCTTTTAGAGACCTTGCAACTAAATTCTATAAAAGGAGACCAGTAACAAAGCCCTAGGGTGACCAGATCAAACAAACAAAGCACAGCTCCTGACTTACACCATAGCTGTTTGATTACGTATGCCTCCACACTTATAATTTGTTCCAAAATATTTCCTTTAGATACATTATTAATGATATTTTAGTTATGATCATACTCTATGAATTTACCAAAATAGGAAATGAAATTCAGGAGCATGAACCAAAATCGCTACTCTAGTCCTGAAAATATGCATGTATGAGAGCTATTATACGTTGACGCAAGGAGAGGAGAAAAAAAGCAGCCAAATAATGTGATTGGTCTTCAAGAAGGTAAATATCTCTGATATAACAAACTAAACATTTTGGAACAACGAAGGAACTCCCAAGTAACAACATTTGGAAATATTTCACTCAGGCACTGCACAGACAGTTCTCTAATAAATCAAGTAGGTGTTTATTAGGCTATTTTGATAGTTGAAAATTAAGACAGCAATTCTGAAATTAGCCACTTGGATGACACCAAAAGTTACTGGCAAAGCCAAGATTAGAACTCGGGTCCTTCGTACGTATGTAAAGGATCTATCCAGACATTCATCTGGAAAATATCATCAGTCAATGCTAATGCAAATAAGCCTTGAATTAGTTCAAGTCTCATCTTCAGAAATGGCCTTACCCCGGTAAACAGTCTCCACATAGCGCATTGCTGGTGGCAGAACAGTTGGCCTTCTGAAAACGGTTAACTAGCGCACAATCCAGACAAGGCTTGCACTTCTGAAAGCCCCAGTCTTCCTTGAATCTGTTTGGCCTGCAAGTCATGCACTGTGCATCCTCCCCGTATCCAAAGCCGCATTCCTGTAGGGATTAACAAGCAACAGTAAGCTATTCAGTTACTGAAAGCGTGAACAAGAAGAGAATGCTGGGATAAAATGAAGACCTGGTATAATTATTACTGAGAGTAGTCTTTCTAGAGACAAAAGGAATCCATTCAGCAAGTTCAAATGTGTCTTCCACTGCTAATAATCTCCCTTACTTCTATAAGTAATACTTAGTCAACCACTTTATTCAAGAAACCACTGTGTATTTGAATGATAAAGGGCTTCGAGGACTCCCACAGTTTCATTATTACTAGCTTATGGTAGAATTATTGAGCTGTCTGTTTTTTAATTAGGTCAGTCATGTGAAAGTGCAGAAACTGGGACAAGTGAAGTATAAAGGCACTTACTCAGTTACAAATACAGCAAAGAAGCACTTTGATATTAAGGTTCATAGTTAAGGTGAACAAAGTTAATTGCTGAATAGAGTGTACTGATCTTCAAAGGCTTAGAAATTCTGTTACCAAATAAAACAGAGCTAGTTAATGACCACTGGCTAGACACAAAACGTTGCTTAGCCATTACGAATTTCAGAAACTCAACCCACTCTAGTTCTAACAGTTCTTAACCTGTCAGAAAAAAATAATAGCTCTGGGGATCAGAGGGATGCATAATATTTGACTACATAGGGAATACTGTTATGGCTGGTGATTCAGCAATTTCAAGAAATCCTCTCCATTCATTTGGAAAAGGACACGTAATACAACTGATTGGCAGCAAAGAGAAACAATATACCAAACAAGCCATAATACTTTGGTGACTGTGTTCTGCAAACTAATTATCTGGAACTATCAATATATTTCATTTTTTTCTGACACTTTTTTTTTTTTTTTTTTAAAGAGTTATATGAAGTCACTAGTTGTTGCTTACTTTTCCCATCTGAGTATCCCATTGATATTTGCAGTAATTTGACTAAATGCATTAGTGACACAACACAAAGGCAAAAAAGATGAAACAAATTGTCAGAAAGGACTTATGGGGATGGAAATAGATAGGAAAGACAGCATGAGGACCTCTTTCTTCAGGGTGCAGTCTTAGTGGAAGTATAGAGCAAATTCACAACAGGAAAACTACAGGACTCCTTCAACTGGGGCAACTTTACATAAGGTTTCCACCAGTTTCCTCCACAAAGATTCTGTGTTCCATGCACACAAATGACTTTTCCCAGACTCCCATCTAAGCAAGCTGCTGTAAATGGCCTTGAACGTCACCAATGCACACAGGATATTCCATAACTTTATTTTGAGAACATTTATGAAACTTGATCTGTGATGGATTTAGCCAATATGTGCCTTTAGTGCCTCAGATTTGCAATGACATGGTTAAGTATCAGAAAGAAATAACCTCTTAGGATGCATTTTACTGGATGCTTTAAGAATTTTCTAATTTTCTTTATGTATTTTCTTATTCATATAAAGTACCGCATGCTCCTCCTCTAACATATTGCCCATAAGAATGGCAGTATGCAAATGCAGATACAAATACTGCATTTTTTTAAAAGTTGGTTTCAGCCACAAAATGTTTTCATACCATTTAATTCGTAGCCAGTTGGTTTCTGCTAGGAATCAATGTCAAAATGAAACAGAACTGCTAGAATCACCAGTACATTGTCTAAAAATGTCTCACTGTATTCAATTTCATTAATGCAATTGCAAGATTTCATACAAAGGCACAATTACCACTGAGGACTAGAACCAGACTAACTTCTGTTACAACATTTTGCTTATCCTAACTCCAAATAAAAGTTTTCATTGACTGTCATTATTCCTTACCAACATTCCTTCTACTCTATGTTCTTTCTGTTTAGAAGATCCAAGTAGCAGTGTTACATAATACACAATGCAGCTCAGACAAACTTTATATGCTTGGATCTTTTGATAAATAATTTGAAAATGGTCCTTCCCAAGTCCTAGAAATTTTGAAATATAAACTTAGATTAGCTTGATTATAGGTGTTCCTTTCCAGACTACCTTTGAAGTTTCCAATTAAAAAGAAGCAAACACCATGAAAACACTTAAACACTTCTAACTCATTAACCCAAAGTATTCAAGTTTCGGTAAGTTGTTTCTAGATCTAACAGAACTGCTTTGCTATAGTTAGATACATGGACAAATCTTAAAGATCTTTTTTACCTTGGAGTGGTTTACCATTAAACAGTAGAAAAGGCGGATGCAAAATGAAGAAAACTTCTGCCCAGGGGATTTAGCATCTCCACTCTTTTCAAAGATGACTTCTAAGTCTTTGCCAGGAATTCAGCAGATGCGATCCGTAACAACTACAACTTTATGAATGTGCTTTTTATGTTCGCATAATATTTGAGGTAGTTAACTGCCTGGCAGGTGCAAATAAATATTTAAGCTTGTAATCCAGGCAAAACTTCAAAGAAATCTGTACTCATAATTAATTGCATTCCCTAAACTGAACGATACTATTTAGACGATGGATTCAAGCCTTTTGAATTTTTGGGTTTTATAATTTATCAGTCCCACAAAGAGAGAAACAACTGACTTTTCATCTTTTGTCAGTACACGTGCAAAACTGATGTGCATCAGTTTTCTTAGCGCTGTATTTACAAAGTTGGCAAGTTACGTGACTGATGAGAGCTGAATAGTTCTCAGCACCCCCCATCCCTTCTACTGTCTCACCCGTGCTCAAAAATAAGTGCTTATCTCCTGTGGTAGTCCACCTCAGGATTACAGATAAGAGGAAAAGCTTATAATCACCATTAGTTGGATTTCAAACAAACAAACAAAAAAAAAAAAAAAAAGCAGGTAAACACACACTATATTTGTATCTATTTTTTTTAAGCAGGCTGTGAAGAACACTTAGCTCACTTTTTCCTTTCCATTTCCCCCTTACAGCACTGCCATCAATGATAGCAGGTAACAGGAATGAAAAATTTCTCTCAAATAACACACAGTACAAGCTAAGAAAAGAGAAATACTAATTTAGAAATCTGCAGCAAAATTCACTGAAAACTCAAAATTCAAATAAACTTTAGCTTTATGGATAACTATGAAACCTTCACTGTCACAGTAATTTGGCATCTCATCACATTCAATACATGGATCCCCAGAAGAACCTTGTTCAGATGGCTCCTAAGCATCTCTAGCTGGATAAAGAACTAAACCCATAACTTAGTTTAAATTAAAACATATCAAATACACATAAAATAGGCACTTGAAAATATTGCATTGGCAGTTTAAAACTCTTCATTTCAGTATATACTACCCATGCACTGCCTCAGACAGAAGAGCCAAAAGTGTAGTAGACTATAAAGGGTAATGGAACTATGTGGTGTGGTTCTTCCTTAGAAGTTGAGTGCAGCATGGAAAGTAACTGAACAGCGACTTAGAGTCTTTGAACTAAAATTACTTCAAATTTCATTTAAAAATTCTTTCAGGCATTATGAAAATTGTAATTTGCCAGTACTTTTTACAGTTTTTTCCCCTTATTTCCAGTGTTATCCTCAACCTAAATCCTTAAATTGTACAACACTAAGAGGATGCACTTGGTCCATCATGACTAAATGAACACTTGGATATTCTCAAAAAAAAAGGAAGGCCTTTCAGGTACTAAGACATGAAGAAGTCAGGTCACACAACAGGCTGCAGCATTACATTGTGGCTGGGATCTGCCTCATCTACAATTGTGTAATCAGATGCATCTGCCAACAGAAGACACAGAGCAGGACAGGATGCAACAGTGCACTGCAAATGTGAGATTTAGTTCCTGTGGCAAAGTTAGCGTCAGAAAAGATTCACACCCATTAAGATTTGACATGCCTACATGCATCTGCTCCAGCATCCAAGAGACTGATCCTGGAACGCATTAGCCTCTACTGTACTGAGGGATGGCAGGCTTCTTCACAAGCAGCCCTCTAGCTTTAAAGTTATGCTGTCACTGCTGAATACAGCAGCAGTTGCCCTCAGTAACTTCACCAGGACAATGTCAGACATAGCAGCACGCCATTTTCTTTATAAGGACTGTTATATTCACAAGTACATGTAAACAGTACCTTTCTGATTAATTCATAATTCCTTTTCTGAGCTATGATGAAAGTCCCCCTTACCATCATCAAATACCTAGCACAAGGAGGTAACCTATGATGCAAAGAATAGCCCTGCATCAACAGCCTTCAAGGTGCCACTGCCCACAAAGGCAACAGCCTGCTAGTGATGGTATTTATCATCACGTATTTGGTGACAATATTGGCTTAATTTTCTCCCTTTCATCTATGCTCTTTGTTCCTTGTAGTACATTGTCCTTAACCACCAACACGACTAAGTGTGAGGCTAAACTGTAAATCTGATCATGAGACAGACTGTGATCAGTTCAGTGATCTGTTTTCTAGTAAATCCTAAAGATGAACTGTGCTGACACAAATATATGTCCAGGCAGTTCACTGTAAGAAAAAAACACTGCTAAAATTGTCACCTCAATGTTTCTGAACTACAGCCTCAGGTGTGACCTACTGACAAGATCACATTCACAGAATGACCTGGGTTGAAAAGGACCACAATGGTCGCCAGCCACCAGACCAGGCTGCCCAGAGCCACATCCAGCCTGGCCTTGAATGCTTTCAGGGATGGGGCATCCACAGCTTCCTTGGGCAACCTGTTCCAGTGCATCACCACCCTCTGCGTGAAAAACTTCCTCCTATTAATCTAACCTAAACCTCCCCTGTCTCATTTTAAAACCATTCCCCCTTGTCCTATCACTATCCACTCTCATAAACAGCTGTTCCCCTTCCTGTTTATATGCTCCCTTCATATACTAAAAGGTCACAATGAGGTCTCCCTGAAGCCTTCTCCAAGCTAAACAAGCCCAGTTCCCTCAACCTTGCTTCATAGGAGAGGTGTTCTAGCCCTCTGATCATCTTAGTGCCCCTCTGCTCCTGCTCCAAGAGCTCCATATCCTGATGAGGGTCCCAGCCCTGGATGCAGCACTGCAGATGGAGCCTCACAAGAACTGAGTAGAGGGAGGACAACTACCTCCCTCTCCCTGCTGGCCACCCCTTTTTTAATGCAGCCCAGAACACGGTTGGCCTTCTCAAGCCTGTCCAGGTCACTCTGGATGGCTTCTCGATTTGCAGCTAAAATTCTGAGTTACATATAAGCTTTACGAGACTGAGATATGGATTACCTTTCATATAGAAGTAAAGAAAAGAAATACATAAGAGCAACAGAGAGTTACTGAAACATGTAAGCAAAGTATGGTGAGAAGACTGGAAAGAATTAAGCTTCTCGCTTCTGAATGGGCACATTTTCAAGAAATGGTTGTGTCTTAGTGCAAACTAAACAATCTCTATTTGTTTTTTCTATGCTAACTGAGATTTACTGAAATTTGAGTTGTGTGTAAGGTTTGATTTACACTGGTAGGATAGGATAAAAAAGGCTCTGTCAGATCTGAGGTCACTTACAGAACGAAAGATACTAAAGTGGTTACTTAACTCCACGATGCTTTAATAAACTTTTAATAAACTGAAAATTTTTTTAGGAAAATGATGATTTCACTTCTTTCCATGTCAACCTGAAATAATTCATAGAACAACAAATATGGCTTACTTATGATTGTAACAAGTTAAAAGTGCTTGCTGGACAAAAGCGAACAACGGATTCCAGTTGTAAGATAATCACAGCATCGTAGAATAGTTTGGGCTGGAAAGGGACTTAAATCCTACTCAGTTACAAACCCCCCCACCACAGGCAGGGTTACATCCCACTACATCATGTTGCCCAAGACCCAATCTAACCTGGCCCTGAACACCTCCAGGAATGGGGCACCCACATCTTTTCTGGGCATCCTGTGCCAGTGAAGCATTTGAAGAGCTGCTGCTACTTGAGAACTAGAGGCCTGCAATCCTGACCTCAGTAACAGGGAAAGTTATGAAACAAATCACCTTGGGTGGGATCACATGGCATGTGGATGATGTCCAGGGAATCAGGCCTAGCCAGCACATGTTCACAAAAGGCAGGTCATGCTTGACCTTTCCAACCTTCTGATTCTATGAAGCAGATCTAGTGGTTGGTAGGGAGTCAAAAAGAGAAATTTGAAAGGTATTTTCTTATTTTAAAGAAACAATCACTTTAAAAACATTCCTGAAAAAGAAAATCCTGCTAAAAACAAAATAATAAAAGCTGAAAAGAGTAGGTTAGCTGCAGCATGACTCAGAACCACAGAATACCCTTGGTTGGAAGGGAACCACAAGGATCACTGGGTTCAACTCCTCACTCCATGCAGGATGATCCAACATTTGAACCCTCTGTCTGAGAGTGCTATCTAAATGCTTCTTGAACTCCAGAAGCTTGGGGCTGTGACCACTGACCTGGGCAGCTTATTTTAGTACCCAACTACTCCCTGGGGAAGAACTTTTTCCTAAGCCCCAGCCTAAACCTCCCCGATGCAGCTCCATGTCATTTAAAAATTTAGATCCAGAAACAATTACATGAAATAAACTGGGTTTAACGTTTGTGTGTGTGCTGCGCTGTTCTGTTTTATAAACTTCTTTCACATATGAAGTATACTTGAAGTTGCTTATCTATTACAAACAGGAATGTTAATCCAACACACCAAGTACAAATTTTCAACTAGAATTAAACACTGTTCAACCAAACGCTTCTCACATTACCCCAGGGAGGTGAATTTATTCTTTACAGGCCAATGTGTAAAATAAAAAAAAGTGACAGTATTTCTCAATTTAGAAAGGTGTTAGGAAATGCTTATATGCTGTAGCAACAACAATAAACCCCTAAGAGTTGTAATAATAATCCTGTATATATACCTACACATATATATGCATACACATACACACATACAGATGCAAGGGGAATTTTGCCTTGCACACCTATCCATACTGTTGATGCAAGTCTGTGATACACTCCAGTATATCTATGGCAAGATGGGAACATGCCGGACTCATACAGGTCCTAACTTGATTAAGCTTTAACCATTTCTTAAGTCACCTGTGCAGCTGGCATCACATATGATTTGCAAGTCTGATCTTCAGTTGTCACTGGTTTCCCTTAAGCATAGGGACAGCTAAGGCCTGCTGACATCATTGAGTTTTGCAAATTTACAATAAGAATTTTTTTTGATAGTCATCATGATTAACAGCTTGTTAGTATTGACTTCTGTAACATTATGTACTCGGTTTTACAGAAGCCAAGTATGAAAATATAGGCACGTGTGTAGTTAAGCAATAAGCTGGTTGCTGTCAATTCTGCAGCACGATATTTATCAAGGGACAGCATTCATTTGGAACCTGACAATTCCTTAAACTATTTTTTGAAAACAAACCATTGTATTTTACTATATATTTAGTTTTATAGTCATGCTCACTCAGAAGTGTATCTAGTTTTATCTGTGATACTTTTAAATAGGAGCGGCCAACATTGGAAAGGAAAATAGCAATCATTTGTGATAGTCACCTAGAAACTTATTAAAGTACAGCATAATTACTAAAAAAAGCAAACACTGCCTCTGTCGTGTGCTGCAAATTACTTCAAGTATATCATTAAATCCCATTTCCTGTTGTATCCCGACCTTTGACTTCAAATACATAGTTTTTTCAAGCTGTAGTTCAGCAAGGCTACTTTTCAACTGCATTTCAGTAACAATCATAGCATTACATCCTCCACCAAGATTCACAGGAAGTTGTACATCTGTTTCCAAGGGAAGTCATATTTTCACTCACTTTCAGGTTTGAGCAAAACCTACTTAGTAATTTCAGCTCTAATGCAGCGGCAACTAAAATAATATATGGGAGTCTATTAACGTCTGGGGAAAGTAATTGCCTAAACACTGAAATCCAATTAAGTATTCATATTTTCAGATAAATTAGTATTAAGAATCAGAACTATCAAACTAAACAAAAAGTATATATACACACACACACACATACATATATGTACAAAATATAACACAAATAGCATACTACTGCAAACTGTAACTGACCTACTATAGTTCACTTTCAATTTATTAAATAAATGCTAAAGCATAAGTAATTAGTGAAGGTGCCAATTTCTATGGTCACTTTTAATTTGACAGTTAAGTGTGACAAAGCAATGTACACTAGAACTACAACTGCTTACCTTGACTGCTGTTACAGAGTCATAATCATGAATACATCTCTAAATTACCCCCCCTTCTTCCTCAGCCTTTTATACCTCAAACTTCAGTCCAATCAATTAATTAAAAAATCTAGCAAACATCCAAACAAAACCACATTCATAACATTAGTCATCTTCAAATTAGTACATGAACAGTATTACTTATAAGACAAACTCTAGCTAACAGGTTGCTAAAGGAGGTTGTGGATGCCCCATCCCTGGAGGCATTCAAGGCCAGGCTGGATGTGGCTCTGGGCAGCCGGTCTGGTGATTGGTGACCCTGCACATGGCAGGGAGGTTGGAACTAGATGAGCATTGTGGTCCTTCTCAATCCAGGCCACTCTATGATTCTAACAATGTCTAACGTAGAAAGCAATCCTCACTAAAGTACTAAATTAAATACTTCACTGAATGCTAGCAACAAGATGTGGAGAGATAGGGAAGACATTTCACTGCTTTGTAAGGCGATCATCTGATTAATAAGCTGATTAATAAGCGTAAGAATTTCTTCAGGTAAATCTCCTCACCCTCAAACTGCAGTATGTTCCTTGTGCTTGTTTTCAGAGTTGAACATAGGAAGAAACACAAAGAAAACAAGCTGGAAGCTTCTTTTCTTCCTGTTGTCTAAACACAGGTTTAGTAAAGTTTAAAGCTAAAAAACCTTCACATCTACATAACATACTTGCTTACAAAAGTAACTCTGAAAATTAAATTTCACAGCTCTTAAATAATACCCTAAATTCTACTTTTATCATCCTTTTTACACTCACAGTTTCACACTTACTGGCATGATGTAGATATAGTTGCTGGACACTGGGGCAAGTGTCACACATAAGGTTGAGAAGTCTGCTTATACTTCACAGTATAAGTTCAAATCCTTTCTTTTTTGTCTGACTATCTTTACATCTCCAGCATAAGGCATTTGATCCCTCCAAGACTCATGATTAATTTGGTTCTAATCGCTCCCATTTCTTGTTACAACTGCATCATCATTCGCTATCCTTACTCATTCACAACATCTACTATCTCTGTGCTGAAAACAATTAGAATCTCCCTTAACACTTGTATTAATACTTCAGCATTTGCTTGGAAAAAGCTTGAGCAAAATTCCTAAATATATTGAATCCCAATCTGTAAACTCCATCATCATTAATTTCCATTGATCCACTTATCAACTCTTAAAAAAACCTGCAAACTTCAAAACTTCCCCATGGATTTTCTTTTGGAAGAGATTCAGTTGTGTTTTAGAAGAAAAAATAGTTGAAATCAAACTCACTATAACAATCTTTTCATTTCTTTAGTAATAACAAGATAATTCTACATGCTTTCTACATAATACTATAATCTTTTTCCAGCCT